>NC_060119.1:194376432-196776432 GCF_021461395.2 Schistocerca americana
GAAAAGACACGCTATTTCGAAATTTTCGGTTCAAAGCATTGCATTGGCCCATTTAAAATTGTGCTGCCCCCTGTGAGAATCGAACTCACGACCCCTGGTTTACAAGACCAGTGCTCTGCCCCTGAGCTAAGGAGGCTGTTACAGCTTACACCTCTTTGCGATCGCCACAGCCCTCGACAAAAATACATTTCAGAGTCCAGAAAATGCGTACAAAGATTTACTCTGCCACAACAATTCGCTACCATTGAGGTCCACAGCGATGACTGACGGGTGCTGCCGTCTTTCGTCTATCGTCATCTGTGATCTTGGCTCAGGCCCGAAAAGACACGCTATTTCGAAATTTTCGGTTCAAAGCATTGCATTGGCCCATTTAAAATTGTGCTGCCCCCTGTGAGAATCGAACTCACGACCCCTGGTTTACAAGACCAGTGCTCTGCCCCTGAGCTAAGGAGGCTGTTACAGCTTACACCTCTTTGCGATCGCCACAGCCCTCGACAAAAATACATTTCAGAGTCCAGAAAATGCGTACAAAGATTTACTCTGCCACAACAATTCGCTACCATTGAGGTCCACAGCGATGACTGACGGGTGCTGCCGTCTTTCGTCTATCGTCATCTGTGATCTTGGCTCAGGCCCGAAAAGACACGCTATTTCGAAATTTTCGGTTCAAAGCATTGCATTGGCCCATTTAAAATTGTGCTGCCCCCTGTGAGAATCGAACTCACGACCCCTGGTTTACAAGACCAGTGCTCTGCCCCTGAGCTAAGGAGGCTGTTACAGCTTACACCTCTTTGCGATCGCCACAGCCCTCGACAAAAATACATTTCAGAGTCCAGAAAATGCGTACAAAGATTTACTCTGCCACAACAATTCGCTACCATTGAGGTCCACAGCGATGACTGACGGGTGCTGCCGTCTTTCGTCTATCGTCATCTGTGATCTTGGCTCAGGCCCGAAAAGACACGCTATTTCGAAATTTTCGGTTCAAAGCATTGCATTGGCCCATTTAAAATTGTGCTGCCCCCTGTGAGAATCGAACTCACGACCCCTGGTTTACAAGACCAGTGCTCTGCCCCTGAGCTAAGGAGGCTGTTACAGCTTACACCTCTTTGCGATCGCCACAGCCCTCGACAAAAATACATTTCAGAGTCCAGAAAATGCGTACAAAGATTTACTCTGCCACAACAATTCGCTACCATTGAGGTCCACAGCGATGACTGACGGGTGCTGCCGTCTTTCGTCTATCGTCATCTGTGATCTTGGCTCAGGCCCGAAAAGACACGCTATTTCGAAATTTTCGGTTCAAAGCATTGCATTGGCCCATTTAAAATTGTGCTGCCCCCTGTGAGAATCGAACTCACGACCCCTGGTTTACAAGACCAGTGCTCTGCCCCTGAGCTAAGGAGGCTGTTACAGCTTACACCTCTTTGCGATCGCCACAGCCCTCGACAAAAATACATTTCAGAGTCCAGAAAATGCGTACAAAGATTTACTCTGCCACAACAATTCGCTACCATTGAGGTCCACAGCGATGACTGACGGGTGCTGCCGTCTTTCGTCTATCGTCATCTGTGATCTTGGCTCAGGCCCGAAAAGACACGCTATTTCGAAATTTTCGGTTCAAAGCATTGCATTGGCCCATTTAAAATTGTGCTGCCCCCTGTGAGAATCGAACTCACGACCCCTGGTTTACAAGACCAGTGCTCTGCCCCTGAGCTAAGGAGGCTGTTACAGCTTACACCTCTTTGCGATCGCCACAGCCCTCGACAAAAATACATTTCAGAGTCCAGAAAATGCGTACAAAGATTTACTCTGCCACAACAATTCGCTACCATTGAGGTCCACAGCGATGACTGACGGGTGCTGCCGTCTTTCGTCTATCGTCATCTGTGATCTTGGCTCAGGCCCGAAAAGACACGCTATTTCGAAATTTTCGGTTCAAAGCATTGCATTGGCCCATTTAAAATTGTGCTGCCCCCTGTGAGAATCGAACTCACGACCCCTGGTTTACAAGACCAGTGCTCTGCCCCTGAGCTAAGGAGGCTGTTACAGCTTACACCTCTTTGCGATCGCCACAGCCCTCGACAAAAATACATTTCAGAGTCCAGAAAATGCGTACAAAGATTTACTCTGCCACAACAATTCGCTACCATTGAGGTCCACAGCGATGACTGACGGGTGCTGCCGTCTTTCGTCTATCGTCATCTGTGATCTTGGCTCAGGCCCGAAAAGACACGCTATTTCGAAATTTTCGGTTCAAAGCATTGCATTGGCCCATTTAAAATTGTGCTGCCCCCTGTGAGAATCGAACTCACGACCCCTGGTTTACAAGACCAGTGCTCTGCCCCTGAGCTAAGGAGGCTGTTACAGCTTACACCTCTTTGCGATCGCCACAGCCCTCGACAAAAATACATTTCAGAGTCCAGAAAATGCGTACAAAGATTTACTCTGCCACAACAATTCGCTACCATTGAGGTCCACAGCGATGACTGACGGGTGCTGCCGTCTTTCGTCTATCGTCATCTGTGATCTTGGCTCAGGCCCGAAAAGACACGCTATTTCGAAATTTTCGGTTCAAAGCATTGCATTGGCCCATTTAAAATTGTGCTGCCCCCTGTGAGAATCGAACTCACGACCCCTGGTTTACAAGACCAGTGCTCTGCCCCTGAGCTAAGGAGGCTGTTACAGCTTACACCTCTTTGCGATCGCCACAGCCCTCGACAAAAATACATTTCAGAGTCCAGAAAATGCGTACAAAGATTTACTCTGCCACAACAATTCGCTACCATTGAGGTCCACAGCGATGACTGACGGGTGCTGCCGTCTTTCGTCTATCGTCATCTGTGATCTTGGCTCAGGCCCGAAAAGACACGCTATTTCGAAATTTTCGGTTCAAAGCATTGCATTGGCCCATTTAAAATTGTGCTGCCCCCTGTGAGAATCGAACTCACGACCCCTGGTTTACAAGACCAGTGCTCTGCCCCTGAGCTAAGGAGGCTGTTACAGCTTACACCTCTTTGCGATCGCCACAGCCCTCGAGAAAAATACATTTCAGAGTCCAGAAAATGCGTACAAAGATTTACTCTGCCACAACAATTCGCTACCATTGAGGTCCACAGCGATGACTGACGGGTGCTGCCGTCTTTCGTCTATCGTCATCTGTGATCTTGGCTCAGGCCCGAAAAGACACGCTATTTCGAAATTTTCGGTTCAAAGCATTGCATTGGCCCATTTAAAATTGTGCTGCCCCCTGTGAGAATCGAACTCACGACCCCTGGTTTACAAGACCAGTGCTCTGCCCCTGAGCTAAGGAGGCTGTTACAGCTTACACCTCTTTGCGATCGCCACAGCCCTCGACAAAAATACATTTCAGAGTCCAGAAAATGCGTACAAAGATTTACTCTGCCACAACAATTCGCTACCATTGAGGTCCACAGCGATGACTGACGGGTGCTGCCGTCTTTCGTCTATCGTCATCTGTGATCTTGGCTCAGGCCCGAAAAGACACGCTATTTCGAAATTTTCGGTTCAAAGCATTGCATTGGCCCATTTAAAATTGTGCTGCCCCCTGTGAGAATCGAACTCACGACCCCTGGTTTACAAGACCAGTGCTCTGCCCCTGAGCTAAGGAGGCTGTTACAGCTTACACCTCTTTGCGATCGCCACAGCCCTCGACAAAAATACATTTCAGAGTCCAGAAAATGCGTACAAAGATTTACTCTGCCACAACAATTCGCTACCATTGAGGTCCACAGCGATGACTGACGGGTGCTGCCGTCTTTCGTCTATCGTCATCTGTGATCTTGGCTCAGGCCCGAAAAGACACGCTATTTCGAAATTTTCGGTTCAAAGCATTGCATTGGCCCATTTAAAATTGTGCTGCCCCCTGTGAGAATCGAACTCACGACCCCTGGTTTACAAGACCAGTGCTCTGCCCCTGAGCTAAGGAGGCTGTTACAGCTTACACCTCTTTGCGATCGCCACAGCCCTCGACAAAAATACATTTCAGAGTCCAGAAAATGCGTACAAAGATTTACTCTGCCACAACAATTCGCTACCATTGAGGTCCACAGCGATGACTGACGGGTGCTGCCGTCTTTCGTCTATCGTCATCTGTGATCTTGGCTCAGGCCCGAAAAGACACGCTATTTCGAAATTTTCGGTTCAAAGCATTGCATTGGCCCATTTAAAATTGTGCTGCCCCCTGTGAGAATCGAACTCACGACCCCTGGTTTACAAGACCAGTGCTCTGCCCCTGAGCTAAGGAGGCTGTTACAGCTTACACCTCTTTGCGATCGCCACAGCCCTCGACAAAAATACATTTCAGAGTCCAGAAAATGCGTACAAAGATTTACTCTGCCACAACAATTCGCTACCATTGAGGTCCACAGCGATGACTGACGGGTGCTGCCGTCTTTCGTCTATCGTCATCTGTGATCTTGGCTCAGGCCCGAAAAGACACGCTATTTCGAAATTTTCGGTTCAAAGCATTGCATTGGCCCATTTAAAATTGTGCTGCCCCCTGTGAGAATCGAACTCACGACCCCTGGTTTACAAGACCAGTGCTCTGCCCCTGAGCTAAGGAGGCTGTTACAGCTTACACCTCTTTGCGATCGCCACAGCCCTCGACAAAAATACATTTCAGAGTCCAGAAAATGCGTACAAAGATTTACTCTGCCACAACAATTCGCTACCATTGAGGTCCACAGCGATGACTGACGGGTGCTGCCGTCTTTCGTCTATCGTCATCTGTGATCTTGGCTCAGGCCCGAAAAGACACGCTATTTCGAAATTTTCGGTTCAAAGCATTGCATTGGCCCATTTAAAATTGTGCTGCCCCCTGTGAGAATCGAACTCACGACCCCTGGTTTACAAGACCAGTGCTCTGCCCCTGAGCTAAGGAGGCTGTTACAGCTTACACCTCTTTGCGATCGCCACAGCCCTCGACAAAAATACATTTCAGAGTCCAGAAAATGCGTACAAAGATTTACTCTGCCACAACAATTCGCTACCATTGAGGTCCACAGCGATGACTGACGGGTGCTGCCGTCTTTCGTCTATCGTCATCTGTGATCTTGGCTCAGGCCCGAAAAGACACGCTATTTCGAAATTTTCGGTTCAAAGCATTGCATTGGCCCATTTAAAATTGTGCTGCCCCCTGTGAGAATCGAACTCACGACCCCTGGTTTACAAGACCAGTGCTCTGCCCCTGAGCTAAGGAGGCTGTTACAGCTTACACCTCTTTGCGATCGCCACAGCCCTCGACAAAAATACATTTCAGAGTCCAGAAAATGCGTACAAAGATTTACTCTGCCACAACAATTCGCTACCATTGAGGTCCACAGCGATGACTGACGGGTGCTGCCGTCTTTCGTCTATCGTCATCTGTGATCTTGGCTCAGGCCCGAAAAGACACGCTATTTCGAAATTTTCGGTTCAAAGCATTGCATTGGCCCATTTAAAATTGTGCTGCCCCCTGTGAGAATCGAACTCACGACCCCTGGTTTACAAGACCAGTGCTCTGCCCCTGAGCTAAGGAGGCTGTTACAGCTTACACCTCTTTGCGATCGCCACAGCCCTCGACAAAAATACATTTCAGAGTCCAGAAAATGCGTACAAAGATTTACTCTGCCACAACAATTCGCTACCATTGAGGTCCACAGCGATGACTGACGGGTGCTGCCGTCTTTCGTCTATCGTCATCTGTGATCTTGGCTCAGGCCCGAAAAGACACGCTATTTCGAAATTTTCGGTTCAAAGCATTGCATTGGCCCATTTAAAATTGTGCTGCCCCCTGTGAGAATCGAACTCACGACCCCTGGTTTACAAGACCAGTGCTCTGCCCCTGAGCTAAGGAGGCTGTTACAGCTTACACCTCTTTGCGATCGCCACAGCCCTCGACAAAAATACATTTCAGAGTCCAGAAAATGCGTACAAAGATTTACTCTGCCACAACAATTCGCTACCATTGAGGTCCACAGCGATGACTGACGGGTGCTGCCGTCTTTCGTCTATCGTCATCTGTGATCTTGGCTCAGGCCCGAAAAGACACGCTATTTCGAAATTTTCGGTTCAAAGCATTGCATTGGCCCATTTAAAATTGTGCTGCCCCCTGTGAGAATCGAACTCACGACCCCTGGTTTACAAGACCAGTGCTCTGCCCCTGAGCTAAGGAGGCTGTTACAGCTTACACCTCTTTGCGATCGCCACAGCCCTCGACAAAAATACATTTCAGAGTCCAGAAAATGCGTACAAAGATTTACTCTGCCACAACAATTCGCTACCATTGAGGTCCACAGCGATGACTGACGGGTGCTGCCGTCTTTCGTCTATCGTCATCTGTGATCTTGGCTCAGGCCCGAAAAGACACGCTATTTCGAAATTTTCGGTTCAAAGCATTGCATTGGCCCATTTAAAATTGTGCTGCCCCCTGTGAGAATCGAACTCACGACCCCTGGTTTACAAGACCAGTGCTCTGCCCCTGAGCTAAGGAGGCTGTTACAGCTTACACCTCTTTGCGATCGCCACAGCCCTCGACAAAAATACATTTCAGAGTCCAGAAAATGCGTACAAAGATTTACTCTGCCACAACAATTCGCTACCATTGAGGTCCACAGCGATGACTGACGGGTGCTGCCGTCTTTCGTCTATCGTCATCTGTGATCTTGGCTCAGGCCCGAAAAGACACGCTATTTCGAAATTTTCGGTTCAAAGCATTGCATTGGCCCATTTAAAATTGTGCTGCCCCCTGTGAGAATCGAACTCACGACCCCTGGTTTACAAGACCAGTGCTCTGCCCCTGAGCTAAGGAGGCTGTTACAGCTTACACCTCTTTGCGATCGCCACAGCCCTCGACAAAAATACATTTCAGAGTCCAGAAAATGCGTACAAAGATTTACTCTGCCACAACAATTCGCTACCATTGAGGTCCACAGCGATGACTGACGGGTGCTGCCGTCTTTCGTCTATCGTCATCTGTGATCTTGGCTCAGGCCCGAAAAGACACGCTATTTCGAAATTTTCGGTTCAAAGCATTGCATTGGCCCATTTAAAATTGTGCTGCCCCCTGTGAGAATCGAACTCACGACCCCTGGTTTACAAGACCAGTGCTCTGCCCCTGAGCTAAGGAGGCTGTTACAGCTTACACCTCTTTGCGATCGCCACAGCCCTCGACAAAAATACATTTCAGAGTCCAGAAAATGCGTACAAAGATTTACTCTGCCACAACAATTCGCTACCATTGAGGTCCACAGCGATGACTGACGGGTGCTGCCGTCTTTCGTCTATCGTCATCTGTGATCTTGGCTCAGGCCCGAAAAGACACGCTATTTCGAAATTTTCGGTTCAAAGCATTGCATTGGCCCATTTAAAATTGTGCTGCCCCCTGTGAGAATCGAACTCACGACCCCTGGTTTACAAGACCAGTGCTCTGCCCCTGAGCTAAGGAGGCTGTTACAGCTTACACCTCTTTGCGATCGCCACAGCCCTCGACAAAAATACATTTCAGAGTCCAGAAAATGCGTACAAAGATTTACTCTGCCACAACAATTCGCTACCATTGAGGTCCACAGCGATGACTGACGGGTGCTGCCGTCTTTCGTCTATCGTCATCTGTGATCTTGGCTCAGGCCCGAAAAGACACGCTATTTCGAAATTTTCGGTTCAAAGCATTGCATTGGCCCATTTAAAATTGTGCTGCCCCCTGTGAGAATCGAACTCACGACCCCTGGTTTACAAGACCAGTGCTCTGCCCCTGAGCTAAGGAGGCTGTTACAGCTTACACCTCTTTGCGATCGCCACAGCCCTCGACAAAAATACATTTCAGAGTCCAGAAAATGCGTACAAAGATTTACTCTGCCACAACAATTCGCTACCATTGAGGTCCACAGCGATGACTGACGGGTGCTGCCGTCTTTCGTCTATCGTCATCTGTGATCTTGGCTCAGGCCCGAAAAGACACGCTATTTCGAAATTTTCGGTTCAAAGCATTGCATTGGCCCATTTAAAATTGTGCTGCCCCCTGTGAGAATCGAACTCACGACCCCTGGTTTACAAGACCAGTGCTCTGCCCCTGAGCTAAGGAGGCTGTTACAGCTTACACCTCTTTGCGATCGCCACAGCCCTCGACAAAAATACATTTCAGAGTCCAGAAAATGCGTACAAAGATTTACTCTGCCACAACAATTCGCTACCATTGAGGTCCACAGCGATGACTGACGGGTGCTGCCGTCTTTCGTCTATCGTCATCTGTGATCTTGGCTCAGGCCCGAAAAGACACGCTATTTCGAAATTTTCGGTTCAAAGCATTGCATTGGCCCATTTAAAATTGTGCTGCCCCCTGTGAGAATCGAACTCACGACCCCTGGTTTACAAGACCAGTGCTCTGCCCCTGAGCTAAGGAGGCTGTTACAGCTTACACCTCTTTGCGATCGCCACAGCCCTCGACAAAAATACATTTCAGAGTCCAGAAAATGCGTACAAAGATTTACTCTGCCACAACAATTCGCTACCATTGAGGTCCACAGCGATGACTGACGGGTGCTGCCGTCTTTCGTCTATCGTCGTCTGTGATCTTGGCTCAGGCCCGAAAAGACACGCTATTTCGAAATTTTCGGTTCAAAGCATTGCATTGGCCCATTTAAAATTGTGCTGCCCCCTGTGAGAATCGAACTCACGACCCCTGGTTTACAAGACCAGTGCTCTGCCCCTGAGCTAAGGAGGCTGTTACAGCTTACACCTCTTTGCGATCGCCACAGCCCTCGACAAAAATACATTTCAGAGTCCAGAAAATGCGTACAAAGATTTACTCTGCCACAACAATTCGCTACCATTGAGGTCCACAGCGATGACTGACGGGTGCTGCCGTCTTTCGTCTATCGTCATCTGTGATCTTGGCTCAGGCCCGAAAAGACACGCTATTTCGAAATTTTCGGTTCAAAGCATTGCATTGGCCCATTTAAAATTGTGCTGCCCCCTGTGAGAATCGAACTCACGACCCCTGGTTTACAAGACCAGTGCTCTGCCCCTGAGCTAAGGAGGCTGTTACAGCTTACACCTCTTTGCGATCGCCACAGCCCTCGACAAAAATACATTTCAGAGTCCAGAAAATGCGTACAAAGATTTACTCTGCCACAACAATTCGCTACCATTGAGGTCCACAGCGATGACTGACGGGTGCTGCCGTCTTTCGTCTATCGTCATCTGTGATCTTGGCTCAGGCCCGAAAAGACACGCTATTTCGAAATTTTCGGTTCAAAGCATTGCATTGGCCCATTTAAAATTGTGCTGCCCCCTGTGAGAATCGAACTCACGACCCCTGGTTTACAAGACCAGTGCTCTGCCCCTGAGCTAAGGAGGCTGTTACAGCTTACACCTCTTTGCGATCGCCACAGCCCTCGACAAAAATACATTTCAGAGTCCAGAAAATGCGTACAAAGATTTACTCTGCCACAACAATTCGCTACCATTGAGGTCCACAGCGATGACTGACGGGTGCTGCCGTCTTTCGTCTATCGTCATCTGTGATCTTGGCTCAGGCCCGAAAAGACACGCTATTTCGAAATTTTCGGTTCAAAGCATTGCATTGGCCCATTTAAAATTGTGCTGCCCCCTGTGAGAATCGAACTCACGACCCCTGGTTTACAAGACCAGTGCTCTGCCCCTGAGCTAAGGAGGCTGTTACAGCTTACACCTCTTTGCGATCGCCACAGCCCTCGACAAAAATACATTTCAGAGTCCAGAAAATGCGTACAAAGATTTACTCTGCCACAACAATTCGCTACCATTGAGGTCCACAGCGATGACTGACGGGTGCTGCCGTCTTTCGTCTATCGTCATCTGTGATCTTGGCTCAGGCCCGAAAAGACACGCTATTTCGAAATTTTCGGTTCAAAGCATTGCATTGGCCCATTTAAAATTGTGCTGCCCCCTGTGAGAATCGAACTCACGACCCCTGGTTTACAAGACCAGTGCTCTGCCCCTGAGCTAAGGAGGCTGTTACAGCTTACACCTCTTTGCGATCGCCACAGCCCTCGACAAAAATACATTTCAGAGTCCAGAAAATGCGTACAAAGATTTACTCTGCCACAACAATTCGCTACCATTGAGGTCCACAGCGATGACTGACGGGTGCTGCCGTCTTTCGTCTATCGTCATCTGTGATCTTGGCTCAGGCCCGAAAAGACACGCTATTTCGAAATTTTCGGTTCAAAGCATTGCATTGGCCCATTTAAAATTGTGCTGCCCCCTGTGAGAATCGAACTCACGACCCCTGGTTTACAAGACCAGTGCTCTGCCCCTGAGCTAAGGAGGCTGTTACAGCTTACACCTCTTTGCGATCGCCACAGCCCTCGACAAAAATACATTTCAGAGTCCAGAAAATGCGTACAAAGATTTACTCTGCCACAACAATTCGCTACCATTGAGGTCCACAGCGATGACTGACGGGTGCTGCCGTCTTTCGTCTATCGTCATCTGTGATCTTGGCTCAGGCCCGAAAAGACACGCTATTTCGAAATTTTCGGTTCAAAGCATTGCATTGGCCCATTTAAAATTGTGCTGCCCCCTGTGAGAATCGAACTCACGACCCCTGGTTTACAAGACCAGTGCTCTGCCCCTGAGCTAAGGAGGCTGTTACAGCTTACACCTCTTTGCGATCGCCACAGCCCTCGACAAAAATACATTTCAGAGTCCAGAAAATGCGTACAAAGATTTACTCTGCCACAACAATTCGCTACCATTGAGGTCCACAGCGATGACTGACGGGTGCTGCCGTCTTTCGTCTATCGTCGTCTGTGATCTTGGCTCAGGCCCGAAAAGACACGCTATTTCGAAATTTTCGGTTCAAAGCATTGCATTGGCCCATTTAAAATTGTGCTGCCCCCTGTGAGAATCGAACTCACGACCCCTGGTTTACAAGACCAGTGCTCTGCCCCTGAGCTAAGGAGGCTGTTACAGCTTACACCTCTTTGCGATCGCCACAGCCCTCGACAAAAATACATTTCAGAGTCCAGAAAATGCGTACAAAGATTTACTCTGCCACAACAATTCGCTACCATTGAGGTCCACAGCGATGACTGACGGGTGCTGCCGTCTTTCGTCTATCGTCATCTGTGATCTTGGCTCAGGCCCGAAAAGACACGCTATTTCGAAATTTTCGGTTCAAAGCATTGCATTGGCCCATTTAAAATTGTGCTGCCCCCTGTGAGAATCGAACTCACGACCCCTGGTTTACAAGACCAGTGCTCTGCCCCTGAGCTAAGGAGGCTGTTACAGCTTACACCTCTTTGCGATCGCCACAGCCCTCGACAAAAATACATTTCAGAGTCCAGAAAATGCGTACAAAGATTTACTCTGCCACAACAATTCGCTACCATTGAGGTCCACAGCGATGACTGACGGGTGCTGCCGTCTTTCGTCTATCGTCATCTGTGATCTTGGCTCAGGCCCGAAAAGACACGCTATTTCGAAATTTTCGGTTCAAAGCATTGCATTGGCCCATTTAAAATTGTGCTGCCCCCTGTGAGAATCGAACTCACGACCCCTGGTTTACAAGACCAGTGCTCTGCCCCTGAGCTAAGGAGGCTGTTACAGCTTACACCTCTTTGCGATCGCCACAGCCCTCGACAAAAATACATTTCAGAGTCCAGAAAATGCGTACAAAGATTTACTCTGCCACAACAATTCGCTACCATTGAGGTCCACAGCGATGACTGACGGGTGCTGCCGTCTTTCGTCTATCGTCATCTGTGATCTTGGCTCAGGCCCGAAAAGACACGCTATTTCGAAATTTTCGGTTCAAAGCATTGCATTGGCCCATTTAAAATTGTGCTGCCCCCTGTGAGAATCGAACTCACGACCCCTGGTTTACAAGACCAGTGCTCTGCCCCTGAGCTAAGGAGGCTGTTACAGCTTACACCTCTTTGCGATCGCCACAGCCCTCGACAAAAATACATTTCAGAGTCCAGAAAATGCGTACAAAGATTTACTCTGCCACAACAATTCGCTACCATTGAGGTCCACAGCGATGACTGACGGGTGCTGCCGTCTTTCGTCTATCGTCATCTGTGATCTTGGCTCAGGCCCGAAAAGACACGCTATTTCGAAATTTTCGGTTCAAAGCATTGCATTGGCCCATTTAAAATTGTGCTGCCCCCTGTGAGAATCGAACTCACGACCCCTGGTTTACAAGACCAGTGCTCTGCCCCTGAGCTAAGGAGGCTGTTACAGCTTACACCTCTTTGCGATCGCCACAGCCCTCGACAAAAATACATTTCAGAGTCCAGAAAATGCGTACAAAGATTTACTCTGCCACAACAATTCGCTACCATTGAGGTCCACAGCGATGACTGACGGGTGCTGCCGTCTTTCGTCTATCGTCATCTGTGATCTTGGCTCAGGCCCGAAAAGACACGCTATTTCGAAATTTTCGGTTCAAAGCATTGCATTGGCCCATTTAAAATTGTGCTGCCCCCTGTGAGAATCGAACTCACGACCCCTGGTTTACAAGACCAGTGCTCTGCCCCTGAGCTAAGGAGGCTGTTACAGCTTACACCTCTTTGCGATCGCCACAGCCCTCGACAAAAATACATTTCAGAGTCCAGAAAATGCGTACAAAGATTTACTCTGCCACAACAATTCGCTACCATTGAGGTCCACAGCGATGACTGACGGGTGCTGCCGTCTTTCGTCTATCGTCATCTGTGATCTTGGCTCAGGCCCGAAAAGACACGCTATTTCGAAATTTTCGGTTCAAAGCATTGCATTGGCCCATTTAAAATTGTGCTGCCCCCTGTGAGAATCGAACTCACGACCCCTGGTTTACAAGACCAGTGCTCTGCCCCTGAGCTAAGGAGGCTGTTACAGCTTACACCTCTTTGCGATCGCCACAGCCCTCGACAAAAATACATTTCAGAGTCCAGAAAATGCGTACAAAGATTTACTCTGCCACAACAATTCGCTACCATTGAGGTCCACAGCGATGACTGACGGGTGCTGCCGTCTTTCGTCTATCGTCGTCTGTGATCTTGGCTCAGGCCCGAAAAGACACGCTATTTCGAAATTTTCGGTTCAAAGCATTGCATTGGCCCATTTAAAATTGTGCTGCCCCCTGTGAGAATCGAACTCACGACCCCTGGTTTACAAGACCAGTGCTCTGCCCCTGAGCTAAGGAGGCTGTTACAGCTTACACCTCTTTGCGATCGCCACAGCCCTCGACAAAAATACATTTCAGAGTCCAGAAAATGCGTACAAAGATTTACTCTGCCACAACAATTCGCTACCATTGAGGTCCACAGCGATGACTGACGGGTGCTGCCGTCTTTCGTCTATCGTCATCTGTGATCTTGGCTCAGGCCCGAAAAGACACGCTATTTCGAAATTTTCGGTTCAAAGCATTGCATTGGCCCATTTAAAATTGTGCTGCCCCCTGTGAGAATCGAACTCACGACCCCTGGTTTACAAGACCAGTGCTCTGCCCCTGAGCTAAGGAGGCTGTTACAGCTTACACCTCTTTGCGATCGCCACAGCCCTCGACAAAAATACATTTCAGAGTCCAGAAAATGCGTACAAAGATTTACTCTGCCACAACAATTCGCTACCATTGAGGTCCACAGCGATGACTGACGGGTGCTGCCGTCTTTCGTCTATCGTCATCTGTGATCTTGGCTCAGGCCCGAAAAGACACGCTATTTCGAAATTTTCGGTTCAAAGCATTGCATTGGCCCATTTAAAATTGTGCTGCCCCCTGTGAGAATCGAACTCACGACCCCTGGTTTACAAGACCAGTGCTCTGCCCCTGAGCTAAGGAGGCTGTTACAGCTTACACCTCTTTGCGATCGCCACAGCCCTCGACAAAAATACATTTCAGAGTCCAGAAAATGCGTACAAAGATTTACTCTGCCACAACAATTCGCTACCATTGAGGTCCACAGCGATGACTGACGGGTGCTGCCGTCTTTCGTCTATCGTCATCTGTGATCTTGGCTCAGGCCCGAAAAGACACGCTATTTCGAAATTTTCGGTTCAAAGCATTGCATTGGCCCATTTAAAATTGTGCTGCCCCCTGTGAGAATCGAACTCACGACCCCTGGTTTACAAGACCAGTGCTCTGCCCCTGAGCTAAGGAGGCTGTTACAGCTTACACCTCTTTGCGATCGCCACAGCCCTCGACAAAAATACATTTCAGAGTCCAGAAAATGCGTACAAAGATTTACTCTGCCACAACAATTCGCTACCATTGAGGTCCACAGCGATGACTGACGGGTGCTGCCGTCTTTCGTCTATCGTCATCTGTGATCTTGGCTCAGGCCCGAAAAGACACGCTATTTCGAAATTTTCGGTTCAAAGCATTGCATTGGCCCATTTAAAATTGTGCTGCCCCCTGTGAGAATCGAACTCACGACCCCTGGTTTACAAGACCAGTGCTCTGCCCCTGAGCTAAGGAGGCTGTTACAGCTTACACCTCTTTGCGATCGCCACAGCCCTCGACAAAAATACATTTCAGAGTCCAGAAAATGCGTACAAAGATTTACTCTGCCACAACAATTCGCTACCATTGAGGTCCACAGCGATGACTGACGGGTGCTGCCGTCTTTCGTCTATCGTCATCTGTGATCTTGGCTCAGGCCCGAAAAGACACGCTATTTCGAAATTTTCGGTTCAAAGCATTGCATTGGCCCATTTAAAATTGTGCTGCCCCCTGTGAGAATCGAACTCACGACCCCTGGTTTACAAGACCAGTGCTCTGCCCCTGAGCTAAGGAGGCTGTTACAGCTTACACCTCTTTGCGATCGCCACAGCCCTCGACAAAAATACATTTCAGAGTCCAGAAAATGCGTACAAAGATTTACTCTGCCACAACAATTCGCTACCATTGAGGTCCACAGCGATGACTGACGGGTGCTGCCGTCTTTCGTCTATCGTCGTCTGTGATCTTGGCTCAGGCCCGAAAAGACACGCTATTTCGAAATTTTCGGTTCAAAGCATTGCATTGGCCCATTTAAAATTGTGCTGCCCCCTGTGAGAATCGAACTCACGACCCCTGGTTTACAAGACCAGTGCTCTGCCCCTGAGCTAAGGAGGCTGTTACAGCTTACACCTCTTTGCGATCGCCACAGCCCTCGACAAAAATACATTTCAGAGTCCAGAAAATGCGTACAAAGATTTACTCTGCCACAACAATTCGCTACCATTGAGGTCCACAGCGATGACTGACGGGTGCTGCCGTCTTTCGTCTATCGTCATCTGTGATCTTGGCTCAGGCCCGAAAAGACACGCTATTTCGAAATTTTCGGTTCAAAGCATTGCATTGGCCCATTTAAAATTGTGCTGCCCCCTGTGAGAATCGAACTCACGACCCCTGGTTTACAAGACCAGTGCTCTGCCCCTGAGCTAAGGAGGCTGTTACAGCTTACACCTCTTTGCGATCGCCACAGCCCTCGACAAAAATACATTTCAGAGTCCAGAAAATGCGTACAAAGATTTACTCTGCCACAACAATTCGCTACCATTGAGGTCCACAGCGATGACTGACGGGTGCTGCCGTCTTTCGTCTATCGTCATCTGTGATCTTGGCTCAGGCCCGAAAAGACACGCTATTTCGAAATTTTCGGTTCAAAGCATTGCATTGGCCCATTTAAAATTGTGCTGCCCCCTGTGAGAATCGAACTCACGACCCCTGGTTTACAAGACCAGTGCTCTGCCCCTGAGCTAAGGAGGCTGTTACAGCTTACACCTCTTTGCGATCGCCACAGCCCTCGACAAAAATACATTTCAGAGTCCAGAAAATGCGTACAAAGATTTACTCTGCCACAACAATTCGCTACCATTGAGGTCCACAGCGATGACTGACGGGTGCTGCCGTCTTTCGTCTATCGTCATCTGTGATCTTGGCTCAGGCCCGAAAAGACACGCTATTTCGAAATTTTCGGTTCAAAGCATTGCATTGGCCCATTTAAAATTGTGCTGCCCCCTGTGAGAATCGAACTCACGACCCCTGGTTTACAAGACCAGTGCTCTGCCCCTGAGCTAAGGAGGCTGTTACAGCTTACACCTCTTTGCGATCGCCACAGCCCTCGACAAAAATACATTTCAGAGTCCAGAAAATGCGTACAAAGATTTACTCTGCCACAACAATTCGCTACCATTGAGGTCCACAGCGATGACTGACGGGTGCTGCCGTCTTTCGTCTATCGTCATCTGTGATCTTGGCTCAGGCCCGAAAAGACACGCTATTTCGAAATTTTCGGTTCAAAGCATTGCATTGGCCCATTTAAAATTGTGCTGCCCCCTGTGAGAATCGAACTCACGACCCCTGGTTTACAAGACCAGTGCTCTGCCCCTGAGCTAAGGAGGCTGTTACAGCTTACACCTCTTTGCGATCGCCACAGCCCTCGACAAAAATACATTTCAGAGTCCAGAAAATGCGTACAAAGATTTACTCTGCCACAACAATTCGCTACCATTGAGGTCCACAGCGATGACTGACGGGTGCTGCCGTCTTTCGTCTATCGTCATCTGTGATCTTGGCTCAGGCCCGAAAAGACACGCTATTTCGAAATTTTCGGTTCAAAGCATTGCATTGGCCCATTTAAAATTGTGCTGCCCCCTGTGAGAATCGAACTCACGACCCCTGGTTTACAAGACCAGTGCTCTGCCCCTGAGCTAAGGAGGCTGTTACAGCTTACACCTCTTTGCGATCGCCACAGCCCTCGACAAAAATACATTTCAGAGTCCAGAAAATGCGTACAAAGATTTACTCTGCCACAACAATTCGCTACCATTGAGGTCCACAGCGATGACTGACGGGTGCTGCCGTCTTTCGTCTATCGTCGTCTGTGATCTTGGCTCAGGCCCGAAAAGACACGCTATTTCGAAATTTTCGGTTCAAAGCATTGCATTGGCCCATTTAAAATTGTGCTGCCCCCTGTGAGAATCGAACTCACGACCCCTGGTTTACAAGACCAGTGCTCTGCCCCTGAGCTAAGGAGGCTGTTACAGCTTACACCTCTTTGCGATCGCCACAGCCCTCGACAAAAATACATTTCAGAGTCCAGAAAATGCGTACAAAGATTTACTCTGCCACAACAATTCGCTACCATTGAGGTCCACAGCGATGACTGACGGGTGCTGCCGTCTTTCGTCTATCGTCATCTGTGATCTTGGCTCAGGCCCGAAAAGACACGCTATTTCGAAATTTTCGGTTCAAAGCATTGCATTGGCCCATTTAAAATTGTGCTGCCCCCTGTGAGAATCGAACTCACGACCCCTGGTTTACAAGACCAGTGCTCTGCCCCTGAGCTAAGGAGGCTGTTACAGCTTACACCTCTTTGCGATCGCCACAGCCCTCGACAAAAATACATTTCAGAGTCCAGAAAATGCGTACAAAGATTTACTCTGCCACAACAATTCGCTACCATTGAGGTCCACAGCGATGACTGACGGGTGCTGCCGTCTTTCGTCTATCGTCATCTGTGATCTTGGCTCAGGCCCGAAAAGACACGCTATTTCGAAATTTTCGGTTCAAAGCATTGCATTGGCCCATTTAAAATTGTGCTGCCCCCTGTGAGAATCGAACTCACGACCCCTGGTTTACAAGACCAGTGCTCTGCCCCTGAGCTAAGGAGGCTGTTACAGCTTACACCTCTTTGCGATCGCCACAGCCCTCGACAAAAATACATTTCAGAGTCCAGAAAATGCGTACAAAGATTTACTCTGCCACAACAATTCGCTACCATTGAGGTCCACAGCGATGACTGACGGGTGCTGCCGTCTTTCGTCTATCGTCATCTGTGATCTTGGCTCAGGCCCGAAAAGACACGCTATTTCGAAATTTTCGGTTCAAAGCATTGCATTGGCCCATTTAAAATTGTGCTGCCCCCTGTGAGAATCGAACTCACGACCCCTGGTTTACAAGACCAGTGCTCTGCCCCTGAGCTAAGGAGGCTGTTACAGCTTACACCTCTTTGCGATCGCCACAGCCCTCGACAAAAATACATTTCAGAGTCCAGAAAATGCGTACAAAGATTTACTCTGCCACAACAATTCGCTACCATTGAGGTCCACAGCGATGACTGACGGGTGCTGCCGTCTTTCGTCTATCGTCATCTGTGATCTTGGCTCAGGCCCGAAAAGACACGCTATTTCGAAATTTTCGGTTCAAAGCATTGCATTGGCCCATTTAAAATTGTGCTGCCCCCTGTGAGAATCGAACTCACGACCCCTGGTTTACAAGACCAGTGCTCTGCCCCTGAGCTAAGGAGGCTGTTACAGCTTACACCTCTTTGCGATCGCCACAGCCCTCGACAAAAATACATTTCAGAGTCCAGAAAATGCGTACAAAGATTTACTCTGCCACAACAATTCGCTACCATTGAGGTCCACAGCGATGACTGACGGGTGCTGCCGTCTTTCGTCTATCGTCATCTGTGATCTTGGCTCAGGCCCGAAAAGACACGCTATTTCGAAATTTTCGGTTCAAAGCATTGCATTGGCCCATTTAAAATTGTGCTGCCCCCTGTGAGAATCGAACTCACGACCCCTGGTTTACAAGACCAGTGCTCTGCCCCTGAGCTAAGGAGGCTGTTACAGCTTACACCTCTTTGCGATCGCCACAGCCCTCGACAAAAATACATTTCAGAGTCCAGAAAATGCGTACAAAGATTTACTCTGCCACAACAATTCGCTACCATTGAGGTCCACAGCGATGACTGACGGGTGCTGCCGTCTTTCGTCTATCGTCATCTGTGATCTTGGCTCAGGCCCGAAAAGACACGCTATTTCGAAATTTTCGGTTCAAAGCATTGCATTGGCCCATTTAAAATTGTGCTGCCCCCTGTGAGAATCGAACTCACGACCCCTGGTTTACAAGACCAGTGCTCTGCCCCTGAGCTAAGGAGGCTGTTACAGCTTACACCTCTTTGCGATCGCCACAGCCCTCGACAAAAATACATTTCAGAGTCCAGAAAATGCGTACAAAGATTTACTCTGCCACAACAATTCGCTACCATTGAGGTCCACAGCGATGACTGACGGGTGCTGCCGTCTTTCGTCTATCGTCATCTGTGATCTTGGCTCAGGCCCGAAAAGACACGCTATTTCGAAATTTTCGGTTCAAAGCATTGCATTGGCCCATTTAAAATTGTGCTGCCCCCTGTGAGAATCGAACTCACGACCCCTGGTTTACAAGACCAGTGCTCTGCCCCTGAGCTAAGGAGGCTGTTACAGCTTACACCTCTTTGCGATCGCCACAGCCCTCGACAAAAATACATTTCAGAGTCCAGAAAATGCGTACAAAGATTTACTCTGCCACAACAATTCGCTACCATTGAGGTCCACAGCGATGACTGACGGGTGCTGCCGTCTTTCGTCTATCGTCATCTGTGATCTTGGCTCAGGCCCGAAAAGACACGCTATTTCGAAATTTTCGGTTCAAAGCATTGCATTGGCCCATTTAAAATTGTGCTGCCCCCTGTGAGAATCGAACTCACGACCCCTGGTTTACAAGACCAGTGCTCTGCCCCTGAGCTAAGGAGGCTGTTACAGCTTACACCTCTTTGCGATCGCCACAGCCCTCGACAAAAATACATTTCAGAGTCCAGAAAATGCGTACAAAGATTTACTCTGCCACAACAATTCGCTACCATTGAGGTCCACAGCGATGACTGACGGGTGCTGCCGTCTTTCGTCTATCGTCATCTGTGATCTTGGCTCAGGCCCGAAAAGACACGCTATTTCGAAATTTTCGGTTCAAAGCATTGCATTGGCCCATTTAAAATTGTGCTGCCCCCTGTGAGAATCGAACTCACGACCCCTGGTTTACAAGACCAGTGCTCTGCCCCTGAGCTAAGGAGGCTGTTACAGCTTACACCTCTTTGCGATCGCCACAGCCCTCGACAAAAATACATTTCAGAGTCCAGAAAATGCGTACAAAGATTTACTCTGCCACAACAATTCGCTACCATTGAGGTCCACAGCGATGACTGACGGGTGCTGCCGTCTTTCGTCTATCGTCATCTGTGATCTTGGCTCAGGCCCGAAAAGACACGCTATTTCGAAATTTTCGGTTCAAAGCATTGCATTGGCCCATTTAAAATTGTGCTGCCCCCTGTGAGAATCGAACTCACGACCCCTGGTTTACAAGACCAGTGCTCTGCCGCTGAAGTATGGCGGTTTTTGTTGATGCATTTATCCTTCGGGAATTTTTTGCGCCCACCCCCACCCGTTGCTGGAATTTAATTTCCTTGTTTTATTGTATATACACGTGCAGTACTTGTAACGTCCTGCGAGAGATTCTTATATGATCTTTGGAACGTTTTTTTTATATAGTAGGCTATGGTTGGAATGAGGACAATCCTTGTAGTCCAAGATTTTTTCTTTTTCTTTCTTGGGTCGTTGTTATAGATTACTAGTGACGCAACCACCAATTGGTTTGTATTTGTGCACCATTTTCGATGTGTTTGGACGATACGTATTTTGTTTCTCTCAATTCCGTTGGTTTATTAAAGTCATTGAATACTTTTCATACTGTTTTACCGTAAAATTATCTTTGACACCCAGTAATTTGTATACTTATTCTCAGTGGTTTTGTGCCTGTTTCCATATCTATACTGGTTCCCTCTGTCTCCTGGAACTGGAAGTTATGTGGAAGCGCTCATGTTCTGTAATGGATGGCGATTTCAGCTGTCTTTAATAAGATTTTTGTATGTGTTATCGTTATTAGAAGGATTCGGTCTCATATGGTGACTGCCAGTGCCGAAACTCTTCACCTACTTAAATAAGTATTTTACTTCAGTGCCATTTGTAACGTCCGTAACTAACTGTATTATAATGTGTGTGGTATATTGTCGCAAACCTCGACAGGTACTAAGCACATTGTATAACAGCAAAATTTCTTCTCGGGATCTTCGTCCGATGATTGTTGAATGACTTTCCTGGCGTTGTTTCGAATTGAAGGCATTTTAAAGACTCGCCCTCCATCGCTATCTGAAGGTAAATATTTTAAAATTACTCCCATCCTCCTGGCGTAGCGCAAGAAGAATCACTTGACAAACGTCGGCCGAAGATACGAGGAAGGAATGCCTAAAAGCCAGTGCCTCAAGAGGTGGCGACGAATCTCACAATAGTTTTGTAAGTGTATTATGTGACAGCGCATGCCATGAGTACAATGCATAAAATTATACGTTTCCGAGGGTGCAAATCTATACCCGTACGCAGGATAACGTTTACTTTAAATCTCAACTATTATTTTCAGAGGCAAATGCTACAGAGGTAACGCTTCTGATTACATGAGTTCCACAACTTTTCTACGAACGTCCCGATAAACTGATGGGATGATCCGTGAATGTTCACTATCCGTTTTGTCTCCTGCAACAAATATGACACTGCGTAGATAGCCCATCAGCCGCGGCTACTGGCGCTAGTGTGTTACACTTGCATCACTGATATCGAAGTTCGGCTGTCCTGCTATCTTTGACTGCTCCCCCGGCGGTTTTCCGGGCGAACGTGTGACGAGTGAGTCTCCGGTCGGCGTTCAAAGAGCCAACTTGTGTTGAAAACAAGCCCGCGTACCTAACCGTGGTGCACGGGCCTCGCCGTGCTCGCCGCCCTTGTCTGTTGGCGCGCGCCCGATGTACGGTTCCGGTCACTGGGCGCCTTGTGCAGAATTGCGGTGGGTTCGTCGTCTCACCCTGAACAGCTCCCCAGTGCGTAATTTGCAAGACCCATGTTACGTATGACTTTATTCTGTGTTTAACTAAGAAGATTGTTCAAACGTATTGTGGGTGGGTAGCTGCCGGAGATGGGTTCTGAACTTGGTTCCACAGTGGCTATCTTAAGGAGGCTCATGGTCCTCATTCCGTTTCTGATCATCCGTGGAGGGTGTGTTTTCAGTGGTTTTCACGCAAATTTTATCTTGTCTTGGGACATATTGTCCGCTTTGGGACTGGCTGCGGTTGTGTACGTGCCCGTCAGCCGTTGAGTAAATGGTTTAATCATTTAGTATGTTTATTTAATGTTGAAAGTGATCTCTAAGTTTCCTGCTAATTTACTGGGGGATGGGTAATGTTAAAGTATTACTCCACAATAATTGGGGCGTGCTTATTACATATTCCAGCGTGGTTGTGATTTGATCTTGTCTTTATTGCACTCTATTTGTGCTCTAGGCCATTTGTTAAGACTGCTCGTTCCCTGGCGTCGGCACGGTTATGGAATGTTGTCAGGACCGCTCATTGTGGGGCCGGTCGGATTATGTATAAATATATACCACCTGCTATGTGACCCTGTGCACAAGCTGTTAAGAGTGAACGCTCGTATTGCCTGCCGACCATAACGTTATTGCTTCCAGACTCTGCTGTGGCCTTGACGCTGTCAACGTTAAGTGCAATTTGGGAATCATTCTGAGTCATAATGTCCGTTAGTTAAGTGAGGCCACTTGGTTAATATTAACGTTTCTGTAACTCATTTTACTGGTTGAGTTATTACTAGCTATTCTTATTTAACACTTATGATAATCATTTGTGTATCTTTAATGAACGTGCAGTTTGTTCTTATTCTGTGTGCAAGTTTTGCGACCTTGCTTGGCCCACTTTGTATTTTTAGTAAAATAATGTTTCACTGTGGACCTTTATGTGGGCAGTTCAATTTTATTAAGCTTTAAGATCTCTTTGTTCTTTATGAAGTTGTGCTATTATGTGGCTGTGTAACTTCGGTTGGAAGAGTAAATTGTTATTAGTGTCTTGAGATATGGTTAAACAAGGATGATTGTTTATGATTGATTATTCACCGTGCCTACTATCAATGATTTTGGTTGCGGACGCAAAATAATATGATTCTTATTCGTGTTTATGTAATTCAATCAAAGTGAAGATTTGTACATTGCATCAGTAAGAGGGCAAATATCCGAATTGAAGTTTATAATAAAGTCTGTTTTGCGTCAAATTAAAATTGTAAAGCAATCACAGGCTTGTCCATCACAAGTGATTCCGGGCTTCCTATTTCCTATGTGGTAAGATTGTAATTTTGATTTTCTAATTCACTGAGTAGTACCACAGTTTACCCAAGTGTATAGTCAGCATAATCCTCAGCATCACACAGCACACTGGACAGTTAATCAAACATCATGTAAGCCCAGCTGCTGAACATTTATGAAGCAGAGGTGACCTGCGCCTTCGCCCGATTATATTATGTTCTTGACTTTTGTGTAATCTGTTCCAGGTCTTCTTTATGATAACTCTAACTTTAAGCCTCGTAGGTCTATTTTAGTAGATTATAGAATTACAGCACGACACGTAGTTTACTCAGAGGTACTGTAAGAACGGGATGGAACCCACAGAGAGACACTCCGTACTCGAGTTTACTTGCAGGTGGGACTGAAAGAAACCAGTCAGTTCGTAGAATGGTTGTCCAAGGACTATCATTTGGATGCATGAGAACGGGAAGGAGAATACCACAATTGTAAAAACGAAAAGAGCTCAAATTTCAGTCGATAACTCCAACGTGGTGTCAACCAAATACTTACATATTGTAGGAAAATAAATACACGGATGGAAAAAATCGAAGTACGAAAACATATTTAACAGCATTTTTCCGTAAAACATTTATCTAAGTAACACATTTAAATGTTTAGCCTTGTAACCGCGAGATACGCCACTGCAGATGCGAAAATCTGGTACATTACTGACGGGTGTAACCGCCAAAATGTTGATGCAAGTATGCAAACCCGCAAGCACTGTGCTGTACTGCTGCCGGGTGTCAGTTTGTGGGAAGGTGCTCCACGCGTGTTGCAGTCGATCGGCTTAAACGAGGACGGTTACGGCGTGTTGTGGATGACACTGGAACTGTCGTCCGATGAAAATGAAAATGCCGTGTGCTTAGGGCCTCCCGTTGGGTAGACCGTTCACCTGGTACAAGTCTTTCGAGTTGACGCCACTTTGGCGATTTGCGTGTCGATGGAGATGAAATGACGATGATAAGGACAACACAACACGCAGTCCCTGAGCGGAGAATATCTCCGACGCAGTCGGGAATCGAAACCGGGCCGTTAAGTATGACATTCCGTCGCGCTGACCACTCAGCTACCAGGAGCGGACTGTAATTCGATAATATCTCATATGATCAAGTGATTGAGCGCACGAAAGCAACATGCTGACATACAGTTGGGCGGATGGGATAACCACGAGAGTGCCACAACCGTCATAGGAAGTCACAGACTATAATTACAGGCCTAGATGCAGAGTGTGCAGAACGCAGACAGCTTGACTGCAGGTACTCAGCTGGCCTGTATCTGACTACCACACAGCCATCATTGCCACCGTGGCAGTACCATCTTTCATCAGAAAATACAGTAGACCTCCACCTCGCCCTCTGATGAGCTCTCGCTTGACACCACTGAAGACGCAGCCGGCCGGTGTGGCCAAGCGGTTAAAGGCGCTACAGTCTGGAACCGCGTGAGCGCTACGGTCGCAGGTTCGAATCCTGCCTCGGGCATGGATGTGTGTGATGTCCTTAGGTTAGTTAGGTTTTAGTAGTTCTAAGTTCTAGGGGACTGATGACCTTAGAAATTAAGTCCCATAGTGCTCAGAGCCATTTTTGAACTCAAGACGCAAATGGCGGTGGTTTGACGTCAGTGGGATTCACACTACAGGGCGTCTGGCTTGGAGCTGTCCTTGAAGAAACCGATTTCGAACAGTTCGTTGTGTCACTGTGGTGCCAACCGCTACTCATAATGCTACTGCAGATGTAGTACGATGCGCCAGAGCCATACGCAACACAATGGTCTCCCCTATCGGTAGTGCCACGTGGTCGTCCGGTGCCCGATCTTCTTCCGACCATAGATTCTCGTGACCGCCGCTGTCAGCAGTCATGTACAATGGATGTATTCCTGCCAAGTCATTCTACAGTACTGCAGCAGAAACATCTAGTTTCTCATAATCCTATTACACGACCTCGTTCAAGTTCAGCGAGATGTTGATCGGTCTGCAGCTCGTGGTCTTGCGGTAGCGTTCTCGCTTCCCCTGCACGGAGTCCCGGGTTCGACTTCCGGCGGGGTCAGAGATTTTTCCCTGCCTCGAGAAGAATGGCTGTTGTGTCGTCTTTATAATCATCATTCATCCCCATTACTGTCGGAGGACCTTGCCTAGCGGTGCGGTTCTCCTGCATCGTTCCCTGCGTTTCTCGGAGTGTGGGACCTCATCATCTCAGGTGTTGATAATGGTGTCTTTGTGCTTTTAAAGGCATTCTTCACTAACATCAAGTCACTATGTCCAACATCAAAGGTAACAGACGCTCACGACCGTTACAATGCGTACTTAAAGCAAACCTGATTTGCTTCCTTATAGTGTCGCTACTACTGCCAGTCTTACGCGACTGCCGCGAAATTTGAACGGACGTCACCATTCAGATGTAGAAACATGGCTACCGACTTTCTTTTATATCGAACCACCTTTCTTGGTGTTGAGACTTTTTCCGTCGGTGTACGAGGTGCATTCAAGTTCTAAGGCCTCCGATTTTCTTCTAATTAACTAATCACCCGAAATCGATGAAACTGGCGTTACTTCTCGACGTAATCGCCCTGCAGACGTACACATGTTTCGCAACGCTGACGCCATGATTCCATGGCAGAGGCGAAGGCTTCTTTAGGAGTCTGTTTTGACCACTGGAAAATCGCTGAGGCAATAGCAGCACGGCTGGTGAATGTGCGGCCACGGAGAGTGTCTTTCATTGTTGGAAAAAGCCAAAAGTCACTAGGAGCCAGGTCAGGTGAGTAGGGAGCATGAGGAATCACTTCAAAGTTATCACGAAGAATCTGTTGCGTAACGTTAGCTCGATGTGCGGGTGCGTTGTCTTGGTGAAACAGCACACACGCAGCCCTTCCCGGACGTTTTTGTTGCTGTGCAGGAAGTAATTTGTTCTTCAAAACATTTTCGTAGGATGCACCTGTTACCGTAGGGCCCTTTGGAACGCAATGGGTAACGATTACGCCCTCGCTGTCCCAGAACATGGACACTATCATTTTTTCAGCACTGGCGGTTACCCGAAATTTTTTTGGTGGCGGTGAATCTGTGTGCTTCCATTGAGCTGAATGGCGCTTTGTTTGTGGATTGAAAAATGGCATCCACGTCTCATCCATTGTCACAACCGACGAAAAGAAAGTCCCATTCATGCTGTCGTTGTGCGTCAACATTGCTTGGCAACATGCCTCACGGGCAGCCATGTTGTCGTCCGTCAGCATTCGTGGCACCCACCTGGATGACACTTTTCGCATTTTCAGGTCGTCATGCACGATTGTGTGCACAGAACCCACAGAAATGCCAACTCTGGAGGCGATCTGTTCAATGTCGTCAGACCGGCTTGTGCGAGCCCGAGGTTGTTTTGGTTTGTTGTCACACGATGTTCTGCCTTCATTAAACTGTCGCACCCACAAACGCGCTTTCGACACATCCATAACTCCATCACCACATGTCCCCTTCAACTGTTGATGAATTTCAATTGGTTTCACATCACGCAAATTCAGAAAACGAATGATTGCACGCTGTTCAAGTAAGGAAAACGTCACCATTTTAAGTATTTAAAACAGTTCTCATTCTCGCCGCTTGCGGTAAAATTCCATCTGCCGTACGGTGCTGCATCTCTGGGACGTATTGACAATGAACGCGGCCTCATTTTAAAACAATGCGCATGTTTCTATCTCTTTCCAGTCCGGAGAAAAAAAGTCGGAGGCCTTAGAACTTGAATGCACCTCGTATTTTGCAGTGAAATAGGGGTAGAGACAGTGGTGTGGAAGAGCATAAAGGATTGGCAGAAAAGACGTACACTAGAAACGGATCAGCATCCGGTGTTTAAGAGATCGTTGTAGGGTGTGAAATTAGAAATGCCAAAGTTTGCTATTGAAACTGAATCATGGCATAGCTTATTGTCTAACCTTAAGGGATACCGAAATGTAGTTTGAACTGTTCCATATAAGTTGATGGTGTCACGGCCGGAGGGGAGCGGATGTACGGTATCCCACTGCACCAGTACCCCACGAGTCCTGTTCCGTATCCGTGATTGGTTCCCTCCTGTACAATGCCATATCTAAGAGCGTCAGCAAAGCTTAAACGTGGTGTTACCTTATCAGCACAAGCTCACACATCACGTGAATGGCTGGCGTTCGGCTAACATCCGGTGTCAGACAACCCAGGCCCTCTTGCCGCTTGGGGAAAACTTCATGAGGTACTCATCAATGGAAAGTTAATGAGATAAACGAAGTTGTCGCGTATGATTTCTACCCACCTTGTACAGTCCAATATTATTAGTTATCAGGTGTCAAAAATACAACAAAAACGTCTATTTAAAAAAGGTTACAAAAAGGGCAACAGAGACACGAATTTTAAGAAGAAGCTAAAAAGCGAGCATTTTTCGACATCTATTAGCAGTATTTTCGATACTAATTACACTTTGTAGTGTAGTCCGTTTCCTTGTAATGACCCTTGGCTGAACTTTTCGTCCCAATTAGGCTTCATGGCTGATGCATTAACTGATTAAGGCAGCCTTTGATTACAATGTGGACCACAGTCAGTCGGTGCCTAACGGTTACTGTTCATTGG
Source organism: Schistocerca americana (assembly GCF_021461395.2). Lineage (NCBI taxonomy): Eukaryota > Metazoa > Arthropoda > Insecta > Orthoptera > Acrididae > Schistocerca > Schistocerca americana. Next base: position 194,404,014 of record NC_060119.1, read on the forward strand.
AAAGTATCACGTGAAAAAATGTTTTACTTCAGTTTACTTCCAGTAAAATATCTGGACCCTGAATAAAACGTTCTCGGCTTTCCAGCTGGGTCAATTCGAATAAAATCCTCGAGCTTTCGATGGCCATCTCCGCCATCGTCGTCAGGAGTTCACTGACTGCCGGGGCTGCTACGGATTCTCCCTTATATAGGCATGACGACATTATCAGCAACCAATCAGATCGACCCAATGTGGCGCGCGCGCGTAAGTCGACCAGGGCAGCTAGCGGAGCTATTGCCCGTGGCAACACCGGTGACGTCAGGTGGCGCCAGGGGCAGGCGCCACGTTTGAAATTGCCGCTCCCGCTTCGCGCATCTGTCTTTGCTTTCTTCCGATGTCCAACGCCGCCCCCATGCCCTGCTGAGTGTATATATCTGGTATCTAGCTCCGCTAGCTGCCCGGGTCGACTTACACGCGAGCGCCACATTGGGTCGATCTGGTTGGTTGCTGATGATGTCATCATGCCTATATAAACAAGAAACCGTAGCAGTCCCGGCACTCCTGACGACGATGGCGGAGATGGCCATCGAAAGCTCGAGGATTTTATTCGAACTGACGCTGCTGGAACACCGAGAACGTTTTATTCATGTATGCCATCGCGAAAGACTCCGAGGATACATAGTCTGGGCCCTCTTTAGCAGCTTGTCGTTTATATAAGAATTTTTGGGAGCAATCCTTGTGAATGATTTGCCCACTGTACTCTTTGGTATAGTCTCATTTCTGATTCTTACTTTACCGTAAGCAACAAACTGCATAATTATTACAATGGGTGGTGTCTGTTCTTTCAGACATGTCTGGGAGAACAACAACCACGCGGGATCCGTTGCTGTGATACATTAGACGTAAATTGAAGGTGGAGGGGGAGATAAAGGAAAGGAAGGGATTATTGATGTCAGCTGGATGGTGACATTACGCGGAATCAGCGGCGACGAGTGAAAATGTGTACCATCAGGTGCGTTAACCGCTGCGTCATTCGGGACAAAATGTTGTCGCATGTGCACGGACTGCCTCGCCACTTCTCATGGCAGACACACACTCCCACCGAGCGCCACCTCTGTGCAGTCCGTTTCCATTTCCTCTTTGCTCCCTACTCTGACATTATACGTAAATTGAAGGTAGAGAGAAAAAGAAACGAAAGGAGGGTTCATTGCTGTCAGACGCATTGAGAATCGGCGGCAACCAGTGAAAATGTGTACAGGAGCGGGAGTCGAACCCGGGACCTCATGCGTACGGGGCAGGTGCCGTAACCACTGTGCAATACGGGACTGCACGGACTACCTCTGCTCGCCTCACTGCTGATCCACACTCCCATCGAGCGCCACCTATCCGCAGCCCCCGTCCATTTCCTCTTCCAAGATTCCCATAGGAGCTCGGACATATATGTGCATACACTCTGAAGAACGTGGATTCATTGCCCAGCTAGACCTATCAGATTATAAGAATGTGTGGTGTCTCTTCTTTCGGACTGAATGTGGTGGGGGGAGGGGGTGGGGAGAAAGGAAAGAAAAGGGAAAGGATTACTGATGTCAGTTGTATCGGGACATCACATGGAATCAGAGGCGACCAGTGAAAATCTGTCCCGGTCCAGCTGACATCAGCAATGCCTTTCCTTTCCTTTATTCCCTTTCAATTGCCCATTCCCTTTCAATTGAACTGCCTACTGAGCTATTCAGTATCGCAGTATTTATAGCCTCAGGGAACTTGAAGCGTGTTTCTTCATTTCTTAGTTTTTCCGTATCCCACTTGTTTGGGCCTTGATTCTTCCTGACTAGTCTCTTAAACTTCGGCTTACTCTTAATCACTACTACGTCGTGATCTGAGTCTATATCTGTTGCTGTGTACGCTTGCAATTCAGTATCTAATTTGAATCTTCCTGTATTTTCCGACCTTTTCCAAGTACATCACCCCCTCTTGTGATTCTTGAACACAGAATTCGCTATTAATAGCTGAAATTTTCTGCATAAACAATTAGTCTTTCTCCTCTCTCATTCCTACTACCGAGCCCATATTCCCCAGTAACTCTTTCTTCTACTTCTCCCTCCACATCCGGATTCCAATCTCCAATGAGTATTAGACTTTCATCTCACTATATGTGCTGTTCAGTATCCTAATATACTTTTTCTATCTTTTCATTGTCTACTTGAGATACCGGCATGCATACCTGAACTATTGTTTTCAGTGTTGGTATCCTGTAGATTCTGATAAGAACAACCCTATCATTGAACTATTCACACCAATTCACTCTCTACCCCACCTTCCTATTCATAACGAATCCTACTTCCGTTATACTATTTTCCGCTACTGTTGATATTACCGTATATTCGTCTGGCCACAAATTCTTGTCTTCTTTCTATTTTACCTCAGTGACTGCCACTACACTGGGGCGACAAAAGTCATAGAATAGGTAGAATAGAGATATGCACATACTATAAAACGACAGTGCATTTGCAGAACTGTCATTTACGCTCAGGGGATTCACGTTAAAGGAGTTCGACGTGGTTATGACCGCACGACGGGAGTTAACATACTTTCAACGCGGAATGGTAGTTGTAGCTAGACGCATAGGACATTTTATTTCGGATATCGTTAGGGAATTCAATATTCCGAGATCCGCAGTGCCAATAGCGCTCCCAGAATACCAAATTTCAGGCATTAGCTCTCACCATGGACAACAGAATGACTAACGGCCTTCACTTAACGAACGGGAGCAGCGGCGTTTGGAAGAGTATTAAGTGCTAACAGAGAAGCAACATGCGTTACACAACCAAAGAAATCAATGTGGAAGGTACAACGAACATATTCATTAGGACAGTGCGGCGAAATTTGACCTTAATGGGCTACTGCAGCGACGACCGACGCGAGTGGCTTTGCTAACAGCACAATATCGCCTGCAGCGCGTCTCTTTGGATCGTGACCATATAGATTGGACCCTGCACGACGGGAAAACCTTGGCCTGGTCAGATTATTTCAGTTGGTAAGACCTGATGGTAGATTTCGAGTGTGGCGCAGACCCGACGAAGCAATGGAGCCAAATTGTCAACAAGGCACTGTGAAAGCTGGTGGTGACTTCATGGTGGTTTGGGCTGTGTGTACGTGGAATGGACTGGGTCCGCTGCTTCCAATGATTGGGAATGGTTATTTTCGGCTAATTGGAGATCGTTTGCAGCCCATCGTGGACTTCATGCACCCAAACAATGACGTAATTTTTATGGATGACAATACCCCATCCCACAAAGCCACAATTGTTCGCGACTGATTTGAAGAACGTTCTGGACATTCGAGCGAATAATGTGGCCCGCCAGATCGCCCGACACGGGACATAACAGAGAGGTCAGTTCTCGCACAAAATCCTGTACCGGCAACATTTTTGCAATTGTGGACGACTCGTGGAATATTAGCCTTTCTTTGGTTATTCAATCTATTTTTCTTTATCTCCCCCCGTTTGGCAGTCCCCTCTCGGAGATCGAAATGTGAAACTAGTCCGGAATCATTTGCCAATGGGGAGATCATCATGACGCTTTTTCATTACAGGCCTCATGTTCTGTCTTCAGGGCAGTGGTTTTCGTTTCCTTTTGCATCCTCATGCCGTTGAACCTTGCAGATTCTCCGCCTTTCAGGGGCAGTTTCCCACCCAAGGTGCAAGAGAGTGATCTGAACATCTGTCCGCTCCTCGGCTCTCTTGGACAAGGCCGTTGTCAGAACTAGGGTGACTTCTTATCCCGGAAGCCTTCGGCCACCATTTCTGATCACTTTTATTCAAAATCTGAGCAGTGGCAAAATTCGACCCCGAGACCAATGACGTTTTGATTATTAGTTAAATATTCTATCCCTACGCCACAGGTGGGTGTGTGATGTTCTCGGACATCTTGAGTAGTCAAATGGCACTCCTGGTTGACGCACAGTGGAATTAAGTGCACAGACAACACGATTTAGGTAGTAACTGTTACATTATGTGCAATGTTATTTCATATAAAAAACAAAGGCTACTGACATGTTATTCACATGGGTTATGTGAACTCGGCTGACGTCATATGCACTGACGTACACTGTGAGCTGTCACTTGAGACTGGCATAAGAGGGCAGCATTGCTACTAGAACGACGAAACACATTTGCTAACAGCTCAACAGGTAAATGTTGTCCTTTCTAAAATGATGCTAGATTGTGGACGCTAGTGAACAGAAAATAAAACGATAAGAGTCTTCCACCATCGCTAAGCTACACACACTTGCAGCCCATAGTCTTAGTTCGTTTCGTGGAATGCTGAGATGGGACGATCTACTAACATGAGTACTGCGGGGTACGAGTGATGATACGAATTTTAAGCAGGGTGTGGTGGAACTCGGAAACAGGTGTGGGGATCTGCAGCAATTGCGAGCTCTCGCTGGCAAGATTGAACCGTCACTGCGTGATAAGTAGGCTGCAGCGCGTGGTGAAGCAACTTCCACCGGTTTTCACTGACGGCATCCAACTAAAGTAAGATGAAACATTCCTAGCAGCAATCATCTGGATGTCTCCCGATTGAACCTCTTACCAAATTGTTTGGCAGGACGCCCAGTCGTTTTGAATTAGACAGATAGGGACCAATAGTTTACATAAAGCATCAACGACAAATCACGAGTAGGCCCCCAGACGAAAGCCGCCCCCAATATTAGCCGAAAGTCAGTAGTGTTATGGCATCATGACACGGTCGCACATACACACCAATGTCATTCAGATTTAGTATATGTACAAAACGAAGTGACAGCGAAGCACTTACTGCAGTTCTTTTGCACTGCCGTCTGTCGTCATGTTTACATAGCCACGTACATGTCTGTATAGAATGGATGACTGTGCAATGCACCGATGTGTTTACGATCACGTGTCGGAGTGTGAAACGAAACGTTCTTCCTTATTGGCCACTTAACTCTTGAAGAGGCCGCCGAGTTTGACATACCCACGAACCAGGTGCATCGGTATGTACGGGCTGCTCTCATTCCCTGGCACACTGGAGAATGACTTAGGATTTCACTCCGGACATTTGTGCAAAGTTCGGTGGTAACGAACTCTACGCCGGCAACTTCTTGTTCCTTATTGGCCAAATACTGATGATGGTAATTACTTATACTGTTAAGATCTTAACCAGCCACCGCTGCACTTTATATTGTATTAACAGTTCCTGTTGCACAGGGTGATACTTATTGATGCTTAAAAACACCAAAAACGACATAGATGACGCTGAGGCGAATAACGTGATGTAAGACACACGGGGTCGCAAATGGAAAATAATCCAAAAGCGGATGACAGATGTTGAACATGTGCTCACCGCACGTACAACGGTTGGGCTTGTCGAGCGCACCATAGCCTGTGAGGGGGCAGTGCCACACTTTGCACCGGTAGACTACTCAGTTTTGGTCCTTGCATTATCCGATGTGATACGGTAGTGCTCACAGTAGTGTAGCGTTTCCCGCTACCTTGAAACATCAGATGACTGAAAGTAAGTAATGGTCTCTTAAACCAAACAATAGTAAATTAACGACTACATCTGATGGGGAAATTTAAATCTAAATCCCTCAAATATCTCCTCTCATATGATACAAACCCAGCCGCTTCACGTGCGGCGAGGTACGTCATATGGTGACGCGATATGTTCAATGTTTGCCGTCCGCGTTTGGTGTATTCCCCGACATTTGCGAGCCCACGTGTCTCATACCAAATTACTCATCTGAGCGTCATCTACTTCGTCTCGGGGGTTTTGAAAAGTTAATAATCAATCTGTATAGGCGATTCGTGAATGACATCTATACTCCGTAGGGCAGGCACATTTCGGGATGTGGCGCACGGTATTTGTGCTACCACTATCGGTAAGGTTCCTTGTTAGTTCTAATGTCTCTAATTTCTCGAGACGTGTATGGGAGGATATACTATGCTTCCTGACTCTTCCGGAACTTAAGCTCTCTTACAGTAAATGTCCCCGTGATGCATGATACCTCTCTTGTAGCGTCTGCCACTGCAGCACCTCCACACCGCTCTCGTGGCAGCTAAACGATCTCGTAACGGAACGGGCTGCTCTACATTGGCTCTTCTCTCTTCTATCAATCCAACCTGCTAAGTTCCCCAGATTAATGAACAATGCTCAGGACTCGGCCGAAAAAGTGTTGTGTAAGCTATGTCTTTCGTGGATGAATTATTTCTCCTTAAGGTTCTCCCAATGAATCTCAACCTGGAATCTGCTTTTCCTGCAATTTGTTTACTTTGGTTATTTCACTTTAGGTCACTGTGGTTGGTTACTGCTTCTCATTTAGTGTAGTTCTAGTTTCCAGTGATTTCTCACCGATGGAGTAGTAGAAGAGTTGCGCTTCTCTTTAGTTATATATACATTCATTTAAGGTCAGGTTCAATCAGCCATACCCACACCAATCGTCGGTCATATGTAGGTCTTCCTGCAAATCGCTAGTCTTCTTATAGTGATGGAGACAATTGCGAGTAACCTCGTGAAGCTATCGACCTCATCCGCTATATGATTTATGCAGGGTGAATATTAATAGAACCGACAGACTGCAGGGACGGATTCCTGAATGGAAATGGAGGAAAGAAGTCCTACGAAAATGTGTCCGGAAATGCATATTTGCCACTTCAGATGGCGCTGACGAATGAAAGTTCCTCTGACCACATGCCACGTGTCCCTTGTGTGTTGCAGGCTGTGTGACTGAGGCACCGTACTGTAAGCAGCAGCCGGCCGGTATGGCTGAGCGGTTCTAGCCGCTTCAGTCTGGAACCGCGCGACCGCTACAGTCGCAGGTTCGAATCCTGCCTCAGGCATGGATGTGTGTGATGTCCTTAGGTTAGTTAGGTTTAAGTAGTTCTAAGTTCTAGGGGACTGATGACCTCAGATGTTAAGTCCCATAGAGCTCAGGGTCATTTTTTTTTGTAAGCAGCAGAATGGTCCTGCATTGATGTGGGGAACAATTGAGATGCTGTTTGTGTACGGCCAAGCAGATGGAAACGGACGAGAGGCAGCACAGCTATACCAAAACAAGTACTCCGACAGACACGTCACACAATTTTACAAGCTCTTTTTGGGCGTTTGTGTGATCATGGGTCCTTTCAGACATATGAACGTGTAGGGAGACGACCGACTATGCGTAGGCCAGATCTGGAGAACCGGTTCTACAGGATATTGAGACGAACCATGTGGTGTCACAGCAAGGCACCACAAAAAAAAATGGTTCAAATGGCTCTCAGCACTATGGGACTCAACTGCTGAGGTCATTAGTTCCCTAGAACTTAGAACTAGTTAAACCTAACTAACCTAAGGACGTCACAAACATCCATGCCCGAGGCAGGATTCGAACCTGCGACCGTAGCGGTCTTGCGGTTGCAGACTGCAGCGCCTTTAACCGCACGGCCACTTCGGCCGGCCCAAGGCACCACACTTGATAGGTTGTAGGCTCCAAACCGGCCGCGGTCCGTCAGTACACATCGCACCCGTGAGTCTCACTGTCGACACTAGCAGACCGAGCGCCGCCACTCGGCTGGTCTTAAGACAAGCTAGAGCACTGGCCAGTTCTGCAGCCGACTTTTAAGGCTAGCACACCGTGGTTGAGGTCGAAAAAAATCGATTTTCGGTTTTCATCATATTTCGAAAGATTAAGGTTTTATTTAAGTACTATGAAAAGTATTTAGCTGAAATTTTTTTTTCTAGCATTTAAAGAGCATTTTCCTACCACGTGTGTTTATGTGCCACGCCCACTGTCAACCCACGCACTGTCAACTCTAAGCCATATGGAGATGCCATTATTAGCAAAATAGTATTGTAGGCCATGTTCAAAAACATTTGGGAACAAGGCTGAGAAAACTAACTGTTGATATAAGAGCAAAAAAATTAGAAGATGGAAAATTGTTGACCGGGCAGGGTCGGTTAACTGAAATAGAAAAATGCAGGTATAATATGGGCAGGCAATTAGGAGAAATAAACAAAATCTGGAGGCAATGAAGAGAGATGTTTGGGCCATATTCTTCCATAAGTCCTCTACTGATGTAAGCCATGTCATGGATTGTGTCCATCAGGAGAAAATTCGTGGTGCAAATACAATAGGGCTCAGGCAACTGGAGAATCTTATTCTCGCCAGCATTCTCTTCCTGCTGCTGTTATTACAGAAATTAAATCTGTTTTCAGAGACTTGGCTCTTCCTGACCTTCTAAGGAAATGTCTGCATGGGCAGACACAGAACCCAAATGAAAGTTTCAACAGCATAATCTGGAACCGCCTTCCTAAAACTGTATTTGTAGGCATGCATGCAATAAAACTAGGAGTTCATGATGCTGTTATTACATTCAATTGTGGTAATATTCGCAAGTGTTGGGTAATGAAAAAGCTGGGAATTAATCCTGGTGAAAATATGATCACTGGGCTGCAACACTGCATAAAAATGAGGATAGCCGATGCAGACAGGTCTGCATCTAATATGGCCAAGAAAGAAAGACAAACATCCAGAAAGGTGAAAAAGAAGCTGGAAGACCTGCTGGAGGCCAAAGAAGGGCCATCTTATGCAGCATGACAGTTTTAGTTAACTGTAAGTAACAAATTTCAAAAGTTTTTCTGATTAGCATACTGGACTCGCATTCGGGAGGACGACGGTTCAATCCCGTCTCCGGCCATCCTGATTTAGGCTTTCCGTGATTTCCCTAAATCGCTTCAGGCAAATGACGGGATGGTTCCTTTGAAAGGGCACGGCCGATTTCCTTCCCCATCCTTCCCTCATCCGAGCTTGCGCTCCGTCTCTAATGACCTCGTTGTCGACGGGACGTTAAACACTAATCTCCTCCTCCTCCTCAAAAGTTTTTCTTTAAAGTTAATTAACCACAAACTAAAATTTTTAGAAATTTTCAGAGACTCTGCATAACATAAAAAGCCACCTCTGATACTACATTCATTAATATTCCCCCATTAGGAAGTTCACAAAAAATATTTTCTGCAGAAAAAAACTTAATATTTTTTGTTAATAAATTTAAAAATGTATTTCTTAAAAACTATCAAATGGATAAAGTAGATTTTAGTACAGTTGACTCTGTTAGCATCATGCAACAAACAGTAAAAACATTAAAGTCCTGCATAAAATAGCTTTTTTTCAGAACTGTGTCAAATACTTGCCTAAATTAACATGGATTGGATAGGCAGGGTGTCGTCCCCTTAATAGGAATGGTTCACTTGTTATAGCTTCAGAGATCTCATTTGCAGAGATGCTAGTTAGCATAGCCGTCAGCTAAGTCAGTAGCTTCGACCTAGCCAGGCGCGACACACAGTTTATGCAGTGACAATTGATATATATGTGTGAAGCAATCAGAATTGTAAAGAAGTATTCGCAGTTCAGTCTATAATTGCACTTGTAAATATTATTGTACAAAGTCGAGATCGACATTCACCGCTGATGCTGAATTAAAGCTAAGTATTTAATTGTATTCCTGTTTACTAACTTTCTAATCACCGAAGATGTTCCAGATACATCCCGTCAAGTATAGTTCATTGATTCTCACGTCAGCCTACGTAATTAACGCGTGCAATTAATGGCCACACCTCGTGATGAGACTAAGAGTCAAATTGCGTGACTCATCCGGGTCACCCCCCCCCTTTTTTTTTTGAGGCCCGTAGTTCCACCTCATACATAAAAAGCCATAATACGAGTATAAGTATGGAGTACACAGTGTCCAGTTGTACCCTACATGTAATTTAGAGAATGCCAGAGCGTATGTCTGACTCTTTAGACCCCCCCCCCCCCACCTTTATTAGACGGACACAAAATATCTGATTAGTAGCGAAAAGCAGGAGACCCACAATCTGACTCCTGCTTTCAGAAAAGACTCAATGGACAAGCAAATGGAACTCAATACATTTACTGTGAGTGTTTCCCTACCCGTCGAACTGGAGTGCACATTTCACCTACTGAAGTACGGACAGCGGCTGCACTACAGAGACGATTTGGTTATTGGAGAGTTGGCAGCTGTGCACATAATGTATGTGACGTATCTGCAATTCTCTGCCTACGTAGTGGACGCAATATGCCGTCCGCAAACTTCTAGGGTTGAAAGTTACCTCACTACAACACAGAAGATGAGTCAAGATTTCTGTTTTCTCGATAAGCATGAACGAAATCCGACTCAAGTATTCTCCACTAATGAAGCACATCAGTGTGTGTCAGATTCCACAGAGAGGTGAAGAACTGTCACTCGAGTAAACAGAACAACTCTGTTCGCAGATAAACGACTTCACATGCTCCTTGAGTCGAAAGCAACACTTCACAATCTGCCAGATTCTCCGCAGTGGCTGTCGCCAGGGAAGTCTCTTGGTCGATCCCTAGAGGGAAATGCCTTCACTCGGTCCCCACAGGAAAGTGTTCTCGATCGATTCCGACAGAGGAGTGTCTCTCCATGCCATATGCCCACTCACTGCTGGACACGTGTCGTCTATGTTCGCGCTCAGCCTCCTAGTCCCAGCGGCTGCTACAACAGGATTACCTCTCACTACATGAGTCACGAATCGGACAGCCAATCACCTGGAGTTCATATTCCTTTCAGAAGATTTTCTGAAAGTTTCCATCTACCTTCCAACATCCTTAGCAGTCCGAAAATCCAATATGCGTCTCTATTTTTTGGTAGGAAGTGTGCTCTGCTGCTTCCCGTGAGAAGATTTCTCATAGATCAACTTACAAGGGTCGTTTGTGGCCCCATGCATTCCTATGCACTAAAAGAACGTCTTTTTCGCCTAGTTCCGTCCGTGTTGCTCTTTTGCCAGGTACGCTGTTCTGAAATACTTTTTCGCCTTATCAGAGTGCAATCTGCCACCTGCACTGTATCCGCTATGGGGGTTCTACAACCTCCAGTTTTGTAAACAGACAGGTTCTCGCTCTGTTCTGTCTCTGGGCAGTAGATTTCCGTCCCTGCACAGCATGACGACTCTCTTCCTATCCCCTCCTTAGCCAATAGCGACTTCTGTGGAATGTGTAACCTATTTCGCCCCTTCTGTCAGTTCTCAGCTCTAATTAACTCTCAGATATGTGATAATACTGAAATTGTTCGAACTTGGTGTTCGCCAGTATCAACCAATGAAACGATTAATAATTTGATTGAGCTACCTGCTCATCAACTATTTTGTTTAATAATTTAATTTGTCTCTAGAATTTCTTTATGTGATATTCGAATTTCTTATTCACTGTCCATATTTACTCGTCTATCTTTTTATTCAGGTCCTCAAACTGCTTCCGAATTTTGCGTCTTTTTTATCGTCCTTTCATCTTCTTGATGGAATTGAAGAAAGGTTGGCGTTAAAGTCACGTCGACATCGAGGTCATTGGAGATGGAGTACAAGCTCAGATCGTTCCTCGGATGGGGATGGAAATCGGCTGTGCCCTTCCAAAGGAACCATCCAGGTATTTGATTGGAGCGATTGAGGAAAATCACGCAAAACCTAAATCTCTATGGCTGTACGCGCGTCTGAACCGTCATCTTCTCGAATTCGACTTCAGTGTGCTAACCACTGCGCCAGATGGCTCGGTCATTTTCTTAAACTACACGTCATTTTTCTTTTCTCATTTTGTGAGTCGTTCTTCTATTAATTTTTGAGTTTTTGTGGATTTTCAGTTAGAAAACTCTGTAGAGCGAATGCTACGAGGCTGCTGACATATGGGCCCATGAGTTACATCACTCGGTCCTTTATATTAGTGGCCTGTTACTTCAGGATCCCTGATACTCATGAAAATTTTTTTATCATCTGCCCTCCTAAATTCAACTTCTGAAATTTTGAACGTTCTCCTGATGAACCTCCACATCTAATCCACTTTTATCACATATGAACTAACCAAAACTTCTCTCTCTACCTTGCTCGTTCTTGCTAAGCAACTAGCTCTCCACTTGTTAATTTCGGCATACCTTAACAGAATATTCTAGTTCTAGTACTCCTAATGCTTGAATAAAAGCTTTCTAACCTGCTATAATATGTTAAAATCCTACATACTCTCTACATTTCAAAGCCCTTCACGGGAGAAAGAGACAAAAGCACACAAAACAACAGGAAAACAAACAAAAACCCTTCCAAAAGTCCAAGCGATGATCTTCAGCTGAACCACAATGGACATACCCTGATCAGCCGGAACATTATGACCACCCGCTTAATAGCCGTTATGTCCACCTTTGGCACGGGCAACAGTGGCGATGCGTCATTGTGTGCAATCAATGAGGCCTTGTTCGGTTGCTGGAAGGAGTTGGCATCATATTTGCACATACAAGCCACCTAATTCCCATAAATTATGGGGAGGGGTCGATGAGCTCCGACTCCACACTCAATCACATCCCAGATGTGTTCGATGAGGTTCAAATTTGGCGAGTTGTGGCGCCAGCACATCAACTGGAACTCGCCACTGCATTCCTGCAACCACTCTATGACACACTTGGCCTTGTGACAGGATGCATTATCTTGCTGAAAAATTCCACCACCGTTGGGAAATATGACTGTCACGACTGATTCACATCGAGAATGGTTGTGTGATGCTTAATACGCATTCGCTTTCGTAAATAAACTGCCGTTATTCTACCAAAAAGTCAAACACCGCAGCCTATCTTCCTCCAAAACGATTTTATGTGATCGATCGATGTGACAACCTCCCGTGTATTTACTCACTGGTGGTTCTATCGCAGATTACATTTGGTAAGTTTGTTATCAAACATTCCCTTTTTTATCTGTGCTAAGGAGCTCTACTGCGTTTTTTTAATAAGCAAAACTGCGTCGATTAGATAGAAATGCTGTCTCTCTAGATCAGACTGGCTACTGGCACAATACTTTTCGGCCGGCACTGTCTTGCAGGTTTTAGGTTGTCGACGTTAACTTGAAGGCCCCACACAAGAACCAACCGGTCGACCGACAGACTGGACGTGTGTACGCGTTTTGGCCGACCGACCGAATAACATTCCTTGTCGCGGTGTCGGTCGGCTAAGACCACCCGACAGCCAACCCCCTATATGCCCCCCCCCCCTTCACAGCACACCACACATCAAATAATGCTGTATGTAGCGCTGTCGAGCCAGTCACCTGACAAAAGTTCCCCTTTTGTCCCTGAGCGCGGGATTAAATGCTGATCTAATATAAATGTTAGGCTGCGAGGCAGACGAAATTTTAAGGACAGAGTTTCCGGAGAAATTTAAAGACTGTAGATGGGTGCGCGACCCGTTGTAGGAGGAATATAGTGATACACATGTACGAAACGAAGCACTCTTTTCATTTTTTTAACGAATCAGTGTGTGGCACTTAAAAAGAATAAAACTCTGTCGACCTTATGTATTTCTGCAGGTTTTTGTTCGATACTTACAGGAAATGAAAGCTAAATACCGAAATATCGACACTCAATGGACGTTGACTGATAAAACATACTTGTTCTATTTTTAGAAGTATAAAAATATCCAACCTATGTACAAGCCCTCTGCTATGAACAACAAATGTGGGATTCTTTTTTACAGTTCTAACAGTTGCTGAATGCTTCATTTCTTATGTATTTTTTGTATTTATTGGATGACGTGCCCCACACCATGTGTAGTCTTTCTTCTTCAAACCTGAAATGAGTTTCTTAATATTGCTGATCATCTTTAATGCTACACACATAAATAAATTACGTTTACATGAGATTCTTTTTTATTTTGCATTATCATGATGAACTTCCTCAATCAGTTATAAATCACGTTGCATGCTTCAGGAATCACTTTAGGAGGATACAACAGTACCAAATTTCAGGTCCTTGTAAGCGGCTAGAAATCATAACGTAGCTAACAGACTCACACTACTGTATTATTTTTCGTTAAAAATAGTCCGCTATTTTCAGCAGTTCGGAAATGCATGATTCATCCAATCTTTGATAGTTACGAAATCATCAGCTTCCAGCTGCTTAAGTAAATGGCACTGAGCACTATGGGACTTAACATCTGAGGTCATCAGTCCCCTATAACTTAGAACTACTTAAATCTAACTAACCTAAGGACAACACACATATCCATGCCCGAGCCAGGATTCGAACCTGCGACCGTAGCGGTCGCGCGGTTCCAAACTGACGAGCCTAGAACCGCTTGGGCACACCGGCCGGCGCTTAAGTAACAGAACGTGGGTTAATTTCTTACCTTACATTAACCGCTTCTTTGCTCACAGCTTTCTCTAGACTGTTTTTTGCCTTGTTACCTCTAAAACAGCTACGACAAACCCTCGTTTTTGTTTCTGTTTAGAATCTAGAGGGATCTCGTGGGACATAAACTCATTGATCTTAAGATAAACAAATCACAATAGGACAGCGCTGTAACCGTCGAGTGCAGTCGGACGGGTGTGTGTAGGCTGCTACGAAATTGGTCAGTCAGCCGATAAATTGGTGCATGTGTAGGGGCTTGTACAGGTAATACTGTAAGCCAAGTAGTTAATTGATTAGCTGACGCCCGCACCACGCCGGCACGGTAGCTCAGCGTGTTCGGCCAGAGAGCCAGTTGGCCTCTGTAATAAAAAACTGAGTGGAAGGATCAATCTCCGAACTTGAACAGGATGTCTTGCGACGTCCGCAACGACCGAACGCAACGATCAATAATGAACAAAATTGGAAAAAAAAAAAAACGTGGTCGTGCGGTAGCGTTCTCGCTTCCCACGCCCGGGTTCCCGGGTTCGATTCCCGGCGGGGTCAGGGATTTTCTCTGCCTCGTGATGGCTGGGTGTTGTGTGCTGTCCTTAGGTTAGTTAGGTTTAAGTAGTTCTAAGTTCTAGGGGACTGATGACCATAGATGTTAAGTCCCATAGTGCTCAGAGCCATTTTTGATTAGCTGACGCTCATGCCTTCCTGGAGTGCTGCCTTAGTTGAGCTCTTGCCTATGACCTCTTCGTGCAGCGACAGCACAACAACACAGGTCATCCACTTTCCTCAGTGGGAGAGTCGTAAGACGGCGGCCACGTGGCGCGGTGAACATTCGGACGCGCGCGCTGCACTTGTACGGAGGTGGACTGCCAGTCACCGCATCACATCGCGAGCAGTACGTCGCTTCTTCAACAGGTACGCAGGCCAGCTTTGTTTGTTATCCTTAACACGCCTATAGCTTTTGAGTCTGTAAATAAATCGGACACGTCGTAAGACATTGAAAAATTCGAACTGTTTTTATAACGGTAGCACAGGAAAAGTCTACATCCGATAGTAATTGAGAAATATTATTCGTGCGAGCCTGTACTTTGATCTAAATGCAGAAAGCATGTTGATTTCATTAAGTAATGGGAAAAGTAATGTCACTGACAAATTTGTTAAATTTTTCCCTTTATTGGCATAATACTGGTCTCCGAAATGCAGCACGTTAAACCTTAAAGTTATATTTATATACTGCAAATAACGATATCTGCATTTGAGCCATAGTTACGAACTACAAGTTTGTTAATGGTGTAGTTTCATTTTTTAGTGTTGTGTATGACGTACGGTGTTACAATCGTTGATCTCAACCATTAACTAAGGCGCCATCATTCATGTAGAACCGTTTAACGCGAGAGTGAGATACTCTTATTCGGCTAACAGATCTCCATGCCCTTAGCAGAATGCTGCCATAAAGAATTTGCTCTTATCTGATGGGTTGGAGACTAACCTCATTCAGCTTTTTCAATAATAGTATCTTACTGCTCTACATAACTAACGGTTTGCTTGGGTAACAACGCTTTTGAGAATGTTTCGGACTGATTAATGGTTCGCCATATATATTCCGCTCTGTGATCGAAAGATGCCACTCATAAACCGGTCGTTGAAGTATAAATTTTGTATAGTTTATATACAACACGTCAACTGATGCTGTTAAAAGGGATATAAAGTTAGTCGCGGCTAAGTTAGAATGAAATAATGAAGCTACTTGTTAAAACAACTTAGATTAAACGAGGTCGCTTTCGTTCCAAGCAGGTTTTACAATCTTTTGTAAGGTTAATTGTAAAAACCCATTTATGTTTACTGATTAGCTACCAACAGGCCGCGTCTAAGCAGAAAGTGCGAGCAGGAGACGATTGGGGTGAGGTTGGGTGGAGGAGGAGGAATTTGTTCACAAACTAATAAAATTCATGAATTTTTCACACTAAGTTAATGTGAATCCACGCAGCTCTGGATATCACGCGGTAGAACGCATGAAGTATAGATATGATGCTAAACACTAGAAATGCGACACTTTCTCTACCGTATGCAAGAAAAAGGCTTTAATAAAACGTATACAAGATGGCAAATAGTTAAGCTGAGTGAAAATATAAAATTTTAGAGCCAGTGACAGAGCTGCAACAAAATATCGCGAAAGTACTGAACAATAAGTTACAACCTGTCATTTTAACCAGAGACGCATAGCGTCTCTCATACTAATATGGTAACTAAGCCTTATGATCAAGCGTGTTTTAGTTGTTTAAAAATACCTCTAGTTCTGCTTGATAATGGGGGTGGAGAATTGGAATTTTCTTCTTAGTGCGTTGAGAAAATAGCCTTAATACTGTCCACATAAAAATTGGCATCACATTCGTAGGTACAACTGAAAGCTAAACGATCTTCAGACCTAACTTATAACTAGGGCTATACTACTGTTTCCCCGCAACCTACATCGAATGAAAGTCTACTCAGTCAACTCAGCGTTGTGTTAGTGGAAATGTGTTTCCTGGGAATATGTTTGTGCTCTTAGATTCATTTGCGTAACCAGTTCGCGGTCCAAGATGGTCCACTTGTTTGTATAGAGCAGTGGTAATCACAGGTCTATCTACGATGAAATATTTAAAGAATTATAAAACGCTTAAGTACAAATAAAGTATGTGTCTTAGCGTTTGCTGACATCGCTAAAGGTAGTGACGTATCGCCCCCATACAGCCCTCCACTGCCCCCCCCCCCCCCCCGCCGAACTTAACGAACGAGAATAAATATCGAAAGGCCCTATCTCATAGATGTTGCGTGCAACCTACGAAAGCTTTTGTTTTATAATTCTAGAAACATTTAGTTCGTGAGTTAATTTCCAGTTTAGCCCGGGAAAGATGATCTTTGCATGCGGAAAATTAATGGAATCACCAGTGGTTTCTCTTCCTTAACAACCAGCACCGAGCGCAGTGCCTAAGTCACTGGACTAGCATTCGTATCCCCATCGAGGAATGTGGAATATGGTTTTTTATATAGCTTCATTAAAACATTCAAGGGGTTTCCTGTGGGTTCTTTCCTTTGAAGAGAACGCTGTCAGTTTCCTCCCCCAACCGGATGCAATCCCAGCTCATGGATAGTCTTAAATGATCTCTGCGACGAGCTGTTAAATCTGTTTTCTTCCCTTCTCCAACTAGCGAGCGGATAGATAGTTTAATTTACATGGAATGCATAACTAAAGTTACCATTTTCCCGTTTTCATTTAAAATGTCAATGTTTTTCCTAGCACACTAAAGCTGAAGTCTTTCTTCCCGTTATCTGCCACATTGTGCTCAGTTTGTTGACATTGACGTCAAATAGAACCATAGGTTAACCAGGAATGCAAAAATCTTAGGGAAATCGCTAAACTTCGATGAAGCCTTGTTAACCTTACAAGGTATTACTAAATGATTTTAAAGCGTTTTCAGTAATGCAGTACTACTAGCTCTTCAGATATTTTTTAATCCTAAGGATTGTGGTGGTCTTACGTATTTACTGGACAGATTCAGCGTTTGGTGTAGAACTGGAGACGTCATCTGAGCTAATGTGAAACGTTCGTACGTAATGTTAAAAATTGATTTTTCGCATTATTTAATAGTGATTTTTGCATAAAGGTATACTTCCGGAAAGGGTCAATTCCTTGTAGCTAATTTTTCTAAGCTTCTTTGGCGTGGCTCCGAAAATACGTCGAATTTTCGTGAAATATCGTCAACCTGCATCACAGTGAATGCGTTACTAACGCATGATCCAGTTCACTGTTGATAAACTAATGTAAATAATTAAGAAGCTAAAAACTGGAAATTATCTTACACAACACTATCACCAATTTCTCTACATGGAGGAAATATTTACAGAAAGTGTCACCTAGTTTTACGTTCATCAGTATTCCAAATTTAGCTAGCTGTTTCAGCATAAGACGATTAAGTAAATAAATATCCCGCCCGTTAACACGAACTTTCAACTTATGAACTGCACTGTCATGATGGGTTAATTTAATGTCATCAGAGTGAAGCTTGCTATCGAAACATTACTAGTGGTCAACATGCACGACGATGGTGGAAAATTTAAACATTCCGTCGCGGCATTACTAGCCGTGCCACATAGCATTCCACACCAACACACAACGAATGTTGTTGCGAAGACAGCCGAATTGTCTGTGTGAATTTAAAATGAGGAATTACTACGCAATACATAACATTGGTTTCTACCAGCGACCCAATTATTACCTTTTATCGCATCCCTTTTGAATGACAGTAGAATATAATTAGAATATACATTGGGCCTTTAGATCAATTGGTAATGCGTTTCTGTTGGTCTTGTACGCCCATATTATCCTTCTGCGACATAACACTAAGATCTCTGATGTGCATGCCAGGCAGTGTCGGATGAAGGCTCGCAGTAATCAATGGACCGTTTTTCCTCGGTCATTAATAAGGTCTACATGAGGTAATCGGACACGTAGTGTATTGTTACACACACATAGTGACAGCTGTTAATATTGCCCTCATAACGAAAAAGGTGGACCTCGGTTGCTAAGAGATACGGTGAGTGTAGAATTAAGGAAAATAGTGCAAACACCGTAAATTACGCTCTTCTCTAATTTCGTGTAACTTTTTGTTCCGTGAAACACTGGGACCTCGTAAATGCTGACAAACTGTGGCTAAACTCGAGGTTTTGTAACATACAATTCACCAGGGTGCTGTAATTACACAGTTCAGAGAATCAGCGTGAGAGTCAACAGTACAATGAAAATTAGTTTTATTCTACAAACTGTTATTTCCAATGTGTTTTGATTCTGACCAATGTGCAGACATAATTTTATTCATCAAACATGTTTCGTACGGTATTAGCTACTACTCTTGATACTGTTATAAGTTTTCGCAATGCAGAAAGCAATTTCCGTCAATACTGTCGTGAACTGGATGAAATTGGGGGGGGGGGGGGGGGGGGGGAGGGAGGAACTGAGGTTGGGATGAGATAGGCAGATAGGTGAGATGGGAGATGGGAGAGGAGATGGAGGAAGAGGACAACCAAAAAGCGCGTGCATGTAACCATAACTGTGTTACTCGCCTTTCTTTCATCTGCATGTCCCAAGGTGCCATTATCTATGTGACGAACCAAAATATGAAGAGCAGAAAGACATCGCTGCATTTAGATTTGAGACTGAAATCTTTCGTGGATGAACTTCAGATGATTCAAAAAAATCTTTGATTTTTCGTCACCATAGGTCCTTGCTACAAAAGTGTTGCCAATGTATCTCCAAAATACTTCCGGTTTCAAGCAAGGAGATTCCAGTACCGACGCATGCAGACTTAAAATCACTTGCAAATAGCTGTTACCAACCTTCCCAGACGGAGTGTTGTCAGAACTTAGGTTCACGGAGAAAATAGCGTTGCTAACGAAATGTGTGCAGGATGCGATTCTACACTTACATGGTGTTTCCGAAGCTAATAGGCATAAGGCGCAACGAATGAAACCGCAGATGGGCGTAAGGAAAAAAGGAAGATATACAGGTATTTAAATCCACAGCATTCTTGGAATACGTTGGAGACGTTTCGTCAAAAATATAGGTCGGATGCTGGCCAATGACAAAGTTAGTGATTTCTCGCCCTCTACTGAAGACAGAAGCACTTTTGGATTTCGCCTACTTGATGCTTCACTATGCTAGGGTTAACATCCTCCTGGGAGTGAGGTCATTCGTATTTAGGGCAGAAAACTCGTATAGCTCATGAAAAATGCATGGAACACCGAAGATACATCATGATCTTACATCCCATCAAATCGTCTGTGAAAGAGCACAGGTGGGTTTATGTGGATTCGTGGTCATGTCGGTCTGCCAGGAAACGAGGCTGCTGACGCTGCTTTCAAGGCTGCAGGCCTCGTACCTCATCCCACTAGTACCCATATCCCCCCTCCCCCTCCCCCACTGATCTGTGTTGCTGTCTGTCAGGAGGTGGTGTCACTCTGGTATCACCTGTGGTCCTCCCTTCGTGGGAATAAGCTCAGGTCTATTAATCCTCACAGCGGCTTGGACGATCTCATGTCGGCCCTCCAGCTGAGAGGAAGTCTTTTGAACTCGGTTGCGTATTGGGCACTGCCTTTCTAGCCATCGTCATTTGATAAGCAGCGCTCCCCCACTACTCTGTATGCATTGTGCTGAAGATTTAACTGTTCGCCACTTCCTGACGGAATGCCCAGTTTTTAACCGTTTGTTTCCGCTTGGGTTTGCCGTCTGAGCTGCCGGCCGTTTTAGCAAATCATGCGCGGCCTGTCGACCGTGTTCTACTTTTTATCCGTCAAAGCAATATGGCGAAGGCCATTTAATTTTTCGTTTTGGACCTGCGTTTCCGTATGGTGTCTTTTGTAGCCCTTTCTCCACGTCACTGTTTTTTAGCTGTCTTCTCTTATGTCAGTTGCGATTGACGTAAAGTCGTTTTTTAACTCCTTTGTCTTCCTGTTCTATAGTTTCGACTTGGGCACGTATGACCCCAATTGTTTTTGCGTCCCAAAACAAAACTAATTAATTTTCCGGATTTGAGTTGGTATTATCCACATAAACCCCCGACCTCATATCCCAGACAGTCGGTTCCCAGAGCTCTGTATTAAATGTCCCTCTATTTTTAGAGGCCGTCAATGTTCTAGCAGCAGCTGCGGGTTCTTCAGCATCACCCTGCTTATATGCCGGCGATTTTTGCTTTTATTATTGCTCTTCTAGTGTGGGTATTGCCGAATGCTGACAGCAGGGTCCCATTCAAAATGTTCTGTCATGGGCCCTCGCCAACTGCTTTCAATTTTCCGCCGCCAAAACTTGTCATGCACTTCTGTCGCGCTCATACTGTTTACTCACAGCCATAACTTTACGTCGAGGACTAATGTGGTGAAGACTTAGTGTTTTTTGGGACGTCTTCGATGATTGGCTGAGGTGCTGACATGGCTGTCTCGTCTTTGCCAACTTGAGAAAAGGTGCTGGCTGCACCTTATTACTTAGATGCCTCAGTAACACCAGCTTGGGTGCAGTTTACTGATTATCATATATTTTATTTTGAACCTTTCTTTTTTGTATATTATTATTATTGTTTATTTACTTTACAATCCCATAAAACGAAATATTTCTACCGAAACTACCCTTCTGCAGCTTTAAAAGCCGCGATCCCGTCCTTTCTTCATTATGGGAGACTGACATATGGTTTGGCATCACCCTCGGCATATATGTTAAACATATGTGAAATATATTTGATATTTGCCTATACAAGCAAAGCGACAGATAAAAAAGGTGATTTTAAACCCCTAGGACGATTTCAACAAATATGGTACACACATTAGATAGAAACTGGAAAGAAATACTGTATATGTATAAGCACCAGCCTCCTATTGGTGTGGACGCGATAACCTGGAGAGAAGAGAGGAGAAAGGGGTGGTCAGACAGCGAGGTTGAAGGAGATAGGCAAAACTGAGAGGAGGAGACAAAAAGGGGAGAGTAGAAGACGGAGGCTTAAAGGAAAGGGGAGGGGAGAAACGTGGAGGGATGTAGGTAATTGACAGGGACAGGTGGGATAAATATAGGGAAGAGGGATGGTAGGTAGTAGAGGCCAGGAGATGATGATGGTGGTAGAGACAGCTAGAGGGGGGGGGGGGGGGGGAGTAGATGGACTAACAGGGGACTGGAATAAATAAATACCTGGGAATTGCAGGGTTTCTCAGCTAACACGAGATAATTTGGTTCTAAAATGACAATTGAATGCTTTTGTCGTCAAGCCACACGAAGTATCGAAAAGTGGAGTGCTTAAGAGAGCCTGAAACATAGCACTCTTAAATTACCTGATAATGAAACAGTGATATGGTTTCCATCTGCCACTGAACTATTCAATGAAGTATAACCAAGTGTTCACTGTAATTACTAAGAGTATTACTACAGTCAGGCTATTTCTGAGTTACTCTTTTCCATGTTACGTTAAACGCTTTAGCGGAAGTCTTTCTGACCAACAGTTCTCTATCTCTGAGCCTTAGGTGGCTAAGGCGTCATTACGAAAATTTTTCTGGCATCATGCCGCTGATCCTAAACGCTCAGTGACGGTGTTTGAACATGCAACACCGCATACCTGTCTGACTGAAGATTTCAGCCATCAGCCAAACGTCCTAGGATCCCTCGAGAGAACATGGCATCCGACTCCCGACGTCAATCCTCTCAGCTGTGCCGACAGTTTTCTTACATTGGCAGCTCTTTTGGCACTGGGCTTCTATAGTCTCTTGCATCGATGTAAAGGTCACGTTTTGATCAAGTCATGTCTCCATCTACAAAAATCGTAAACACTAGCTGTTGTGTAAATAATCAGTTTTTTACTTTTACGGTCTTTTAACTTGATCTTCCTGCTCGATTCTTCTTGAATTTTATTGATCTAAGCTTCGAATATATTAAACGCCATCGTACCAAACGGCCCACGCCATTGCTCACTGTGGACTAGGCCGTATACTCTAGTAGAAATAAATTACGTTCCTCTTTCGTTGATCAGTGCACGATATCTGCCGGCCGGTGTGGCCGTGCGGTTCTAAGTGCTTCAGTTTGGAACCGCGTGACCGCTACGGTCGCAGGTTCGAATCCTGCCTTGGGCATGGATGTGTGTGATGTCCTTAGGTTAGTTAGGTTTAAGTAGTTCTAAGTTCTAGGGGACTGATGACCTGAGAAGTTAAGTCCCATAGTGCTCAGAGCCATTTTTGCACGATATCTAATCTAAAGTATCTGGACACCATAAGACGCCACGAGAGGCGTATCTGTTATTGTAATAGAAAGTGGGGACGTAAAAGTTTTCTGTGTATGGTACAGCGTCATATTGTATAAAACTACTGCTAGAGAAAACCAACGTTTCGGCCAAGGTTGCAGCTGCCTTGTTCTGGGTCTACTGGTGCGTTCTAGTTATTCAGTGTCCCCTGCATTTTGTTATTACTGTTCACTGCGCATGCCATTACGTCATAATTTTAAAGAGACATTCCATTTCACTGGTCAGTTAAGGAAGGAGGAGAGGGAAAATAAAGTTCCCTCTTCTTCTTCCTTAAGTGAACAATGAAATGAACTATCTTTTTAAAAGTACGACTTAATGCCATACGCAGTGAACAGTAATAACAAAATGCAGGGGACACTGAATAACTAGAACGCACCAGTAGACCCAGAACAAGACAGCTGCAGCCTTGGCCGAAACGTTGGTTTCCTCCAGCAGTGCTTTCACACAATATGACACGGTACCACATACAGAAAACTTTTATGTCGACTGACTGGCCGCGGAATCCTACGAAATTATGAAAGTGGGAAGTTGTGTAATGTCAGTAGAGAAGCAATAACAGCAGAAGAGCTTAGTGGCCTCTAACGTGGACTGCTCATCGGCTGTCTCTTGAGTAACAAATCAATCAGATCGTCCTAAAGCTGCCCAAGTCGACTTGTCAGTGTGAAGAAAGAAAGCGAGGGACAACCACAGCTAAGTAAAGATATCGTGTCCGCACGGACAGGGGCCGTAGAGCATTGTGAAGTTTGTTTGCAAAAAGTCGAATTAAATCTGCGAAACAAAACATTTATAAAAGGGATGCTATGGTCGTGCAGCTAACCACAAGTCAGAAATTTCTGTAGTCAATGGAATAGACGATTGACGAGGTGTAAAAAGCGACGCTGATTAACAGTGGATGCCAGGAAACGTGTGATGTGGAATGATAAATCGCGCTAAGCACTGCGGTAACTGAATGCAAGTGTGCGCGTTTGCCGAGTGCCTGGGGAACGTTATCTTTCAACACGTGTAGTGCCAACAGTGAAGTACTTAGTAGGTGGTGTTGGGGAATGAGGGTGTGATCACATTATTGCACTCAATGAAACAATGCGGGAGGATATGGACAAATTATACGGCACTTTGTACTGTAGAGGAACAGTTTGGAGAGGGCGACTGATGTATCAGCATTACAATCCACCCTGTTACAAAGCAGTTCCTGTGAGTCAGTGGTTCGTGGACAAGAACATTTATGAAACGGATTGGCCTGCCCTGCTCAGTCACCACCTGAACCCAACGGAACACCGTAGCGATGAGAAAATGTCACCTTCACTCCAGACTCCAGCGTCCAACATTGCTAACTTCTCTGGTTTCGGCTGGGCTGCCATCCCTACGCATACATTCAGGCACATCATTGGGAGTATTGTTGGCAGAGTTGAAGCCTTCTTTAGGGCTAAGGATGGACACATCCTATATTAACATTATTAAGTGTCCGGATGCTTCAGATCACATAGTGGTCTGTTAGCAAGTGTCCTCAACCTCTTGCGTCCCAGTTTTCGAAGCTGTTTCCGGCGCGCCAGTTTCCCAGTGCCAGCAATTGTCAGCTTCATCGCCGCCAGTCTGTTACCGATTTGTGTGGGTAATCACGTAAGTTTCCCAGGAATCCGCGGTTGGCAATTGCTCTGTGGTTTCTCTAACAGCTGCGTGGCTCACACCAAACATAACGGAAAGCCCAAGTATCCCATATGGCTACTCTCCAGAAACTCCTTTTGTTCCCGTGACTTGTCTACTTCACATTGTCCGTTCCGTTGAAACACCTGACATTCACCATGGCTCTTGGGTTCAACTGCTGACGGTACAAGATGTGCCATATTTACGATAATTAAGCAAAAATTTTGTCCGTCGTATATTAACTAACGTAACAACGCAAGGAATTCGACTCGACAAAATATTAATACTGAAATGAGGTTCATACTGCGAATTTTATCGTTCTGACGACAGAAACGACTTTCATTTGCCAACTGCCAAGTTATTAAACCTTGCCAACAGTAGTAAGAGAAACTTTCAGATTAGGTCGTTGAAATGTGTATAAATACTGTTGAAATAACGGAATTTCTTAATTACATGTCCTAACAGAGGAAGCCACAATAATTAAAACACAAATGTTCAGAATAGAGGTGCTTCTCTCAAGCTTCTCAGTCAGCCTGTGAAATCATTCAATACTTCAGACTGGCTGCGTTTTGCAAAATACAATAATTCACATTCGCGAACACGATTCACAGTATTGCAGAATATTGCCGGTATGTTTTCAGATTTAATTAGAGAGGAGCTCCTGTAACCTCATTTCCAGGGAGAGAAAAATACGTAGATTTTGCAACAAGCTGAAACTATCGAAAACAGTTTCATGGCAAATACTGTACTTTGAAGTCAACTCAAATCAAACTTAAACTGGTGATAGAAATAAATGTCCATTGGCTTCGTATATCGTTTTAGGGGAGTCAAATTTATCATTATCGCATTACAAGATGTGCCTTCACTGAACATTCAACAGAGCAATGCTCTTTCAGCAGAATTTTCTTGAAGTATATGCCAGAAGAATCTTAGACGACATTAAACCATCCTTTTGATCAAGCCTCGCGACGTCATTAACACTTTTGAGACAGAAGTTTTGTAGTTTGTTGTTCAACGATTGGCACAAAGCACAATTTTCTCCTGGAAGCACATGCGAACATTCATTGGTTACGTTGATTTAGAATAAAATTATGCACCATAAATATGTCACACTGTGGAAGAGACTTTCTGAGTATAGAAGCCGAAAAAATTCTTAAGGTAATTTACATTGGTTGGTTTTCATATTCAAGTTACCAATCGCAGGTGAAAGAGCGTTGCTCCCGGAGTCAGATGTATGGAGAAGCTGGTACAGTATACTGAGAAAAGGAATAAGGGTACCAGATGCGATATCACACAGCATGTACAGGCACAACTAACTATATTCGCTTTCATTTCAAAAGACTTGAAGAAGAATGTAATTCCAATTCCAAAGAAAGCATGTGCTGACGGTTGTGTGAACTACCGAACTTTTAGTTCAATAAGTCATGGTTGCAAAATACTAATACGAATTCTTTACAGAGGGATGGAAAAACTTCGAAGAAGATCAGTTTAGTTTCAGGGGAGACGTAGCGACACACGAGGCAGTACTTGACCCTACCAGTACCCTCAGAAGATAGGATAAGGAAAGGCAAACTTAAGTGTAAAGGGTGGTCCATTGATCGTGACCGGGCCAAATATCTCACGAAATAAACGTCAAACGAAAAAATTACAAAGAACGAAACTTGTCTAGCTTGAAGGGGAAAACCAGATGGCGGTATGGTTGGTCCGCTAGATGGCGCTGCCATAGGTCAAACGAATATCAACTGCGTTTTTAAATTGGAACCCCCATTTTTTATTAGATATTCGTGTAGTATGTGAGGAAATATGAATGTTTTAGTTGGTCCACTTTTGCGCTTTGTGATAGATAGCGCTGTAATAGTAACAAACATATGGCTTGTAATTTTAGACGAACAGTTCCTAACAGGTAGTTTTCTTTAAATTAAAATACAGAACATAGGTACTTTTGAACATTTTATTTCGGTTGTTCCAATGTAATACATGTACCTTTGTGAACTTGTCATTTCTGAGAATGCATGCTGTTACAGGGTGATTACCTGTAAATATCACACTAATGCAATAAATGCTCAAAATGATGTCCGTCAGCCTCGATGCATTTCGCAATACGTATAACGACATTCCTCTCAACAGCGAGTCGTTCGCCTTCCGTAATGTTCGCACATGAATTGACAATGCGCTGACGCATGTTGTCAGGCGTTGTCGGTGGATCACGATAGCAAATATCCTTCAGATTTCCCCACAGAAAGAAATCCGGGGACGTCAGATCCGGTGAACGTGCGGGCACAGTATGGTGCTTCCACGACCAATCCACCTGTCATGAAATATGCTATTCAATACCGCTTCAACCGCACCCGAGCTATGTGCCGGACATCCATCGTGTTGGAAGTACATCGCCATTCTGTCACGCGGTGAAACATCCTGCAGTATCATCGGTAGAACATTACGTAGGAAATCACCATACATTGCACCAATTAGATTGCCATCGATAAGATGGGGGACAATTATCCTTCCTCCCATAATGCCGCACCATACATTAACCGGCCAAGGTCGCAGATGTTCCACTTGTCGCAGCCATCGTGGATTTTCCGCTGCTCAATAGTGCATATTATGCCGGTTTACGTTACCGCTGTTAGTGAATGACGCTTCGTCGCTAATAGAACGCGTGCAAAAAAAATCTGTGATCGTCCTGTAATTTCTCTTGTGCCCAGTGGCAGAACTATACACGACGTTCAAAGTCGTCGCCATGCAATCCCTGGTGCATAGGAATAAGGTACGGGAGCAATCGACGTTGATGTAGCATTCTCAACACCGATGTTTTTGAGATTCCGATTCTCGCGCTATTTGTCTGCTAGTAATATGCAGATTAGCCGCGACAGCAGCTAAAACACCTACTTGGGCATCATCATTTGTTGCAGGTCGTGGTTGAAGTTTCACATGTGGCTGAACACTTCTTGTTTCCTTAAATAACGTAGCTATCCGGCGAACGGTCCGGACACTTGGATGGATACCGAGCAGCATACATAGCACACGCCCGTTGGGCATTTTGATCACAATAGCCATACATCAACACGATATCGGCCTTTTCCGCAATTGGTAAACGGTCCATTTTAACACGGGTATTGTATTACGAAGCAAATACCGTCCGCACTGGAGGAATGTTACGTGATACCACGTACTTATACGTTTGTGACTATTACAGTGCCATCTATCATAAAGCGAAAAAATTGGTCCAACTAAAACATTCATATTTCTTTACATACTACACGAATATGTAATAAAAATGGGGGTTCCTATTTAAAATAACGCAGCTGATATCCGTTTAACCTGTGGCGGCGCCATCTAGCGGGCCAACCATAGCACCATCTGGTTTCCCCCTTCAAGCTAGACGAGTTTCGTTATTTGTAGTTTTTTCGTTTGATGCTTATTTCGTGAGATATTTGGCCCGGTCACTATCAATGGACCACCCTGTATAGCATTTGTAGACTTAGAGAAAACTTTTGACAATGTTGTCTGGAATACTCTTTGAAATTCTGAAGGTACCAATAGTAAAATAAAGGGAGCGAAAGAATATTTACAACCTGTCCAAAAACCAAGCGGCAATTAAAACAGACGAGGGGCTTGGAAGGGAAGCAGTGGTTCAGAAGGGAGCGAGACAGGATTGCAGCCTATCGCCAATGTTACTCGCACGCAGTAAAGGAAATCACAGCAAGATTTGGAACAGGAAGAAAAATACAGGGAGAAGAAATAAGACATTGACGTATGTGGCGACACTGTAAATCTGTCACACAGCAAAGGATTTGGAAGAGCAGTTGAACAGAATGGACTGTCTTGAAAGGAGGATTTAAGATGATAATCAACAAAATGAAAAGTAATGTGATGGAACGTAATCGAATTAAATCACGTGATGCTGAGGAAATTAGATTAGGAAACGGAACACTTAAAGTAGTAGAGGAGTTTTGCTATTTGGGCAGCAAACAAAATAGCTGACGGTGGCCGAAGTAGAGAGGATGTAAAATGTTGACTGGTTGTGGCAAGAAAAGTGTCTGAAGAAATGGATTATACAGTAAATATAGATTTAAGTGTTGGAGAAATCTTTCCTGAAAGTATTTGTGTGGAACTGAAACATGGACGATAAACAGTTTTGACAACAACCCAGGGAATCAGTTCTTTTGCGAGTTAGTGTGTGGCGCACAGGAGGCCCCAAGCTATTGCACCCCATTCTTCCTTTCTGAGCTGTATTTCCTTCACTGTGCCCCTCATTCCCCATCCTCACTCCTTCCCTCTGTCTTCCGTTTTCTGTCGACGTGGCTCTCCACCAAGTTTCCTTCATTCCTTGCGGTTTTGTTCCTCTTGTCTGTTCTTATCGTTTTTGGCATTTTAGGTCCCGCCTTGGGAGTTTAGCACTTATAATGTTTCTGTTTTCATTGTGAGCCTAGCGTCTACGATGAGGATCTCTCTCTCACCTTCCTTCCCCTCTTCCTTCCCAGCAGTAGCCTTACTCTGCCCTGCTAGGTCACCGACGTGTGTAGGCAGTGTGTGCGTCGGGGCTGTTACATACCCATCTGGCGAGCCCCTGACAACACAGGAATCACAATATGATACGTGAGTTGTTGCCTCCTCTTGTATGCCAAGGATTGGTTGCTTATCATCCTGGAGCATTAGAACTCCTGCCAAAAGCCACCATGCCAGATGACCCTTGCTGTGCTGGGTGGCGCCCAAGGGGAGGGCCCCTGATAGAGTGGGTGCATGGAGCGTATCAAGCTGAAAAACTCTGACCAGGAGTGATAAAAGATCACTGAGCGCTGCTTCATATCATCGTGCAGGCTTCCCTTCCCTGGCTACAACCTGGGAGGAGAGCCAAGCTCGCTGTCTTGGGATGAAACCCTTTCCCCAGTACCTGGTATGTACTAGGACAGATGGGGACACACTCACTGCCACAAAGCCATTGTTATTTAAGCAGAATATCGAAGAAAAGTTTGAGAAAGTGAAATGTCGTAGTAGGATGAAGTTGATTCACTGTTGATCAAATCTGCTGCTGCCATTCAATCTGCAGCTCTTCAAGTTGTGATCGTCTTGGTGGCGTCCCAGTATCTATTACCCCTCACCAATCTCTGGATATGGTACAAGGAGTGATTTTTCATAGAACACTCATTCTTTAACGGCGCGTATGACCCCAGTTGTTTCTGCGCCCTAAAACAAAACAATCATCCTCCAAACTGATGAACTCCAGGCTAATCTGGAGCAATGGTATTCGTTTTGTTCAGCATGTGCAGAAGAGTCATCAAGTCAACGAC
This sequence comes from Schistocerca americana, assembly GCF_021461395.2. Classification (NCBI taxonomy): domain Eukaryota; kingdom Metazoa; phylum Arthropoda; class Insecta; order Orthoptera; family Acrididae; genus Schistocerca; species Schistocerca americana. The sequence continues at coordinate 194,433,919 of NC_060119.1, forward strand.
ATTGATAGTGGCGCCTTTTTCTGAATTTAGAGGGCCATATCCTCCCAGAGAAAGCAATGGGTTTTAGTCACCGATGTGACGTGAACCCATAGAGCCCACCATCCATGAGTTAAGTTTTTGAGCACCTATCTTCTCTCTCTATGGTGGACCCCTTGTGTGGTAACCGGACACCCACTCCATGAGGGTAGCCTCTCTGTTCCGCCACTTGTGTGTGTCAGTTGCTGTGACTGCCTCTCTCCATGCTCGCCAGACTGCCCATCTTACATGAGAAAAAAGAAGATCCAAGAATAAAAGTCCATGGATCATCTAATGCCGAGGCTCACAAAAAGTACGACCAACCCAGTGTTGATGTATTCTTCTTCTGTCACGGTTACATCCTTTCCCCTCTTACCTCTTCCTTAGCACCATCCCCTCTCTCCTCCTCTTACACTATGGTTCCCACACTCCCCCCTCCACATGGTGATCCCTCTCCCCAGCCAAAGAAATGCCCACCTTCTTAGGCACCTGGTGGTGAAAGGGGTCCCCACAGGAAACCATCCCCCCTCCTCCCAGCACCTTTCAGATCAGGCGCCTCCTACCACAACTCGGTCATGTGACATGCCGTCTGTGAGCCATATGATCACACATTCTTTCGTTTCTGGATCTTGCAGAAGCCTGCTCTCTCTGTATGCCCTACACTTCTCAACCTGTAGTAATAGTAGTAAGTAGTAGTAGTAGTAGTAGAAGAAGAACAGGTGGAGGAGGAGAACATAAATTCCAGGTGCTCCCAGAGGAGCCATTTCCCCCTCGCAACCTGAGTCTGACATCTTTCTTACATCCCTCCATCTTTATCGGTGATCACCACTGACCTGGCAACATAACATCCCCACGTGACTTCTTTGTCCAACCTGGTCTCTCGCCACATAATAATCCAGTGTAATTGCAACGGATATTACCATCACCTACCAGAAATGCAACAATGTATTTCCTATTATTCTGCATTCTGTCATGCTCTTCAAGAAATGCACTTCCATGATGACCAACCACTCTCCTACATTTCGTGGATACTGGGTCTTCTGTTAGAACCATGTCAGCATCTGGAGATGTCTGCACTTTGGTTTGCACCGATGTCACTAGTGGCTGAATCCCCTTTGTATCAACCTGGAAGCAATGGCGATGAGAGTGAGAACCACTCCAGCAATCAACATTTACAATGTCTACCTCCCTCTAGGTAGGCCACTTCCTTGTGTTGACCTGCCAACCTTAGTACAGCAAATCCCGCCTCAGTCTCCTCCTTAGGGACTTCGGGGGACTTCAGTGCTCTGCACCCCCGTGGTGGAGTGCTATTTTGGCGGATAGGGACCTTCTAATTGAACAAATTATAGCAGTCTTCTATTAGTCTTGTCAATGACGGTTCCCCAATCCAGTGCCGCTCAAGGCACGTTTTCTGTTCTCACGATCTGCTCCCCTGCTCTCAATGGCTTCCCTATGTAGCTCATGCCATGATGGTCTTTGTGACAGTGACCAGTTTCCGGTGATTCCATCGTTCCCTTGCCGCCGCCAGGCCCCCATGTTGGGCATTCCGCAGAGCCAGTTGTTCTTTATGTATGTCTGCTGTGCACTTACCATTCTCCCGGATTAGCATTTAAGCATTCGTGTAAGACGTCTCTGCCACTATTCTTCATGCCGCTGGCACTGCTATCCCCCTATCCACAGCTCCAGCTCATTGTCGATCGGTACTGTGGTGGACCAAGAACGTAGCAGTCGCTACCCAGGACCACCGACTGCCGCTGCATCGATTTAGACGATACCCTGCGCAGATCAACCTTCTCGTTTTTAAGTGCCTTCATGCTAAGGCTAGCTACCGTATCAAGCAAAGTAATAAGGAATGCTGAGAACGCTAAAGCTCCTCCCAGGGGACACATGCCTCTCCATCCCAGGTTTACCCCAAGCTCTGTAGCATTCTGGGCCACCAGTGACAATCACCTGTCCAGGATCTCCTACAGTATGCTCTGTGTACTGGTCCATAAGTCCTTGCAGAACACATCACGAAACACTTTGTGACAGCAACAGCGTCCTCTTCCTATCCTGATACCTTCCTCTAGGAGAAACGATGAGTTAACCAAATCCCCAACTCCCACCAAGCTGAAGCCTATAATGAATCCTCCACTGAATGAGAATCCTTGCAGACATTTACCTCTTCAGATGACTGCCCCAGGGCCACTTTCCATCCACAACCATATGATTCAAAACATGGCCATTACCCAGAGGCAACATCTAGTCAGGATCTTCAACTGTAATTGGCTCGTGGATGCATTCTCCTCACAATGGCGAGACAGCCTAGTTCTCTCCCATTCCTAACACTGGGAAGAAACCAACGTCTCTCAACAGCTACCGCCCAATTAACCTGACAAACGTAATTTGTAAACTACTTGAGAAAATAGCATCCAGTTAAGTTTGGTACTCGAATTTCAGGGCTTTCCATCCCTGTTCCAGTATGGCTTCCAGGAAGGACGATCTATGAGGTGCATTCAAGTTCTAAGGGCTCCGATTTTTTTTTCTCCGGACTGGAAAGAGATAGAAACATGCGCATTGTTTTAAAATGAGGCCGCATTCATTGTCAATACGTCCCAGAGATGGCAGCACCGTATAGCAGATGGAATTTTACCGCCAGCGGCGAGAATGAGAACTGTTTTAAATACTTAAAATGGCGACGTTTTCCTTACTTGAACAGGGTGCAATCATTCGTTTTCTGAATTTGCGTGTTGTGAAACCATATGAAATTGCCTCAGTGATTTTCCAGTGGTCAAAACAGACTCCTAAAGAAGCCTTCGCCGCTGCCATGGAATCATGGCGTCAGCGTTGTGAAAAATGTGTATGTCTGCAGGGCGATTACGTCGAGAAGTAACGCCAGTTTCATCGATTTTGGGTGAGTAGTTAATTAGAAAAAAAATCGGAGGCCTTAGAACTTGAATGCACCTCGTACAACTCATTTACTCAGATTAGAAGCAGCAATACGATGGGCTTGTTGCCATCTTCTTTGACTTACATAAGGCTATGGCACAGCTTGTTGCTATCAAATTTTTGTTACTTCACATGAATGGAGCTTTTTTGACCCCTTATGATTTTTATCCGCTCATTTTATGCCACCGACCCTGAGCTTGAGTTGGCACTTCACTTGGCACCCCTCAAATCCAGGAGAACGGTATCCCACAGGGTTCTGTGTTGTCACTGTTCCTCATCTTCCTCTGTTGGGCCTCTGGTTACCGCAGTGTTGTATGCTGACGGTTATTGCATCTGATGCAGCTCCCACTCAGTAATTTCTGCTGGTCGCCTGCTCCAGGGTGCTGTCTGATGGGCCTTTGTGTCAGCCCTTCCCCGTAGCTTCAAGTTTCCTCCCTCCAAAATGTGGTTTATGCGTTTTTGCCGTCGACCTGCAGCACACCCTTATCCAGAACTTTATTTAGGCTACCAGTGCCTACATGCTGTAGCACAGTCCCATTTCTTCGGAGTTACTCTTGATGAAATGCTGATGAGGCTGCCACATACTAGGCTGCATAGGGAATCTTAATGCTCACCACCTCCTGGTCCACACATCTTGGGGTGAAGACCGTGCTACCCTTCTCCATCACTGTGCTCTGGCTTTGTCCAGATTAGATTATGGTTGTCTGGCTTGTTGCTCAGTGGCCCCTTCCACTCTGAAACTCTTTGATCCTGTTCATCGTTTTGTGTCTAGCTATCAGTGCCTTTTGACTAGTCCCATCAAGTATCTACTCAGAGAAGGGGGATTCCTCATCTAAAAGTACGATGGAGCCAGCTCCTGGTTCCTTATGCAATCGCCATCGACAGTTGTCTGACCATCCCATGTACCCATCCTCTTTGCAAGTGAGGGATGTATCCCACCTGATATCTGCCCTTGAGTCGGACTGTGGGATGGAATGGAATTCCAAGAATAGCCATTCCCACATCCACTTGCAGCTACTTTGCAAAGCCAACATTTGCTGGTAGCTGGGAGCTCCAACATTAGGCGCGTAATGGGGGCCCTTAGGAACAGGGCTGCCAAGGAGGGAAAGGAAGCCAGTGTGCACTCAGTGTGCAACCATCACTCCGAATATGGACAGGGTGCTTCCGGATGCCATGAAGAGTACAGGGTGCAGCCAACTGCAGGTGGTGGCTCATGTCGTTACCAATGACGCGTGTCACTTTCGATCAGAGCAGATTGTCTGGTTTTAGGCGGCTAGCGGAAATGGTAAAGACTGCCAGTCTTGCTTCCGAGATTAAGGCGGAGCTCACCATCTGCAGCATCGTCAATAGAACCGACCGTGGTCCTTTGGTGCAGGGCCGAGTGGAGGGTCTTAATCAGAGGCTCAGGTGGTTCTGTGACCGTGTAGGCTGCAGTTCCCTTGAGTTGCGCCATCGGGTGGTGGGTTTCCGGGTTCCGCTTAACAGGTCAGGAGTCAACTACACACAGGAGGTGGCTACACGGGTAGCGAGGGCTGTGTGGAAGGGACTGGGCGGTTTTTTAGGTTAGAGGGTCTCATGGAACCACAGAAGGGGCGTCCGTCTAGAAGTGGGCAGGTAAAACACAGGTAAGGTAGTTGTAGAAACGATTGGTATTGTACTTGTAAATTGTCCTAGCTGTGTTCAGAAAGAATCAGAGCTCCAAGTCCTAATAGAAAGCACTGAAGCTCAAATAGTTGTAGGTACAGAGAGCTGGCTAAAGCCAGAAATAAGTTCAGCTACAATTTTTTTCAAACAATCTAACAGTGTTCAGAAAGGATAGTTTAAATACAGTTGCTGGTGGAGAATTTATTGCTGTCAGAGGTAGTTCGCCTTGTAGCGAAGTTGATAGTTCATGTGAAATAGTACAGGTAGAGATTATACCTGACAATTGGACTAAACTACACTACTGGCCATTAAAATTGCTACACCAAGTAGAAATGTAGATGATAAATGGGTATTCATTGGACAAATATATTATACTGGAACTGACATGTGATTACATTTTCACGCAATTTTGGTGCATAGAACCTGAGAAATCAGTACCCAGAACAACCATCTCTGGCCGTAATAACGGCCTTGATAAGCCTGGGCATTGAGTAAAACAGAGCTTGGATGGCGTGTACAGGTACAGCTGCCCATGCAGCTTCAACACGATACCACAGTTCGTCAAGAGCAGTGACGCGTATTGTGGCGAACCAGTTGCTCGGCCACCATTGATCAGACGTTTTCAATTGGTGAGAAATCTGGAGAATGTGCTGGCCACGGCAGCAGTCGAACATTTTCTGTATCCGGAAAGGCCCATACAAGCCCTGCAACATGCAGTCGTGCATTATCCTGCTGAAATGTAGGGTTTCACAGGGATAGAATGAAGGGTAGAGCCACGGGTCGTAACACATATGAAATGTAACGTCCACTGTTCAAAGTGCCGTCAATGCGAACAAGAGGTGACTGAGACGTGTAACCAATGGCACACCATACCATCACGCCAGGTGACATGCCAGTATGGCGATGACGAATACACGCTTCCAATGTGCGTTCACAGCGATGTCGCCAAACACGTATGCGGCCATCATGATGCTGTAAACAGAACCTGGATTCATCCGAAAAAATGTTTTGCCATTCGTGCACCCAGGTTCGTCGTTGAGTACACCATCGCAGGCGCTCCTGTCTGTGATGCAGCCTCAAGGGTAACCGCAGCCATGGCCTCCGAGCTGATAGTCCATGCTGCTGCTAACGTCGTCGAACTGTTCGTGCAGATGGTTGTTGTCTTGCAAACGTCCCCATCTGTTGACTCAGGTATCTAGACGTTGCTGCACCATCCGTTACAGCCATGAGGATAAGATGCCTGTCATCTCGACTGCTATTGATATGTGGCCTTTGGGATGCAGCACGGCATTCCGTATTACCCTCCTGAACCCACCGGTTTCATATTCTGCTAACAGTTATTGAATCTCGACCAACGCGAGCAGCAATGCCGTGATGCGATAAACCGCAATCGCGTTAGGCTACAATGCGACCTTTATCAAAGTCGGAAACGTGATGGTACGCATCTCTCCTCCTTGCATGAGCCATCACAACGACGTTTCACCAGGCGTCGCCGGTCAATTGCTGTTTGCGTATGAGAAATCGGTTGGAAACTTTCCTCTTGTCAGCACGTTGTAGATGTCGCCACGGGTGCTAGCCTTGTGTGAATGCTCTGAAAAGCTAATCATTTACATATCACATCGTCTTCTTCCTGTCGGTTGAATTTCGCGTCTGGAGCACGTCAGCTTCGTGGTGTAGCAATTTTAATGGCCAGTAGTGTATTAACTGGATCGTTTTACCGACCCGCCCGCCCGCCCGCCCCCCCCCCCCTCCCCCACCACGACTCAGAAGACATAGTTGCCGAACAGTTCAAATAAAACTTGAGTTTCATTTCAAATAAGTACCCCGCTCATATAATTATAGTCGGTGGTGACTTCAATCTAACCTAGATATGCTGGAAAAATTATACTTTTAAAGCCGGCGGCAGGCATAAATCATCCGAAATTGTACTGAATGCTTTCTCAGAAAATTATTTTGAACAATTAGTTCATGAGCCCACTCGAAGCGTATATGTTTGCGAAAGGATACTTGACGTTTTAGCAACAAATAATCCTGGACAAATAGCGAGTGTTGTGACGAATACAGGGATTAGCGACCACAAGGCAGTTGCTGATAGGCTGAATACCGTAACACCTACAACCATCAAAAAGAAACCCAAAGTATATCTAAAAAAGATGATAAAAATGCTCTTAACGCCTTTTTAAGAGACAGTCTGAACTCCTTCCGATCTGATCATGGAAGTGTAGAAAAACTGTGGAATGTTTTCAAAGAGATAGTATCAACAGCAATTGATATATATACCACATAAATTAATAAGTGATGGTACTGATCCCCAATGGTACACACAACGGGTCAGATCGTTGTTGCAGAAGCGACGAAAAGAGCATGCAAATTTTAAAAGAACGCAAATTCCCCGAGATTGGCAAAGTTTTACAGAAGTTCGAAATACAGCGCGTACTCCAATGCGAGATGCTTTTAATAATTTCCACAACGAAATTCTGCCTCGAAATCTGGCAGAAAACCCAGAGAGATTCTGGTCGTACATAAAGCACACCAGTGGCAAGACAATATCTTCACTGCATGAGTACTAAAAGAAATCAGCTAAATTTCGATTATTCGATAAGTCACACACATCTGAGAGCTGTACATTCGACTAAATACCTAAATTGGAACGATCACATAGATACTGTTGTGGGCAGAGCAAACCAAGGACTGCGATTCATTGGCAGAACACTTAGAAGATGCAACAGGTCTACCAAAGAGACCGCTTACATTACGCTTGTCCGCCATATTCTGGAGTATTGCTGTGCGATGTGGGATCCGCATCTGGTGGGACTGACGGATGACATCGAAAAAGTACAAAGAAGGGCAGCTCGTTTTGTATTAACGCGAAATAGGGGAGATTGGAGTGGCAATCATTAAAACAAAGGCGTTTTTCATTCCGACGGGATCTTCTCATGAAATTTAAATCATCAGTTTTCTCCTCAGACTGCGAAAACATTCTGTTGGCACCCAACTACATAGGGAGAAATGATCATCACGATAAAATAAGACATCAGGGCTCGCGCAGAAAAATTGAAGTGCTCGTTTTTACCGAGTGCCGTTCGGGAGTGGAACAGTAGAGAGACAGCATGAAGGTGGTTCATTAAACCCTCTGCCAGGCACTTTATTGTGAATAGCAGAGTATTCACGTAGATGTAGATATAGAAGACATAGGTAGAAACTTGTAAACAGGACTTCTGTGTGTGGTTAATAAATCAAATAGCAATCATTGTGATACGAAAACTTTATTCTTTGAATATGTATTTACACTTAGAAAGCAGCTCATTATTTATATTTGCTCGGTGAACTTTTAACAACGTTCAGCTTAATTTTTAGCAACTTCATCCGAATTACCTTATTCTTTCCTTAGACATCTACCGAGGTGGTAACACACGAATTAGTCATTTTCTCCAGCACGCTTTTCGAGAGTCGAACAGGATTTTGGCTAGAATATAGTTTACCTTTTCTTACACGAGGAGTACACACGCGTAAAGGTAGTTAATTTAGGTCCACTTTGGGTCGGTTACTTGTAAGTTACTTTACGGAAACTACTGCTGTACTTGACAGTTGAATCGATTACTTTAATGCACTCTCAAAACAGTTCTGTAATAAGTGTAGGTACAACTGAATTCTTCTAAAGAACATACCATTTCTACTGTAACTTAGGTTATCAATATCAGTAACAACTGTGTTCAGGTATCCACAAACCGTAGCATTTGTCAGGTTGCCTCTTCCCCGCTAATATCTCAGAAATGTTCAGTACAGAGGATGCTAACGTAAATGAGTCGAAGACCAGATGCAGTCATGCGATGTATGTAGGGGAGGGAGTACTAGCATCATTTAGCGCCCGCCATACATGTGGAGTACCCCGAGGTCTAGGGGTAGCGTCTTAGATTCATAATCAAGACGTCTTAGAGTTCGAATCCCGCAGCTGCTTAAATTTTGATTAATAACCAGCACTGGCGACCGAAGACCTCCGGCAAAAGAAGTCATCCTCATTCTGTCAACGGCCTTGTCTAATAGGATGGAGAAGCGGACAGGTTCAGGGCACTCTCTTGTCCTAGGGGTGGGAAACTGCTCTTAAAGGCGGAAGAATAAGCAATGAGGATGTAGAAGGCAAAGAAAACCACTCCATTAAAGACACGTAACGGGTATCCACAGGACATGTGGCTTGTAATTGAAGTGTCATGATAATCGCTCCATTGCTAAAAGATTCTGGAATAGTCCCCCATTCGGATCTCTGGGATGGGACTGCCAAGGGGGAGGTTACCATGGTAAAAGATTGAACATTCAATGGAAGGATAACATTCTACGAGTCGGGGCGTGGAATTTCAGAAGCTTGAACGTGGTAGGGAAACCAGAAAAGCCGGCCGGTGTGGCCAAGCGGTTCTAGGCGCTACAGTCTGGAACCGCGAGACCGCTACGGTCGCAGGTTCGAATCCTGCCTCAGGCATGGCTGTGTGTGATGTCCTTAGGTTAGTTAGGTTTAAGTGGTTCCAAGTTAAAGGGGGCGACCTCAGTAGTTGAGTCCCATAGTGCTCAGAGCCATTTGAAACCAGAAAATCTGAAAAGGGAAATGCAAAGGCTCAATCTAGATAGAGTAGGGGTCAGTAAAGTGAAGTGGAAAGAAGACAAGTATTTCTGGCCAGATGAGTATAGGTTAATAGCAACAGCAGCAGAAAGTGGTATAATAAGAGTGCGATTCGTTATGAATAGGAAGTTAAGACATAGTGTGTGTTACTGCGAACAGTTCAGTGACAGGGTTGTTCTTATCAAAATTGACAGCAAACCCACACCGACACAATAGTTCAGGTATACATGCCCACGTATCCCCCCCTGCGGGTCCGGGGATTAGAATAGGCCCGCGGTATTCCTGCCTGTCGTAAGAGGCGACTAAAAGGAGTCCATCCCCCTCACGGGGGTAGTTAGCGCCTGCGTCCGGAGACGGACGGTTCCACGACCTATCATCGTGGTCTTTTTGGTTTTTCACGTCTCGTTTCTTCCTTCCTTTTGTTGGTTCCTTTTTTCGCTCTTCTCCACCTCACTGTCTTCCTTACTCTGTCCCTTGACTTCTCCTTGCCTTCTCATTGCCTTTTTCTCCTTGCCTTCTCATTGCCTTTTTCTCCTTGCCTTCTCATTGCCTTTTTCTCCTTGCCTTCTCATTGCCTTTTTCTCCTTGCCTTCTCATTGCCTTTTTCTCCTTGCCTTCTCATTGCCTTCTTCTCCTTGCCTTCTCATTGCCTTCTTCTCCTTGCTTTCTCATTGCCTTCTTCTCCTTGCCTTCTCTGGTCTCCGCCTCGGCGTTTGAGACAGTCTGTCCTCTTTCTCCCTCTCTCTCTTCTTTTTCCTCTTCTTCCTTCCTCCCTGTGCGTGCCTGAAGGCCGACCCACGCGTACGCACGCGTAGCCGGTGACGGGGTAAATCGTAAGTCCCCGCCCTGGGTAGACATGTAAGGCACGCGCGTACCCCCTGGTAAAGGCCAGGCCTGGGGAGGGGTGATGGCCTGAGCTGATACCTTCTGACCATGCCGATTGGTCCCTCCGTCTGTTTCTCGGGAGGTGTGACCTGAGGTGTAAACATTCACCTAAGGCGGGAGTGCCCTCTGAGAGGGTCCCCACAAGGAAGGAGCGCGCCATCGGAGACGCTGGCAATCATCGGGGATTCCTCCGCAATGGATTCTACTCCATCTCTTTCGACTTCGACCCAAAAACGGAAACGTGACCAGCCAACAGTGACAAAAGTACTACCGCCTGCCCCACAGTTCCTCGTAGTTTCTCGATCTGAGGACGGAAAGGATTTTTCCTCTGTCAACCCTTTCGTTATTCAGAAGGGCGTAGATGCCATAGCCGGATCTGTCAAATCTTGTACCAGGTTGCGTAACGGTACCTTATTACTAGAAACTGAGAGTGCCTTTCAGGCACAAAAACTGTTTCGGGCCACCCTCCTGTACACGTTCCCTGTCCGGGTGGAGGCCCACCGAACTTTGAATTCGTCTCGTGGTGTAGTCTATACTAGCTCCCTCGACGGATTGACTGACGAGGAGCTTCAATCATTCCTCGCTGAGCAGGGCGTGACGGCTGTCCATAGGGTCATGAAAAAGGTCAACAATGACCTTGTACCGACCCGGACAATTTTCTTGACCTTCGATAGTGTTAAGCTGCCATCGCGCATCAAGGCAGGCTACGAGGTTATTTCTGTTCGCCCCTATGTCCCGACACCTGCGCGCTGCTACCAGTGTCAGCGTTTCAATCACACTCGACAGTCTTGTTCCAATGCGGCTAAATGTGTCACTTGTGGCAGGAATGCCCATGAGGGTGACTGTCCACCTCCGTCTCCTCGTTGTGTGAACTGTCAGGGTGACCATGCCGCATCCTCCCGCGACTGTCCTGTCTATAAAGAAGAACGCTGTATCCAAGAAATTCGGGTCAAAGAGAAAGTGTCCACCTCGGCTGCTTGCAAGCTATTGGCTAGTAGGAAGCTCACGCTGCTCCCAGCGGGGAAATTCAGTACTGTCCTCGCCTCTCCTCGGACTACCCGGGAGGTAGCAACCCAGACATGCGATCTGACCTTCAGCACCACGGTCGTCCGTTCGGCCAGTGCTAAGATCGCGCGGTCGACGTCTCCTCTTCCTCCCATCACCCCACAGACACGAGCACCTTCCTCAGCTTCTGCTAAGACGAAGACATCGAAGTCAGATGCACGGGCCTTCAAGAAGGAACCATCCCGTGCAGACTTCCTCCGTACCTCGACCTCCGAGCCTTCGACCGGTCCTTCCACTACACGTCCTTCCAAAAAGACGCATAGGAAGCACAGTTCTCCTTCTCCGCCACGGCGCATTTCTTCTCCTGCGCCACCCAGCGGTTGCCGCCCCAGGCCGTCATCCGTTTCGCCTGGCCGCACCGCTGGTAGCCGTACATCTGGCCGTTCACTGGCGGAGGAAACTCCCCCTCCCGGCCATCCTCCCGAGATGGCCGATGACCCTATAGACCCAATGGACGATGACTGTCCGCCTACTGATAGCGGCGGCAGTGCTCGCTCGAAGCCAGGCCCTAAGCGGCCTTCGAGGTGACCACTTCTCTCATCTTCCTTTTCTTACGATGGCACTTATTCACTGGAATATTCGCAGCATTCGCTCCAACCGAGAGGACTTGAAGTTGCTGCTCCGCTTGCACCGTCCGCTCGTCGTAGCCCTCCAGGAAACGAAGCTACGCCCATGCGATCAAATTGCCTTGGCACACTACACCTCTGTGCGTTTTGACCTACCCCCTGTGGTAGGTATCCCAGCTCATGGAGGGGTTATGTTGCTGGTCCGGGATGATATTTACTACGATCCCATCACGTTGCACACCGGCCTGCAGGCAGTTGCCATTCGCATTACTCTCCCCACTTTTACGTTTTCCTTTGGTACCGTTTACACTCCATCGTCATCTGCCGTTACCAGGGCAGACGTGATGCACCTTATTGCTCAGCTACCTGCACCATTTTTGTTAACTGGAGACTTCAATACCCACCATCCCCTTTGGGGCTCTCCAGCATCCTGCCCGAGGGGCTCCTTGTTAGCCGACCTTTTCAACCAGCTCGATCTTGTCTGTCTCAATACTGGCGCCCCTACTTTTCTTTCGGACACATCTCACACCTATTCCTATTTAGTCCTCTCTATATTTACTCCCCAACTTGCACGCCGGTTTGAGTGGTATGCACTTTCTGATACATATTCGAGCGACCACTTCCCGTGTGTTATCCATCTCCTGCAGCATACCCCCTCTCCGTGCTTCTCTAATTGGACCATCTCCAAGGCAGACTGGGGGCTCTTCTCTTCCAGGGCGACCTTTCAGGATCAAACCTATACAAGCTGCGATCGTCAGGTCGCACACCTCACGGAAGTCATTCTCGCTGCTGCTGAATATTCCATCCCTCACCCTCCTTCTTCTCCACGTCGCGTACCGGTCCCCTGGTGGACCGCAGCATGTAGAGACGCTGTCCGTGCTCGTCGACGTGCTTTACGCACATTTAAACGCCACCCTACAGTGGCGAATTGTATCAATTATAAACGATTACGTGCTCAGTGTCGTCGTATTATCAAAGAAAGCAAGAAAGCCAGCTGGGCTGCTTTCACAAGCACCTTCAACAGTTTTACTCCTTCTTCTGTTGTCTGGGGTAGCCTGCGCCGGCTATCTGGCACTAAGGTCCACTCACCGGTTTCTGGCTTGAAGGTCGCGAATGACGTCCTTGTGGCCCCTGAGGCTGTCTCCAATGCCTTCGGCCGCTTTTTCGCAGAGGTTTCGAGCTCCGCTCATTACCACCCTGCCTTCCTCCCCCGCAAACAGGCAGAGGAGGCTAGGCCACCTAACTTCCGCTCCTCGAATTGTGAAAGTTATAATGCCCCATTCACCATGCGGGAACTCGAAAACGCACTTGGCCGATCACGGTCCTCTGCTCCAGGGCCAGATTCTATTCATATTCAGATGCTGAGGAACCTTTCTCCTGCGGGTAAAGGTTTTCTTCTTCGTACATACAATCGCATCTGGATTGAGGGACATGTTCCCGCATGCTGGCGCGAGTCTATTGTTGTCCCGATTCCTAAGCCGGGGAAGGACAAGCACTTGCCTTCCAGTTATCGACCTATCTCGCTTACCAGCTGTGTCTGTAAAGTGATGGAGCGAATGGTTAACTCTCGATTGGTTTGGCTGCTCGAGTCTCGACGCCTACTTACCAATGTACAATGTGGATTTCGTAGGCGCCGCTCTGCTGTTGACCATCTGGTTACCTTGTCGACCTTCATTATGAATAACTTCTTGCGGAAGCGCCCGACCGCGGCTGTGTTCTTTGATTTGGAGAAGGCTTACGACACCTGTTGGAAGGCGGGCATTCTCCGCAGCATGCATACATGGGGCCTTAGCGGTCGCCTCCCTCTTTTTATTCGTTCCTTTTTAAAGGATCGACAGTTCAGGGTACGTGTGGGTTCTGTCCTGTCCGACACCTTTCGCCAGGAGAATGGGGTGCCACAGGGCTCAGTTTTGAGCGTCGCTCTCTTCACCATCGCGATCAATCCAATAATGGATTGCCTCCCAGCTGATGTATCAGGCTCCCTTTTCGTGGACGATTTTACCATATATTGCAGCGCGCAGTGTACACGTGTCCTGGAGCGCTGTCTTCAGCGTTCTCTTGACCGTCTTTACTCCTGGAGTGTCGCCAATGGCTTCCGTTTTTCTGCCGAGAAGACGGTCTGTATTAACTTCTGGCGCTACAAAGAGTTTCTCCCACCGTCCTTACGACTCGGTCCCGTTGCTCTCCCAATCGTGGAGACAACCAAATTTTTAGGCCTTACATTTGACAGGAAACTTAGCTGGTCTCCACATGTGTCATATTTGGCCGCCCGTTGTACCCGTTCTTTAAATGTCCTCCGTGTTCTCAGTGGTCTGTCGTGGGGAGCGGATCGAACCGTCCTACTTCGTCTATATCGGTCGATCGTCCGCTCCAAGCTGGATTATGGGAGCTTCGTATACTCCTCTGCACGGCCATCCGTCTTACGCCGCCTCAACTCCATACAACATCGGGGTTTACGACTTGCGATCGGAGCATTTTATACCAGTCCCGTAGAGAGTCTTCATGCTGACGCTGGCGAATTGCCACTCACCTACCGGCGCGATATACTGCTTTGTCGGTATGCCTGTCGGCTACTGTCAATGCCCGACCATCCGTCTTATCGTTCCTTTTTTGACGACTCTCTTGACCGTCAATACGGGTTGTATGTCTCTGCCCTGCTACCCCCTGGAGTTCGCTTTCGTCGCCTCCTTCAACACCTTAATTTTTCACTCCCTGCAACCTTTCGAGTGGGCGAGAGCCGCACGCCACCTTGGCTCCAGGCTCAGGTCCGCGTTCACCTTGACCTCAGCTCGCTCCCAAAAGAGGTCACCCCCGGTTCGGTCTACCACTCCCGTTTTTTGGAACTTCGTTCGAAGTTCATCGACATGACTTTCATTTATACAGATGGCTCTAAGCCCAATGACGGGGTCGGGTGTTCCTTTATTGTCGAGGCACAAAGTTTCAAATACCGGCTCCATGGCCATTGTTCTGTCTTCACAGCTGAGCTCTTTGCCCTCTACCAGGCTGTTCTTTACATCTGTCGCCACCGACATTCTGCTTATGTCATCTGCTCCGATTCCCTGAGCGCCATCCAGAGCCTCAGTGATCCGTACCTGGTTCACCCTTTCGTACACCGGATCCAACGCTCTCTTCAGCAGCTGGTGGACGTCGGTTCTCCAGTTAGCTTTATGTGGGTTCCTGGCCATGTCGGTATCCCTGGGAACGAAGCTGCAGATGCCGCGGCCAAGGCTGCGGTCCTCCAGCCTCGGACAGCTTCTTGTTGCGTCCCTTCGTCTGATTTTAGCAGGGTGATTTGTCGGCGCATCTTATCTCTGTGGCATGCCGATTGGGCTGCATTTACCGACAACAAGCTTCGGGCCTTAAAACCTCTTCCCGTGGCTTGGACGACGTCCTCACGCCCTTCTCGGCGGGAGGAGGTCGTTTTAGCCCGGTTAAGAATTGGACACTGCCGGTTCAGCCATCGCCATCTGCTGACGGCTGCGCCGGCGCCGTTCTGCCCATGTGGGCACTTGCTGACGGTTAATGTCCAGATCTTAACACACTGCGCCTCGATCTTAACCTGCCAAATACTTTAGATGCCATTTTAGCGGATGACCCACGAGCAGCTGCTCGTGTTCTTCGTTTTATCAATTTGACACACCTCGCTAAGGACATTTGATGATGCTGTTTTTTAATCCTATGCCTGTCAGTCTGTCTTTTATCGTGTTTTCCCTTTTAGTTGTTGTGGTCAACTTGTGCCTCGCGGTGCATTCTTAGAGTAGTCAGGGCGCTAATGACCATTGAAGTTGTGCGCCCTAAAACCACAAAAAAAAAAAAAAAAAAAAAGAAAAATGCCCACGTATCAAGCTGAAGATGAAGAAAGTATATGAGGATATTGAAAGGGTAATACAGTACGTAAAGGGGGATGAAAATCTAATAGTCATGGGGGACTGGAATGCAGTTGTAGGGCGAAAAGTAGAAGGAAAGGTTACAGGAGAATATGGACTTGGGACATGTAATGCGAGAGGAGAGAGACTAATTGAGTTCTGTAATAAATTTCAGCTAGTAACAACGAATACCATGTTCAAGAATCACAAGAGGAGGTAATACACTTGGAAAAGGGCGGATGATACGCGAAGACTTCAGTCAGATTACATCATTGTCAGACAGAGATTCCGAAATCAGATACTGGATTGTAAGGCGTACCCAGGAGCAGATATACACTCAGATCACAATATAGTAGTGGTAAAGAGTTCGCTGAAGTTGGCTATTAGTCAGCTGCCGCTGTGGCCGAGCGGTTCTAGGCGCTTCAGTCCGGAACCGCGCGACTGCTACGGTCACAGGTTCGAATCCTGCCTCGGGGACGGATATGTGTGATGTCCTTATGTTCCATAGGTTTAAGTAGTTCCAAGTTCTAGGGGACTGATGACCTCAAATGATAAGTCCCATTTGAACTAGCGATTAGTCAGGAAGAATCAATACGCAAAGAAATGGGATACGGAAGCACTACGGAATGACGAGATACGGTTGAAGTTCTCTAAGTCTATAGATACAGCAATAAGGAATAGCCCAGTAGGCAGTACAGTTGAAGAGGAATAGACATCTCTAAAAAGGGCCATTACAGAAGTTGGGAAGGAAAACTTAGGTACAAAGAAGGTAACTGCGAAGAAACCATGGGTGATAGAAGAAATACTTCAGTTGATCAATGAAAGGAGCGAGTACAAAAATCTTCCGTGAAACTCAGGAATACAGAAATACAAGTCGCTGAGGAATGAAATGAATAGGAAGTGCAGGGAAGCTAAGATGAAATGGCTGCAGGAAAAAAGTGAAGACATCGAAAAAGAGCCCCCCAGGGGGTCCACAACTCTTTTGTGGACACGTGCGTAGCGAGTACGGGACCCCGAGCTAATGTGGCCCTCCTTCCTTTCCGGGCTGCATACCTTCCCTTCCCTTTCCGCATCCCTCCCCGTCCCCCATCTTCCGCCCCTCCCCCCCTCACCTCTGGCTCTTTCCATCCCTTTCTCCCCCTCTGGGAGTATGGTTTGTGCCTACGTCCGGTGACGGACGCTCGAAACTGTTTCAAATTCCTTGCCTTCTGCACTTACAGGTCTTCGTCCTTCCTCTGTCCTTCTCTTTTCCTTCCCTCTTCTCCTTGCCCTTTTCTCTGCTGCGGCGTTTGAGACCCCCTCTTCTTTCCTTTCCCTTTCTCTTTTTTCCTCCCTGTGCGTGTCTGAAGGCCGACCCACGCACTTCCATGCGTAGCCGGTGACGCATGCTTTCCTCACCTTCCACTATGTCTGCTCACAAACGTAAGTTCACTGAGTCTCAGCCACAGACGGTTCTTCCATCGTTGCCACAGTTCCTTGTTGTTTCTCGGTCTGACGAAGGTCACGACTTTTCCACGGTCAATCCTTTCATTATTCAGAAAGGTGTCGACGCAATTGCGGGTCCTGTAAAGTCTTGTTCCAGATTACGGAATGGCACCCCGTTGTTAGAAACACACAGTGCCCTCCAGGCTCAAAAATTGCTGCGTACTTCTCTGCTCCACACCTTCCCTGTCCGGGTGGAACCGCACCGTACCTTAAATTCCTCGCGTGGAGTCGTTTATACACGCTCCCTCGATGGATTGTCTGACGAAGAAATTCAGCACTACCTGTCTGACCAGGGCGTCACGGCTGTTCATCGGGTTATGAAAAGGGTTGACTCGAACATCATTCCAACCTGCACTGTCTTCTTGACATTTGACAAAGTTCAACTCCCATCAAAAATCAAAGCAGGCTATGAGATAATTTCCGTTCGCCCTTATATCCCAAACCCTACGCGTTGCTATCGATGTCAGCGGTTCAATCACACCAGCCAGTCCTGTTCCAATCCGGCCAAATGTGTTACGTGCGGCAAGGATGGCCATGAGGGTGCTTGTCCACCTCCATCCCCTCGCTGCATCAACTGTATGGGTGACCACGCTGCTTCCTCTCGAGATTGCCCCGTTTTTAAGGACGAAAAGCTCATCCAGGAAATAAGAGTGAAGTAAAAGGTGTCGACCTTTGCTGCTCGAAAATTATTCGCCAGTCGACAGCCCACCGTGCCTCAGAAAGGAAAATACAGCTCTGTCCTTGCTTCTCCTCGGCCAACAAAGGAGGCGGCCACGCAGACTTGCGACCTCACCTTTAGTACCACGGTCGTCAGATCGGCCAGCGCAAAGATCGCCCGTTCAACCTCACCACTTTCGCCTGCCCACTCAATGGCTCACCCTTCGTCGGGTTCTGCTAAATCTCGAGCCCAAAAGTCAGACGCCAAGTCTTCGAAAAAAGAGCATTCTCGTGAAGAGTTTTTACGTACCCCAACTTCACAACCATCGGTTCCGCCTTCATCTAAACATCATACTTCCAAGAAGGCTACGAAGAAACACAGTTCCTCTCCTTCTCCGCCAAGGCATGTCCCATCTACAGCACCACCTGGCGGAAATCGCCCTCGGCCGTCTTCTGTGTCGCCGAGGCGCACTGCTGGTGGCCGGTCAACCGGGCGATCGCTGGTGGCAGGAGCTGCTCCTGACCAACCTATGGATCAGGATCTTCTGCCTTCGACTGAATGCCATTCCATGCTGTCGGTCGCAAGCTCTAAGCAGTCGTTGAGTTGACAGCACCCTTGGTCACGTTCCTCCATTTCCTGTTCACCCTATGTCTATTATCCACTGGAATATCCGCGGCATTCGAACCAATCGGGATGAATTGTCGATCCTCTTACGATCCTACTCGCTGGTCATCTTCTGTCTTCAGGAAACAAAGCTGCGTCCCCATGACCGCTTTGTTCTCCCTCATTTTCAGTCCGTCCGATATGACCTCCCCTCTTTTGAAGGCACTCCAGCCCATGGAGGACTCATGATTCTGCTCCATGATACTCTCCATTATCACCCACTCCCCTTAAACAGTTCCTTCCAAGCTGTCGCCGTCCGTGTTTCCCTTTCTGGATACACGTTCTCTCTTTGTACTGTATACATTCCATCGTCCACACCAATGGCACGAGCTGATCTCCTCCATCTCCTTGGTCAGCTTCCACCCCCATATTTGCTGGTTGGGGACTTCAATGCCCACGACCCGCTTTGGGGATCTCCGCATCCTTGTCCACGTGGCTCACTATTGCTAGACGTCTTCCACCAAGCGGATCTAGTCTGCCTCAACACTGGGGTCCCCACATTTTTGTCTGCCTCCACGACAAATTTATCTTATTTGGACCTTGCGGTCGGTACTGTTCCGCTAGCTCGGCGCTTCGAATGGTTCGCCCTTGATGATACACACTCGAGTGACCACTTTCCATGTGACCTTAGACTGTAGCCTCAACTGCCATATATGCGCTCGCGACGCTGGAAGTTTGCCCAAGCCGATTGGACACTTTTTTCGTCTCTAGCGACATTCGATGACCGTCGCTTTCCCAGCGTCGACGATGAGGTCACACATGTTACCGACGATATTCTCACAGCTGCGGAACGTTCAATACCACGCACCTCCGAATTGCCCCAGCGCCCCCCAGTTCCTTGGTGGAACGAGGCATGCCGTGACGCAATACGTGAGCGGCGACGTGTTCTTCGCATTTTCCGTCACCATCCAACTTTGGCCAACTGTATCCGATATAAGCAGCTCCGTGCGCGATGCCGTCGCGTCATCCGCGATAGCAAGAAGGCAAGCTGGAAATTCTTTATTAGCTCATTTAACACCTTCACTCCCTCATCGGAAGTTTGCAGTCGGCTTCGACGGTTCTTAGGCGCGCCCAGTTTCTCCCCGGTCTCTGGGCTCACTGTCGCGCATGATACCTTAGTGGACCCCGTCGCAATTTCTAACTCATTGGGTCAGCACTTTGCTGAGATTTCGAGTTCTTCAAATTACCCGCCAGCGTTTCTCCCGAAGAAACGTGCAGCGGAAGTGCATCATCTTTCTTTTACCTCTCAAAATCACGAAAGCTACAATACTGTTTTCTCCATGCGGGAACTCCTACATGCCATTTCTTCTTCTCGCTCCTCCGGCCCAGGACCGGATGGTATCCATGTCCAAATGTTGCTGCATTTATCAACCCATAGTCTGCGTTACCTCCTTCGCCTTTATAATCGAATTTGGACCGACAGTACCTTTCCCAGGCGATGGCGGGAAGCTATTGTCGTTCCCGTTCCGAAACCTGGAAAGGACAAACCCCCCCCCTAGTTATCGCCCCATTTCTCTCACGAGTATTGTCTGTAAGGTTTTGGAGCGTATGGTGAATTTCCGTTTAGCTTGGTGGCTGGAATCCCGCATTCTTTTAACACCAGCCCAATGCGGATTCCGAAAGCATCGTTCTGCAGTTGACCATCTTGCTGCTCTCTCCACTTATATCATGAACAATTTTCTCCGGAAACGCCAAACGGTAGCAATATTTTTTGATTTGGAGAGAGCATACGATACCTGTTGGAGGACAGGCATCCTCCGCACACTGTTCTCTTGGGGCTTTCGGTGCCGGCTTCCCCTTTTTTCTTCGCGAATTTATGGCAGAGCGCACATTTAGGGTGCGGGTGAACACTACTCTCTCCCGTACTTTCTCCCAAGAAAACCGGGTACCCCAGGGCTCCGTGCTGAGTGTTGTACTGTTTGCCATCGCCATTAATCCAATTATGGATTGTCTCCTTCCTGATGTCTCGGGCTCCCTCTTTGTGGACGATTTTGCGATCTACTACAGCTCTCAACGGACCAGCCTTCTTGAACGACGTCTTCAAGGATGTCTCGATCGCCTCCACTCTTGGAGCATCGAAACCGGCTTCCGTTTCTCACCCAGTAAGACAGTTTGTGTTAATTTTTGGCGACGTAAGGAGTTTCTTCCGCCCTCCTCACATCTAGCTCCTGTCAACCTTCCGTTTTCCGACGTCGCTAAATTATTGGGTCTTATGTTTGACAGAAAACTGTGCTGGTCCTCCCACGTTTCCTATCTTTCGGCTCGCTGTCTGCGTTCCCTTAACACCCTCCGTGTCCTGAATGGTACCTCCTGGGGAGCGGACCGAGTGGTCGTTCTCCGCCTCTATCGCGCCTTAGTGCGCTCGAAATTGGATTATGGAAGCGTAGTCTACTCCTCTGCTCGGCCGTCTATTCTTCGGCGTCTCGACTCTATCCACCACCATGGATTACGTTTAGTGTCTGGAGCTTTTTACACCATCCCTGTGGAAAGCCTTTATGCCGAGACTGCTGAACCTCCGCTGTCCAATCGGCGGGCAGTCCTTCTGAGTCGTTATGCTAGCCATCTGTCTTCCATGCCTGCTAATCCAGCCCATGACCTTTTTTTCGACGCCTCCTTTGATGTAGCGTATGCAGGCCGCTCCTCCTCCCTACTACCTCCGGGAGTCCGCTTCCGTCAACTGCTCCATTCCCTTTCCTTCCGCTTTCTTAAAACCTTCTTGAGAACTTGGGGTACAGCACCGCCTTGGCTCCGTCCCCGGATCGACTTGCTCCGAGACCTATGTCGATTTCCCAAGGATGGTACCCCTACACTTGTTTACCGTCGGGCATTTGCTGCTCTATGTGCACAAATGACGGACGCCACATTTATTTATACCGACGGCTCGAAAACATCGTTAGGTGTAGGGAGTGCCTATATTGTTGGCGACACCCCAAATCACATTCGGCTTCCCGACCAGTGTTCGGTTTATACTGCGGAGCTTTACGCTGTTCTCCAGGCTGTCCACTACATCCGCCGCCATCAGCGGATACAGTACGTAATCTGCTCAGATTCTTTGAGCTCTCTCCTAAGTCTCCAAGCTCTTTATCCTGTGCACCCTCTGGTCCACCGGATTCAGGACTGTCTGCGCTTGCTCCACCTGGGGGGCGTCTCGGTGGCGTTCCTCTGGCTCCCGGGACACGCTGGTATCTGTGGGAATGAGGCGGCCGATATAGCGGCCAAGGCTGCAGTCTCTCTTCCTCGGCCAGCTATTCAGTCGCTTCCCATTACCGATCTACGGAGCGGTTTATGTCGCCAAGTTGCTCATTTATGGCATGCGCATTGGTCAACACTTCCCCATAATAAATTGCGGGAAGTGAAAGCCCTTCCTTGCGCTTGGACCTCTTCCTCCCGAACGCGTCGTCGGGAGGAGGTAATTTTAGCTAGACTCCGGATAGGGCACTGTCTTTTTAGCCATCGATATCTTTTAAGCGGTGATCCTCCCCCACTCTGTCCCCACTGCTCTCAGCTGTGGACGGTCAGACACCTTTTAATTGAATGCCCCTATTTTAATCCGTTACGCTCCCGTCTACAGCTATCGCCTGATCTATCGTCGATTTTAGCAGATGACACGCGCTCAACCGACCGCGTTCTCCAGTTTATTAGTGACAGTGAAATGACGTCAGCCATTTGAAGTTTTTTTTTTTGGGACAACGAACCCCTTTACTATAGTGGATTTTTAAGCATTCCTTCTGCCTTTAGTTTCTCAAATTTTATGACTTTGTTCCCATTGCTGCTGGTTTTAAATTTCGTTTTTTTCCTGTTTCCTACGTCACGGGCTGGGCGCTAATGACCATAGAAGTTTTGCGCCCTAAAACCAGAAACAAAAAACAAAAAAACAAAAAAATCGAAAAAGAGATTGTCGGAAGGACCGACTCAGCATACAGGAAAGTCAAAACAATCTTCGGTGACATTAAAGTCAATGGTGATAACATTAAGAGCGCAACGGGAATTCGTGTTAAATGCAGAGGAGAGAGCGGATAGGTGGAAAGAATACATTTAAAGCCTCTGAGGGGGAAGATTTGTCTGATGTGATAGAACAAGAAACAGGAGTCGATTTAGAAGAGATAGGGGATCCAATATTAGAATCAGAATTTAAAAGAGGTTTGGAGGACTTAAGATCAAATAAGGCAGTAGATGTAACATTCCACCAGAATTTCTAAAATCATTGGGGTTAGTGGCAACAAAACGAATATTCACGTTGGTGTGTAGAATGTATGACATACCATCTGACTTTCGGAAAAGCATCATCCACACAGTTATGAAGACGGCAAGAGCTGACAAGTGCGAGAATTATCGTTCAATTAGCTTAACAGCTCATGCATCCAAGTTGCTTGCAAGAATAATATACAGAAGAATGGAAAAGAAAATTGAGGATGCGCTAGATGACGATCAGTTTGGCTTTAGGAAAGGTAAAGGCACGAGAGAAGCATTTCTGACGTTCCGGTTAAAAATGGGAGCAAGACTAAAGGAAAATAATGACTCATTCATAGAATGTGTCGACCTGGAAAAAGCGTTCGACAGTGTAAGATGGTACAAAAAGTTCGAAATTCTGAGCAAAGTAGGGGTAAGCCATGGGGAGAGACGGGTCATATACAGTACATACAACACCCAAGAGTAATAAGAGTGGACGAACAAGAACAAAGTGTTAGTATTAAACAGGGTGTAAGGCAAGGATGTTGCCTTTCGCCCCTACTGTTCAATCTGTACATAGAGGAAGCAATGATGGAAATAAAAGAAAGGTTCAGGAGTGGAACTGAAATTTAAGGTGGAAGGATATCAATGATACGATTCGCTGATGACATTGCTATCCTGAGTGAAAGTGAAGAATAATTACATGAACTGCTGAATGGAATGAACAGTCTAATGAGTACAGAAGTATGTATTAAGAGTAAATCGAAGAAAGACGAAGGTAATGAGAAGTAGCAGAAATGAGAATAGCGAGAAACTTAATATCAGGATTGATGGTCACGAACTAGATGAAGTTAATCAATTCTGCTACCTAGGCAGTAAAATAACCAGTGACGGAGGGAGCAAGGAGGACATCAAAAGCAGGCTAGCAATGGCGAAAATGGCCTTAATTTAAGGAAGAAATTTCTGAAAATGTACATCTGGAATACAGCATTGTGTGGTAGTGAAATATGGACTGTGGGAAAACCGGAACATAAGAGAATCGAAGCATTTCAAATATGTTGCTGCAGACGAATGTTGAAAATTAGATGGACTGATAAGGTAAAGAAAGAGGTGGTTCTGCGCAGAATCCAAGAGGAAAGGAATATGTGGGAAACACTGATAAGGAGAAGGGACAGGATGATAGGACACGAGGATTGACTTTCGTGGTACTAGAGGGAGCTGTAAAGGGAATAAAATTAGCAAATAATTGAGGATGTAGGTAGCAAGCGCTACTCTGAGATGAAGAGGTTACCACAGGAGAGGAATTTGTGGCGGGCCGCATCAAACCAGTCAGAAGACTGATGACAAAAAAGGCTATTAAGACGAAAAACCCGCCTCCACAATCCCTGAAATCACATAGCATTCATCGAGAATGACTACCGATGCAGGCTGCAAGCCACAGTGATATCTGATGGTTTTGAACTCCATCCGCGCTACAACACAGTGACTGTCGTTCCGTGAAAGCTGTCGAACAGGCCTACATTAATTCTCCGACGTAGGCATACAGATCAGATTGAGATGTGGTTGTCAATAACCGCCAGCCACAGGAACGAAGACAACTGTGATAGATTATGATGCAGAGGATCCTAGCTTTCCAGCATAAGTCATTCAGAGGATTTCTCTCTTTCATCAACATGTTTTATTGTGTACATACGCAAACATTGTACTCATAAACGAAGGCTTAAAACAACCCCATTCTTTTCACGGACAAAATTTCTATCAACATCGCTTCCTATTTGTTTTATATGGTCATTACACTCTACATAGGTCTGACGGTTACACCTAGGTATTTTAACACCGCCAATGAATTGGTGCAATAAAACACGGGTGCGTCTCCTAGTCTGTTTCTGTAGTAGATACATTTACCTGCATCCCGCTGCTTTTATAAAGCTTCTTCCCAGCCTCCAGGTGCGCACTGTGGTATTCTGGTTGCATTACAGAACGTAGTGCAAAATACTGCTTGTTGGTATGAAAAGTGTATAGTGCCACCACCATAGCATTGTAGAGAGAAACTGTAGTAATCTACCTAATTCAGTCCTAGTAGCCACAACCTATCACGTAACACGATTTTAACTTTTTTGTAAATCACGTCTTTTGTGGATGAATTTCTCTCGGCCAGGAATCTACTTCCTCGCATATGTACCCATTCACTTCATGTAGGTTATTCCGAGGTACTTAGGTTAATTAATTTTCCCACAATAGTGTAGTGGCAGAACAATATTGGATTTCTTTCTTTGTGTGTGTGTGTGTGTGTGTGTGTGTGTGTGTGTGTGTGTGTGTTACATCAGGTGTCAGGTCTGTCTTCCTGCAGTTCGCTAGAGTCTACAAGCACTACTTCCTCTTATAGCCAGCAGCATCTGATCTTTGTGTGTCTTATGATGAAAATCGTGTGACTTTCCCTGCAATAAGTGAAATAAAACAACCCCCACCCCTGCCCCTATTTTATTATTTACGTACCATTGTCCCATCCAACTCTCAGCTGCATTTAAAAGCAGTTCAGTTCTAATTTGTGATATGTATGTCAACCTCGCAGTGTTTGTGTTTCTGCCCTACAGCTTTTGGAGGAAGTCACTGTATTGTAATGTGGGTACATTGCACAAGTGGCAAATATCCCTCTGGGATCGGGGCCTGCGTCGCTAGTCACTCTCGACGAACGCTGCGAAATAGGGAGGGTACGTTTTGTGTCATCTCGTGCAAGTACTTTCCACCAAATACCGTACGACGGCATGTGATTTTCCTTAAACTCCGCTTTAACGTCGTCTGTGGTCGCACTTCTACGTCCTGTGATATGCTGAACATTCCTCAGGTGTTAGGAAGAAAGAAGACCAACTGACAAATGCTAGGGTTTGTGGATAACCTAGACGTTGCTAATAGTGATGACATAAATAACACTTAAAATGTTATGTTCCATAGCAAGTATTTAGTTGAACCTACGCCGAACACAGCAGTTTTATGATGGCATAATGGTGATGGAGACGACAGTTATGGAGGTCAGTAGCTACCGTAAATACCTTAGGAGTAGAGGACCCACAATAGACTTAAAATAGCTATCACTATGTGTATCTAGACTTCCCATATGAGAGAAGATACTCTATCATCCGAATTCTTGTTTCACTCTTAAACGGCGTAAGAAATCGATCTAAATGCAGTTAAAATGGAAGGACATGAGATAACCGATCCCTCATACCAAAACACTAGGAATATGTCCCTCAGCACCCTCAGAAAGTTAGAGTAGTTCTGGTTCACGCGGGGTCGATTTAAGGCCAAAGCGACGCAAACGACCGCTTCGAGCTCCATGTAGATGGGACCAGAATTCAGATTTCTTTCTTGTACTTTTGCCCTGGAGTTTTGCTTGCTGACAAATTTGGATCTCATTCAGGCTTCGAAAAAGAAAAGAAAATCCGTCCCAGGAAAGTGAGAAACTAATTTATCTGAGAGTCAAACGTTGAACCTATTGACGGTGAAACAGAACCCTCCTTTAAGATAAACTTTTTGTGCGTTATCTATACGACTGTCACTCACTGAAAGATTGCAGTTTATGGACAGTGATAGTAAGAGCTTCTGCCTTTTTTCCGATATTCAGGTTGTCCAAACGTGGGATGGTGGAAGAAGAGGAGTTGCATGCATAGCTCTTGATTTGTGTTGAGAGATAATAAGACATCTATGAAAAGAAAGTAAAAGATTTTTCGTCGTTAGACACATTCCTGCTGCAAGAAGCTACCGCAAAGGTCTTTAACTTAATTACAAAGATAAATTTGTAATTTATCCCGGTATTTTTGTAAGTTTACAGATCTTCCCTGTTTTATATATAAAAATTGTGAGTTGAAAAACTCAGTTATCGACCTAGTCTACGTTAGCAAAGCATTTCGTCAATAGACTATCCACTTACGTCACATAACGCGACACATTGAAGTCGCGAGATTAATTCCATTTTGAAATATTTTGCTGCGCTAGACGCCAGTAAAATTTCAATATGTTTTTATGCAAGGAAAAAATTGTCAGCATATACACGAAACAACTATAGAAACTATAGATAATTTTATTAATGAAGCACGCAATATTTTTCATTTACATAGATAAATTATTACATTGTTAATCAATTTTTTTCGTGGAAAATTGTCTAAAATTCCGGTACTTATTTGAGCTTTCTTTACGTGTTTCATGTAACTTAAACAATTAAACATTGTCTTGCCTTTAACACATCGGCATAAAATTGAACACTTATTGTATCTGTCCCAATTTTTCCAATGGAAAGTGGTATAACTTATAGAATTAAAAAGTTCAATTATCAAACGAAAAATACAAATGTTATATTTTCATGTTTACTTTTCAGTTCAATAGATAGCAGATTTTTATTGAAACTAGAGTAATGTATCAGGTCCAGTTCTTTGGTTTCACTAAAAGCTTTTGAGCATCCATGAAAGTACTTTAAATCAAAATGAAATGTTTATTCTTCAGATATTAATGACTGGAATTATGTTGAGAACTTAATTCTCTCCACCTGCTGGCCCACACATCTTGATGGGCAGACTGTGCTACTCTTCTCCATCTTTACTGCACTCAAGTTTTGTCCAGCCTAGATTATGGTTGTCAGGTTTAGGGCTCCCCCCAGTGGGTCCACAACTCTTATGTGGATACGTGCGTAGCGAGCACGGGACCCTGAGCTAATGTGGCCTTCCTTCCTTTCCAGGCTGCATACCTTCCCTTTCCGCATCCTTCCCCATCCATCTTCGCCCCCCCCCCCCCCCACCTCATCTCCGCCTCTTTCCTTCCCTTTCTCCCCCTCTGGGAGTATGTTTTGTGCCTACGTCCAGAGACGGACGCTCGAAACTGTAACAATTTCTTTGCTTTCTTCGCTTGCAAGTCTTCGTCCTTCCCTTGTACTTCTCTTTTCCTTACCTCTTCTCTTTGCTCTTTTCTCCGCTGCAGCGTTTGAGACCTCTCTTCTTTCCTTTCCCTTTCTCTTTTTTCCTCCCTGTGCATGTCTCAAGGCTCACCCACGCATTTTCATGCGTAGCCGGTGACGGGGTAACGTGCAATTCCCCGCCCCGGATAGACAGGTAGGACACATACATACCTCCTGGTAACGGCCAGGCCCAGGGAGGGGAGATTACCCGAGCTGATACCTTCCGAAAGTGCCGATTGGTCCCTCCGTCCGTTTGTCTAGAGGTGTGACCTGAGGTGTGAACAATCATCTAAGGCGGGAGTGCCCTCAGAAAGGGCCCCCACAAGGAAGGAGCGCGCCATCAGAGACGCCGGTAATCATGGGGGATACTTTGGCAATGGTTTCCTCATCTTCTACTATGTCGGCTCACAAGCGTGAGTTCAATGAGTCCTCAGCCACAGACAGTCCTTCCATCGTTGCCACAGTTCCTTGTTGTTTCTCGATCTGACGAAGGTCACGACTTCTCCATGGTCAACCCTTTCATTATTCAGAAAGGTGTCGACGCAATTGCAGGTCCTGTAAAGTCTTGTTCCAGATTACGAAATGGCACCTTGTTGTTAGAAACAGTCAGTGCCCTCCAGGCACAAAAATTGCTGCATACTTCACTGCTACACACCTTCCCTGTCCGGGTGGAACCACACTGTACTTTAAATTCATCACGTGGGGGTCGTTTATACACGCTCCCTCGACGGATTGTCCGACGAGGAAATTCAACACTACCTGTCTGACCAGGGCGTAACGGCTGTTCATAGTCATGAAAAGGGTTGACACGAACATCATTCCAACCCGTACTGTCTTCTTGACATTTGTCAATGTTTAACTCCCATCGGAAATCAAAGCAGGCTATGAGATAATTTCCGTTCGCCCTTACATCCCAAACCCTACGCGTTGCTATCGGTGTCAGCGGTTCAATCACACCAGCCAGGATGCCCATGAGGGTGCTTGTCCACCTCCATCCTCTCGTTGCATAAACTGTATGGGTGACCACGCTGCTTTCTCTCGAGATTGCCCCATTTTTAAAGACGAAAAGCTCATTCAGGAAATCAGAGTGAAGGAAAAGGTGTCGACCTTCGCTGCTCGAAAATTATTCGCCACTCGACAGCCCACCGTGCCTCAGACAGTAAAATACAGCACTGTCCTTGCCTCTCCTCAGCCAACAAAGGAGGCGGCCACGCAGACTTGTGACCTTACATTTAGTGCCACGGTCGTCAGATAGGCCAGCGCAAAGATCGCCCGTTCAACCTCCCCACTTTCGCCTGCCCACTCTATGGCTCACACTTTATCGGGTTCTGCTAAATCTCGAGCCCAAAAGTCAGACACCAAGACTTCGAAAAAAGACCATTCTCGTGAAGATTTTTTACGTACCCCAACTTCACAATCATCGGTTCCTCCTTCATCTAAACATCATGTTTCCAAGAAGGCTAGTAAGAAACCCAGTTCCTCTCCTTCTCCGCCAAGGCGTGTCTTATCTACAGCACCACCTGGTGGTAATCGCCCTCGGCCGTCTTCTGTGTCGCTGAGGCGCACTTGTGGCGGCCGATCAACCGGCCGATAGCTGGTGGCAGGAGTTGCTCCTGAACAACCTATGGATCAGGATCTTCTGCCTTCGGCTGAATGCCATTCCATGCTGTCGGTCGCAAGCTCTGAGCAGTCGCTGAGTTGACGGTAACCTTGGTCACAATCCACAGTTTTCTCTTCACGCTACGTCCATTATCCACTGGAATATCCGCGGCCTTCGAGCCAATCGGGATGAATTGTCGATCCTCTTACGATCCTACTCGCCGGTCATCTTTTGTCTTCAGGAAACAAAGCTGCGTCCCCATGACCGCTTTGTTCTCCCCCATTTTCAGTCCATCCGATTTGATCTCCTCTCTGCTGAAGGCACTCCAGCTCATGGAGGACTCACGATTCTTCTCCATGATACGCTTCATCCCCTTAAACACTTCCTTCCAAGTTGTCGCCGTCCGTCTTTCCGTTACTGGATATACCTTTTCTCTTTGTACTGTATACATTCCGTCGTCCACACCAATGGCACGAGCTGATCTCCTTCATCTTCTTGGTCAGCTTCCGCCCCCCCCCCCCCCTATTTGCTGGTTGGGGACTTCAGTGCCCACCACCTGCTTTGTGGATCTCCGCATCCTTGCCCGCGTGGCTCACTATTGCTAGACGTCTTCCACCAAGCGGATCTAGTTTGCCTCAACACTGGGGACCCTACATTTTTGTCTGCCTCCACGACAAATTTATCTCATTTGGACCTTTCGGTCGGTACTGTTCCGCTAGCTCGGCGCTTCGAATGGTTCGCCCTTGATGATACACACCCGAGTGACCACTTTCAATGTGTCCTTAGACTACAGCCTCAACAGCCATATATGCGCCCTCGACGCTGGAAGTTTGGCGAAGCCGATTGGACACTTTTTTTCGTCTCTAGCGACATTCGATGACCGTCACTTTCCTAGCGTCGACGATGAGGTCACACACATTACAGACGTTATTCCTTGGTGGAACGCGGCATACCGTGACGCAATACGTGAGCGGCTTCGTGCTCTCCGCGTTTTCCGCCACCATCCTACTTTGGCCAACTGTAACCGCTATAAGCAGTTCCGAGCGCGATGCCGCCGCGTCGTCTCCGATAGCAAGAAGGAAAGCTGGAAATTCTTTACTAGCTCATTTAACACCTTCACTCGCTCCTCGGAAGTTTGGAGTCGGAGTCGACGGTTCTCAGGCGTGCCTAGTTTCTCCCCGGTCTCTGGGCTCACTGTCGCGCATGATACATTAGTGGACCCCGTATCAATTTCTAATTCAGTGGGTCCACACTTTGCTGAGATTTCGAGCTCTTCAAACTACCTGCCAGCGTTTCTCCAGAAGAAACGTGCAGCGGAAGTGCGACCTCTTGATTTCTCCACTCAAAATAGCGAAAGCTACAGTACTGTTTTCTCCATGCGGGAGCTCCAACATCCACTCTCTTCTTCTCGCAACTCCGCCCCAGGACCGGATGGTATCCACATCCAAATGTTGCTGCATTTATCAACTCATAGTCTGCGTTACCTCCTTCGCATTTATAATCGAATTTGGACCGACAGTACTTTTCCCAGACGATGGCGGGAAGCTATCGTCGTTCCTGTTCTGAAACCTGGAAAGGCCAGACATCTCCCCTCTAGCTATCACCCCATTTCTCTAACGAGTAGTGTATGTAAGGTTTTGGAGCGTATGGTGAATTGCCGTTTAGCTTGGTGGCTGGAGTCCCGCAGTCTTTTAACACCTGCCCACTGTGGTTTCCGAAAGCATCGTTCTGCAGTTGACCATCTTGTTGCTCTCTCCACTTATATCATGAACAATTTTCTCCGGAAACGCCAAACAGTAGCAATATTTTTTGATCTGGAGAGAGCATACGATACCTGTTGGAGGACAGGCATCCTCCACACACTGTTCTCTTGGGGCTTTCGAGGTCGGCTGCCCCTTTTTCTTCACGAATTTATGGCAGAGCGCACATTTAGAGTGCGGGTGAACACCACTCTCTCCCGTACTTTCTCCCAAGAAAACGGGGTACCCCTGGGCTCCGTACTGAGTGTTGTACTGTTTCCCATTGCCATAAATCCGATTATGGATTGTTTCCTTCCTGATGCCTCGGGCTCCCTCTATGTGGACGATTTTGCGATCTACTACAGCTCTCAACGGACCAGCCTTCTTGAACGACGTCATCAAGGATGTCTCGATCGCCTCCACTCTTGGAGCATCGAAACCGGCTTCCGTTTTTCTCCCAGTAAGACCGTTTGTGTTAATTTTTGGCGACATTAGGAGTTTCTTCCATCCTCCTTACATCTAGGACCTGTCAACCTTCCGTTTTCGGACGTCGCTAAATTATTGGGTCTTATGTTTGACAGAAAACTGTGCTGGTCCTCCCACGTTTCCTACCTTTCGGCTCGCTGTCTGCGATCCCTCAACACCCTCCGTGTCCTGAATGGTACCTCCTGGGGAGCGGACCGAGTGGTCGTTCTCCGCCCCTATTGCGCCTTAGTGCGCTCGAAATTGGACTATGGAAGCATAGTTTACTCCTCTGCTCGGCCGTCTATTCTTCGGCGTTTCGACTCTATCCACCACCGTGCATTACGTTTAGTGTCTGGAGCTTTTTACACCATCCCTGTGGAAAGCCTTTATGCTGAGACTGCTGAACCTCCGCTGTCCAATCGGCGAGCTGTCCTTCTGAGTCATTATGCTGTCTTCCGGGCCTGCTAATCCGGCCAATGACATTTTTTTCGACGCTTCCTTGGATGTAGGGTATGCAGGCCGCCCTTCCTCCCTACTACCACCGGGAGTCCGCTTCCGTCAACTTCTCCATTCTCTTTCCTTCCGCTTTCCTAAAACCTTCTTGACAACTTGGGGTACTGCACCGCCTTGGTTCCGTCCCCGAATCTGCCTGCTCCGTGACCTTTGTCAATTTCCCAATGATGGTACCCCTTCACTTGTTTATCGTCGGGCATTTGCTGCTCTATGTGCACAAATGAAGGAAGCCACATTTATTTACACTGATGGCTCGAAAACATCGTTAGGTGTAGGGAGTGCCTATATTGTTGGCGACACCCCAAATCGATTTCGGCTTCCTGACCAGTGTTCGGTTTATACTGCAGAGCTTTACGCTGTTCTCCAGGCTGGCCAATACATCCGCCGCCATCAGCGGATACAGTATGTTATCTGTTCAGATCCTCTCAGCTCTCTCCTCAGTCTCCAAGCTCTGTACCCTGTGCACCCTCTGGTCCACCGGATTCAGGACTACCTGCACCTGCTCCATTTGGGGGGCGTCTCTGTGGCGTTCCTCTGGCTCCCAGGACACGTTGGTATCCGTGGGAATGAGGCGGCCGATATAGCGCCCAAGGCTGCAGTCTCTCTTCTTCGGCCAGCTATTCGATCGATTCCCTTCGTCGATCTACGGAGCGTTTATGTCGTCGTGTTGTTCTTTTATGGCACTCACATTGGTCAACACTTCCCCATAATAAATTGCGGGACGTGAAAGCTCTTCCCTGTGCTTGGACCTCTTCCTCCCGAACGCGTCTTCGGGAGGAGGTAATTTTAACTAGACTCCGGATAGGGCACTGTCTTTTTAGCCATCGACAACTTATAAGCGGCGATCCTCCCCCACTGTCCCCACTGCTCTCAGCTGTGGACGGTAAGACACCTTTTAAATGAGTGCCCCTATTTTACTCCGTTACGCGCCCGTCTACAGCTGTCGCCTGACATATCGTCCATTTTAGCAGATGAGAACGCGATCGGCTGAGCGCGTGTCGAGTTTTAGTGCCAGTGAGATGACTTCAGTCATTTGAAGCTCTGTTTGGGGACAACCAACCCCTTTCTGTAGTGTATTTTTAAGCTTTCCTTCTGCTTTTAGTTTCTCCAATTTTTTGAGTTTCGTTCCCATTGCTGCTGCCTTCCATTTTCGTTTTTTGCCGTTTCCTAAGTCACAGACCGGGCGCCTAATGACCATAGCAGTTTTGCGCCCTAAAAACCAAACCGAAACAAAACAAAACAAAAGGGTTAGGGCTTGGGAGCTCCTTCCACACTGAAACTATTTGACCCTGTTCATCATTATTTGGTGCGTCCGCATATCAGTGCCTTTCGCACTAGTGTCCTTGGAGAAATGGGGTTCCCCTCCACAAATACAATGGAGACAACTCCTGGTTTCTTATGCAATCGTCATTCGGCTGGCCATCGCATGTACACCATCCACTTTGCAAATGAGGGATGATTCCATCCCGATACAATATGTGATTAAAAGTATCCAGACACCTGGCTGAAAATGACTTAAGCGTTCGTAGCGTCCTTCATCGGTAATACTGGAATTCAATATGGTGTTTGCCCACCCTTAGCTTTGATGACAGCTTCCACTCTCGTAGGCATAATCAGGTGCGAAAAGGTTTCTTCAGGAATGGCAGCCCATTCTTCACGGAGTGTAGCACTGATAAGGGGTATCGTTGTCGGTCCGTGAGACATGGCATGGAGTCGGCTTTCCAAAACATCCCAAAGATATTCTATAAGACTCAGAACAAGACTCTGTGCAGCCCACTCCATTACAGGGATGTTGTTATGTAACCACTTCGGCACAGGTCGTCCATTATTTAGGCCTGTACTGAGATAGTGCCACGCAAAAGAGTGCAAGCCCCCTCCATGAAAAATACCACACCATAACACCACCGCCTGCGAATTTTAGTTAGCACTACACACGCTGGCAGATTACGTTCACCGGCATGCGCCACATCCACACTCTGCAATCGGATCGCCACATTGTGTACCGTGATTCGTCACTCCGCACAACGTTCTTCCATTGTTCAATCGTCCAATGTTCACGCTCCTTATACCAAGCGAGGCCTCGTTTGGCATTTACCGGCGTGATGTGTGGCTTATGAGCAGCCGCTCGACCATAAAATCAAAGTTTTCTCACCTCCCTTGTAGCTGTCGTAGTATTTGCAGTGGATCCTGATGGTTTGGAATTCCTGTGTAATGGTCTGGATATGTGTCTGCCTATTACGCATTTCTACCCTCTTCAACGGTCGGCGCTCTCTGTCAGTAACAGACGAGGTCGGCCTGTACGCTATTGTGCTGGACTTGCGCCTCCACGTTTCCACTTCACTATCACATGGACCTAGTGATGTTTAGGTGTGTGGAAGTCTCGCGTACAGACGTATGATACAAGTGGCACCCAATCATCTGACCATGTTCGAAGTCAGTGAGTTC
Source organism: Schistocerca americana (assembly GCF_021461395.2). Lineage (NCBI taxonomy): Eukaryota > Metazoa > Arthropoda > Insecta > Orthoptera > Acrididae > Schistocerca > Schistocerca americana. The sequence goes on from NC_060119.1 coordinate 194,468,183, forward strand.
CGCGGAGGGCCCCATTCTGCTCTCACGATGTCTAATGACTACTGAGGTCGCTGATACGGACTACCTGGCACTAGGCAGCAGCACAATACACATAATATGAAAAACGTATGTTTTTGGGGGAGGCCGGATACTTTTGATCACATAGTGTACCTGCCCTCAGATGGGATTACTTGTTGGAATGTGTCTCACTTCACTCTGTCACGATCGCAATCTCCAGTATATGGAAAGTGAACCATGTATTTCCTGCCACACCATCCCCTTGGACGGTGCCTAGACCATAGATAAGGAACAACCTATTCCAGAGTCCTAAGCTCTCTGTAGCCCTATGATATTCTGGCTTCTCTTACGTTCCATCCTTGAAGAGTTTAAGGGTGCTACCATCGTCTACAGTGGTGATTCTAAAGCGATAGATGACAGATGGCACGCTTTTGTTTCACGTGACATGAAACACCATTTACGGCTGGGATCATGTAGTTTTTTCACAGCAGAGCTGCTCGCCATTAACCGGACCGTCCATTTTGTTGCTCGGGCCCCCCTCCAGTGTTTTAATATGTACCGACTCAATGAGTAGCCTGAAGACTATAGACCGATGCTATATTCGTCTTCCTTAGGTCTGCGCTATCCATGACCTTCTTTCTGCCCTTGGCTGTGCCGCCTGCTCAGTTGTTTTTCCCTGGGTCCCAAGTCATCTCGGCATCACAGGGAATATGATGGCTGACCGTTTGGCTAGAGGCACACTCCCCCCCCCCCCCCCCCCCTATTTTCTTTAATGATCCAAGGTGCAGATAAGATGATTTACAGCAAATCTCTGCTTTCCCGAAATTGGAATGACGTCTGGTGCACTATTCTCGGTAACCACATCCACACATTCGAGTAGACCAATCTGGCGTCTTCGTTCTGCTCCTCTGAGTCCACTGTCTTACGCTGTATACGCATCTGTCATATTACGCTCACCCATTGTTTTCTCTTGTGTAACAAGCCACCCCCATAATGTGGCTGTGGAGCCATACTGACGTTATCCCATATATTGCTGGTGTGTCCCCTTTTCTTGGCCCTTCATACTTAGTATAGCCTTCCATATTCCTTGTCTTTAATATTAGCAGATTATTCATGAATGGTTGAACTGGTCCTCTGTTTCCTACATGAAAGTGTTTCACATTACTCCTAGAGCAGGGACAGGGTGGTTGTGATTGGAACCTCTCTGACCGATGACCACTCCCCCTTGCAAAGACCGCTCTTTATCTCTTCGTTTTCCAGCTTTAGATTTGACCTACCCTGTTACGCCTTCCACTGTGTTTTTTTTTTAGCTTCCCTATTTTACAGTGTCTCCCCTCTGACTGGATCCGCCCACTTTTAGCGAACCCTCTCTTACACAAGTGACTTCTGAATCGCGAGACTGATGACTTCGCCGTTTAGTCCCATAAATTTATTACCTGTCTTGTCCAGATGTTTGTACCAAAGAGTTATCCTTCTTACACTTCTATAAAAAAAAAAGAAACACAAACTTCTCAGCGAAAGTATTTTTATACTGTTTTTAGCTGCTGTGATTTCTATTGTCAAGGAAGCTTGAAATTCAATTACTTCCAAGTTAGAGTAAGTAACCTTTTTCTTTCCTCAGGCGGTGTTTCGCACATATCAGAATTTCGTGTATGCAGATCATGGGTCGAAAAAGATTAGGAACCATTGCTCGTCGGTATGTGCAAAAATATCTACATCTACACTCATACTCGGCAAGCCACCTGACGGTGTGTGGCGGAGGGTACTTTGAGTACCTCCATCAGTTCTCCCTTCTATTCCAGTTTCGTACTGTTCGTGGAAAAGACTGTCGGTATGCCTCCGTGTGGGCTCTAATCTCTCTGATTTTATCCTCATAGTCTCTTCGCGAGATATAAGTAGGAGGGAACAATATACTGCTTGACTCCTCGGTGAAGGTATGTTCTCGAAACTTCAACAAACGCCCGTACCGAGCTACTGAGCGTCTCTCCTGCAGAGTCTTCCACTGGAGTTTATCATCTCCGTAACGCTTTCGCGATTACAAAATTACCCTGCAACGAAGCGCGCTGCTCGCCGTTGTATCCTCTCTCTCTCTCTCTCTCTCTCTCTCTCTCTCTCTCTCTCTCTCTCTCTCTCTCTCTCCTGTCAACCCTATCTGGTACGGGTCACACACTGGTGAGCAATATTCAAGCAGTGGGCGAACAAGTGTACTGTAACCTACTTCCTTTGTTTTCGGATTGCATTTCCTTAGGATTCTTACAATGAATCTGTCTGGCATCCGCTTTACCGAGGATCAACTTTGTGAGATCATTCCATTTTAAATCACTCCTAATGCTTACTCCCAGATAATTCACGGAATTAACTGCTTCCAGTTGCTGACGTGCTATATTGTAGCTAAATGATAAAGGATCTTTCTTTCTATGTATTCGCGGTACATTACACTTGTCTACATAGAGATTCAATTGCCATCAATTGACATCATGTTCGTATGATAGGGCAATTAAATTATCTGTTGAGTGCAACTATATTTGTTAAAATTAAAACACTGAATGAAAGAAACTTCACACGAGAATGACACGTGAAGTTTAATTAATTAATTTGTGGCAAGTTTTATGCAAACAAACTGCTGAGGTCAATAGTCCCTAGGTATACACACTACTTAATCTAACTTACGCTAAGGACAAAACACACACACACACACACACACACACACACACACACACACACACACACACACACACACACACACACATTCTCTCTCATGCCGAAGAGAGGACTCGAACCTCCGACTGGGGAACCGCGCTAACTGTGGCAAGGCGCCTCAAACAGTACGGCTACCCCGATCGCCATGTGGAGTTTATTGAAAACTTTCTTGCTTCAAGTAAATGAAGAAATATTATAAATCTCCGAACACTGTAGCCACCTTTGTGTGAACTTACTCCTGAAATAAGCAACTAAGACGTTAGATTTATGATAACGGAAAGAGCGTGTTATGCCAATGCATTTGAAACTTATAATGATATTACAGTGCTCCATAAGGAGCTCATTCACGTATTCCACGGATACTCCACGGATACTCCACGGATACTCCACGGATACTCCACGGATACTCCACGGATACTCCACGGATACTCCACGGATACTCCACGGATACTCCACGGATACTCCACGGATACTCCACGGATACTCCATTACGACGAGCGCAGGTCTGTTATATACCCTCTCGCTACAAGCAGGTGCCATTGGAAACATTCCGGGATAAAGTGTTGCTCTTGACTTCCACCACTTGACAAGTGAATGTCTCCCATCTGGTTTTCCCATAAATAGGCACATGGAAATTTCCACCACCCACGATGCAAAGATATTCTTTGCATGTTTTGAAAGCGTCGATGATGAGCCTTAGTTCTCTGTATGACATTCTGCAAGTAATACATAATTCCTGCGTGGAGGACAACTCGCGTAGCCACTAGTAAATCTGGTGAATTGTTCACATGAATTTACGTCTTTTCTCTGTTACACTATCAAACATTGAGGTCGTTAACACCGATAAAATATTTAAATATCACAACTTCATAACATCGCATTTATCTTGAAGTGCAGCTCACTAGAACGTGCTACGGCATAAACTTTCACTCTTTAGAGTTGCTTCAGTTGGCGTTCCTGTGGTATTAAAAATAATGCAAGCAAATGCGGTGCTTTTATTTCCATTTTTTCCGCTTAAGAGATTTCGAGCTCTCGCTTTCAGCAGTGCTGTTTCCCGCAAATATTTCATAATACTGAGGCAAACTGTCTTCTTTAAAAACTTTCTCTTATCAAATACTGGATGTTTAAAATACATAACCAAAATATAAATTTTATTTACAAATGCGTCCTTTTACATACATGAAATGCCTTATCTCCTAGTCAGCCTGATTCTCAGCACTAATGGCCCAAACAGTTGCAACGTCAGACCAATGTCAGCTTCCATTGCCATGGTAGCCTCTCGAAATATTAAGAGCAACTGAACTAATTTTTCAGCTACCTGGTAATCCCAGTTCCCAAACAAGTGTATTTTTCCGTATTCACTTAAAACTTCAGCAATTTGTTCATGCCGCGTAAACAAGGATGACACACAATATTCCACTGAAGTCTCAACGTGCTGCTTTACGGTGAACTATAGCCTGTGAGTCTTTCACAGGGCCACTCCTTTTTAAATAAGTTACGACATTTTTCCTGATTCCTACGATGTGTAAACATTAGGACAACAATCCTGCAACCATTTATCCGCAAGGGTGCAGTGCAGAAAGGAGCTGAGGGAGTACTTGTTGTATGGAAGGCGAATATTCTCTAGTCCTTTTTGACATTGGCCCTCTGATTTGTAACTCACGTAGCTCTCAACACGTGGCTTGTAAATTCCCTAACTTGCTCATGTTAGTTTTAGTTTCGCCCCATATATTTGTATCACTTTCCTCCCTATCAGATGGAAAGTCTGCAGCAAATACGACCCGATTTTTGCAGTCCAACTCTCACGAGACGGAATGCATAACAAGAGTCGAACAATGCGTTTCAGTGTACTCTTCTGTCCACATGTCAGTTGTACATGCGCTCGCACCGTCCTCCACGTTCTGCAACACTTGAAATTTTTATTGGGTTAGGAAGCACATGTCTTGCACTTCCAGTGTGATACTGTGCTCCTATTTCTGTAAATGTCTGCAAGACCTAGAAAGCCTTATCCGGGTGATGGGTGATGTAAAATTGCCTAAATGAGGCTCGTCAGACACTTGCACTGAACTGGCTGCATAGTGCTGCATTAATTGGCCACGGACGAGAGGATATTAGAGACGGACCACAGATATTTCAGATAACTTCTGGAGCAACTGGAGTATTCGTCCATGCATTAATGGAGACACAGCTTTGAGGCCGTCAGCTGCAATTCTCGGAACAGCCGATTTGGGCTTATTTTCTGGGCGCACACTTGCGGATTTGTGTAGCAATGAGGCAGGCCACGTTCAGAAAGTTCACTAGTTTCACTTCTGTTTTCACGTGACATCAAGTCGTAGTTGATTTCAGCGCGGTGAATGAGTGGACCACTGACCACATCAGAGAACTTATAAAATTGTGTCGCAAAAGACCTTCTTTGTGGAAAATGACCCAGGAATAAATCACGAAAAAAAGTAGAAAAAGTGCGTTGTACGAAGAGATGGTTGAAATATTCCTAGATGATATTCCAACTGTGGATCAAAGTGCAATAAAAACTTAATTACAAAATTTGGATCAAGTGTCAGGAAATATCTCAGAAATGTGGAAACCTTAGAAGAAGCGGAAAAGTAAAGGATGAAGTGCATAAATCAATAAAAAATTGCTTGTACTGGGCTCATTGTTGATTTGTGTAACATACACAATCCAATCTGTGTTTTTGAGGGGTATCAGGGTTTTCTCTAAATGTAATTGGGACACCAGTATGTGTTTAATTCCGTTAGTGTTAATGAATTCTTTCCATCGGTTACCCACAAAGTGCGATGCGTTATCGATTAATAATCTTTCTGCTTTCCTACCCGTGAAAGATACTCCTCTGTGATTCTCCTACTAATGTTACTGGCAGTCACTGACCGTACAGCATATAGTCTGATATACTTTGGAAAAACATCGTACAAATCAACAGTCTATTTTATGCGTCCTTTGCGTTATGGATAGGGCCTGGTCACGTCCAAAGATAAAGTTTATGAACGTCTTTTTGGCACTATTGGGTGCAGCTTCGTTAATCGGGACGTGTTTGAATGTTTAGTCTTTTGGCGTGTAATACACTTCCGTATCACGTGAAGGAACCTCTGTCGCATATTAGGATAGTAAAAGTAGGTATTATTTTTCTAGTGCATTTGGTAACGCCATAATGACCCAAAGTATTGGGAGTATGCAATATAAAATCGTCCACATAGTCATCTGGTAAACATATACACCACTGGTTTTGCTCTTGGTGGTGTCGGTGACACAAGACCCCTTTGTCAACCATTAAAAATTTCTTCAAATTATCATAGCCGTTTTTTAATGGCTTCAATCTTACCTTTCATCTGGGATCTGTTTGTTGCAGCTGTTCCATACTCTTAGACATACTAATGTAACATGGCTATTGTTTTATCTTGCATTAACAAAACCCTCATTTCTTAGTAATGTCCAATAAATTCTAGGGATTCGTAAAGTACTAGAGGTAGCCCCAACAAGGCATCTGCAAGTACAGTTTGGCTACCTTTAATACATACTATCTCAAAATCGAGCTCCTGCAAATACAAGCACCTCCTGGCTATTCTCTGATGTAACAGTTTGCAAGTTAAAAGAAAGGAAAGGAATGCTGGTCCCAATAAACCTTAGTGTCTTTATCCCACAGGCAGTATTCAAATATTTCAAACGCCCATGATGTCGCGAGAGACTAGTGTTCTGTTACGGAATATGACTATTCACTTGCATAATGTTTGACTAGCGAAATTAATCACTTTGGGGGTAAAAATAGCTCCCCAGCCTCATCAGAGATCTGGAAGAAACACCTAGCCTTTGCGAGGATGTATCGGTATATACAATAGTTTTTGAGGAATATCAGGGTGGTGTAAAATATTGGCATACAATAGGGCTTCCTTTATGCTGTCAAAATCAGCATGACACTGTTCAGTCCATATCCATGGGTGATTCTTAGAAGATTTAACAAGGCGTCATTATTGAAAAGTTGTTTGGGTACAAATTTTCTAAAAAAGAATACTAGGCCTAAATGAACCTTAAGCTGCTTCTCATTCTGAGGTGCAAGACAGTGATTGAGACCAGTTTCTTACACCTTATGCAGATACTATGTGGCCACGGACCTTCACCTTTTCTTTACCAAAATCGGATTTCATTAGATTCACTGTGACACCAAACTCCAAAATAGTACTAATAGTCTTAGATGTTCTGCCCAGGTGGTGGTGGCAGCGGCGGCTGTTAGAAGATAGTCAACATAAATAGTAACCCTGTTAAGTAATTCAGGCCCCAGGACTCGATACAGGCTGGAAATGAAAACACTCGTGCTTATATTCAGGCTGAACGGTAATATGCGAAGTTCAAACCTCCTGTCCCAGCACACACAGGTTGTATATTCTCAGTTATCTTCATGTAATGCAATCTGCTAGTGTGAGGCTCTCAAATCTATTACTGAGAGATATTTGACATAATGTAATTTTAATAATTGTTCCTCTAGGTTGTCAGGGCTCTCCCTAACTTGGGCCCTCTCTCCCCCATGGTCTCCAATAATGTCATAGCAGACACTCGCCAGTGGCTCAAGGATCCAAAAGCTGCTGGACAAACAGCTTCTGTCTTCCTCCAGTCCTGAAGCTCCTTCAGAGAAATCTTCACAGCAAGCCCCTAAAGAGAAGTGGGAGAACAGGCAAGCTAAGAAGTAGTCAGCTAAGAAACATTACCCCCTGGTGGCCCCAACACTACCACTAACTGTCAATTCTGCATCTGAGGATGCGGTGGAGATCTTAGCGTCCCCTGTGTACCTGGATCTCACTGATGACTCATCCACCATAGAAATGGCTACAAATACTCAATCAGTGGCAGCACGTGCCCTTAGTCACAACCTTCCTCCTTGGTGCTTCATGCCTTCACAGCCTCACGATATCATCCTCCAGTGACTGGAATTGTGGAGGTTTTTTCCAGAACCTGGCTGATATATGGCAACTCAAGCTTTACACTTGCTTTCTGTGTTGCCTTCCAGGAAACCTCGTTCCCTGAAATATGGACCCCTGCCCTCCACAGCTATAGGGGATATTACAAGAATTGTAGTAATAGTGTCAGGTGGAGTTTGTGTCTATATCCTGAACTCAGTGCAACATGAACCTGTGCCCCTTCAAACTCCTATTGAAAATGTGGTTGTCAGAATAACGATGACGCAGGAAATAAGTGTCGGCAACTTATATCTTCCTCCAGATGGTGCAGTACCCTGAATGCATGGCCACACTGATTGATCAAGTCCCTAAACCTTTCCCACTTTTGGGAGATTTTAACGCTCATAACCCCTTGTGGGGTGGCACCATGCTTACTGGCTGAGGCAGAGATGTCTAAAATTTACTGTCGACCTCTGCCCCGTAAATACAGGTACCTCCACACATTTCAGTGTGGCACATGGCACATATTCGACCATTCATCTCTCGGTTTGCAGTCCTGGCCCTCGTCCATCTATCCACTGGAGAGCACATGACCACCTGTGTAGTAGTGACCACTTCCCCATCTTCCTGTCACTGCCCTGGGGTCAGGCCCATGGATGCCTGCTCAGATGGGCTTCAAACAAGGCAGACTGGGACGCTTTCACCTCTGCTGTCATCACTGAATCTCCCCCACATGGTAGCATTGATGTGGTGGTTGAGCAGGTAACTACAACGATCGTTTGTGCGGCGGAAAACGCGATCCCTCGTTCTTCAGGGCGCCCCTGACGAAAGATAGTCTCTTTTTGGTCACCAGAAGTCGCGAGCTCTACAGCGGCGTAAGTGGCACCCTTCCCTGGGGCACCTCATAGCCTTTAAACGGCTCCGTGTCTGTGTTCGCCAGCTTATCAAACGACGGAAACGAGTGTTGGGAGAGATATGTCTCGACCATTGGGTGCCATACATCACCTTCCAAAGTCTGGGCAAGGATCAAACGTCTTTTCGGGTATCAGACTCCAACAGATGTTCCCGGTGTTACCATAAATGATGTCTTATCTACCGACGCAAACGCGACTCTCGAGCAATTCTGCTGAGCATTATGCTGTCGCCTCTGCGTCGGAAAATCACCTACCAGCCTTTCACACTCTCAAATGGCGTTTGCAAGGGAAAGTCCTCTCCTTCAGTACACGGCATAGTGAACCCTATAACAAATTTACAGGGTGGGAACTGCACTGCCCTTGCACATTGCCCCGAAACAGGTCCTGGGCAAGATCGGATCCACAGTCAGATGATTAAATACATCTCGTCTGACTGCAAGCGACATTTCCTCTTCATCTTCAACCCGATCTGGTGCGATGGCGTCTTTCCATCGCACTGGTGGGACAGCTCCATCATACCAGTCCTTAAACCCGACAAAATCCAGCTTGATCTGGATAGCTATTGGCCCATCAACCTCACCAACGTTCTTACTAAGCTGCTGGAACGTATGGCGTGTCAGCAGTTGGGTTGTGTTGGGTCGGGTCAGTTCCTGGAATCACGTGGTCTACTGGCTCCATGCCAGGGCAGCTTCCGCCTGTGTGTCTCCACCACTGATAATCTTGTCCCTCGAGTCTGTCCTCCAAACAGCCTTTTCCAGACTCCAATACCTTGTTGCCATGACACCACCTGCTGAATTAATTTCCTTGCCACATTATACGAGTGGGGTCTCAGAGGCCTGCTGCCGATATTTATCCTTGTCGCTTTGTATTTTCCGTGTCCAAGTTGGTGTCTCCCATAGTTTCACCTATATCCGGGAGAATGGTGTCCCGCAGGACTGTATTGAGTGTATCTATTTTTCTTAGTCGCCGTTAACTGTCTAGCAGCAGCTGTAGGGCCGTCCGCCTCACCCTGTCTGTATGCAAATGACTTCTGCATTTTGTACTGCTCCTCCAGTACTGGTGTTGCTGAGTGGCGCCTACAGGAAGTCATTCACAAGGCGCGGTCTTGGGCTCTAGCTTACGGCTACCAGTTTTCGGCCACAAAGTCGTGTGTCAGGCCTCGTCTGCTGCCGCGCGGCTCCTCTCAACTTGCATGGTCATTGCTCCCACCATTTAAAAAAATTTTAAATTTTTAAAAAATTCTGAAAGGTTTTTAAATTTTAACTACAGCTTTCACCATACGACGGTATTGGACGTGAATGGTGGGGAGTGGCTGCAGGGCAATGTTAAACGTTACTGTTATAAATAGCGTATATTGCCTGAGGATGCACCGATAAGTGGTGTGAAACCGGTCGCAAATTTAACAAGAATCATTCATACAGCCAGTGCGGAATTTTCTTTGAAAAAATTTTTCGTTGGTGTATTTCGGTTTGCTGAGAGACCACACTTGCAGAATTAAGCTTTGAACTCTGCCGTTGTACTTCCATACGTATTCCAGGAAATACCGGTCGCCGAGAAGACTGCTGCCACGTGATCACTTCAGGACTCATTCTTAGAAAAACTGAGTGATAAGTGTTGCCGCATGCCAGTCTTAGAACTTGCCCCTCGATTACGCTGTTTAGAACCTTTATTACGGATTGAGAGCATTCACTGCAGTTTAATATGATAAGTTTCCACAACATCGCTCATAAATGCACGGAACCACCTGTGGCTTTTTGTGATGGTATTAACATAACGTGATGCATTCAGTTGTCAAAAAGTTCTCATTTGCTAAATTCGTTTTTAGGCTCTCAGAAAAAGGATGCAATTATTCCGCCCACTGACTGCTCAAAAATTACCTATGTGACAATGATAACAGTAGTGAATAGAAAAATGCTTTGATTTGTTAAACTAGCCTCCTTTCAAACTAGTACAAAGTAACTGTAACATTAAAATTTTCCAAGCAACGACGAATTGTAGAATCCGAAACAATGGTGTTGACTTTTTGCTACCGTTTTCAAAGTGTGGTGGACAAAATACACAAAGGGAGCTATTGCTGATATTTATTGTTCCGTAGTAAATTTTGCTTCCACGGAAGTAAATAGCTATTACTTCGTGATTCTTTTCGGCCATACATGTAACAAAATTAAGAAATATGAAGCACAATAGACGCCTGTTATTGACTCAGAAAGCAAAACCCAGAAATACGTTACCAGAAATAAAGACAGAAACTGAATTACCTACTTCAATCGTTCTCTCTCTTTGCCAACAGGTGACGTTCACCATCTCCTTTCTGGAAATCAACGCAACACTGCCACGTCTGAAGACGAGCAGCTGCACCATGGATCCTGGGTAAGAAAAGGACCGCTACTTTTCACATTAAATTTTCTTGTGAGCTTCAACATTGTGTGTGTCTTTGAAATATGTAGCGGAAGCTGTAAGAGTATTACTCATGCTGCAAACACTTCCGGGTTCTTTCAGTAGCACAGGAGACGCCACTCTCAGTAAGACTAGTCCTACATTCCCAACAGCGTACGGTACCACCCATAGAACGCTGGCTGAGGAAATGCGAAAGTGACAGGTTCAAAGAAACACTCTGCAAACGGTCGGAGGCAAGAATCTACTGAATATTTGGAGGGGCGTGAGTGAGGCTGCATTGTGAGAATTCGAAGTACCAAGCGCATCTGTCGATATTCTAAATCTACATCCATACTCCGCAAGCCACCAAGCCAATGTGTTCATATGCCTTAATTATAATAAATGAGGGGTGGAAAGCAGACCACGAAAATCAGTGACACAGTCAGAGATGGTTGGAACAAGGATAGACGTAGAAATCTCAGAAAAACGAATCTCAACCACTAAGCTTTCCAAGTAGACAACGGAACTGTGCATCAGAGGTTGCAGGTCAGGTCAAATACAACCAGCAGTGGCCTCAGGTTCACTGTTCGTACAGAGAGCAGTCTCAAAATGCGCAGGATACACCTATGAAGAGCCCACAATCGCGACCATTTATTCCAAGGATAGCTGCTAGGTATAGTTTGTGATATGTACTGCCTCTCACTCTAGAACCGACTGTGAAAAGAGATATATATGGTAGCTGCTTTATACAACATTACTAAGGGTCGTAAGGAATAGGATATCCCCTAATATCGTGTCGGACCTCTTTCTCCTCGATGTAGCCTGGACTAATCACGTCGTTTGAAGTTCTCTGCAGAAATGTTGGGAAATGCTGCCTTTATAGACGTCAATGATTGCGAAAGTGTTGCCAGTGCGCGATTTTGTGCACGAACCTTCTCTATTAGGCCCAATAAATGTTCTATGGGATTTGTGTCAAGCTATCTGAGTGGCTAGATTATTCGCTTGAGCTGTACAGAATATTCTGACATGACGCAATATCATCCATAAAAATACCATCGTTGTTCATGAACTTCATGAATGGCTGCAAATGGTCCGCAAGTACCGAAACGTAACGATCTTCAGTCAATGATCGATTCAGTTGGACCGGAAGACCCTGTCCATTTCATATAAACACAGCCCATACCATTCTGGACCCACCACAGGCTTGGACAGTAACTTGTTGACAACTTAGGTCCATGACTTCGTGGGGTCTGCACCACACACGGCCCCTACCCTTAGCTCTTAAAAACTGAAATAGGGACTAAACTGAACTGTCCACCGTTTTCCTATATTCTACGATACAACAGACATGGTCAGTAGTCCAGGAGAGGCGCTTCAGGTGATGTGCTGTCAGCAAAGGCGCTCGCGTTAGGCGCTGCTGACCATTTTGCCAGACTATGCGTTTGTCCTTTATCCCACATTGATTTCTGCGGTAATTTGAAAGTGTGGCTACTCTGCTAGCACCGACAACGACAGGCAATGGCCACTGCTCTCGGTCGTTAAGTGAAGGCCGACAGCCACTTCGTTATTCGAGGTGACAGGTAATGCATGACATTAGGTAATCTCGACACACACTTCATACTGTGTATTTCGGAATATTGAATTCCTTAACGATTTGCGAAATGGAGTGTGTCATTCGTCTAGCTCCAACTAAAATTCAGCATTTAACGTCTTTTACTTCCCATCGTGCAGCCAGTCACATCGAAACACATTCACATGAATCACCTCAGTACAAATAGCTCCGCCAATGCACTATTCTTTTATACGTTGTTTATACGTTTTATACGGCCATCTGGGAACTCGCATATAGCTATCCCATGACTGTTGTCGCCTTAGTGTAACAACACACAGACTGCTTTCAATTTCCTTAGTACAAAAACGGTAGCAATACGATAAGCTGTGAAGGAAGTTGTAATGAGTTTCCTTGTAAGATTTCCAGACTGGAACTCGTTCGTCACTATCAGAATGTGACATGGTCAATAAGAGAAGGCGATGAAAAGACGGAATCTAGCTCTAAATTTACTACGCTATTTGATGACAGTAGTCAAATTATCTATAAGCATACTTCATAATGTGGGCCATCTACTCCAAAATCTTTTGCATGTCAACCTTCATGTCGATATGCACTACATTAACAGTTAATTATATAAAATTCAATCCAATTCATTTTTAATAATGAGACTTTCTGTGCGCTGTTGGTTGGGCTGAGGTGGGGGGGGGGGGGGGGGGGGGAGAGCCAGAATAGACCAATGATCATTTTTTGTCTGCCGTATGAGGCGAGAGCCAGAGAACGAGAAATGGGAGTGAAGTTTTCCGAGTTCTTGGTTTGTTCCTGAACTGACGGCGAATCTTTCGCCACATCGAAGCCACTGTTTTTCGGTGCTGATCAAAACATCGCATGCCAACCGATCACAAGAAATCTACCTTTCCCTTTCTAGCACTTTCGGTCAGATTTATTAAAGCTGTTCTTATCTTGCCATTGGGTTTCTCCTTCTGATATCTTTGGAATCTTATCCATGGATTCATTTCTTTCTCTTCTCTCGAACAATAGTTCAGCAGGTGTAAAGTTTGTGGTCATATGAGGCAAATTGTTAATGATTTCCTCAAATGTATCGATATTCTATCCATCTTGTCTGCTTCGCATGGAAGTATGTTCGCAAAAATCTATTTAATTCACAGAAAGTTCTTCCGATTGGGTTCGCACCTGGGTTATATCTGAATGTTAATATTTGTGTGATGTTGGCTCTAGATAATTCATGCCTCCACCCATATTCAGTGAAATTTGTAGCATTGTCGGATAACATTACATTCAGCTTTCCAACGTGCGGAATGTAGTCATTGAATAAACGGTTCAGATTCGGCGCTGCTGTGGCGTTTTCATTGGATAGAATCTTAAATATTTTGTAAATATGTCCAAGAAAGCTAAAACTTATATACAGCCTCCTAGCCTTCGGCAAGGGTCCACATACATCCACTGATAAAATAGCTAGCAGCTTTTCTGGAATAATGGAATGTAGCAGGCTTTTACTGCCTCTGTTATTTGGTTTTGTTTTCTGACATATTACAAATTTTCTCAGTACTCTCCAAATCTCCAAATTGGGAAGTAACAGTACATTACCAGTTTGTTCGCATATTTTGCAACATCAAAGTGTCCCCAAGTGTTGTGAGTATAGGTTATTAACTTCTCATGTTCCTCGGGTATATAAACACACCAATTCTGACTCATATTACTCCGACAATGAAACAGTACATCATTCAATAACTTATAGTACTGGTTTATTTTATCTTCTTGTGGATCTTCTAATTTCTGTCGAATCTTCATCCATCTTGGATCACATTGTTGGAGTCTCGTCATACCACCACATAACTCTAAATAGTATCTTCGGTTTTCTTGATCTCTCATCAATAATATGGGGAATTCATCTTCATTTTCATCCGAGATGCTGCCTTCGTCTAACCCTTCTGGAAGACGGGATAATGCATCTGCTATTACATCCTCCTTCCCTTGTATTTACACAATACAAAATTGATGCTCTTGAAGAGCGACTGTCCATCTTCCTAATCTTGCATGTGTAATAGCTTACAAGTTTGTAAAAAGATAAGAGCTTGATGGTCATAAAACACAGTGGTTCTTGCTCCATATAAATAATAAACTTTTTGAATGCCCACACTACTGCAAGAGCCTCTTTTTCCGTGGTCGTATGTGACCTCTCGCAACTTGACAGTGTCCTACTAGCGAAAGGTATTGGACAAAAGGTGGGCTTGCCATCTGTTTCACGAATTTGGAACAAACAAACGCCCAAACTAACAGACGAAGCATCCATCGTTAATCCAAATTCCAAGGACATATCAGGATGATACAGAATATTTGCATTAGACAAAGCTTGCTTGATTGCTTTGAATGCTCGTTGACATTCCTCAGTCCAATGTCAATGCACATTCTTCCTTAATTTAGTAATGGAACAGAATTCATCGTCTGATCCTCTATGAACTGATGAAAAAATGATGCAAGACCTAAAAATCCTTTTAACTGCCTTTTCGTTCTAGGAACAGGAAAAATTTTTATTGCGCTTATCTTTTCATCCGGTAAGATGCCTATTGAATTTATTAAATGTCCAAAGAATTTTTTTTCCAGGTGGAGGTGTGACTTTTGGATTTAGCTGTTATTCCCACACTAGAAAACCTCTCTAATACTCGTGTCCATAGATTCACATGTTCTTCCCAGGTATTTGTAGCTATCAAGATATTCTCCACAAACAACGTTAGTTGACTCCTTAGTTCAGGTCATGCTTCATCCAATGCAGATATGAAACCTCCTGCACTGATACTAAAACCAAATGAAATAACCTTGAAATGATAACTTCTTCTGGCATATACAAATGGAGGAGGAGGAGGAGGAGGAGGAGGAGGAGGAGACGACCCCTCCCCCATGAGACTGATGATGCTTTCTCCCCCCCTCACCTTGTTGTGCCTTTAGACCCTCTTGTACGGGCTGCTGCCTGGGTTACCTCTATTTTCTTTTACCTCTTGGATTACTATTACTGTCACCCTTTTTCAAACTCTTTGAATCGCTTACATAGTTGCTGCAGCCAAGTCACCCCATTTTTCGCTTTTTTACTCTTACATTCCCCCCAAGAAACGGAGGGAACGAAGACCCAGTAGTTCAGTCCCTTTAAACACAGCATCATCATTGCTATAACTGCAGGGGAAGAACTAACTCGTTTTGCCCACTTTTATTTTATTAAAAAAACAATAAGGATCGCTTCTGCGTATCAAGCAAGTAACTAATTCCTATAATCAGAGTTCCCTGCGACTTTATACCCTGTACGACTACTCCCCGTCGATGATCACTGTTAGTAGGTGGTAGATAGCCTAATATGGCTCATCTAGCCCTGGGAGGAAGGATATTTCCGATACTATTTGCACACACGTGATCGCCAGGAAATAGTTCGTTGATCGTCACGCCCCCTTCCTCTGATGCTGGTTGATGCTCTCTGATGGAGATTGACCGCACCTGTGTGTTTCTTGTCAACTGTGGTACTTACATGTAAACGCTCCTGCGTCTGCCAGACTTAGTAGGGGAGTCGGCAACCCGCATTGCTGGTCTCTCTGCTGCGTTGCCGCTGCCTTAGGCATCTGAGGTGAGGTGACTGCAGCAATCATAATACTCGATTATTGGTGACATTATTACACACATCAAAGCAAAGTTTTGCATCACCTTGGTTCCCAGAACTCCTGAAGATAGACGTTGGTTATGGATATTGTATCACAGACACATTACATTTCGCTGTTCAGAGATGTCACTAAACCCGCCCAAAGATGTAAACAACCATGCATAAGCAGCGCATATTAGACGGAGGGGATCAGACAGCCGATCATTTAGACATTCCACCAGGAAGGAGGTACACAGCTCGTATTCTCTTTAGTTTAACAATGTCTAGACGGTAAACACTGCGGTTCGATCGCGTCCGCATTGATACCCTGTGCCAGGAAGGGCTCTCAACAAGGGAAGTGTCCAGGCGTCTAGGAGTGAACCAAAGCGATGTTGTCTGACATGGAGGGGGGGAGGGGGGGGAGAGAGAGAGGGGGGGGAGAGAGAGAGAGAGAGAGAGAGAGAGAGAGAGAGAGAGAGAGAGAGAGAGAGAGAGAGAGAGAGAGAGGAACTGTCGATGACATGGCTCGCTCAGGCCGCCCAAGGGCTACTACTGCAGCGGATGACCGCTACCTACGGATTATGGCTCAGAGGAACGGTGACAGCAAAGCCACCATGTTGAACGATGTTTTTCGCGCAGCCACTGGACGTCGTGTTAAGACTCAATCTGTGCGCAATAGGCTGCATGATGCGCAACTCCACTCCCCACATCCAATGGCGAGGTCCATCTTTACAACCACGACACCACGCAACGTGGTATAGATGGGCCCAACAACATGCCGAATGGACCGCTTAGGATTGGCATCACATTCTCTTCACAGACGAGTATCGCATATGCCTTCAACCAGACAATCATCGGCAACCCTGTGAGGCTAAACGCCTTAGACACAGTCCAGCGAGTGCAGCAAAGTGGAGGTTCCCTGCTGTCTTGGGGCGGCGTTATGTGGGGCCGACGTACGTCGCTGGTGGTAATGGAGGTGCCGTAACGGATGTACGATTCGTGAATGCCATCTCCGACCGATAGTGCAACCATATCGGCAGCGTATTGGCGAGGCATTCGTCTTCATGGACGACAATTCGCGCCCCCATCGTGCACATCTTCTGAATGGCTTCCTTCAGGATAACGACATCCCTCGACTAGCACGCCAGCTAGCTGGTCAGCATGTTGTCCAGACATGAACTCTATCGAACACGCCTGGTACAGATTCAAAAGGGCTGTGTATGGGCGACGTGAGCCACCAACCACTCCGAGCGATCTACGCCGAATCGCCGTTGAGTAGTGGGACAATCTGGACCAAAAGGGGAACTTGGGGACAGTGTGCCACGACAAATACAGGCATGCATCAATGCAAGGGGACGTGCTACTGGGTATTAGAGGTACAGAAATCCGGACCACCACCTCTGAGGGTTTCGCCGTATGGTGGTACAAAATACAATTTGTGGTTTGAATGAGCAATAAGAAGGGCGGAAATGATCATGTTGATCTCTGTTCCAATTTTTTGTGCAATTTCCGGAACTATCGGAACCGAGGTGATGCAAAATTTTCTGATGTGTGTAATGTCAGGTAATGAAAGGAGACGAAAATTTAATAGTCATGGGTGACTGGAATTCGATAGTAGATAGAGGGAGAGAAGGAAACACATTGGGTGAATATGGATCGGGGGAGAGAATTGAAAGACGAAGCCGTCTGGTAGAAGTTTGCACAGAGCATAACTTAATCATAGCTAACACTTGGTTCAAGAATCATAAAAGAAGGTTGTATACATGGAAGAATCCTGGCGATACTAGACGGTATCACATAGATTATATAATGGTAAGACAGAGATTTAGGAACCAGGTTTTAAATTGTAAGACATTTCCAGGGACAGATGTGGACTCTGACCACAATCTGTTGGTTATGAACTGTAGATTAAAACTGAAGAAACTGCAAAAAGTTGGGAATTTAAGGAGATGGGACCTGGATAAACTGACTAAACCAGAGGTTGTACAGAGTTTCAGGGTGAGCATAAGGGAACAATTGACAGGAATGGGAGAAAGAAATACAGTAGAAGAAGAATGGGTAGCTCTGAGGGATGAAGTAGTGAAGACAGCCGAGGATCAAGTAAGTAAAAAGACGAGGGCTAGTAGAAATCCTTGGGTAACAGAAGAAATATTGAAATTAATTGACGAAAGGAGAATATAAAAATGCAGTAATTGAAGCAGGCAAGAAGGAATACAAACGTCTCAAAAATGAGATCGACAGGAAGTGCAAAATGGCTAAGCAGGCATGGCTAGAGGACAAATGTAAGGATGTAGAGGCTTATCTCACTAGGGGTAAGATAGATACTGCCTACAGTAAAATTAAAGAGACCTTTGGAGAAAAGAGAAACACTTGCATGAATATCAAGAGCTTAGATGGAAACCCAGTTGTAAGCAAAGAAGGGAAAGCAGAAAGGTGGAAGGAATATATTGAGGGTCTATACAAGGGCGATGTACTTCAGGGCAATGTTATAGAAATGGAAGAGGATGTAGATGAGGATGAAATGGGAGATATCATACTGCGTGAAGAGTTTGATAGAGCACTGTAAGACCTAAGTCGAAACAAAGCCCCGGGAGTAGACAACATTCCATTACAACTATTGTCAGCCTTGGGAGAACCAGTCCTGACAAAACTCTACCATCGGGTGAGCAAGATGTATAAGACAGGCGAAATTCCCTCAGACTTCAAGAAGAATATGATGATTTTAATCACAAAGAAAGCAGGTGTTAACAGATGTGAAAATTACCGAACTAGCAGTTTAATAAGCCACAGCTGCAAAATACTAACGCGAGTTTTTTACAGACGAATGGAAAAACTGGTAGAAGCTGACCTTGGGGAAGATCAGTTCGGATTCCGCAGAAATGTTGGAACACTGACCCTACGACTTACCTTAAAAAATAGATTAAGGAAAGGCAAACCTACATTTCTAGCATTTGTAGACTTAGAGAAAGCTTTTGATAATGTTGACTGGAATACTCTTTCAAATTCTAAAGATGGCAGGGGTAAAATACAGGGAGCGAAATGCTATTTACAATTTGTACAGAAACCAGATGGCGTGAAAGGGAAGCAGTGGTTGGGAAGGGAGTGAGACAGGGTTGTAGCCTGTCCCCGATGTTATTCAATCTGTATATTGAGCAAGCAGTAAAGGAAACAAAAGAAAAATTCGGAGTAGGTATTAAAGTGCATGGAGAAGAAATAAAAACGTTGAGGTTCGCCGATGACATTGTAATTCTGTCAGAGACAGCAAAGGACTTGGAAGAGCAGTTGAACGGAATGGACAGTGTCTTGAAAGGAGGATATAAGATGAACATCAACAGAAGCAAAACGAGGATAATGGAATGTAGTCCATTTAAATCGGGTGAGTCTGAGGGAATTAGATTAGGAAATGAGACACTTAAAGTAGTAAAGGAGATTTGCTATTTGGGGAGCAAAATAACTGATGATGGTCGAATTAGAGAGGACATAAAATGTAGACTGGCAATGGCAAGGAAAGCGTTTCTGAAGAAGAGAATTTTTTTAACATCAAGTATAGATGTGTCAGGTAGTCACTTCTTGAAAGTATTTGTATGGAGTGTAGCCATGTACGGAAGTGAAACATGGACGATAAATAGTTTGGACAAGAAGAGAATAGAAGCATTCGAAATGTGATGCTACAGAAGAATGCTGAAGATTAGATGGGTAGATCACATAACTAATGAGGAAGTATTGAACAGGAGTGGGGAGAAGAGGAGTTTGTGGCACAACTTGACCAGAAGACGGGATCGGTTGGTAGGACATGTTCTGAGGCATCAAGGGATCAAAAATTTAGCATTGGAGGGCAGCGTGCAGGGTAAAAAAAATCGTAGAGGGAGACCAAGAGATGAATACACTAAGCAGATTCAGAAGGATGTAGGTTGCAGTAAGTACTGGGAGATGAAGCAGCTTGCACAGGATAGAGTAGCATGGAGAGCTGCATCAAACCAGTCTCAGGACTGAAGACGACTACAACAACAACACAATGTCACCAACACTTCTCCCGAAAACCATTACAGTCTCCTTATCATAATTTGGATTTTTTTCTTCCAAAGAGGTAGTTACGTTACTTAATCCAGCTTCAAATCCTGAGAACAATTTTCGTGCTTTGTGGGGCGCCAGAAAGAACCTCAGATACGAGAGCGAACATCTGCTCGATTTCTTGGAAGGCATTACCAACTTCCTGGCAGCTTAGATCCACCCTATATCATCAGTTGTTAGAGGGTGGAGGAATGTTCCTCATAATCGGAGCACAATGTGACTTTAGAGAAACTCCCAGTGGACTCTTAATTTTATGAGTACGGCCTTGGCACACATGGGGCCCTTGCCCTTTCTATGCTGCATGTCTATCCTCCTCCTGTACTTTCTCCTCTCTCTTCAGGACCTTGTCGTGAAAGTACTGGAAGACTTAAGTGAATTTCAGTTTCGTATTTATCTCCTTCCTTTTTCTGACTTCTCCTACCGTCCGTCTGCTTCAGCGATTGAGGTTTCTCACTCCCTGCGAAGGCCAGCGCAACTGCCAGTTGGTCCCTTTGTCTGGAGTTCGGGAGGTGTGACTTGAGATGTGAAGTCACCTAAGGCGACCCTCTTGGTAGAGTACACCATCAGAGACGCCGGCAGTCATGGGGGATTCACATGCGGTGAGTACCTCAGCTCCACCAACGCAACCTCAATCTAATAAAAGGAACTGGAATGAGGCCAAAGAGATGACGAATATTTCAGTTGCACCCCTCTACATTATAATGTCATGCACAACAGGTGGTCAGAAATTTTTTCAGTGAACCCGTTCCTCATTCATAAAGGGGTGTACACAATCGCAGGCCCACTGAAGTCCTGCACTCGCATATGCAATGTACCTTTTCTTCTAGAGATTCAGTGATTTTGAAGCCCAAAAACTGCTTAAACCCACGATCCTCCACAGATACTCTGTTCCTGTAGAGGTTCATCAAACATTGAATTCATGTGACTGTTTGATGAAATGACTGAGAGATCACAACATTATCTTTCTGATCAGGGCGTAACCACAGTCCATCGGATTATAAAGAGTGTTGATGCAGAAATAGTGCCCGCTCACAGCCTTTTCTTAATTTTTGATTGAGTGGAGCTCCTGCCAAAGCTGACAGCAGACCATGAAGTCGTCAATGTCACACCCTACATACCAAACTCAATGCGTTGCTATCAGTGTCAGCGTCCTCCTCCTCCTCCTCCTCCTCCTCCTCCTCCTCGCCCCGCCCCCCTCCCCCGCCCACTGCATCAACTGCACTAGTAATCATGCCGCTTCATCTCACAAATGCTGTGTATACCTCAATGAGTAAGCCATTTAGGTGGTCTTTGTGAATCGAAAGGTACCCCTCACTGTTGCTCACAAAATGTTACTTTGCCGAAAGTATTGCATACAACTGTCGGGCAGTTACAGTACCACTCCTGCAATGTCATGGCCACGAAGACATGAGAAGTCCAATTCATTGCTACACTTGTGAAATTGCCAAATGCTAAGGTCGCATTCTCAGCTCCAGCCACACCAAAAGACCTTCGCCTAAGCTGGTGAAGTCACCTTTGACACAACCAGGAGAATATAAATTTAAAAAGGAATAATGCCAAGATGACTTATTGCACACCTCAAATCAACCAACATCTGGGTCCATGTGTGATACACGCAAAGGTATTAAGAAGTTGAACGAACGAACGTTCTTCTCCATCTCAAAATCAGAGATCCTGTACAATAGGGACACCGCCCAACACCTCTTTCCAGCAAACTTCCATTTCGTCGGTGCAAATCGCCGACTGATTCTCTACCCTGGAGTCGCCTGACCGATCCAGTAAGGCTGCTGATGCCTCTGAACAGATTATGAAACAGGATCCTCAAGCCTCAGAACTCCGTAGTAGTATGCAGCTGAAATCTGGCACTCGGCAGCCACCAAAGTAATTACCACTTAAAGGAGAAAAAAAATCTCATCACCTAATGTGGCTGTTCCCCAAGGGAACGCTTGGGGCATCAGATCTCACAGGAAAGACTGAGGTTCTATTGCGATTGCAAAGCCCAGTTGTTTTAAGCCTCCATGAAACGAAAATATACTCTCAAGGTCGCTTTGAACCTCTCACAGTTCACTCCAGTAAGTTTCGACAATCCTTCTGAAGAATGAATTCCAGCTCATGAGGGAGTCAAGATGCTTATTCAGGATGACATCCATAGCGAAACCATTTCATTGAACACTCAGCTAAAAGCTGTTGCTGTCCCCTTCTATTCCTGGATATACATTTCCTGTACTGCATACCGTGTCATCCGATCTCATCAGGGCAGACCTAATGCAGCTTAACATTCAGCTCCATCAACTATTTTTGCAAGTCGGCGACTTCAGTGCCTACCGTCCTATTTGGGACTCCCTGAGTACCTGCACGCGCGCGCACGCGCACGCGCGCACACGCACACACGCGCGCATCTGGAGCTGTAGTTCCGTAATGCATAGCTTACACATCGTCTAGAGTGGTAGGTCTTCTCAGACACATACTCCTGTGTGTAGGTTGTCTGCTGTCATGTTCCATCTGTGTGCGAGACCAACTGGCAGCTTTCTAAAGCTGACTGGATGTTCTAGGCAACCTTCTGTATTATGTTCCAATTCCCTCAGGAGCTGGTGCAAGGTGTAAATTTACCGCCCCTCAGTACAATGAATCCGAGACTGCTCCACTCGCTCGCTGACAGCAGTCAACGTTATGTTCATGTGTAACCATGGTCTCGTTGGGGTGTTGGGAACGAAGCTGCCAATGCTACTGCCCTCAGATAACCCCTGTGTTGCCATACGTTGGAACACTGTGTCACTCTGGCGTGAACGCTGGTTTTCTCTATATTAGAACAAACTCCGGGACATTAAATGTCTCCTAATGGCTTGGACGACTTCTTCTCTTTCCTGTCGTCGCATAGAGATATTTCTAGCTAGGCTGCGTAATGAGCACTATCCTTCCATTCAGCGTCATTTAAATGGAGATACCACACCATTCTGTGCTTACTGCAACCAACCACTGGCAGTGCGCCATTCTCCGACCCTATGGCATTTTACGATTGCCACAGGAAGTTGCATCTCCCAAACCTTTCCCCTACCGCGACATGTCCGAGTCCCTTGGTGGACTGAGGAGTGACAAAACACAGTTCATGTGCAGAGACGTAATCTACATGTTACTGAATGCCACCCCTCAAAGGAGAATTGTATTCATTAAGAATGTTGTCAAAGTGTCGTCACATTATTGGAGAAAGCAAAAAGCAAGTTGACTCTATCTTACTAATTCTTTCAACCGTTTTACTCCTTCAGCTTTCTGGAAACAAGGTACATCTTCAAATTCCTGACCTGACAGTAGCGAACGATTCACTGTGGACCCTATCGACATTTCCAGCTCCTTGGGTCAATACTTCAGACATACCGAGCCCTGCCTGTAACCAACTCCCTTTCCTACTTTGGAAACGAGTGGACGAGGCTCGCGAGATACCTTTTTCTTCTCAGAACCGTCAATGCTACAATAATTTTATTATGAGGGAGCTAGAACTGTGAGGGAGCTTGTCACGATCGTCTGCTCCAGGATTGGGTGATACATTCAGATGTTGCAGCATTTCTCTCTTGATGGCCAGCACTTTCGCAGTCATATATAAGTAGTCGCATCAGGACGAGTGGAGCGTTTCCCAGACGTTGGCCACTGTAATCCCTGTACCCAAGCCTGGTAACGACAAACGTCTTCCATTCAGCTACCGCCTAATTTCCTTCACCTGCAATGTCTCAAAGGTGATGGAACGCATGATCAGTGGTTGTCAGGTATGGTGGCTCGAGTCACGGAATTTGCTGACAAATGTACAGTGTGGATTTCGTAAGCAATACTCTGCAGTTGATCATCCCGCCACCCTGTTAATCCATATTATGAACAGTCTTGTGCGGAAATGCCAGTCTGTAGCTGCCTTTCCTTTTAGAAAGCTTCAAGGCACACGTCGGTTCCGTTCTGTCGACCACTTCTATTCAAGAGATCGGGGTGCCTCAGAGCTAAGTGCTGAGTGTAGCCTTATTAGTCACAGCAATAACCCCATCAGGGACTGTATCCTGCCAGGCATCTCTTGCCCTCTTTTGTCGATGAATTGGCTATCTGCTGCAGCCCTCAACGGATCCGTTCACTTAAGCTACGATTTCAGTGATATCTCTACCGCCTTTGCTCGTGGGGCATCGACAACGGCTTCCACTTTTCCTCTGGAAAAACTGAACTCCTAGCGGCCTGTTGCTCTTTAGTTTGTCGAAACCAAGAAATTCTTGGAGCTCACACTCGATAGCGAACCGTGTTGTTCCCCCGTTATATCTTACCTCGAAGCGCGCTGTACATGATCTCTCCATCCTATGTGTTTTAAACTGTGCTCTGTGGTGAGCTGATCGGAAAATCCTCTTCCACTCATACCATGCCTGTGTCAGATCTAAAACGGGCTACGGGTGTCTCGTTTACTCATCTGTAAAATTGTCTTGTTTACGCTTCCTGAACACTATCCACCATCGAGGCGTATGTTTGGCCACTGGAGCGCTTTGTACTAGCCCAGTTAAGTGTCCGCATACAGACGTTGTAGAGCTACCACTGTCCTATCAGTGCGATGTTATCCTTAACATTTACACGTGCCATCTGTCCTCTATGCTCAACCATCCATCCTATACATCCTTTCTTAATGACTCCCTTGACAGCCAATGTGAGTAAGCGGAACTTCTTCGTTGCCTCCTAGAGATCGTTTTCGTATACTGCTTCAGAAGCATATTATTATGTTACCTGCCACTTTCCCAATGGGTGAGAGCCCTTCACCGCCTTCTCTTCGCGTAAAAGTTCGCTTTCATCTTGGACTTCCGAAGGACACCGTTCTAGATTCGACATCTCTCTGTAAGTTTCTCGAACTTTGCACAGAACTTGGAGACAGAACCTTTTTATTGCAGAGCTCTCCGCCCTCAATTAGGCCTTTCAGTACATATGACGATTTGTGTACTATGTTCCGATTAACTTAGTGCCCTCGACAGCCTCTGCGAGTTATACACATACCACCCCTTAATACAGCGAATCCGAAACTGCCTCCAATCGCTCGCTGATTACAGAGTCAACGTAACCCTTGCGGGTCCGGGGTAAGAATAGGCCCGAGGTATTCCTGCCTGTCGTAAGAGGCGACTAAAAGGAGTTCCAACTGTTTCGGCCTTCCATCGGATGGTCCCCCTTGGGGTTTGACCTCCATTTTTCAAAATTCTACAGAAGTACGAGCCTTTTGGGGAAGGACGCCTTACGTGGTGTACCACTGGTCCTCAGTGCACTAAAACCTTTGCACTCAGCATTGTACCGTCGTTGTAACCATACCCACTATTCCTCAACTTGGGCCTAAACGCCTGATGGGTTGTACAAGTTACGCCCATAGTGAGTCCCCATCTGCACCTACGATCATGATGGACTTACCATGGCACCAGAAATCCAGCACAGAGAGCCCCTGGTCGGAGTGGGTGGTATCGGGGCGGACGTTTCGCAGATGACACGTCAACACGTATCAGGTCGCTCTGCGGCCGAGTCTTTCAAAAGGAAAGGTACTGTTTCTAGTTCTAGTTCTCCTGCCCTTTCCCCCTTGGCCACTCCCTGGGAGGAGGGACAGGCCCGCCGGCTTGGGGCGAAGTACTTCCCCCGCTATTTGGTCTGTTCTCGAACCGATGGGGGGATGTTCGCCACCTCCAAGCCCATGTCTTTGTTCAGCACATTGAGGACATCTTCGGGGAAATCGAGGCTCTCAGTAAGATGCGTGAGGGGTCCGTTCTAATAAAGACCACCTCCGCCACACAGTCGGCGGCGCTCCAGGAGTGCGACTGCCTAGGGGACATCCCAGTGTCCATTGTCCCGCATCTGGCACTAAATAGGATGCAGGGGATTATTTTTCATCGTGACCTCCTGCTACAATCTGATGAGGAGCTCAGGGCCAACCTGGAGCGCCGAGGCGTGCATTTCGTCCGGCGAGTCCAGTGCGGCCCCAAAGACCGTCGCATCGACAGCGTGGCCTTTATCCTCGCCTTCGAGGGGGACGTTCTCCTGGAGAAGGTATAAAGGTGATGTGCTACCGGTGCGATGTGCGACTTTACGTCCCGCCTCCTATGCGCTGTTTTCGATGTTTGCACTTTGGGAACATGTTGTCACGGTGTGAGACTGAGCCCCTTTGTGGCGTTTGTGGATGTCCTCTTCGTGAGGAACATACATGCACCCCACCACCTCGGTGCGTTAATTGTCCTGGCATCCACTCGCCTAGATCCTCAGACTGCCCCGCATATCAGGAGGAGGAGGAGATACAAGAACTCTAAACTTTGGATCGGCTCTCTTATTCTGAGGCCAGGAAGAAGTATGACCGCCTCCATCCCGTGCCGTTGACCACTTCGTTTGCCTCAGTTGTGTCCACTCCTTCTGCGGTATCCTCACCCTTATCCTGTCCCCCCTCCACCTCCTCCCCCCATCCGGGTTCTCTGCCTCCGCCTCCCAAATCCCTCCCTTCCAAATCCTCCTCCCCCGTGGCCCCCGCCCCCTCTGCCCCAGGGGCCACCCTTCCTCCTCCTTCTCCTCCTCCTCCCCCCCCCCCCGCCGCCTCAGAAGCGATCCTCTTCTCAGGCGTCCATTGGGGACACGTTCCGGACCCCAGCTTCCGAGGTCTGGCGTTCCAAAACGGACCCCGCGCGTGAGGACCTTCTTCGGGTCCAGCCCACCATCCCTGTGCCTCCTCGGACTTCTAAGAAGGCCTCCAAGAAGAAGTCTCTATCCCCCTCTCCACCCCAGCGCGATTCGTCTGATTCTCCATCCGTGAGTCGCTGTTCCCGGCCGTCCTCAGTTTCGCCGGAACGCTCTGCTGCCAGGCGCTCAGCTGGCCTCTCGTCGGGAAATGATGCTGCCCTTCCTACACAACTAGGGACAGCGGTCGCAGCTGGCGACGACTCAATGGAACAGGATCCGCCTCCCTTCGATTGTAGCGTTGCTCCCTCGAAACCTGGCCCTCTGCGGCCGTCGAGGTGACCAGCTCTTCCCAGTCTCGTTCCCCCTCTTTTTTGACTAGCGATGGCCTTGTTACATTGGAACATAAGAGGTATTTGATCTAATCAGGAGGAATTATAACTGCTCCTCCGCCTGCACTGTCCACTCGACCTTGGTCTGCAGGAAACCAAGTTGCGCCCGACTGACCGTATTGCCTTTACCCACTATACCTCGGAGCGGTATGACCTCACCCCTGTGGACAGTATCCCAGCTCATGGTGGGGTCATGTTGCTCCTTCGGGACGATGTCTATTACCATCCCATCCCATTGACCACCCCACTCCAAGCAATAGCTGTCTGTATTACTCTTTCTGCTTTTACTTTTTCAGTTTGTACCATCTACTCTCCATCGTCATCTGCTGTTAGTC
Source organism: Schistocerca americana (assembly GCF_021461395.2). Taxonomy (NCBI): domain Eukaryota; kingdom Metazoa; phylum Arthropoda; class Insecta; order Orthoptera; family Acrididae; genus Schistocerca; species Schistocerca americana. The sequence continues at coordinate 194,495,712 of NC_060119.1, forward strand.
GGGCTGACACGATGCACCTGATCGTTTAGCTTCCCCCGCCGTTTTTATTGTTTGGCGACTTCAGTGCCCATCATCCCCTCTGGGGCTCTCCAGCATCCTGTCAAAGAGGCTTACTCTTGGCAGATATCTTCAACCATCTCAATCTTGTCTGCCTCAATACTGGCGCCCCGACTTTCCTCTCGGACTCTACTCACACCTACTCCCACTTGGACCTCTCGATCTGTTCTACCACTCTTGCCCGTCGGTTCGAGTGGTATGTCCTTTCTGACACCTATTCGAGCGACCACTTCCCCTGTGTCGTTCGTCTCCTGCACCACACCCCATCCCCACGTCCTTCGAGCTGGAACATACCGAAAGCTGACTGGGGTCTTTACTCCTCCCTGGCGACCTTTCCGGACCACGATTTTCTCAGTTGTGACAGTCAGGTCGAATACCTCATGGCTGTTATCATCAATGCTGCTGAACGTTCCATTCCTCGTACTACCTCTTCTTCACTTCGCGTTTCCGTCCCCTGGTGGAACGAGGCTTGTCGAGACGCTATCCGTGCTCAACGACGTGCTTTACGCACCTTTCGCCGCCATCCTACGTTGGCGAATTGTATTTGATACAAACGACTCCGAGCGCAATGCCGTAGAGTCATCAAAGACACCAAAAAACTTGTTGGGCCTCTTTCACCAGCTCCTTTAACAGTTTTACTCCCTCTTCTGTCGTATGGGGTGGCCTGCGCCGGCTGTCGGGCATTAAGGCCCACTCCTCGGTACCTGGCCTGACCTCAGGTAATGAGGTCCTCGTTGATCCTGTGGCTGTCTCCAACGCCTTCGGCCGGTTTTTCGCGGAGGTTTCAAGCTCCGCCCATTACCACCCTGCCTTCCTTCCCAGGAAAGAGGCAGAAGAGTCTCGGCGACCTTCCTTCCACTCGCTGAATCTGGAAACTTATAATGCCCCCTTTACTATGCGGGAACTCGAACATACGCTTGCACTGGCCCGGTCCTCTGCTCCGGGGCCAGATGCCATTCACGTTCAGATTCTGGCACACCTTTCTCTGGCGGGCAAAAGCTTCCTTCTTCGTACCTACAATTGCGTCTGGACCGAAGGTCAGGTCCCCATGCGTTGGCGTGACGCCGTCGTTGTTCCATTACCCAAACCCGGGAAGGATAGACACTTTCCTTCTAGTTACCGCCCCATTTCTCTTACAAGCTGTGTCTGTAAGGTGATGGAGCACATGGTTAATGCTCGGTTAGTCTGGATTCTTGAATATTGACGGCTACTTACCAATGTCCAATGCGGCTTTCGTCGCCGCCGCTCCGCTGTTGACCACCTTGTGACCTTGTCGACACTCATCATGAACAACTTTTTGCGTAGGCGCCAAACGGTAGCCGTGTTCTTCGATTTGGAGAAGGCTTATGATACCTGTTGGAGAGGAGGTATCCTCCGCACTATGCACAGGTGGGGCCTACGCGGTCGCAAAAGTTTAGGGTACGTGTGGGTTCCGTATTGTCCGACATCTTCCTCCAGGAGAACGGAGTGCCTCAGGGCTCCGTCTTGAGCGTAGCCCTTTTTGCCATAGTGATCAATCCAATTATGGATTGCATTCCACCTAATGTCTCAGGCTCCCTCTTTGTTGATGACTTCGCGATCTACTGCAGTGCCCAGAGAACATGCCTCCTGGAGTGCTGCCTTCAGCGTTGTCTAGACAGCCTCTACTCATGGAGCGTGGCAAATGGCTTCCGGTTCTCTGAAGAGAAGACAGTTTGTATCAACTTTTGGCGATATAAAGCGTTCCTTCCGCCATCCTTACATCTCGGTCCCGTTGTTCTCCCATTCGTGGACACAACTAAGTTTTTAGGGCTAACGTTGGACAGATAACTGCTTTGGTCTCCACATGTCTCTTATTTGGTGGCCCGTTGTACACGTTCCCTTAATGTCCTAAGAGTTCTTAGCGGTTCATCTTGGGGAGCGGATCGCACTGTCCTGCTTCGCTTGTATCGGTCCATAGTCCGATCGAAGCTGGATTATGGGAGCTTCGTCTACTCGTCCGCTCGGCCGTCCCTCTTACGCCGGCTCAACTCCATCCACCATCGGGGGATACGTCTTGCGACCGGAGCCTTCTACACTAGTCCTGTGGAGAGTCTTTATGCTGAAGCTGCCGAGTTACCATTGACTTACCGGCGCGACGTACTGCTGTGTCGGTATGCCTGCCGGTTGTTGTCTATGCCCGACCACCCCTCTTACGAGTCCTTCTTCGCTGATTCTCTCGACCGTCAGTACGGGTTGTATGTGTCTGCCCTGCTGCCACCCGGAGTCCGCTTCCGTCGCCTGCTTCGACAATTGGATTTTGCCCTCCCTACCACCTTCAGAGAGGGTGAGAGCCTGACACCACCTTGGCTCCAGGCTCCGGTTCCTATTTATCTCGACCTCAGCTCACTCCCGAAGGAGGGTACTCCGGCTGCAGTGTATTGCTAAAGGTTTGTCGAAATTCGTGCTCGACTTGCCGGTCACACCTTTATTTACACCGATGGCTCCAAAACTGACGATGGTGTCGGCTGTGCCTTTGTCGTCGGGGCCGCCACCTTTAAATACCGGCTCCTCGACCAATGTTCCAGCTTTCGGCCGAGCTTTTTGCTCTCCATCAGGCCGTTCAGTATGCCCGCCGCCACCGCCATTCATCGTATGTACTCTGCTCTGACTCGCTCAGTGCTCTTCAGAGCCTTGGAGCTCCCTATCCGGTCCATCCCTTGATTCAACGGATACAGCAGTCCCTCCATTCTTTCGCTAATAATGGTGGTTCTGTCAGCTTTCTGTGGGTTCCCGGACATGTAGAAGAGCCAGGGAATGAGGCTGCGGATGCTGCAGCCAAGGCTGCAGTCCTCCTGCCTTGGCCAGCCTCCCATTGTGTCCCGTCATCTGACGTTCGTGGGGATGTTTGTAAGAGGCTTGTGTCGTTGTGGTGGGATGCTTGGTCATCCCTCCAAGGAAACAAGCTCCGGGCAGTCAAACCGCTCCCAACAGCTTGGACAACCTCCTCCCGACCATCTCGGCGCGAGGAGGTCCTTCTGACCAGGTTGCGGATTGGGCATTGCCGGTTTAGCCATCGCTACCTGCTCTCCGGTGATCCAGCCCCGCAGTGCCCTTGTGGTCAGGCATTAACAGTGCGCCATGTTTTATTGTCGTGTCCCCGTTTTAATCAATTTCGTGTTATCCTGTCCCTGCCATCTACTTTACCGGATGTTTTAGCTGATGACGCTCGAGCAGCTGCTCGTATTCTGCGATTTATAACTTTAACTGGCTTGTCCAAAGACATTTAACCTTTTTACTTATTTTATCTGCATCTTTGTCAGGTACTTCTGGTGTCCCCCCATCGCCTTGAGTTTTAGCAGATTCCATTTGCTCTAACACCAGTGACTGGGCGCTAATGACCTCAGCAGTTGAGCGCCCTTAAACCCTACCAAAAAAAAAAAAAAAAAAACAAAAAAAATCGACCAATGTTCGAGCTTTACGGCCGAGCTTTTTGCTCTCCATCAGGCCGTTCAGTATGCCCGCCGCCACCGCCATTCATCGTATGTACTCTGCTCTGACTCACTCAGTGCTCTTCAGAGCCTTGGAGCTCCCTATCTGGTCCATCCCTTGATACAACGGATACAGCAGTCCCTCCATTCTTTCGCTGATAATGGTTCTCCTGTTCGCTCTCTGTGGGTTCCCGGACATGTAGGAGTGCCTGGGAATGAGTCTGCGGATGTTGCAGCCAAGGCTGCAGTCCTCCTGCCTCGGCCAGCCTCCCATTGTGACCTGTCATCTGACGTTCGTGGGGATGTTTGTAAGAGGCTTGTGTCGTTGTGGTGGGATGCTTGGTCATCCCTCCAAGGAAACAAGCTCCGGGCAGTCAAACCGCTCCCAACAGCTTGGACAACCTCCTCCTGACCATCTCGGCGAGAGGAGGTCCTTCTGACCAGGTTGCGGATTGGGCATTGCCGGTTTAGCCACCGCTACCTGCTCTCTGGTGACCCAGCCCTGCAGTGCCCTTGTGGTCGGGCATTAACAGTGCGCCATGTTTTATTGTCGTGTCCCCGCTTTAGTCAATCTCGTGTTGTCCTGTCCCTGCCATCTACTTTACCGGATATTGTAGCTGATGACGCTCGAGCAGCTGCTCGTGTTCTGCGTTTTATAACTTTAACTGGCTTGTCCAAAGACATCTAACCTTTTTACTTCTTTTATCTGCATCTTTGTCAGATCTTTCTGGTGTCCCCCCCTCCCCTTGAGTTTTACTAGATTCCATGCGCTCTAACAACGGTCACTGGGCGCTAATGACCTCAGTAGTTGAGCGCCCTTAAACCCCACCAAAAAAAAAAGTCAACGTAATTCTCATGTGAGACCATCGTCACGTTGGAGTGTTGAAAACGAAGCTGCCTATGCTGTTGCCAGGGGTGAACTACCTACGCCTTTTAGCTGTTGTGGACCTTCAGGTGATTTCTGAGTTGTTGCACATAGGAACACAATCACTCTGGCGTGAATAGTGGTTTTCTCTGTCCGGGAACAAACTCCAGGACATTAAACATCTCCTAACGGTATAACGACTACTTCTCGTCCCTGTTGTCACAAGGAGATACTTCCAGGTAAGCTGCGTGGTAAGCACTGTCCTTTCAGTCACAGTCATTTAAGTGGAGACCCCTCACCACTCTGTGTTTACTGCAACCAACCACTGCCAATGAGCCATTCTCTGACCCTATGCCAATCTTACAACTGTTTGTTTTAATGTATGTTTGACATTTGAATTATCAGATTTTTAGCAGATAACATGAGCTGTAAATGGCATTTTACGTTTTATGCCTCGTTGTTTTCAAAAAATGGTTCAAATGACTCTAAGCACTATGGAACTTAACATCTGAAGTCACCAGTCCCCTAGACTTAGAACTACTTAAACCTAAGTAACCAAAGGACATCACACACATCCATGCCCGAGGCAGGATTCGAACCTGCGACCATAGTATCCGCGTGGTTCCGGACTGAAGCTCCTAGAACCACTCGGCCACGGCGGCCGGCTGCTTTCAATTGCCAAGGTGTTCTTGGAGTTTTCCAATAACTCCATGGTTACTTTCCTTGTCGGTTAGATGGCGGATCTAGAACTACTAGGAGAACGATTTGTTATGGCAGTACAGAGTTCATAAATAGACATTGTCTTGGAACTGATGTCCCAAGAGTTTCCAATTGCCAATACTGTTTTAAGGACCTATTTTGAAGTTCACGAAACACTGCTGCCATGAATATTCTGACACAAGTGTTGGGATCTTGGATTTTTTTCTGAGTGCAGTAGTATTTTGATACCGCAGTATTAGGTGGAATCGTGTGTTAACCGTTCAACTTTGAAAGCGAAAAATTATTGCAAGACTCGTTGACTGGAATGAAGTATGTGTGCAGAATAAGGCCTGAGAGTAAACCAAAGACGAAAGTGAAGTAATGGTGAGTAGCAGAAATGCTTTTACTGATAACAGTAAGATCAAAGTCGGTGAACACACAGTACGTGAAGTGAAGGAATTGATATGTTGGAAGCAGAACACTGTCTGAGGAGGCAAAGAGAGCTTGAAAAGCGGCAGCAGATAAAGAGGGCACTCCTGGCCAGAAGCAGCACTAGACATGGGTTCTGAGGAAGAAATTTCTAAGAATATTCGTTAGAAACTCAGCATGAATGGAAGGTGAGTCATGGACTGCGCAAAAACCGATGAATCATACATTCAGTGTCTGAGATTTTCTATAGAAGAGTAGAAAAAATTAAGTGGACTTCTAAGAGGAAATACAGTTCTTTAGGAAGAGGATGTAGATAGTAGGACCTCTGTTGCGACATCAAGGAGCAATAGCTTCAGTGACACTAGTGGAAACTGCACAGGGTAAAAGCTGCAGGGAAGGCAGACACTGGAATATATCCAGCTAAAAATTGAGGACTTTAGGTGCAAGATCTGCTCTGAGATGGAGGTTGACACATGACATCAGGCGGCTGATTGATCAACATAAGAAGGTAAACCAAGAAACAATTATCAGGATCACAAGGGAGGCCGTTGATCATACCCAAGTCGCGCGAGTCGAAAAGATCTAGTGGACCTCACGGACCACGGTAGGAAAGCGCTTCCTCGAATGCACGCCAAGTACCAAAGAGGTGACGAGTGACGTAACTTGTTTACATTTGCAATAAAGCAACACTGTGCCAGTGTATCGGGCGAACTCGACTGGGGAGTTTCTTCTTTTTCATGCTTCACCTTCACTAGCTGTAGCCTGTGTTTTTGCCTTTTCCAAAGGTGAGACACGATCTGTGTACGCGCATTTTCCAGTCGTTTCGAAATTGCATCCTGCCGTGGTTACAGATTCATGGCGTCGAGGTTCTGAAAAGTTTGTGCGGCCACAGGGAGGTACGTGAGAGTTACAAAGTCGGTCCGTGCAGAACAGTGGGCGGTACGAATATGTTCCAGAAAGCCGCGAACGACAGTGCCATTTTTCACGGCGGCAAGCTCGGGTTCTATTATTCATAACAGTGTTGTTAATAGCCCTTTTGTACACCTGTTGGAACTGGCAGTATACTGTAGCCATAGAGTGTAGAAGTAGTAGTGTGCCGTCTCCGCTAGTTCACAGGTTCCGCCACGAGACGTCAGTCGCTCCGCTTGTGGCCCTTGGAAATACATGTTATTACACCAAGCGCTGCACACGAACTTACTCATTCATAAAATTTATGTAATCATATGAAAAGTAGATGGATTTAATTTACTCAGTAGACATCAGTTGTCAGCTAGTTTGGATGGTTTCCGGGCAGTCTTGGAAGTTCAGGAAGACTTAAAGTCCTTCCGAATTTGTTTAATGCCAGTGAAAAACCATTTCATATAACGAAGAATCTGCTTGGAAACGGTTTTTCACATGATCTTCGCAGCATCCAACGTTAGCTATTTCAACACTTATGTAGTCCAAGGTATAGAGGCAATCATAAAAACTGTCTCCCCATAAACTGTCCTCACGGAGTTTTACCGCGACTATATCTTCCACCTGCATAAGAACATTGAAGATGCCTTTCGAAGGATTTGTGAGCAGTGTGTTTTCTGTAGAAGAGTCGTAATCTGCAATAGATGTAAGTAAAGAGAATGGGATGTTAGACGAATTTCCACTTAGAAGGCACAAACAGTTATGGTATTCTACGGCTTTTCTTGCTTGATGCACCACGTAAACTGATAGATGATAAACTTAACCTTCCTTTCCTGTGGTGCTTTAAAGACTCTCCGGAACATGTTGTGGATTGGGTCGAGCCTCTATGAAGTTATGTGGAGCACACAGCGTTTTTTTTTTTTTTTTTTTTTTTTTTTTTTTTTTTTTTTTTTTTTTTTAGTGTCTTCCATTTCCATAACTCTGTTCTTTTGCTGCAAATGTCTGGCTAACGTCCGCATTTGGCATATGTATGTCGTCAATGAAAATTCACATTTATGTTCGCAGTTTCCGCCGGAAATAGGGCTGGTTTTACAGGAATGTAAACGCACTGTAACATTTGCAAGCTCAAGAAATCCCCTACTACTGACAGGTGATCATTGCAACTCAGAGAACTTACGATACCGAAATGACGTTCAAGTGGGTTGTGATTAAATTTTGCAGTCAAGACATAGCTGAAACCTTTTTTCCCAGAAATATTCAGATATCTCCAACATATTTTCAATGGTTACCCTTAGAGACTGGAAAGTTCTTTCGGAAGCAAAGCTGTTATTTTTATCGGCGAGAATGCTTTCCCATTTAATTAATGTTTTTTGAGCCTCCGAGTTTTTGTACAATGCATTCTTAGGAAACGAAGAATAAAATGCGTCCACTACGTTGTTCATAAATCTAGTGAATGATTCCGTTGATTCACTGGCTTCGAATCCTGTTGCTTTAATTTCCCTGAAGAATTTTATGCCGTTGGCTACTGAGTTACTGAATAACTGCAGGCCTAATCTTACATTCATTCGTTGAAATGACGTTGGGTTCAAGTGGGTGGGAGTTAACTTGTGGCAAACTTTTAATCCGGAAAATCCTGGGAATTTATCTTCTTCATAGACTCTGCGATAAAAATTATAGTTTACGATCTCCTCGTTAAAAAGTACTTCAGTTTTATCACAGGAAATTGTTTCTTGCACACTTTATTGCGTGAACAGCGTCTAAAAATGACCAAACACTTCTGGATTCGTCAACAGATTTGCCATTTTTTGCCAATAATTCCAAGACATGCCAGACCTTTTTATTCGGTTGACTGCCATCACAAGTGAATGCAATAGTTCCTGTTCCGGCTTGTTCCAGCTGGATAATCACTTCAATTAATATCTGCAAGACGACGTCGCCTGGAGTTGCATTGCGACTTGCATACACCGCGACAGGTTGGATCCACTTATGCAACGGAGGAGCAAACATGAACACGCGAACATGATTGGCAAGTTTATTCTTACAGTCGTCCGGAGTATACTCTCCTAAATTGACGAAACCACAAACTTTCATGGAATTATTGAATTGCAGTTCTTCTTGGCGCTTAATTTCATCAAAAATCAGCACACCTAAGCGTTTGTTCTCATCTTGTTTTTCCCGAAAATGATTCTTAATTGCCGCCACAGCGTGTGTATTGATTCCATATGAGCATTTGAGACCCTTTACTAAATTTCTAAGATGTTTCAGAAGGAAGTGGCAACAAACCATGCTTCAAAAATGTCTGTATCCTTTGGGCGACTTAATTTTTAAGAGCACGCTGTCCACGAGAAACTCATCATACTGCGGTCCCTTAGTGCTTTTTAATTGGCATTTCTGTATCATATTGTCTACTATCATTTTCTGTTTCTTAATCGGTTCGGTATGATGTAGGAGATTTGATTGAGCTGTCTTACGCTTTTCGTCTGAGAGCTGCTTTCGCAGTAGATGGATTTCTGCATTCGCTGTTCTTAGATTATTTCGCAACCCCACAACTTCCAGCTTCTTACACTTCAATGTTCTCTTTAGTAAAATGAGCGCTGCATCCGGTACCTTCCGTACATTTTCCTCGATATTGGAAACTCTGGGAAACATCGGCACTTCTTGTTGAACTTTTTCTTTACAGCAGCTATTCTGGTTGGCGGTGGTTTTCTTTTGTGTAATATTTTCGATAGATATTTCGGTATATTTTGAGATGAATGAGGCACTGCCCCTAATTTTAGAGACCACCTTTGTCTTGGAATTTTAACTTGTTTACCCCCGATGAGACACGTCAGCTTTTATAATAAGTTCCTCTCAGAAATGTGAATCACACACGAAACAATTGTGTGTTAGAATTATGTCTTTCCGAGGAACTGCTCTGACCAATTTTGCAAATTCTGCTTCTTCTTTTGGAGACCTAAAAAAACTATTTACCTTTACTTCCTCGGTAGCCAGATCCGCACGCTGGAACGAAACAAGTCGGCATTTTTTATCCTTCTTCAAATAGCGGGGAGTCGGCACACTTCCTCTTCTACTCGCTATGCTGTAGCTGTCCCACAGAAGAGGGTCAAAATCTAAACATAACGCTCCTCCTCCAGCTCAGGCAAATTGAGCGATTTTGGTTGGTTCTTTCGCATTAGGTGTGATCTAGGGTGGCCCTTAGTCTGCTTATAAAAGAATTATTTACTCATGGGCAGTTCCTGAGAAAACTGCGGAAAATATGTTTTTTGGGTACCAAAAGTACCCATTGTAAGAGTGGCAAATTCCGTTCATGTCAAATCGTCAAAATTTTTGCCACATTTTTTTAAGAGGATGATTTCGGGAACCATTACCGAGATCGAGAGGTTCAAAGTTGCCGCACTCATGCACGTAAAATATGCACATAATATCCGATCTAAGGCTTAAATGTATACTTCACTGACGTAGCGAACAAAAGGCGAACGTTCTAGGGTTATGAAAAGAATGTTGTGGTCACCAAACTACGTATTTAGTCAATATTTTTCACCAGTGAATCTTCATGACGCACGGTCTGTATAATGAACACTTCACGCCTCTAGAAATACGTCCAAAGTGGTACTGCAGTGACAAAAATGGGCTACAAAGGGTCTTGAAATGAAGGAAAACATTCAAAACGACTGCCGAAAATCACGTAAAACTGTAAAGACTGCAAATTCACTGACGTATTTCTAATAACATTTGTTCTTTTATAGTACAAAACATTAAGCCCGCACATTTCGATGAATCACAAAGTATTCAGGAAAAATGTAAAGAGAAGAAAGACCAGTCCAAATGGTAATCTGATCCTTCTATACACCGCATGTGTCGGGATTTGCTCTAGTAGGGCGCTTTGACAGGACTTGCAGAATATCATTAGAAATTTTCCCGATCATGCCGTTGTGACAGTGGGGGAGGGTGGCTGACAAACCAGTTATAGATTGGGAGAGTCATACAAACAAAACTGGTGCCAGTCAAGGATTCGTGTGATGATATTCTGAATGTGCTATCCGAAAATTGCTTCAAACAAATAATTAGAGAACCAACTCTTGAAGGTAGCGTCTTAAGGCTTCTGGCAACAGACAGACTTGGACTTAACAATCAGTTAATGTAAAGGAAGTTACTAGTAGTCATTAGGCTCTCACGGCAACTATGAGCAGGGTTTCATAAGGGATGATACGAAAGGTAAGAAAATATTTTCGCTTAGCAAGAGTGACAAACAGTAACATAGTCAGCACCTAATAATTGCTAAGGACGAAGATATGAAGCACAAAAGAAAAAAATTCAGAAGCACCATGCCTTAGACAAGTGTGTTGAACATTACAGATCTAAGAGAAATCAAAACATAGCTAGCAAACAAAAGCCGAATGAAGCGAAATTGATCGTAAAGAGGGCAGTGAAAGAAGCATTCAATAACTTCGAATGCAAAATTTTGTCAGCCAATTTGAGCATAAACCTAAGGTTTTGCTCTTACGCAAAATCAATAACCTGTTCGAAATCACCTATTCATTAACTCAAGTGACCCTATTGACACCGAAACGGAAGATAACAGAAGGCCAAAATACTGAATTCGGTGTTCGGAAATTCTTTCATGGTGAAAGAAAGTAATTTAGTCCCTCAATCACCGTACGAACTTTCAAATGGCAGATATTGAGATAACCGATGAGGAAACAAACGCAACTACAATCGCTTAGTAGTAGAAAAGCGTCGGGACCAGATTCGATACCTAAAATATTCTACGAAGATTATCCTTCTAACAGCAGTTTATCGTAGGTCGCTGAAGCAACGAAAGGAACCTAGCGACTGGAGAAAAGCGCAGAACATAATCGTTTTCAAGGAGGCTCATAGGACAAATGCACATAATTATAGGCCTTCTAACGAGCAGGTGCTGGTTTGGTGTCATCTATCCGACCACTTGCAGCACGAGGAATGCTCTGAAAAGGAAAATTAAATCCTGAGCATTGAATCCTGGCCTTTCCAGGAGTGGAGATCCTAGTCACGCCAACTGTTAGACATCAGAACAGCTGCCGTCAGTGAACCTAAAATACTTCGGTGAGTAAAAGGGGGGAACCCTACGTTCGGACAAGTAAGTCTATTCCCTGTAAAAAAGAATTTATCACATGAATAGCGATACACAATTGGGTTCAAGATGCGGAAACGGTAATATTAGGATAATCCTATGCAAACGAGGAAGATGCTACGGAAAAATTAATACAAGGAAAACACTGATTAAGGTTACTAGCAACTTAATACTGCAAATCCACTAAAAATATTTTAACTGACATTGCTATAAAAAGCAAAACTGTACACTGTGACAATAGAAACTATTCTGGCTGGGCTGCAGGATCATTTCATCAATTTACACCTAAAGTTTACTTGTGAATGATATGGTTGGATGCGAATTATTACCCCAATCTAATGCAGACAGGACATGAAAGCACGCTGATTACAACATTTAACGCCAGAGTAATGCGTCATTTACCTTTCACAGAATGCAGAGATAATCACAGCTGAGATCGGCTGTTGCGTGCGTCACCTCTCGTAACTGCTGAGCTGAAAAAATTATGCTGGCCTCTGAATTTGTCTAAAACTTACCTGTGTGTCCGTGAAGCAAAATACTGTGTGCACTCCTAGATAAGGCAAATGGCTTTGTACACTCGCCAAGACTGGACGATATGCACGATTTTGCCCTCAAAAATTATCGAAATAAAGTTAACTACACCGACGCTCCAAAGAAACTGGTATAGGCATGCGTATTCAAATACAGAGATACATAAACAGGCAGCTTACGGCACTGCAGTCAGCAACGCCTATGCAAGACAATAAGTGTCTGGCACAGTTATCAGATCGGTTACTGCAGTTATAATGGGTGGTTATCAACATTTGAGTTTGAACGTGATGTTACAGTCGGCGAATGAGAGGTGGGACACAGCACCTCGGAGGTAGCGATGAAGTGGGGATTTTCCCGTACGACCATTTCACGAGTGTACCGTGAATGTCAGGAATCCGGTAAAATATCAATTCTCCGACATCGCTGCGACGAGTCAGTTTTCAGCTGACGTTTCTTATTGTTTCTAGTGAAATATTGTAGTAAAATTTTCATTCAGTGGTTTAACTTCGTTGAGTATTCCAGTGGCACTTAAATTTTTCGTTTTAGCTAATAATTTTGTGAAGTTTTGTTGGTATTGGTATTAGTTGTGGTTTAGTACTATTAATACGAGTAGTTGCTTTCTTAGTAGAGAAATAATTTCGAGACCACTTTTGTTCGATAAATAGCTGTACTGGTGTAACTGAACTTCCGTAATGTAGACGTATAGTTTTCTCAGTAACTGTAAATGGTTCAAATGGCTCTGAGCACCATGAGACTTAACATCTGTGGTCATCAGTCCCCTAGAACAGAACTACTTAAACCTAACTAACCTAAGGACATCATACACATCCATGGCCAAGGCAGGATTCGAACCTGCGACCGTAGCAGTCGCGCGGTTCCGGACTGAAGCGCCTAGAACCGCTCGGCCACCGCGGCCGGCTAGTAACTGTAAAATTTTACCATGAGTGAGAAGTGTGGGCTCTGTCGTTAGTTTGTGAGTAGTGGATTACGGTGTGGGATTTGTTCAAAGTATTTTCATTGGAAGGAATGCAGTGGGGAAGCCAATGGGCATACTAGCGAGATCCTCTCCTGGGAATGCAAATTCTGTAACAGACATAAGTTGATGGAGGCGCAGGAACGTAAGATCTGTGCCCTTCAGGTGCAGTTACAACGCACAAAGGAGGAAGTAGATGGGGTGAGAAGGGCGAAGTTGGCAAGAAGGCAGCTAGGAGAAGGTGGCATTCAGACAGTTATACTTTGCGTATATGCAATAGATTTGACCAACTGTTAGACCTGAGTGGAGAAGAGCCTCTTGTAGCAGTAGGTATAGGGAACATGCAGCAGTCTTCAGCAGTTAGGAGGCCTAGATCAGTTGCAAAGTCTAACAGAAAGGTGGTGGTTCTGCTGTTAGGTAGTTCCCCCCCCTGCGGGTCCGGGGATTAGAATAGGCCCGAGGTATTCCTGCCTGTCGTAATAGGCGACTAAAAGGAGTCCCACCCCCTCGAGGGGGGTCGTTAGCGCCTGCGTCCGGAGACGGACAGTTCCACGACCTCTATTTGCGGTCATTTTGCTTTTTCACCTCTCGTTTCTTCCTTCCTTTGGTTGGTTCCTTTCTTTGCTCTTCTCCACCTCACTGTCTTCCTTAATCTTTCCCTTGCCTTCTTCTCATTGCCTTCTTCTCATTGCCTTCTTCTCATTGCCTTCTTCTCATTGCCTTCTTCTCATTGCCTTCTTCTCATTGCCTTCTTCTCATTGCCTTCTTCTCATTGCCTTCTTCTCATTGCCTTCTTCTCATTGCCTTCTTCTCATTGCCTTCTTCTCATTGCCTTCTTCTCATTGCCTTCTTCTCATTGCCTTCTTCTCATTGCCTTCTTCTCATTGCCTTCTTCTCATTGCCTTCTTCTCATTGCCTTCCTCTCATTGCCTTCCTCTCATTGCCTTCTTCTCATTGCCTTCTTCTCATTGCCTTCTTCTCATTGCCTTCTTCTCATTGCCTTCTTCTCATTGCCTTCTTCTCATTGCCTTCTTCTCATTGCCTTCTTCTCATTGCCTTCTTCTCATTGCCTTCTTCTCATTGCCTTCTTCTCATTGCCTTCTTCTCATTGCCTTCTTCTCATTGCCTTCTTCTCATTGCCTTCTTCTCATTGCCTTCTTCTCATTGCCTTCTTCTCATTGCCTTCTTCTCATTGCCTTCTTCTCATTGCCTTCTTCTCATTGCCTTCTTCTCATTGCCTTCTTCTCATTGCCTTCTTCTCATTGCCTTCTTCTCATTGCCTTCTTCTCCCTGCCTTCTCTGGTCTCCACCTCGGCGTTTGAGACAGTCTGTCCTCTCTCTCCCTCTCTCTCTTCTTTTTCCTCTTCTTCCTTCCTCCCTGTGCGTGCCGGAAGGCCGACCCACACGTTCGCATGCGTAGCCGGTGACGGGGTAACGAGTAATTCCCCACCCTGGGTAGACAAGTAAGGCACGCACGTACCCCCTGGTAAAGGCCAGGCCCAGGGAGGGATGATTGCCTGAGCTGATACCTTCTGACCATGCCGATCGGTCCCTCCGTCTGTTTCTCGGGAGGTGTGACCTGAGGTGTAAACATTCACCTAAGGCGGGAGTGCCCTCTGAGAGGGTCCCCACAAGGAAGGAGCGCGCCATCGGAGACGCTGGCAATCATGAGGGATTCCTCCGCAATGGATTTCACTCCATCTCTCTAGACTCCTGCCCAAAAACGGAAACATGACCAGCCACCAGTGACAAAAGTACTACCGCCTGCCCCACAGTTCCTCGTCGTTTCTCGATCTGAGGACGGAAAGGATTTTTCCTCTGTCATCCCTTTCGTTATCCAGAAGGGCGTAGATGCCGTAGCTGGATCTGTCAAATCTTGTACCAGGTTGCGTAACGGTACCTTATTACTAGAAACTGAGAGCGCCTTTCGGGCACAAAAACTGCTTCGGGCCACACTCCTGTACACGTTCCCTGTCCGGGTGGAGGCTCACCGAACTTTGAATTCGTCTCGTGGTGTAGTCTATACTAGCTCCCTCGACGGATTGACTGACGAGGAGATTCAATCTTACCTCGTTGAGCAGGGCGTGACAGCTGTCCATAGGGTCATGAAAAAGGTCAACAATGACCTTGTACCGACCCGGACACTTTTCTTGACATTCGATAGTGTTAAGCTGCCATCGCGCATCAAGGCGGGCTACGAGGTTATTTCTGTTCGCCCCTATGTCCCGACACCTACGCGCTGCTACCAGTGTCAGCGTTTCAATCACACTCGACAGTCTTGTTCCAATGCGGCTAAATGTGACACTTGTGGCAGGGATGCCCATGAGGGTGACCCTCCACCTCCGTCTCCTCGTTGTGTGAACTGTCAGGGTGACCATGCCGCATCCTCCCGCAACTGTCCTGTCGCTGTGTCCAAGAAATTCGGGTCAAAGAGAAAGTGTCCACCTCGGCTGCTCGCAAGCTATTGGCTAGTAGGAAGCCCACGCTGCTCCCAGTGGGGAAATACAGTACTGTCCTCGCCTCTCCTCGGACTACCAGGGAGGTGGCAACCCAGACATGCGATCTGACCATCAGCACCACGGTCGTCCGTTGGGCCAGTGCTAAGATCGCGCGGTCGACGTCTCCTCTTCGTACCATCACCCCACAGACACCAGCCTCTTCATCAGCTTCTGCTAAGACGAAGACCCAGAAGTCTGATGCACGGGCCTTCAAGAAGGAACCGTCCCGTGCAGACTTCCTACGTACCTCGACCTCCCAGCCTTCGACCGGTACTTCCACCAAACGTCCTTCCAAGAAGGCTCATAGGAAGCACAGTTCTCCTTCTCCGCCACGGCGCATTTCTTCTCCTGCGCCACCCAGCGTCCATCCGTCATCCGTTTCGCCTGGCCGCACCGCTGGTAGCCGAACATCTGGCCGTTCACCGGCGGAGGAAGCTCCCCCTCCCCGCCATCTTCACAAGATGGCCGATGAACCTATAGACCCAATGGACGATGACTGTCCGCCTACTGATAGCGGCGGCAGTGCTCGCTCGAAGCCAGGCCCTCAGCGGCCTTCAAGGTGACCCCTTCTTTCATCTTCCTTCATCTTCCTTTTCTTCTTACGATGGCACTTACTGACTGGAATATTCGCAGCATTCGCTCCAACCGAGAGGACTTGAAGTTGCTGCTCCGCTTGCACCGTCCGCTCGTCGTAGCCCTCCAGGAAACGAAGCTACGCCCATGCGATCAAATTGCCTTGGCACACTACACCTCTGTGCGTTTTGACCTACCCCCTGTGGTAGGTATCCCGGCTCATGGAGGGGTTATGTTGCTGGTCCGGGATGATATTTACTATGATCCCATCACGTTGCACATCGGCCTGCAGGCAGTTGCCATCCGCATTACTCTCCCCACTTTTACATTTTCCATTTGTACCGTTTACACTCCATCGTCATCTGCCGTTACCAGGGCAGACATGATGCAACTTATTGCTCAGCTACCTGCACCATTTTTGTTAACTGGCGACTTCAATGCCCACCATCCCCTTTGGGGCTCTCCAGCATCCTGCCCGAGGGGCTCCCTGTTAGCAGACCTTTTCAACCAGCTCAATCTTGTCTGCCTCAATACTGGCGCCCCTACTTTTCTTTCGGACACATCTCACACCTATTCCTATTTAGTCCTCTCTATATTTACTCCCCAACTTGCACGCCGGTTTGAGTGGTATGCACTTTCTGATACATATTCGAGCGACCACTTCCCGTGTGTTATCCATCTCCTGCAGCATACCCCCTCTCCGTGCTCATCTAGTTGGACCATCTCCAAAGCAGACTGGGGGCTCTTCTCTTCCAGGGCGACCTTTCAGGATCAAACCTTCACAAGCTGCGATCGTCAGGTCGCGCACCTCACGGAAGTCATTCTCGCTGCTGCTGAATATTCCATCCCTCACCCTACTTCTTCTCCACGTCGCGTACCGGTCCCCTGGTGGACCGCAGCATGTAGAGACGCTTTATGTGCTCGTCGACGTGCTTTACGCACCTTTAAACGCCACCCTACAGTGACGAATTGTATCAATTATAAACGATTACGTGCACAGTGTCGTCGTATTATTAAAGAAAGCAAGAAAGCCAGCTGGGCTGCTTTCACAAGCACCTTCAACAGTTTTACTCCTTCTTCTGTTGTCTGGGGTAGCCTGCGCCGGCTATCTGGCACTAAGGTCCACTCACCGGTTTCTGGCTTGAAGGTCGCGAATGACGTCCTTGTGGCCCCTGAGGCTGTCTCCAATGCCTTCGGCCGCTTTTTCGCAGAGGTTTCGAGCTCCGCTCATTACCACCATGCCTTCCTCCCCCGCAAACAGGCAGAGGAGGCTAGGCCACCTAACTTCCGCTCCTCGAATCGTGAAAGTTATAATGCCCCATTCACCATGCGGGAACTCGAAAACGCACTTGGCCGATCACGGTCCTCCGCTCCAGGGCCTGATTCTATTCATATTCAAATGCTGAAGAACCTTTCTCCTGCGGGTAAAGGTTTTCTTCTTCGTACTTACAATCGCATCTGGATTGAGGGACATGTTCCCGCATGCTGGCGCGAGTCTATTGTTGTCCCGATTCCTAAGCTGGGGAAGGACAAGCACTTGCCTTCCAGTTATCGACCCATCTCGCTTACCAGCTGTGTCTGTAAAGTGATGGAGCGAATGGTTAACTCTCGATTGGTTTGGCTGCTCGAGTCTCGACGCCTACTTACCAATGTACAATGTGGATTTCGTAGGCGCCGCTCTGCTGTTGACCATCTGGTTACCTTGTCGACCTTCATTATGAATAACTTCTTGCGGAAGCGCCCGACCGCGGCTGTGTTCTTTGATTTGGAGAAGGCTTACGACACCTGTTGGAGGGCGGGCATTCTCCGCACCATGCATACATGGGGCCTTAGCGGTCGCCTCCCTCTTTTTATTCGTTCCTTTTTAATGGATCGACAGTTCAGGGTACGTGTGGGTTCTGTCCTGTCAGACACCTTTCGCCAGGAGAATGGGGTGCCACAGGGCTCAGTTTTGAGCGTCGCTCTCTTCGCCATCGCGATCAATCCAATAATGGATTGCCTCCCAGCTGATGTATCAGGCTCCCTTTTCGTGGACGATTTTACCATCTATTGCAGCGCGCAGTGTACACGTGTCCTGGAGCGCTGTCTTCAGCGTTCTGTTGACCGTCTTTACTCCTGGAGTGTCGCCAATGGCTTCCGTTTTTCTGCCGAGAAGACGGTCTGTATTAGCTTCTGGCGCTACAAAGAGTTTCTCCCACCGTCCTTACGACTCGGCCACATTGTTCTCCCAATCGTGGAGACAACAAAATTTTTAGGTCTTACATTTGACAGGAAACTTAGCTGGTCTCCACATGTGTCATATTTGGCTGCCCGTTGTACCCGTTCTTTAAATGTCCTCCGTGTTCTCAGTGGTATGTCGTGGGGAGCGGATCGACCCGTCCTGCTTCGTCTATATCGGTCGATCGTCCGCTCCAAGCTGGATTATGGGAGCTTCGTATACTCCACTGCACGGCCATCCATCTTACGCCGCCTCAACTCCATACAACATCGGGGTTTACGACTTGCGATCGGAGCGTTTTATACTAGTCCCGTAGAGAGTCTTCATGCTGACGCTGGCGAATTGCCACTCACCTACCGGCGCGATATACTGCTTTGTCGGTATGCCTGTCGGCTACTGTCAATGCCCGACCACCCGTCTTATCGTTCCTTTTTTGACGACTCTCTCGACCGTCAATACGGGTTGTATGTCTCTGCCCTACTACCCCCTGGAGTTCGCTTTCGTCGCCTCCTTCAACACCTTAATTTTTCACTCCCTGCAACTTTTCGAGTGGGCGACAGCCACACGCTACCTTGGCTCCAGGCTCAGGTCCGCGTTCACCTTGACCTCAGCTCGCTCCCAAAAGAGGTTACCCCCGGTTCGGTCTACCACTCCCGTTTTGTTGAACTTCGTTCGAAGTTCAACAATATGACCTTCATTTATACAGATGGCTCAAAGACCAATGACGGGGACGGGTGTTCTTTTATTGTCGGGGCACAAAGTTTCAACTACCGGCTCCATGGCCATTGTTCGGTCTTCACAGCTGAGCTCTTTGCCCTCTACCAGGCTGTTCTTTACATCTGCCGCCACCGACATTCTGCTTATGTCATCTGCTCCGATTCCCTGAGCGCCATCCAGAGCCTCAGTGATCCGTATCCGGTTCACCCTTTCGTGCACCGGATCCAACGCTTTCTTCAGCAGCTGGTAGACGTCGGTTCTCTGGTTAGCTTTATGTGGGTCCCTGGCCATGTCGGTATCCCTGGGAACGAAGCTGCAGATGCCGCAGCCAAGGCTGCGGTCCTCCAGCCTCGGACAGCTTCTTGTTGTGTCCCTTCGTCGGATTGTAGCAGGGTAATTTGTCGGCGCATTTTATCGCTGTGGCATGCCGATTGGGCTGCACTTACACACAACAAGCTTCGGGCCTTGAAACCTCTTCCCGCGGCTTGGACGTCGTCCTCCCGCCCTTCTCGGCGGGAGGAGGCCGTTTTGGCCCGGTTACGCATTGGACACTGCCGGTTCAGCCATCGCCATCTGCTGACGGCTGCGCCGGCGCCGTTCTGCCTATGTGGGCAATTGCTGACGGTCCGCCACATATTAATGTCCTGTCCGGATTTTAACACACTGCGTCTAGATCTTAACCTGCCATGTACTCTAGATGCCATTTTAGCGGATGACCCACGAGCAGCTGCTCGCGTTCTTCGTTTTATCAATTTGACAAACCTCTCTAAGGACATTTGATGATGCTGTTTTTTAATCCTATTCCTGTCAGTCTGTCTTTTATCGTGTTTTCCCTTTTAGTTGTTGTTTTAAACTTGTGCCTCGCGGTGCATTCTTAACGTAGTCAGGGCGCTAATGACCATTGAAGTTGTGCGCCCTAAAACCACAAAAAAAAAAAATTGTTAGGTGGTTCGTACGGTAGAGGTGCGGGCCAGCAGTGGCAGGAAGTGTTGGGGAGTGAGTACCAGGTCACTAGCATTGTGAAACATAGTGCAGGGTTGTCTCATGTGACTGACAGCATAGGGGAGTTAGGTAGGAATTTTACAGAAGAGTATCAGGTAGTGATAGTGGGTGTAGCAGGGAACAGTCTTGATAGGGACGGGTAATATGATGTAGGTGGTGACCTGGTAAAGAAGGCTACTCAAGCTGGTGGCACTAATGTGCATTTCGTGCAGTTGCAGCGTTATGATCGACTCTTCTTGATGGGGATGTTAGGTGTGTTAACAAGGGGTGGAGAAGGCACTGATGGCAGTGGTGCCAGTCAAGTATATCAGTAGATCGGGTTTCACTAGGCATGGCCTGCACCTCAATAGGTATGGAAAAGGGTGGCTGGCAAAGCTTGTAGGTGACATTATAGTGGGGTGGTGGTGGTGGTGGTGGTGGTGGTGGTGGTGGTGGTGGTGGTGGTGGTGGTGGTGGTGGGATCACTCATGGAAAAATTCCTGTTGCAGCTAGTTTTAGAGCTGCATCTCTTTAAGATTGAAGTTAGCTGATAGGTATACCTGCTTATAGGAAATCCCTCTAACTGAAGGCTCACGTTCAGTGGACATGTTTCTAAGTAGAGAAGGAATTGGCATATTTCATCAAAATGTAAGAGGTATTCGAGATAAAGTTACTGAACTGCTTCTAGATGTTGCTCTGAAATTATTGGTATATCGGTGCACCAATTCAATAGTTTGACCGTTCAGAGGCTTCCTTTACCAGGCTACAGATTAGCTGGATGTTTCTCAAGGAGTTCCTTGTAGGGTGGGGGAGTGGCTCTGTACATTAGAAACAGTATCCCACTCGAGTCCATAGACGTATCACGGCACTGTGTTGAGCAGATACTTGAATGTTGTTCAGGGGCAGTTGAATTTAGTGAAACTACACTTCTAATTGTTGTTTATAGTTCCCCTAACTCTGACTTCGGAGCATTTCTGCTCAAGCACGAAGTCTCTTAATTCACTTTATAGGAAGTACCAAAAATAAGCTATATATAGTGAATTCAATATGATTTTAGTATATGATGGTGCAAGAAAAAGGATTTGGGTAGACGTCATAAATCCATATGATCTAATGCAGTGTTTTTTTCTCAACTAGGGTGTAGGAGAAGAGTAGCACAGCCATAGATAATATTTTTATTCATTCTTCATTACTAGATGGGCATTCTGTTAGAAAAAGGGTGAATGGCCTTTCAGACCATGATGCACAAATTTTAACACTAAATGGCTTTTGTACACATCTATAATGCTTTCCTTAACACATTTCTCATGATCTTTGAGAGCTGCTTTCCATTAGAACGTTCTAAACGGGATAGTAACAGTAAAAGAGAGCCCAGGTGGCTGATTAGTATAAGGATATCATGTAGAACAAAGCGGGAATTGTATCAAAATGTTAGAAGTAGTCACAATCAAACTACAGTAGCCCATTACAAACAGTACTATGAGGTTATTGGGAAGACAGAGTATGTGGTACGCAAATAGAATAGCTAATTCACACGATAAAAATAAAACCATATGGTCAGTTATGAAGGAAATATCTGGTCAGCAGCACAAGGTCGATGATACGTCAGTTCAGTTCATAGTAGAAATATTTCTTTTACTGATAAATCAGATATGTGTACAGTATTTAACAATCATTTTCTGAGCATTGCTCGTGAATTAAATAAAAATTTGGTTTCTGCAGGAAATCGTACAACTCTTGCCAGCCTTTCCGATATTGATGTATGAAATACTCCTCTGTGATACAGACAAAGGGCAGATTGAGTAAATAATTAAATCACTGAAGACTAAGGACTCTCATGGATGTGATGGAATGCCTAGCAGAGTATTAAAGTACTGTGCTGCACATGTTAGCCCTGTATTTAGCCATATTTGTAATATTTCCTTTAGGAATGGCCAGTTTCCTTAACTCAGTAGTAAAGGTACTTTGTAAAAAGGAAGAAAGGGATAATGTAGACCATTTTAACACCATTTTAACCTATTTCTGTGCCATCAGTGTTTGCTAAAGTTATTGAAAAGGCTGCGTATGTAAGGATAATTTATCATTTTATATCACACGATTTGCTATCAAATGTACAGATCGACTTCAGACGTCGTCTAACAACAGAAAATGGTATATTTTCTATGTGAGGTACTGGATGGATTAAACAGTTTCGAACGCTAGACATATTTTTTTATTTAACTAAGACATTTGATTGTGTAAATCACAAAATATTGCTTCAGAAGTTGGACCATTACAGAATATGGTGAGTCGATCACAATTGGTTCACCTCTTACTTCAGCAACAGATAGCAAACGGTCATTATTAACAATGTTGAGAAAGGCTGTAATGCGGGGTCTGATTGGGGTACGGTCAATTGGGGGTGCCCCAGGGATCAGTGTTGGGCAACTCCTGTTCCTTATTTATATAAATGATATGCCCGCTACTATTACGGGTAACTCTAAAGTATTTCTACTTGCTGATGACACCAACTTGGTAATAATGGGAGTTGTGTGCAACATTAGCTCGGTTTCAAATAGTGCAATTAATGACCCTAAGTTTTTGATTTGTAGAAAATAAACCAATGCTAAATCACAGTAAGACTCAGTTTTTATAGTTATTAACACACAGTTCAAGAAAACCTGACGTTTTAATGTCACAGAATGGACATATGATTAGTGAAACTGAACAGTTCAAATTTCTGGGTGTTCAGATAGATAGTAAGCTGTCGTGGAAAGCCCACATTCAGGATCTTGCTAAAAGACTTCATGCTGCCATTTTTACCATTCGAACGGTAGCTGAAATGAATGATCGTTCGACACGAATATTAGTCTGCTCATTTTCATTAGTTTATGTAGTATGGTATTATATTTTGGGGTAACTCTTGCATTCTAAAAACATAATTTTGGCCAGAAACTGGTGGCTTGGGCAATAAGTGGTGTAAGTTCACGAACCTCTTGTCGACCCCTGTTCACGAGTCTGGGTATTTTGACACGGGCCTGCCTCTCTCTCTCTCTCTCTCTCTCTCTCTCTCTCTCTCTCTCTCTCTCTCTCTCTCTCTCTCTCTCTCTCTCTCTATATATATATATATATATATATATATATATAGTCATTCCTTGTTAACAATATTAGCTTATTCCCAAGAATAAGCTGCTTTCACTCAGTTGATACTCGGCCGAAATCAAACCTGCATTTGGATCGGAATTCCTTAACTGTTGTGTAGAAAGGTGTGCAGTATACTGCTGGATCCATTTTCAATAAGGTACCACTATAATTCAAAATACTTAGAAGTAATCCACGCGCTTTCAACTGAAGTTTCCTCATGGGTCACTCCTATTCTGCCTGGAAAAATTAAGCTGATTGCTGTTCTATTGATTGCGTTTACTTAAGTTTACGGCTTGACTTTTACGGGTTCATAAACATTTTATTTTTGTCTGTTATTACTTTATGTTGTAATGTCATATATTGACACGTTCCATGGCCTTGGAGATTTGCTCCTCAGTTTGGTTCTATAGTGCTTGACGTGTAAATAAAAAAAAAGGAAAAGGGGCCAACGACGACTGAAGACAATCGTTCGACGTGACAGAAGTGCAACCCTTCAGAAAATTCCTGCAGATTTCAGCACTGGGCCGTCAACAAGTGTCACTGTGCGAACAATTCAACGAAACATCATCGATATGGGCTTTTGGACCCGAAGGTTGGTTGGTTGGTTGGTTGGTTTTTGGGCAAAGAGACCAAACAGCGAGGTCATCGGTCTCATCGGATTAGGTAAGGACAGGGAAGGAAGTCGGCCGTGCCCTTTCAGAGGAACCATCCCGGCATTTGCCTGGAGCGATTTAGGGAAATCACGGAAAACCTAAATCAGGATGGCCGGACGCGGGATCGAACCGTCGTCCTCCCGAAGGGGAGTCCAGTGTGCTAACCACTGCGCCACCTCGCTCAGTTGGACCTGAAGGCCCATTCGTATATTCTTGGCGACAACACAACACTTTACACCTCGCCTTGGCCCGTCAACACAGACATTGCACTTTTGATGAATGGAAACATGTTGCCTGGTCGGACGAGTCTCGTTTCAAAGTGTATCGAGCGGATGGACGTGTACGGGTATGGAGACAGCCTCATGAGTGCATGGACCCTGCATGGTAGCAGGGGACTGCTCAAGCTGGTGGAGGCTCTGTAATGGTGTGGGGCGTGTGCAGTTAGAATGATATGGGATCCCTGATACGTCTAGATACGACAGTGACAGGTGACAACGCACGTAAGCATCCTGTCTCATGATCAGCATCCATTCATGTCCATTGTGCATTCCGACGGACTTGGGCGATTCCTGCAGGACAGTGCGACACCCCACACGCCCAGAATTGTTGCAGTTGTTGCAGCAGACTTGCCAGACGCGAACATTATTTAGCATACCTGGGATGCCTTGCAAAGTGCTGTTCGGAAGAGATCTCAACCCCACGTACTCTTACGGATTTATGGACAGCCCTGCAGCACTCCTTCAGACATCAGTCGAGTCCCTACAATCGTGTAGCAGCACTTCTGCATGCTCGTGGGGGCCCAACACGATATTAAGCAGGTGTACCAGTTTCTTTGGCTCTTCAGTGTATAATAGCTCTTCTAGTGTCCTCCGCTACGGAGGTGTACGAGAAATGCTGCACGAGTTCGACTGACACAGAACTTCGTGAATCAACAAGGTGTTCACAGAAAAATGTCTCACTGTCATCACACAACATCAAGTGGTCCGTGCAACGAGAGAGAGAGAGAGATAGGGGGGGGGGCAGAGGGAGGAGGTGGCGGGGAGCCAAATTATTACCCATACATAATCGACTGTATTGTTAACTTCCCCCACTGTACTGCAGCTTCACTTCTTTCTCTGACTGGTTTTGGCCTATGGACATGCTCGTTAATTTCCATCGTCGCTTACTCGACCAATAAGGATCTCCGAAACTCCAGCGTATGCTGGTTGATGCAGTGTTACAGTTCAGGAAGACATTAGACACCGTCCTAATCTGCCGTTACCTTACCGAGTATCGGAAAAGATTTGCGATTCTATTCAAGAATTCCCTGCAGATAGAACTCAACACATCGCCCTTAACTGAACAAAATCGACAGATGTGAATCTGTGAACTGCAAGAAAGCGTAAAAAGAACGTTACTGTTTAGAATGTACGTAAATGATATAGTAGAAATCTTCGGAAACTCTTAAAGAATGTTCACTAGTAATTCGGTTCTGTATAGGCAAATATCAATGCCAGAAGACAGTATTCCTTTGCAGAATGACCTGCAGAAGATTGATGAAAAATGCAGGCTCTGGCAATTGACCGTGAAAGTAAACAAATCTAAAATATTGCGCATACGTAGAAAAGAAACCATTACTATACAGCTACACTACTGATAACAAATTATTGGAAGCGGAATTCACCGTGATGTACCTGAGTAACTATCCAGAGCTACCTCAAGTGGAATGACCACATGGAACAAATAAGAGAACAAATGCGAGACGGAGGTTCATAGGTCAATGTAGCTCGTCCACTAAGGAAGTGGCTAATACGGCGCTTGTTCTGCCGACCCTTGAGTATTGTTAATCAATGTGGTATACTTGACAGGTAAGACTGAGAGAAGTAATAGCAAAGATGCAACGACGAGGGCGTGTTTAATCACGGGATCGTTTAGCCGGTGCGAGAGCGTTACAGATACGCTAAACGATCTTCAGCGGCAGACGTTATAAGATAAGTCTTGTACATCATGGAGACAACTACAGTTGAAATTTCAAGAGATCTTCCCAGGAAGAACACGTGCTTCCTGCGAAAAGAAAATAGGAGAAATAAGAGCTAATTCAGAGGCTTACCGGAAATAACCTCTCCCGTACCCCGTCAGGCGTCTCGTGAAGTATGATGTAGATGTCAGAAGCAAATAACTGCCTATTGCTCTCTACCCTGTCCGCCGGATTACTGATGATACTTTTCTTTTTTTGAGTCATCATTCTTCTGATTGGTTTGATGTGGCTCACCGCGAATTCCTCTTCTACGCAAACCTCATCTCAGAGCAGTACTTTGCCCTGTGTCCTTAATTACATGTTGGATGTACTCCAACCTCTCTTACCTTATAGTTTCTACCGTCTACAGATTCCTGTAGTAGCATGGAGGTTTTCCCTGATGCCTCAACACATGTCCTTCATGCCCCTTCTTCTTGCCAGTGTTTCCAGTGTGTTCCTTTCTTCGCCGATTCTGCGGAGAACCACCTCATTCCTTATACTCCACCCGATTTTCAGCGTTCTTCTCTAGCACTACACCTCAAACTGTTCGATTCTCTTGTATTCCAGTTTCTCTAAAATCCATCTTTCATTACTGTAGACTGCTGTGTGCCAAAGGTGGATTCTCATAAATTTATTCCTCAAATTAAGGTTGAAATGCCTCTGAGCACTATGGGACTTGACATCTGAGGTCATCACTCCCCTAGAACTTAGAACTACTTAAACCTAACTAACGTAAGGACATCACACACAGCCATGCCCGAGGCAGGATTCGAACATGAGACCGTAGCGGTTGCGCAGTTAGAGACTGAAGCGCCTATAACCGCTCGGCCACAGTGGCTGGCAAATTAATGCCAATGTTTGATACCAGTAACACCTCTTGGTCAGGAAAGCCCTCTTTCCCTGCGCTAAACTGCTTTTCATGTCCTTACTTCGTCCGTCTTGGGTATTTCCCTTCTAAGATAACAGAATGCCTTAACTTCATGATCACCAACTTTACGTTTTCCAGTATCATTGTTTCTGCTATGTCTCTTTACCTTTCTGGCTCCCGTTTATGTTCAATCCACGTTCCATTTTCATTAGGCTGTTGAATGGAATTAACAGATACTCTAATCCTTCACTCTCACTGACAACATTGTCATTAACGAATGTTATTGCTGATATCATTTCACCTCTAATATTAATCCCACTGTTTAACGTTTCTTTTATCTCCGTGATTCAATTTTCGATGTATTGATTAAACACTACATCCCTGTCTTATACCCTCGATATCCGGACCATTACATTCTGTCTTCCAATCTTGTTGATTCTTGTATATGTTGTGCATTTCTCATCCTTCTCTATATCTTACCACTATTTTTCTCGAAATTTCGAGCACATAGCAGCATTTTACAGTATCAAACGCTTTTTCTAGGCCAACGAATGCGATGAGGGTGTCTTGATTTTTCTCCAGCCTTGATTTCATTAACTACAATAACACCAAAAAGTATTGGCACAGTTACATTTTAGAGGTTGTAGGTTAAACAAAAGACACATTTCAGAACAGAACCCAGACATTTGCCACCTTTCATTACATAGGTTACAAATATGTCAAAATCACCTGTCCGTAAAGAAATATACAGTGTTACGAAAGTAAGCATCGCTCTTCTGCATCCAAAAGAAGTATTGGCACACGCGTTTGAATCGGACAGTGTGTTCGTTTTCTTCATTGATGTTCACCTTCCAATAGCTAGTGTGCATCCCTTTAGCATGTATATCAGCACGTAAACACCTAGGAATGCTTTGTATTAAATTCCGGGTGTTATCAGGGGTAATTTTCGACCATTCCTCCAGGAACACTTTCTCCAAGTCGTTTTTACCGGACGGACGCCTTTTTCTAACTTGTGTGTCAAGATGAGCCCACAGGTTCTCAATGGGGTTCAAATCAGGGCTCTAAGGTGGTGTTAGAACCCTTCTGGGAGCATTGTACAGTAACCACTCTCGGGTTTTCATGGCGGTATGTTTTGGGTTGTTGTCTTGCTGGAAATGAAACACCCCAGTAAGGCCCAATGTCTGTGCATTAGCGTGTAAATTACCTCGCAACACGTCGATGTATCTCATATGATCCAATGTACCGTGGATTACAGCTAGATTTCCAACGCCGGACGCCACCATACAGCCCCAGACCACGATACCGCCCCCACCATGTTTGACTGTGGGATGCATGTGTTTGATGTCGAGTTGCGTATTCGGCTTGCTCCAAACTTTCTTGCTTGCATCAAATCCTAACACATTGAACTTCTATTCGTCGCTAAATATCACAGTGTTCCAAAACTCCGTCGGCTTACTGACGTAGTCCTTGGCGAACTGCAGGCGTTTGTGCCGGATAATTTCCGATATGTATGGCTTTTTCCTGGGAGAACGTCCATGCGTGTCAGCCTCATTCAACACTTCGTACAGTTTGAACGCTAACAGTTTTGTCGGACGTTGTCTGAACAACCTCAGCAGAGTTGCTGCACTTGTAGCAGGTTCCTTCCGAGCAAGTGCGATGATACGGCGACGCTGTCGGGTTGTAAGCACTTCTGGACGTCCAGAACACTTATTCACTGTTGCTCCAGTCTCTCTATATTTGAGTGATGGCTCGTACCGTGGTGTAGCTACCGGACACCTCTGCTCCGATTTTGTCGATAGCTTCTCCCTTGTGAATGGAGCAATACCACTCTCTCACGCAACGCCACTGAACGTTCGTTCTTCTTCGGCCCCATGCTGACCACTATCGCGCAATACAGCAACATACCAGCGACTGGGCCGTCAACAACACGCAGTGTCTATTGCGTCAGCAGATGGCGTTTCGGTACCTGAAAACCCAGTAATATACCGAGAAGCCACGCTCTGTGCCAGTACTTTTTGTGTGCAGAGGAGATAAATGTTTGCCCCCTAAAACTGCATTTCTTTGTCAATGGTAGGCACTGTGGGCAGAATTGTTACGTCTAGTTCGTGAGGCAGCACGTACATGTGCTGTGTACCGGAAGGTGCGGCGTTTGTAGCCAGCAACGATAAATACGCGAGTGTGCCAATACTTTTGGATGCGATTGTACTTGGTCAGAACTGGTGGTTTTATCTTTCCTAAAGCCGAACTGATAGTCATTTAACTTATCCTCACTTTTCCCTTTCCATTCTTCTGCATACTATCCTTGTCAGCAGCTTGGTTGCATGACCTGTATAAGCTGATTGTGGGATAATTCTCGGACTTACCTGCACTTGCTATCTTCGACTTCCATGGATGACGCTTTTTCCGAAAGTCTGATCGTACGTCGACAGTCTCACATTCCAGACACCAACTTCAGTAGCAGTTTTGTTGGCACTTCCCCCAATTATTTTAGAGTATCTGATGGGACGCTGTGTATCCCTTCTGACTTATTTGATCTCAAGCTTTCCAGGCTTTGTTTATATTCCCTATAACTGGATCTCCTACTTCAACCCTTTCTTCTAACACGTTATCAGACAAGACCTCGCTCTCATAGACGTACACTACTGGCCATTAAAATTGCTACTCCCAAGAAGAAATGTAGATGATAAACGGGCATTCATTGGACAAATATATTATAGTAGAACTGACACTACAGGTACAGCTGCCCACGCAGCTTCAACAAGATACCACAGTTCATAAAGAGTACTGACTCGCGTATTGTGACGAGCCAGTTGCTCGGCCACCATTGACCAAACGTTTTCAATTGGTGAGAGATCTGGAAAATGTGCTGGCCAGGCAGCAGTCGATCATTTACTGTATCCAGAAAGGCCCGTACAGGACCTGCAACAGCGGCCGTGCATTATCCTGCTGAAATGTAGTATTTCGCAGGGATCGGATGAAGGGTAGAGATACGGGTCGTAACACATCTGAAATGTAACGTCCACTGTTCAAAGTGCCGTCAATGCGAACAAGAGGAGACCACACGAGTAACCAATGGCACCCCATACCATCACGCCGGGTGATACGCCAGTATGGGGATGACGAATACACGCTTCCAATGTGCGTTCACCTCAGCGTCGCCAAACACGGGTGCGACCGTCATGATGCTGTAAACAGAACCTGGATTCATTCGAAAAAATGACCTTTTGCCATTCGTGCTCCCAGGTTCGTCGTTGAGTACACCATTGCAGGCTCTCCCGTCTGTGATGCAGCGTCAAGGGTAACCGCAGCCACGGTCTCCGAGCTGATAGTCCATGCTGCTGCAAACGTCGTCGAACTGTTGGTGCAGATGGTTGTAGTCTTGTAACCGTCCCCATCTGTTGTCTCACGGATCGAGACGTGGCTGCACGATCCGTTACAGTCATGCGGATAAGATACCTGTCATCTCGACTGCTAGTGATACGAGGCCATTGGGATCCAGCACGGCGTTCCGTATTACCCTCCTGATCCCACCGATTCCATATTCTGCTAACAGTCATTGGATCTCGACCAACGCGAGCAGCAATGCTGCGATGCGATAAACCGCAATCTCGATAGGCTACAATCCGACCTTTATCAAAGTCTGAAACGTGATGGTACGCGTTTATCCCCCTTACACGAGGCACGTTTCACCAGGCAACGCCGGTTTGTGTATGAGAAATCTGTTGGAAAGGTTGTAGGTGTCGCCACCTTGTATGAATGCTCTGAAAAGGTGATATTTTCATATCACAGCATCTTCTTCCTGACGGTTAAATTTCGCGTCTGTAGCATGACATCTTCGTGGTGTAGCAATTTTAATGGCCTGTAGTGTATATGAAAGGGTGAGAGCGGTTCTATCACACATCCTAGATGCATTCACTAGCACACAGTTGTGTCCTTATAACCGATCTTCATATTATGACCGCTGTGTTTCGCAGTCGGTGCACAAGTGGTGTGTGTTTGCCTCAGGAGGAGCAGTAGCAGCAACAGCATCTGCGGCCGGCAGTCACGCTGCGACCGGCGGCAGCTGTGGCACCAGGAGCGGCTCAGCTTACTGCGGACGGCGCAGGACAACGCGGCGCGCCAGCGGCAGCAGGCGGAGCTGCGCCGCCTCACCGACAAGTTGCTGGGCGCGCTCACCCAGCTGGAGGTGGAGCCGCAGCCGCCCCCACGCAGCCGCGGCGACACTGGGGCCGCCGCTCCCACCGGGTCCACCGCCCCCGCCATCCCCGCAGCCACCGTGTCGCCCCCGCCGAGCCGCAGCAGCTGGGTGCGGGACCAGCTGGAGTTGCTCGCAGACCTAGACCTCATAGAGCACTAGCTGCCAGCCAGCTGCTAGTCCTTGCTGCGCAGCTAGTCTTAACGTGTGAGATGCAGCGAAAACAACCTTCTGGCGAAGGTAGCAGCGTTTCATACGTGAATTCGCTGCAGTGTGGCCGTACGATGTACTCTCCTAGATGCATGTTACTTTGCCAGAAGCGTGTCGGTACTGACACCATTTTAACAACTGTATAAGTAGTAATGCATGCTAGTGCCGTAACGGTAACATTTTGTACCTGTCCACACTCGTTTTAAAGATTTTTAATATTCCCCTCTCTACGAGAACAGCATGAGGGGCTGCGCTGATTTTTCGTGTACCGATCTTTCGTTAAGCGATATTTTCCGCTTGTTAATGCAGTGGGTAGATGCCAAGGTGCATTACCTGTTACTCCTTTGAAGCAAAATAAATGTAGTTTTAAACGCATAAAATTATTGCTCTCTGCAGGAAATGGGAGTGGTGTTCATAAAATTGTAAATACTTTATAATAACTTTAGTAACACAGAATCTAACTATTATAATATAATGACATCTGAAAATTTCAAGGAATTGTGTGTGTTGTTCCCTGTGCAACATACATGAAATTGTAGACAATATAATCCAATAAATTTAATTTCCTCTCTTGCTTGGACTCGTACAGTCTACGTCCTTATTCAACTTCACAGTACGCAAGAATGACCCTTTCCTTCAGTTTCTTTTCTTTAACTGTAAAAAGCAAATATTTTATAAGATGAATGATACACTACTGAGATAAGATATTATGACCACTGCCGGATGCCGCCTGGTGGCGTTCCGCGCATGTGATGCGGTAACAGAAGTACGTCAGATATGGACCGCAGATGGGGAAACCTATTAATGCAGGGCAGATCATTATTATCCAGAACCTTTGAATATGCATCCCGAAAACTGCGAAGCTGGTCGAATGTTCACGTGTATCTAAGGAAAGAAGTAGGACGACAGTGAAACTACCAACAGCCGCTACATGGTTGGACGTTCACGGCTCTTCACAGAACGTGGGGTTCGAGGGGCTTGTCTGCTCTATAAAGTAGGATAGAAAGTGATTCGTGGAATCTCTGCCAAAAGAGCACAATGCTAGTTGATGCATAAGCGTTTCGTTCATCGTGCGTTGTTCAACGCGGAGCGCCGCAGCAGACCACCCCTACCTGTTCACATGTTGACCCAACGACATCGTCAGTGAAGACTGCAGTGGACTCGGGACCATCGGGATTCAACCGTAGATCGATGTAAACGTGTTGGGTCTTCGGGTGAATGAATTTTTGCTTTACTGGGTCGATGTCGTACCCCCACACACCCCGGATGGGGGAGCCCAAGTGATGTTCATGTGGGTTCTTGGCCATGTTGGTGTGCCTGGGAATGAAGCTGCTGATGCTGCAGCCAAGGCCGCAGTCCATCTCGGTCGGTCCGCCTCTTACTCTGTTCCCTCGCGAGATATTTGTACTTCTATCGGCGTATCACGTCACTTTGGCGTGACCATTGGTGCTTCCTTCCTAGAAAAAACTCAGAGAAGTCAAACCTCTGGCAACAGCCTAGTCGACTTTCTCCCGGCCGTCTCGCCGTGAGGAAGTAATGTTAGCTCGGTTGCGAATTGGGCACTGCCGCTTTAGTCACCGCCACTTGTTGAGTGGTGACACTGTTCCCAGCTGTCCTTTCTGTAGCCAGCCATTAACAGACAGGCATTTGCTGATCTTCTGCCCGCTTTGCCGGACGTTTTAGCGGATGACGTGCGAGCTGTGGCTCGCGTCTCAATTTTTTTTAAGCAGTAATATAACATAAGAGATTTGATTTCTGCCTGGTGACTCCGGTATCTTGTCGACGTCTTTTAGATACTCTTCCGTAACGTCTTGACGTTTTCTTCCTTTTTATATTGGACCTCGCAACGGTTTTTTATCCTTGCGGTCCCAGCATTCTATGATTCTATGCTGGGCGCTTATGACCTTGGCTGTTTTGCGCTCTAAACCCCAAACAAAAAATCCACCACACACACCGTCTGAGATGAAAGGTGGCTCCAAACGTGCAGCGCGCCATTGGACAGGCTGGTGGGGGCAGCGTTACCCTGTGGGAGACATTCCCCTGTGTTTGAATGGTATCTGTGGTAGTTATCGAAGACACGCCGACAGCTGCGAACCACCTGCATCCCTTCATGCTTGATCTCTTCCCCGACGGCGATGTACAGCTGTAAAATTGTTCGTATATAGGAGACAGACAGTGGTTTCATGAGCATTATAGTGAACTCTGGTCACCGAGACATCAACCTAATTTGCCTGACATTAAACCTATGCAGCCGATCTGAACAAATGAGTGTGTGTTAGTTTAATCCAAAATTATTTAATGTGATTCCTCGTTTTAAAACATAAAAATTCATTACACTGGGTGATTAAAAAGTCAGTATAAATTTGAAAACTTAATAAACCACGGAATAATGTAGATAGAGGTAAAAATTGACACACATGCTTGGAATAGCATGGGGTTTTATTAGAACAAAAAACAAAGTATTGCTAGACGCGTGAAAGATATCTTGCGCGCGTCGTTTGGTGGTGATCGTGTGCTCAGCCGCCACTTTCGTCATGCTTGACCTCCCAGGTCCCCAGACCTCAGTCCGTGCGATTATTGGCTTTGGGGTTACCTGAAGTCGCAAGTGTATCGTGATCGACCGACATCTATAGGGATGCTGAAAGTAAACATCCGACGCCAATGCCTCACCATAGCTCCGGACATGCTTTACAGTGCTGTTCACAACATTATTCCTCGACTACAGCTATTGTTGAGGAATGTTGGACATATTGAGCATTTCCTGTAAAGAATATCATCTTTACTTTCTTACTTTGTTATGCTAATTATTGCTATTCTGATCAGATGAAGCGCCATCTGTCGGACAATTTTTAAACTTTTGTATTTTTTGGTTCTAATAAAACCCCATGTCATTCCAAGCGTGTGTGTCAATTTGTACATTTCTATCTACATTATTCCGTGATTTATTCAGTTTTCAAATTTATACTGACTTTTTGATCACCCGGTATTATAATAGCAGTCGAGGTCGTTTGAACAGGACAGTCCCGTATGGGTACAGGAAAGGCAGAGCCGCCAGGTGAAGGATGGCGTGAACACGCGCTCCGCCGTGTATCAAGAAGTTTCTTAGTGCCGGCGTATCAAAAATGAAAATAATTCTGCGATTAAAATTGTTCCCATGTAGCTCTTGCCATTGACATTTGTATGGTTGGAACGTGTAACCCTGCACTGTAAGCCACACAGATGTAAGACTGCATCAACGTCTCGTAAGCTGACATGAGTGTCGTGGTGCATTGCAGTTAAACACCTACGTCTCCTCACTTCTTCCTGATATTCGCCTGTTACTGCCGGGCCTTCTCAAACTGTGTCCCGAAGTCGACGTTGACATAACGGCTGCCGGAGCTCTTCGACCAGAACATCTGAAGCCAAACGCAGTGGCTGCTTTACATTGGAAGCTTGTTGTAATTCGCTCATCATCAGCAACATGTCAACATACTCGTCAGATGAGCAGGCTATGTTTATTCCACGTCAGTATCCGCGGAAATCTGAACCCCATTTGTTTGTGAGGTTCGGCCTTCTGTGTATACAGCGGTGCAAGGTGACGGTCGACAGTCTGACCGAACATGACATCTAACAGTGCATCAAGGAAGGTTTTCGCTTCGTGACACTGGCAACGTTCCGTCTCGTCTGCAGGTCTTTTCAAAGGTGCACTGCATTGTATGTTCAGGAACATGGACATAAACATTCCGTCACCAAAACACACATCTGCACACTGCCAAGTATTATGTACAACATGTTGCATCCATCCGTAAGACTTTGAAGATTTCAATCTCGCAAAGTAAACGTGATGGAAATGCTATTTAAACTGATTAGCGCACAGGTTGGTACCAATTCATCAGCTGTACTAACGTTCTATTTGAAAAATTGTATTTCGTTGTTGCAACTCTGTGGAAAAATCTGTTCACAACCCCTTACGAAGTGTGAAGTTTCTTACATGGACCGATCTAAATAAATTTTCTTGTCACCTGTTATTTGGTAATTTACAGAGGCATACACTTTATTTGAAACACTGTTTATTTCTTCTTCTTTTGGTAGGAAATTAAATATTCCTATTTTTGAGTCTCGTGCAAGAAAATTGGGCTAACCAAAAACATTGGTCACCTATTTTTATCAGTTGTGTAAATATTTTGGAGTATTCTGTGACCGCACATCTTAAAAATGCGAGACATTATAGCAATTAATATTAATTCCTGGAGAATATTGATACTCAGCATTTAGAAACGAATGTTGTAATGCAGTAAGAGTATTGGAATTGACTGAACTACACATCGTAATTGAACTTGAATGGCACAGTGAGGAACTCTGGGCGGTTAGATTTGGTGATGGCGATGGGGATGACGTGGGTAAATATAACAGTATTATACTTAGTTTAGATGGTAATCTGTGTTACAGATTAAAAGTAATCGTCTTAGTGATCACCCATTAATAAGTCATAGTACATCAGAAAACAGGAACTGCTGAATTTATACGGTATTGTGAGAAAGTCAGTTATTACGCCGAAAATAAACTAAGGATTGTCTGTTGATTTTTTTCCTATACATCGTCGAACGTAGACGGCTTGATCCAAAGCAGTCCTGAGCGCTTAGACGTTATCACATAGTCAATCTGAGTTGCGTACCTACCACTTAAGTCTCCTACCACAAGCAGAGTCACCAGAGTGGCCTGCCTCATCCCGCAATTACTCTAGTAGCCTACATGGTAGGTGTCACGCCCAGGTGTACAGCGAGAGGTGAGGTCATCCATGAAGCTGTCCTTTCATCACACAGCATACACTCATCCACGATAACTGTGAATATAATCGGATTTCTCGTGTTATAGTATGCAATAATAAAAGAGCCTAAGATTCGATCGACTGCTTCACTGTGTTTAATATACTTCGTGAATACCGCGTAGATTACAAACCAACTATATTAATCGTACAGACTCTGCGACACATTTTCTAAAGTAAAATTTATCGACAAAATCTCCGAACCTTTTTAAATTGGAACTGGAGTAAGACAAGTAATGGACTGTCGCCATTCGTCTTCGACCTAGTACGCGATAAGATATTCAAAACTTCGTAGAAAGAAATAGATGGAATACGTATGGGAACAGAAGATAAACGAATCAACATCAAGTGCGTTGCTTTTTCTGGCGGCTAGCAATTATTTTCCGTTCTTCCGAGGACTCCAGCGCTGCCATCGACAAGTTTCATGTGACCACCATAAAGACTTGACTCCAAATTTCTTGCGAAAAAACGCAACACACAGTCTCAAAGAATCCAAATCTGGCATCACTTGCAACCAGATATGACAACATCTAGATGAAATTATTTGAAACACTAAGAACGAAATAGTAGGAACGAAACACGTGCAGAGAAACTACGTAAATCCCATAAAATTTTCTGGAATACGTACAAGAAATAGCTGTCCGTCAAATGCAATCTTTGACACTACCATTCATTTTTACTGAAGCACTGTACGCTACTAGACGAAATTATTAACTATCAACGTCAAAGACATTGATAAACTTCAATGACAAACACTAAGAAAAATATCAGGACTCAAAATTTAAGGCAGTATGTGGATGCACAAAACCTCAGAACTGTGTTCGCTGACAGTTTTACCTCATTCACGGAAAAGACGTATGAAATTCCGCGATCATTAAGCGCGAAGGGACGACTCTCACTTGATCAAGAAAACCTTCCACATCAACGGGACCCGACAATGCGAAATACGTCGGCTGGTAGACGCCACAATGACACTACGGAAATCTGTATTGACCCACCAGCAACAGCACATACGAATAGAGGTAGAAAATCTATACGCACAACTTCATTCCCAAGAACCCAACAGGAAGGAATTTGAAACTCCGAAACACGTGGACGCAAGAAAACAGACTGGCCTTCAGTGATAGAACGAAGTTTTGGGAAGTTAATAACAAGAAGCTAGTGCTAAGTTACGGCTCCACCTGCTCCTTAAAAGGCAAAATGAAATACATATATTAGTTAAATGAACAAGTTGGCTTTAAAAAAATGATGTTGCTAAGGTATACAATGTAGAGCCACATCTTCGCATGACAGATTAATACGCAATCCATTGATGGAAACTTGGTGTCGATGATAATAAATAAATCCTCAATCTTTGAAAGTATTTTGTTGTAAGTAGCGGTGGCCATCCGGTTCTAGGCCCTTCAGTCCGGAACCACGCTGCTGCTACGGTCGCATGTTCGAATCCTGCCTCGGGCATGGATGTGTGTGATGTCCTTAGGTTAGTTAGGTTTAAGTAGCTCTAAGTATAGGGGACTGATGACCTCAGATGTTAAGTCCCATAGTGCTTAGAGCCATTTGAACCATTGGTTGTAAGTAACTAATCAGGACTCGGAGAAAGACGATACTCTTAACCTGTTTTCAGCGAGCGGGATGGAGTGGATACCGCAGTGAGTTGGGATTCGGCAGGATGACTGTTCAAATCCCCGTCCGACCATTAAGATTTAGCTTTTCCGTGATTTCCCTAATGCCGGGATGATTCCATTGCAATGACACATGCGATTTCCTCCCCCATACTTTCGTAATCCGACATTGTATTCCGTCTCAGATGCCGTCACCGTCGACGGGACGTTAAACTTACTTCCTTCCTTCCTTCCTTCCTTCCCTCTATGTTCTTTAACGTAGTCATTTTGATTTCTTTTCCCATAATTTCAAATTGTTGGTGCAAACATTTTTCTAGTCATCAGTGTTGTGACTGGTTTGACGCGGCCCGCCATGGATTCCCCTCTCGTACCAACGTTTTCATCTCAAGAGTGGTACTTAAGACCTATGTCCTCCGTTATTTGCTGCATATATTCCTACAGTCTTGACCCCTCTACAGCTCCCTCTAGTATTGTGGACGTTATCATCTGAAACCTTAAGGATAGCATATCATCCTGTCCCTTTTTCTTTTGTAACTGATTTCCATATATTGCTTTCCTCGTCGGTTTTGTCCTCATTCCCTATCTTATAAGTCCACCTCATTGTCAATATTCGTCTCTAGCATCACATCTCAAATGCTTCGATTCTCTTCTGCTCTGGTTTTCCCGTAATCCGTCTCACTAACCTACAATGCTGTGCTACAAACGTACGTTCTCAGAAGTTTCTCCCTTAAGGCCTGTGTTTGATACTAGTAGACTACTCTTTGCCAGAAATACTCTTTCTGCTAGTGAGCCTCCTTTTTATGTTCTCCTTGATCCGTCCATCATGCGTTATTGTGCTGCTTACGTAGCAGAATTCTTGAACTACGTGTACCTCGTGATCCGTAGTTCTGACATGTTTCTCGCTGTTCTCATTTCTGCTACTTCTAATTACTTTCGTCTTTTTTCGATTTACATTCAATTGTCTGCACTCATTAGAGTATTCATTCCATACAACACATCCTGTAATTCTTCTTCACATTCACTGAGGGTATTAATATCAGCAAATATTTCATTGATATCCTTTCAATTTAATCCCACTCTTGATCCTTCGTTTCCTTCATTGCTTCTTCATTGAGTAGATTGAAGAGTATGGTGAAAGACGTCATCCCTTTCTGACACCCTTTTTAATCTGAGCACTTCGTTGTTGGTCTTAAAGTATTATTTCTCCCTCTTAATATAAAGGCATGAAAAAGGTCGCTGATACATTTTGTGTCGAGCGAACTGCGCACCTGTGCGATAGGCCACTGTTCTGGGAATCTTTGCTTCAGAGCATTTGCGTAATGCAGCCCACTAAACAGAGGATCCTCATCATCAAAGAGTCACCTTCCGCTAGCTGTTCTTCTTTCTGCATCAGTTCCTACGAGTTGCCTTGGCAGAGGTAGTAAGGATTTTAGCCCATAGGTCAGTTAACTCCTAGTCGAGATCATGAGAAAGTAATTCGCAACGTCCACAATGTGAAAAAGAAACATTATGTACCATTTCACAGTTATACGCGTTGGTCCGAACGAACTTGGTATCATGTTCAGGGATGTAAATTTCTCTGTATTTCGTGATAATACATTTCATTTGCTAATCTTGTTATAAATTTAAGTGGAAACCCTGCCTACCTATTTTGTGTGTCCCTGAGATATAGAGAGACGTAAAGTTCTTAAATACTATTATCTCTGTACAAGATGAATTATGTTCCACTTCAATTTTAAGGCAATGTCTTTCAAACTTAAAATATTAGTGATTACACGGATGACGGTGATCGTTAGAGGGGCTTCTTGGTTTGAAGGACGAAGCTAGGACTGTAGGATAAGGTCTTTGGATGTAGTTTCCCGTTAGGGCATGGCAGGTAATGGCAACCTAACAGATCCGTTGAGTTCCATAGAACTCGCTGAAAAGCCGCACATCCCGTTAGGGTGGCAATAAAAAATGGTACATACCCTCACGCCTTGCTGATGCTT
Source organism: Schistocerca americana (assembly GCF_021461395.2). Taxonomy (NCBI): domain Eukaryota; kingdom Metazoa; phylum Arthropoda; class Insecta; order Orthoptera; family Acrididae; genus Schistocerca; species Schistocerca americana. Next base: position 194,535,168 of record NC_060119.1, read on the forward strand.
GATGGGCTGAGATTTAACTTAAAACCCAGTAACGTCACTTAGCGTCACATTTGTCGGCGTCTGGAGCGGTCAACACGTAGCGCCCGTGTCCGTAACAGGGATCTGGTGGGCAACCGCCAGCCAGTGTCAGCGCATCATGGTGAGATGCTATGGCCTATAGGCTAGGTAACGCACCATCATGCTGTGCAGTTGCTTCGCATTGCCGGTATTTCTCTCTCTCGCTCAGCTCAACGTTATAAGGGTTCACTGATAGCAGTTCTGTAGTTTTCATCGTATCTGATATAACTTGAACTTGATGCAGAATACACATACGGGATATTTAACAGCTTTCCTTCCCCATTTCCATGATTATCTACGACGAAGAAATCAGAAGATCTGATGTACATGTAGACATAACATTATCAAAGTTTTTGAGTAATTCAACGATTTATGCAAGAGAAAGAGCTTCATAAATTGAGCAAGTCGAGAAGGCGCTGGTGCCACACTGGCCCTTACGCAAGCAGTTATTTAGCTTGACACTGATTGACAGAGTTTCTGGATGACCTCCAGAGGCACATCGTGTCAAATTCTTCCCAACTGGAGCCTTATATCGTCACAATCCGGAGCTGGTTGGAGGGCACTGCCCGCAATGCTCCAAACTTTCTCAATTGGCAGAGAGACTCTGCGAATTTGGGAGTCAAGGTTTAGCAGGCTCGAAGACCAGCAGTAAGAACTCGCGTCGTGTGCGGGCGCGCATTATTTTGCTGAAATGTAAACCCAGGTTGACTTGCCATGAAAGGCAACAAAACGTGGCGTAGGATGTCGTCTACATACCGCTGTGCGATGAGGATACCGCGGATGACAACCGAAGTAGTCACGCTATGAAAAGAAATGGCACCCCCAGACCACCAATCATGATTGTGGAAGTCCATCGTTTTCGTGCTCGTGGGACAGTGGCTGATGATATAAATAAAGAAAGCGAACCACCATAGCCGTATCCTTAAAGAAATTAGTTTTTTTTTTTACCAAAGAAGAATTTATGTAGCTACAAGTCAATTATCAGACTTCAGCATTATAGCTACATAAAGACCTGAAGTTGCACCGAAACTAGTCGTTGGAAATAATTATCTTTGATGATACTGCTGTTGTGGCTCATTTCGTTATTTATGACTCCTGCTTGTCGAGCTATATGACAGACGAGAGTCAGGTTGGTATGCTACCGCTGTCTGGGGATTATTAGGTCTGTAATATCATTCACTGGAGTAGAATTGTCTTCAGTGATGAGTCCCGCTTAGAAATGAGCTTCAATGACCAGTGAAGACGTTTCCGACGACTCCCCGGACAGCCGGCCGCGGTGGTCTAGCGGTTCTAGGCGCTCAGTCCGGAACCGCGCGACTGCTACGGTGGCAGGTTCGAATCCTGCCTCGGGCATGGATGTGTGTGCTGTCCTTAGGTTAGTTAGGTTTAAGTAGTTCTAAGTTCTAGGGGACTGATGACCACAGATGTTAAGTCCCATAGTGCTCAGCCTTTTTTTTTTTTTTTTTTTTTTTTTTTTTTTTTTTTTTTTTTTTTTTTTTTTTCTCCTCGGACAACTGAGGGACACCAACCTGAATGTTGCCCTCCACACGGCCCGACAGCCACGTGTATGGAGGCGACCCGGACGGCGCTGGGACTCGGGCCTGACTGTTGCCCGTCGTACGGCCCGATAACAAGCAGTGATGATGCTCCGGGGTGAAGTAACTTTCTGTAGCAGAACTTCTTTGGTTGTCATTCACGGCGCCCTTACACCACAGCGCTAAGTCGACGATATTCTACGCCCCTTTGTTTCCATTCATGGCAAGTCATCCTGAATTTATATTTCAGAAAGATAATCGCCGCCGCACACGGAGAGTTTCTATTGCTGTTTTCGTGCTTGCCAAACGTTCCTTCGGCCAGGGAGGTCGCCGGTTCTCTTCTCAATTGAGAACGTTTGGAGCATTATGGGCAGGGCCTTGCATCAAGGCCGGATCGGTGATTCCGTTATCTTCCATTTGTAGAATGAGTCACGACAGATGCCACGTGACGTTCTTATGCTATTGACAGTTTTACACATGTGGTGGAGCAGTTCCAATCCCGCTAGTAGTGAAGTAGGGTCATAGAGGGTGGAGCTTCAGCAGGTTTCAGGGTGTCTCGATGTTTTCCTCATACGTCCTTAACATCGAACATGTCCTGCAGATGTAGTTCTGCTAATGGTTGTGATGAGGATGGGGTGGATATAGAATCTAGCCTCTGCAGAGCAGCATCAGCCAAACAACCATCCAGTGGAAGATAAGGACGGGTTAAATTTTTGTTGTATTCCTTAACTAATCTTGCCTGCCGGCGAATATGAGGAGGAACTACATGGCTCGAAACAGGTAGCAAAGACGGGGAGTGCTTTTAGACATTCATTAATTATTCTTATTGTTTTAGTCAGTTTGGTGTCAATGTTCTTCACATGGCGCTGTCCAACCAAACTGGGGCGCAGTATTCGGCAATCGATTATACAAGACTAAGTGCTGATTTGATTAGGATGGTTGACTTCGCCCCCCCCCCCCCTCCCTCCCTCACAGGCCGCCCTTCCCCCTAACGCCCAAGTCGTAACGCACAATTTATGAGTTATATTGCTTCTAGAGTTGGGTTTTGCTATGTTTTCCAGAAGTTTCGTAAAAGATAAAGTTCGGTCTACTGATTAACGTAAATATTTCGGGAAAGGTTACAGCGAACTGAGTTGTTGTTGAAGTACACTTGGGGCAAAGGGCGTGCTTGTTCATTATAGAGGTGAAAGCACGACGCTTCACTTTTTTTTTGTCCTGTTTGGAATTATTCTCCAGTCAGAAAAGTATCTCCTCAGGACTGTAAGATCTTCCGAGATGAAATTGCCTTACTCCATAAACTTATTGCGGACCACAAGGGCTATGTCGTGGGCATTTACAAATTTTGTAGCTCTCGTATCTGGTTTATATGAAACACACAGGTTAAATAGGACCTGTGCGATTACTGAGCCTTGAGGCAGCCCATTGTTTAGAGGTGTCATTTTACTACTACTGTTTCCTGTTGTTAATTGGAAAGGCCTGTCACAGAGGATGCTATTTAATGAGGATGTTACTCGCGAGCAAGGTAGCACGTTGAGAAGTCAATAAAGAGCTTCGCTTCAGTCCGTATCGTATGCCACAGTCAAGTCAATGTACACCACTCTGATTTTCAGCTGTTTTTGAAACACAGCGTCAGCGTGTGTGATTAGGCTGAGTACCTGGTCGACACAACTACGATGCGGTCTGAATCCCGCCTGACGATCGGAACTCTGATCCAGTATTGATGACAATATTCTCTCTAGAATCATTATTCCTGGGAGTTTGTAAATAAAATCATAGGGCTATTGGGCGGTGGCTTTCAAGTAAGTTCTTTAATTTGTTTGATTTCAGTCGTGCAATGAGTTCCCATTTCTTCAGCTCTTTAGAAATATATCTTGTTAGCAGGATGTCTGAGAAATACTTGCTTAGCCACGTTCTTGTACGTTTTCCACCATTTTGAGGAATTTGGAGTGGATTCCATGAAACCCAGTAACTTCACAGGGCTTTATTTACGTCATAGATTGTAAATATCCTTGAGTACACAACGTAAGCTATTCTTGCTTGGCGTCTTACTTTCGGCTCTTTTTAATCTCTTTGTTACGCTCTTCATTACTTGGATCCGCTGCAATTTGGTTCGTCAGTATGTCTTAATGTTGGCGTACACTTGAGTTTTTGCAGTTCATGTTATTAGTTGTTTGTGCCCATTTTTTCTTTTTTCGACGGTATACATGCTGCTAGTTGAAGAGCTCGTTAGCTGTTTGAGTCTCCGCTGTTCTGGAAATCTTCGTAACGCTTCTCCGCATCATTATTCCAGCCTGAAAAATATTCCCTTCAGAATTCACGGGGTGTATTCCTTTTAGCTGTTCTCGTAACGGCTTTCAAATACCTGCCGTGGATGATACATTTTCGAGGGATCCATCGAACGATTGTCTAGCTGTGCAGAAAATTTGAGCCTTCCCATAATTCTACATAGGCATTCGTGTGGAATGGATTATCTGGAATTGAATTGCATTTGCATGATGTGGGACGCTGTCGGATTGTCCAGAACTCTCCATGAAAGTGATGGCGGCCGGTTTTGAATCCTCTGAGGCGAATCACAGTTACAGATTTTCTTAGGCAACAAAAATTAAATCAAGATTATTGAGATCAGCCCAGTTTACAAAGTGTTGGTCAGTTTCATCTGCGATTTAGTACTACGAGACAGTGTGATGATTTCTGAAATCGGCAGCTTATATTGCAAGGTGGAGGTGTATATCTAATGTATTGTCAGACCGAGGTAGTTGTAGTTTGATTGTCGCCGGTGATGCTTGCTGTTAATTGTTGAATATTTGAGTTTATGTTGGGGAATTAGTTTAGCGTTATCAGTGGCTTTCCGGACGTAGGTTGATCATATCCATGTATTTTGTCTCTTTGACGTTGTTGGTCTTCCTTTTCTGTGTGGGTTTTCTGGATAATGATTGTTTTGCATATGATTATGATTCTACGTCCCCCATGATTAGCTTCGTATTGATCCATATTCAGAGTGACTGCTTGATTCACCCATTCACTGTGTGCCATTTGTCAGAGGAAGCAGTGGGCAGGCGAGGTATAGCACCTCAATTTAAATATTAATCGAGAAACTGTGGTTCGTGTTTTATATATATATATATCTCGGCCATCGGTCTTCGCGCTAGTCTCGCACATCTCAAGCATGTTTGTGTCCTGCATTTCGTACAGCTTAGCTGTCGAACAACGCACCAGTGAAAATAAATTCTCTCTCTCCACAGTTCAGTTTTTTTCTGCAGTTTTAATATGTTGCACCCGTCCCTACAAATCGTACTCAAGGCGATGATAGTTTTGTGGCTGTGAAGCCAACGAAACACGTCTCGGCATGAATATCAGTTTGCCCCCTCCCCCCCCCCCCCCCCCCAAACACACGCACAAACACACGACGTGTTAGAAACTTTACTAACAATATTCTTCGGGTATTGTGAGAATTGTGACTGAAGTGAAGCATTATCAGCTGTAACAGAAAAGAGACTCGGCACATAATTTCTTAGAAAACTGGTGCATTGAAAAATAAATCACTGTATAAACGATAGATAATATTTCGAGAGAGCCAGGAAACAAATACCAATGAAGCAATCTATTTCGTCTTTTCGTTCTGAGAATTTCCTCATTCTTGCATAATTGCCTTGGGTTGAGAATAAAATGCTGTCGTTGCTTTTGGTATAAACAATCAGTTTTTGTATCAGGAATGTCATGAATGATGATCGTTGATAATTTGACACTTCGTATCGAAATCAAATCATAAGACCCATGTGTAAATGGAATGAAATTGCTCGTCTCTCAGTAAAACGTGTCCACAGAGCATTCTGTTTCGCCAATAAGTTTCGCCGTCACTTTGGGATTATATAGAAGAGTCAATTACATCTGTTGTGGAAAGAATATAATTTGTGTTAACTCTGTTAACCTCTTTACTTGCCGGCGCTTCAGCTTGGAACCACGCGACCGCTATGGTCGCAGGTTCGAATCCTGCCTCGGGAATGGCTGTGTGAGATGTCCTTAGGTTAGTTAGCTTTAAGTAGTTCTAAGTCTAGGGGACTGATGACCTCATATGGTAAGTCCCATAGTGCTCAGAGCAATTTGAACCATTTGAACCTCCTTACTTCGAAATTTTGCGGATGGGCCGACACTATCCTCGCAGTCATTCGGATTGTCCCTACAACTTCGTCCTCGTAGCCTAACTGAAATGTGCAAACAAAGCTAACGAAGAGAACACTCAGTCAGCACTGACAACAGCCAAAACATGAAAGCGAAAACATCTAGAAATACTCCAACTAAACATCCGTTGTTTCAAGACGCTACTGAGTGGGACACACACATTGCTGTGCCTTTCACGAGATACTTTACCGCCGACTGAACTATCTGAGGCTGATGCACGACCCACCTTCACAACTTCGTTTTAACCAGTACCGCTTCTAATCAACGGTCCCTGGTTCGAGCGCCAGTCACATCTTTAACCTGCCAGGTGGCTTAAAATCAGCGCACACTCCGCTGCTGATTGAAATATCATTGTGGAATGCTGTGCATATTCAGAATTCCACGGCACACAATTCTAGAGTACGCGCCTTAATACAGGAACAGAAATCAAATAGTGACAGTACACACGTCTAGGATCACCGGTCAAGAAGTCCACGGCAGTTCGGGACCATACAACACTGTGTGTCACGACGTATTTAACGATCAAATGGCTAAGAAAATGAGACCCATTAACAATTCAGAAGAAGAATAACGCACAATTACCAGAATAAAAGAAGTGATTCCATGATCTTCTTGCAAGGGGATTTCTTGCATTGTATATGGAACATTCAATATCCACGACTTGAGAATTTGACGTATGTTGAGAAATTTTCAGGAATGTATTGCGTCCATCTTTCTCCTGTTCAATGACCCAGAAATAGTAATTATTATTTATTGTTGCTGTATATTAAACGAATTACATCTGCAAGTTTGTTTAACCAGTCACTTAAAGGATATTTTATTTTGTTTTCGTAACTAGCTAAGTCGTTTTATTCTCATCCAACGCAGCCGTTTTTTTAGCGTTTTAGTGGGAAATGAAGGCTGCTCACGTCTGAAGAGAGAGAACAATTTTAACATAGCAACTGGAGCTTTAACGCCAATCTAAAACATTGACATATACTTCGGATACTAGTGCATTGGCAAACCTGAATAAAATCTTTGACTCAAAAGGGGACCGCACCTTCTCCTCATCACCGATTTCGTCCAGTTTTATGGTACTCGTATATGCAGGGGTTGGCCAGAAGTGGAAGTGCAGAAGTGGGAGCTCCAGATGGCTAAGCGTTAAGAGAAAGAAGCGTTTCTGGCCCGGATCGGGTGAGGCATGAGCCGTTTATGTTAGCGTAACTTCCAGGTAGCTTTCGGCGCAACGGAAAGACTACAAAACGGTTATTAGAGGGTGCTAGAGTCGAGCCCCTCCGCGAAGTTCTTTTCTTTCCTGTTTTTAAGTTACATTACAAATGAACCAATATGATTGTCAATACACTTATTAACACGTAAATAAAAGGCTTGAAAGGGAGTAGGGAGCTACCTAGCAAAAGAACGAGCCACACTGCTGAAGTAAGCGTTGTGCCCAACAGCCAATGGGGCCGATTTTACCTCCACCGGGAAAACCTATTCTTCGCGTGCAGATGCCGAGGGCTCCTTGAAGGTCAACATGAAACTAACGGGATACGAAGTCCTTCACGGCTTGGAATCACTTCTTGGAAAGTTAACTACAGAGTATTCGGGGACGAGTCCCTTCTTCGAAATTTGTTTGCAAGCCCAAATTTTCCTTTGCCTTTCCTTTTCATGCCTTTCAGGAAGATATTAATAAATACAATATACTGAATATCAATATTTTGAACATGGCTGTGCTTCAGCAACGGTTAGTCAGCCAATGAATCCAAAGCAGCCTGCCAGTTGCAACGTAAAGTGGTTTTAATCAGCTTTTTACCATGGTTTCGACGAACGTAAACCTGTCTTCTGAAAAAAACCTGTAACAGTATTCCATACTGAAGCCCCAAATAATTAAGCGATTTGACATTTACCCAATGAAAATCTGCTGTCAGCGAACATCACTTTATACATTATACAATATGCTGGCACCTATGGTCAGGGTTTGTCAAGTAAAACAGTTAAAATCCATAGCTGAGATTTTGATTGGTTTTATTTCTGGATTTTAACTACTTTCCTCGATGAGCCCTTATCATAGAGGGCAGCATATTTTATAACGTGTACAGTGATGTGCGCTGACCACATAATTTCATTGGACAAATGTTATATCGCTTCATTATTTGAATTTCCAATGTGAAAATCTGTTACAGTTTTTCTGAAGAAAACTGCTTTACATCCGTCGAAATCATGGTAAAATTCTGAGCAAAAGTATCTTCGGTTTCAACTGATGGGCTGCTTTGAATTCATTTACTAATATACTGAACATTTCTTCGGTTTATTTGCCGTGTAAGTAACGTAAAACTTGAAAATAAAACAAAAACGACTGCGTATGGACTCTACTGCAAAACCCCCGAACTACAGTTCTGTGGTCTTTACGCTGCTTATTTCCTGCCAAGACCTGCACATACCATAAATCTGGATGAAACTGGTGATGACGAGTAGACGCAGTCCGCTTGTTAGTTAAAATTATTTACTTACGTTGGCAGCAAAATACCGCCATATATTTAACACCTACGATTAACGCCGTAGAAGCAGGCACAAAGCTCCGTCACCTAACCACTTTTTCTTCCTCCTCAAGATATTACCCGCCCTGGGAAGGCGATAAGAATCTAGACGTTCTGCAGCTTAAATTTGCGTTCAGGAGCATCACTTCACAAGAGTTGACTAAAAGACCTGCTGGAGAAAACAGTGAATCAGCAGATGGAATATTAAATCACTACTAACAGTATTTCTTTGAGTGCATTTTACTGCCTCTTCCAACATAAAAAAAATTCGCATGATTGTCAGTGAGGCACCAAGGAACACTGCCCTCCATCCTGAGAACGTTTTTTCAACATTAACATTAGAGCTCACATTGCACAGACAACTACCCTCAGTAATACTGTTCATTGTATCCTTCATTTACGCAGGGAAAACTTTCAGACCTCAAATTTCCAAAGGACATCCCACTGAAACAACAATATGGCACTGTACATCATGAACTTACGCGAAAGAACTAAAAACCTACGGCACAGCGTAGTGTGTACGACAGTTACAACATCATGATCTGAATTACAATATTTGAGAATCAGAGTAAACTCGTACTGACAAATGCCTGAAATATACGACTAGACAGCCAGTCATTGTGGTAGTAAGTAGATCAACATGAGATACAGTAAATAAATGTAGCAAGCACAAATGCGTATGAGGCGTGTTGCCATGAGTCTTCCAAGCAGGTTGCAAATAATACTGGACGCAGAATTCGACTGCTAGCTTCTCGTTGTAGAATGTCGTCTGTCAACTTTGTCACGACGAGCCTTTCCGTAAAGAGACCACGCCAATGGTAACACCATACCAATTATTAAATAAAAATCAGAGAGTATGATCCTTAAAGATATAATTATACTTTCGACCAAGCAAAATAACTGTTTCCGAAAACGATTGGGAGCCGTATGCTCGCTGTTGCGCAGAACTACTCCATACATTACATTTTGGCGACAGTTTCACTTGATACCCCCTGTTATCGTGTCGAATCTCCTATTGCCCAGGAACTCGACGTGGCATGGACTCAAGCCGTTGTAAGTCCGCTGCGGTAGTACGGAGTCATGGCGCTTCTGTAGCCGTCCATAACTGCGAACATTTTGCCAGTGCAGGATGTTGTGCACGAACGATCATATCGTCGCATAAATGTTCGATGGGATTCATGTCAAACGCTCTGGGTGGCGAAGTAATTCACTCTAATTGCCCAGAATGCTCTTTAAACCAATCACGAACAATTGTGACCCTGTGACATGACATCGTTGTTTGGGAACAGAAGTCAATTAATGGCTGCAAATGGTCTCCAAGTACCCGAACAGTACCATTTCCACTCAACGATTGGTTCACTTGAACCAGAGAACCCAGTCCATTCCATGTAAACACAGCCTACACCATTATGGAGCCACCAATAGCTTGCAGCAGGCCGGTGTGGACGAGCGGTTCTAGGCGCTTCAGTCTGGAACCGCGCGACCGCTGCGGTTGCAGTTTCGAATCCTGCCCCGGGCATGGATGTGTGTGATGTCTTTAGGTTAGTTCGGTTTAAGTAGTTCTATGTTCTAGGGGACTGATGACCTCAGATGTTAAGTCCCATAGTGCTCAGAGCCATTTGAACCATTTGAACTAGCTTGCACAGTGCCTTGACAGCTTAGAGCCATGGCTTCGTGAAGTCCACGTCACGCTCTAGTCCTATCATCAGCTCCTACCAGCTGAAATCGGTAGACATCTGACCAGGCAACGGTTTTCTACTCGTCTAGAGTTGAAACGATATCGTCACGACCCCAAAAGAGGGGCGTTCATTTTTCGCAGTGTCGCTTGTCTGTTAGCACTGGCAAACACCGCTGCTCTCGGCCTTTAAGAGAAACCTTCCGCCACTGTGTTGCCCGTCTTGAGGGGTAATGCCTGAAATATGTTGTTCTCGAAACACTCTTGACTCTGCGAATTTTGAAATAGCTTCTAACTCCAATTACCGTTCAGAGTTCAAAGTCTTTTAATTCGCGTCGTGCACACATAATCATGTAGGAAACCTTTTCACGTGAATCACTTGAGTACAAATCACACCTTCAATGCACTGCCTTTTTACATCTCGTGTACACGATGCTACCGCCATCTGTATGTGGATTAGATAGCACATTACGTTTGTGACCTCTGTGTATTACGACGTGCGCTTTATGACCTCTGGCAGCTGTTTCACTCTTTGAAAATTGTATTCAAAGCTGCAAAACTTGTATACGTGAACCGTACATACATAAGCATTGGTCAAAACCAATGAGCTTTTAGGTTGTCACAAGCCACGGGGATACGTTTTATCCCACTTACTGGCACGTACACTCATAGCCACAATTGTCAGCAAGAAAACTTGATTGGAAATAAGGACTATTATCGCAGTTTCGATAAATTTTACTGAACGAGACGTTAAATTGAACATTTCGTCTGCAAGTAAATACGGTCTTAGTGCTGACGTATATAATTTGCAGCTCCAGTAAATGTTGCATTTACGATAAATGTTAGTACATTTGCGTCGTGTTTGAGAAAGTAACTGGTTTTACTGAGTCATATCTTTTGCGTATAAAATTTGTCTTACGTTACTTATTTTCAATTCCTCATAAAGCTAGATGAAAATTACCGCGTGTATAGTAGAGCTGTAATCCAGTACTGCAGCATATTTGGTGACATTCCTACACTAGATCACCTCTACCGTACTGAGTATTTAACACGTCGACTGCAGTGTGACCGGCGATGGCCTCGTGGCCGTTGGTGTATTAATAACTCACTTTTTTAATGCTGTATGTGGTAAACATCGACAGGCAAGGGCTGTCCATAGGCGCATCACTCCGTTCAGTAACACATATGCACTGATACAACACATATAGGACCTACATACGCGAATTTAGTTTTCGGCTCGGAGAACTTCCTTAACGATGGCCGAATGAAAGTAATAAGGTTCCAATCGTCGATTCCGACCAAGGTTTGTTGGGAAATTTTCCTTCGTTCTAAGACGGATGCTGGAAGTGGTAAGGCCCCCCTCCAATTTATTCCCATTGGGATCCCCTGTCTGCCCCACTATCAGCTCCTCTGATAGTTGGCTGAAAAGAACCGCAACTCTATAATCGGCCCAATCTCGAACAGCCTGCAAAACTTACAGTAAGATTAAGAAACAAAAGTAAGAAAACAGTGACTGGAAAGACTTTCGAGCCTTATCATTGACAATGTTTCAAAGCCGACAGGAATTGCTGCTGTCAACTAGTTTCCGGCCAAGCATTGTGAGTGAAACGCCGTACTGTGAACATTCGCGGTCGGATACCTCGTTTGACGAGCCCCGGGCACTCTATTACATCTCGTCTGTCCCGACTAAATTAATGGATCTTAATGTCCTAGAAAACATCTGATACTACTTACAACGGCAAGATAGGAAATGACGTGTCCACAATTAGGAATCTCATCTGCATCTAATCGTCAGCCAATTCCTTTTGCTGGATGTAGCATACCTGAAGACGCGACGAATCTCTTATTCGCCGAACTGAGGCCATTATCAAGTCTAATACCTGCGTTACTTAGCGTCATGTCTCAAGTGTATTGCAAAATTTTTGTCCGAACAGTAGAAATTTCAAGTTGGAATATCATCAATATTGTAAAAGGGTAGATTGCTACTCAGACTCGATGAACTGCCACCGCGTCATCCTTACGGTCAGTGGCAGTCTTACCGTTTTGCTAATAGTGTTAACTTTTTGTCCGTTGAAATTACTTTGGAAATGAAACAGGAGCAGCAAGTAGTTCGAAATAATACATGCATCTAAAAACTGAATTCCGTTCAAACAGGCGTTGAAAGGCCCAACGGTATTGACCGATCGCCGAAGACGCCACCGAACAGTGTGTGGAGAGGCATATGGCCAGCACACCGCTCTCCCGGCTATCAGCTTTCGTGACCGGAACAGCTATTTGTCACTCGTGGAGCGCCTCAACTGGCCTCACAAGGTCTGGGTGAACGCCACTTGAAAAAAACGCCTTGGCATACCCGGACGGTTACCCATCCGAGTACTAATCACGCCCGACAACGCTAACTCTTTCGATTTGACGGTGTTACCATCGCGGCAAGGCCGTTGGTTTAATAAGTACACTCCTGGAAATGGAAAAAAGAACACATTGACACCGGTGTGTCAGACCCACCATACTTGCTCCGGACACTACGAGAGGGCTGTACAAGCAATGATCACACGCACGGCACAGCGGACACACCAGGAACCGCGGTGTTGGCCGTCGAATGGCGCTAGCTGCGCAGCATTTGTGCACCGCCGCCGTCAGTGTCAGCCAGTTTGCCGTGGCATACGGAGCTCCATCGCAGTCTTTAACACTGGTAGCATGCCGCGACAGCGTGGACGTGAACCGTATGTGCAGTTGACGGACTTTGAGCGAGGGCGTATAGTGGGCATGCGGGAGGCCGGGTGGACGTACCGCCGAATTGCTCAACACGTGGGGCGTGAGGTCTCCACAGTACATCGATGTTGTCGCCAGTGGTCGGCGGAAGGTGCACGTGCCCGTCGACCTGGGACCGGACCGCAGCGACGCACGGATGCACGCCAAGACCGTAGGATCTTACGCAGTGCCGTAGGGGACCGCACCGCCACTTCCCAGCAAATTAGGGACACTGTTGCTCCTGGGGTATCGCCGAGGACCATTCGCAACCGTCTCCATGAAGCTGGGCTACGGTCCCGCACACCGTTAGGCCGTCTTCCGCTCACGCCCCAACATCGTGCAGCCCGCCTCCAGTGGTGTCGCGAGAGGCGTGAATGGAGGGACGAATGGAGACGTGTCGTCTTCAGCGATGAGAGTCGCTTCTGCCTTGGTGCCAATGATGGTCGTATGCGTGTTTGGCGCCGTGCAGGTGAGCGCCACAATCAGGACTGCATACGACCGAGGCACACAGGGCCAACACCCGGCATCATGGTGTGGGGAGCGATCTCCTACACTGGCCGTACACCACTGGTGATCGTCGAGGGGACACTGAATAGTGCACGGTACATCCAAACCGTCATCGAACCCATCGTTCTACCATACCTAGACCGGCAAGGTAACTTGCTGTTCCAACAGGACAATGCACGTCCGCATGTATCCCGTGCCACCCAACGTGCTCTAGAAGGTGTAAGTCAACTACCCTGGCCAGCAAGATCTCCAGATCTGTCCCCCATTGAGCATGTTTGGGACTGGATGAAGCGTCGTCTCACGCGGTCTGCACGTCCAGCACGAACGCTGGTCCAACTGAGGCGCCAGGTGGAAATGGCATGGCAAGCCGTTTCACAGGACTACATCCAGCATCTCTACGATCGTCTCCATGGGAGAATAGCAGCCTGCATTGCTGCGAAAGGTGGATATACACTGTACTAGTGCCGACATTGTGCATGCTCTGTTGCCTGTGTCTATGTGCCTGTGGTTCTGTCAGTGTGATCATGTGATGTATCTGACCCCTGGAATGTGTCAATAAAGTTTCCCCTTCCTGGGAAAATGAATTCACGGTGTTCTTATTTCAATTTCCAGGAGTGTATATCTACCTAATATGAAGCAACTGTGCTTAGTAACTGTTATACGCTTACAGGGGACAACAATGCAGTGAACATACCAGACTATTCAACGTGAAAGCCATGTTATTAGGTCGCACCCACGAGCATCCTCAGTTACTACTTGAACGTAGCATTCAGAGAAGCGGATCTCGTCGACAACTTTTTTTTTATAGTTACTAACCAGCAAGCCCCTCTTCATTTTGAAGTAGCGCTCTGGTTTTACTTCGGCAGCGATTCCGCTAATTACATCATCAAATGGTTGAAATGCCTCTGAGCACTATGGGACTTAACATCTGAGGTCATCAGTCCCCTAGAATTTAGAACTACTTAAACCTAACTAATCTAAGGACATGACACACATCCATGCCCGAGGCAGGATTTGAACCTGCGACGTAGCGGTCACGCGGTTCCAGACTGTAGCGCCTACAAGTGCACGGCCACTCTGGCCGGCTTTTACACTGTAAAAGTTATTTCTATTCGCAGATAAGGTTTTTCTCGAAGTGCTTGCTCTGATTTTTATGGTGTTGTCTGTTCGTCGTACTATATAAACAGCTCGGAGGAGGGGAAAATAGCATTAGATCATAGGCTACAAATTAAGTATATAGCAATTAAGATTTAGGAATGATTTCTTATTGCCTAAAAAGTGTGGTTGTTTCTGGTTCCGTACTTCATCCATAAACAAAGCTGTCGGCTCCTGAGCTGCTCTCCATATCGCTGCTCAGCTGAGAACGAAGCTTTGCTCCTGGCGCTATTTCCACATACACCCTATCCCCCACCCTCCGCCAGCGCCTAACGGGACTTCGCTATCTGGTCGTTAATGGTCTCCTCCGATCCACGTGTGCAAAGAGCGGAGGCCACTTTCGCAAAGATAGCTTGGCTCTGTCTCACTTAATATTCTGTGTACTGTTACCGCCTACAGTCTCGTCGATATTTGTATCGCGACATTTCCTGTTGCACTGCTACACAAAAATATTGTGATTCTGACAGAAGGTTGCACTGGGTTCCGGTAAAGCGTACTCTTCTCGAACAGCACCCTGGGAAACTGATGGGTGTAATGTCACCTTTCGACAGACTGATAACCGTTACCTTCGTACGTCCATCCTCGTAGTAGAACGGGCGCTGATAACCTCGCTGTTGTGCGCCCTAAAACACTAATCATCATCATCATCATCATCATCATCATCATCATCTCGTAGTAGATGCTTACAGGGACCCACCCAGGGTTTTCAGTATGAATTCTAACACCTGCAGCCATCTACTTTGAATTTATTTATGCAACGTTTTAGGTGTAAAGATGGTGTAATGAAATACAGAGGAGATTTGCGTAAATAAATTAAATACAAAAGAGATAGCTGCAGATTGTTTTAACTTTCATTTCATGTTCACTATAATGTTAAATTTCCATTATTATTTGTCACTGAAAGAGATTGGGACATTGATCTAATATCAGGTTACCTTCCATTAGGAAAGTTGCTGCACTCAGCGACTCTGATATTATTTTCAAATTGTAGAGCGCAGCAACCAGTCGTCCTTGTTTTTTGTTTTGTTTGGCAAATCCAGACTTCGGCTAATGCCCAGCCATTATCAATCCGCTATTTTCTAGTCTCGATACATGTCAGTTCTCAGTTGTTCAGGCGTCACAGTTCTTTGAATGTTCAGTGAGTATTCAAAGAACAGCAACAGAAAACTGACATGTATCGAGACGAGAAAATAGTGCATTGATAATGGCTAGGCACTAGCCGAAATCTGGATTTGCCAAATAAAACCTACAAAAAAGACCACTGATTGTTGCACTCTATAATTTATAAACTGATCTAATAGCTGCGATCGAGAACTGTACGCCACTTTTGTCCCTGTGTCATACAGGTCGCTTCAAATTCTTTCACAGAGGGGATTCGATTCGGTTATCTGCTAGTCGGACGCCACCATACTAGTGACAGATATTCAACGAACAAGCACTGAGTATGTATGTCCCTATTTGGGACTTTCCGTGAACAGAGGGAGTCTCTATGTTACAGTGTCCACGAAAAACTTCTAATGAAAAGTGGCTACTGTCTGACTATAAAACAAAGCATCAGGCTATAGATACGAGAGGTGCGGAGCGAATCATTTTCGACTGTTAAAAGGACAATGCGCGAAACCTTCAGTGACTACCGACGCAGAATCTCCCACAAAACCCAAAGCAATTGTAATCTTCTGTTAAAGCTGACAGTAGCCCTGATATTACTGTCCAGACACTAATGCATGACACAAGAACGGAATTTTAAAAGTATAAGTACCAAAGCAAAACCATAAATACTGGATTCCGTTCCCAAATGTTCCTTCACTAAGAACGCTGGACTACTGCCTCATTTTAGCTCTTTCGTCACTGCAAATGTATGATGATGTAAAAGAAATTATTCAGATAGTGAAGGGAGACGAAAATTTAATAGTCATGGGTGAATGGAATTCGATAGTAGGAAAAGGAAGAGAAGGAAACGTAGTAGGTGAATATGGGTTGGGAGTAAGAAATGAAAGAGGAAGCCGCCTCGTGGAATTTTGCACAGAGCATAACTTAATCACAGCTAACACTTCGTTCAAGAATCATAAAAGGAGGTTGTATACATGGAAGAAGGCTGGAGATACTAACAGGTTTCAGACAGATTATATGATGGTAAGACAGAGATTTAGGAACCAGGTTTTCAATTGTAAGACATTTCCAGGGGCACATGTGGACTCTGACCACAATATTGGTTATGAACTGCAGATTAAAGCTGAAGAAACGGCAAAAAGGTGGGAATCTAAGGAGATGGGACCTGGATAAACTGACTAAACCAGAGGTTGTAACGAGTTTCAGGAAGAGCATAAGGGAACAATTAACAAGAATGGGGGGAAAGAAATACAATAGAAGAACAATGGGTAGCTTTGAGGGATGAAGTAGTGAAGGCAACAGAGGATCAAATAGGTAAAAAGACGAGGGCTAGTAGAAATCCTTGGGTGACAGAAGAAATATTGAATTTAATTGACGAAAGGAGAAAATATAAAAATGCAGTAAATGAAGCAGGCAAAAAGGATTACAAACGTCTCAAAAATGAGATCGACAGGAAATGCAAAATGGCTAAGCAGGGATGGCTAGAGGACAAATGTAAGGATGTAGAGGCTTGTCTCACTAGGGGTAAGATAGATACTGCCTACAGGAAAATTAAAGAGACCTTTGGAGAAGAGACCGACATGTATGAATATCAAGAGCTCAGATGGAAACCCAGTTCTAAGCAAAGAAGGGAAAGCAGAAAGGGGGAAGGAGTATATAGAGGGTCTATACAAGGGCGATGTACTTGAGGGCAATGTTATAGAAATGGAAGAGGATGTAGATGAGGATGAAATGGGAGATATACTGCGTGAAGAGTTTGATAGAGCGCTGAAAGACCTAAGCCGAAACGAGGCCCCGGGAGTAGACAACATTCCATTAGAACTTCAGCCTTGGGAGAGCCAGTCCTGACAAAACTCTACCATCTGGTGAGCAAAATGTATGAGATAGGTGAAATACCCTCAGACTTCAAGAAGAATATAATAATTCCAATCCCAAAGAAAGCAGGCGTTGACATATGTGAAAATTACCGAACTATCAGTTTAATAAGTCACGGCTGCAAAATACTAACGCGAATTCTTTAGACGAATGGAAAAACTGGTAGAAGCCGACCTCGAGGAAGATCAGTTTGGATTCCGTAGAAATGTTGGAACGCGTGAGGCAATACTGACCCTACGACTTATTTTAGAGGCTAGGTTAAGAAAAGGCAAACCTACGTTTCTAGCATTTGTAGACTTAGAGAAAGCTTTTGACAATGTAGACTGGAATACTCTCTTTCAAATTCTGAAGGTGGCAGGGGTAAAATACAGGGAGCGAAAGGCTATTTACAATTTGTACAGAAACCAGATGGCAGTTACAGAAGTCGAGGGGCGTGAAAGGAGGCAGTGGTTGGGAAGGGAGTAAGACAGGGTTGTAGCCTCTCCCCGATGTTATTCAATCTGTATATTGAGCAAGCAGTAAAGGAAACAAAAGAAAAATTCGGATTGGTATTAAAGTGCATGGAGAAGAAATAAAAACATTGAGGTTCGCCGATGACATTGTAATTCTGTCAGAGACAGCAAAGGACTTGGAAGAGCTGTTGAACGGAATGGACAGTGTCTTGAAAGGAGGATATAAGATGAACATCAACAAAAGCAAAACGAGGATAATGGAATGTAGTCGAATTAAGTCGGGTGATGCTGAGGGAATTAGATTGGGAAATGAGACACTTAAAGTAGTAAAGGAGTTTTGCTATTTGGGGAGCAAAATAACTGATGATGGTCGAGAGGATATAAAATGTAGACTGGCAATGGCAAGGAAAGCGTTTCTGAAGAAGAGAAATTTGTTAACATCGAGTATAGATGTGTCAGGAAGTCATTTCTGAAAGTATTTGTATGGAGTGTAGCCATGTATGGAAGTGAAACATGGACGATAAATAGTTTGGACAAGAAGAGAATAGAAGCTTTCGAAATGTGGTGCTACAGAAGAATGCTGAAGATTAGTTGGGTAGATCATATAACTAATGAGGTATTGAATAGGATTGGGGAGAAGAGAAGTTTGTGGCACAACTTGACTAGAAGAAGGGATCGGTTGGTAGGACATGTTCTGAGACATCAAGGGATCGCCAATTTAGTATTGGAGGGAAGCGTAGAGGGTAAAAATCGTAGAGGGAGACCAAGAGATGAATATACTAAACAGATTCAGTAGGATGTAGGTTGCAGTAGGTACTGGACGATGAAGAAGCTTGCATAGGATAGAGTAGCATGGAGAGCTGCATCAAACCAGTCTCAGGACTGAAGACCACAACAACAACAACAACGACGACGTCACTGCAAATATGAGTTATACAACTCTTAGTGCAGTTACGCTGCAAAACACCCAAAGTCGGTATAAACAAGTGTTCGGGGCCCGATGGACTCCTTGTCAGAAATTATACAGAATTTGCAGCTGAGTTAGCTCAAGTTTTAATAATAAAATACCGTAGAGCCCCCGGACACAAACTGTGCCCAATTATTGGAAGAAAGCACAAGTCACACCTGTCGAGAAGACGATTAGCAGATGTGATCCAGTCTCAATGAGATGCATGCATGGTAAACTCCTAAAACATAAGCTGAACTCCAACATACTCGGCGTATCTCGAACAGACGACCTCGTTCCCAGTTGGCATGGATTCCGCGAATCCCTACTCGCGCTTTAGAGAGTCGTCGACTGAAGTATAACTTCCACCGTCTGTCACGAGAGTATCTAGGACTTCTGCTGTTCATTTTTTAATATAATAGACCTGGCTGACAATGACATTAGTACAGACTTTCGCAGAAGAAGCAGCTACCTATAACGGAATACTACCTGATAAAACTGCACAAATGTTATAGTTGACTTGTATAATACAGGGTGATTCAAAAAGAATACCACAACTTTAAAATTGTGTATTTAATGAAAGAAACATAATATAACCTTCTGTTATACATCATTACAAAGAGTATTTAAAAAGGTTTTTTTTTTCACTCAAAAACAAGTTCGGAGATGTTCAATATGGCCCCCTCCAGACACTCGAGCAATATCAACCCGATACTCCAACTCGTTCCACACTCTCTAGAGATGTTAGAGAATTGGCTGTTCCCTCAGCTCGAACAAGAAGCACAATAATTCGTATTTCAGCAGGATGGAGCGCCACCACATTGGCACTTATCTGTCCGTAACTACCTGAACGTCAACTACCCGAGGCGATGGATCGGCCGCCAGGCAGCCCGTGACAGAGCACTTCATCACTGGCCTCCAAGAAGCCCTGATCTTACCCCCTGCGATTTTTTCTTATGGGGGTATGTTAAGGATATGGTGTTTCGGCCACCTCTCCCAGCCACCATTGATGATTTGAAACGAGAAATAACAGCAGCTATTCAAACTGTTACGCCTGATGTGCTACAGAGAGTGTGGAACGAGCTGGAGTATCGGGTTGATATTGCTCGAGTGTCTGGAGAGGCCATATTGAACATCTCTGAACTTGTTTTTGAGTGAAAAAAAAACCTTTTTAAATACTCTTTGTAATGATGTATAACAGAAGGTTATATTATGTTTCTTTCATTAAATACACATTTTTAAAGTTGTGGTATTCTTTTTGAATCACCCTGTATTTTGATCTGGTGCGTAAAGTGGATACTTGCATTTAATGTACAAAAATTCTGAACTGTGCTATTCACAACTCGCTTCTGCTGGTATTTCAGGTAACTGAATACACGCTCCTCTTCGAACCTGTTTCTGGAAATACCAAAAACACAACGCATGTTCAATCCCGTCTCTGGCCATCCTGATTAAGGTTTTCCGTGATTTCCCTAAATCGTTTCAGGCAAATGCCAGGATGGCTCCTTTGAAAGGGCACGGCCGATTTCCTTCCCAATCCTTCCCTAACCCGAGCTTGCGCTCCGTCTCTAATGACATCGTTGTCGATGGCACGTTAAACGCTAGCCACACCACCAACACAACGCATTACCATGCCTAATACCGTGTAACAAACCCGTTGGCATTCAGATGAGCTTCCAGCCATTTCGGAACGGATAAATAAACAGCCCCTATGATCTCATGGGGCTCTTATAGCAAAAATGCAATATAGTACCACGTGTAGGTAACGAGGATGGAAGTGGATAGCAATCGCACTCACTTTTTTCCAAAGCAGACCACAAAGACACGTTAATGTTGAGATTTGGTTACTCGGATGGCCAGGGGAAATACCATAGTTCAGCACTGTACACAGGAAATTAATCCTGGTCCTGGACTGTGCGAGCTTTGTGAACAGGGGCTCTGTCGTCTTGCAACACAGTATTACCATTAAGGGATAAACAATTGTTCAGTCGAAACGGTAGCGTAATCTTTGGCGTCGAAACGGCAGCGTAATCTTTGGCGGTAATGTGGTCTTGCCGAATAACTACCGGGCCAAAGGTATACAGCGATATGACATGAATGCGTGGACTCTGTTCTTTACGCGTAAAGTCCCGATGCAGCTGACATCAGTAGTCTCTTTCCTATCCTTTTTCTCTTTCGTTCCTTTTTCATCCCTCCACTTCAATTTACAGACAACGTTATGAGTCCCAAGTCATTGCCGAACCCACGTCACTTTCCATTTCTGGGACGTAAACTCGTCCAGAAGTTGGAAACAGTGGGAAGCAAGACACATTCGACCAAAAAACTTTCATTATTCCATAGTCCATATTTCATAGTTTCGACACCACGTTTTCTTGCTACTGGCATTTACATCACTGATGAGGGGTTTCGAATACTCTCACGCCCTGTAGTTCCCTGCCTATGGAGCTGCCATGGTCCGTGGGTGCGACATTCACTTTCCACTGACTTTTGCAGCTATCGTCATTTTATTTTTCGCACAATCCTCTTCATAGACCATCGCTCACGATCACTCATTATACACTTTCATCCGTATTCTGATTTAGTATAAGATGTTTTTCCACTTTCACTGCATGCGCTATAAATCTTAGATAAGTGGCACTTGAAACACCAAACACTTCGCCTGCCTCGGTACGAAAGCACCTACCGAACGTGCGCCAACGTTTTCCCTTCAACCAAATTCACCAAACTGCTACATAATGCACTCATAGCTACTCAGGACACTGTTGTACCCGCAGCTGACGCTTCCAACGTATTGAGATAGCGCAGGTGCCATTTGTGGTGAATTACAACAGCGCAACTCCCAGACTGGGCTAGCATATGCAAATATGTTAAAGTATGCATTTGTCATGTTGTTCCCATCATTTTGTCCAATCTCTACATGTGACGTATTCAAATCGTCCGAGAACGACGTGACAGTGAGTCTGAACTGACAATGATGCAGCGTATGTGGTCTTAGGCAAAAAATGGTTCAAATGGCTCTGAGCACTATGGGACTCAACTTCTGAGGTCATTAGTCCCCTAGAACTTGGAACTAGTTAAACCTAACTAACCTAAGGACATCACACTCATCCATGCCCGAGGCAGGATTCGAACCTGCGACCGTAGCGCCTAGAACCGCACGGCCACTTTGGCCGGCGGTCTTAGGCAAAAATGAATAACAAATCTGCGTAGGTAACTGTCGTGGCAGAGAAAATTATCAGCGATTTCTAAAGAGTCTGATGATGAACAACACGGAGAATGGGCTGTTAGGAAATTGGTCTGGAATGTACTTCCAGTAGGAAGAGTTTACATTCACTGGCAGGCGAAAGGAGAAAGACGGATAAAGAGCACGTTGGTTTTATTACATGGAACTCGTGCACTGCAAATAATTTATGAACTTTAAAATCTGTCACCCCCATTTGCACACCTAACCACTTCTGGTATTTTGTCTGACGTCCTGTATGCCATATTTTACTTGTACCTGGATTTCTAATGTCTGGCCTCGTTTCAGACAATTTTCTTATTTTCTCTCTAATGTTAAGATTAGGGTTTTCACGAAATTCTAGATACCCTTTCAGATTTCTTTTATTTTGATCGGCCTGTTTTTTTACCTTACAATAATCAATAATCTCTCTCCTCCAGTCACGCCCGTTTCCTTCTAAAACAGCTACCGAGCCGCTGTCTAGATTTCTTCGAGTATACTAATATAGCCGCGAATATTCCCAGTAATATTTTGCGGATGAAAGCCTGCGTAGACGCGAACGTCCACGGATGTTAACAACACGGCTAGTGTTACCTTACGTCCCTCTCACTAACGCACACTACTGCATCAAGTGGTAGTGTAAGCCGGTCGGGAATCTGTTAAAAAGTGGTCACGATAGGTTCTTAATATTCTTGTTTTACAGGATGTAACATAAGACAGCCGTGCGCAACTCATCTAACATCGAGTGCTAAATTCCTACTCTTCAGAAACTTTAATTAATCAAGCAAGATGTTAAGCGTCTTTGTTAGATGCGAAAACGAAATAAGTTTACTAAAGTTAAGTTTTTTTACGGAAGGAAAGTGTACCGTGATGGGTTTTGCTTTAAATTTCTTAAATCATCAGCTGGTTTCTCACCTTATGATGTTACACCTATAACGGTCAGAGATTTCTTCTGCCATATGTACAGCCACACGATGCCAGTTCACTTACTAAAATTTTGGCGTCTCGTGTATTTGAAGTTGGAGTAGCTGTTTACTAACGTGAGGAAATTTCTGAGCATGTACATTTTAGCACAGCACAGCATTGTATTGGCGGTGACTCATGGACTGTGGGAAAACAGGAAAAGAAGACAATCAAGCCGCTTCAGACCTAGTATTAAAGAAGAATGTTGAAAATAAAGTGGACTGATAATTTAATAAATGAGGTAGTTCTCTGCAGAATCGGCGAAGAACGGAGCGTAAGGAAAAACAAACAAGAAGAAGGGACAGGATAATACGACATGCCTTAAACATCGGTGAATAACGACCAAGGTACTAGAAAGAGTTGTACAATGTAAAAATATAGGGGAAGACAGACATAGAAATAGATTCACGCAGTTACTTGAGGACGTAGAGTGCTGGTACTGCTCTAATATGAAGAGGTTGACACAAGAGAATATTTCCTGATGGGAAACATCAGACCAGTCAGCAGAATGACGACTCAAAAAGGAAAAACATAACTACATAGTAGTAATACGGTATCACTGGTTCATTTTATAAAATTCAGTTTTTGGTGATTACTGTTTCTATTGTCAGCTTGTATTTAAATTCTATCTGTTTTCATATTTTCATTCCGGTCTCGTAAGCTGACATAAGGCATAAGGCCGGGAGAGCGGTTTGACGACCACATGCCTCTCCGTATCCGCATCCAGTGACGCCTGTGGGCTGAGAATCACTCGGCGGCCTGTCGATACTGTTGGGCCTTCATGGCCTGTCCGAGCACAGTTTGGATTTTTATTCTTGTTTTATCACTTAATAGTGCTGAAGGTGGTTGTGGTTAAAATAAAGCCGACAATACATAGACAATTTTTTTTGTTGAATAAACAGAAGTTGTTTGATCTGATGTGAAGAACAGTCAGGCATGATGAGCCGTTTATTCACAGAAAAGCTCCAAAGCCAAGTATACGGATTTCAGTACAAAAAACAGTTCGAGCCTGGTGTAAGTCTATTGCCAGATTTCTCGCCGTAACAAATCAGTTCATATGTATCAGAGCATGTCAGTACGCACAACGCGCACTAGTGACTAGAGTGTAAGAGATTTACAGATAGGAGTACGATTTCGCTTACACAATTACCAGAGTTCATCTCTAGTTTTAAATGCATTCTCGTTATGTATTACGGATGTAAATCAATTGTGGCATAAATGTGTTCCTGAAACATCTCAAGCCAAATATAAGCCTGTGATTTATTCGGAAACTGTATATTTCTTCCTCTGGTATTTTGATTTTAAGTCACAATGAGAATCGAACATGGGTAGTGAGTTCGGAATTGCAGCTTTCTAAGGATATGGAGATAGGTTTCGACTCGATTGGAATAACCATAACGAGGTCCTGGTTCTACTCTAATGTCGTAACCACTCCATTTGCGGGAGAGGTGTCAATAAGGCCCGAGATAGTTGAGACCACTGGTTTAAATTCCTGATGACTCATTTTCCACCCTTGGTCCCAGCCTGCGAGCCTTCCAGGTACTGCCTCGAGTCTAGTTCACCCCCTCCCTCCCTCCCTCCCACCCTTCCCCGCCCCTTCACACTACCCTATCCACACACAGTGTCTGTGGCTACGGTTAGTACCATCCTTTTGTTGAAGATTGCGACAGTCTTCTTTTCAACGCTCCACAGGCTGGAGACGCGCAGCTTGTGAGGTCATTATCTGCCTATCGGAGGTTGTTGGAGATACGTCAAGGCAGTGTTAGGTGTTTTAAGGTGAATCGGCTTCCATAATTTGTTGCTGACGACTACGAGACGGGTAGCATCTGAGATGGCAACGTCCGGACCCAATGAAGAGAATGCGGTGATCGACGCTTCGAGTCCTGAGGTAAGATTCGAATCTATTTCGTGCGTTTCTCAGAGACCTAAGACTGTTAGCCGTCAGATTAGTAACGAGATCTTGCGACTTATGACGTCAGATGACTTTAATGGCGTGTTTTTTGCTAAAATAGCATGAGGTCTTTGCCAGGAACATCTCTGCATATTTCAAGCGTTATTTCCTTCTGCTTCTGTTCCGTTGGTAAATTTATTATTCAGCGTTTCATTCACGTAGAAAAACATACTTACGTAACGTCTCAGTGTAGTCTTTCTTTGGCGTGTATATTTATATTTGAGTATCTTCAATTTTTGGGGTATGTCAGAAAAACGCACGTCTCATTTCGCTCTCCTTGGCGTTTATCCAAATTGAAAAAGGATAGCAAGAAAGAAACGTGCGAAAGAATGCATTCATATCGTTCGAGGCACAGATGTTGCCTTCAAAATCTGTCCGGAAGAGTGTTGCATAATACAAATTTTTCTCCTGTCTTGTTGAAGGACCCGAGTGTTTTCTGCTGTAAACTAGTGCTTCCATTTATTTTGTTCAGAGTTCCTTTTCGAGACGGCTTTTATAGTGAATTATAACTATAACTTCTTTACTGTGTGTATTAAATAGTGTCCAGAAATAATTCTCTTCACGTGGCGTTTTACACATAACTGATTTCACGTATAATTATGGGCTGAAAGTGATTTTCTTGACGTTCGTTACTGAGCTCAAAAAAACGAATTACATGTTGTGATGTAGGTATGTACTATGTAAGAAATATTATTACAGGGACAAGTACATTTACTTAAGCGGTTTTACTTTTATTCCTTAAATGCCATGTACGGTGCCTTGTCAGCAGTTCTTCACTTTAAACTCTAGCAATGGGTTTTTTTTGTGCTCAGAAACAGTGAATCATTACCCACGTTAACTTGTAACTAGCCTACTCAGAGGGAGATCTTTTATTTCACAAGACAAAGTCTAGCAAAGCGCTTTGATTTCCAAAGATGTTTTTTCTCTCGATGAATGTCTTTACCCAATTTGTTACTGTACATACAGCTTGATACGTAGATATCGCCTTTGATTACTGTGCACGAGAGAAGAGTATGAGCGAAATTAACGCGTCGGCCGGTGGGGCCGAGCGGTTCTAGGCGCTACAGTCTGCAGCCGCGCGACAGCTACGGTCGTAGGTTCGAATCCTGCCTCGGGTATGGATGTGTGTGGCGTCCTTAGGTTGGTTAGATTTAAGTATTCTACGTTCTAGGGGCCTGATGACCTCAGAAGTTACGTCCCATAGTGCTCAGAGCCATTTGAACCATTTGAAATTAACGCGAAGGTAAATTCTTTTTCGAGACGTTTGAGACCGAAAATCGGTTTATTGAACACCTTGGGAATTTGAAAGAATTTCTATCGCTAAAGTTTTGCGTATAGTTTGATCCAAAGTTTATTTTTTATCCACGGCAGTGCTTGACATGTATTCGTCGGAGTTTCTCCTGATACTTTGGACGTTTTAGTGTTAATTTTCATTATCTTTATGCTGTATCCGTAACGCTAGGAGCTTATTACTTACGCACCTGAAGATGGAACGAAACATTACGGAAAATGGCTCAACACAGGTAGCGCAGAGGGCCTCATCATGCCACGTGTTGTTGTTACCTACTGTTTACTGATTATGATGCGTGTACGAAAGTATTACGAATGTTATAAGATATTCGTTGAAGGTTTTTATTTAAAAAAAATACATCATCTCCGATATCTGTGGTACTGTAGTGTTAAATTTCATTATCCCTTTGGTTCATAACAGGTGGTAATATGGCATTTCCCATAACAGCACTGCGGATTAATTGAATGCTATCTTCTTGTACTAGCTACTGAAATATCGGGTGCCATTATCTCAACAACAAAAACTGTAACGGCAGTATCACATTAGTTCCCCAATGCCTTCTGTCTGGTGACTAACAGGGTAAAAGCGAGCGACATTTTGATATATCATCTAAATATATGTCGATTAATCTGAAGTGTTGTTCTTTGTAGTACATTCAACACATTTATGCTGGACCAAGACAATAAGCAAGTGTCTTATTACTGAAAAGTTAGCTTGGCGTAAGTTTTTGTGAACACGCAGTCAACGGAGTCCTAGGGATATGTAGTTTATAGAGCTGACGTTGCATCCTTACACGTACGCACAGTACAAATGTCCCACTGAATGTGACTTTGGTTAGTTCGCTACATGTTTCATTACTATTTGCTCGGCACATCTGACTATTGACCGAAATTAGTGAGTTCCTGTTGATAATTTACAGAAGCTATGTACGTTAATGGAAAAAGTGTAAGTAGTTATTCCACTCGGAAGTGCTGCAAGTATCTAAATAAATAATTGTTGATGGTTTTGGAGGTGTAGTGTAGAGATTTCCAGTTCTTTAACGATAACTTCGCTATTTTACCTTCATCTTGCGTCAATGACGAAAAGTAATCAACCACTTTGGCAGTAAATATCATCGCGCTTACTTATTTCATTTAGTGTTATATTGTGTTCTTCTTGTCAAAAAGATGTCACTTCTGTCGCAGGGCTAGAGTGAAGGTATTTTCCCTACCTTGAGAAGGGAATGTAAGACATACTTTCAAATACCTTTACAAACTCCGCAACCGCCGTGTACAATAGGGGCTCGGCTGTCTTATCGGTCAATCAGCCTCCCCCTCACCCTCTCCCAGGTCTGTGAGCCGGTAGCATTGTACGCCAGCCCAGTCAGCGACCTTCACACCAGCATCAAGGGCAAACAAACCCCTAAAGTGCGCCACTTAACGACTTTGCGAGTTGCGAAATGTCAGTACTGAGATCCGAATGCCCAGCACTGAAGTAAGAGACTTCCGGAGTCAGTACGCTAGAATTTACTTTCGTAATACTCTATATAGGGATAATGTGGGAGGTAATGGGCACAGGTTCTGAAAAGTCTTACAATAATTAATTATACACTTTAAATAGTTACAGATTGATTCTTGCAGAGAAGATAAAAGCAACGAAAGCTATTTATTCCCATAAACAGCGCCGTCTCCGATTTCGGATTGGCAGGTCAATCATCAGATGGCTTATTCCCTTTAAGATACATTTTTGTTATAATGTACTTAAGTTGTCATTTTTGACTTCCCCCCTCCAACTAGTGAAAATTATTTGGTGTGTTGGAGCGCTGCAACCAAAACATGTGAGAAATTGTCTATTTCACTGTAATTGTGCATCATAACGATTTCAAACAATGTAAACAAATTATTAAAGTAACAGTGATTTAATTACGTACGTCGGCGTGGAATTTCCGATTTAGTAACTAAACCATTTTCACTTCCATAACTTTGTTACATTGTTTGAAGTAGTTATGTGGCGCAGTTACAATTAAATAGACAATTTCTCACATCACGTTTTGGCTGTAGGGCCCCACCACCCGAAGGAATGTTAACGACATGGGGGAATAAAAAGTGAGAACCAAAGTAAACTATAACAGAAATGTATCTTAATGAACAGCCCGTCTGATGCTGAACCTGTCGGTTCGAAACCGGTAACAGCACTATTTATGTGAATAAACAGCATTATAAAAAGTGTCTGGCTGCTGTTACCTTCTCTCCAAGAATCTACCTGTATTTTTCATGCAGCCGCAGTGTCAGACTATCAGTTTTCGACAAAATAGCATTGAAGTTGAAAACTTGTTGGTGATATATACAGTAATCAATTGTTATGGGAACTGTCATCCGAATCATTAATTCTCATGATTTCAACAATACTCCTACAGGGTGGTGATTAAAGTATGTATAAATTACATTGGATGTTGCACAAGTGCTAGTCAGACATTTTTGTGTTTTGGGTATTAGAAACTTTTTCTCACTAGTTACCAACAATT
The DNA here is from genome assembly GCF_021461395.2 of Schistocerca americana. Classification (NCBI taxonomy): domain Eukaryota; kingdom Metazoa; phylum Arthropoda; class Insecta; order Orthoptera; family Acrididae; genus Schistocerca; species Schistocerca americana. Next base: position 194,563,851 of record NC_060119.1, read on the forward strand.
ACAAACCGATATTTAATAATTCTCAGTCTTCTTGGGAAGCAAGATATGAAATACGAGAAAGCTCAGTGAACGAAGAACGCTCACCAGGCTATGGCGTGTAGAGTTACGTTTCTCATTGACAGTTAATTTTGTTGAGCGACGGTACCGCTGTCAACCTAATTCAGATGTTCAGCACGTTCCAATCGAGTAGTCGTAGCTGTCGGTATTGTCTGTATTCATGAATGGTAGTAAGTGCCACGAGCTTTGGAAGTTCACACTTGGCTATTTGTTGACGATGCCTAGTGTGATTCGGTATCACAGTTGTTAAAATGCCGAACCGAGGGTTCGACGCTCTGCTAGTCCCAGGTAGCACATGGCTTTTGGGAGGAAAATGTATGCTCTCTTGCGATTCGCATTGGCAAAGCTGTTGTGTGGCGTCGTCTCAGGTCTGAGGAAGAAATTAGGACCACGCACATAAATGTTCACGTCGACCGCTTGTGACTGCTTCAGTGAAGTACAACTTCCGTCTCGAGTAGGAATTTAGCAAACGTCTATCCTGGATTTCTTTCGCGCGTATGGTACAGCACGTTTCATAAAAATTCATTGTCCTTTATTGCTCAGTGAACATATGGTGCCACATTTGTCGACTGACTACTTACAATACTCCAGGGCCAGTCTGCTTATGGTTATCCATAGTTCTCGAAGGTAACGACTAATCAAAAGAAGAGTTTTCGTTTGATACACTGAAAATTATTCCACAGCCTAACTGAAATTTATTTATGTCGTACTTTGGGCTCTACGGCTAATACAGCTCATTCAGAAAGCCGGTCATCATTATTGGGATTCTCCATTTTTCAGGTTGGTGAATGTCCAATGAGTCAGAGGTTTCATTTAAATAATATGCTTTTGACGAAAATCGCAACGGCGTTTCGAAAAGCGCATTGTACTTATTATTTAATTTATTCATTCATTATAGTTAAAATTCATGAAAACGGAACCGTTGCAAGTCGAGTTTGAAATAACATATCAATCTAATATTTTATTTTCAGTTTGACGTAGTTTCGTTCCGCGTTCTTGGGATAAATTTAGAACTTTTTTACTTGAAATATAAGAACAGTCTTAAATTAATTTTCTCATTGTCATGTTTATCCCTGAAATCTTACGTAATGGCACTTGTTATGTCTCCAACTATCGGACTTTCCCGAAGGACACAGCCTATTGGATCTACTTCTTTGCTGTGACAACTGCTTTGCGTTGCGCATTGTCTGTCGGTTTCTTTTTATGCTGTCCAAATCATCAAACTGTTATCATCTGGTAGGGAGTAACTCAATTAAAACAAAATACGTAATGCAACGGACAGTAAGTGCCTTTTAAACAGATACAGAACGCACATAAAATCAGAGAATAAATTTGTTGTTACAGTTGCAACACCAGCACCAGCACCAGAAATGACTGTCGGAGACTCATAAAAGATCGCACTCGACATTTTAAAAGTTAGACAAGAAGAAAGCGCCTACCATAGTTCTAGTGGAAAACATAATGTTTTTTTAATCCTTCGATATTAATGTTGGCGCAGCGATATGCCTATAGAAGAGACTTAAGCTTTCTCATTGTAATGCAGACGGCTCTGGTATTACTCCAAGGTGGCCGTCATGAAGTCGACCAGTTAAGATTCTTACACTGTGAGCATCATCTCCACCGTCTCTGACACCGAAAAGCAAGGACCTGTGTGCATCGCTTGCGTTCACGCTATTACCTTCTGTGGTTTCATATTATGGGGCAGCTCTGTGTACGCATCAAGGAAAGTCCAAAAACATCCTGTCAGGGAGATCTTTGGTGTCAGTTCGCAAACTTAATGTTGGTCGTTGTCTTGTAGTTCTGACTCTGCCATCCCTGTACATATATACCATCGTGGTGTTTGTTGCTGACAATACTGTCTCATTCAGTGAACGTTAGACACGGCAACGATTTACGTTTGTATTATATTTCCTTAAGCATTGCACAGAAAGTTTTGCGCTTTTTAAGAGGTTTCGTTTCCAGTTGGCTTCTAGTAGACCCGAAAAATAGTTGATACACCTACCAGTTTTCAAATCCAGAAAGGTATACTGTTTTGTACAGAAAGTCCTCACTGTTGTTGAAAACTTTCCTCTCTCTCTCTCTCTCTCTCTCTCTCTCTCTTTCGTGTTATAATAATTCTTTTTAGCTATTTTGTTACTTTTCAGCCATACGGAGTGGCCGAGCGGTTCTAGGCGCTTCAGTCTGGACCCGCGCAGCCACTACGGTCCCAGGTTCGAATCCTGCATCGGGCATGGATGTGTGTGATGTCCGTAGGTTAGTTAGGTTTAAGTAGTTCTAAGTTCTAGGGGACTGATGACCTCAGGTGTTAAGTCCCATAGTGCTCAGAACCATTTGAACAATTTTTTTGTTACTTTTCCAATCGGTATTCTACCCACAGACTCATTTGTTGGCGAAGTTTCTTGGGCGCGCTTGGTCCCCACATCATGTGATAAGTAAAAACAAATGTTACGAGTAGAATAGGACTGTACCGTAGCACTCACAACTGTTCTATGGGAAGTGGCTCCAACATGTTTTACTGAAACTGCGTAACATCATCGAATCTGGCTGTGTCAGAATATGGTTTATAAAGTTTTCATGTCAAGTAATAAATTCCCTGAAATCACTTCCCGACACACGTTAGTAGAGTAACTGAAGCAAACGAATGCTAAAAGTCTGGGTCCTCCTTTACAGACATGTTTACACCCGAAACGCGTCGGACATTCTTAAAACATTGAAAACGTAATGGCAAGGCACGGTTTGTTAGTGGCAAACACCTTGAACAACGAGGTTTTCATTTGAAATGTTCTATGAAACAGTGGAAAAAAAGTCGGTCTGACCTTGAAGCCTGCTATTCCTCGAACTCGCCCACACTGTCTCCAGCAGAGCGCCACCTTGATTGGCAGTTGTAATATAACGGGCACTGCACACTAAAAGGATCACGCTCATTTAATCACGGTCACGTGCAAAACAACAAAGAGATTCTGTACTACTTTGGTATTCATGCGCTATGAAGTATTCGCACAGTTTCTACGAAATTCTTTTGTGGATGTCCATTTCTCATCAATACTTACGTTTTAAAACATTCTCGACAGTACACAACGATATCCTACAGTTTGCGAGATTGGATGATATTGGAGCGAAATATTGATCTCATTCTTCAGTGGAGCATGTGGCACTCTACATCACTGCAGTTATCAGAGTTTAGGAAGAGGCATAATACGTTCATTTTCAAAAATCTTTTCACTTGAAATAGATTCTGAAGGAAGGCAATAGGCTGGAGATGGGCTTTTCTCTGTCTCCCTAATATGAGAACGTTTCATTTCTGCGGGACCTAGTACGAAGAGCTTATCGGATAAGCAACAGTACAAAGTACACTGAATATTCTGGAACATTGTATTTTGGTATTAACTTGATGTGCTACTCTTATTCGTAATTACAATGTATCATCTCAAATTTTATGAGGCTTGGTACAATCTTTTTATTTAAGTTCCGTAGAAATATTTTGCACGTTTTGTGATGATGTCTGGTGTCCTCTGATTTCGTGTGTTCCCGTGAGTGTGATGAGGAACTGAAATTACACTCTGGTAGAAATCTCTTTATTGTAGGCAGTGTAACCGTTTATGATTTGTCATCATAATTTTCGGCACTCTGTTTCAAATTGCCAGATCTGTCTGTAAAAGTTACTAGACTAACAGTTCTGATACCTTTTAACATTGTCCATGAAGTTAATCTACAAGCCAACTTCTTTCAGTTTTGATGTACTAGACGATTGGATCTCAGAGTATGAGACGTTTTTCGTCAGGAATAGCGTCTCTTCCCCGTTTTTATTCAAAGTGCCATTTTTCCGCACTCATATTTTCTTTTTTTGCCATAAACAAAATTGCAACAGTCGTTTACTATCATTAGACTGTTTCCATTCTGATTATTGCAGGTGAAGTAGTCAAAAGGACTGAAATTTGGTACGTGGTACACAGAGCAAAAGGTAATTTGAGACTTTAGAGCATAGTTTCGAGCCGATGTTGTGCGTTAGGAAGTTGTTCATTTTTTATCGGCATTGTGATTGACGCTAATTCACAACCGTAAATACGAAATATTGGTATTCTGAAGCCATTACGTATAAATAAATGTTAACTGTATGTGTGCAGCAGTTTTGGTTGATAAAATAATAAAGCGAAAGGACATAAATCAATGACTACGCCAAACACGTTGCAATAAACGTTGCCGTGTTTTCTCTCTGACAGTGATTTCACAGGCTCCTGAGATTTCTCTATCAGAACGTTCGATGTTTATTCATTTTATTTATATTTGTATTGACGAGCCATCGTCTATATCCACTGATCATAATTCTGCATTATACTTATTATACTTACTCTTCGTAAATGTATTATGTTGAAATGAAGCCTTGGCTGGTCTTTTTCTGTAAAGTGTCCCGAATGGCATAGGCCATTTTCAGTCTTTCTAGGTTGTATCTCTTTCCCCCAAATTTATTTTAAAACTGAGGCGCACTGTCAGTCTGGGTCTGAGCGCCACTAACTGTGCGCACGTGGATTCTTAAGATTGTTCGTAACAGTATCTCCCAGAAATCTCCATCCGAACAGGACTCAGAATGGCAAACAGAACCGACCGATCGCTGTGTCATCCTCAGCTGATAGGCGTCACTGAATGCAGACATGGAGAGGCGTGTGGTCAGCACACTGCTCTCCCGGCCATTGTCAGTTTTCGTGACCGGACCTTCTCAATCAGTAGCTCCTCAGTTGGCCTCACAAAGGCTGAATGCACCCCGCTTGCCAACAGCTCGCGGCAGACGCGGACAGTCACCCATCCAAGTTCCAGCCAAGCCTGGCAGCGCCTAAACTCGGTGATCTGACTGAAAAAAAAAAAAAAAAAAAAAAATATATATATATATATATATATATATATATATATTACTGTTACCACTGCGGCAAGATAGGTAGCACAGTGAAATTACCAGCGCACGGTTATACGTTTGTCGGGCAATACACATCACAGTGTTGGATAAAGTTGTTGTTGGCAACAGTTTCTGTGCCTTCGACCAATAGTTCCGCTAGATGCGATTTCATGTTGTCGATTTTAACTCACTTTGCAAACTACTTTGAAGATATTCAGATAAAAGGCTTGGCACGTAATAACAGTGCGATTCTTCAGCACCCCGTGTCTTAATAAGGGGGATGATACCTATTATCATTTCAGTCTCCCCGAATGACGCAAGCGCCATGGTTCAAATGGCTCTGAGCACTATGGGACTTAACATCTATGGTCATCAGTCCCCTAGAACTTAGAACTACTTAAACCTAACTAACCTAAGGACAGCACACAACACCCAGCCATCACGAGGCAGAGAAAATCCCTGACCCCGCCGGGAATCGAACCCGGGAACCCGGGCGTGGGAAGCGAGAACGCAACCGCCATGAAAAAAAAATTGTTATCTAAGCCAAAACTGTAGATGCGCAGAATCACTTTCACAAGATGTTGATCTGCAGGTACTGTTAACAGGTTACAAATTTAGATCCAGTTTAACGTGTTCCGTCCACGGAACATAAACTGTGATAAGTCACCAGTTTTTATCACGTATTTATGGAATCCGACATTTCCTGAAAATTCCTGTTAGTGTCTAGATCCCGTCTCGTAAGCCAGAACATTTGATTGATATCTCCCATGGAAAGGCGAGTTCTCTCAAATAAAACCAGCACACAGATTACTTTCGCTATACTGAATCAAACAGCATCAAAATACAGCAAAGTGATGAATTTACAGTTGTCTAATCATCCCATCATTTGAAACGGTCTACCAAAGCTTGCTCCGTTTCATTATTACCAATTTTATATATATACAATTTTTCCTCGTACTTTACTTCTACAACATGAGTTCATTTACTCACGGGGATAAATTTCAGCTTCATCCAGATGCTATGACGAAAGGTACATTAGTATTGGCCGTCGCTTTCGTAGAGTTTAAATGTAAATATTTAAAATAAAAATAAATAACGTCGAAATGTTTGCTATGTTTCTAGCATGACATATCTTTTTTGAGTTTCTGTAAGGCGACTTATTCATATTTACACATACTACTGAACTCTTGCTACTGTCTGGGACTCTATGGTGAATTCAGAGTTATGGGTGAGATTATAGCGGTGAAAATCTCACGGACTTTACATTTTTACGAATTAATAACGTTTTAGGTAATCATTTAATTAGGGATGTCACTGCTTACTCTGCAGCGTAGTTTTTATTTGCTAAGAAGAATCTCAGACAAAATGTTAAATTTCGTTTCATACATAGTGGAGCTATTATGATGCGAATTGGTAACTGAAAATCAATGAGACAAGAAATTGGTAGGCGAAACACAGTTCCTGTGACATGAACCATGTCTGTTGTTGAAGTAATTTTTTTTAAATTCTATCATTAATGCAGTTTTCGTTTGCGTTTCAGGAAATTTTGGTCTCCTCAATGAAGAGTATCCACTTAGACGCAGCCGACAAAGACAACAAGAAGTAAGTAAACCTTATCTGGAACACATTTTCTTTTGTGTAAATTCTATTATGTCTCGGTTTCCTGTCATTGTCTTTCTATGCACGGTCCAGTACAAGATTTTCCTAATGTTTCACTATCACGTGAACACAGTGTTCCTTTCTGCCTGCGCGAATGCTTCAATGAATAACTGCGAACTTGTTTGTGAAGTAAATGACAGATACTACGGCGCAGTAGACAGCATGTCAAAGAAAACCGAAAGAGACTGTACGGTATTGTAAACTACTGCTGTTGCTATGCTGATCTTCAGCCAGAAGGCTGGTACTACAGCCGTCTACATCCATCACGACTTCCTAAGCCTCAGTCTTCTTCTATAATTATTACCCCAACGGTTTCCTTAATTGCCAAATAAGCTAATCAAGAAGTGTTCTATCAATTTATCTCTTCTTTTAGTGAAGTCGTGCTACCAATTTTTCTTTCCAGCTTTGAATAAAAGCTCCCCACTTCCTCATTAGTTACCCGACCTAGCCATCTAATCTTCCGTATGTGGCACCACATTTCACAATCTTCTGTTCTTTTCATGTATGGACAGTGCGTCGTCGACGTTTCACTTCCGCACAATGTTACACACTAGGCAAAATATTTTCAGAAGAGACACTGAAACGTCCCCTTAGAAAAATTAAACATGACTGGGCTTAAACTGATACACAATATTTTTTAGCGCAACGCAATCTGACTTTCAAAAATCCCTTCAAAAGAATGGCCCTGACTAACATTAACCTATACGTTTCACAATCACTTACCTCACAAAAATCTTGGTTACTCGAACTACTGCAATACAGCAAGCGCCACTATTGCCAGCTAAATAAAAGATTCAAACTACGGAAGGCACTAACTACTGATAGGCATAGTTAGCAAATGAAAGATTTTGATAGAGAACAAACAATGTATTTACCTTACTAGTGTTCAAAAGTCATAATATATATAGCAGTTCATGACATCCAGTCTTACAAATTTCAAAACTCCGCCATCTCTCTCCCCACATCCACCACTGCTGGCGGCTCACCTCCAACTGCGCAACGCTACGCGCTGTTCACATCCAGCTGCCCAACACTACAATGGCAGACAACAATGCAAACTAGCCACCGATTGCACTCAGCACAGCCAGTGATTTTCATACAGAGCGCTACGTAACGTTGCCAATAAGAAAACATAAACAGCCTACTTACAACACCTTAACACTGAAATCTATGTTCTCTTTTTCAGAAATACTTTTCCTTCTGTTGCCGGTTAGCATTTTAGATCCTTTCTACTTCTGCTCCTCAAATAGCAAAACTCGTGGAGTACTTTTAGTGATACGCTTCCTAATTTAATTCACAATTAAGTGCTTGGTAGTGTGTTAATGGAACAACCTTTAAGGTATTTCTCTACCGTTCCACCCTTGAACAGCCCGCGATATCTGATTTCTGTTATTTTATTATTATGATCATTTCTCCCCATGTAGGTGGGCGCCAACAAAATATTTTCACACTCTGAGGGGAAAGTTGATATTTCATGACAAGATCCAGTCCACAACGAAACGCATTTCTTTTATCACTGTTACCCAAATCGTATCCATAGCACTCACTCCCCTATTTGGCTATAATATAAAACGAGCTGCCCTTCCTTGGACATTTTCAATGTCCTTCGTCAATACTAACTGATGCGGAGCCGTCACGGCAGAGCAACCTTCTTGCATTATCTAAGTGTTCTGCCAATAAATCGCAGTCTTTGGTTTGCTATTCATACTTGTAATTGTCCACAGCTCGTGATCTAGTGCCTACCGTTGCTGCCTCTGGATCACGAGGTCCTGGGTTCCATTCCCGGCCGGGTTGAGGATTTTCTCTGCCCGGGGACTGGGTGTTGGTGTTGCCTTCATAATCATCATCGTCATCCGTGACAGTGGTTAGATTGGATTGTGAAAACAAATTGGACTGTGTAAAAATTGGGACTTCGTACGGGCGCTGATGACCGCCCAGTTGAGCGCCCTACAAACCAATTATCATCATACTTGTAATCCTTAAATATCTAGTTGAACTAATAGCCTTTATATTTGTGAGACACATAGTGCAACCGACATTTAGCGGATTCCCCTCACGTGTGTGGTTTCACACTTTTCTTTATTTAGTCAATTGCCACTTCTTGCATAATACAGATACCTTGTCTAGATCATTTCGCAATTGTTTTTGATGTTCTGATGACTTTAAAAGACGGTTAATGACAGAATCATCTGCAAAAATTCTAAGAGGGCCATTCAGGTTCCGTGCCAAATCTTTTATGCAAATCAGGAACACCAGAGGGCCTGCAACACTTCCGTAGGGAGCGCCAGATATTACTTCCGTTTTACTCGATGACTTTCCGTCAATTACTACGAACTGTGACCCCCTGAGGAGTGATCACGAATTCACTAGTACAGCTAATAAGATACTCCAAAGGCACGCAGTTTGATTAGAAGTGACTTGTGAGGAACTGTGTCAAAAGACTTCCGGAAACCTGAAAACATGTAATCAGTGTGACATCTTCTTTCGATAACTTATTACTTCGTAAAAGTAAAGAACTACTTTTTTCACGAAAGGACGATATTTTCTGAATCCGTATTGGCTGTTCGTCAATAAATCGTTTTTCTTTCAGTTAATGCATAATGCTCGAGAGTAGTACATGTTAAAAATTACTACTGCAAATCCTGTTAACGACATGGGTTTTTAACTCAGCGGATTATTCTTATTTCTTTCCTTGGATACTGGTGGGACTTGTACAACTTTAGGCACAGATTTTTCGACGAGCGAGTGGCTGCATGAGAGTGCTAAATATGGAGCTATTGTATGAGTATACTCTGAAATTAACCTGACTGGTAATAAGTCTGGGTCGGAGGCCTAAACTTTATTATTTAAGTCCTGAGGTTTAATTCGACTACTTTCGATTACTCTTGTTTCATTTTTTGGATATCCATCTTATAATCTTTTTTCAAGACAAATCATTTCGTTCAACTGCCGTATGAAAGGCTTTCCGGCACTAACAGATTTACATCGTGAAGTGCAAACCGCAAATATTTTTCGTGCCTGAACCTTGATTTTCTATTCAAATGCCTCTTTCGTTTCCGTTATTTGTTGTTCAGCCTACAGGTAGAGTAATGTTGGGTGTCGGCTATAGCCCAATCTCATTCCGACTACTGATTCTCATTGATGCCCTTTGACTCTGGTGACTACAGCGTTTCTGCAATAGACGTAATCTTCTGTTGCTTGTGTATTGTCCCTATATACTTACAATTAGAATTTGCTGTAAATATATGTTTGTCTTTCTTCAACGTATCATCTAAAGTGAGTTGTTAGGTCAGTACTCCTTCGCATGTTCTGCTTTTCTTACAGAAGCCAGGTAATCTTTCCACAGGTCAGCTACTTTCATTTGTACTTTTCTGAAGACAAACCACACTTACTTTTCGGAAGAAATACTTCTTAAATTGATTGTTCAATAATATTCCGCTTGCCAGCAGCTGCCTTCTTTGTAGCCCTATTGCGATTTTCATACTGTTCTTGAAACCTGCGGTATTTGGGCTCTTATATTCTATATATCGACTGAAGCAGTTTTGCAGAGTGGCTAATATCCACTGTTTTCACGAATGATTAGTCGCATTTGTTAATCTGAAATACCATTTTTGTATCCCATTTCATTATTGAGGGCTGTATTATCTTACTGTTTCCATTTTCACAAGAGGCTACTCTCAACTGCAGATAAATTTACACTGCTCGTTCAATAATTTCTGGATTCGAATTGCTTTACGAGAAACGCATGATGGTATCACTCGAACACAACAGGGAATTCTGTAGACTGAAGTATTTTTTGGGGCGTTGGGCAACAGTGTGTTTTAATTACTACGGCGGTGCGTGGCTATTTTTTCCCGTCGTTTTCCAGCCCACAGTAGAGTTGTGATGCTAATTTGGCTCCAAACTCAAACATGCCCTCAAGGGACAGGAAGTTGCACAGATACAACGGAATCGGAGGGCGATTAATAAACAGCATCCCAAGAAATTTCAGAGCCTCTACGATCGGTCCTGCGAGTGCGCGGCGAGGAAAGGGACATACAAGGGCTGGGCAAAGATATGGAAACGCCATAAGCTACGCGGGCTTGAACATAAATGCAGATATCTGCCAACCAGCAAGTTGCGCTGTTGTATTTGATCACTTCAAGGCAGTCACTACGTTGCAAGTATCAGTTGTGATCAGAACAATGTTATGTGTAGCTCTGAGTGTATCAGGTCGGAGCTAAGTCGTTTCGAACGTGGGCAAATTGTTGATGCTTGTGTGGTCTATGTATCCGGAAACAAGGTAGGCGAAATATTTGGCACGGTATCGGAAATGAATACCGCATATAGGGTACGCGGGAAACATCGTCCACTAAGTCTCAACGTGGATGAAAGTGTGTGTCGAGTGATCGCGGCAGACGGTCTTTGAGGAGTATTGTGACGAAGAATAGGGGACCGACAGCAGCAAAAATCACTACAGGACTGAATGTCGCACTTCCGACCACCGTCGGAATTTCGGGGCAAGAGGTAAATTCATATCCATTTATCAGTGACGCAAATGCCCGTAACAGGGACCTAAGCCGTAAACCCTACAGCGTGGAGCAACGGAAGAGAGTAATTTGGTCGGATGGGTGCTGTTTCACTCTGATTCCAATCTCTGGCCGAGTTTACGTCCCAGTGATTCGGTGGTGATTTGGGCAGCCATATGGTGGTATTTCATTCGCCCTGTGGCTCCTCTGCAAGGTGACATTACTACCGAGGGTTAAGTTACCGTTTTGGTCGATCAGGTCGTTCTCATAGTCTTTCTTCCGCAAAGGTCATACTGTGTTCAAAGATGAGAGGTGTGCTGTTCATACAGGTCGCATCGGCCAGGACTGGTTTTGTGAGCACGAGAACGAATTGTCGCTTCTCCCCTGGTTACCATAGCCACCATGTCTCCATATTGCTGAGCCCTCACGGTCTGATTAAACGCGTGCTGTCGCACACCACACAAGTTGTCTTTGTTTGCTAGTTGATGAACGTAATGGGGAGGCTTGCATTACGGTATTTCAAAAACTGTTAATTGTTTAATCTGTCATTTCAGTTTTTACACTCGAGATTTGCCAAAATCTGTGAATTAAAGCAAACAATGAATTTATACCGTGCGCGCTCTAATTTTGAATTATTTATTTATTTAAGTTGATCAGATACCTGCTTTCAAGCCCTCTTACATCGTACCCGAGTTTCACACATACCGAATCTTTTTTACGTGATAGTTAACTGAGAAAAAACAATACTTCTGATGCGGAAAATAGTATTAGAATGAGTTGATAGCCTGTAGAGACTATATGAATAAACAGTATTCGCTAAAAGCTAATGTAGTTGATAGTGACAGTACTTCTAATACTTCTGCTTCCATTGATGATAATAATAACAGTGATAATGATAGCGCCAGCTATAAAAGGAAAGAGAAATTTAAGGAGAATGCACCAGCTATGAACGCAGGGAAATGAGGAAGTTAGTGTTGGAAAGAAGGTTGTAAAGGGGTAACGAGAACGCACAGCGACAATGGTAGTCGTTATTGTTGCTTCAGTAGATATGTAATTAACTATCTTTTTGAAACTGGAGATGTTACTCAGTTATCTAATAAAGTGTGGCGGGTTATTCCACAGTCGGAAACCTGCTGCTGGAAATGACTTCAAACTAGTGGCTGGGCGATGAAGTGAGATAGAAAGAACATTGCTCTGGTGCGATCGGATGTTTCTGCAATGTTGTTGAGAGAAGAGCATTTAGATCGAGAGGACAGATGAGAGACTGGGACGTTGATACGCAGTCAGGATAGCTGTGCGTATCGTTGGCATGTCGTGGTGAAATGTGAATTAAGAGTCGAATGTCACAAATGTATCGAACACAGGCGATCATCAGTTCCAAGCGTAGCTCGCTTTCCTGAGAAAGCCTTCACTGTAATCAATAACTGGAATTATAAGCTTTAGTAAAGTTTCTTTTTCAGATCGAGAGGGAAGAGCTTTTTATGTTTTTTCTGGGCGTGGAGAGACGGTGATGCCTTCTTGCACATTGCAGCTATGTGCTGAGTCTAGTTTAGATTTTCATCTATTATTACTCCCAAATCCTTTGCTGAGTGAGAGAAGTTTATGTTTGTCCCATTCAGGATTACAGATGGTAGAAATTAATGATGTATCTGGATAAAGAGCGTAGAATGACTAACCAGTACCGCTTGGGTTTTGGGTGCCCAGTTTGATAGTGCACGCAGGTCATTATGGAGATTCTCGATAGCTTTCTTCAGTTTTATTGGTTCTGCACTCAGATACAACTGGAGACCATCAGTGTACAAAAGAGTATAGAACCTAACACGGAACTTGGGGGATGCCTGATACTACGTACCTCGTGTGTGACGTTACGGTGCTGGACACTACGCACTACTTGTGTGATGTCAGGCATGAGGGGACCCACTGCACTGTACTGTACTTGGTGAAAAATGTAGGCTGCTAAGTTTAGCAAATAAAATGCCGAAATCATTGACAAATGCTTTTCTGGAGTCTAAGTAACACACTATAGTCACCTCTTGTCCATCCATGAAAAGCTTAAAGTTATCCGTCACCTTTATTAAGACAGATGCTGTGTTACGATGTTACCCGAAAGTTTATTGGCATTGGTTTAATAGACTGATTGTAGTTAGGTAGTATGTTAGCTGGTAATGGACTATTTATTCTGAGACCTTGGGCAGCGCAGGAAGAATGCTGTCTTGTTCAGAAGTACAATGCAATTTTCCTGCGGACACGCATGCATATCCCAATGAACGGGCACTGAGGGGACCACAGCCGTTATGAAATATATGAAATGTATTCGCAGTTGCCAATTTGGACGACGACGACGACAGTGAAAACTTGTCGGACCACGAGTCGAACCCGGATTTTCCGCTTATCGTGAGCAGTCGCCTTACCATTAAGCTATCAGAGCACGCTTTACCACCAGATTCAAACGTTAATATGTGGTAAACCCTGTGTCTTCAACCTGCACTTATACATCAGTTACGTATATTCCTGTACAAGGGAAACATCTTGGTTGAATGCCCAGTGTTGGGGAGTTGGCGCAGAAATACGATACTGCAGTACCTGTGATGTTCAGCAGTACATCTTATCGTATTTTTCCGAAGAAACCTTTTATCGTACTTCTGAACAACAAAGGCATTGCCTTATCGTATTTCTCTGCCGACACCGGGAAATCGACATAATCTATACGTCTCCCACGTACGAGAATTTACACTGAGATGAATAATGTCGTGGCATACCGCTCAATATCGTGTCGGGGCCTCGTTTTGCACGGTGTAGTGTACCAGGTCGACGTGGCATGGATCGAACAAGTCGCTGAAAGTCCTCCGTAGATATACTGAGCCATGCTGCTCTTACAGCCGTCCATAATTGTGAAAATGCTACCAGTGAAGGATTTTGTGCACGAACTCACCTCTCGATTATCGCCCTGTGATGTGCGTACTGTAAGACCTTCGGTACACACACCATCAGATTGACTTGTCGCTCTAGCGAAGTAGGCGAGTGTCAGCAATATGTCTCGTGGTCTTATCATGGCGTGTTTATCTTCTGCCGTTACGTCAGACGATAGAAATGCCACTTGCACGCTTAGAGTAGCGGATTGACGGTGACCAACTTTAAACAGAACTTGATTAATTTCACACACATTTATTAAAATAATAACAATCATAAACATTACTTAGCTTGATTCTGGTTGCTACTTACAATCGACAATCTGAAGTTAATTTGGTCTTGGTACGTTAATCTTATTCTCACATATCTCTGATACCTGACAAAGTGTCCATTTATTTTCATGGATATGTACAGGAATATGACGATCTTATTAGGCACAGACTGAAACTTGACTATAGACTGGTGCGGACTGGTGCATCGGAGGTCTGTACACTCGTTATAATACCTCGCACGTTCAGGTATTACTGCGCGAGTGTGATCCGCAAGGAGTAAAAGGTTCTATGTTAGCAGCAATCTCATTGGTTGCGTTACATATTGAAACACGTATGTAACGCAGCAGCGATGGCGAGGCATTGTAGCATCTGTGACCAGAGAGTATGCGCTTGACCGCGCGAGTGTTGCGAGCGGTTCTCAGTCAGTAGTAGTCTTTGCGAGTTAGTTGTCGCTATGCAGAGTAGTAGTCAGTCAGTCGTTGCGAGTCTGTAGCTCTGTCTAGTTGAGAGCAGTACTCAGTCTGTAGTCGTCATGCAGAGCGGTCGGTCAGTAGTAGCAGCCCAGTGCGGTTGTGTGATGTAGGCGGTCGGCAACAATGGTCAAGATGAGGAATAAGGTATACTGTTAATTAATATAATCATTAGATAATGAAAAATTTTATTTATTGTAATTATTCTCCAACAAGTCTCCCAATAATAATTTTTTTATTTCAAAAGCATTTTCTCAAAAATTTAATTTTTTATTGAACTCAAGATTTCGTTGCACTTCCCATTTCATTCCACTTCTTTTGAAGAAAAATTCCACTAAAATCACAAAAAAAAAAGAGAATATTATTATTTGCAATGCAGTTCCTCCAAGCGGTGCGCAACAACAAGAGCAGATATGTGACATCCATTTATTCTGAGGTAAGACTTTAATTCTGATTGTTTTACACAGGGCCAAAGACCGATATTTCGGTTTAATTGTATTTTCTTGTCACTGAACGGACTTTAAATTTTGTGAAGAATTTATATTTGAGTCAGATTGCGTATTTCACATTTTTTGTTGCCATTGTCAGGACATTTCATTGTGGGCATGTTACGCATAGAGCCATGTCCATCAGCATTTCTAATTAATATCGTCCTTTTCTTTTAAAATTTTTGTGGGGAGGTTACACTTGGCTCCCATTTGTATTAAGTATTGCTATATTTTCTTTAAAATTATTGTGGGGAGGTTACACTTGGCGACCCTGCCAGGATCGTATTTCGTTGAGAGTCTTTTGAGCGACAGTCAGATATCTGCTCTTATTTGCTTAGATAATTAGGATTTGGCGCAACGCTTTTAATAATATTGTGACTTTCTTTCTACAGGTCAACGGCAATTTGCTGCTTTGTTGTATTTGTGTGTTGCTTTTGCATTGTGCTTATTTGTTTTGTGAAAAATTTTGACTATTGTAAAAATGCCGCGAAAGACTGTGAATAGTGTATCGCGAAGTATTGTGAATGAAATTACCGACTTAAACAACGTGACCGATAGTAATTGTGATACGCAGCGTAATGATGACAATCCTGCGTTCACTAACAATCAGTGCATTCCAACCACTAATGATGACTTTTACCTTAATGATGAACAAACGAACTCAATTGTCTCGTCTGTTAATTTGACAATTGATGACGCAGAACGCTCTATTGTAATGAGCGCTGCCCAGCTTAACACACCCGATTCGGAAAACTCAAGTAACGTACAGACAAATTTGTCTAGTGAAAATGAACAATGTAATGAAAGTAGGACGGATTTATTTAATTGCGAAATAATGACTGATAATGTACATTCGACTGACAAACTTTTTTCTAAATCTCAGAATAACCAAATGGTTACAGTAAGCGAGAAAGTTCCAGATCCACTATTAAACAGTACAGATAATAGAAATGGTAATTTTGGCTCGGATCCAATTATGGCAATACTGCTACAACTTAGGGAAGAGAGTAAACAACAGAATGAAAATTTCAAACAACTTAGGGAACAGTACAAACAGCGGAGGGAAATGATGAATAATTTTTTCAAACAACTTAATGGAGGTTTTGACAACCATTGCAGGCAGGTAGATGAGGGTGTCGACAGCCATTACAAACAACTTAGCGAAACAATTGATAAAAGTGTCGATCTCACAAACGAAAAACAAGACGACCGTAAAGAACAGAACAAACAAGTTAGCGAACAGATTACAGCTGTTACCATACAATGTCAGGACACTAAAGTACAATTACGTGTGAATACTAAGACTTGTGCTAATAACAGTAATGAAAAAGTTGGCACTGTTGCACAAGAATTAAATAGTACACATGTAAGCACAACAGAATTACATAAAGACGAAGTTAATGCAGTCACTGAACAATGTTCAGCAAACGCAACACAGATACACGAAATTAATGCAGTCACCGAACAATGCCCTAAAAACGAAGTACAGATTCGCGACGAAGTTAATTTAGAGTCAGTGGAAGTTTCATACACTCCGAATACGGAAGTTGACGAGAAAAGTGAACGACACAATAACCAGATTGACGAAAGTATTAAAGTAACAGAATTAACAATTATTTCAGTCACCAATACGTCACAGAATCCGCCACGTTGCGAGCATTTGTCAGACTTACGCAGCGTGTATAATGTGAGCAATTTACAGCAACTACGCGACTTAAAATCCGAAAAGCCACGCGAATTAAAATCTGAAAAGCTACGCAACTTGAAAACCGAAATGACAGAGACGAACAGATTCACACACAAACCCGAACGTGTTCTCAAATTCAGTGACGAGAACGTTGATAATAAGCAGTTTGCATTTGTAAGAAAATGTAAGGAATTTAATAATGGCAGAACACAGATACACGATTTGCACTGTATACGACAATTTATTTTTGTACTTTCACCGCTATTATCTGTAATGGAGAAACTAGCTTTGAACCTGAAGCGACAAATTGCTATTGTATTTTCATCAGCATTGCCTGTAATGAGGAAACTAGAATTAACATGGATACAACTATTTGCTTTTGAATTTTTACCGCTATTGCGTGCAACGCAAAAGCTAAAATTTATTTGCAGTGCGTAATGGACCTCAGGGGATTCATTACGCTTTAATGAATATGTGCCGTAGCGAGCATAGGGCCCCGAGCTGTAGTAGTGCTGTTTCATCTTTAGTTTTCTGCACTGCTGCCTTCTCTTCTACTATCCTTTATATCTATCCAAACTGCTCTTTAACTATTGCTCTACCTAGTATTAAGAAACGTATGTAATGAAAACCGGATACGACAAATCTTTTACCGAATGTGACAATTTTCAGTAGGCACTCCAGTACCGCCGTAATTTTAATTACAGATAAAATCGTAATCATCAGTATGTGTAAAAGTAAAATTAACAGCAAACGCATTTTTTGGTAACAATAGATGTTTTTCACCACAATAGCATGAAAGTCAACCGCTTAGCATACGTAACCAACAATGCAGTCTACAAGGTCAACCAAACTTTAATGTTTCGCCGCGTGCACGTATAGTCCCAGCCCCAACAAATAGTAACGCATGGCAGCAAAGAAATAACTACGTACAGACAACACACTATTTCAACTCGCATAGCAATACGCCGTATAGAAATTACTATCATGACAGACGTAAAAATAACGAGCACAATTTTCAGCGTACATTTTAATAACAGTCGAT
Source organism: Schistocerca americana (assembly GCF_021461395.2). NCBI lineage: Eukaryota > Metazoa > Arthropoda > Insecta > Orthoptera > Acrididae > Schistocerca > Schistocerca americana. The sequence goes on from NC_060119.1 coordinate 194,581,832, forward strand.
CTTATGAGCAGCAACAACATCAGCAACAACAAATAATCATGAATGAAACAGACAATAGGTGTCATCCACAGCGTAATACATCAGGAAGAGTTAACAGAACAGTTCATATAGTGGATATGCCACAGCATCCTCCCGTAAATAACTGGACGTACGATAGAATTTAACCAGATAGAGCACAGATTGCATATTACAGTGACGCAAACATTACTTTTGACACGCAGAATTTTGCTCACGAGAATGTTATTTGAAACATGCTTTGTTGAATGCACCACTTTTATCGCATCCAGATCTTACTAGAAATTTTTCCATTGCTACCGACAGTTCCAACACCGCTTTAGGCGTACACATTTTCCAGGAAATAGAAGAAGATGGTTCTACATTAATTAAAAACATCGCATTTGCAAGTCGCATTTTGTCACCTGCTGAACGAAATTATTCCGTCACAGAACTTGAAACATTATGTGTTGTATGGGCTTTCACGAGATTTAGGCACTTTCTTTACGGCAGACATACCACCGTCTACACAGACCATAGAGCGATACAATTTTTACTTTCAGCTAAATTCACTCACGACAGGTTAAGCAGATGGAAACTATATTTACAGGAATTTAATTTTACAATAGTTCACATTCCCGGTACGCAAAATGTTATAGCAGACGCACTATCGCGTTCTCTCAGTAACAATCAGCAAGACGTAGCAACCAACTTCTGCAAAACAAATTTCAGTGTCATGTACATTCAGCAAGTTGCATTTGAAAATTTTATTTCATCGTCATTACAGGACATAGCACAAGAACAAAATAAGGACAATGTGTGGAAAGAAATTAAACACCTTTGGCAAGATAGGAAAAATGTTACGATTAGGAACCACTACACTGTACGCAATGACATTCTGTTTCGCCGCTCTCATCCTGACAGCAACAATTGGTTATTATGCATTCCTGACGAACTGGTTAACAAATTAATTTGGTACACTCATTTAAGTTACGCACATTACGGAGCACGAAAATGTTTTCTTATACTGAGACAGAACTGTTATTTTGCCAACATGGAGAAACGTATACGACGAGTTTTAGCGTCTTGTAAAATTTGCCAGAAAGCTAAATCAGACACCACTTCACATATTCCTCCTTTATATCCCATTATACCTGTGAAATTAAGACGCATGGCCGCAGTAGATATTTTTGGTCCGATTCCGAGAACTAACAGAGGTTTTTGCTACATTTTTGTCGCTGTTGAGCTCACTTCAAAATTTGTTACTTTCACTCCGTTACGCAAAGCTACTGCTAAAACTGTTTCGAAAGCATTTGTAAAACATTTTCTATTTCATGTAGGGCATGTAATGAAAGTAATTTCTGATAATGGATCTCAATTTCGTAGTAGTGTATGGACACGCATGTTACGAGCTAGAAACATTTCTCCGATCTATATATCCAAGTACCACGCTTCTTCGAACCCTTGTGAAAGATTAATGAAGGAAATTGGTAAGCTGTGCAGAATATACTGCCACAAAAGACATATTGATTGGGATACACACATACTCTCATTCCAAGATGTAATTAATTCCATTCCAAATGAATCCACTATGCTATCTCCGACTGTTATACTGAAAAACGTTGAACCACCGAACAAAATTAAAGAATTAATAGAATTCCCCAAAAATCGTCGCCTACGACACCACGAAATAATTGACATTGCGCTGAACAACATCAAACGTGCCGCAGAGCGCCGGAGAAGACAGCAAAAACAGGTTTGTACACGCCGCGACTTTCACGTTGGACAGAAGATATTAGTACGTACACACTATTTATCCAGCAAATTAAAAGGTAAGTGCAGTAAATTTGAACTTCTATACGCAGGTCCGTATCGGATTCGCAGCATCCCTCACCCCAATGTTGTACACGTCGAAACTTTGAGAACCAGAAAATCGAAAGGCAATCACCATATCTCAAACATTAAACCGTTTATTGAGTGAAACCACTGTATGATTCAACACACTATGATGCCATTTACTAATGCAATTAATTCACCTGACTAATTATTGATGATTATCGTATTTTTTTTCTTGGCAAGTGCCCGGCAAGGTAAGGTTAGCAGGTCGCTCTTCTTGTCGTTACACATCAGACCGTGCATATTTTTCCAGATGAATTTACACATTTACGACTATTTCTGCAATTATATTTATGTGACTACTTATTGATGATTATCGTATTTTTTTTCTTGGCAAGTGCCCGGCAAGGTAAGGTTAGCAGGTCGCTTTTCTTGTCGTTACACATCAGACCGTGCACATTTTCCATTTTTTTGTGTATATGACTGTACTCCAGTTTTGTTTGTATGCACTATGAAATAGTTAAGATATAACACACACCAGTCGACTTTGACATTTTTTTTTTTGCCTTATGACATCTCAACATCGTGACTGTTTCACATTTTTTTTGCTACTGCATTGTATTATTCTGTGTACATTTTTTCGCATCCGAACACTGTCAATGTCTTGGACATATTACGTTTTCTGTCATGTTATGCTGTATGGTTAATTGTGTCACCATAAACCAGTCATTATTTAGTGGGTATAGGATTTAAATGCAAGACATTAATCTTTGTTCATCAATTTCAGAAAGGAATGATGATTCTAAGAAATAAATTTAGCATAAATGGGAATTTCACCTACGGAATAAACGAAAGGAGATGCAATAACTTTATGAGGAAGAGTAAATGGATCAGGATTAACAAGCATTAACAAGACTATACTATACTCATCACAGAATAGCAGTCTTAACTAATTTTTTCTTTCAGAATACAAGGTGATTGATGCAGGCTGTCAGAGAGAACTACACATCTTATTTTTAGTGATGAAATATGCTAGAGATAAGGAATAGTTAGGTAATGAGTAATGAAGTGATTTTTTGCAGATGATAGTGAATACTGATGAATAATGATGAAGGAAATGGTATTATGAATAATGAAGTTTTTCTTTACAGGTGATGATAATGGTGAAGTTATGATGATATGGATAATGAAGTTTTTTTCTTTATGCTACGTAGTTATTTAAGTATTTGTTGCGGTTTGCTTTGACAGCAGGTGTTACATTGCATAGTAGGATGACGGAAAGTTTTGGAAAGGACAGCTATGGAACACATTTTATACACATTTCACTACTTGTTAATTCGAAGTTCACTACTTTTCAGCATAGTGTGCGTTTCTTCTTTCAGGTCAATAATCCGTTTTTGTATTTTTTCCAGGAGAAGTTTTTCATGACACTTACTAAACCTGTTACTTATTATACCTGTTCTAGTACTTGCATTTTTATATTTTTTACCCATTTGTGTTTATCATTTATAAATGTGATCACATGTACTGCCTTGTTACATAATCTTGCTACAGCTGACTCATGACGAATGACGTTACCTATCCTCATTTGCAGCAATAGGTCAAAAGCAAAAAGTATTATGCCTCAGCAATTAATTATCGATCCCAACGCAATGCATTGCTACCAAAAAAATGTATTACCAGTCCCACATAATGTCACTAGTTTATGATAATTCTGAATAATACTGATCAACTCTGAATAGCATGTCACTCGAGTAATGACCTCTTAATGAGACTATATTCAAAATAATGCTTTGTCACTAGCTAATAACTGCCACTGTTTATTGTAATGCCTGTGATTACTAATGATTTGACTGTAATTAACTGATTTTTAATAATGACTTTGTAATGATCTGAATAATACTGAATGATGAACTATGTTTTATTCTATTCAATACTTGATGGCCACTGAGTGCCAATAATTAATGTCAATCAACGAAATTGTTATTAATTATGCCATTAATTAACTCTTGTTTTCAATGTTCATACTTTGTAATTGGAAATAAATGTGATTGTTTAATGATGCTTTGTAATTAGAAGAAGGCTAATGATTCTTAATAGATTGGAATGACAAATGATTAAGTAACTGTAATTAGGAGAAGGTTAATGATTCTTAATCATACTCTGTAACTGAAAAGAATGCGATTATTTCATAATATTTTGTAACCAGGAAAAGAAGGCTACTGATTCTATGTAAAACAATTAATGAACATTTTTCTGTAATACTACATACTTGGTACAGAAATGTTCAATAACTGGGCTATGAATGCCACGAACTATCAATGAAGACTGTAATTGTCAATATTATGTGACTTGATGTCCTTCACCTCATAAGCTGACTACCCTGAATTACTGCAATGTCCATTTGTCCTGTTTATCCCAGTGATCATGGAGCACTATATTTGGTTTTGCACTAATTCTACGTTGGTGTGCCTTGTAAGAGTGTGGTGTTGACACGACATGCTGTCCACCACCATGAGCGATGAAGACATTATTATGGTCCCACTGTTTGGTGTACCTAATGTACTGCCAAAATGAAAACATGGAACATTACTACGACAGTTCAGTGTCTTGGCTACACTGATAAATTCTGATGGGAAAAGAACTTCAAGTTGTGTCACTTGGTGTTGTACTACTGTGGAAAGATATGGACTTTCAGAGCAGCTGTGTGCAATCTAAAGTGCTACAACCATGATGCAATCCTTCCCTTTCCTATCCTGATTCTTGTCACATAAAAAAAAATTTTTTTGGCAACATCATTTATGTTCATAGGTTATACATTTTTCGATTCGCTAAACTCCAGTGTGAGTACACTTATGTCACTGGTCGGCATGATGTTTGCCATTATGTTTATTTGTTGTGAAAATACTAAAGACATTTTTCAGTGCATGTGCACTTTGGACATGAATTTTTTTTGCCATTATGTTTATTTGTTGTGAAAATACTAAAGACATTTTTCAGTGCATGTGCACTTTGGACATGAATTTTTTTTGCCATTATGTTTAGTTGTTGTGAAAATGCTAAAGACATTTTTCAGTGCATGTACACTTGTCAACATAATATTTTTTGCCAGTCTGTTTATTTGTTCTGAATATGCTAAAGAATTTTTTCAGTGCCTGTGCACTTTGTTATCTGTCAAATAATTTGTATATACTTTTCTGATTTGCTACTATGTTTTGTACTCACATTTTGTCTTTGTCTGATATATTTTGTACTTAGTGCGTGTGCACAACATTTACTTTATGTACTACATCTAATTATTCTTGCCAGTCTGTTTATTTGTTCTGCATATGCTAAAGAATTTTTTCAATGCCTGTGCACTTTATCTGTCAAAAAGTTTGTATATACTTTTTTCCGATTTGCTACTATGTTTAGTATTCACATTTTGTCCTTGTCTGATATATTTTGTACTTAGTGCGTGTGCACAACATTTAAATATTCTGTAGGTTGTAGGATTTTGTTAATTAAAGAAAAATTTTGCCGCGCTTGGCAAGTCCAAATGACTCACCATCGCTGCCAAATTTTTGCCCCCCGAGTGGAGGGTTATGAAACACGTATGTAACGCAGCAGCGATGGCGAGGCATTGTAGCATCTGTGACCAGAGAGTATGCGCTTGACCGCGCGAGTGTTGCGAGCGGTTCTCAGTCAGTAGTAGTCTTTGCGAGTTAGTTGTCGCTATGCAGAGTAGTAGTCAGTCAGTCGTTGCGAGTCTGTAGCTCTGTCTAGTTGAGAGCAGTACTCAGTCTGTAGTCGTCATGCAGAGCGGTCGGTCAGTAGTAGCAGCCCAGTGCGGTTGTGTGATGTAGGCGGTCGGCAACAATGGTCAAGATGAGGAATAAGGTATACTGTTAATTAATATAATCATTAGATAATGAAAAATTTTATTTATTGTAATTATTCTCCAACAAGTCTCCCAATAATAATTTTTTTATTTCAAAAGCATTTTCTCAAAAATTTAATTTTTTATTGAACTCAAGATTTCGTTGCACTTCCCATTTCATTCCACTTCTTTTGAAGAAAAATTCCACTAAAATCACAAAAAAAAAGAGAATATTATTATTTGCAATGCAGTTCCTCCAAGCGGTGCGCAACAACAAGAGCAGATATGTGACATCCATTTATTCTGAGGTAAGACTTTAATTCTGATTGTTTTACACAGGGCCAAAGACCGATATTTCGGTTTAATTGTATTTTCTTGTCACTGAACGGACTTTAAATTTTGTGAAGAATTTATATTTGAGTCAGATTGCGTATTTCACATTTTTTGTTGCCATTGTCAGGACATTTCATTGTGGGCATGTTACGCATAGAGCCATGTCCATCAGCATTTCTAATTAATATCGTCCTTTTCTTTTAAAATTTTTGTGGGGAGGTTACACTTGGCTCCCATTTGTATTAAGTATTGCTATATTTTCTTTAAAATTATTGTGGGGAGGTTACAATATTACTACGCGGATCGGCGGAAGCAGAAATTGGTCCGTCTCTAAGACAGCGCCATCTCGTAGTGCGGAGACAGACGAGCGCTGCGCCTGCGCTGTTGTGCTAAGTGGGGCGCGCTCTATTGGGAAAGTTGTGTACGTGCTGACTACACGGAACTATGTACACAACACGTTCGTACATATTCGATGGGATTCTAGTTGGGCGAATTGTCCAGAATTTTTTTTCCAGACCAGTCGCGAACGATTGGTGCCAGGTGATATAGCGCAGTGTCATCGATAAAGATTCCATCATTGTTCGGAAACATGAATGGCTGCAATTGGTATCCAAGTTTCACAAGCTGCGACATCGCGAAAAAACAGTGACCCGTACATGTAATAAGTTTCCTTTAACTTCCGTCAATGGTTAAAATTTTTTCTGTTTGATTACCAGTTTCGGTCTTTAATGACCATCATATCTGTCTCATAAAATCATTAGGACTTTGATTTTATGAGACAGATCTGATGATGGTCATTAAAGACAGAAACTGGTAATCTGTTAAACAGAAAAAATTGTGACCATATACGGAAATTAAAGGAAACTTATGGTATCCAAGAAACCGAACGTAAGTTCCCAATCAGCGATCGAGTCACCTGGACCAAAGGACCCAGTTCATTACATGTAAACATAGCGCACACCGTTACAGAGCCACCACCAACTTCGGCAGTGTCTTGTTGACTGCGGAGTATGCGGCACATTAGATTTTATCAACGCCAAAAGGACTCACCTGACCAGGCCACTGTTTTGCAGCCATCTAGGTTCCAATAGATACGGTGACCTGCCCAGGAGAAGCTCCGGAGGCGCTGTTGTGCTGTTAGTGACGGCACTCGCATCGGTCGTCTTCCGCCACAGCCATTGACACTGATGTTCGCCGCACAGTCCTAACGGATACGTCCCAAATTGATTTCTGCGGTAATGTAACGCGGTGTTGCTTGTCTGTTAACACTGACAACACTACGCAAACGCTGCTGCCCTCGATCGTTAAGTGGAGGCCGTTGTGAGAGAGTAATACTTGAAATTTGCTATTCTCGGGGCACTCTTGACACTGTGGATCTCGGAATGTTGAATTCCCCAACGATTTCCGAAATGGAATGTCCCGTGCGTCTTGCAGTTCCAACTACCGTTCTACGTTCAAAATCTTTTATTTCCGGTCGTGCAGTAATAATCACGTGGAAAACCGTTTCGCATGAATCATCTGAGTAAAATTAACAGCCCCGCCGATGTACTGTCCTTCTATACTTTGCGTACATATTACTACCGTCATATGTATAAGCGCATATCGCTATCCCAAAACGGTTGTCACCTCAATGTACATAATGGATGATCGAGTGCAAGTTGTGGATACAAGGCCGGCCGGGGTGGCCGAGCGATTCTAGGCGCTACAGTCTGGAACCGCGCGACCGCTACGGCCGCAGGTTCGAATCCTGCCTCGGGCATGGATGTGTGTGGTGTCCTTGGGTTAGTTAGGTTTACGTAGTTCTAAGCCTAGGGAACTGATGACCTCAGATGTTAAGTCCCATAGTGCTCAGAGCCATTTTTTACGAGACTGGAGTCTGGCCGTGAAGCCTGCTAGGATAACCTTACGATAAGGTGACCACTCTCGATAAGCGGGAAATCTGGGTTCGAGTAGCGACCTAGTAAAAATCTCAATTGTCATTGCGTTATACGGTTGACGGTTGTCCGTGTTGACAACTCGTAATAAATTTATTTTTAGATAGTGGCTTAACTAATCTCAGCTTCCAGACACGAGGGACAACACTGGTGGCTCAGGATTAGTTAAAGAGATATGTTACAATGGGAGGAAGTGAGTCAATAGTAAGCTTCCTCATTTGGTATGTGCCAGTAGATACTGCTGACCATGTCCACAACAAAATGGCTCCCGCTAACTCGAACCACCTGTCTGTTACCACAGGGACGCGGACATCGCTGGGGCGTCGCCGAGGGCGCGCAGGCGCCGATTCAAGCGGTGCGGCGACGAGGAGCGGCTGTCACTGCTGAAGGAGGCGCAGAGGAACTGCCGGAAGCTGAAGAACGGGGCGCACATGCGGCTGTACGTGCGAGAGCTGACGGCGTACGTGTGGAGCTGTCCGCGCAGCTTGCGGAAGGCACTCGAAGAGGCGGGCATGTCGAAGAAGGAGGCGCGCCGTAAGGCGAAGGATCCGAATCTGGTGGTGCAGCCGAGCCGGCCCGCCACCAACGGCTACATTGGACGCGCGAGCATCTGGGCCGCGGAGGGCTTCAACCCGCTACTGGACCTGAGCCACCTGCTCAACAGCCCCGAGCCCCAACAGGATGAGGCGCACCACGGCGACGACGGGGCCCTCAAGTGATACCATCAGCACTCTGCAGTCCCCGACACATCTCCACACGCAGCGTCCTACAAGGCAATCCCTGCCTAAACTCGTTAACGCACTGAGCGTGACCACCGCCGTACCAGACTTTTCAACAGGCCCTACTGCTTCAAAACAAAACAAAGAAAGTGACAACCACCTCAGATACTGTCAATTTCGGGCTACTTTACCCAAATATTCACATTCTCTTTAACTTGTTGAGCAGCAGCACAGTAAGACACAAGTTGTAATGACAACGAATGCATAGTTGCACATAATACTGAAACAGTGTTAAATAGCGCTAATATGTATGAAAATAAACTCGTACGAATAAAATAGATTTATAAAAACAATTTGTACGAAACATTTTATTGTTTTACAGCATCTCTTTCCTTAATTATGAACTCTAGTAAATTCAATGTTTTTGTGTCTCAAGATAATGGATTAAAATGATGTGAAACAGTTATCCACCAGATTAAAACTGTGTGCCGGACCGAGACTCGCACTCGGGACCTTTGCCTTAATCTGCCAGGGAGTTTCAAATAAGCGCACACTCCGCTGCAGAGTGAAAATCTCATTCAGTTGTCCACCATTTTAACAGCAGCCCCACTGCAACCGCACTTCCAGTTTCACTATCGCGACGATCGCGTGAATGAAAAGGTCACCGACTACATTATTTTGTTCCTGCCATGTCACGAAGTAATGTTGTTTGATTGATATAAAGTTAAATGACTTTAAGAAACGATTGTCCTTCACACTACACTTTCGTAATTTTTTTGGTCTTGATTTTTGTAAGTACACACTATTTTTGCTGATTCTGTTTGCATAAATCGTTCATACTGTAACTTCAGGAGTTAGTATTTGTCGTACTGCTTGAGGAAAAATAGTTCTCTTATTTCATCTCACATTCTGGTATAGAGTACACAACCTTATTTCCATGCCAGACCACTCTAAGACCCCTTCCTTTTTTAAACAGTTGTAAGTAGGCTGTTTAGGTTTTTATGTTGGTAACGTTGTGTAGCGCTCTATATGAAAATCACTGACTGTGCTGTGTGAAATCTGTGGCTGGTTTGCATTGTTGGAATATTTGCTATTGTAGTGTTGGGCAGTTGGATGTGAACAGCGCGTAGCGTTGCGCTGTTGGAGGTGAGCCGCCAGCAGTGGTGGACGTGGGGAGAGAGATGGCAGAGTTTTGAGAGCGGACGATCTGGACGTGTCTCCATCAGAAAAAGAAAATTTGTAATATTGTACATCATGACTTTTGAACATTATTAAGGTAAATACATTGTTCTCTATCAAAATCTTTCATTTGCTAACTATGTCCATCAGTAGTTAGTGCCTTCAGTTGTTAGAATCATTTATTCAGCTGGCAGTATTGGCGCATGCTGTATTGCAGTAGTTTGAGTAGCGAAGATTTTTGTGAGGTAAGTGTTCATGAAAGGTATAGGCTATTGTTAGTCAGGATCATTCTTTTGTATGGATTATTGAAAGTCAGATTGCGTTGCGCTAAAAAAATATTGTCAGTTTAATCTTGATCAGAATAAGTAAAGAGAAAAATGTCTGAGTACGATCAGTTCTGCTCAGCTGTTTGAAAATCAAATGACGGAAGAGGTTTACCAGCACAGTAATTCATAAATTTTTCTAAGGGGGCGTTTCACAGTCACTATGAGCGATAGAGCTGTTGTACGTGCTGTTGAACACACGTGGAGAACGCACAACTACTACTGGAAGGGCTGTGTTAATTTATAGAAAAGCTCAAATACTTCATGTCGCACTTTAATAGCAAATACTTGACATTTGACCTGTGATAAAGGAAACGTCACAGATCTTATTAACGTTGCAGAATAGAAATTTATCCCCATAAACTAAAAGCACTATAACACACTAAAATAACCTAAAGTGGATGATTTGCATCAGAGGTTTATCCAATAATGAATTTTCTGGTAGTAATTTGATGACACTTTTCTGCTACAGTGTTACATGCATGGCTGCTTGCTAGACCAGAACGGCTCGTTTTGAAACTTCCACATTATTTAACCATAATCATCTAAAATAAATAAATAAATGAGTGTGCGTGACAGAGGACACATGCAGGGGCATTGTGCTGAGAACCTTCGGCTGCCATATTCATTGCTTCTGCTCTGGCGTCACCAAAATTTTTTTATGAATGCAAGAGTAAAAAACTCAAAATAGTGTTCACCCACGTCCGCTTTCATATAGTAAGTATTATCCAGTGCCAATAACTATGTCAAAAATTAAAACAAAACTTACTGGAAGAAAGTACTGTACATGATATTTATATAGTAAAGATCTGTCACTTAGGAACATTAGTGCTCACCCAACCGCATTCAGAACAACTCTGTAATGTGTCTACAGAAGTCAACCAGCGATGACACGAATTTTACGAAACTAATATCTTTATGACCTTAAAATGCTAGTACGCTTAGTGCATTATTCAATAATCTAGTTAATTTTCTAACGATTGTGGCCTATTTTGAGATTTATGTCTTATCCTGGGCACGTAGTTTAAGATTCTGTAGCTGTTTATGATTTTGAAGGTAGTTCCGATTTTGACTAATTTTCTATCGATTATTTCCCTTACTTTCACTGAGCTGTGATAACAGATAAATGATCACAAAACATTCCGTCGTTCATTTCTTTGAACGGTATCATGGCTAGGAGAACAAAAATCATTTTAACAATATTTTATTGGTGAAAAGAATACAATTTCATATCTCTAAAATCTAGAAAAATCTTAAATTCACATACAGGGTGCTATTCGTTAGATGGAGGTACATAATCATGTGACAGGCAAAAGAAGTATTTTCTAGCAGTTCTGATAAAGTAATAAAACTAATGGTAACATTGGTGATTGTTAAGATAGGCTAATGACGTGTAACGATGGTAGAGGCAAGAAACATTAAGATATTTTACACGAAATACTGATATTACATTTAGTAGAAAAACATTTTATATTATAGTTCAGTCTGTTATCTGACAACAGTTTTACAATGCATTACACTTGTAAATACGAATGCAAAGCGTGAAATGTGCACTAAATTCGTTGCCACTTTCGTTCTTGATTATTCATGTAATGTAACTTCAGACTATAACAACTGATAAAACTGCATTTCCTATCTTTACCAACAATGCTACGAACAACACATTTGCTAAAGCAAAGCTGCTTCTCTACAATATTAATCACTTGATTTCAAAGTGGTGCTACTAATGGGGCACAATGTCAAAATATTACTTTTCAGATTCTGATATGGCAAACTTACTAAACCATGTAAATGCTGTTTCGTTTACAGTATTCTGTACAACAAGTAATAAAACTGCTATTCAAGTAATATGAAATTTTTGCAATTGTCATTTAGGTTTCAGTCCCGCACGTAATCTTCAAAGTGAACGTTACGAGCGTACCAAACAGGAACTACATGGACCTAATCAAACGGTAAATATTCACGACACATTAGCATTGAAAGCTCGCAGAACACAAGTGCTGCGCCCTTAAACATGTTTCCTAACAGTGCAGAATTCTTAAACACTACTGGAAAAACAGTTTCCGCAAAACGCATGAGCAACTTCGGGAAATACGCGCCAGAAACTAAAAAAGTGCTAAAAGGGGCACTGTTTATTTCTAAGCCAAATGTAAAATCGTATGTCTGGATAGTTATTCATGGATCAGAGCTACTTTTTACTCCCATTTAAAATTATGTTCGACTAAAAATTGTTATAACAAATCCAAACAACATTTTCGTTCAGTCTGAAGTGTCATCCTGTTCGATGATCTGCAGAAACTTGTTTCCGACTAGATATTCTGTTAATTGCGTATCTTCACAAAAATGTTTTACTGAAACTTGAACAGGGAATTAAGAAACGCCATGAAAAAAACAACGTTAATTATAGTTTGATCTAGCATTGGGTTTACACTCTTTCACTTTTACATGAGGACGCTAATCATCGAAACATTTTGTGACAAATCTGTTCCACATGAGGTGTAATTCCCTTTTCTTTGTTTTTCCATAGACAATCTCGTTTTTCAGAAATATCAGTAGATGTCTGTTACAAAGAACAACTAATCATGACAGAGAAGAATGACTTCTATAGGCTCCTAAAACTATTACCAGGAACTATTTTAGAAGCAAACCGTCAAGTAGTACTTATGTGGGGTAGACACAGACCAGTGTGTTACATTTGTTATGGTTAGGAGGTAATTCGATTTTCGAACGCGTTGGGAAGTAAACTGTGTTAAGCATTAGGCGCTTAACAACGATCAACTGTAATATTAGTTTTCTGTCTTCTTCAGAGCCATATTGATAGATAGCTACTACACTCCGGCAGTCCAACAACTCACGTACACAAGACATCAAATTTTCGGGTAACGCCATTTGACGGACAAGACAGGATCGTTCTCAAATTATTGGCCACGTCCAAACGTCGCATCCACATGAAAAACTTAGTTCTGTTGTTTAGCATTTTCTAAACACTCGTTAACTATACAGGGAAAGTATAAATACCCTACATTGTGGTAAATCACGCTACTCTATCTGATTAAAGAATCCGGACACCTTTTGGAAGGCGAAATTTACCGCTACATGTCACATGAGGCGGACCCGGCAGTTTAAAACAAGGCGAGGATTATTGTGTTGTCAGCAGAGAAGCCTTAACAGCAGAATTATTGCGGCAGGAGACCTCAGTGAATATGCGCTAGTCGTTTGATGTCTCCTGAGTAATAAGTCCACCAGGGACATTCCCAGCATGGCCGGGAACGTGGTTGGTGCGACGCAATGGGTTGTCTGCGATTGAGGTTGGCTGGCTGACACGCGATTATTTTTCTATCCTTTATTTAATGCTCCCAATTTTAATGTCATTCAAACAAAATGTTCAGATCCTTCATCGAGCTGGATAACCGCGGAGAGAGGTTGGCGCAGGAAGTGAGAAACCGCCCACATCGACCAACGGTTTCCGGTGGCAACGATGACGCCCACCCGTCGACTGCTGAGGGTACAGAATGAACGAAAAACGAAGCACTGTTAGGCTGAAGCAGAGATCTGCGTAAGTAACACCACTGGCTGATGAAAATTCACACAAAAATATTCGGTTGAACGTTGTCCTAAAAATCTGTCAGAATGCCATTCAATAAACATTAAAGTTGATTGAAACGTGCACAGTGTATCATTCACAATCACGGCGTCAAATATTTTAGATATTTACACATGCCCATTTACTAATTAAAATTACTAAATGATGAGACACGTGGTCTAGGTATCGCCGATAGCTCTTCGTGTTCGGTCAGAAGACCGGCTGCTCTCCGCAATAGAAAATAAACCATAAAAAAGAGTGAAAGGATCTACGATTAACTTGAACGCAGGTCTTCTGACGTCCGTCCCGACCAAATTCAACGAAAAAAGGGGGATAGCGCCTTTGATTACTAATCAAAAAGTCCTCAGTCCGGTTTTGAAACCTGCAACCGCTCAAATTTTGAATAAACGTCAGCTTTAATGGGGGCCAAAGACTTCCAGGATAAGGGATCATCCTCATTCTGCCCACGGCCGAAAGGGAGCGGGGGAGCGGACGGAGGCTCGGGACACTCTCTTGCCTCATGGGGTGGGAAACTGCCATTAAAGGCGGAAAAGTCAGCAATGATGAAGATGCAGAAGGCAATGGACACCAATGCATTAAACGCACATAATGTGTATAAAAAGGACTTGTGGTTTGTTATTGAGAAGTGTCATGACGATGGCAAAATATTCAGGTAAGGCGGAGGTGACCATGAGAAAAAAATTGAATAACCAACGAAAAATTTGCGTTCAACGCGACGGAGCCTGGAATGTCAGAAGTCTGAACGTGACAGCGAAACTAGCAATCTGATAATGGAAATGCTGAGGCTCAGTCTACTCGTACTGGGGCTTAGTGAAGTGGAAAGGAAAGACAAGGATTTCTGGTCCGAGGAGTACAGGGTAATATCAACACCAGCAGAAAATGGTACAACGAGAGTGGGATTCACTATGAAGATATGACAGAGTGTGAGTTGCTGTGAAAAATTCAGCGATAGGTTTGTTCTCATCAGAATAGATAGCAAAACGAACACGAACACGAACACGAACACCAACACCGACAACGATAGTTCACGTACACTTGCCGACGTTGCAAGCCCAAATTAAGAGAGTGAGAGGAAGTATATGACGATATATAATGGGTAGTTCAGTTTGTAAAGGGAGATGAAAATCTAATAGGCATGGGAGATTGGAAAGCGTTTGTAGCGGAAGGAGTAGAAGAAAGGGTTACGGAAGGATATGGGCTTGGTTCTAGGAATGAGAGAGGAGAAAGACCAATTGAGTTCTGCAATAAATTTCAGCTAGTAATAGAGATTACTCTGTTAAAGAATCACAATAGGAGGACATATACTTGGAAAAGGAGGGAAGATATGGTAATTTTTCAGTTACATAACATCAGGGTGACGCAGAGCTTCCGGAACGACATACTGGAATGTAAGGCGTACCCAGGAGCTCAGATCAAAATCTAGTAATGATCAAGACTAGGCTGAAGTTTAGGAGACTAGTCAGGAAAAATCAGTGAGCAAAGAAGTGGAATACGGAAGCACTAAGGAAAGGGAAGATAGGCTTGAATTTCTATGAGGGTGTAGATACTGCGATAAGGAAGAGCACTGTAGCTAGTTCAGTTGAAGAGGAATTGACATCTTTAAAAAGCGAAGTCACAAAAGTTAGAAAGAAAAAGATAGGTACAAAGAAGGAAACTGCGAATAAACTATGGGTAACAGAAGAAAAACTTCAACTTATCAATAAAAGAAGAAAGAATAAAAATGAAATATAGGAAGTGCAAGCAAGCCAAGGCGAAATGGCTCCAGGAAAAATATGAAGAAATCGAAAGCCAAATAATTGTCGGAGGACTGACTCAGCATATAGAAAAGACGAAAGAACCTTCGGTGAAATTAAAAGCAAGGGTGGTAACATTAAGAGTGCAACGGGAATTTCACTGTTAATTGCAGAGAACAGAGCGGATATGTGGAAACGGTACATTGAAGACGTCTGTGAGGGTGAAGACTCGCTAGATGACGTGATAGGAAAAGAAATAGGAGTCCATATAGAAGAGGTAGCGGATCCGGTATCAGAATTAAAAGGAGCTCCAAGAGACTAAAAATCAAATAAGGCAGAATCGATAGCTAAAATTCCATCAGTTATTCTATAATCATTGGGGAAGTGGCAACAAGACAACTATTCACGTTGGTGTGTAGAATATGAGTCTGGCGATATACCATCTGACTTTCGGAAAAACATCATAGACAAAATTCCGAAGATTGCAAGTACCGACAAGAACAAGAATCATCGCAAAATCAGTTTAACAGCTGATGTTTCCAAGCTGCATCAACAATAATATACAGAAGAGTGGAAAAGAAAATCGAAGATGTGTTAGATGACGATCATTTTGGCTTTAGGAGAGGCAAGGGTACCAGAGGGGCAACTGTGACGTAGCTGCTGATAATGGAAGCAAGACTGAAGAAAAACCAACACATGTTCATAGTATTTGTCGACCTGGAAAAAGCGTTCGACAGTGTAAGTGGTGCAAGATGTTCGAAATTCTGAGAAAAATGGGGTAAGCCATTGATAAAGACAGGTACAATAAGAGGCTACAATAAGAGTGACACCCGAAGACCGAGGTGCTCGGATTAAAAAGGTTGTAAGACAGGAATGTAGTTTTTCGCCGCTATTGTTCTATCTGTACGTCAAATAAACAATTAAGGAAATAAAAGAAATGTTTAAGAGTGAAATTAAAATTCAAGGTGAAAGGATTTCAATGATAAGATTCGCTGATGACATTGCTATCCTTAGTGAGAGTGAAGAAGAATAACAGGATCTGTTGAATGGAATGAACAGTCTAATGCATACAGAATATGGACTGAGAGTAAATCGAAAAAAGACGACAATATTGAGGAATAGCAGAAATGAGGACAGAAAGAAGCTAAACGTCAGGATTGATGATCACGGATTATGTTCAGGCATCCTGCTAACTAGACAACAAAATAACAAACGACGGTCGGAACAAGGTGGTCATCAAAAGCAGACTATCACTAGCTAAAAGATCATTCTTGGCACAAAGAAGTCTACTAGTGTCAAATACAGGTCTTAATTTGAGGAAGAGATTTTTTAGAATGTATGTTTGGAGCATAGCATTCTGTGGCAGTGAAACATGGACTGTAGGAAAACCAGAAAAGAGGAGAATCGAAGCATTTGAGATGTGGTGTTACAGAATAATGTTGAAAATTTGGTTGACTGATAAGGTAAAAAAAGAGGAGGTTCTCGGATAATCGGCGACGAAGGGAATATATGGAACACACTGAGAAGAAAAAGGGACAGGATTGTGGGACATCTGTTAAGACATCAGGGAATGACATCCATGGTAGAATAGGGAGTTGTAGAGGGTACAAACAGTAGAGGAGGACAGAGATTCCAATACATCCAGCAAATAATTGAGGACTTAGGTTGTAAGTCATACTCTATGATGAAGAGTTTGGCACAGGAGAAGAATTCGTGG
This sequence comes from Schistocerca americana, assembly GCF_021461395.2. Taxonomy (NCBI): domain Eukaryota; kingdom Metazoa; phylum Arthropoda; class Insecta; order Orthoptera; family Acrididae; genus Schistocerca; species Schistocerca americana. The sequence goes on from NC_060119.1 coordinate 194,599,063, forward strand.
CCTGCCGCATCAAACTAATCAGAAGACCGATGACTAAATAGAAAAGGAGGGTACCACGCAGGTTCCCATGGCTGTGCCACGCGTTTGTTTGTATACCTTCAAAAATGGCTCTGAGTACTATGGGACTTAACTTCTGAGGTCATCAGTCCCCTAGAACTTAGAACTACTTAAACCTAACGAACCTAAGGACATCACACACATCCATGCCGAGGCAGGATTCGAACCTGCGACCGTAGCGGTCTCGCGGTTCCAGACTGTAGCGCCTAGAACTGCTCGGCCACCCCGGCCGGCTGTATACCTTCCTTTCAAAGGAGAAGTAGATGAGTGTTGGCTGAAGGCTGTGTAACAGCCGCTCTCTAAACTGCACTGACTGCTACTTAAAATACAGCGCTCACTTATTAACTTAACTGAACTTGACGTCGCTTAAAACTATGCCAGTAGGCACTTCTGTACAATGTCACTGAAGTAACAGGCACTCGCAGTAGCTGAAACTATGTTTCCAATTTAGTGTGTGGCCTTAAACCCTTCATAAATAAAAAGGCTCTAGGTATGATCAAATAAATAGCCTCTAAGCCTATCAACACTAACAGTAAATACGGGCTTATGGCAGTAGGTTTAGTTGCAACCAGCGCTCTAGACTAATTTAACTCTAAATAACTGGAACAGTTCTCTTCTTAGGATTTTGCAGATGAGAGTTCAAGAGAGCCACTGAGAAAAGTTGACAAGCACGACAACGAACGCTCGTCCGTTGCTCGTTGCAAACACTTCGACTTCCTTGGTGGCGATGCACTCATCCTATGAGCACCAACAATTTGCCCACATTCGAGTTCACTTAACTTCTACATAATGCACTCACAACTACACAGAACATTTTTCTGACCGCAGCTGACACATGAAACGTACTGAGGCCGTTGCACAGGTGCCGTTCGTAGTCATTTACAACAGTGCAAACTTCACACTTGGCTAGCACAAGCCAATATGTTCAGCCAAGCGTCTCTCGTGTTGTTTCCACAATTTTGTCAACCACTGCAGGCGACGTATTCAAATCGTCCGAGGACGACATGACAGTGAGTGATGCCGCCTTTGTGGTCTTAGGGAAAAGTAAATACCAAAAACATTTACGTAGGTAACTCTCGTGGCGGAGTAAAGTATTGGCGATTTTTACAGAGTCTGTTGGTGAACAACACGGAGAAAGGGCTGTTAGGAAATTGGGCTGGAATGTACTTGCAGCAAGAATTTACATTCACTTACTAGTTGAGCTAGGCATCTTACACCGACAGCGTGCACGTTAGTTTCGTAACTCTGAACTGGTATGTTGTCGTTGTTGTTGTGGTCTTCAGTCCAGAGACTGGCTTGATGCAGCTCCCCATGCTACTCTATCCTGTGCAAGCTTCTTCATCTCCCAGTACCTACTGCAACCTACATCCTTCTGAATCTGCTCAGTGTATTCATCTCTTGGTCTCCCTCTACGATTTTTACCCTCCACGCTGCCCTCCAATACTAAATTGGTGATCCCTTGATGCCTCAGAACATGTCCTACCAACCGATCCCTTCTTCTGGTCAAGTTGTGCCACAAACTTCTCTTCTCTCCAATGCTATTCAATACTTCCTCATTAGTTATGTGATCTACCCATCTAATCTTCAGCATTCTTCTGTAGCACCACATTTCGAAAGCTTCTATTCTCTTCTTGTCCAAACTATTTATCGTCCATGTTTCACTTCCATACATGGCTACACTCCATACAAATACTTTCAGAAATGACTTCCTAACACTTAAATCTATACTCGATGTTTAAAAATTTATCTTCTTCAGAAACGCCTTCCTTGCCATTGCCAGTCTAGATTTTATATCCTCTCTACTTCGACCATCATCAGTTACTTTGCTCCCCAAACAGCAAAACTCCTTTACTATTTTAAGTGTCTCATTTCCTAATCTAATTCCCTCAGCATCACCCGACTTAATTCGACTACATTCCATTATCCTTGTTTTGCTTTTGTTGATGTTCATCTTATATCCTCCTTTCAAGACGCTATCCATTCCATTCAACTGCTCTTCCAAGTCCTTTGCTGTCTCTGACAGAATTACAATGTCATCGGCGAACCTCAACGTTTTGATTTCTTCTCCATGCACTTTAATACCTACTCCGAATTTTTCTTTTGTTTCCTTTACTGCTTGCTCAATAGACAGATTGAATAACATCGGGGAGAGGCTACAACCCTGTCTTACTCCCTTCCCAACAACTGCTTCCCTTTCGTGTCCCTCGACTCTTATAACTGCCATCTGGTTTCTGTACAAATTGTAAATAGCCTTTCGCTCCCTGTATTTTACCCCTGCCACCTTTAGAATTTGAAAGAGAGTATTCCAGTCAACATTGTCAAAAGCTTTCTCTAAGTCTACAAATGCTAGAAACGTAGGTTTGCCTTTCCTTAATCTTTCTTCTAAGATAAGTCGTAAGGTCAGTATTGACTCACGTGTTCCAGTATGTAGCAGATGATTTAAGAGATTTGAAATGTTGTCATACCAATTTGCACACCTAATCAGTGCTTCAGTGCTTGTACTCGTATTTTGTCTGCCTTTTCTGTCGGCTATCTTTTGTTCGTACCCAGATTTCTAATCTGCGGTCTTGCTTCGGACAATTTATTTTCTCTTCATTGTTTAGATTCTGTTTTCACGAATTTCCGGATACTCTTTTCGACTAATTTTTTTATTTTGGTCGCCCTGTATCTTCACCTTGCAATGTTTGAATACTGTCTCTTCTCCACTCACGCACGTTTCCTCCTGGAACAGCCACCAAGTTGCTGTCTAAATGTCTGCGAGCGCACTAATATATCCTCGAATATTCCCAGTAATAATTATTTTACGGATGAAAGCCTGCACAGATACGAACATCCACGGATGTTAATATAATAACAAGGCTTGTGTTACGTTACGTCCCTCATATTAACGTAACCGACTGCATGAAGTGGCACTGTAAGTCGGTTGGGAATCTGTCACGGTAAGTCACAACGTTTTTGTTTACAGGCTATAAATTAAGAGATCCACCCGCAGATCATCTAACATCGAGTGCTGAATTTCTACTCTTGAAAATCATTTATTAATCAAGTAAGATGCCAAGCAGTTTGTTAGATGCAAAAACGAAAAGAAATTAGTGAAGCACACCACTTTGTCGCGGAAAAGAAGTGTACCCGTTAGGTTTTTCTTAAAATTTCTTAAATCCTCGTTAGCGCACTTTTCACCATGTGGTGTTACTACTGTTTTCACGACGCTCAGTGATTGCATCTAAAATTATGTACATCCTCATGATGCCACATCATGTATTTTAACTTGGAGTGATTTGTTACTGAGATGGCCAAAAGAAGTGTGCTAGTATCAGACATTGATATTAATTTGAGGAGAAAATCTTTAGAATGTGTGTTTGTAGCACATCATTGTGTCAGTAGTGACACGGGCTGTGAAAAAACCGGCAAAGACGACAACTGAGCCGTTTGAGACCTAGTATTACAGAAGAATGTTGAAAATAAAGTGGGCTGGTAATTTAATAAATGAGGTGGCACTCCACAGAATCGGCGAAGAAGGCATCGTAAGGAAGACACAAACAACAAGACGCGACAGGATGAACAATGTCCAGAGTACTAGAAAGAGCTGTAGAGGGTAAAAAATGTAGGGGAAGACAGAGCCTGGAACACACTCACACAGTTAATTGAGGACGTAGGGCGCAGATGCTTCTCTGATATAAAGACGCTAGTACAAGAGAATAATACACAGTGGGCAACATCAGACCAGTTAGCAGAATGATGTCCCAAAAAGGAAAAAAGAAGATCTACACGGTAGTAATATTGTATCACTGGTTCATTTTAAAACGTAGTCAGCTTGTATTTAAATTGTATTTGTATTCCTGTTTTAATTGTTACCTGATAGAGCAGAAGGGATTTGTTGTGACAATAAACCGGTAATATAAAGATACAGTTTTAAGTTGATTTCCTGTTCAGTAAAAAAGAATATTTGTTTAAATTAATGCAAAGAACGTTTAGGCATGAACAGCCGTCTATTCAAAGCAAATGTCCAAAGCCAGGTATGTGGATATCAGCATAAGAAACAGTTCAAAGCAGGGGTAAGTGGACTGTCAGATTTATCGCCATAACAAATAAATTGAAACGTGTCACAGAATGTCAGCACCCACATATGCGCACTGATTCACGTGTCCAAGACAATTATCTGAGTTCCTCTCTGTATTTTTATATGCATTCTCGTTACGTATTCTGTATGAAAACGACATGGACACTTGTGATAGTAAAGTGTTACGGAAATGGCTCAAGCCAAATACAGGTCTGTGCTTTATTCGGAAACTGTATACTCGTATTTCTTCCTCTTGTATTTTTAATTTCAAATCGTCATGAGAATGGCTACTTTCTAATGTCGTTACCTCTTCGTTTGCCAGTGAGGTCTCAAATTGGCCTGAGACGGCTGAAATATTGTTTGAAATCGGGATGACTCATTTTCCGCCCTTGGTGCCAGCAAGCGAGCCTTCCAGGTACTGTCTCGAGTCTAGTTCACACCCCTCCGCTGCCCCTGCCCCTGTCTGTGGCTAGTGGCGGTACCATCCCTTTGTTCAAGATTGCAACAGCCTTCATTTCACCGCTCCACAGGGAGGAGGCACGTATCTTATGAGGTCATTCTCTCGCTGTCAAGAAGTAGTTGTAGACACGTTAAGGCAGTCTTAGGCGTTCTAAGGCGAATCGGCTCCCTTTATTTGTTGCTGACGACTACAAGACGGATTGCACCCGAGATGGCAACTTTCGGTAACAATGAAACCAATACAGTGATCGACCCTTCGAGACCTGAGGTAAGATTCGAATCTATTTCGTGCGTTTCTCGGACACCTAAGACTCTTAGTTGTCAGATCATAAAGGACTTCTTGCGAATTATGACAGCAGATGATACTAATGGTGCGTTTCTTGCTAAAGCAACATGAGACGTTTGCCTTTAACATCTCTACATGTTTTTAAGCGTTATTACGTTCTGCTTTTGTTCCGTTAGTAAATTTACATTTTTCAGCGCTTCATTTACGTAGAAAATCATACTTTCATTACGTCTCAGGTAGTCTTTCTTTGGAGTGTATATTTGTATTTGGGTATCTCCAATTTTTGCGGTATCACAGAATAACGCACGTCTTACTTCGCTTTCCTTGGTCTTAATCCAGGCTGAGGAAGGAAAGCAAGGAAAAAAAAAAAAAGTTCGAGGCACGGATGTTACCTTCAAAATTTATCCGGAAGAGTGTTGCATAATACATTTTTTTTTTCACTGTCTTGTTGAAGGACCCGAGTCTTTTCTGCTGCAAACTAGTGCTCCCATTTACTGTGTTCAGTATTCCTTTTCAAGACTACTTTTAGAGTGAATTATAACTGTAACTTATTCAATGTGCATGTTAAATAGCGTCCCAAAATAATTCTCTTCTAGTGGCGTTTTACACACAACTGATTTCTTGTTATAGAGCTCAAAAGAAACGAATTACGTGTTTCGGAGTAGGCACATACTGTGTAAAAAATGTTATTATAAGGACGAGTACATTGACTTTAGTGGTTTTATGTTTATTTCAGAAATGCTGCTTTCGGTCTTCTGTCAACAGTCCTTCACCTTAACCGCTAGCATGGTCCTTCTGTCCACAAAAACCGTGAGTCATTTCCCACGTTAACTTGTAAGCCACCCACTCAGTGGAAGATCATTTGTTTAGCAATACCAAGTCCAGCAAAGCGCTGTGACTTTCAAGCATTTTTTCCTCTCGATGAATGTCTTTGTCCATCTTTTTAGCGTACATACAGCCTGACAGCTAGATACCACCTTTAATTGCTGTGCATAAGAAAAGAGCGCAACCTAAATTATGGCGAAAGTATTTCTTTGTCTTCGGGACATGCAAAGATTTCTGTTTTCATGTTTAATGTACGCCGTGACAGAATCTTACCTAATTTCAGACCGAAACTGAGTTTCACTTAACAACATAGCAATTTGAAAGACTCTATCCGTGGTCGTGCTAGACTTGTATTAACCGTAGTTTCTCCTGGCCCTTTTGGCACTTTAATGTTCGACTTATCACTATCTTTATGCTGAGGATGTAATTGCCCAGTCAGAAACTTATTGCACATTATTACTTACACATCTGAAAATGGAACGAAACACTAGGGAAAACGGCTGAATTAGTCAAATAAGTTCACGCAGAACAGAGGTTCTGATTATGCCATTATTCTGTTACCTACCGTTTGTTAATTATGATGTGTGTACTCAAGTGTTAAGAAGGTTGAAAGACATTCGCTGAAAGTTTTGATTTATGAAAATGCAATTTCTCCGATATCTGCGACAATGTAGTGTTAAATTTCATTGTCTCTTTGGTACGTATGAGGTGGTAATAAAGCATTACATACGACAGCACTGCGGATTAGTTGATTGCTATCTTGCGGTACTATCTAAGGAAATATAGGGTATTACGATCTCAGTAAGAAAAAACTGCTAACGGGATAAAGCGAGTAACATTTTATTAGTGGAGTGTTGTTCTTTGTAATGTACTCAACGCATGCGTACTGTATTAAGACACTACATAAATGTTGACTTATAATTGAAAAAGTACTCGACAACAATCTACGGTACGCTGTAAGTTTTGTGAACACGCAATCAGCTAAGTCCTATGGGTATATAGTTTATAGAATTGGAATTGTGTCCTTACACGTACACATAATACAAGTGTCCCACCGAATGTGAATTTCGTTAGTTCACTACATGTTTGATAATTATTTGCCTGGCGCATGTGGTTATTGACTGAAAAGTTGATTGCTTTGCAGGTTAAAGCAGAATAAATATTTTCGGTTTTCCTTGACGATAACTTCGCTATTTCTCTGCCATCTTACATAAATGTGTGAAGCGAGTAAAACTGTGGTGAAACGTCATCAATCACTTTGGCAATCAATAGTAACACTGGAATTATTTTAAAAATATTTTCACTTTAATAATTTTTTTAACATTGATTCATATCATTATGAGTCACAGTTACAGTGTAACAGACAATTTATCATACAAAATTTTGCTTGTAGGGCACCACGACGGCAAGGAATTTTCACTACATGGGGGAAAAAAATGTGAAAACTAAAGTAACTACAACAAAAATGTATCTTAATCTGAACAACTCGACAGATGATGAATCTGTCGTTTCGAAATCGGTAACCGCGCTATTTGTGTCAATAAATAACATGATGAAAAGTGTCTGGTTGCGGTTAACTCCTCTACAAGAATCTACCTATACTTTGTACACAATTACGGTCTCAAAACGTCAGTTTTCGACAAAATAGCGTTAAATAATTGCTATAGTTGAAACCTTGCTTGGTGACAGAGTTCACATACATATACTAATCAATTATTATGGGAACTGTCATCCCATCTATTGATTTTCATGATTTCTTAACATTACTTGTTACACGGTGATGATTACAGGAAGATCACTACTATCGAGTAGCGTCCGTCTTTCTAGTGTATACCAATCGCACTGGATATCGGACAAGAGCGACTCAGACATTTTTGTGTTTTGAATATTATATACATATTTTTCTTAAGAGTAGCCAACAATTCCAAGGCGATATTTCATAACTCTAAGTCTTCTTTGGAAGCAAGCTCTGTAATGAGAGTCAGCCCAATGGACGAAGAACCGTATTCACAAGGCTATGGCGTGTAAGGCTAGTTTTCATTAATAGTTAATTTTGTTGAACGACCTAACTCAGATGTTCAGGACGAGCCAACAGACTAGTCATAACTAGTAAATGGTAGTTAAGTGCTACGAACTTTGAAAGTTTACATTTGGGTGTTTGTTTACGACACCTAGTGAGATTTGGTACCACAGTAGTCAAGACACCGAACCTGAGGTTCGATCCTCGGCTGGTCCCAGGTTATTTTTCTTTTGCCTAGCGCAACTCAGCGATTTAGAAAAACATGTTTAAAAAAAATGTATGCTCCCCCTGCGGTTTGCATTGGGTAGTGTGGTGTTGTCTCAGGTTAGAGGGAGGAATTAGAACTATATAAATAGATATTCACGTCCACAGCTTGTGGAAATATAGCTTCCGTCTCAGATAGTCTTTCTTTGGAGTGTATATTTGTATTTGGGTATCTTGACCCTTGGCGAAGTCAATCCTTCCTACTGGTAGGAAGGATTGACTTCGCCAAGGGTCTATATAGGATTACTTTCGCACGTATGTCACAGCACGTTTGATAAAAATTCATGGTCGTTGATTTTGCAGTGAACATATGGTGCCACATTTATTTGTCAACTGAATTGCGATACTCTGGGGTCAGTGTGCTTATGCTTATCCATTATTATCGAAGGTATCAATTTAAAAAAGTTATTCCCTTTTTAGTTTGTTGTTTTGACAGTCGTTCCACAACATAAACTGAACTTATTTATGTCGTACCTTCTGCTCTACCGCTTATACAGCTCGTCCAGCAAGCCGATCATCGTTATTGGTATTGACTCCATTTTCTGACTAGTGGGTGTACTGTGAGTCAAAGGTTTTATATAAAAGATAATCGTTTTACGAAAACCACAACTCCAAGGGCGTTTCGAAAGGCACGTTGTACTTTAATTTATTCATTCATTTCACGGAAATAAAAGTGAATCGTTACAATTTGAGGCTGAAATGACGTAAGAATTTATATTAGATTTTCAGTTTGACGTAGTTTTGTTCCGCGTTCTTAAGCTAAATGCAGAAACTTTTTTTTTTTTTTTTTTTTTTTTAAATTGATGTCTCAGAACAGTCGTTAATTCTGTCCACGTCATGTTTATCCCACAGAACCTACCTAATGGAACTTCCTAGGGCTAGAAGCATCGGAATTTTCCATAGAACACAGCCCTATATCGTCGCTGTAACAACAGTAAAGCTGTGCGCTTTGTCTCTCGGTTTTTTTTATGGTGTTCAAATCATCAAAGTGATACCATCTGGTCGAAACTAATTAACTTATGCTGGCTAAATACGGCGAGTTGCTGTCGTATGTTATTGTGGCCTTCAGTCCAAACACGATTGATTGAGCTCTCCATGCTACTCTGTCCTGTGCTAGTCTCTTCATCTCTAAATTACCCTGAGATGTCTTGCAACGTGGTTCTCAGAGGAGATCTCGGCCCATTGTACCCTTATGGATTTATGGACAGCCCTGCAGGATTCATGGCGTCAGTTTCCCCCAGCACTACTTCAGACATTGATCTAGTCCATGCCACGTCGTGTTTCGGCAATTCTGCGGTCTCGCGGAGGTCCTACACGATATTAGCCAGGTTTAACAGTTTCCTTTGCTCTTACGTGTATAATATTGCCTCCAGTTTCATCTCCCTTGCATAGATTCTCTATATACTCCTTCCGATTTTCAGTTTTTCCTTCGTTGCATAGGACTGGTTTTTCATGTGAGCACTTGATATTTATACAGGTGCTCCTCCCCTATCAAGGCACTGTCCATTATGCAATCAACTCAAGTCCTTTGATGCCTCTGAAAGAATTACAATGGAATCAGCAAACCTCGAAGTTTTATTTCATCTCCCTGAAGTTTAACTCCTATTCTAAATTTTTTCTTTTATTTCCTTTACTGTTTGCTCAGTGTACCAGTTGAACAACATCGGGGTTAATCTACAGCTCCACCTCACTTACGTCCCGATCACTGCTATCGTTACATGCTCCTCGACTCTTATAACTGACTCCTGGTTTCCGTACAAGCTTTAGATAACCTTTCGCTCTCCGTAATTTAGCTTTAGAATTTCAGATAGAGTCTTTCAGTCAACTGGGCTCTTGACATTCACACAGGTGCTTGTATTTTCGCTAAAAGTCTCTTTAATTTTCTTGTAGGCGATATCTATCTTTCTCGTAGTGAAATGTGCTTCTAAATCCTTACCTCTATCAACTAGCTATTTCTGCTCAGCAATTTTGGCATTTCCTGTCAGTCTCATTTCTTAGTCATTTATATTCCTTTTCGCCTGCTCCCTTTGCTGTATTTTTATATTTTCTCCTTTTATCAAATAAATTCATTATCGTCTATGATATCCAAGGATTTCTACTAATCCTTGTCTTTTTATTTATTTGATCCTCTGCTACATTCATTATTTCATCTCTCAAAGCTACTCATTCGTCTCTTACTATATTTGTGTCCCCTTTTATAGTCATTCGTTGTCTCATGCCCGTCTGCAAACCTCAATAGCCTCTGGGTCTTTGAACTTCTCCATCTCCCATCTCCTAAATGTCTTATCTTTCTCCAATTTCTTTAGTTTTAATGCACAGTTCATAGCCACTAAATTGAGGTCAGAGTCCACTTGTTCCGAAATCTCTGTCCTACCATTACGTATAATAAATCTGAAACCTTACGATGTCTCCAGGTCTCTTCCATGATTTTAAACGAATTGTCAGAAATGATTAAATTTTGCTCTTTGCAAAATTCTACCAGATACCTTCCTTTCACCTCTTTCCCCCAGTCCACATTCAACTACAATTTGTTCCTTCTCTTCCTTTTCCCGGTATCGAATTCCAGTTTCTCATAACTAGTAAATTTTCGTCTACCTTAACTATCCGAATAGTTTCTCTTATCTCACCATACATTTCTTCAATCTCCTTATCGTCTGCGGAAGTAGTTGGCACATTAACTTATACTATTGTGCTGGGTGTTGGCTGTGTGTCTGTCTTGACTACTATAATGCCTCCACTTTGCTGTTCATAGTAGCTTAACCGTGTTCCTATTGTCTAAGTCTGCAGCCGCATTACTCCTATCTGATTTTATATTTATAATCCCTTATTCACCTGACCAGAACCCCTGTTCCTAATGCCACCGATCTTCATTGATTCCCACTATAGCTAACTTTATCCACTTTCCATTTTAAATTTTCTAACGTACTTGCGCAGTTGATGGGTCATTTCACGCTCCAATCAGTAGAACCCCAGTTCTGTTACTCCCGTTGACGACATCCTCCTCAGTCGTCCCCAGCGAATAAGGACTGCTTTACCTCCGAAATACTCAAGATGATGCCATCGTCATTTACCATACAGTAGAGGTGCATGCCCTCGAGAAAAATTACAGCTGAGGTTTCCTCTTGCTCTCAGCTGGTCGCAGTACCAGCGCAATACGGCCGTTTCCGTTGACGTTAAAAGGCCATATCGATGAATCATTCGTACTGTTGTTTCTACAAATACCGAAAAGGCAGCTGTTCGTATTCAGGAACCATAACTTTAATGGCCTCTCAACAGATGTCCTTCCGTTGTAGAAGGTTACTCAGGTTAGGTCCTTTGGATGTTTAAATGTATATTTAAATTAAATAAGCGTTGTTCATTAACATTTATAAACTGAAAATTGTATGCAATTAGATTCTGGGCCAAGGCAGCAGTAGAAACTACACGACGAATATGAATATAGATAACAGCAATCAGTCGCTTTTTGAAATAGTTATTTATTCCATGAACCAGGTCTCGAAGCTTTTCAGGCTCATCTTCATGTAGTTCACAGAAGGTGACATTGCTCCTGTGCATCCTGTGAAGATGAGCCCGGAAAGGTGGATGACATCAGAAGTTCACTGAGGCTTTTTGCAGATGATGCTGTGGTGTATCGAGAGGTTGTAACAATGGAAAATTGTACTGAAATGCAGGAGGATCTACAGCGAATTGACGCATGGTGCAGGGAATGGCAATTGAATCTCAATGTAGACAAGTGTAATGTGCTGCGAATACATAGAAAGATAGATCCTTTATCATACAGCTACAAAATAGCAGGTCAGCAACTGGAAGCAGTTAATTCCATAAATTATCTGGGACTACGCATTAGGAGTGATTTAAAATGGAATGATCATATAAAGTTGATCGTCGGTAAAGCAGATGCCAGACTGAGATTCACTGGAAGAATCCTAAGGAAGTGCAATCCGAAAACGAAGGAAGTAGGTTACAGTACGCTTGTCCGCCCACTGTTTGAATACTGCTCAGCAGTGTGGGATCCGTACCAGGTAGGGTTGATAGAAGAGATGCAGAAGATCCAACGGAGAGCAGCGCGCTTCGTTACAGGATCATTAAATAATCGCGAAAGCATTACGGAGATGATGGATAAACTCCAGTGGAAGACTCTGTAGGAGAGACACTCAGTAGCTCGGAACGGGATTTTGTTAAAGTTTCGAGAACATACCTTCACTGAAGAGTCAAGCAGTATATTGCTCCCTCCTACGTATATCTCGCGAAGAGACCATGAGGATAAAATCAGAGAGATTAGAGCCCACACAGATGCATACCGACAATCCTTCTTTCCACGAACAATACGAGACTGGAATAGAAGGGAGAACCGATAGAGGTACTCAGGGTACCCTCCGCCACACACCGTCAGGTGGCTTGCGGAGTATGGACGTAGATGTAGATGTAGAAACCGGTTCATGGAATACATAACTATTTCAAAAAAATGATTGGTTACTGTTCTCTGTGTTTATATTGAAAGAATGGTCAAAGGTTTCTAAACATCCGTAATGGATAAGCTTAATCTGCACGACGAATGTTTTCGACTGCAGTCCAAATTTCAGGAGTTGTGTCCATTCGGCAGGCAACAGTCATAGCTGTCAGCACACAAAAAATCACTCTCAGACTCTCAGTTTGGCAGAATCTACATGTGTCCCAGTTCTCACTCTGTTTATAGCATCATTTGCAGTGTAATGGTGAAAAAATGCGGAACTCCAGCGTTGGTAAAGGTGCGTACGGTATCTACAATTTGTTCATCAAAGAATGTGTTGAAGCATCGGTCATTGTGGCTGCAAGATCACTTGTTTCGTTGGCATGGTAGATCATTTGACAGTGTTATACTGGGGATAGTGAGTCACGGGAACACTGATTTGTCTATTTTGTTCCTGACTTTTTCACTGAACTCTTCTCCTTCGGCAGAATCTTAGTCACTAGTTCCACAGGGCATACGTATCACCTTCTTCAGAAATCACTTCAAGGTTATCTTCCGATTCTGACGCATCTTGTTCTGGAATAACGTCCTCTTCAGGTTTGCTCCATGCATCTTCTGCGTCACTGAAATTGAACTCATCCAGCATCCGAAGATTGCCATCATTTGAGATTTGGTTAATAGCCATTTTTGAAAATTTATAGCATTCACGTTATGAAAATAACAAAATAATTAAATACGAGTACATCACAGTACGTAACGTAGTGGGGTCATACCGCGACACAGAGTGTCTTTTCATTTACTTTATATTTTTCTAATGAACAATCCATACATCGAATAGTGTGTTACGTATCTTAAACAGATACAAACCCCATGTAAAAATCAAGAACAAATTATTTCTTACAGGTGCAGCAGCAGCGCCAAAAATTACTCTCTGGAGTTCCTAGCGAACCCTACTCGGTATTTTAAAGGGTAAACACGAAGAAATGGCCCACCATAGTTAGTCAGTTATAATTTAGTTGGAAACCAGTGGAATTAGGCATAATGTATTTCTAACCCTTCGATTTCAATGTTGGTGGAGAGCGAATGGACGACCTGGCAATAGAAGAGACGCAAGCTTTCCCATTGTATTGCAGACGACTCTGTTTAACTCATAGGTGTATACTATGGTTGCAATTAAACAGCTGTTAACGCTTTAACAGTACAAACCTTAACTTTTTCATTGCGTAGTAAGTGCTGGCCGTAACTTTAAGTCAGTCCTTCTCGTAAAGATTGCCGGCCGCGGTGGCCGTGCGGTTCTGGCGCTGCAGTCCGGAACCGCGGGACTGCTACGGTCGCAGGTTCGAATCCTGCCTCGGGCATGGGTGTGTGTGATGTCCTTAGGTTAGTTAGGTTTAAGTAGTTCTAAGTTCTAGGCGACTTATGACCTAAGATGTTGAGTCCCATAGTGCTCAGAGCCATTTTTTCTCGTAAAGATTCCTCAATTTTGGATTTCATTATAGTCAGACTTCACGTGCAGTATTCTCAAAGTGACTAAATAAAACTCTAAACTTACGTCACTGTTGTCTCTGGAGAACAGACACACAAAATAAGACATGTAACAGTCCATCAATTAATGTAAAAGATCTAGCTAATAGACTGGTCGAGTACGAGACTTTGAGAGAACGGGTCAGTGCTTAGCGGCAACAATATGAAACACATGGTTTCAAAAACGAAAGTCTTGTTAAAGCGAAACTGTATTACCCCAGTGTGGTCGTTATGAGGTTGATCACTTTAAATACTTAGGACTCGTGGTAGATGGAAAGCCTTCTTGAAAGTAGCTCGTGCTAGATCTTCTACAGGGAGCGAAGAATGCTGCTGTCTTCACAATGAGCATCATCTCCATTGCTTCTGACGCCGAAATGGAAGATTAGTGCGCTTCTCTTACTTTCACGCTATTACCTTCTGTGGTTTCATATTTTGGGCCGGCTCTAGACAATATTATGGAAATGGAAGAGGATGTAGATGAATATGAAATGGGAGATATGATACTGCGTGAAGAGAGTTTGACAGAGCACTGAAAGACCTGAGTCGGAACAAGGCTCCCGGAGTAGACAACATTCCATTGGAACTACTGACGGCCTTGGGAGAGCCAGTCCTGACAAAACTCTACCATCTGGTGAGCAAGATATATGAAACAGGCGAAATACTCTCAGACTTCAAGAAGAATATAATAATTCCAATCCCAAAGAAAGCAGGTGTTGACAGATGTGAGAATTACCGAACAATCAGTTTAATAAGCCACAGCTGCAAAATACTAACACGAATTCTTTACAGACGAATGGAAAAACTAGTAGAAGCCGACCTCGGGGAAGATCAGTTTGGATTCCGTAGAAATACTGGAACACGTGAGGCAATACTGACCTTACGACTTATCTTAGAAGAAAGATTAAGGAAAGGCAAACCTACGTTTCTATCATTTGTAGACTTAGAGAAAGCTTTTGACAATGTTGACTGTAATACTCTCTTTCAAATTCTAAAGGTGGCAGGGGTAAAATACAGGGAGCGAAAGGCTATTTACAATTTGTACAGAAACCAGATGGCAGTTATAAGAGTCGAGGGACATGAAAGGGAAGCAGTGGTTGGGAAGGGAGTAAGACAGGGTTGTAGCCTCTCCCCGATGTTATTCAATCTGTCTATTGAGCAAGCAGTAAAGGAAACAAAAGAAAAATTCGGAGTAGGTATTAAAATCCATGGAGAAGAAATAAAAACTTTGAGGTTCGCCGATGACATTGTAATTCTGTCAGAGACAGCAAAGGACTTGGAAGAGCAGTTGAACGGAATGGATGGTGTCGTGAAGGGAGGATATAAGATGAACATCAACAAAAGCAAAACGAGGATAAGGGAATGTAGTCGAATTAGGTCGGGTGATGTTGAGGGTATTAGATTAGGAAATGAGGCACTTAAAGTAGTAAAGGAGTTTTGCTATTTGGGGAGCAAAATAACTGATGATGCTCGAAGTAGAGAGGATATAAAATGTAGACTGGCAATGGCAAGGAATGCGTTTCTGAAGAAAAGAAATTTGTTAACATCGAGTATAGATTTAAGTGTCAGGAAGTCATTTCTGAAAGTATTTGTATGGAGTGTAGCCATGTATGGAAGTGAAACATGGACGGTAAATAGTTTGGACAAGAAGAGAATAGAAGCTTTTGAAATGTGGTGCTACAGAAGAATGCTGAAGATTAGATGGGTAGATCACATAACTAATGAGGAGGTACTGAATGGGATTGGGGAGAAGAGGAGTTTGTTTCACAACTTGACCAGAAGAAGGGATCGTTTGGTAGGACATGTTCTGAGGCATCAAGGGATCACCAATTTAGTATTGGAGGGCAGCGTGCAGGGTAAAAATCGTAGGGGGAGACCAAGAGATGAATACACTAAGCAGATTCAGAAGGATGTAGGTTGCAGTAGGTACTGGGAGATGAAGAAGCTTGCACAGGATAGAGTAGCATGGAGAGCTGCATCAAACCAGTCTCAGGACTGAAGACCACAACAACAACTGTGTGCGCATAAAGGGAAGTCCAAAAAAAATCCAGTGACGCAAACTTAGTGTTGGCCGTTGTCTCGTAGTTCTGTCTCTGCCATCCCTTTACATATATTTCATCATGGGGTTTGTTGCTTACAATACTGACTCAGTCAGTGAACATCAGACAGAGTAATGATTAACATTTGCATTACACTTCCTTAACCATTGCTCAGAAAGCTTTGCACTATTTAAGAAGTTGGATTCTTGCAGACCTGAAAATGAACTGAGAGAGACGCCTGCCAGTTTTCAAGCCTAAGTTGAAAGGTTTCCTTATGTCACACTCCTGAATTTATCAGGTAGTCCTCGCTGTAGTTGATAATTTTATTCGTTCACTCTTCCACTTTCTTTCGTGTTATAGAAATTCTGTAGTTCTTTTTCTAATAAATTTTGTAATCAGTATTCTGTAAAGTACGTACTGACTCAGTGACCAGGCTGCTTTGCTTCGCATGGTCACAAGGTACCTGATAAATAAGTAAAAACAAATAAAAAGAATAAAATAGGTTTATACCGTAGAGTACACAGCGGTTATAAGAGAGCGGTCCCAGCGTTTTGACTCAAAATGCATAACACCAACGAATGTGGCTCAGTCAGACATGGGTTGGTAGGTTTTGATGTCAAATAATAAAGTGCCTCAGGTCACATCTCGATTTGTGTTAGTTGAGTAACTGAAGCAGACAAATGCAAGAAATGTCGGTCGTCCTTTGCAGACGTGATTACCCTGGAAACGCGTCGGACGTTCATAAAACGGTGAAAATGTAATGACTAGATACGGTTTTGTTACTGGCAGTCACCTTGACCAACCTTGACCAACGAGGTCTTCATCTGAAATGTTTTATGAAACCATGGAAATCCTAAAGGACAAACATCGGACTTGGCCTTGATGCCTGCTGATCCTGCGTTTACCTTGTCTTCACCAGAGCGCCACCTTATCCTGTGTTTGTAACATAACAGATATTTTGCGCACTAAAAAAATCACGCACATAAAATCACTGTCATGTGTGAAACAACATCCAGGTTCTGGACTGCTTTAGTATTCATGCCTTATGGAGTACAAAAACAGTTTCTACGAAATTATTGTGTGGATGTCAGCCGCTAAGTAACAGTACAAAGCACATCGAATATTCTGGAAACTGTGTTTTCGTATTAACTTGACCTGTTACTCTTATTCATCACTACCATGTAGCGTCTCAAATTTTATGAGACATGGTACAAACTGTTTCTTTAAATTTCGTAGAAATATTTTGCACGTTTTGTGATGATGTCTGGTGTCCTTTGATTTCGTCTGTTCCCGTGAGCGTGATGAGGAACTGTTGTTATACTCTAGTGGAAATGTCTTTATTGTAGGCAGTCCAATCGTTTGTGATTTGTCATTATCATTTTCGGCACACAGTCTCTCATCCCCACATCTGACTGTAAAAGTTACTAGACTAACATTTCTCGATATCTCTGAGCATTGTTCAAGAAACTGATCTATGAGTTAACTTCTTTCGCTTTTGGTATGCTTGCCACGAATAGCATATCTTCCGTGTCTCAATTCACAGCACCAAAACAGAATTGCAACATCTGTTATCAATTATTAGAACGTTTCCATTCTGATTATTGCCGATGAAGTAGTCAATAGGTCTTGGTGGTAGACCAAGTAGAAATTAGTTTGAGATTTTTGGGTATAGTTTCGAGCCGCATTGTGAGTGGTGTGACACTAATTCACAGCAGTAACTATAAAATAATGGTATTGTGAAGTAACTACGTTTAAATACCTCTAAACTGTGAGTGTCCAGCAGTTGTGGTTGGTAAAATAATAAAAATGAAGACCATAAATGAACGAATACGCCAAATAAGCCACAGTAGAGGTAGCCATGGTTCCTCTGTAACAATGAATTCACAGATTCCTG
This sequence comes from Schistocerca americana, assembly GCF_021461395.2. NCBI lineage: Eukaryota > Metazoa > Arthropoda > Insecta > Orthoptera > Acrididae > Schistocerca > Schistocerca americana. The sequence continues at coordinate 194,616,938 of NC_060119.1, forward strand.
AGTTTTCTCTGTCAAAAAGTTCGATGCAGATTCCTTTTATTTATATTTGTCTTAACGAGTCGTGTTCTATACCTACTGGTCATAATACTGCAGTATACAAACTCTTTTTAAATGTATTACGTTTAAGTGAGGCCCTGACTGGTCGTTTTCTGTCAAGTGTCCCAGAATAGCATAAGCTGTTTTCCATCCTTTCTAGGTTGTGTTTTCCCCAAATTTATTATAAAATTGAGGTACGGGGTCAGTTTGGGTGTGAGCTCAATTAGCTGTACACGCACGTGGCTACTTAGCATTCTTCGTGACAGTATCTCGCAGAACTTCCCGTCCGAACAGGCCTCGGAAAAGCGAACGGTACCGTCCGATCGCCGTGTCGTCCTAAGTCGATAATCGTCACTAGATGCGGATATGGAGGGCCATCCATCCAAGTGTTAGCCAATACCGACGGTTTGGTGATCTGACGGAAACCGGTGTTACCATTGTGGCAAGACCGTTGGCGCAGTGACCATATCAGAGCACGATTTTACGTTTGTCGCGCAATACACATCACAGTTTTGGCTCAGGTTGTTGGTAGCAACAGTTTCTGTGCTTTTGACTGAAAGTTGTGCTAGATGTGATTTCATGCTATCGATTTTAACTCAATTTGCAAACTACGCTGAAGACAATGAAATAAGTGGCTTGACATATAATAGTAATATGGAAATAATAGAACTTTATTCATGTTGTGTCTTAATGACCTGGCAGATAGCCAGGCGGAGTGGACGAGCGGTTCTATGCGCTACAGTCCGGAACCGAGGGACCGCTACGGTCGCAGGTTCGATTCCTGCATCGGGCATGGATGTGTGTGATGTCCTTAGGTTAGTTAGGTTTAAGTAATTCTAAGTCCTAGGGGACTGATGACCTCAGATATTAAGTCTCATACTGGTCAGAGCCATCTGAACCATTTGAACCTGACAGATAAGATCTGTTCTCACAGCACATTCTCCCCGGATGAACGAAGTGTTCATATAGGCCAATTCTGCAGACACGCACCATCACTTTCACATGATGCTGATCTGCAGGTACTGGCAACAGGCTACAAATTACAACATATTCCGCTCACTAACCATAAACTGTGTTAACCACAATGTCACCAGGTTTGTCATGTATTTATGGAATCCGACACTTCATGGAAAATTCCTGTCAGTATCTGGATCTGGCCCTACAAATCAGAACACTTGATGAAGTATTGACACGAGAAGGCCTGTTCTCTCGAATAAAAACTGCTATGCTGAATAAAAGAGCAAGAAGATTATTACTTTACGGTTGTCGAATCATTGATGCATCATTTGAAAGAGTCTACAGTGCAGCCTGTTCCGCTTCATATCTTGTTACTGCATATTTTTACAAATTTTATGTCATACAACGTTCATCGTACTTTACTTTTACAGACGTGATTTATTTACTCACTTGGTAGAAATTTCAGCTTAATCCAGTTTCAGTGACTTTCGTGGACATTAAATGTAAATACAAAAAATAAAATGAGAAACCGGAGAAATGTACGCAGTTTTTCTACCATGGTCTCTGGGAGTTTATGGTGGCTTCAAACTTGAGGGAGAGAACGTAGCCACGCGGCATTAGCCGAGCGGTATAGGGCGCTGCAGTCATGGACTGTGCGGCTGGTCCCGGCGGAGGTTCGAGACCTCCCTCGCGCATGGGTGGGTTTGTCCTTAGGAGAATTTAAGTTAAGTAGTGTGTAAGCTTAGAGACTGATGACCTTAGCAGTTAAGTCCCATAAGATTTCACACATTTTTGAGAGATTATAGTCATGAAAATCTCGCCGTTTCTACATTTCCTAGCTATTAATAACGTTTTAGGTAATCATTTAATTAGGGATGTTATTGCATGCTCTACAGCGTAGTTTATATCCGCAAAGGAGAATCTGAGACAAAATATGAAATTTCGTTTCGTACATAGTGAATCCATTATGATAACAATTGGTAACACAAAATCTAATTAGACTATAAAACGGTAGCCCTGAAGGCACTCACGTTAACATAAAATATGTTTGTACTTGCAGTAAAGGTTTGTAAATGCTACCATTAACAGATTTTTCGTTTGCCTTTCAGGAAATTTTGATCTCCTCAATGAAAAATATCCACTTAGACGCAGCGAACAAAGGCAACAAGTAAGTAAACATTATTTGAAACATATGTTCTTTTGTAGAAATCCTATTATGGATCGGGTTTCTATCACTGTCTTTCTACGCATGGGTCCAGTACAAGATTTTCCTAACGTATCACTGTTCTTTTTTGCCCTCAATAAGTCTTTAATGAATTATTGCGCAATAGACAAGGAATCAGAGTTCTCATTTACCGTTACTATCAGATAGAAGAAAACGCTAGAGACTGGACGGTATTGTAAGATACTGATGTTGCTATGGTGGACTTCAGAAGGCTGGTTAGGTGTAGCGCTTCAAGCTATTGTATCCTCCTCAAATCTTTTCGTTACTGCTCTGCTACACAACCTACATCTACCTCAATTTCATTGCCGTAGACAAGCCCTAGTATTCTTCTATAAATTGTACCTCCCACGATTTCCTCAATTACCCAATTATTAATCAAGAAGTGTTCTATCAAGTTGTCCACTCTTTTGGTAAAGTCCTGCCACCAATTTGTCTTCCCAGTTTTTATTTAGTAGGTCCCCACCTCCTCATCTAATCTTCCGTAGGCGGCTCCACATTTCAGTCTTTTGTTCTCTTTGTGTATGAACTGTGTGCCGTCAACATTTTACTTCGGCAAAAGCTACACATCAGGCAAAATACTTTCAGAAAAGACTTCTTAACACCGAAATTTATACTCTCCTTTTCAGAAACACTTATCGTACTATTACCAGTTGCCGTTTCATATGCTTTCTAAGTCTGCTCTCCAATTAGCAAAACTTGAAGACCTACTTTCAGTGATTCCATTCCTAATTTAACTCACAGCCAGGTGCCTGCAGAAGGTTCATCAAAACACCGTAGAAATATTTCTCCACCGTTCCATTCTGAATAGCCCTCAGTAAACACGGGCACTTAAATCTTTTCTTATAAGCTCTGATTTCTTTTCTTTTATTACGATAGTCATTTCCTCCAATGTAAGTGGGCACCAACAAAACATGTTCACACCCTGAGGAGAAAGGTGGTGATGAAATTACTTGAGAAGATCCTGCCCATAACGAAAGACGCCTTTCTTTCAATTATTGCCACCCCAATTCACGTATCGTATCCATGACGCTCCCTCCTCTATTGTGCGTCAACGTAAAACGAGCTGCCCTTCTTTGTATTTTTTCGATGTCCTTCGATAATACTATCTGATGCAAATCCCACACCTTGCAGAAATACTCCACAAGAGGGTGGACCAGCGTAGTGCAAGCTGTCGCTCTACTAGTCCTCTTGCATTTTCTAAATGTTCTGCCAATAAATCGCAGTCTTTGGTTTGCTTTCCCCACAACATTATCTATGTGATCTGCCCAATTCAGGTTATTCGCATTTGTAACCCCTAAGTATTTAGTTGAATTTACAGTGTGGTTTATCGTGTAACCGAAAGTTAGCGGATTCCTTTTGGTACTCATGTGGTTGACTTTACACTTTTTATTGTTCAGACTCAGCTGTCACTCTTAGCACCACGCGGTTATCTTGTATAAATAATTCTTCATGTGTTTTTGATCATATGATGACTTCACAAGACGTTAAATGACAGAATAACCTGCAAAAATTCTAAGAGGCCTATTCCGATTGACTTTAAATCTTTCATGTACGTCAGGAACAACAGAGGGCCTCTAGCACGTCTCTGGGGGGACGCCAGATATTACTTCTGTTTTACTGGACGACTTCCTGTCAGTTACTACCAACTGTGACCTATTCGACAGGGAATCGCGAATACAGTCGCACAACTGAGACAATTATACTGTTCAACTGATGTATGAAGTGCAATCCGTCAGCGAGAGATTTTTAATGGCAGTGGCAAACCGCCAATATTTGTTGTCCCTGAACCTTATTTTTCTACTTAAATGTCTCTATCGTTTACGTTATTTGTTGTTCAGTCTACAGATAATGTTGGGTATAGTTCTTTCACAACTACTAATTCTCACTGATGTCGTTTGACTCTTGTGACAACTGTCATTGTGCAATAGTCGTAATCGTTTCCTACTTGTGTATTGTCCCTGCTTCATTCAGAATTTCTAAGAGTGTGTTGCTTTGTTGTAAATATATGTTTGTCTTTCTTGAACGTGTCATCTAAAGTAAGTTGTTGGGGAGGTACTCCTTCACATGTTCTACTCTTTTTTACGGAATCCAGTTTCATTTTTCCTCAGGTCAGCTATTATCAGTTGTACTATTCTTTTGAAGATAAACCACACTCACTTTTTTGAAAACAATTCTTCTTAAACTGATTGTTCCATAACATTCCTCTTGCCAGCAGCTGCCTTCTTCAGTAGCCCTATTGCGACTTCTATATTGTTCTTGAAACCTGCGGTATTTGGGCTATCATGTATTTTACATATCGACTGGAGCAGTTTTGCAGAGTGGCTGATATCCACTGTTTCATTGAATGATCAGCCGCATTCGGTAATCTGAAGTAAAATTACTTGCCCCCCTATTTCATTTTGGGTTTTGTCTTATCTCATTGTTTTCATATCCGCACGACAGTACTCTCTACTGCGGAGAAAAAGTTGTGATGCTAGTTTGGCCCCAAACTCAAACATACGCTTAAGGGGCAGGATGTTGAATGGATGTAACAGAATGTGACGGCGATTAATAAACAACATTCCAAGATGTTTTGGAGTGTGTACAATCCGTCATGCGAGGGTGCGGCGAAAATGGGACGTACAAGGGCTGGACAAAAATACGGTAACATCATAAGAAATGCGTGCTTGAACATCAGTGCATGTTTTAGCAATCCTGCAAGTGACGCTATTGTATTTGGCCTGTGCAGTGCCCTCAACACGTTGCTAATGTTAGTTGTGATCAACACAGTGTTCTGTGTACTTGTGAGTGCGTAAAATCGGAGGTAAGTGATCTCGAACGCGGGCAAATTGTTCACGCATGTGTGCTGGATATTTCCGGAAACAAGGTAGGCGAAATGTTTGGCACCGTATCGGAATGTATACCGTGTATAGGTTAAGCGGAAAAACATCGTCCACTAAGTCACAACGCGGATGAAAGTAAACTACTGGTCATTAAAATTCCTACACCAAGAAGAAATGCAGATGATAAACGGGTATTCATTGGACAAGTATATTATACTAGAACTGATATTACATTTTCACGCAGTTTGGGTGCACAGATCCTGAGAAATCAATACCCAGAATAACCACCTCTGGCCCTAATAACGGCCTTGATACGCCTGGGCATTGAGTCAAACAGAGCTTGGTTGGCGTGTACAGGTACAGCTGTCCATGCAGCTTCAACACGATACCACAGTTCATCAAGAGTAGTGACTGGAGTATTGTGACGAGCCAGTTGCTCGACCACCATTGACCTGACGTTTTCAATTGGTGAGAGATCTGGAGAATGTGCTGGCCAGGGCAGCAGTCGAACATTTTCTGTATCCTGAAAGACCCGTACAGGACCTGAACATGCGGTCGTGCATTATCCTGCTGAAATGTAGGGTTTCGCAGGGATCGAATGAAGGGTAGAGCCACGGGTCGTAACGCTTCTGTAATGTAACGTCCACTGTTCAAAGAGCCGTCAATGCGAAAAAGAGGTGACCGAGACGTGTAGCCAGTGGCACCCCATACTATCACGTCGGGTGATAAGCCAGTATGGCGATGACGAATACAAGCTTCCCATGTGTGTTCACCGCGATGTTGCCAAACACGGATGCGACCATCATGATCCTGTAAACAGAACCTGGATTCATCCGAAGAAATGACGTTTTGTCATTCGTGCATCCAGGTTCGTCGTTGAGTACACCATCGCAGACGCTATGTCTGTGTTGCAGCGTCAAGGGTAACCGTAGCCATGGTCTCCGAGCTGATAGTCCATGCTGCTGCAAACGTCGTCGAACTGTTCGTGCAGATGGTTGTTGTCTTGCAAACGTCGCGGTCTGTTGACTCAGGGATCGAGACGTGGCTGCACGATCCGTTACAGCCATGCGGATAAGATGCCTGTCATCCCGACTGCTAGTGATACGAGGCCGTTGGGATCCAGCACGGCTTTCCGTATTACCCTCCTGAATCCACTGATTCCATATTCTGCTAACAGTCATTGGATCTCAACCAAGGCGAGCAGCAATGTCGCGATACAATAAACCGCAATCGCGATAGGCTACAATCCGACCTTTATCAAAGTCGGAAACGTGATGGTACGCATTTCTCCTCCTCATACGAGGCATCACAACAACATTTCACCAGGCAACGGCGATCAACTGCTGTTTGTGTATGAGAAATCGGTTGGAAAATTTCCTCATGTCAGTACCTTCTGTAGCACGTCATCTTCGTGGTGTAGCAATTTTAGTAGCCAGTAGTGTATGTGTTGAGTAATCGCGGCAGACAGTCGTTGAGGAGGATTTTGACCTCAAATAGGGGACCAACAGCTACAAAAGTCACTATAGACCTGAATGTCGCACTCGTGAAACCCATCAGCACCAAACACAACACGAAGGGAGGCAAGAGGGAATTTCAAATGACCTACTATTGATGCAAATGCCCGTAACGGAAAATGTGCCGAAGCCATGAAACCTACACTACGGAGCGATGGAGGAGAGTAATATGGTCGGGTGTGCCTTGTTTCATATTGTTTTCGAACTTCTGGCCTTTTGTATGTCCCAAGAGTGAAACATGGCAGCTGTTAGGTGACGATTTGTGTGGCCGTATGGTGGTATTGCAATCGTCCCGTGGTTCCTCTACATGGTCGAATTGCTGTCAGGGGTTAAGTACCCATTTTGGTTGATCAGGGTCTTTGTTCCGCAATTGTCATACTGTGTTCCAACATTACACAAGGCTCTTGTTCACAAGGATCGCATCATCCAAGACTGGTTTTGTGAGCAGGAGTATGAATTGTCGCTTCTCGCGTGACAACCACAGTCACCGTATCTCAATATTAATGAGCCTTCGTGGTCTGCTTAGCCATACAATGACGCACGTTACTGCCGTATTTATTTTCGAATTGATGAAACTAATGTGAATATAGGACTACCTTACGGGATTGCAAAAACTGTTAATTTTTAATATGTCACTTCAATTTCTGTGCGCGAGAGTTCTCAAAAATCTGCAAATTAAACTAAACCACGAATTTTAATCGTCCACTCCCTAATTTTTATGAATTTGTTTATTTAAGTTGAACAGATTACTGATTTCAAGCCCTCCCTTACATCATAGTCCGGTTTCACACATACAGTACTTTGTTTACGGCGCTGTCACCTGAGAGCAAACAATAATTTTAACATGAAAAATAATAATGATTAAGTACTACTAGATAAGAGCTAATAAAGTTCACACTGACAGTACTTCTACAACTTCTGTTTCGAATGATAATAATACCAATAATAATGATAACTACAATAATAATGATAGTGGTAGACATAAAAGGAATTTGTAGATGAACAAAATAGATGCTTTCTGATATAGGGGGTTCTGGGGAAAGGAAATTTAAGGAAACTGCACCAGCTAAGAACGCTGGGAAATTAGTAAAATAGGGTTGGAAAGAAGGAAGTAAAGGGGTAATGAGTTCATACAGGAACAATTGTAAACATTATTGTTGCTTCAGCAGATAAGTCATTAATTTGCTTTTGAAACTGGATATGCTGTCCAATTCTCTAATGCAATGTAGGTGGTAATTCTATAATCGGAATTCTGCTGCTGAAAAGTGTCGAAGTTTTTGCTGAAGTCTAAGAAGCACACTAGGGTCGCCTCTTCTCCATCCATGACAAACTTGTGGTTATCTGTCACCTTTATTAAGGCAGATGTTGTGCTGCGATGTTTACGGAAAATCAATCGATATTCGTCTAATAGATTGCTTGTAGTTCAGTAGTTTGTTTGCTGGTCGTGGACTACATATTCTAAGGCCTTAGACAGTGCAGGAAGAATGCAAATAATCTGACAGTCTGTGCCAACGTCCCTTTTTAGGTAGTACTGCGATATCACAGTGCCTGTCTTGTGCAGAAGCACGTTGCAGTGTTCCTACGAACTTGCATGCGTGTCCGAAGGAACAGGCCCTCTGAGGAGCATAGCCGCTATGAAATACGTGAAGTGTATCCGCAGTTGCGAATTTGGTCGCTGATGACAGTAAATATTTGTGTCTGACCAAGACTCGAACCTGGGTCTCCCGCTTATCGTGAGTGGGCGCCTTATCATAAGGATATCTGAGCACGCTTTACGACTAGACTCAAACCTCCGTATGTGGTCAACCATGTGTCTACAACCTGCGCTCGTACATCCATTACCTATATTCTCGTACAAGGGAAACATTTTGATTGAAAGTCGCTCGTTCGGTGTTTGCGGAGAAATACGATAATGCAGTGCCTGTGTTGTTGAGAAGTACACTGCGTAGCATTTATACGAAGAAACATTGCATCGTACTTCTGAAAAACACAGACACTGTAGTAACGTATTTCTCTGCCGAAACCGGGCAAGCGGCATAGTCTAAACGTCTCCGCTGTACGGGAATATACGTGGTGGAAAGTATTTAAACCGACAAACTCTGGGAGGTTGTAGGGGACATCAAAACAAATATTTTTCCCTAATGTCATTTTTTCCTATGAGGAGTATTTAAACTGGTAGAGGAAGTTATTTCTGGCGGCAAATTAATGAAACCAAGAAACGCTTTTCCATTTTTTTATGACCGAGTAACAACACATTAACACAATCCAATTTCAGTTACAGTAGTTTTTCAAAAATGCCTCAATTGAAACGTAAACAAAGGTTACATCGTCGGATCATGTTCTGTCTGACGCGGGCAGAAACCCCAGGAGTATCCTGAATTGGTCCTGCTGCTGCTGCTACTATCCGGGCAACCAGATCCTCTTCTGATACAACAGGAGTTGCGTAAACAAGGTTGCGCATCTCTCCCCACACAAAAAAGTCCAGAGGAGACATATCTGGGGATCGAACAGGCCATGGTACAGGACCACCTCCGCCAATCCACATTTCTGGGAACCGTCGGCCCAAGAATCGATGCACACAACGACTGAAATGAGCCGGCGCCCCGTCGCGTTGGAACCACATGCGTTGTCTTGTAGGGAGCGGGACATCTTCCAGCAATTCTGGCAGTGCTCTGGCGAGAAAATTGTAATAGTGCCTGCCATTTAATGGCCTAGGTAGTATATACGGCCCAATTAAACAGTCCCCAACAACACCGACCCACACATTAACGAAGAACCGCACTTGATGAGCGCTTGTAACTGTGGCATGTGGGTTATCATCACTCCAAACATGCGAATTGTGCATGTTGAAGACTCCGTCACGCCCGAACGTTGCTTGATCGGTAAGCAACACAGAGGATGGAATTGTAGGATGCATTTCACACTGTTCCACGTACCACTGCGAAAACTGTGCTCTGGGTGGATAATCAACTGGTTCCGGGTTTCGGACACGCTGTAAGTGATATGGACATAACAATTGCTCTCGAAGGACTGTCCTTACATTCGTCTGATTTGCCTCCATGTTATGTGCAATTGCACGAGTGCTGATTGAAGGATCCCGCTCCACATGCTGCAAGACAGCTTCCTCAAATTGCAGCGTTCTTACCGTGCGACGGCGTCCCTGTGCAGGTAATCCGCTAAATGACCCGGTCTCACGCAGACGTTGGTACACAGCAGCAAAGGTCGTATGACCCAGGATACGCTGATCAGGATACTGTTGTTGATAAACCCGCTGTGCAGCTCGACCGTTGTGGTGCGCTACGCAGTACGCAGCAACCATATCAGTGTACTCACTCCAGGTCTATCGCTCCATTAGTAAACAGAGACAATGCACTACCACACTGGTGGACAGCAGTTACCTACAGCTGAAGAGCGTAATTCGCCCTCTAACAACTGAAGATCGTAACACGGCCTGTAACAACTGAAGAATATGGCCTCCACCGGTTTAAATACTCCTCATAGGAAAAAATGACATGAGGGAAAAATATTTGTTTTGATGCCCCCTGCAACCTCCCAGACTTTGTTGGTTTAAATTCTTTTCACCCTGTACACTTGTAACATCCCACACATCACTTATCTGGTTTTGGCGTGTGTTCGCCCCAGCTAATTGACTAACAGAGAGTGCAAAACTGCCGCAATATCGGATAACGCAAAAAAAAGTAATACGGCCCTGTGACTCCTGATTGAACTGCTGTGGCAGTGTTGGCATTAATTGATTCAGAATTGATCACTTTTAATTAAAAAGGGGTGCACATTGATGTTATATTCCGCTATTGAACACCAGATGCAAATGTTGAACATAAAATTAATTAAGAAAGTGACTTGGGATTTCAACTACTTGACTGAAAACAGATCCAGTCGATTAGCACAAATTTATTTTAACTCCCGACCTTCAATCATCACATTACAAGACTCTCCTCTCAGGCAGTGGTAATAAATTGCGTTTGGGTGGAGTAAAGCGCGATAACTCAAAAGTAATTCCTATCGACTGACGTAATGCGAAGTGCGAGAAGAATTCTACAATACACGGCCCATGAAAGCCTCGTGGAAACTTTGCCAAGGTGATCCAACAAATTAATCAGTGGCCGGAGCCGGCGCAATATCACCGAATACAGCGTGGCGGAGCAGTGTCGTTGTGCGGACGTCGGCCAACTTTGTGGTGCTGCAAGGGCTGCGCTCGTCTATTCACTCCTAGCTATCTTGCTCAGTACATAGCTGAACAAAAACTTCCTACCTCCAAGCTGAAACTTTCCATTTGCTATGTCCTAAACTGCAGAGATGCTCACTCTTTCTCACGCAAGCTGAGTAAAGAACGCCATGTCCGGACTCTAGGCAAACTGGGAACAGAAGACCACTACTGGGACTTCTCCCAGTCCGCTCTTTGCCTCGGTTTCCCCTCCAGCAAAATCACTTACGCCAATTGCAGCGCAAGTCGCGATAATTATGCGTCGTTTCCCAGCGCCGACCAATGCCTGCTCTGGGAAGTGAACAAATTCCCACAAAATTTCCCTTCCTCTCAACTTCTGCTATTAAACTTCTCCCAGGCCACCCATCAAGTACAGCGTCTGCTCAAAACACCAATTTTTCCGGAATTCTGACTCCCAGGAGAGTACTTCAAATTCCTTGGTCCTATCGGAGGCCGGCATATTTCATTCTGTCGCTCTTCACCTGATTTACTTCAGACTCTGCAAACCATGAATTCAGCACGAAGTTGCTATAGTCACGAACACGCATATTTTGGCCTCTGTTGACCGCTCCACCATAGCTTTGCGCAGCTTACTCGCATATTTCACTGAAAACGGGATGACGGACATTTATCAACAGGCGTATAAGTTCTCCGTCTGCTTCCTGGTACACCAGCATGGGGTCAACCACCCACTCACTGTCACTCATCTTAAGGCAGCTGGACGTCACGCCCCGTTACCGTTTTCTCAAAGTTTGAGCTGCCCTAAGCTGCCTATTGTCGCTTCCCTTCGCCCCTCCCCAGCCGGCCACAGTCAACTCTGTATACTTCCCTGGGATAAACTAGCCTCCAGTAAATTGACACGTTTCCACAAAGTTTCCATGTCAGTCATTTTTGTTCAGCCCTACTGTTCGCTCAACGTGAGTTAGGTTATCTTTAATGACTTCTAGTAAGGGGCATAGTTCTTGCCATCTTACACACTCAGATGACGAAAGTGATGGGATATCCTCAAGCATTCTTGTATTACCATCCTTCAGGCAGTAGGTCTTTGGGACGACGGCCGTTTACTATTGTGAAAAAATAAAACACCTACAGCCGTGCTGATGATTTTATTTTATTTTGCTGCAAATAGTTTCAACACTTCAATGCGCCAATGTTGTTGATGCAGTACGGGTTGATATGATCGCTAGATATATCACATCAGTTGCCAGCATTACTGGTTACACATATAATGTGATGCATTCCAACCATCAACTGCCAACTGACCAGAGAACCATTCAAATGGAGTAATGAAGCGTTGAAATTGTTTGCAATAAAATAAAATCATTAAGGACGGCTGTAGGTGTTTTATTTTGTCGCAACTCCTCTGAATATGGTGTCGGACCTTCTTTTGCTCAGCGTAGTGCAGCAGCTGGATGTGGCATGGACTCATCAATTCGATGGAAGTCCTTTGCAGAAATACTGAGCCGTGGTGTCTCAATAGCTGTCTATAATTGTGAAAATGTTGCCAGTGTAGGATTTTGTACATGAGCTGACCCCTCGATTAGGGTCTGTAAATGTTCGATGGGAGTTTTGCAGGGCGTTTTGGGGGCCAAATGATACGCTCGAATTATCCAGAATTTCCCTCAGACCAATTGCGAACAATTGTGGCTTGGTGACATAGCGCTTTGCAATCGATAATGATCCGACTGTCGTTTGGGAACATGATTCACATGAATGGCTACAGATTGTCTCCATGTAACCGAACATATTAATTTCCAGTCAATGATCGGTTCAATTGGACCAAAGGACACATTCCATTCCATGTAAACATAGCACACACCATTATAGAGTCACCACCAAACTTTTTGTTGACCTGGGTAGATGGTTTCGTAGATTCTGCAGCACATCCGGACCTCACTCAGCTCTTATCAATTGAAACAGGGGCTCGTCTGACCAGGGCACAGTTTTCCAGTCGTCCCAGGTCCAACCGATGTGGCGAAGAGTCCAGAAGTTATGTAGGCGATGTGTCTCAGCAAAGCACTCGTGTCGGTCGTCTGCAGCCGTACCCCATTAAGGCCGAAGTAGCTGCTCTGTCCTACCGAATACGTTCGTCGTACGTCGCATACTGATTCTGTGGGTATGTCATGCAGTGTGGCTTGTCTGTTAGCACTGACAATACACAAACGCCGCTGCCCTCGGTCAGTGTCAGTGTCGTCGTAACTGCCGTCTGCTTCACGTCTGCTGTGCAGCAAGCTTCGTTAATTTAAGTATTAACTGTGTTTTTCTTACTTGTCACTTCTTCTTCCGTGTGTTTTTGCTTTTAGGAAGCTTTAATTGGAGAGTGCTAGTAATAGTGTTCCATACATTTCGTGTTTTGAATACAGTCAGAGAGTGCTAGTGTTTTTTTCAATACAGTCCAGAGACAGGTATTGCTATTTTCATTGTTTTCTACAGGAAGTATCTAGCAACCACAGTTTAGTCAACAATCAGCCCCCTTAGTGAATTAGCAGCCTAGTTAAATTGATTTTTTGGGATGGATAGGATGTGTGACTGCTGTGTACAGACGGAGGAAGAGCTGGCCACTGTTCGCGAACAGCTGAACGTGTTGATGACCGCGGTCAGCCGTCTTCAGGCTGCTGCCTCGGAGTGTAGCGGCAGTGGGGAGTCTGGTGCGTCGCATGGTACACCACAGGTGTTACATGCTTCACCCATTGTCCCTGCTGTCGAGACATCTTAGCGGGTACCGGGCGCGGTTGGGCCACCCTCTCCACAAGGGGAGTGGCGGGTTCAGCGGCGTTCGCGGCGCAAATGGCGGAGGGTCAATGTGGACGCTGGCCGTGTGGCATCGCCCGCCCTGCCTGTGAATGGACATGTGGCCGCTCCTTCAGCAAGGTCCGAGCAGGCACACGGGGGGAGGGGTTTATTAGTTATTGGGAGCTCCAACGTTAGGCGGGTGATCGAGCCCCTTAGGGAAATAGTGGAAAGGTCGGGGAAGAAGGCCAGTGTTCACTCTGTCTGCTTGCCGGGGGGTCTCATCCGAGATGTGGAGGAGGCCCTGCCGGAGGCGATAGAGAGCACTGGGTGCACCCGACTGCAAATTGTTGCTCATGTCGGCACCAATGACTCATGCTGTCTGGGTTCAGAGGTCATCCTCAGTTCGTACAGGCGATTGGCGGAATTGGTGAAGGCGGAAAGCCTCGCTCGCGGGGTGGAATATGAGCTAACTATTTGTAGTATCGTTCCCAGAACCGATCTCGGTCCTCTGGTTTGGAGTCGAGTAGGGCTTAAACCAGAGGCTCAGACGATTCTGCGGAGATCTGGGGTGCAAATTTCTCGACCTCCGCTATCGGGTGGAGAAATGTAGGGTCCCCCTGAATAGGGCAGGCGTGCACTACACGCCGGAAGCGGCTACAAGGGTAGCGGAGTACGTGTGGAGTGCACATGTGGGTTTTTTTAGGTTAGAGAATTCCCTCCCTAGGCCCGACAAGACGCCTCCTGAGACGCAGCAAGGCAGGAGTAGGCAAAATGCAACAGGGAATAACAATATTAATATGCTAATAGTAAACTGCAGGAGCGTCTATAGAAAGGTCCCAGAACTGCTCTCATTAATAAACGGTCACAATGCCCATATAGCACTAGGGACAGAAAGTTGGCTGAAACCAAACGTAAACAGTAATGAAATCCTAAACTCAAATTGGAATGTATACCGCAGAGACAGGCTGGACAGTGAAGGGGGAGGCGTGTTTATAGCGATAAGAAGTGCAATAGTATCGAAGGAAATTGACGGAGATCCGAAATGTGAAATAATTTGGGTGAAGGTCACGGTTAAAGCAGGCTCAGACATGGTAATTGGATGTCTCTATAGGCCCCCTGGCTCAGCAGCTGTAGTGGCTGAGCACCTGAAGGATAATTTGGAACATATTTCGAGTAGATTTCCCCACCATGTTATCGTTCTGGGTGGAGATTTTAATTTGCCGGATGTAGACTGGGAGACTCAAACGTTCATAACGGGTGGCAGGGACAAAGAATCCAGTGAAATTTTTTTGAGTGCTTTATCTGAAAACTACCTTGAGCAGACCCGAACTATTTGAAACGGTTAACGCAGAACAGGGAATCAGCGATCATAAAGCGGTTACTGCATCGATGATTTCAGCCGTAAATAGAAATATTAAAAAAGGTAGGAAGATTTTTCTGTTTAGCAAAAGTCACAAAAAGCAGATTACAGAGTACCTGACGGCTCAACACAAAAGTTTTGTCTCAAGTACAGTTAGTGTTGAGGATCACTGGACAAAGTTCAAAACCATCGTACAATATGCGTTAGATGAGTATGTGCCAAGCAAGATCGTAAGAGATGGAAAAGAGCCACCGTGGCACAACAACCGAGTTAGAAAATTGCTGCGGAAGCAAGGAGAACTTCACATCAAACATAAACATAGCCAAATCCTTGCAGACAAACAAAAATTACGCGAAGCGAAATCTAGTGTGAGGAGGGCTATGCGATAGGTGTTCAATGAATTCGAAAGTATAGTTCTATGTACTGACTTGGCAAAAAATTCTAAGAAATTTTCAAAATGGCTCTGAGCACTACGGGACTCAACATCTTAGGTCATAAGTCCCCTAGAACTTCAGTCCCGCGGTTCCGGACTGCAGCGCCAGAACCGCACGGCCACCGCGGCCGGCTAAGAAATTTTGGTCTTATGTCAAAGCGGTAGGTGGATCAAAACAAAATGTCCAGACACTCTTTGACCAAAATGGTACTGAAACAGAGGATGACAGACTGAAGGCCGAAATACTAAATGTCTTTTTCCAAAGCTGTTTCACAGAGGAAGACTGCACTGTAGTTCCTTCTCTAGATTGCCGCACAGATGACAAAATGGTAGATATCGAAATAGACGACAGACGGACAGAGAAACAATTAAAATCGCTCAAAAGAGGAAAGGCCCCTGGACCTGATGGGATACCAGTTCGATTTTACACAGAGTACGCGAAGGAACTTGCCCCCCTTCTTGCAGCGGTGTACCGTAGGTCTCTAGAAGAGCGTTGCGTTCCAAAGAATTGGAAAAGAGCACGGATCATCCCCGTTTTCAAGAAGGGACGTCGAACAGATGTGCAGAACTATAGACCTATATCTCTAACGTCGATCAGTTGTAGAATTTTGGAACACGTATTATGTTCGAGTATAATGACTTTTCTGTAGACTAGAAATCTACTCTGTAGGAATCAGCATGGGTTTCGAAAAAGACAGTCGTGTGAAACCCAGTTCGCGCTATTCGTCCACGAGACTCAGAGGGCCATAGACAGGGGTTCACAGGTAGATGCCGTGTTTCTTGACTTCCGCAAGGCGTTCGATACAGTTCACCACAGTCGTTTAAAGAATAAAGTAACAGCATATGGACTATCGGCCAATTTTGTGATTGGATTGAAGAGTTCCTAGATAACAGAACGCAGTATGTCATTCTCAATGGAGAGAAGTCCTCCGAAGTAAGAGTGATTTCAGGTGTGCCGCAGGGTAGTGTCATAGGATCGTTGCTATTCACAATATACATAAATGACCTTGTGGATGACATCGGAAGTTCACTGAGGCTTTTTGTAAATGATGCTGTGATGTATCGAGAGGTTGTAACAATGGAAATTTGTACTGAAATGCAGGAGGATCTACATCGAATTGACGCATGGTGCAGGGAATGGCAATTGAATCTCAGTGTAGACAAGTGCAATGTGCTGCGAATACATAGAAAGATAGATCCCTTATCATTTAGCTACAAAATAGCAGGTCAGCAACTGCAAGCAGTTAATTTCCTAAATTATTTGGGGGTACGCATTAGGAGTGATTTAAAATGGAATGATCATATAAATTTGACCGTCGGTAAAGCAGATGCCAGACTGAGATTCATTGGAAGAATCCTAAGGAAATGCAATCCGAAAACAAAGGAAGTAGGTTACAGTACGCTTGTTCGCCCACTGCTTGAATACTGCTCAGCAGTGTGGGATACGTACCAGATAGGGTTGATAGAAGAGATAGAGAAGATCCAACGGAGAGCAGCGCGCTTCGTTACAGGATCATTTAGTAATCGCGAAAGCGTTACGGAGATGACAGATAAACTCCAGTGGAAGTAGATAAACTCCAGTGCAGGAGAGACGCTCAGTAGCTCGGTACGGGCTTTTGTTAAAGTTTCGAGAACATACCTTCACCGAAGAGTCAAGCAGTATATCGCTCCCTCCTACGTATATTTCGCGAAGAGACCATGAGGATAAAATGAGAGAGATTAGAGCCCACACAGAAGCGTACCGACAATCCTTCTTTTAACGAACAATACGAGACTGGAATAGATGGGAGAACCGATAGAGGTACTCAAGGTACCCTCCGGCACACACCGTCAGGTGGCTTGCGGAGTATGGATGTAGGTGTAGATGTTAAGTGAAGGCCGTCGCTCACTTTCTTGTCCGTGGTGAGCGGTAATACCTGAAGTGTGGTTTTCTCGCGCGCTCTAAACATTGTGGGTCTCGCAATGTTGAATTCCCTAACGATTTCCGAAGTGGAATGTTCCATGCGTCTAGATGGAACTAAAATTTCGATCGCAGAATCTCTTAATTCCCGTCGTGCGGCCATTATCACCACGGACATGTTTTCAGATTGATTCCCTGGGTACAAGTAACAGCTCCGTCAGTGTACTGGCCTTTTGTACCTCGTGTACTTGATACTACCCTCATCAGTATATGTGCGTATCGCTGTCCCGTGACGGATGTCGCCTCAGTGCACAACGTGGATGTACGAGTGCATGTTGCAAACACATGGCTGTCGTCGCATGGAAGCTGGAGTCTGGCCGTGTACCATGCTCGGATACCCTTATGGAAAGGTAACTGCTCGCGATAGGGGGGAAATCCGAGTCCCGTACATTCTCATTGCATTACACGTATGACGGTTGTCCGTATTCGCAACTGGTAACAAATATGATTTTAGGTAGTGGTTTAACTAGTTCCACTTTATGTCAGGGACATCACTCGGGGCTAAGGATTGGTTGAAGATATGTTTTATAGTGGGAGGAACTGAGTCAGTAATAAGCTTCATCATTTGGGCTGTGATGCCATCGTGCCAGTAGATGCCGATGACCATGTCCACCACAAAACGGCTCACTTAAATCGAATCACCTGCCTGTTACCACAGGGACGCTGAGGCCGCCGGGAATTCCATCGCGTCACCGAAGCCGCACAGGCGTCAGTTCAAGCGGTGCGACGACGAGGAGCGGCTGTCGCTGGTGCAGGAGGCCCAGAGGAGTAGCAGGAAGCTGAAGACCGGCCAGCGCGTGCCGCAGCACGTGCGAGAGCTGACGCCGTACGAGTCGAGCTGTCCGCGTCGCTTCCGGAAGACGCTCGAGGGGGCCGGCATGCCGTGGAGGGAGGGGCGCTATACGCCGAGGGACCCGATCCAGTGGTGCCTCCAAGCCGCCCCGCCACCAACGGCTACAGTGGACGCGCGACCATCTGGGCCCCGGAGCTCTTCAACCCGCTACTCGTAACTTGTTGAGCAGCAGCACAGTACGACACAAGCTGCAATGACAACTAATGAATAGTTGTACACAATACTGTAACAAGTGTCAAATAGTGCTGATATGTATGAAAATTAACTCGTACGAATAAAGTAGATTTATAAAAATAATTTGTACAAAACGTTTTACTGTTTTACAGTATGTTCTTCGTTAATTATGTTCTCACGTAAATGCAATATTTGTGGGTCTCAGCCGGCCGGAGTGGCCGAGCGGTTAAAGGCGCTACAGTCTGGAACCGCACGACCGCTACGGTAGCAGGTTCGAATCCTGCCTCGGGTATGGATGTGTGTGATGTCCTTAGGTTAGTTAGGCTTAAGTAGTTCTAAGTTCTAGGGGACTTATGACCACAGCAGTTGAGTCCCATAGTGCTCAGAGCCATTTGAACCATTTGTGGGTCTCAAACTAATTGTTTAATTTGCTTTGAAAAATTTATCTACCATTTTAACAGTGCGCCTAACGCAACTGCACTTCAGATATCATTATCACGATGGGCATGTGAATGATAAGTTAAGCGACTCCGTCATAATTCTTTTTGTATTCATGGTCCCCGTTTGAGCAAAAAATGGATTCAACATCTGAGGTCATCAGTCCCCTAGAACTACTTAAACCTAACTAACCTGAGGACATCACACACATCCATGCCCGAGACAGGATTCGAGCCCGCGACCATGACGGTCAAGTGATTCCAGACTGAAGCGTCTAGAACCGCTCGGCCACACCGGCCGTCCCTGTTTGAGCAGTACGAACAAGTTCGCAAAGTATTTCAGTAAGTATTGCATCTCCTGCCATATCTAGAAGTAATGTTGTTTGACTATCATGTAATACAGTTACACGACTCTAAGAAGTAACTGTCCTTCACAACACATTTTTATTATTTTTGCCGTTTGATTCTTGTGATTACACACCAATCTGAATGACTTAGTTAGCAAAAATTGTTCACACTATAACTTAGAAATTTAGTATTTTTCGTACCGCTTGCCAAAAAATTATTTTGACATTCCACATTGTGGTATGGAGTACACAACCTTATTTCCCTGACAGACCACTCTGTGACCTCGTTTTTCTTTAACGGTCTGTATGAACTATTTAGCTGTCGTACGTGCTGTTGAAGAGACTTGGAGAATACATAACTACCTCTCGAAGAGATCTTTTAATTCTATTTACACTGTACAGAAAACTTCAGATACTTCATACACAGCCGGCCGGAGTGGCCGAGCGTTTCTAGGCGCTACAGTCTCGAACCGCGCGACCGCTACGGTCGCAGGTTCGAATCCTGCCTCGGGCATGGATGTGTGTGATGTCGTTAGGTTAGTTAGGTTTAAGTAGTTCTAAGTTCTAGGGGACTGATGACCTCAGAAGTTAAGCCCCATAGTGCTCAGAGTCACTTGAATCACTTGAGCTACTTCATACACACTGTAATAGCAATTACTGTATATCTGATACTCGACCACAAAAACATAAAAAATTTCATAAATTGTGCAGTGTTGAAATTTACCCTGATAAACTAAAAGTAGTACAACACATGAAATGATGTAAAAGTGGATCAGTGCGCAGTAGATGTGTATCCAGCAATGAATTTTCTGTTAATAATTTGATGAAGCGTTTTTGCTGCAGTGGTACTTGCATGGATGCTTGCGAGACCAGAACAGCTCGTTTTGAAACTTCTGCATCATTTAACCATTAGCATCTATGAAAAAGGCGATAATGCATCTGTGTGATAGACGACAGTTGCTGCGGCAGCGCGCTGAGAATGTTCAGCCGCCACATTCAATTTATTCTGTTCTGGTGCCATTAAAATTTTTTACGATCATAAGGATAAAGAAATGAATAAAGTGCTCACACACTTCTACCTATATGCGGCTAACAATTTCAAATTAAAACCAAACTTAGAAGAAGAAGTACGTTAGTTGTATGTAGTTGTATGTAGTAAACAGCTGTCACTCAGGGATATTCCTGCTCAACCAACTGCATTCGGAACAACTCTGTAAGGTGCCTACACAAATCAACCAGCGGTAAAATCAAATTTGGCAAAACTAAAATCTTTACAACCTTAAAATGCTAGTACACTTATTTCATTATTCAAGGATCAAGTTCATTTTCTAACGATTGTGGCCTATTTTGAGATATATATCTTATTCTGGGCACGCAGTTTAAGATACGATAGCTGCTTATGATTTTGAAGCTAGTTCCTCTTTTGATTAATTTTGTATCGATTAGTTCCCTTACTTTCACTGAGCTGTGATAAGTTTAATTTCTGATCACAAAACATTTTTCGTTCATTTATTTGTACAGTGTCATGGCTAGGAAAATAAAAATCATTTTAACATTCTATTTTATTGGTGAAAAGATTCCATATTTCATATCTCCAAAACCTAGAAAAATCTTAAATCAACAGACAGTGTGCTGTTCGTTAGATGGAGATGCATAATTATGTAACAGGCAAACGAAGTATTTTCTAGCAGTTCTGATAAAATTAATAGTAACATTGGTGATTGTTACGATGCGCTAATGACGTGTAACGATGGCAGAGGCAAGAAACATTAAGATATTTTACACGAAATACTGATATTACATTTAGTAGAAAAACATTCATTTTATATTATCTGACAGAATAGTTTTACAATGCACTTCGCTTGTACATTCGAATGCAAAGCATGAAATGTACACTAAATTCGTTGCCACTTTAGTTCTTGATCATTCATGTAAAGCAACTTCAAACTATAAGAACTGCATTTACTGTCTTTACCAACAAAGGTATGAACAACACACTTGCTAAAGCAACGCTTCTTCTCGAAAATATTAATCACTTTAATTCAAAGTGGTGCTACTAATGGGGCACTCTGTCAAAATATTAGATTACTTTTCAGATTCTGATACGGCAAACTTACTAAACCATGTAAATGCTGTTTCGTTTACAGTATTCTGTACAACAAGGAATAAAACTGCTATTCAAGTAATATGAAATTTTTGCAATTGTCGTTTAGGTTTTAGTCTCGCACGTAATCTTTGAAGTGTACGTTACCAGCGTACCAAACAGGAACTACACGGACCTAATCAAACACTAAATATTCACAACACACTGATATTGACAGCTCACAGAACACAGAGGCTGCGCCCTTAAACATGCTTTCTAACAGCGCTGAATTCTTAAGCACTACTGGAAAAACAGTTTTCGCAAAATTCACGAGCAACTTCGGGAAATACGAGCCAGAAACTAAAAAAGTGCTAAAAGGGGTATTTTTTTTTTCTAGGACAAATGTAAATTAATATATCTGGATATTTATTCAGGGACCAGAGCTATTTTTTACCCCCATTTAAAATTACGTTGGCTAAAAATTGTAACAAATTCAGACAACATTTTCATTCGGGCTGAAGTGTTACGCTCTTTGATGATCTACAGAAACTTGATTCCTACAAAAAATCTTGTTAAACAGCCCGTCTTCACAAAAAAATTTCAATAAAACTTGATTATTATTAAAGACAACAAAAGACACGAGAATTAAAAAGGGCTTTGAAGAAATAGCACCCTTAACCAAAGTGTTATCTGTCATTCGGCTTACTTTGGTATGAGGACAGCAATCATCGAGGTACTGTTGTGACTAGTATGTCCCGTATCAACTGCAATTTCCGTTGTTCTTGCTTTCCCACGGCAAGTTCTGTTTTTCACAATATTTCGGCACTTGCCTGTGTTACAAAGAAGAGCTAGGTCTTATTCCATACAGAGAAGCGTGACTTCTATGGGCTCTCGAAACTGTTCCCAGGAATTATTTTAGCAGCAAACTTCAACAGTACAAATATGAGGTCGACATAACAGTATATTACATTTGTTATGGGTAGGAGCTAATTCGACTTTCGAACGCGTTGGGAAGTAAACTGTTTAGCATTAGGCGCTTAACAGCGATCAACTGTAATATTAGTTTTCGTTCGTATTCAGAGCCATACTGATAGGTAGCTACTACGCTCCGGCAGTCCAAAAACTCATGTACACAAGACATCAGATATTCAGATAACGTCATTTGACGGACAAGACAGCACCGTTCTCAAATTATTGGCTACGTCCAAATGTAGGATTCACATGAAAAACTTTATTCTGTTGTTTAGCTTTTTCTAAACACTCGTTAATTGTACAGAGAAAATGTAAATACCCTTCATTGTGGTAAATCACGCGTACATCATCTGATCAAAAGAATCCGGACACGTTTTGGAATGGGAAATTTACCTCTATATGTCACGTGAGGCGGACCCGCCTGTTTAAAACAAGGCGAGGATTATTATGTTGTCAGCAGAGAAGCCTTAACAGCAGAATGATCGAGCAGGCCGGCCGGAGTGGCCGAGCGGTTCTAGGTGCTTCAGTCTGGAACCGCGAGACCGCTACGGTCCCAGGTTCTAATCCTGCCTAGGGGCATGGCTGTGTGTGATGTCTTTAGGTTAGTTAGGTTTAAGTACTTCTAGGGGACTGATGACCTCAGATGTTAAGTCCCATAGTGCTAAGAGCCATTTTAACCATTTTTGATTCGAGCAGGAGACTTCAGTGAATATGTGCTAATCGTTGGATCTGAGTAAGAAATCCACCAGGGACATTCCCAGCATGGCCGGGAACGTGGTTAATGCTCCCAATTTTAAGTTCATTCAATCAAAATCTTCAGATCCTTCATCAAGATGGAAAACCCGACATCCGTGGAGTGAGGCTGGCGCCTGTGGTGAGAAACCGCCCATATCGACGAACGGGCGCCGGTGGCAACGACGGCGCGCACCCCTAAACTTCTGAGAGTACATAAGGAACGAAAAACGGGAGCACTCTTACTCAGAAGCAAAGGTCTGACTAAGTAACACCTCTCACTGATGACAGTTCACGCCAAGACATTCGGTTGAGCATTGACCTAAAAATCAATCGGAATGAAATTTAATAAACATTAAACGTGATCGCAACGTGCGTAGTGCTTTAAAAAATGTCGCTCAATAATCAAGATATTAAATACTTCACGTTTTTCTACGTTCGCAGGTACTAATTCAAGTCACTATATAGTCTAGGTATCGCCGATAGTTCAGCGTGTTAGGTCAGAGGACCGGCTGCCCTGTGTGGTGGAAAAAAAAAAAACCCTGAGTGAAAGGATCTACGATGAACCTGAACGAGTATCTTTTGCGTCTGCCCAGACCAAATGCAACGAAAGAAAGGGGATGGCGCCATTGGTCACGCTATCTGCGACAGTTGAAACCTGAGTCTACACAGTGAAGCAGCTGTGTAATTATTTTCGTCACAGTCAGTAATTGCAAACAGAAATTTGCCATAGAAGCTTATTTAAAGTCAGAAGTAAGACATAGAGTATATTTATACATAATAGTTACACAGATGTTTTAATGTACAAAATTTTTACGGTGCTGGTTCAGTTGCTATCACAGATAGCACGACTGTACGTAACAGATTTTAAATAATAATGTGTGAGCGTTGCAGCGGTATTGTACACCGCTAGCTGTACCTTATAAGTGGCCTCTCTGTTTACAGTTACTGATTTAACGGAAATAATTACATGTGTATTTCACTGTGTAGGCTCTATCTTTCAGTCACTGGCACAGATAGCACGATCTGAAGATGGCAGTTAAACTACCGAAACTGCTCATGCTCATCACTTCGTAAAAAAAAAAAAAAAAAAAAAAGTAAATGCGATTGAGACAATATATACAAAATCTGTGAATCTTTTAAAAAGATTTATATAAAGTTATTAAAATTTTTATAATTTTATATTTGCGATTATGTGCTTCCTATCGCTTTCTCCTGTTCGAACAATGTCAGATGTATTCAGTAATTATGTACACAGGAAATGGCAATAACTCGGAACAGCGTCATTCACTAAATAAGGGGTAATTACACGGTACAGTCACATTAATGTGGCCGTCGACTATGTTCGACGTCAAGGTGCAATCACCAGACGGCATGTGGCAGCACTACCAGTGGACGGTACATATACTGTGTGGGGGCGGGGAACGTGGTAAACAGTGCGGTCGTTGTCTTAATGCGGAAACGGAGCGATTTACTTCATGTCCAAGAGGGCATGAACACTGGCTTTCAGACCAACGATAGAATCATTTCCGAAACGGCTAAGTTAGTAATCTGTCTGCGTGCCACCGTGGTTAAAGTATACCGCCTTTGACAAAATCAGCTAAACTAAACTCCGCCCGAACAGGCCACAAAGGCTCGACGGTCCCGACCGGCCGCCGTGTCATCCTCAGCCCAAAGGCGCCACTGGATGCAGATACACAGACGTCGAGGCGGCTGTATTGCTCCACGGCTGCAGTGATATATTTATGCGAATACACGTGCGACCGTTGAGCAAATGACCACACAGATGAAACAAGGGGCTACCACCAGTATCCTGTCAATGAGCATTCAGCGAACGTTGGTGACATGGCTTCCGTAGAAAGCACCTTGTTGATGTATCCACGTTGATTGCTATTCATCTGGGACGAAGGTTGGAATTTGCATTTCCATACTGCAACTGGACGTCCACTGAGTGGCGAAAGGCTGCCTTTCCAGATGAATCACGTTTCTTGTTTCATCGGCCAGATGGTCGTTGGCATGCACGTCGTGAATCGCCTGAAAGCAAACACCCTGCAACAATCGTCGGAACGGTCCACTCCGGATTGGAGAGTTTTGTGTGCTGGTAAATATTTTCGTGTCATTCTCTGCGTGATCTCATCATTCTGAAAGGCACAGTGGATCAACACAAGCAAGCATCTATCCTTGGGGACCAGTTGTTTTCCCTCAGCACGCTGGCACCTACCAGCAGGACAACACAACGTGTGACACAGCTCGCTGTGTACATGCGTAGCTCTAAAAGCACGTGCATGAGTTCAACGTACCCTCTGGCCACCAAACTCCCCGGATGCAAGTCAAACTGAGAATCTGTGCGACAGTCTAGATCTAGTGGTTGGCCACGGCGTTGGAGAAGTTATGCCTCCACATCCCTCTCGGAACTTCCAGACCCTCACTGATTCTCATCCTGCACGTCTCGCAGCGGTCTGCGCAGCAAAAGGTGGTCATTCAGGCGTTTAGAAGGAGATCACATTAATGTGACTGGCCAGTGTATAAAGGATGCAGAGGAACTGGCCAACGCCAGAGGCATAGCAGCCACCGTACACAGTACCCGATTTATAAATATCTACACGCCTTGTGGCGCTGGCATTAAGAGACGAAAAAATGAATTCCTTAAAGATGAAGTTATCCCTCTCTTCACCGCAGCTTACGAACAAATAAAACAGGCCAACAAACTTTTTATTGTATAGTATAAAAATCCTAAGCCATACAGTAAACGGGGAAAGTAATGAAATGCTTTGTTACAGCGTAAGCATGGTTTGTATTTACAGTAAGCTACTTAAAACAATTATATATGTTAATAGAGGTTTCACTTGTCAGCTGGAATTGGTTTGTATTTTCTTTCTCTCTTTTCTTTGAAGCTTCTCGTGTAGTTTTTTCTACGGTGAGTCGCTTGCTGAACTTCCCGGTGAAGTGACCAACAGTAGTGGCCCATCATGTTGGTGTTCCAGCGGCCTTTTTCCATCATTAGTTTTGGATGAATCAACAAACAGCCTCCAGTCTGCCTTTTGGTATTCAATGACAAACTCATTCATCAGTCCGGGAATGTCTGAGCAGTACACTAAATCACCTTCTTGTTGAACAAACTTCGAAAATTGCTGCTATCTCTTCCTATACATGTATATGCTGGTTCCAACTGCTAATAAGTTCTTGTCTTTTAATCTAGAGCCAAGCAGTTCAGCTTTTTCTTTCGTTAAGCCCAGATCCCTAACCAAATCGTTAAGCTTGGTCTCAGTAAACAATCTGGGCTCTAAACTTTCTGAATTACAATGGAATTCATCATCATCTGGTTCATCTAAAATCAGATTGTACATCAGAAAATACTTCTGTTGGAATAGAATTTAAATCATCTGGTGGTTCAGGAAACCGTCAAATCTACACCATGTCCTACTGGTCGGATGGCAGACGGAAGGTTAGAGTAGCTTATTACCTTCTTGTTTTTCGAATTATGACATATAATATCAACACTGCAAAAGTAGCAATCATCGGAATGATTTTTTGGCTCCCTCCATATCATAGGACCAGTAAATCTAAAGGTTTTTTTCTCCTTTTTGGACCATTTTCTCAGCTCTTCAACACACATAACATACCTTACGCGGCGCCCAAGATTTATCAAAATGTTCTGATGTGTGTGAAAATCTTATGGGGCTTAACTGCTAAGGTCATCAGTCCCTAAGCATACACACTACTTAACCTAAATTATCCTATGGACAAACACACACACACCCATGCCCGAGGGAGGACTCGAACCTCCGCCGGGACCACCCGCACAGTCCATGACTCCATCGCCTTAAACCGCTCGGCTAATTCCGCGCGGCCCCAAGATTTATCTTGATCACCAAGTTTTGATCCAAAGTATGATAGATAAACCATTTTCACAAAATCTATAAAGTTCCTTTGATGTTTTTTAATCACAAATTCACAAATATAACAAAAACTGTCAGCAGAGTTTTTACAACCACGATTAGACATTGTACCGAGCACATGTACAGGAAACGGGAAAGTGGGGTTAGGTTGAAAGTAAAAGAAAAACCATTTGTTAACACAAAAATAGAATCGACCTTTTTTTGCCAGATATGTTTTTCAGCAGAGCTACCAACGTCATCTACATTCATTATACCTCCTTTTTAAATTATTTTAACTATATAAAACTGTAAAATTCTTTAAAAAGTCGCTTAATTTAATAAATTTAACTGTAAATTGTGAGCCGGCCGGAGTGGCCGAGCGGTTAAAGGCGCTACAGTCTGGAACCGCACGACCGCTACGGTCGTAGGTTCGAATCCTGCCTCGGGCATGGATGTGTGTGATGTCCTTAGGTTAGTTAGGTTTAAGTAGTTCTAAGTTCTAGGGGACTTATGACCGCAGCAGTTGAGTCCCATAGTGCTCAGAGCCATTTGAACCATTTTTTTGTAAATTTTGAAGAAATGATAGGTGATACAGTTTTTTAAGTATCATATTTGGATTTCCCACCCTAAAAAAAACATAAGAATAACGTATTTTCAGCAAAAATGACTTTGTGGGTTTTGGCGGAGACTACGACATGTGTGCTCTTTCACGAAGATTAGAAACTACATGTCAATAATTTTGTAGAATTCTAGTACATAGTTAAAGACATAAACTTAGCAGACGTTACATCGCCCAGATTCAAGCAAACCACGAATTAGTAAGCAAGTCGTGTCTGTAGAATCTACGCGACAGCAAATCTGAAAAATGAAGGCCTGCAGATAGAATATGTCTTCGGATGACACGACATGTACAGGATGTCCAAAAAACAAGAAGAATGCTTAGTATGTTGTGGGGCAAGACAAACTGAGGATGCTTTTGACTCCGTGTTCCGATGCGTTTTGGTGTCTGAACACGGAAGGTATGAAATTCTTCAGTCGTCTGTGTAATGTGGATGGACGACTGAACCCAGTAACATTCCTGTGCATGCCCTTGTACGCGTCCTACTGCGGTCATTGTGCGGTATGACAGTGCAATAACGTTGTTCAGAGCAGTGCGACATGTACCAGTACACAGCTGCGGAAGTCAACGTCATGGTGTTTGCATACATCAAAGCGGATTGCAGTGGAAGAGCTGCTGCAAGATGAATGCCGAACGTTTTCCCAACGTACCACTCCATTCCACGTTAAAGGCCGTCAAGAGACTCCTTAAAGAAGCCAGTAAGTTGCACGCAGCTATTGTCTGCCCGAAGTGTGTCCACTGTACAGTCAAGCAGCAGAACTTTGTGCCCGGCACTTGCGAATGCTATCCTCAGTCTACTGTTTGTCCTCTGGTAGACGACGAAACGTGATACAGGTCGTTCGAGCTCTGCTCGAACACTAGTTGGAGGACTACCCGCGACTGGTAAAGTTTGAGAGGTGGTATTTACAACAGTGCATACTCCAACCACAATTTCAGACCTTGGTACTGTTCACGGATGAATACACCTTTACTAGAGGCGGCATATTAAAGTTGTAGAATATGTATGTTTGTCCGGACGAAAATCCGTGTGCGCATGTGATTCAAAATTAACAACTATTGATCGGTATTAACATCTCTGCGTGAGAATTGGTGACCATATCACTGGGCCGTATCTACTGCCAAACAAAGAAGACCTATCTACCTCATACCCTCCTCTACCCTATTCGATGTAGCGCCACTAAATATCGGATGGGACACGACGGAGCTCCTGCAAACTTTGATGTCGATGTGCGGAATGACCTCAACGTCGCATAGCCCAATGAATCGACGGGTAGAAATGGACCAGTTCCATGAATAGCACGGTGCTCAAATGTATCACTTCTCGACTGTTTTCTGCGGGGTAGTTTTGAACACCTGTAACGTCAGCGTAGGACTTTCATATTCGGGTCTACGGAGCGACTGAAATACTTCAAAAACAACGGCATATATTGGCTCATACTAGTGAGGTTCAGCACCGACGATATAGGCTCTGCATTAACGAAGGAGGTGAGCAGTTCGAAGCCCGTTTGTAATGTAGATAGAGCGATAGAGCGAAGTCAGGCCGACGGCTTTGGGTGACACACACAGCCGTTAAACAATTGCAAA
Organism: Schistocerca americana; assembly: GCF_021461395.2. NCBI lineage: Eukaryota > Metazoa > Arthropoda > Insecta > Orthoptera > Acrididae > Schistocerca > Schistocerca americana. The sequence continues at coordinate 194,645,882 of NC_060119.1, forward strand.
CGCGGTCGGCCGTCATGCGGAAAACCGCCCTGCTTACTTAGTAGCCAACAACTTACATGACTCTGGTGCACTGGGCGCTCGACTATCCATAGTATCTACTGCGACCTGCGTGAGGCAAAGATATATTGTTCTCAGTACGTAAGGGGTGGTTGACTCCTTACATGCTCCAAAAAAAACTGTTTGTAACAAGGAGTTTTTTGAAATTTAACTTTTAAATTTTATTAAAGTTCAAAATTCAAGTTTGGGAATGCTTGCTGTAACTATTCTTCACGACATTGTCCATTTTATATTCAGTGAAAGCATTTTGTACCTCCCACGCTGAAACTGAAGATTCCGTCGAAAATGAATCCATCATAGATTTCAGCCTTGAAAATGTGCATTATAAAAACCGGTAACTTCAGTCCACGGACTACGCCTCGTTTGGACAGAGTCAGGCACCAATGTTGGGTTCAGGAGCAGTTCTCCATATAACATGTTGTTAGACTTCGTTGAAGGCCTTCTTCCATATCACCTCTGTCAACAATGAGCAAATCATTTTTTAATACTCACGTCAAGGTAGAGTGCTCTTACTATGGGTAACTGCATTTCTGTTACTTGTAACGTGGGTGTCCGATCAGTTTCTTATCCACATTATTCATGTTGGTTTATTGACGTAACGTGGAATCCACACTCGTCTCAAGCTTTGACGTATTGCAGCGCCCAAGCTGTGGGTTTCCAGAAATGATTTCCTTCTTGAAAACCGATCAGTTTGCCTTTCCACACAACATACGAAGCGTTGTCGATGTGTTTTGGGACACCCTATACATGCAGCACGAACTTAGAAAAGCAGGAACTTGTAGGGCAGGGGTCGCTGGAAGCTGGTCGTAAAACATTTAAAGGACCCCGGATGCCATGAAAATTTCAACAGTACGTAGAAAGAGTGCGAGAAAAAATTCTCTTCACACAACTCGGTAGTCACACGGTGGTTGAAATGCGCCAAACCACGATACGAAAATCTATGATTAATTGCCGACCGCTGTGGCCGAGTGGATCTAGGCGCTTCAGACCGGAACCGCGCTGCTGCTACGGTCGCAGGTACGAATCCGATGTCGGGGATGGATGTGTGTGACGACCTTAAGTTAGTTAGGTTTAAGTGGTTCTAAGTCTAAGAAACTGATGACCTCAGATGTTAAGTCACATAGTGCTTAGAGCTATTTGAACCATTTTGATGATAAATTATTCACGCGAGAAAAATATTAGGCAAAAACGAACGAGTGAATTTTTCTGTCAGTGCTTAAGAGACCTATACAAACATGACGTGTCAGTAATTAAAAACTACATGAAAATCAAACGAACTGAAGCCAAAATCCTAACGTTGTAATTCCAACAGCCCGAAAGCTGCAAAATTAAAGCCCGCCTTCAATAAATTGTGTGACACATGAAAGCAAGAGCAAAGCAAAAACAAAGAAAAATAGTAATAAATGAGATAAGATCCCACAATGGAAGGTTACTGGCAAACATGCTCGATATCAAGGAAGAAATACATAGCCACCCCAAAGAATTGTTCGCTAATGAAGTAACTGACATAGTGGAGCAAATTGACCTCGTAACAGAATTGTCAAGAAGACTCGACCCAGTTACAGGCAACATTTATTGGTGCTCACGATGGTGTTGCTTTACACAAGTGATCCCTCACCCTTTTACCCTTCTTTCTAAGACCTGCATTTTTCTGAGATTATTCCGGAAATTGTTAAGGTGTTATAAATCCATCTTTGCACCAGCAGTGATGTGTAATGAAACATATCAACAATCTAGCTCGCTTTGTACATCTAAAAGCAGTTCGTTGCAAAAGATCTATTATGTCTGATTTTCGCTCACATCAGAAAACGCTGCTTGGACGTTTTTGAATTACTCTTTAGTTTCGGTTAATTGTCAGTTTTTATAACACGTTGGTCCCCAGTTGGAATACTGTCTAAAAATGTTTCAACCATCTCTTTGTACGCCATATTTTTTACATTGTTGTTTGTGTAACGTCCTTGACTCAGTTTTCACAAGCAAGGTATTTCACAGCACGGTTGTACAAGTTTTACAATGTGATAGCTGGTTCACGCCGTCTACTATACTTGCAGCAACTAAAACTTTCTGTAACATGAAAGGCACTCATTAAGCAGTGGCGAAGTTCGAGTATCAGCTACATTTCTTTTGTTACCATGTTAAAATTTGCTTCTTTTGACAGATCAGAGTGGTGTTTACACAATGTCACCTCGTTAACATCCTAAAAAAGTTGCAAATGCGACAGAATTCTGAAATAGTGTGTGATTAAGGACAAATCACGTCAAAAGTTTATGAAAAAGTACATCCTCAGTATAAATATAAACGTTTAATTTCATTTTATGTTGTTGCAAGGTCACACTAATTCTCATTTCACCAGCTACCGATGACTCTTAGAAAGTTATTTCAATCCACTGCAAAAGTCTGCATTTACTCCCATATCGCGGTAGATACGGAAGTTCCGCTCGTTTATCATAAGGTAAAAAGACTCTCTCTGTGTATACTATCATTCGGCGAAACCTCGTTTCCATATATCAAACCGTTTCTGAGTTATGAGGTGTGTTACGAGTATTTCACTCTGGGTTTATTGCTGATGTGCGCGATCCCAAATGAGTGTGACACGTAAAATCAGTTTTCTCGAGATCGGTGATAGAGACCCTTCAAGTCTAAAGAGAAACTCAATATGTTATTTGAATTTCGAATTATATGCTCTAAAAGGCGCGAAAAGCAATTTCATAGCGACCTCTATTTTTCATGACAAACGTTTCGAATTTTACGCAATGTGCTACTTACTTGTGAAATACCACAATAATTATGACTGTGGTGTCACCGCCAGACACCACACTTGCTAGGTGGTAGCCTTTAAATCGGCCGCGGTCCATTAGTATACGTCGGACCCGCGTTTCGCCACTGTCAGTGATTGCAGACCGAGCACCGCCACACGGCAGGTCTAGAGAGATTTACTAGCGCTCGCCCCAGTTGTACAGCCGACTTAGCCAGAGATGGTTCACTGACAACTACGCTCTCATTTGCCGAGACGATAGTTAACTTAGCCTTCAGCTACGTCATTTGCTACGACCTAGCAAGGCTCCATTACCAGTTTATATTCAGAGTGTCATAGTGTCTAAACAAGAGCGATGTTCTACAATTTTGGATTAAAGTTAAGTATTATATCAACTACGTACTTTATTTGCTACTATTAATTCCCTTAACTGTTCCAGACCTCATGCCAGTCAGCGTGTAATTAAACGCGTGCATTTCGGTCTCCTCTAGCAACACAGTGTTGGCTCTTCTGCCAACACTTCAATGACCATTAGCGAAATGATGGGCGCCTCACCATGAAATTGACGTATAAAGCTATAAAAAACTGTTTTTACCGAATAGTTTCTTTAACGTCGTTCCAAAAAAATTACTGGGTGGCCGACGTGAGCGCGCCGTTCTGCCAGAGTAGCGCGTCAGCCACCGGTTCGCCGAAAACTCACGGACTTGACTAAACGACGCCCTACGCAGAAATCTGGCATTGTGCGTACGTGCTGAGAGACCGGATCGCCCGTTCCGAGAACTGCAGGTAAGGTCTGAGGGTCGTGCCACTCTATCACATGGTTGGGGGGCGGAGGGGGATAACTGTCGGTATTCAAGAATCCTTTTGAAATATCTCTGGCCACTCGCGGAAGTCCGCTCCTGTTTGGCCAACTGAGCACAGAAAGCCAAGGAGGCCCGTTGACCATGGCACTCTTCGCCACTCCAATCGACCTTCTCCGCTTTAATCTAAATAATAACCTCCAAGAGTTAACAACGCGTTGGCAGCGGGTCGTATGCAAGGCATATGCCGATGACGTTGGCTTTCTGGTAACGGACGCCAGTGAAACAGAAAAACCACCACAAATAATAAACAAGTACGAACTAGCATCAGACGCGGAACTTAATAAAAATAAGCGGAATAAGGAATATTAATCGTGGATTAGAAGCTCCCATCCAAGGACAAACAAAGGAGATTAGCAGTTGAAATATCTTGAGATGGAATTCACGTGTAGTGTACGACAAACAATTGCCATAAATTACAGAAAAATACACGCCAATACCAGAGCCAGGATGCATCAACATAATCTAAGGATTCTTGACGAAATACAGAGGTTGAATCTGCTGATCACCTACATCACGTTAAAAATAAATTGTGTTGCCCAAGTTGTGCTGTTATCGTAGGAAGCTGCCAAAAGAACGGCCTTGCCGCAGTGGTAACACCGGTTCCCTTCAGATCACCGAAGTTAAGCGCTGTCCGCTGTTGGCAAGCGGGGTGCACTAAGCCCTTGTGAGGCAAACTGAGGAGCTTCTTGACTGAGAAGTAGCGGTCCGGTCTCGTAAACTGACATACGGCCGGGAGAGCGGCCTGCTGACCACGTGCCTCTCCATATGCACATCGAGTGACGCTTGTGGGCTGAAGATGACACGGTGGCCGGTCGGTATCGTTGGGCCTTCCAAGGCCTATTCGAGCGGAGTTTAGTTTCGTTTTATTGTCAAAAGCATTTGAACTGCTCTTGGTCACTTTGTCAGCCGCAGACATATATTTTAGATGAAATATGGAACAATGACATTGACAACAGACAATGGCGATTTGAGCCTTACAGATGTGTACAACAAAGGGCATCACTGTTAAATGAAGTAGCACTGGCCACCCTTAATCCCTCCCCCCCCCCCCCCCCCCCACCTTGTAGATGTCAACTATATCCCTTATGAATTACACCATAAAATCTCAACGAATAAGTTATACTGAGATGGGAACTCCTGGAGAACATTTGACCAAAGTGTAAGAGGTGTAGAAGAACTTGGTGCAAAACTAAAGTACAGGAGTCATTGACCGAAACTATTGTATAAGGACTTTGGCTGGCACAAAGTCAGGAAGAATAAACACGGCCAAATACTACCCACTAATTTAAGGGCAAAGTTGTACCACGTTTCCAACTGAAAATTCCAAATAAACTCAAGACTACACTCCATTCATCTGTCAGATTCTCCACTGTGTGCAATCTGCAATTATATTGACACCGAAGAACATCAGTTTGTTTCTGGTAATGCAAACAACGTATTGCTGTCCATTAGAAAAACTTTACATCTATGTAAAGGATATCGTCCAAACTGATAACACCCACTAGCCTTCTACATCCAGATGAAGGACTTTACCCGAAAATGAAGGAAAATGCCGTCAACTGAATAAATAGACGTACGATATTTTACATGTTGTCACAAATGAACAGAAGTGAAGAGGATTTGTGGTTGTATATGCCTACGCAACACAACAGACTAAAAGAAACTAACAGTAACCATGAGCAATATGTATCCTTCCTCAAAAGAGCTGCAATGTGACCTTCTTCGCAAGCACCACCTAAGAAACTACTCAATTCAAAAATTTCATACAGATTTCCGCACTGAAAAATAACTATGAATGTGTTGTAGAGTATATAACTATTTATAAAATGAGTTTTGTATTCTGTCATGTTCTGGTATGTGATGTGATTATGCTACATAAAATTTTGAGAAGAAGTGGTTAAGACGACCGTTCGTGAAAAGAGGGATATTCGGGTTCGAGTGCCGGTCTGGCACAGACTTTCTTATACGTACCAGGCTACACCTAGACCTACACTTAAAATACCTGATGTCAAGAAATTCGCAATCGGCGAATAAATTTAGAATTATTTCGTACAGCAGTGGACCGTTAACAATATTTAGTCTTTCAGATATGCTATTAAACTGTTTTTTTTTTTTTTTGTAAGGTATGGACAATTATCGTTAGTAGTAAGCATTGTTCAAGCTGAAATTTCCATAATCTGATTGCAATTGCAAAACGATATTGAGAACACTGAAGGAAGCTGTGCAGGAAGTAGAAAGAGAGATCTCCGATTTACTGTTTTCCATAACAGACAATGTCTCTTGAATTTTTACATGATGAAATCGTAATAAACAAGTTCATCAGCATCATCTGATAGCTGCTGGATAGGCAACGAAATTCAACCTCACAAATCAAATTTTACGACTTGATTGTTTGTTGTTATCAGGTTGCAGCTTTTCTGAGTTGATAAATTTCACATTAATCAAAAATAGAAAAAAAAAAGATTACGCTTCTTTCAACATTGCATTTCTGCGAGTCAATTTTACGTTTGAATAAAAGAATAATTTACTGATAAAATAAAATATCTAATATGAGATTATGCATTTTTCTAGTATTACTTTGTCTCTGACCAACTCTACACTCTAGAACGCATTTATTTTATGTTGCTTGACTGCGTTATGCGTTATTTTCTTCTGTTGTGGATGAAATGGAGTGGCCAGTCAAATGCTTAGCACAGAATTTTTGTTGCCAAAGAGTCATGTAGCTAAGGTGCAACTTAAGGTTTATGAAAAAGACTATTAATTTCGTGACACCATTAGTACAGCCAGATTTCGTACGAAAGTATCACTGGCATCTTACTTCAGTAATTTCAATTAGATATCTGCAATCAACATGACCTAAATATTTGAAGAGAAAAATGCATTGGCTTTTCTTTTAATTGAGAAAGTTTATGTCGAGATTTTTTTTAATCAGATTTGGTTGTATTGTAGCTGCACTTTAGAATTTTATACCTCTATAGGTGAAAACGGAACCCTTATCGGATGACTTGGTCGTGCGTCTGACTGTCTGTCCGACCGATAATACATTTTTTTTTTTTCCTCAGGAACGAGAAAAGACATCGAGATGAAATTTAGTTCACATACTACGGTCGTTGGTCGCTCGACGGGGTGAAACATGTAAGGTTTTAAGCCAAAGCAGTCGAAAGATAGGGCTGTTTATGTCACACAGTTAGACACTCAAAACCTATAGGGTATCTCTTGAATACCGACAGTCATGAAATTCACCAAGAAGGAAGGTTTTGCAGTACAAGTAAAAGAAAATTTTCGAAAATTGTTACTTTGTAATCATATCACATAAAAAATAATTTTTTTGCTGGTAATTGTCCGTTTGTCTGTCTGTCTATGAAGACCCCTTTAATCTCAGGTCCTCGCACAGTTATAAAGCTGGAATTGATGTCACGTATTAAAGTCTACAGTCCCTTGGTGGAGTCAAACATGTAAGCTTTTAAGTCAATGCACTCACAAGATACGGTCATTTATGTCATATTTTTCGATACTCGCATATTCATTCATCAAGACTGATTGGGTACTCTAATCGTGGAATCGGCCAGAGAGATGGTTTAAAACGTATCATGAGAGTGGGGTCTGGCTGCAGAGGCTTTCGTGGTGCGTCAAGTGCATCGACTAATGGTAGACCAGCAGAGGACAATATAAGGGTTTCACCCGCGTTACCACATAGAAATCGGTGGACCTCGAGCGCAGGATTCAGAGTTTGTCCGGTACAATGGCGGCTTTTGTAACAGTATGAAAGATGGCCATACTGAAACACTTCATAATTTCAACACGGTTTTTCTTTTCATTACAGAAGTTTATTCGCCCAGACCGCACAAAGATACACGATGATTACTAGTTTCAACGAAATTAAATCGCCATTTTCAGATAATTTGCAAAGAACTTTTTTATTTTATTTTTCCCATGTTTCACATTATGACCAATCGAGACATATCAGCGTGTTTGCGGCACTGACTCTCATCTATTAACACTTTCATATTAAAAACGTCATTAAAAGTGTAGAAGTAAATCGAACCTGTACATGACCGTGTTATGTGTATTTCAATTATGAACTATTTTTGAAAAATGATTGCAAGTTTTGTTGGTAAGTTTTAGACCCTTTGTAATTTAAAGATATTAAATTATCCGTAAGATGTAATGTCATACACAGACTGACGTGAAAAGATGCATCAGTTGAGCAAGCAAAAGTAATCGGTATGCACGCGACAGTACGCTTACCAATATGGTCCAATATTTTCCTGTGTTCATACCTCGGCTTCTATTGGTGATAAAAAGGTAGGGTCAGGTGTATTGGTTAGCCCTTGGTCTAGGGACCATTTGTGTACCCAACAGGAAGGTCGAATTACATGTAATGGTTCAAATGGCTCTGAGCACTATAGGACTTAACATCTATGGTCATCAGTCCCCTAGAACTTAGAACTATTTAAACCTAACTAACCTAAGGACATCACACACATCCATGCCCGAGGCAGGATTCGAACCTGCGACCGTAGCAGTCGCGCGGTTCCGTACTGCAGCGCCTAGAACCGCGTGGCCACCGCGGTCGGCGAATTACATGTAATAAGACACTTCCTTCTGCCTAGGCAAATGGAGAAAATCGGTTGGTTCTTTTAACATTTGATGTGGTCTGCGGTGGGATTGATGGGAAACATGGAGGCATCATTAGTTCATGGGTGGTTCCTCATAAAACCCCTTAAAAGGGTGTGTTTACTGTATGTTCACCGTCACCAGAAGACCAAAACCCAGCCGAGGATTCAAAGACGGCTTTGCACAGCAAATGAATGAAATTTTTACGGTATACTCCTAAACTTCCGATCTTTAACAACCTTGAAAATTTTCGTTTTACCTTTATCCGTTTCCAAGATACAGATGTTCAAAATTTTCCTACATCGACACATAAAAACCGTATGTAACGAAAACTAAATAATAAATAACAGAACAATATTGCTCCAATATTAACGCTGTATTTTCTAGACATTTTTCTAGAAGAGCCATCACCCTGTTTTCAAACATCTTTTTCGGCTGTCGAGAAATACCAGACAACTTGCTTTTTGACTACAAAAACCCAGTCGCAGATTTCGAGATGTCTATGCACAGCAAATGGCTCATTTTTGAGATAGATCCTGAGATCCCGATCCCGAACAACCTCGAAATTTTCTTCTTATCGTTATCCGTTTCGAAGATACAGAGGTTAAAAGCTATCCTACTTGTACACGCAAAATCCGGTGTGAGCGGAAAAGTAGCTGGAAGAGAAATACTGTTAAGTGTTTCCGTTAACATCTGTGAATTCCATGTTGTAGTACTGAACGACGTCTAAAATTTTTTGAATGTTAAATTCGGACTGAGGTCTAAAATTAGTTTTGCATTTTTTAAATTTGACACAGTTAAACTATCTAAACTTTACCAATACATTTCTTTTCAATGCACTTCTTGCCCTACTTCAGCAGGGAAAAGAAGGGCAGCATCGGAAAATGCTTCTACTGGAGCACAAAAAATAGGATTTTTTTTTTTTTTTTGTCATCAGTCTACTGACTGGTTTGATGCGGCCCGCCACAAATTCCTTTCCTGTGCTAACCTCTTCATCTCAGAGTAGCACTTGCAACCTACGTCCTCAATTATTTGCTTGACGTATTCCAATCTCTGTCTTTCTCTACAGTTTTTGCCCTCTACAGCTCCCCCTAGTACCATGGAAGTCATTCCCTCATGTCTTAGCAGATGTCCTATCATTCTGTCCCTTCTCCTTGTCAGTGTTTTCCACATATTCCTTTCCTCTCCGATTCTGCGTAGAACCTCCTCATTCCTTACCTTATCAGTCCACCTAATTTTCAACATTCGTCTATAGCACCACATCTCAAATGCTTCGATTCTCTTCTGTTCTGGTTTTCCCACAGTCCATGTTTCACTACCATACAATGTGAAACGTCCCTGAGTGTGCTTAAACTGACACACAATATTTTGTTAGCGCAACGCAATCTGACTTTCAAAATTCCCTACAAAAGAATGGCCCTGACTAACATTAAACTATACCTTTCACAAATCACTTACCTCACAAAAATCTTCGCTGCTCAAGCTACTGCAATACAGCGAGCGCCACTACTGCCAGCTAAATAAAAGATTCAAACTATGGAAGGCACTAACTACTGATAGGGATAGTTAGCAAATGAAAGATATTAATAGAGAACAAACAATGTATTTACCTTGATATCATCATATATAAATATAGCAGTTCATGACAAATTTCAAAACTCCGCCATCTCTCTCCCCACATCCACCACTGCTGGCGGCTCACCTCCAACTGCGCAACGCTACGCGCTGTTCACAGCCAGCTGCCTAACACTGCAATGGCGAGTATTACAACAATGCAAAGCAGCCACAGACTGCACACAGCACAGCCAGTGATTTTCATACAGAGGTGGCGTTACCAATAAAAAAAACCTAAACAGCCTACTTACATAGAGAAAACATAAACAGCCTACTTACATAGAGAAAACATAAACAGCCTACTTACATAGCCCCCATGCTCCCCACAAAAAATTTTACAAATTGGTTTGGGCAGTGCCCAATAGAGATTTGAAAAAATTTTTCATAATTACAATAACAAAGATATCAAATGCACACACTTATTGATACAACGTTGGTCAAAAGCTAAAATTTTCTCACAGTCCATAAAGACAGTCCTGATCATTCATCACAGTAAAACTGCCGTTTCTTTTCTCAAAGTCTGAGAAGTAAAAGACAATGCACACGGAAGTAGTGGATTTCCATGCAGTCTTGAAGAAGTAGTGTTGTCCTTCCAACAGAAAGACAGTGCTGACTCTTGACATGCTGACAGGTAATGGGCCACAACAGAGCAAACCCACAGCAGAGTCATTCGACGTTTTGAAGAATATTGGTAGGTAGGTCATCACAGAGCAGACCCACTGTAGGGATTACAGTATTGGTGGGCCACCAGAGGTGCAGACCCACTGCAGTCCTTGTAGAAATAATGGTATTGGTGGATCATCAAAGATGCAGACCCACTGCAGTCCTTGTAGAGACAGCCCAGCAGCCATCTGTTGCGACTGTGCAGGTGCACAATCACCATCGAAGAGTCTTGCAGACAATATCGCAAGTTCATAAACCACCACTTGTGCACTCACAAAGTTTTTGGAATTGTCCTTAGAACCAGCAATGCTGTTATCCAGTCCCTTGCTGAATTAGTAACACATGTGCAAACACTAACAGTCCCAACTTCTCACATATTGTCCATATACTATGATCAACAGAAACGTGTGCAGTGAAATGTAACTAACAAGTTAATAATATCATGAACTGGTGACAATTACAATTTTATAACATGAGAATACAATTACAAAGATACAGAAAACATCATTGAAACATAATAATACAGATAACATTTGTAGATAATAGGGGCTTTACAAAAGAATAGAAATAAACATATACATCAATGTTACAGGAATTATGACATGAGTACATACATAAAAGATCGGAGTAACTTTCGAAACATCAATTTCACACATGAGCATTAACACAAAACAGAATAAATAATGTCTAACATCTTTACAAAGTAAATAACATATTATTAATGCCAATTATATTCGAGGATAACAGTATTCCTCATCATAGTGAATGTAGCTTAGTATTAGAAAAATTCTACAATATAAGTCTTATCAGATAAACATATAAATACAGGAAAAACATAAATACCCAAGGGTACACAAACATATAGCGGAATAATACAAGGAAAGGACAGGGTTTGTTTTACTGCAGTATTTTGCAAACAAAACTTTCTTTACTTCTCGGAGATCTCCCTTCGTTCTTCATTATTTCCAAAAGTCCTATCTATACCTGCTTTCTGTACTTTTCTCGTATAGCCTCTCAGTGCATTTCTTTCTAATTCATCGCAACTCATTCTCTTATAGGCTACCCCCTCTTAAGCTAACTTAAATCTACTGAGCTCAGATGCTAAACTAAGGGACGAGGCAATGCAGCATCACATAAAACAATTAATATAAACAGCAATGAAAAAAAATGGAAAATCACAAAGCAAGCTACACTAAATCTAAATTACCAAGCAATTCAACATTACAACTAATATGAGGCAATGCGCAGCAAACAAATAAATCTGGCTTAGCAGAGTAACACAAATTAAAGTTCAGTAGCACTATGCCTGGCAAACAGCAGCTTATATCTAAACATGACATAGCTCAAGCAGAAAAAATAGTACACTAAAGATAACAATGCAGATAAGGGAAATGTATAATCACATCTTAATGTCTAAGTAATTAAAGTGGTGCACCACAAATTATTCTATAAAAGAAATTACCAAGTACTTGAAAAGAAAATTATAGATGCAGTTACTGGTATTAGTCCCTTCTTATTGTTCTCTCCATTCCAAGAGCTCCTTTTTCGAAGAATGTGGATCATAAAATAATTATTTAATAGATCTGTTGACAGAAAGTGTTCACATTAGCAAATGCATTTCATTTTATAAAAGCAATGCTGCAACACAGCTGGAAACCAGATATCAAATGAAATAAGCAACTATGAAAAGCAAAGCATAAAAATATCATTCAGTAGTCATGTGACATTTCATAAGTTAGTAGAAATTCTCTCAACTCTCATAGAAAGACGCTTGTCATAATCAGGTGTGCAGATGTAAAAATATTTCTTGTCATTTTATTAGGCATTTCAGTAAATATCATAAATTACGAGCTCCACAGTATGCTTTCAACAAGGAAATGTCAGTAGCACGGACAATGGCCTCCCCTTTTTTTTTCAACCTGTGCCGCTGAAAGGCTAATGGCTTTTTTTTTTTTTTTTTTTTTTCGGGCGGCTGTCGCCCAGGTGGGTCCCCGCGACGCATTACGTGCAGGTGGTCACTTAACTTTCTTACAGAAATATTTACGACAGCAGTTTCCGCTACAGTGACAGTCTCACACAAAAATATTTCACAGGTCAAGAATTAGCGTTGCAAATCTGTAGAAACAAAACCCTATAAATATAACAGCGTCCAAAAAATTTTTCAGTGGCATTGTGATACATTCACACATGATTCACACATGTACACACATTTCATAATTCTAAAGTATGATTCTTGGTTTCCAACATCCTTTTCCATAAGTCAGAGTCCCTAACCACTATTCATTACTCCTTACCTTATTACACATATACGTATCCATCGACACTCGTCAATATTTCGTCATTATAAATATGAAGCATAATCAAATAACTCATATAGCCTCAGCCTATTAATCATAAACATACCTCAGCAGCATAATACACATCGTCGTTGTAAAAAATAACATCATAACACCTCAGTCAAATCTCAAAATCGTCGTAGCTTCCTCCAATAATTAAAAAAAATTATCTGCTCATGTCAAAAGTGTCATCTGCCTCAAACGTACTTTAAAAATCATGATCTCATACCAAATACATCATTCAAAGCTCTCATAGTATCACAATGGGTCCGAAAAAATATGAAGAGTTCATACAGTACAGACAAAATACAATTTCGTAAGTGTGAAGTTATCCAATGGTGTAATTACGTAAACATGTGTCACTGACGTAGTAAAAAACATGTTTATCTCTCAGTTAAATGATCAGATAGCTGTGTAATTTGTGCGTTAGAGAAATATGGTACCGATGTGTAAAGTTGTATAAGCAAATACCATATTAGCTAGGGCTCCTTGTGCTTGCCAAACACATGGTACACGAAGTAAGCGTGTACCCCCCTGAGGATTAATGTAATTATACCCTCAGGTGTTACAGATTACAGCAATGGAATGAAATGTATCACGGAAAACTTTCTTTGTAATTCAAAAATCTTTAAAAATAAATGTTTTAAGTACAAAATTAATCACTCAAATACGTGTACTGTAGCGCTAAATGTGCGTCTTGTTGCAACATAATCTGTGTGGAAGTGTCGTAGTTATCGTCCTCCGAAAGCTAAGTTCTGCAGAAGTCAATGTACTTACCTCATAATACACAAAAGTGAAATGCTTTGCGTATAAATGTCTTAGTTATTACGCTTATTGCCGTGATGAGGAAAGTACTGTGCTGTAACGTATTGTTGTGCTACGGAAAAGGCAGTCTCATTGTAGCTATACCACAAAAGTTACTACTAAAACATGTTTTACTTTCCAGAATAATTCAGAAAAACTGTGCAGATATAAAACAGAAACACCGCAAAAGCAACATTGTAAATTGTCACTCATTAGTAGCGTCGTGATAAAACCGTGTAGTTGTCACATAAACTAACCACTGTGCCATCTGGTATCTCACTGAAAGTACTTTAAATCCAGAATATATTTTCAAGTAAACCAAAATGTTGCATTAAAATCTCATTAGCAGTACTGGTAAATGTTCTAAGTATGTAAGCCTTATAGTCGTTCCATAATCGTGCAACTAACAAGCAAGAATGTACACATACAACACTGTGTCGTCTGTTCACTATAACAATGCATTCGTAATTTCTGTTTAAAAATGTTCCCTAGGTTCTTGACTGGATATTTAACTTCAAACATTGTTGCATGTTAACAGATTCTAAGTCTGACAAGCATACTAGTAATGTAAAGTGAAAAGTTTTATGGCAATGACAAAGTTAAAAAGCAGATTATCTTTCAATAAACGGTTTTACATGTGAAACCTGGTGTAAACCTTTACTCTTCATAGTACTCAGAGTTTGAACTTGAATGCAATTGTCATGCGGTATACGTCGGCAAAGAATACTGGAATTTTTCTCAAGGTTAGCGTCTATGTTATTTTTCTCTGAGCCAGCCGGCGCACGTGGGTGCCTGCGGCGCGAGTCATTGTCTGTCTCTTTGTTGGCGCGCGTTGTTATTGGGATTAGGAGACCTAACTTCTACAAATTCGCCTTGCCGAGAGGGCCCAGCACTGTTAGAATCCCGCCAGTTCTGATGAAATTCACGTCTGTCGTTTTGTCGGTAGTTTACATAGTTTCTTGTTTGTCGGTCATGTGGTGGAGAATTTCTCCCTGAATTGTAACTCTGCACCGAACTGTTGCATCTGAAGTTATTCTGCCTCCCTTGATAATACTTGTTTTGGTTCCCATATTGTCTGTTTCTCTGATTGTCTCTGTGATAGTCATTACTACGGAAATGCGATCTTTCTCTGTAACTATTATTACTCTGCCAACGGTTGTCGTACGGGTGGTGTCTATTTTGGTCACGATTTGTGTTGTGAGAATAGCCTTGTCGTGTCAAGTTATTACTTCTTTCATCGCGGAATTGCGACGGATGTGACCTGTAATTGTTGTGTTCCTGGTTTCGCGTTCCGTGATTGTCAGTGTCAATTTCTAATTCTTGTAAGAGTCCCTGAAATGCTTCAATGTCGTCTTTGCAACGTCCTGCCAAAATAATATGTCGTAAATGTTCAGGCAGTTTGATTAAGCAAATGCGGATGAGTTCTGACGGGCTGTATGGGTTTGAAAGATACTGATTCTTATGCAACATGTCTTCAAAATATTTCATAAGACTGGAAAATTCAGATTGTTCGAAACGTTTCATCATTATGATGCTATGTTTTACTCGGTCTTGTGTGGCTTGAGACCAATATGCTGAGAGGAAGGCATGGTAAATCTCTCCTTCACTGTGGCAATCGTGAATTACCGATCGCATTCTTACAGCTGGTTCATTCTCCAAGTAGCCACACATAAATTCTAATCTGTGTTCTAACGACCAGTTGGGAGGAAAACAATGCGAGAATTGATGGAGCCATGCTTGTGGATGAATGTCGTTGCCAGAATTCTTAAATGTTTTGAATTTACGTGTAGTAATGAACAGCTTATAGTCAAAATCATCATGTCGGCGAGTCGCATATTGGTCATTGTTAGGTCGTGTCGGCCGTTCCATCTCAAAATTCGGTGCACATTGCCAATTTCTTTCATAACTTCCGAAATGCCCTGTGTTATTATTTTGTGGCTGTTCCGTATTTCTGTGTCCCTCTTCCCGTATTGGGGCGCGAGTATCCTCTGAAATACGTAATTCTTGTATTACCTGTGTCAGCTGATCTTGTACTTCCCGGATTTCTCTTTTGTACTGTGTATTGATTTGATTTTGATTCTGTTTGAATTTTCTAATTTGTTCATACTCTTCTGTGTCAGTGAAGGCTACAGGTATTGTGTCATTCAGATCATCATCTACCTTTGTAGATAAGTTAGTGACCTGATCCGAAAGTTCGGCTACTTTCTCCGATAGTGAACACATTTCCTCAGTGTGTTTTTCTGAACCAAGTTTCAGAGTGTCCATTTGTGTTGAAATCGTATCTACTGTGTCCATTAAGTTTTCTTGACTTTTTGCAAGTTGCGTAACCGAATCGGTAGATGCAACTGCGTCAATTTTAGCTTGCAGGGTGTTGTGATTTTCATGAACAATAGTTTGCAGTTCTTTTATGGCTGCTTCGTGATTCTGTAATGCATTTTCATGACGCGAAAAAATAGGTTGGAAATGCTCACAAATTTGAGTTTTTACGTCATTACAGACTTTTGACATTTCGATTCAATGTTATGTAACTCAGTAGTTAAATCTTCACGCGTTTGTTCCAATTAGTCTAACTTTTGAAGCTGTTGCTGTGTTTGTCTCTGATTTTGTTCCAGTGTGTCTAACTTTTTAAGATTTTGTTCCACTGTGTCTAATTTTTGAAGCTTTTGCTGTGTTTGTCCCATTTGTTGTATTAATTGTAATAACAATGCATTGGTGTCTGAAACATGTTCCTCAGTGCTTTTCGGCAGTGAATTTGCACCGGCAACATTCACATTTTGACAAACAGAAAATGTGTCTTGACTTATTTGAGAAAACGGTGATGACCCAAAACCTGAATCTACAGTATTTGCGAAATTGTGTCCTGTTATTTCGGATTCCTGAGGCGATCTGTTGCCGACCGATCGATCGATAATGCTTCCCTGTTCACTACCTGTTTCACTGTCTACACCATTGTTTGCAGCCCGCTCCATTTCCCTATGCACAATTACCAAATTACTACTTTGAACATCAGTTAATTCATTACGCGGTGGCGCTAACACACTGCTTTCATTTTCACTGTCATTTCTCAGTTTACTTTGGAGCCTAGTATTACGTTTTTCACACGCCATTATTGTCACAGTATTTCACACGACAACACAGAAAAACACAATTTGAAGATCAAAAATAAGAGAACACATTAACATAGCACTGAAAATAATACCTAGTTAATTGCAGCTGCGAAATACTTGGTGCAAATCTACATGCATGCCACACCTGTTTTACTGTACAACAATGAAAAACTACAACTACAAAGGAAATTCTCTCTATAATTACGCGCTAGCAATAAACAAAATCTACACTAACTACACAAACTACAACAAAAAATCAGAAGATTCCAGTGAGGTATCCTCGGCTAAGGGTCGACATATGTAACGTCCCTTTAGAACAATTATACATGACTGTGCTTTCACTGACACACAATATTTTGTTAGCGCAACGCAATCTGACTTTCAAAATTCCCTACAAAAGAATGGCCCTGACTAACATTAAACTATACCTTTCACAAATCACTTACCTCACAAAAATCTTCGCTGCTCAAGCTACTGCAATACAGCGAGCGCCACTACTGCCAGCTAAATAAAAGATTCAAACTATGGAAGGCACTAACTACTGATAGGGATAGTTAGCAAATGAAAGATATTAATAGAGAACAAACAATGTATTTACCTTGATATCATCATATGTAAATATAGCAGTTCATGACAAATTTCAAAACTCCGCCATCTCTCTCCCCACATCCACCACTGCTGGCGGCTCACCTCCAACTGCGCAACGCTACGCGCTGTTCACAGCCAGCTGCCTAACACTGCAATGGCGAGTATTACAACAATGCAAAGCAGCCACAGACTGCACACAGCACAGCCAGTGATTTTCATACAGAGGTGGCGTTACCAATAAAAAAACCTAAACAGCCTACTTACATAGAGAAAACATAAACAGCCTACTTACATAGAGAAAACATAAACAGCCTACTTACAAATGCTGTACTCCAGACGTACATCCTCAGAAATTTCTTCCTCAAATTAAGGCCGGTATTTGATATTAGTAGACTTCTCTTGGCCAGAAATGCCTTTTTTGCCATAGCGAGTCTGCTTTTGATGTCCTCCTTGCTCCGTCCGTCATTGGTTATTTTACTGCCTAGGTAGCAGAATTCCTTAACTTAATTGACTTCGTGACCATCAATTCTGATGTTAAGTTTCTCGCTGTTCTCATTTCTACTACTTCTCATTACCTTCGTCTTTCTCCGATTTACTCTCAAACCATACTGTGTACTCATTAGACTGTTCATTCCGTTCAGCAGATCATTTAATTCTTCTTCACTTTCACTCAGGATAGCAATGTCATCAGCGAATCGTATCATTGATATCCTTTCACCTTGTATTTTAATTCCACTCCTGAACCTTTCTTTTATTTCCATCATTGCTTCCTCGATGTACAGATTGAAGAGTAGGGGCGAAAGGCTACTGCCTTGTCTTACACCATTCTTAATACGAGCACTTCGTTCTTGATGGTCCACTCTTATTATTCCCTCTTGGTTGTTGTACATATTGTATATGACCCGTCTCTCCCTATAGCTTACCCCTACTTTTTTCAGAATCTCGAACAGCTTGCACCATTTTATATTGTCGAAAGCTTTTTCCAGGTCGACAAATCCTATGAAAGTGTCTTGATTTTTCTTTAGCCTTGCTTCCACTATTAGCCGTAACGTCAGAATTGCCTCTCTCGTCCCTTTACTTTTCCTAAAGCCAAACTGATCGTCACCCAGCGCATTCTCAAATTTCTTTTCCATTCTTCTGTATATTATTCTTGTAAGCAGCTTCGATGTATGAGCTGTTAAACTGATTGTGCGATAATTCTTGCACTTGTCAGCTCTTGCCGTCTTCGGAATTGTGTGGATGATGCTTTTCCGAAAGTCAGATGGTATATCGCCAGATTCATATATTCTACACACCAACGTGAATAGTCGTTTTGTTGCCACTTCCCCCAATGATTTTAGAAATTCTGATGGAATGTTATCTATCCCTTGTGCCTTATTTGACCGTAAGTCCTCCAAAGCTCTTTTAAATTCCAATTCTAATACTGGATCCCCTATCCCTTCTAAATCGACTCCTGTTTCTTCTTCTATCACATCAGACAAATCTTCACCCTCATAGAGGCTTTCAATGTATTCTTTCCACCTATCTGCTCTCTCCTCTGCATTTAACAGTGGAATTCCCGTTGCACTCTTAATGTTACCACCGTTGCTTTTAATGTCACCAAAGGTTGTTTTGACTCTCCTGTATGCTGAGACCGTCCTTCCGACAATCATATCTTTTTCGATGTCTTCACATTTTTCCTGCAGCCATTTCGTCTTAGCTTCCCTGCACTTCCTATTTATGTCATTCCTCAGCGACTTGTATTTCTGTATTCCTGATTTTCCCGGAACATGTTTGTACTTCCTCCTTTCATCAATCAACTGAAGTATTTCTTCTGTTACGATTTCTTCGCAGCTACTTTCTTTGTACCTATGTTTTCCTTCCCAAATTCTGTGATGGCTCTTTTTAGAGATTTCCATTCCTCTTCAACTGTACTGCCTACTGCGCTATTCCTTATTGCTGTATCTATAGCGTTAGAGAACTTCAAACGTATCTCGTCATGCCTTAGTACTTCCGTATCCCACTTCTTTGCGTATTGATTCTTCCTGACTAATGTCTGCTCCTGGGTACACCTTACAATCCAGTATCTGATTTCGGAATCTCTGTCTGACCATGATGTAATCTAATTGAAATCTTCCCGTATCTTCCGGCCTTTTCCAAGTATACCTCCTCCTCTTGTGATTCTTGAACAGGGTATTCACTATTATTAGCTGAAACTTGTTACAGAACTCAATTAGTCTTTCTCCTCTTTCATTCCTTGTCCCAAGCCCCTGTAACCTTTTCTTCTACTCCTTCCCCTACAACTGCATTCCAGTCGCCCATGACTATTAGATTTTCGTCCCCCTTTACATACTGCATTACCCTTTCAATATTCTCATACACTTTCTCTATGTGTTCGTCTTCAGCTTGCGACGTCGGCATGTATACCTGAACTATCGTTGTCGGTGTTGGTCTGCTGTCGATTGTGATTAGAACAACCTGGTCACTGAACTGTTCACAGTAACACACCCTCTGCCCTACCTTCCTATTCATAACGAATCCTACACCTGTTATACCATTTTCCGCTGCTGTTGATATTACCCGATACTCATCTGACCAGAAATCCTTGTCTTCCTTCCACTTCACTTCACTGACCCCTACTATATCTAGATTGAGCTTTTGCATTTCCCTTTCAGATTTTCTAGTTTCCCTACCACGTTCAAGCTTCTGACATTCCACGCCCCGATTCGTAGAACGTTATCCTTTCGTAGATTATTCAATCTTTTTCTCATGGTAACCTCCCCCTTGGCAGTCCCCTCCCGGAGATCCGAATGGGGGACTATTCCGGAATCTTTTGCCAATGGAGAGATCATCATGACACTTCTTCAATTACAGGCCACATGTCCTGTCTTTAATGCAGTGGTTTCCATTGCCTTCTGCATCCTCATGTCGTTGATCATTGCTGATTCTTCCGCCATTATGTTTATTTAAAAGGTTATGACTGAAAAGTGGGATACCAGCTGCCTCATTCTATCTTCCTCAGCGCCTTTAAAAATAATTCCAAAATTTTTAAAAATATATTCGCACTTTTTTATGATGAGAAAGAAGAAGACATTGACAGTATTAAAGAGACGGAAAAATAGTAACAATGAAGAAAGTAGTCAGTGGTTACGTTATAGAAACAGTGAAGGACACAACGACAGTGTGAGGGAAAGAGAGGGGCACAGTGGCAATGAACAGTTGACAGTGACAGAACAGTGCTAGGGAAGAGTGAAAGAGGCAGTGCTGGTGGCGAGAGGGGAGGGGCCTTGAGGGGAGGGATGGATAAAGAGAAAGAGTATGTGAGTATATAACAATGACAATGAGGAAGAGAGAGATAGTGAAAGTGAAAAGAGACAGCAGCAGGAGGGGGGGAAGGATGAGACATTAGCAGTAGGAGAGAGAGAGAGAGAGAGAGAGAGCAAGAGGGAGACAGTGATAGCAAAAGGAGACTTTATTAGTAGAACAGCTTGAGTGGGAATGTGTTTGTGACACAGGAGACAATGACAGACACACACGAACAGGTAATGACAATGAGTTGGGCTGAATGAGTGAGTGAGAAAGAGCAACTGAGAGTGGATGGATACGGCTTACAGCAATTGACTAGTAGGTGTGAGTGAATTACAGGTAGGAGAGATTGTGGGAGTCTGAGTGGAGTTGCATGTTAAAAAATGCTCGAATATGTTCACATGCCAAAATTGTTGGGAAAATTTTAAAGGTGCTGAGGATGGTAGAATGTGGCAGCTGGTACCCCCAGTCAAAGTCTTTTAAATAAACAGGAACATATTCGCATTTTTTTTTTTTTTTTTTTTTGCTCCCATATGAGCATTTTTCTGTTGTTATTTCATGTGTTTTAACAAGCATTCTTCGTGATGTGTCATACATAGCAATGTGGTAGATTAGGCTTTTATATGTGCTACTAGCTGAGTACCTGGTGTTGCCCAGGTGTGAATTTATTCCAGTTCCATTAGCCCATCTCCACCTTCCCCCTTTGTCTGCCCATCTCCCCACTCTCCTCTCTGTCCATGTACTCCTTCCTCCTCTCTCTGTCCACCTTCTACACTCTCCTCACTATCTCCTCATGTTTCTGTCTAACTCCTCCTTCCCTTCCATCTCTCCTCTTTCCTTTCTCTGTCCATGGACTCCCCCACCCCCCTCCTCTCTGTCCATCTCCTTCTCTTCCCTTACTCGGTTCATTTCCCACTCCGCCTCAATGTGTACATCTCTTCCTGCCTCATATCTGTGTTCACATCATTCTCCCCCCTGTCTCTCTGTCTCTTCCTCCTCCCTTCTCCCTCCTGTTATCACCCCAACTGGAGGTTTCCCATTCCTACCCTTAAAGTCTTTCTTCCGAAATAGTGATACGTGTACCACATTTGGCAGAAGTTGGTCCTTGGGTTCAGGAGGAAATTTCTGGCGGAGGCTTTCCCAAAATGCACAAGTGTTACATATGCTTAACATATTTCACACGTATTTCACCTGTATCTGTAGTGAAGTTCGCCCTGCAGTTTCAATTTGACACAGCTGATTCCTTGTGATGTCATATCTCCTGAAATATGTGCCTTACAGTGATATAATTTTGCAGATGCATTCAGTAATATATATTTTTACTATCTTCAAAATGAATTGCAAACAAAATTAGTAGTAAAGACGTAGTAAATTAAGACTTCATACTTGATGTGGCAGTTTTTCAGTTTTTATGAACTCATATCTCCTGAACTCTGTGTCATGCAACGATATAGTTTGCAAGTCATTCACTGGTGTATGTGAATACATCTGCAAAATATGTCGTGAATACAGTTAGTAGTGTAGATATAATAAATCAGACAGTCATGTCTGATGCAGCATGAACAGCGGGAATGTAGTAAGCCATTAACTTGCTTCCTTTCATCATTGTGTGTGGGTTGTTAGCAAGAAAACCTTTCGTAAGGTTGCTTACAAGCAAACAATTCCATACAGAAGCACATCCCGAAACTGAAATCAAAATCAGTCAGATAATAACAATGTGGTATCTATCAGCTCAGTTGCAGAGATTGTGAGAAGATATACACTGGAATGACTGGAAGGACATTCGACACAATATATAAAATACGGTACAAATCATTCGAAAACCATAGAACACTATAGACCAAGCAATATTGGAGACGATATGATATCATAAAAATCAATAAAGACAGACACCTTCTCCCTTTCCAAGAAAATTTCCACATACAGAGAGAATTCACATAAAATAAACAGTTTCCAGAATGAGATTTTCACTCTGCAGCGGAGTGTGAGCTGATATGAAGCTTCCTGGCAGATTAAAACTGTGTGTCGGACCGAGACTCGAACTCGGTCCCGAGTTCGAGTCTCGGTCCGGCACACAGTTTTAATCTGCCAGGAAGTTTCAGAATAAACAGTTGCTCAATAACCCCAATAAATATTGGAAACCGGACTCTATATAGAATAACTGAAAATGCTGCTATATACTTATGTCCATTCATCACAATTTCCCCCTTCCCTACACAAAAAAATCCCTCCATCGCTATTCCTTCTCTACTCTTACACGGTACATAAAGACACAGACACATAATTAAATAGAATTATGCACACACAATAATTTAATTAAAAATGTTGTAGGTCAAAGACAAAGTAGTGGAAACGTTATGTTGTCAACACTACAAAACACAGAGTACAACACATACTTGAAGTACAAAAGCAAACAGGATAAAGTAGTGTGCATAAAAATGTATTTTGGAAAACATAATAAATGCACAGTGCTGCAGAACATCTAAAAATTAAAACTAAATTATCAGTATCTAACGCAGAAAAACAACGATGTGTTAGCAGACGGCATTTCCCGACGTAAGCGATAAACCAACCGAAAATCACCGTACGTACAAATCAATTTATTCTTGACGAACTATTTTTCGATCTAAAATTAAATAAAAATGTAAATAAGTTGACTACAGATCACTGATGATGCTTTACCTCAATAAAGCGAAATGCATCTGGTGAAAAAAATCACGCATTTTTGTAGTTGCAACGACAGAACAAGAATACCCTCAAGAACTTTCGTAAAGGTTTAAAATTATATGTAAAATTTGTAAGTCAGTAAGTACTCTCATTCTCAAATACTGGACCATCAAGGCTGCGAATTCGCGCGTCGTGAGCTACACTACGTTTTCACTCCCACCACGGCCCTTTCGTAGATAGATTGTTCTAACCCCCACAGTGATTCTCGTAACCCCCACAATGATTCTCTTCAGGTGAGAGGCACCCACACGCCTTGCTCATACTGTGGCATCAAGCAGTCAGGCCTGCAAGATGAGTGGTCTGCCAGGCGAGTGGATTCATTCTTATTTATAGAGGAACATGAACTCTAGTACTCACACTTAAGTTACAAGTTATTCTCCTATATGATTAATACGCAACGGAAACACGCATCTATCAGTAATTTACAGAACTCTGACTGTACACTACGCACTGGCAATACCACATTTTCTTTTTGTCTTTTATTTAACGGCTTTTGTCAACACGTGGCCACCGCACTGAATTTGAATGGCGCACACACTATAAATTCGGGAGATTATGACAACATACAATTCGAAGGAAAAGTCCACCAATATTTTTCTTTTCACTATCTTATTTATTCCGATAAATTCTCTAACCTAAACACACAAATTCTACAACCTACAACAATAACACATGAGAAATTCCGCCCAGTGGGCATGGCTTTACAATGGTGAATCTCTACCTTATGGTCTCGTAATTACTTTTAACGCTACAGTGCACTTTCTGGATAGGATAATGGATCTTTTATTATACCTCACGCTTCGACTCTCACAATCATCATCACTAAACTTTCCTCCAGACCGAGCGGTACCGAAGGAACAAGCATAACCCACTAATCTTTTGAAACTACCTCGCTACTCTCCCATGCAAACCACACATACCCAAATTACATGACATACACCACACTACAACATGAAATACTACACAGAGAATGGTCACAACATTATCACTTTCAGCTTTCTCACTTCAATTAATATTTATCCCAGTTTCACACGACACTGCCCCACTTCGTAATTCTACTTTCCTACTGTGAACTCTGGAGATATATGCACGTCTTCCTGTGCAATGCAAGCCAAGTGGCGTTGCTGGATAGACGGCCGACTCACCTTGATTCTCTCTTAGAGTTTAAATCTAGCGTCACACGGAATCATATCACGCAAAGTAACATTAAGAACATATTCATCACACACGCGAGTCCTCAACTGATACCATGGACGAGTACTTCTCTTTATCTTTTGTCTCATACACAGTTTGAGACTCACACAGTACTCACCACGTGGAAGTACTCGTCTCTAATTTCAAGTCCTGCACACGCCATTTCTTAAATATTTCAACTTATGGTACACACGCTATTTCTTAAATATTTCAACTTATTGTACACACGCTAGTAATTCAGCTTAACTTAAGCACACGGAAGTATTTCAACTTATTGCTACACGTGGTTTCATTGTGACCGTTGGTCACTTCCGAAGATTACTACAATCCCATTAATATTACCTGCCTGACATTTAATTCTCCCCACAAAAGTTCCTGAAATAGAGAAATTAATATTTCAAACTATTCTTAAATATTCCACATGCATACCATGTCTCCACTCTTTCGTCATTACGGAGCACAACTAAAACAGGTCTTAACAGCACAAGATCCAGCGGCAGAGTGCCGAAACATGGCCGTTCTTGAGGTTCTCTCCCACCTCTGTCGATGTGGGGGAGCACCTTTCTACCGCATTGGTCAGCCACATTTCAGGCGCTCAAAGCTCAGGCAAATTTCATCTCTTTGGTCCCACCAAAGGTGGCCAAAGGATCGACTCAAAGATGATCATATATTCACATTCACTATCTGCAGTTAGCAGACGACCATACATTCATTCATTTCAGAGATCTCACCAAACTGGATGTAGGGATTTACTTTGTGGGAGTGCACATGTGATCAATTAAATAAATAAATTGTCATTCTTTCCCACACTGGTATCCGGCTTCGCTGTATTAATTGAAATTGAGTTAGTTTTACAAAAAAAAAAATATGTTGTTCTGACAAAAATAATGAAGTATGTTGTACCTATTTTCAATGTCGGGCGGTACTGTACCCTTTCACAGGTAGTAAGTAATATGTGTATCAAGTTTAGCTGCAATCGGTCTAGCGGTTTAGGAGGAGATGTGGAACATATATAAATATATGTAGGGTGTCCACAATTAAGGTTCTAGTTTCGAAAGGCTGTTGAAAGAGAACTACTGTTCACAATGGTTTCAAATTTGAACAGCTTATTATAGGGGGAAACGTCAAGGAATATTCAGGGGTATACGTTGACAATGCGTTGCGAAATGCGTGCTTTCATTTCAGCTACGTTCGTAATTTGAGCACTGAACACAACATCTTTCAGATAACCCCATAGCCAGAAGACACACGGACAGCGATCAGCTGATCTCACGGGCAGGCTGTAGGGAAATGACGGCCGATAAATACAACATTTGTGAAAAGCCTGTGCAGCAGCCGCTTCTGTGGCTGTGGACCTTGTGGAGAAGCACCATCTTGCATACTTTGGGCAAATGTGACGTCAAGTCGTATCGAAGACAAAAATAATCTATAGACTTTCGCTATCGTTCGGTTCACAACATTCGAGGCGAACATGACCTTCAGAAAATGGCATTAATCTCATGTAGAGAAAACTAGAGGTTACGCTTTATCTTTACTGCAAGGTATTGCAGTCTGGCGAAATGGGCTGTGGGTAAAGAAGATACTAAATTATTGGAAAGAATTAACTCTGAACTTTACTAAAAACTCTGTATTAACTATTTTTCCTAATACACCTTCTTTAAACCCGAAGATGAGACGACGTCCTGAAATTTTCTATTTTTTTAAAATTATAAACCAGCAGTCAATCCAATAACGTGTACATTCAACAGTGTTCAAAAAACAGCTCATTTTTAGGAACTCTGAATACTTATTCAGGAATTGGCCTGTAATTGGAAAGGGGGGGGGGTGGGGAGAGACAGCCATTCTAACAGACTAAATGAAACAGCAAGTGGTTTATCTTAAG
Organism: Schistocerca americana; assembly: GCF_021461395.2. Classification (NCBI taxonomy): domain Eukaryota; kingdom Metazoa; phylum Arthropoda; class Insecta; order Orthoptera; family Acrididae; genus Schistocerca; species Schistocerca americana. The sequence continues at coordinate 194,672,374 of NC_060119.1, forward strand.
TCGAATGAATATATGGTGTTTCAAAGCACCAACACATTGCGGATGTCTCGAAAAAGCGTCGCTATTGCTAAACATTGATGCAATATAACGTCAAAAAGAGTAATACTGTAAGATTAGTGATTAAAGATGTGCTTTAATTAAAGACGTTTGTTTGAAAAAGAAGTGCACTAAAAGAACGAGCTCTGAAATACTCTTTTATATACTTTATAGATGGCTGAGACTAAGTTGTGTTTTAATTCTGCTTCATATGTGTCAGTCTTTCCTAGGCTTTTTAATTTGAATGCTAGTTTGCAATACCATTTGATCAATATGTGAATATTTATTCGCATTTGCGTATTTCATGCTTAACTGGTAAATGTATTGACAGTGACAACTCACGCCAATAAATATACAGAAAGAGAGAGAGAGCAGTCCTATAGTTACACAACATTGAATATTACAAAGCTTACCTCTGTCTTAATAAAGAAGCCCCAGAACCTTCAAGGAATGCGACGTAAGAAAAAAAAAAAAAAACATATCTGCGGTACACTCTGTAACTTAACGCTTATAATCATTATACCACTGTGAACTAGCATGCTGTTACCCTTTGTACTTTAATTTAAACGTAATGAGGGCTTTTTACAGCGGATACGTTATTATGTGACGTTTAATTATAACAAATATTACCAACAATGACCTGTTTTTATAGATCTTCATTGTGACGTTGCCTTGAAACAATATATTTTTATAATCCGCACGTTGCGATACGAAATCGATTATGGTGGCTATAAGCGCCCTGCATCGGACGCTAACAAATGGATATCAGTTCCTGCGGTCTTCGATAACTTCGTGAGGTGAAAAAGACATCTCGTTTGTACAAAGTCTTGTGAGCTGCAGGTTACCCATTGTGACAATCCAAGAGGAGAAGCCGCCGAAGACACGCAGTGCATGGGGAACTGCCCTTAGGTTCGATTTGCCTATGAGCACGAGGCGTAAATTTCTTCAAAGCATCCTGCATTGCTATCCGTACAGTATCACCCTCATTTAGGAATTGCTTCTTTGTAACTTCCCAGAAAGGTAACCGTTCGCTCGGGAATTTCTCACTCGCATTGAAGTGGAAAATGAATGGGCATGGAATATTCTACGAACATACGAAACCCATTTACATCTCCAAGGAGACGTCTACACAGAATTACAGAATATGCGCAAAGGAAAACGCTCTCTGACATCAGCCTGTAGCACTTCATTGTGCAAAGATGGCTATGTGATGCGGATTGACTGCATCGTTTATCGAAGGGCCGTAACGTTTCGAGAAGATGAGTCCTGCGGGTCCTGTTAGCTGTACTGCTAAAGGTAAACCCTATAATAGTCTTGCGCGCACCAACGCCTTCAACAGCGTGGATGTGTAGGTAACACCATTTTTTATGCAAGATGGTATCTCTCCACACGTTGCACAGCCACTGAAGCAGCTGCTGCAGAGTCGTTCGGGAATGCTATAAGTATCAGCCGTCATTTCGCTAGATGATGATGATGATTGGTTTGTAGGGCGCTCAACTGCACGTTTATCAGCGTCCGTACAGATTACCAGCCTCTGCTCAGTCCATTCTCGCCACTTGCATGAATGATGATGAAATGATGAAGTCAACACAAATCCCCAGTCATCTCGAGGCAGGTGAAAAGTCCTCACCCCGCCGAGAATCGAACCCGGGACCCCTTGCTATTTCGCTAGAGTCTGCCCGTCCAAACCACCTGCTCATAGTCCGTGTGAGTTCAGGCTGTGGGGTTATCTGAAAGATGTTGCGTTCAGTGCTCAAATAACGAACGTACCTGAACTGAAGGCACGCATTGCGCAACGCATTCTGAACGTGAACCGCGAGAAACTCCGATGTGTTGTGGAATATGCAGTTTGTCGATTTCAGCTTGTGGCACAAAACGGTGGAAAGCATACTGAAGACGTGGCTCGCCAATCTCACGACAATCAGAAATCGATGTCGATTTGCTTTTTATGTGGTTTTTGGGCCAATGACAACTAAAACCGGTGCATTTTTATTTTTAGGCGGTTTTCGGTCCCAGTACAATAAAAAACCGATTTTTCCCATCCGATGTGATACAGCCTTGGCGTGCATACGTAGCTAATGTGGCCATATCTCTTGACTGCCGAGCTTGTGCAGTCATGCGCATTGAACAGCACGGATGATGTAATGTGCAACTCAAACCATAGCCGCCGTAATGCGATTCATCTCCTACATGCTGACTACCTAACAGGAGACGCCGCCGAAGTCAACGACGACGCAGCAAAACAGCGGCGCCGCCACCGGAGCGGACCGTGGACGGGGTGGCAGCGGCCTCCCTTCCCAGGCAGCTACGTGGCCGTCCCCTCCGCCCGGCCGTGCGAGAATGGTGGGAGAGGGAAGCCGGTCGCGTGGTGCTGAGCGGAGGCAGACAGTGGCCATTCAGCGAGGAGACACGCCACAGTGGCTGTAGGCGGAGCTACAACACACGGCGTGGCGATAACTGCTGCCCCGGGAGAGGCGGAGGCCTGATATAGACGGCGATCCATACAGAGATGGTTGCTGCCTGTCTCCTGTTGCGCGAAATTCATCGCTGGCAGCTACAGAGTCGCGAGCGGCACAGACAATAGAGCACACGACCACACCAACGTCCTCTGAAACTGAGGACCACCCAGAACAACACCAGAACACGCACTCATATACCACCCAGACATCCCAAGAAAGCTTCGTCCGTAGAAGATGATCGTCAACAGAGTAGTACAGACGACGCCAGATATCAATGCAGCCAACTCGGACGAACGCAAACCATATCTTTGAATCATAATTTCTTTCCAATCTCAAATATCTGAATACAGCTTATGTAATAAATTGCCACAATCATTTGACCGAAACTACTAAATTTACCTTCCAGATGATCATTTTGAAACATACTGAAAAATATATAACCTGGCTTGTAATGTTCAAATACATGTGGAATCAATAGGAAAAGCCCATCAAAAGTATTGATTAGTGTCTGAGAAGTATGAGAGCTTTAACAGTGTTTTAACCATAAAGACATTTTTCTTAAAAGACAAAACTGTAAAAAGCTATTTACCCTAATAGGCAGAATGTATTGATCATTAACGTGGGGTCACCGCCAGACACCACACTTGCTAGGTGGTAGCCTTTAAATCGGCCGCGGTCCGCTAGTATAGGACGGACCCGCGTGTCGCCACTGTCAGTGATTGCAGACCGAGCGCCACCACACGGCAGGTCTAGAGACACTTCCTAGCACTCGCCCCAGTTGTACAGCCGACGTTGCTATCGATGGTTCACTGACAAATTACGCTCTCATTTGCCGAGACGATAGTTAGCATAGCCTTCAGCTACGTCATTTGCTACGACCTAGCAAGGCGCCATTCACGTTTGTTATTTATATTGTGATGCCTGTACCGTCAGACCGATGTTCACCAATTATGGATTAAAGTTAAGTATTACATCAACTACTTACTTTACTTGCTACTATAAATTCCCTTAACTGTTCCAGACCTCACTCCAGTCTGCGTGAGCTTAACGCGTGCCTTTCGGCATCCTCGCACAGTGACTTGGCTGTCTTGCCAAGTCACAACAATTAAACCTTTCAACTTCTAATGGACGTTCCACGTTAAAAACGTGCCACCAGTTACAAATGCTTTGTATGAAAGATGAAGTACTTTCAAAGCCTGCAGAATCTGTCTCTCTTGAAGCTAAGAACTTTAAAGCTGCAACATTTCCGCCACCAAAGGTCATAGTGCAAGGTTAACATTTTGCTTCTGAATATTGGAAGGAAATAATGCCTTAAATGACAATAAATTTCTCTATTTCACCTACAAATCTTTTTCCTTCTTGTACATCATTTCTAAAATCTGGAGGTCTGCAGTATCTACAACTTCAAAATTGTCAAAATCTGGAAAGTTCAAGATTCTGTCAGGTTTAGTAATCCCGTTAATATGGATACATTTTAGTATATGTAGTTTGTCAAAAATTAGTAACAACTCTCTAGTACTGTCATTAGGAAGTTGAAACACAAAGCTGCAAAACACCACCATCGGAGAGTAGCCCATAAGCTTTTCGATTTAGTGCACTGTTATCTAAAATATAAAGCAATGCACTAAACTGAACTTCATATACTTCAATAATTATATATAATAACATATTTATGAGCAATTGAGCATCCACATTTATACTATTTAAACTGAACTTAGGTATCAGCTTTCTGGCAATGCATGGATGTGGCAAACATAGCTAACCACTATTGTGCATATTTGTGTATGCTGACAGTGAATGGACATACAAAGAAGTAGCCAATAATAATGAATTCCCATGATATCTGCGACTGTTCTCATTTTTTGTTAGGAACAGAATTTGCTCAACTATCAGCTGCAGCTGTGAACATGTATGACCTGAGAGTCTAGCTTCTAGAACTTTAACTATATTTTTAACGACCGAACACATGTTTAAATTGTCTTCTTCAGACAATATAGACATGACATTTCAGTATTCTATGAAATTTTTTTTTACTAACTTCTATTCTGTCGGCATTTTATATTCCGGAATTTTGAATCTGTTGACAGAAAGCAGGACACTTGAATCAGTATTGACAGTCACAGAACCTAAAATAACTGGGATTCATTAGTCAATAAAACCTAGTACTATCTTCTGTTAACATTCAATACAGCATCACTGTTTCTTGTTGGTACAGGTTGCACTTGAAAACTACTTACATATTTCTTCCAAATTTTTAATATTGCCCTTAATGTTTCAAACTTCTTGCTACTGATTTTTCAATATTGTCAGCTTCTGCATAACATACTCTTCTAAACGAGGGTTCAGCTGTTGTCCGGTATTCTGATAAATTGTAGGCAGTGCACTTGGTTTCAGCTTGGGCCACTTTTTTAAAGTCTCTATTTCTCCATCAACTACAAACTTTTCTGTCTTGATTATGCACTCTGCAGTGAAACTTTTTACGCATATTATTGGTTTTCTTTCAGTTTTGAGATGTCGGTGGGAGTTTTTCTTAGCCACTTTTTCTTTAGTTCCCGAAGCTTGGTGAAGAAAATGTGATGGCAACTTCGTTTTGATGTCGGTAATTACTTTTATAGCCAGCCAAATTACAGTAACCTGGTGTTTCTAGTACCGGTATGTGGGAACAGAAATTCAGAGTAGGTTTTGCAATGTAGATATACGCACTTCAAAACATATTTGTACACATTTAGTCAGTTTATAACGCAGCTTTTGACATAACCTCTCAATCAAACACAAGTGTTCTCTGCTTATTAAGTAGTCGCAAAAAGTAATTACTGTTCAAAGAACTGCAAATTATAAGCTTCTCTGACGAACAACGGTATCCCTAGTCGGCCCAGGAGCAGTGGTTCTGTGTGTATTGCGTTTCGAATCTAGTCCTTTAATTATGGGCAGAGGTCCATTGTTGGCAACCGGAATAAAATAATAATTGGAGCCTTTTACCGACCTCCCAGTTCAGATGATACAGTTGCTGAAAGGTTCAAAGAAAACTTGATTTCAAACACGTACCCGACTCATACGATAATATTTGGTGCTGACTTTAATTTACCCTCGATATGTTGGCGAAAGTACATGGTTAATTTCAGAGGTACGCATAAAATACCCAAAATTGTGCTAAACGCATACTCTGAAAATTATTTCGAGCAGTTAGTTCATGAGCCCCAGCGAATAGTAAACGGTTGTGAAACACACTTGACCTCTTAGCAACCAATAATCTTGAGTTAATAACCAGCATCAAAACCGATATAGGGATTAGTGAACACAGGGTTGTCGTAGCGAGACTGAATATTGTAATACTCAAATCCTCGAAAAATAAGCGAAAAATGTACCTATTCAAAAAAGCAGATAAAAATTCACTTGACGCCTTCCTGAGAGACAATCTCCACTCATTCCAAATTAATAATATAAGTGTAGACCAGACTTGGCTTAAATTCAAAGAAATAGTATAGGCAGAAATTGAGAGGTTTCTACCAAATAAACTAACCAACGACGGAGCTGATCCTCCTTGGTGCACAAAACGGGTTAGACCACTGTTGCAGAAACAACGAAAATACATGTCAAACTTAAACAGACGCAAAATCCCGAAGATTGGCGATCCTTTACAGAAGCTCGGAACTTAGCACGGAGTTCAGTGAGAGACGCCTATAACAGTTTCCACAATGAAACTTTGTCTCGAAACCTGGCAGAAAATCCAAAGAGATTCTGGTCGTATGGGAAGTATGTTAGCGGCAAGAAACAATCAATGCCTTCTCTGCGCCATATCAATGGAGATACTATCGAAGACAGTGCTGCCAAAGCAGATTTACTAAACACAGCCTTCCGAAGTGCCTTCACAAAAGAAGACGAAGTAAACATTCCAGAATTCGAATCGAGAGCTGCTGCCAACATGAGTAACGTAGAAGTAAATAGCCTCGGCGTAGTGAAGCAACTTAAATCACTTAATAAAAGCAAGTCTTCTGGTCCAGACTGTATACCAGTTAGGTTCCTTTCAGAGTACGCTGATGCATTAGCTCCATACTTAACAATCATATCCAACCGTTCGCTCGACGAAAGAACCGTACCCAAAGACTGGAAAGTTGCACAGGATACACCAATATTCAAGAAAGGTAGTAGGAGTAATCCACTAAATTACAGGCCCATATCGTTAACATCGATATGCAGCAGGATTTTAGAACATATATTGTGTTCGAACATTATGAATTACCTCGAAGGAAACGGTCTATCGACACACAGTCAACATAGGTTTAGAAAACATCGTTCCTGTGAAACACAACTAGCTCTTTATTCACATGAAGTGCTGAGTGCTATTGACAAGGGATTTCAGATCGATTCCGTATTCCTGGATTTCCGGAAGGCTTTTGACACTGCCGCACAAGCGGCTAGTAGTGAAATTTCGTGCTTATGGAATATCGTCTCAGTTATGTGGCTGGATTTGCGATTTCCTGTCTGAGAGGTCACAGTTCGTAGTAATTGACGGAAAGTCATCCAGTAAAACAAAAGTGATTTCAGTCGTTCCCCAAGCTAATGTTATAGGCCCTTTGCCGTTCCTTATCTATATAAACGATTTGGGGGACAATCTGAGCAGCCGTCTTTGGTTGTTTTCATATGACGCTGTCGTTTATCGACTAATAAAGTCATCAGAAGATCAAAACAAACTGCAAAACGATTTAGAAAAAATATCTGAATGGTGCCAAAAGTGGCAGTTGACCATAAATAACAAAAAGTGTGAGGTCATAGACATGAGTGCGAAAAGGAATTCGTTAAACTTCGGTTACACGATAAATCAGTCTAATCTAAAAGCCGTAAATTGAACTAAATACCTAAGTATTACAATTACGAACAACTTAAATTGGAAAGAACTCATAGAAAATGTTGTGGGGAAGGCTAACAAAGGCTGCTTTTTATTGGCAGGACACTTAGAAAATATAACAGACCTATTAAGGAGACTGCCTACACTACGCTTGTCCGTCCTCTTTTAGAATACTGCTGCGCGGTGTGGGTTCCTTACCAGGTAGGACTGACGGAGTACATCGAAAAAGTTCAAAGAAAGGCAGCACGTTTTCTATTATCGCGAAATATGGGAGAGAGTGTCACAGAAATGATACAGGATTTGGGCTGGAAATCATTAAAAGAAAGGCGTTTCTCGTTGCGACGGAATCTTCTCACGATATTCCAATCACCAACTTTCTCCTCCGAATGCGAAAATATTTTGTTGACACCGACCTACATAGCACGGAACGATCACCACGATAAAATAAGGCAAATCAGAGCTCGTACGGAAAGGTGTAGGTGTTCATTCTTTCCGCGCGCTATACGAGATTGGAATAATAGAGAATTGTGAAGGTGGTTCGATGAACCCTCTGCCAGGCACTTAAATGTGATTTGCAGAGTATCCATGTAGATGTAGATGTAGATGTAGATCCCTGTACACACATACATATACACATAAATTCCTTTTTATAATACATACAGACGCGGTAGAAAATGTTCTTTAATTTAAGCTATATAGGTTTAATCTGTGACATTACTGTTATGTAAATGGAGGTCCATTTTACAGATTTTAGTGTGGAAGCGAATGTTTCTCAACAGTGCGAGCGGGAGGGATGTCGAACATTCTGATTCGCGGAATGGTTCAAATGGCTCTGAGCACTATGGGACTCAACTGCTGAGGTCATTAGTCCCCTAGAACTTAGAACTAGTTAAACCTAACTAACCTAAGGACATCACAAACATCCATGCCCGAGGCAGGATTCGAACCTGCGACCGTAGCGGTCTTGCGGTTCCAGACTGCAGCGCCTTTAACCGCACGGCCACTTCGGCCGGCCATTCGCGGAATGGCTTTAAGGAGCAAGATGGGATGTTCGCTTAAGAGAGTTAAAAACTTTACGTCGAAAGGTGATGGAGAGCGAAACACTTGGGATCGAGATGTGACACAGTGCACTTCGTGTCGAGATGGGACAGAAGGAGGACTTGGTGTCGACATGGTAGAGAGAATGGACTTGATGTTGAGACTAGTTCGTGCGGTAAAATGGTAATTCTTTAATTCTTTGGGCGACTATCGGTCTCGAATACTTCAGAATTTTCTCATACTTAATAAAATTCAGAGTCTTTTGGGACTTTGGCTAGTAAGTTAGTATGAGCTGTAACTGTGAGCGTTCTTCATAAGATGTTCTGAAGCCTGTAACATACTTGCTGTCCTGGAAATATTTGTACCTAGTTCAAAGCATGACACACTAATAATTTATTGATATCTGGTTAAGTCTACTACATTCTCAATACACAGATTTATACAGTCGTAAATGCAAATGAGTAGTTATGAAGTTGCATTTTTTGTATTAAATCATTGGAGGACCACCATTTCTAGATATTTTTCCATGAGTAATTGAATAAATTATCGCTTTATTCAACATATATTTGTAATGTCGTCTTCATCAATTTATTATCAGCAGATGATAAAATTTTATTACCGCTCATTATTATTCATTTAATTGCAATTTGTGTCTATTTAAAATTTCGCTCAACTTCATATTTCACCGTAGGAACATAATATGCAACTGTTATTTCAGCTACCTTAGCTAATGGGCGTGAAAGCAGACGTGCACAGCTCGACTTTATGATAACGTTGAGCCACACTCTCTGAACAAACCGTGCTTAGCCCAAATACCAGCTGACCACCAGTGAGCTTAATTTTGGTACGTCGCAAATATGGTTTCTCGTCAGGGAAATTACTTGGCGGCTGGTATGTCACAACTTCCCGTTCATCTAGAATAATAAAATTTGGTAAGCAACAATGTTTCACAGTAAAAGTAAACGTAAAAATCCTACAATTGTTAATTTGCAAATTCTATCAAACAGGCATTTCTTCTCCGTATATATATATATATATATATATATATATATATATATATATATATATCTGTGTGTGTGTGTGTTCCTGGGGAAAAATGGGCTTTAACAGACAGACGCACGGGCAACAAATGCCAACATATTGGCATTTGTTATCCATCCGTCTGCCTGTCTGTTAAAGCCTGTTCATTTTTCACAGGAACATGTAGTAGTATCAAGTAATTTATGCGAAATATTGGGGTCTATGGTCCATTGACGCTGTAATTAATTTAAGCTGCTAAGTCAATACAGTCAAAATACCACTACATATATGACACATAGTTTGGTACTCGCAAACTCACCCACCATAACGTATAGATCATCTATGACACACGTACACACATCGCAGCACTGGTGGATTAGCGTTAAAGCACGTGTCTGGAAACCGAACGGTCGCGCCATCGAATCTCGGTCGCGTGCCGGTTTTTTCACGCTTTAACCTAGCCTTCATCTCTCAACGACGTAATGACTCGCCAGAAATGACACATGGTTCGGATTCCTCGTTAATACGTAAGTACTCCTCCCTCAGTTGGGTAACTGGAGTAGGTTAGGTATAAGCAAGTCATGGGAGTGGTGTACAATAGAAATGCTCGCACCAAGCCACTGTGCTGCAGAAAATTATTATTATTATCTATACAAATAAATATTAGGTTGATGCGTAAGTTCGTACCGTTTTTGTTTTGTATAAAATTGTTAAAGCTTTCGTGGCCACTTGTTGACAAATTGTCTGTTGGTTTCTGTCTCGGGTTCTTCGACCGACGTTTGTTTGATGATTTTTCTGACGTTTCGCCAGCACGAGTAGCGTTATCAAATATTCGCCCTCCATTGCTGGTTGTGGACTGGCGTCGACATCGTAGTCGCAGATTATATGTACTTGGGGCGCCAACGTCCAAGAGCTTTCCGTAGTTATTTCCGGTGCGCTTCTCCTCTTGCTACTTGTAACGGTCGTTCGCTGCACGGGAATCAAAGGCCCGTTGATCTTCGAGCTTTTTTCTTTAATATTTGAAGCTGTTCTCATGTTTGTGTATTTGCATAGCTTCTCTGAACAAGCGGGTGCCATAGCTCTTCTCTACAGCTAGTACTCCCGTGACGGCGAATTTTACTATGTGGTTGGCCCCACACAACGCGTGCTCTGCCACGGTAGATAACGCAAGTCACCTTCAAATCCGTAACAGTTTTGTACTATGCCTCTACGAGGAGAAGATTGGCAGATTGTACCGACGCCTTAATGAACGACGGAAGAAGAAAGTGCGATAGATGTTCTCTCTCGCCTTTCTATTGCTGTCCTGGTATGAAGGTTCAAATGGCTCTGAGCACTATGCGACTCAACTTCTGAGGTCAACAGTCGCCTAGAGCTTAGAACTAATTAAACCTAACTAACCTAAGGACATCACACACATCCATGCCCGAGGCAGGATTTGAACCTGCGACCGTACCGGTCACGCGGTTCCAGACTGAAGCGCCTTTAACCGCACGGCCACACCGGCCGGCCTGGTATGAAGGGGCTGCACCTAAGTTCTTGAAATGCACCTATTCACCACCGGCGAACACATCGTATCCACGTTAGAATAGAACGAGCTTTTCTTCGTAAGCGAATTCATATAACACGTATATACTTGGCAAGAACGGATGAGGACCTTTTGGATATTTTCTACCAACTAAGAAGCAGAACGCATCGAGACGACTGGGACAAGATCGACAGCATCACTCACAAGAGCATGCAGAACGAACTCGATCGCTGCAGAGGGACAGAAGAAAAAGTTTACAAGATGCCGGAAGCAGATTTACACGGCGATTCAAAAATGGTTCAAATGGCTCTAAGCACTATGGGACATAACATCTGAAGTCGTCAGTCCCCTAGACTTAGAAACTACTTAAACATAACTAACCTAAGTTAGTCGCCTAGAACTTAGAACTAATTAAACCTAACTAACCTAAGGGCATCACACACATCCATGCCAGAGGCAGGATTCGAACCTGCGACCGTAGCAGCCACTTGGTTCAGGAATGAAGCGCCTAGAACCTCTCGGTCACCGAGGCCGGCACACGACGATTTCCTACATGTCACGCATGGTCAATCTCACTGAATGACAATTGATCAGGGAGTAACTGTCTGTAACTCAAAAAGGAATGAATTTCGCTATCATCTCTATAGAGGACATTACTGCTAACACTGAAGCGGCCATTCGGGCCCTTCCTTCTGAAAGAGGTGAGGAAATACGCACTAAAACAGCCAGGAAACTGCGCCCAGTAAAACCACCAGCTTGGAACCTGAAGAAAGAAGAGGTATACACTATCAAGAGTATATTGGTACTACCTGCTGATAATGGAAATGCGACCGTCGAATGAAGACCGAAGTTATGAGCGGAAGATCCAGGGCCAATTAGACTAGACGACGTACCGAAAACTAAGCACAGATCCGACGCAGCGTATCACGGGGAATACTAATCGGTTAATCAAGGGGCAACATCGAAGCCCTACCACCTCTCCCGTATGGATCACCAAATAAAGATCCATAAGAATAATGTTCCATTCAGCCCGATCTTTAGCGCTTTGCGCTCCTGGCTCACCGGCGTATAAACTGGTAAAACATTTGAATTCTCTGCTCTCCAGCCTTACCTGTGAAAGACTAACACAAACGTTAAGGACTTAGGACATTTCATTGAGAAGCTGTTGAAACTAAAATTTAGACCAAACGACATCCTGGTCACCTTTGACGTTGCATCTTTGTTTACCAAAGTGCCACTCAGTGACTCTCTGGAGCACATCGGTTTCATTTTTCCGCAGGATATCACCAAGCTCTTTAATGAATCTCCCTCCGCGAGCTATTTCACTTGTAATGGTCACTTCTACGAACAGCTGTAAGGCGTCGCCTTGGGTTGTTCTCTCAGTCCAGTGGTAGCCAACTTTTTCATGGAACATTTCGACGCATAGGCACTGGGCAACTTAAAAACCTAAAGTGTGGTACAGATACGTAGATGATACCTTCGTTGAGTGCAACAGCCAACATGATATTTACCATGAAAGTAGTAAAGGACAAACAGCTATCCGTTCTAGATGTGCATCCCACAAGAAATGGTGAAAACCTGGGACACGGCGTGTATCGAAAACCGACAGACCCGAACCGATACCTGGACAAATTGTCGAATCATCACCCGAGCCTAAAACGAGGCATGATTAATACTCTCGTAACTCGAACAAGACGAATATGTGAGCCGCAGCACATCAGACGCGAGATGCAACACCTGGATAGCGTTATGCGAAGCAATGGGTACTCCACAAGTTATATAAGAAGTGTAACACCAACACTCGGCGAATTGACACATCCGAAAAAGAAATGTCGTGTACGGCCTTTATAGCACACAATCCAAGAGTGACTAACAGAATCGACCGTGACAGAGAACGCGTTGTGTGAGGCCGACCATGTAGCAAAATTCTCCGACACGGGAATTCTGCCTCTAAAGAAGAGCTCTCACACCCGCTTGTTGAGAGAAGCTGTATAAACACTCAAACAAGAGAATAGCTTCATCAAGAAAGAAGAAAGCCTGCAGGTGAACGGACGACAGATTCCTGTGCTGCAGCGAACGACCGTTGCGGGTACCAAGAAGATAACCGTAGCGGAAATGACCACGGAAAAGCCATAGGACATTGGCGCCCCAACTACATACAATATGCGCCCGCGAGCTCGATTCCAGTCCACCACCAGCAATGGATGGTGAAGCTGTGATAATGCCAGCCACTTGTGTTGGCGAAATGTCACAAAAATCATCAAAGAAACGTCGGAGCCAACAGGCAGCTTGTTTTGTGTATTGGTATTCCGGTTGTTATGCATTTATTTATCGATTGCCATTTTTCATTTGTAGTTCACCGATGCTATTCGAGTTTGCGTATTATAATTTTGTCATTTGGAGATATTATTCTGTACTGAGTTCAAACGAGGGGTTACAGCAGTGGAGGCAGCCAGAAAACATTTGTGCCATTCATGGGGATAATGCCACTGGGCAGATAACAGAAAGAAAACGGTTTTCTCGTTTTGAAGAAAATCGTTTTGATATTACCGATTTTTCATGTTCAGGAATACCTTCGGGGTTTGATGAAGGTCGTTTAAACGCATTAATCCACAATGATCCACGTCAGTGTACTCGAGAACTCAGAAATGTGATGAACTCTGACCTTTCCACCACCGTGCATCATTTACACACAGTGAGAAAGGTTCAAAAATAAGGTGTGTGGGTACAGCATGCTCCAAACAACAACCACAAAATGCAGCGGGTGACCCGATGTGCATCTCTGCTTGCTCGTCATCATGTGGCTTGTGAACAACACCGACGCTTCCTAAAATAAGGCAAAGAAAGGAGTGGTTGAGCCCAAACAAAGCAGCGATACCCCGCAGAAAGACCTGGGTGCATCCACCAAAGATAACGTTATGTGCACTGACGGTGTGGTTTGCTACGAATTTCCTTCCCCGAGGTGTAACCATCAATAACTGCTGACATTTACTGCCAATAACTGAGACGTCTCGCAGACGCAGTCCAACAACAACGACCAGGAAGACTGCATGAAGTGATGCTACTCCACGATAACGCTCACCCGCATTCTGCTAGACTGACAAAAAACACTGCACAGGAGTTGGGTCGGGAAGTCATTTTGCACCCACTTCTTTCATCTCTTGCACCCTATGATTTTATCTTTTCTGCTCTCTGTCGAATAACCTTCAGGGACCTTCCTTTCCAGATGAAAATACGGTTCGAACATAGCTCAGCGAATTTTTCGCCTCAAAACCATGTGATTTCTACAGCCGCGGAATCGAAGAGGTAACCCAGCGTTGGCAGACGTAAATAGTGAAGCAGAATATATTATTGATGACTAAAGTCTCTGTTATGTGCATCTGTTGTGTTTGTTTAATTTACGAAAAACCGCTACGAACTTGTGCACCAACCTTAAAAGTTTATACGGAACCTTAGTTCACCATGGAGAGGGGGGGGGGGGGGGAGGTAATGTCTTGAAAAACATCAAATTTTTCAGTTATAGAATGAAGAAAATTAATGATTTGTTACACACTGTTATGTCTTTGTCTCTTGGGCCACGTGTTCAATCTCCGCTCGTTCTCTGCACGACTTAGCTACAGTTTCATATTGAGCTAGGTTACGACTGTCTTATATAAATATTATTTGACGGTGAGTTACAGTATACTCCAAAACTACCGAATTTATGTAGTGCATGTCTATAAATGTAATGCCATACACCCACATTACATATTCACTCTTTATTACACTGTGTCTCATTTTTTCTGTGTAGACAATGGCTTTTTACACTATGATACTTGTGGCACTTGTCTATGGACACTAACTTTACCTCCTTTGACGTATTTCGATTTGTATGTTACCAGAAGCAATTATTCACAATTTTCGTAACTAATGAGTAATTGCGGAAAGACGATCCAAATATCTGTCGTATAACAGTTTCAGTCGACAACTGACAACTTTGTGCATAAGTTACGCTGTTTTGGTTTGATGTTGATGTCATTCTTGCACTGATAAACCAAAACATTATGACAACTGCCCACCGCGACGTTGGATGCCGGCTCATGGTGTTGCGGGCACGTGACGTGGTAACAAAAGTACAAATGGAGCAGACTCGATCGGGAAAACCCTAGCGTACGTATGAGCTGTAAATGTGAAAATCTATTGAGATAAGTGACTGACAAAAGGACAGATTATTATTTCGCAGAGCCTGTGTACCAGTATCTCGAAAATGGCGAAGCAGGTCGAATGTTCACATGCTACTGTCCTTAACATCTACAGAAAAAGGTAGAAGAACAGTGAAACTATCAGTAGGCTCTAAGCGATTGGGAGTCGCTGTCATCGAGGTGAACGGCAGCTCGAAGCGTGCAGCGTGCCAAAACAAAAAAATCACCTCACCACTGAGGAATTATCCGAATAGGGCCGACGTCCGTAGATGTGATTTATATGTACAGACAAAAATTATTTCAATTTTAGAATAGTTGAATGATTTCTTCAAGAGAAAACTGAGCAAGTCAATAACGCTTTGGTGCATTTCTGGCCTTTGTGCAAGCAGTTATTCGGCTTGGCATTGTTTGATAGAACTCTTGCTTGTTCTCTCGAAGGACATCTTGCAGAATCTGTCCAGTTTGCAAGTTAGATCGTCAAAATTCCGAGATCGTTGGAGGGCTCTACCCATAATGCTCCAAATGTCCTCAATAGGAGGGAAGGGGGAGGGGGAGGAGGAGATCCGGTGACCTTACTGGCCAAGGTCGGATTTGGCAACCACGGCCGGCCGAAGTGGCCGCGCGGTTCTGGCGCTGCAGTCTGGAACCACGAGACCGCTACGGTCGCAGGTTCGAATCCTGCCTCGGGCATGGATGTGTGTGATGTCCTTAGGTTAGTTAGGTTTAACTAGTTCTAAGTTCTAGGGGACTAATGACCTCAGCAGTTGAGTCCCATAGTGCTCAGAGCCATTTGAACCATTTGGCAACCACGAAACCGGAAGCGGAATCTTTCGTCTTGTGCGGGAATGTATTATGTTGCTGAAATATAAGCCTAGGATGACTCCCCATCAAGGGCAACAAAAGGGGGTCGGAATATTATCGACGTTCCTCCGTGCCGTATGGGTACAGCTCTAAGCACTATGGGACTTAACATCTGAAGTCATCAGTCCCCTAGACTTAGAAACTACTTAAACACAATTAACCTAAGTTAGTCGCCTAGAACTTAGAACTACTTAAACCTAACTAACCTAAGGACAACACACACATCCATGCCAGAGGCAGGATTCGAACCTGCGACCGTAGCGGTCGCGCGGTTCCAGACTGTTGCGCCAGAACCGCTCGGCCACCGGCGGCCGGCGGTACAGCGGATAACAACCAGAGGGGACCTACTATGAAATGAAATGACACCCCAGACCACCACTCCTGGTTGTGGAAGTCCATCGTTCTCGAGGACGTGGGAAAACGGCCGAAGATATAAATAAAGAAAACGAACCACCACAGCCGTATCAGCAAAGAAATTTATTTCAAATGACTAGTTTCGTCGCAACACTTACAACATCTTCAGGTCATGTTTACGAAAAACGTGAGGCATTGTGGCTATCTAGATTGTTCTTTCGTAAACAGGTCCTGAAGATTCCGTATGTGTTGCACCGAAACTAGTCGTTTCAAATAAATTTCTTTTATTATACAGCTGTGGTGTTCCGTTTTCTTTCTTTACTATTCCTGGTTGTAGGGTGGCATGGCGGGCGACACTCAGGGAGGGATTCGACCGCTCTCCAGCGCGCCTCCAGACGCATCATCTGCCTGGTATCTCATTCACTGGAGTAGAATCGTCTTCATCGGTGAGTCCCGCTGCAAGAGAAGCCCCATCGACCAGCAGAGACGTGTCTCGAGGCGCCCCGGGCAGCTCTCGTATAGAAGCCTGACTGTTGCCCACCACAATGCCTCATAACCAGGAGTGATGGTCTGTGGTGCCATTTCTTGTCAAAGCAACACACCTTTGGTTGTCATTCGAGGAACACAGTGATACGTCGACGATACCCTACATGGCAAGCCTTCATGGCAAGCCGTCCTAGATTAGATTTTAGCGAGATAATACCCGCCTGCACACGCCCAGAGTCTCTACTGCTTGTTTTCTTGCTTGCCAAACCTTACCTTGACCAGCAAGGTTTCCGGATGTCTGCCCCAAATGAGAACGTTTGGACAATTATGGGCACAGCCCTTTAACCATCTCGGGAGTTCCATAACCCAACGCGCCAATCCGACAGAATTTCTCCCGATATCCCTCAGGAGGACATCCAAAAACCCTGTCTGCCAGTGCCAAATTGAATAACTCTTTGGGTAAGGGTCATAGGTTGAGCAACTCATTAGTGACTTCCTCAAATTGTGAAGCACATTCTCTTGAACAAATCACCAATTTTTCTGAAATTATGATCATTTGTATGTCTGCACATGTACATCATATCTATCGATTTGCTTCCATTCGTATGATTTCTTCATGATGAATGATTTTCTTTTCTTTTTTTCTTCTCGATTGTATTTTGTAAACCTGGAATGCAAAACATATCTTAATCAAGGAACCAAATTTTCACTCTTTCCTTTTTTAAGACTGTGGTGCTACCCTTGTTCAGCTGTTCACCGACATCCACCTTCTTTTTTGGCTTCTGCCTTACACGGAGTTGTGCTAATATATAAAAAACATATGTATAAAACAAAATGATAAAATTTTACAGTGTGGTCATAAAGATATAGCAAATCATACAAGCAGTGCATATAGAAATTTTAATTTTAATGTCGAGTCCATGAATCCATTCTAGTACAGAGTTTGAAGCTACGAAATAATCACACTTTTCTCCTGTATATGCTGGAAGGGGGCAGTCGGTAACAATATGGTGAATAAATGGCTCTGAGCACTATGGGACTTAACATCTGTGGTCATCAGTCCCCTAGAACTAAGAACTACTTAAACCTAACTAACCTAAGGACATCACTCACATCCATGCCCGAGGCAGGATTCGAACCTATGGTGAATAGCCTGAAGAGGTTCTCAGCATTTGCATACAGGTCGCCACCATACCCCATTTGTAGAATGACACGTTCCACGAGACGTTATAATTCTGTTCACTGTTCTCAATTCGTCACGACCAGTTCTATTCCTCCTAGTGTAGAAGTAGCGTCGTTAATGGGTGAAGCTTGAGCTGGTTTCAGGACTTCCCAGGCTTCGCTCCACTTGTTTTGAAACTTTCCGCCAAAAGTAGTTCCGCTAATGGTAGTTTTTGTATGTGTGTGAGTGTGTGTGTGTGTGTGGGAAGGGGGGGGGGGTTGGTATCTAGAATTTAACCTCTGCAGAGCAGGTCAGCCTGGGGTAACAGTGCAATGGAACATGACGACTGACTAAAATGGTGTGGTATTCCTTAAATAATCCCTCCTGCCTGTGAATAAAAAACAAGGGCAATACGGCTCAAAACACTTAGCCGAGGTAGGAGAGTGCTTCTTCCACAGCCACTAATCATTATCGTGGTCTCACTCAGTTTGGTGTCAACCTTCTTCACATGGTGGCTGTTTAACCAGACTGGAGCGTAGAATTCGGCAACTGAGTACAACAAACGAAGTGTTAATGTTCGCCACGCGGGTTTAGCCGAGTGGTCTAGGGCGCTGCAGTCATGACTGTGCGGCTGGTCGCGGCGGAGGTTCGAGTCCTCCCTCGGGTATGGGTGTATGTGTTTGTCCTTAGGATAATTTAGGTTAAGTAGTGTGTAGTCTTAGGGACTGATGACCTTAGCAGTTAAGCCCCATAAGATTTCACACACATTTGACAATTTGTTGATGTTCTGTTGGTGGTTGCGTTCTCCCCCTCCCTCCCCCCTACCCCCACTCTCACCACAATTTTTAAAGCACAGTTTATGTGTTATATTGTTTCTGATGTTGAGTTTTGCTGCAATGTTTTCTCGATGTTTCTTGTAAAAGTTAATGTCCGGTCCATCGTTATCCCTAATATTCTGGGAAAAGACTATAGAGAATTAAGCTTTTGTTGTTTTATGGTTGGTCCTCAATACGTGCTTGTTTATGATTCAGGTGTCAACACAGCATTTCATGTTTGGTCTTGTTTGGAATTAGTCTCCAGTAAGAAAGATAAGGTCTTTCGATAAGATGTTGCTGCATTTCCCTGTAAAGTTAAGGCAGGCGGCAGGGGGAAGTTCGTCGGCATATACATATATTCTAGATGTCGTATTTGGTACAGCCGAAATGTATTATTTACATGTCTCATATTACTCTTAATATTTCTTTTCAGCAATTGCAAAGACCCGTCGCAGAGCGCATTCTTTAACATGCTAGCAAGTGAGAAGTTCAAAAAGGAGAGTTTCCCTCTAAGTCATGCCGTATGCCGCTCTTAAATGTACACCGCTGTGGTTTTCAAATGTTTCTGAATCCCACCCACGATGTGTATTGTTAGGATGAGTAACTGGTCGACACAGTTGCGATCGGGTCCGAATCCAGCCCTTTAACTAATAATGGGCCTATTGGCTCTAGAATTGTTCTTTCTAGGAGTTTGTGACATGAACTCAGGAAAACTACCTGCGCTATCTTTCAGATAGGTTCTTTGGTTCGTTTGGCTTCAGGATTTCAATTACCTTCGATTTCTTGATCTCCTTAGGGCTCATTGGCCTTTAGCACTATGGGACTTTAACATCTGACGTCAGCAGTCCTCTAGACTTAGAACTACTTAAACCTGTGTAACTCAGGGACATCACACACATGCATGTCCGAGGCAGGATTCGAAACTGCGACCGTAGCAGCAGCGCTTCTCCCGACTAAAGCGGCTAGAACCGCTCGGCCACATCAGCGGCCGCTCCTCTTTTCAGTTGTACATGTCGTCAGATATTTCGGAATCTTCACTGTTCTGAAACTCATGGCAAAGGCTCTCTCTATCATCATTCCACCGCGTTCCCAAATATTTTATTCAGGTTTGCCATCAGGGAAGTTCCCGAGGGCAATTAATCTGGATAGTAATAAATGGTTCAAGTGGCTCTGAGCACTATGGGACTTATCATCTGTGGTCATCAGTCTCCTAGAACTTAGAACTACTTAAACCTAATTAACCTAAGGACATCACGCACATCCATGCCCGAGGCAGGATTCGAACCTGCGACCGTAGCAGTCAACGATTCCAGACTGAAGCGCCTAGAACCGCACGGCCACACCGGCCGGCAATCTGGATAGTAACTAGAGCTCCATTCGTCATGTTATAGGTATTATTTCATTATTCAGTGGGGAGCAGCCTTCTGTGTCCATTACGACGCTATAACGCACCGCTGACAATTATGCAAATTCTGTGAATGGACAGGGGCAACAAAATGCCAATTCACTTCGAAACAATAGAGTTAGTCGTGATTGAATATTTCACTACACTGATCCACTGTTGTCTCCAAAAGGTTTAGTCATCAATTGTGAAGCTGTGTTTTATAAACGCAGACTGAAGCTGTACAGCTTCTAGATTCATGTCGGCTTCCCAGGGTGGGTAATATTGTGAGGAGGAAGAGATACTGATTCAGTGACGGAACATTGTGGTGCGCTGATGGTAGCTGTTTCTGTTATGGTAATACCAGTGTCACCTTTACTGTCCCCGTTACATTAACTAATAATGAAACGGCGCCTACTAGACATCTCTGATTTTGTTCAAATTCATAGTATAGGCAGGCGGTTGCCGTAAGTAGCAGCTCGACATGGCCAAACGTTTAGGGGGAAAAAATAGTATTTTTGCGCACGTCGGGTAACATATGGACCACTTATGTTAGCGTAGTTTCCAGTCTGCGGTTGAAGCAGCAGAAAGACTCCCGAACAGTAATCCAGTGGCTGTGCGGTCGAGTCCACAAGCGGAATTTTTTTTAATTTTTACGTTAGTTACATTACAAATAAACCGAAGTAATGCTCAGTGTATTAGCAAAGGAATCCAAAGCAGGCAGCCAGTTGTAACGTAAGGTGGTTTTATTCAACATTTTACCATGGCTTGTACGTATGCAAACCCGTCTTCTTCATTTCTTTTTCTTTTTTTTTTTTTAAAGTAACAAATTTCCCATTGGAAGTCCAAATAATGAAGCGATCTGGCATTTGTCTAATGAAAATATGCTGTCAGCGCATATCATTGTATACACTATAAAATATGCTCGGACGTACCATCAGGGCTTTTCAAGTAAAACAGTTGAAATCCAGTCCTGACATTTCGTTTGACTTATTCTATTTCTGGATTTTAACTATTTTACTTGAGAAGTCCTAATCGTATGTACGAGCATATTTTATAGTGTATACAATGATATGCGCTGACAGAATATTTCCATTAGACAAATGCCACATCGCTTCATTATTTGGAGTTCCAGTGTAAAATTTGTTACTTAAAGAAAAAAGAAAAGAAGAAGAAGGGGTTGCATCCGTTGAAGCCATGGTAAAATGTTAAATAAAACCACCTTACGTTACAACTGGCTGGCTGATTGCCCACGAGGAGTCTGCAAGTAGCTTTCCAAGACGAGATTGTAGTCAAGGCATGCAGGACTTCGTATCCCGTTAGGTTCATATTGACCTTTGAGCGGCGTTCGGCAGCGGTACGCGAACGTTAGGTTTTCCCCGTGCAGGTAAAAGCGGCCCCATCGGCCGCTGGAGGGCAACGCCAACTACGGCTACGAAAGAAAAAGGATTTCGCAGGAGGACTCAGCTCCAGAATACTCGGGTTACTTCTGTAGTCTTTCCTCTGCACCAAGCGCTGCCTGGAAGTTGTAAAATAAATGGCCATCCGCGCCAAAAACGCTATATTTCTCTAAGCGCTTGACCATCTGACGCTCCGATATCTGTCACTTTCATTTCTGGCCAGGCTCTGCACATAACATAAATGTGGAAGAAATCCGTGATGACGAGGACAGGCGCGTGATTGTCAGTGATGCATCGAGGAACATAGTCCTCGATCCCAAGAATATTTTGTCAATTAGAATATTAGAGCAGTCACTTGCAATTACCTTCGATAATACTGTCCGTTGTATACTTCATTTATATCTCAAACTTCCTAAAAACATCTCCACAGAAGCAACGACATTACATAAGCACACCATTTACTTATTTAAAAAAAACTAAAAACACACAACAGATTGCAGCGTGTACAACTACTTTAAAATCATGACCTTAATTACCATATTTGTGAAAAAGAGTAAAATCATAGTGACAATGGCGTGAAATATGCTACTAGACAGGCAGTAAACGTGTAAATGAGCATGAGATACAGAAAATAAATGTAGCATGCACAAATGCGTAGGAGGCGTGATGCAACGCGTCTTCCAAGCAAGTTCCTAATCGTACTGGCCGTGGAATTCGGCAGGTAGCCTCCTCTTGTAGAATGTCGTCTGCCAACTTTCTGTCGCATTGCCATAAACAAGAGGCCATACCAATGGTAGAACTGTACCAATTGTTAGTAAAAACCAGAGGTTATTATCCACGAAGATAAAATTATAGCTTCGCGCAAACAAACTAACAATTTCGGATAACGATGGGGCGCCGTGTAGTTGTTCTTGGACTCTGGACCCTCACTGTACCACATTACTACGACGTGCAACTTATGATATCTGTCTGCAGTTTCTCTCTTTCAAAATTTTTGTCTTTGCGTGTCTGCTTAGCTGGGTGGTAACGTGTTCGCCTCTCATGCAAGCGGGCCTGGGTTCGATTCCCGGCCGGGCTGGAGATTTTCTCCGCTCGGGGGCTGGCTGTGGTGTTGTCCTCATCATCATTTCATCCCCATCACCGGCGCGCAAGTCGCCCAATGTGTAGTCGACTGAAGTAAGACTTGCACTTGGCGGTCGACCTTCCCCTCATGGGGCCTCCCAGCCCACGATGCCATATGCTCATTTTTTTTCCTTCTTTACAAGTTGTATACAGGGTGTTACAAAAAGGTACGGCCAAACTTTCAGGAAACATTCCTCACACACAAATAAAGAAAAGATGTTACGTGGACATGTGTCCGGAAACGCTTAATTTCCATGTTAGAGCTCATTTTAGTTTCGTTAGTATGTACTGTACTTCCTCGATTCCTCATTCCAACGTGATCAAATTGTAAAGTTTCACAATCAACATGTGTGGGCTGACAAGAATCCGCACGCAATTGCGCAATCACGTCATCGACACAGCTTTTCTGTGAACGTTTGGGCAGGCATTGTTGGTGATGTCTTGATGGGGCCGCATGTTCTTCCACCCACGCTCAATGGAGCACGTTATCATGATTTCATACGGGATACTCTACCTGTGCTGCTAGAACACGTGCCTTTACGAGTACGACACAACATGTGGTTCATGCACGATGGAGCTCCTGCACATTTCAGTCGAAGTGTTCGTACGCTTCTCAACAACACATTCGGTGACCGATGGATTGGTAGAGGCGGACCAATTCCATGGCCTCCACGCTCTCCTGACCTCAACCCTCTTGACTTTCATTTATGGGGGCATTTGAAAGCTCTTGTCTACGCAACCCCGGTACCAAATGTAGAGACTCTTCGTGCTCGTATTGTGGATGGCTGTGATACAATACGCCATTCTCCAGGGCTGCATCAGCGCATCAGGGATTCCATGCGACGGAGCGTGGATGCATGTATCCTCGCTAACGAAGGACATTTTGAACATTTCCTGTAACAAAGTGTTTGAAGTCACGCTGGTACGTTCTGTTGCTGTGTGCTTCCATTCCATGATTAATGTGATTTGAAGAGAAGTAATAAAATGAGCTCTAACATGGAAAGTAAGCGTTTCCGGACACATGTCCTCATAACATCTTCTCTTTATTTGTGTGTGAGGAATGTTTCCTGAAAGTTTGGCCGTACCTTTTTGTAACACCCAGTATACTGATGAGGTTTTAAGTTATCACAAGTGACGTAGAAATGTTTAATCCTACCTAATTACATGTTCGCTCATAGCCACAGTCGTCATCAAAAAGCGATGATAGGAAATAAAAATTATCATCACTGTTTCACCAGTTCTCACTAAACGAGACTGCGTAATTGTCTTTTAACGTCAACATTTGAATGCAAGTAAATACAGTCAAAGCGGTGACGTATTAAATATACAGTGCTAATAAATGTTGCAGTTACGAAAAACGATAGTACATTTGCGTTGTGTGTTAAGAAAATAGTTGGCGTTCTGGGTCAGATAAGTTTCACTGTAACAGTTCCGTCTTTTGCGTATAGAATTTCAGTGACGTGACATATCTGTGCACCGTAGATAGAAGTTACCGCGTGCATAATACAGCTGTGGTCCAGCAATCCAGCGTATTTGGTGGCATTGATACTCTAGATGACCTCTGCCTTACTGAGTATTTTACGTTTTTAACACATCGACTGTTGTGCGGCCGTCGGCGTTCTCGTGGGAATCATTGTGTTGCTGAGTTTTTTCTTAATGCTGTTGCTGATAAACACCCACTTCCACATTTGTTTAATAAGCGTGGTAAATTTTAACCTGCATCATGTGTGCGTATAGCTGTTCAGTACAACACGTCACCGTAAAATATAATGGTCATCCCCATTACAAAAAGAACTCTTCTCACATTGGAGCACAGTAGATTGTGTTCACGCGACACAAGGCGGTCACGTGACCACGACGTAAGTCACGGCAATGGAAACACTTGTATGTGCCCTTCGGTCGTATGGAATTAGCTCAATAAGATGCGCCGTCGTGGAAGCGTGACAGAATGGGAGAAGGAGCTAACGTGGTTCATTTGTTCATGCCCTCGCCGTGAATGAATTGACCAGTTTGATAGCACATCAAAGAGGTTTATCCAGAGTGTGCACAGGAAAAGTTCTGCTACACAAAGCCACGTAAGACGGCGTAAGATCGTAGAGACACCCAAGCCAGACAAGGACTGTCCACATGCTGTTACGCAGCACATAGATACATACATACATACAGATACAACATATACATACTTATCACATTAACAAATTTATTTTTTGCCTGCTAGAAAGTCCTCGACGAAGGCGGACATCCAGGAATAAAAGTAATAAGTTTCCAATCCTCGGTTCCCATCAGGCTTTTTGGGAGATTTTGCTTGGTTGTAAGGCGAATCCCAGGACTGGTAAGCAGCTCCCATTTATTTCCAACTGTGATGTCGCAGCTGTCCCACTATCCGTCTGTCTGATAACGGACCGAACAGAACAGCGATTCTTCAATAGGTGGGATTTCGAACAGCCCACTGCACTTCTTGCAGAAAAATTAAAAATATAAGATGCAGGAATTGGAGAAAAGCCTTGTCAGTGACAATCAGTTAATCAGTGACCACAGTTAATCAGTTTCCGAGTAAGTTTTGTGCATGGAATACCAAGCTATGGACATTCGGAGTTGGATACCTCGCAAATTCGTTTGCTCATAGCGGCACATGATGCTGCATTTCTTCAGTGGGCCAAACAACACAGATACAAATAATAGTTACATGTCGAAACGGAACAAAAAAATGGCTCTGAGCACTATGGGACTTAACATCTGAGGTCATCAGTCCCCCAGAACTTAGAACTACTTAAACCTAACTAACCTAAGGACATCACACACATCCATGCCCGAGGGAGGATTCGAACCTGCGACCGTAGCAGTCGCGCGGTTCCAGACTGAAGCGCCTAGAATCGCTCGGCCACTCTAGCCGGCGAAACGGAACACCGTCTGAACAGGCCACGAATGGTGTAACGGTACTTATCCAAGGCCGACAGCGTCGTAGGACGCAGATTGGCGGGACACGTGGTCAGCACACCTCTCTTCTAGCCGTTATCAGGTTTCGCTTCTGGAACCCCTGCTTATCACTCAAGGACCTCCTTAGCTGGCCTCACAAGGGCTGATGAGTACACCCGGCATGCTAGTTGCGCTCGACAGATCCGGATAGTTACCCATCCAAGTGCTTGCCAAACCCAAGAGAGCTTAACTTCCGTGATCTGATTGGAATTGGAGTTACCACTGCGACAATGCTGTTAGCTTAATATGCACATCTACCTAACATTAATATGAAACAAATATGTGCAGTAACTGTTAACAAGCTTTCAGGGGATGACAAAGCTACAATTCTCGCAGGCAGAAAATATTACCACCGGACTCTTCGACGTGAAAGCTGCTCTATCAGATCCGGTCACATACTACTTGCATGTCATTTTCAAGAAAGCGGATCTCGTCGTAAACTTGTTTTTTAGTTAATGGTCATTAACGTCCCTCTTCATAATGAATGCAGCGATCACCTTGTACTTCGGCTGCGTTTCTCGCTAGTGATTTTGCACTTTTGAACGGTTCATCATGGACGGCTTCTACTGTTGTAGCTAGCACAAGACAGCTCAATTACAATCTCAAGTCTTTTTGACATTTAATGAAAGTTGTTTGTATTCGCAGATAACGATTGCCCGAAGTGATTGTTCCGGTTCCTTTGGCGGGGCTGTATATTTGTCGTGCTTTATAAACAAGGAGAAAGAAAAACGCCTTTAGATCATAGACTGCAAAATTCGTACTCGACAGATAAACTTCAACTGTTTCTGTTTCTTGCTTAAAAATGTGGTTGATTCTTGTTCCATACTTTAAGCTGTCGACTCCTGGTCTGCTCTCCAAATCGCTGCTCAGCTGTGAACGGAACTTTGCTCCTCTCGCTATTTTCACGTAACCAGGTTCCCCCACACTCTGCCAGCGTCCGGCATATCAGTATCCTGTGGTTAATGGTATCCAAACCGTGCATTACAAGAGCAGAGGCCACTTGCAAAAAGATAGCTGGGAACTGTCTGGGTTCGTATTCAGCGTCTGTTACCGCCCACAGTCTCATAGATTCACTGCCGTCGATGCTTGTTTCGTGGCGTTTCCCGTTGCAATACTACACAAAAAATACTGCGATTCTGACAGATGTTGACATTCGGTACCGGGATAGCTTACTCTTCTCGAACATCACCCTAGGAAACTGCCGAGCTTAACGTAGCCTTTCGAAGGTCTGATTACTATGATCTTTTAAATAAGTGTGTGCTACTGCTATTGCACTATTCTGGACTGCTATTAGCATTTTATTAACGTCTCTACGGGCTCATTAGATTCTACGCGTGCTTCAGTCTAGCACAGAGTCGTTTTGTAGTTTTTAACATGTTGCAAGAGGAAAGTTTTAAGATAATCGTGATTTGTCACACGAAAGCGAAACGCGTCGTTAATTACGAAAAAATAAATTGGAACCTAGGCTATTTTTAATTCACATACTATGATCTTTATTCTTCAACCCTTGTAGTAGATGCTTACAGGGATGTCAGCTGCTCAGTGCGAAATGAAAATTCTAAACACCTGCAACCGTCTGTTTTGTATTTAATTTATTTACGCAACCAGTGTAAAGGTGGTGTAAGGGAACACAGAAAATGGATGCGTAAATAAACTAAATGCAAAGGAGATGGCTGCAGATGTTTTAAAATTCATTTCATGATCACCATAATGTGAAATTTCTATTATTCCTTGGATCACTGAGAAGAGGTTAGCCACTTAGTCCATGATATTGGCTCACTAGCTGGAGGTTGACAACTTTACGCCGCTTTCCTGTCTCTGTGTCAGACCGCATGCAGGTCTCGTCACTTTCTTCTGCAAGGAGGACTCGAATCAGCTACCTGCTGGTCGGACGTCACCGTTCCTTTTTTTTTGTTTTTTTGTTTTTTGTTTTTGGGTCATCAGTCTACTGACTGGTTTGACGCGTGCCGCAACGAATTCCTCTCCTGTACTAACCTCTTCATATCAGAGTAGCACTTGCAACCTACGTCCTCAATGATTTGCTGGATGTATTCTAATCTTTGTCTTTCTGTACAGTTTTTTTCCCTCTACAGCTCCCTCTAGCACCATGGAAGTCATTGCCTCGAGTCCTATCACCCTGTCCCTTCTCCCTATCAGTGTTTTTCACACATTCCTTTCGTCTTCGATTGTGCGCAGAACCTCATCATTCTGTACCTTATCAGTCCAACTAATTTTCAACATTCGTCTGTAGCACCACATCTCATATGCTACGATTCTCTTCTCCTCCGATTTTCCCACTGTTCATGTTTCACAACCATACAATGCTGTACTCCAGACGTACATTCTCACAAATTTCTTCCTCAAATTAAGGCCGATATTTGATATTAGTAGACTTCTCTTGGCCAGGAATGCCCTTTTCGCCATTGCTAGTCTGCTTTTGATGTCCTCCTTGCTCTGTCCGTCATTGGTTATTTTATTGCCTAGGTACCAGAATTTCTTAACTCCATATAATTCGTGACCATCAATTCTGGTTTTAAGTTTCTCGCTGTTCTCATTTCTATTACTTCTCATTACCTTCTTCTTTCTTCGATTTACTCTCAATCCATACTCTGTATACTAATTAGACTGTTCGTTCTGTTCAGCAGATCATGTAATTCTTCCTCACTGTCATCAGCGAATCGTATCATTGATATCCTTTCACCCTGAATTTTAATTCCACTCTTGAAAATTTCTTTTTTTTTTTTTTCGTCATTGCTTCCTCGATGTACAGATTGAACAGTAGGGATGAAAGACTACATCCTTGTCTTACACCCTTTTCAATATGAGCATTTCTTTCTTGGTCGTCCACTCTTATTATTCCCTCTTGACTGTTGTACATATTGTATATTACCTGAGTCCTTTATAGCTTATCCCGATTTTTCTCAGAATTTCGAACATCTTGCACCATTTTACATTGTCGAACATTTTTTCCAGGTCGACAAATCCCATGAACGTGTATTGATTTTTCCTTTGTCTTGCTTCCATTATTAACCGCAACGTCCGAATTGCCCCTCTCGTTCCTTTACCTTTCCTCAACACAATAGTGCTAGATATTCAGCGGATTAGCACTGAGGGAAATGTCCCAATCTTGAACGTTTCATGATGAGAGAGATCCTACATGGTATACAGTGTCTGTGAAAAGCTTCTAAGGAAATGCGACTGCTGCCTAATTATAACACAAGGCATGAGGTTATAGAGACAGAGGTGCAAAGCGAGTCATTTTTGACCATCAAATGGGCAATGCGTGAAGCCTTCAGTGACTACCGTAGCAAACTCTCCCACGACCCCAAAAAAATTAATCTGTTAACCATATCAGTTGCACCGAAATTACTGTCCAAACACTCATGGATAACGCAGGAGTGGAAATTAAAAGTAGCAAAGCAAAAGAATAGATACCGGATTCCGTTTCCAGATGTTCCTTCAAAAAGGATGTTGAAATACTACCTCATTCTAGTCCTTTCATAACTGCAAAGATGAGTGATGCAATTACTAGCGCGGTTGTCCTGCAACACACCCAAAGTCTGTACAGCTAAGCAAGGCTTCGAGGTCCGATGGTCTTCATGTCAGACTGTGCTATTCATTTTTTAATGTAGTATTGACCTGGTTGACAATGACAATAGCAAACTCAGACTTTTGCAGATGAAGCAGCTACGTATAAAGAAATACTACCTGATAAAAACTGCACAAATGCTCTGGATGACCTAGATAATATTTCGATCTGCTGCGAAAAGTGGATGCTTGCTTGTAGTGTACAAAAACTCTTAACTGTGCTCTTCACAACTCACTGGTGCTGGTATTTCAGGTAAATGAATACATGCGCCCTTTTGAGCCAAAAAAACAACAAATTACCATGCCGAATACGGTGTAGCAAACCCGTTGGCATTCAAAACTGCTTCCACTCGATTCGGAATGGATAAATACAGATCTTGTGTCCTTTTAAAGGCATCTTATATCATTTCTCCTACGTAATGCACTCACCACTACACAGAATACTTTTCTGATCGCAGGTGACACATGCAACGTGTTCAGGGCGTTGCATAGGTGTCGTTCGAAGTCATTTACAACAGCGCAACCTCCAGACTTGGCTAGCACAAGCAAATATGTTCAGCCAAGCGTTTGTCGTGTTGTTTCCACAGTTTTGTCCAACCGCTGCATGTGACGTATTTAAATCTTCCGAGGACTACGTGACAATGAGTCTCAACAGATAATGATGCCGTCTATGTGGCCTTAGGCAAAAATAAATACCAAATACATCTGCGTAGGTAACTGTCGTGGCGGAGTAAAGCATCAGTGATTTATACAGGTTCTGTCGGTGAACAGCACGGAGAATGGGCTGTTAGGAAATTGGCGTGGAATGTACTTGCAACAGGAAGAGTTTACATTCACTGACAAGTTGAGCTAAGCATCTTACACCGACGGAGCGCTCGTTGGTTTCGTAACTTTAAACTGGTATGTAGCAGATTATTTAAGAAATTTAAAATGTTGTTATTCCCATTTTCACACCTAATCAGTGCTTGTATTTTGTCTGCCTTTCTGTCGGCTATCTTTTATGCCTACCCAGTTTTCTAGTGTTCGGCCCCGCTTCGGACAATTCTTTTATTTTCTCTGCACCACCGTTTAGATTCTGTTTGCACGAAATTCCGGATACCATTTTCGACCATTTTTTTATTTTATTTTGGCCGCCCTGAATTTTCACCTTACAATGTTTGAATAATGTCTCTTCTCCACACACGTACGTCGCCCCCTGAAACAGCCACCAAGCCGCTGTCTAGATGTCTGTGAACATACTAATATATTCTCGAATATTCCCAGTAATAATTATTTTGCGGGTGAAAGCGTGCAGCCGGCCGATGTTGCCGAGCGGTTCTAGGCGCTTCAGTCTGGAACGGCGCGACCGCTACGGTTGCAGGTTCGAATCCTGTCTCGGGCATGGATATGTGTGATGTCCTTAGGTTAGTTAGGTTTAAGTAGCTCTAAGTTCTAGGGAACTGATGACCTCAGCTGTTAAGTCCCATAGTGCTCAGAGCCATTTGAACCATTTTTGAAAGCCTACACAGATGCGAACATCTACGGATGTTAATACAACAACAAGGCCAGTTTTATCTTACGTCCCTCTTATTAACGTAAACGACTGCATGAAGTGGCATTGTAACTCGGTCGGCAATCTGTTAAAAAGTGGTCACGATAAGTTTCAACGCTCTTGTTTTCTATATATATATATATATATATATATATATATATATATATATATAGGGATCCATACGCAGATCATCTAACGTCGAGTGATAAAATTTCTACTCTTGAAAATCATTAATTAATCAAGTAAGATGCTAAGCATCTTTATTAGATGCAAAAACGAAATTAATTTAGAAAACCATACCATATTGTCAAGGAAAAGAATTGTACTCGTTAGGTTTTTCTTTAAATTTCTTAAATCCCCGTTAGCGCGCTTGTCACCATGTGATATTACTACCATTTTCACAACGCTCAGTGATTACATCTGTAATTATGTGCATCCACATGATGCCACTTCATGTATTTGAACTCGGAGTGATTTGTTACTGAGATGGCCGAAAGACGTCTGCTAGTATCACACATTGACATTAGTTTGAGGAGAAAATTTCTAAGAATGTATGTTTGGAGCACAGCATTTTATCGCTCGTGACACAGGGGCTATGAAAAAATCGGAAAAGAGGACAACCGAGCTGTTTGAGACCTGGTATTACAGAAGAATGTTGAAAATAAAGTGGACTGGTAATTTAGTGAATGAGGTGGTTCTCCGCAGAATCGGCGAAGAAGGCAGCGTAAGGAAGACAAGAACATCAAGAAGGGACACGATGACAGGATATGCCTCAAGACATGAGTGAATAATGTCCAACGTACTAGAAAGAGCTGTAGAGGGTACAAAATGTAGGGAGAGACAAAGACTGGAACACACTCACACATTTAATTGAGAATGCAGGGTGCAGGTGCTCCTCTGATGTAAAGACGCTGGTACAAGAGAATAATACGCGGTGGGCAACCTCAGACCAGTAAGCACAATGATGTCCCAAAAAGGAAAAAAAGAAGATCTGCAAGGTACTAATATTGTACTACTGGTTCATTTTATAATATTTTACTTTTGGGGAGTACTGTTTCTACTTTCAGCTTGTATTTAAATTGTGTCTGTATTCCTATTTTAATTATTATCTGATAGAGCTGAAGGTGCTTGTTGTGACAATAAACCGGTAATATAGAGAAACAATTTTAAGTTTTTTCATGTTCAGTAAACAAAGAGAAAGTTTAAACTGACGCGAAGAACGTTTAGGTCTGACCAGACGTCTATTCAAACCAAAGCTCCAAAGCAAAGTCTGCGGCTTCCAGCATAAGAAACAATTCAAGCCAGACGTAAGTCTACTGTAAGATTTATCGCCGTAACAAATAAGTTGAAATGTGTCACAGAATATTAGCACCCACATACGCGCGCTAGTCATTCATGTGTCCAAGACATCTCTGTATTTTTATATGCAGTCTCGTTATGTATTCTGGATGAAAATGACATGGCCACTTGTCTCAGAAAAGTGTTCCTGAAACAGCTCAAGCGAAATATAGCTCTGTGCTTTATTCGGAAACTGTAACCTCGTATTTTTAATTTTAAGTCACCATGAGAATGGCTCAACTCTATTGTGGTTACCTCTTCGTTTGCCGTAGAGGTCCCAAAAAGGCCTGAGACGGTTGAGATAAATTGTTTGAATTGCGGATGACTCACTTTCCGCCTTTGTTGCCAGCATGCGAGCCTACCAGGTACTGTCTCGAGTCTAGTTCACCCCCTCCCCTGCCCCTACCCCTGTCTGTGGCTGGTGTTGGTACCACCCCTTCGCTAAAGCTTGCGACAGTCTTTGTTTCGCAACTCCACAGGGAGGACGCGCGTATCTGGCTGTCAAGAAGTTGTTGGGGACCCGTCAAGGCAGTCTTAGGCGTCGTAAGACGAATCGGCTACCGTAATTTGTTGTTGACGACTACAAGACGGACTGCATCCGAGATCCGAGATGGCAACGTTCGGTCACAGTGAAGACAACACAATGATCGATGCTTCGAGACCTGAGGTAAGATTCGAATCTATTTCGTCCGTTTCTCGGAGACGTAAGACTGTTAGCTGTCACATCAGCAAGCAGTTCTTGCGAATTGTGACGGCAGATTACACTAATGGCGCGTTTCTTGCTAAAACAGCACGAGGTGTTTGTCAGTTATATGTTTTCAAGCGTAATTTCCTTCTGCTTCTGTTCTGTTAGTAAATTTGCATTGTTTAGCGCTTCATTCACGTAGAAAATCATATTTACATTACGTCTAAGGTACTCTTTCTTCGGAGTGTATATTTTTATTCTTCAATTGTATTGTATTCTTCAATTTTTGTGGTATCATAGAATAACGCACGTCTCATTCCGCTTTCCTTGGTGTTAATCCAGACTGAGGACGGATAGCAAGACAGAAACGTACGAATGACTGTATACATATCTTTCGAGACAGAGACGTTACCTTCAAAATTTATCCGGAAGAGTGTTGCATAATATACTTTTTTCTCTGGTCTTGTTGAAGGACCCGAGTCTTTTATGCTGTGAACTAGTGCTTGCATTTTTTGTGTTCAGTATTCCTTTTCAAGACTGTAACTTATTCACTGTGCATATTAAATAGCGTCCAAAAATAATTCTCTTCACGTGGCGTATTACACATAACTGATTTCTTGTTGTAGAACTCAAAAGAAACGAATTATGTGTTTCGGAGTAGGCACATATGGTGTAATAAATGTCATTGTAAGGACAAGTATATTGACTTCAGGGGTTTTACGTTTATTTCAAAAGTGGCAGGTTAGGTTATCTGTCAACAGTTCTTCACCTTAATCTCCAGCATGGTGTCCGCAAAAACCGTGAGTCATTTCTCACGTTAACTTGTAACTCGCCCACTCAGTGGAAGATTCTTTATAGCAATACCTAGTCTAGCAAAGCTCTGTGATTTTCAATATCTTTGCCCAACTTTTTAATGTACATATAGCCTGATAGCTGGATACAACCTATAATTGCTGTGCGTAAGAAGAAGAGCGTGAGCGAAATTATTGCGAAAGTAGCTCTTTTTCTACGGGACATGCAAAGGTTTCTGTTTTCATGTTTATTGTACACTGTGACAGAATATTTACTAATTTCCAACAGAAACTCAGTTTTATTAAACAACATAGGAATTTCAAAGACCCTATATCGTTCAAATTTTGCGTGTGTTTTGTTCGGAAGTATTTTCTTTTTTAATCCGTGGTCGTGTTTGACTTGTGTTAACTGTAGTTTCTCCTGCTACTTTAGACGTTGTAATATTCGAGTTATCATTATCTTTATGCTGTGGATGTACATGCCCCATCAGGAGTTTATTACACATTATTACTTACACAACTGAAGATGGAACGAAACACTAGGAAAAACGGCTGAATTAGTAAAATCAGTTCAGATAGTACAGAGGTTCTAATTATGCCATATATTGCTGCTACCTACAGTTTGTTAATTATGATGAGTGTACTCAAGCGTTAAGAGTGTTGAAAGATATTCGCTGAATGTTTTGATTAATGAGGATGCAATTTCTCATATATCTGTGGCAATGTAGTGTTAAATTTCATTATCTCTTTGGTTCGTCGGAGGTGGTAATAAAGTATTACATAGAACAGCACTGCGGATTAATTGGTTGCTATCTTGCCGTACTATCTAAGGAAATATAGGGTATTGCGATCTCAGTAAGAAACAACTGTACCTGCAGAATCACACTCTTTGCACAATGCGTTTCATCTGGCGCTAACGGGGTAAAGCCAGAGACATTTTGGTAGATAATCTAAATATACGTCGATTAATGTGCAGTGTTGTTCTTTGTAATGTACTCAACGCATGCGTACTGGATCAAGACACTACACAAATGTTGACTTATAATT
The DNA here is from genome assembly GCF_021461395.2 of Schistocerca americana. Classification (NCBI taxonomy): domain Eukaryota; kingdom Metazoa; phylum Arthropoda; class Insecta; order Orthoptera; family Acrididae; genus Schistocerca; species Schistocerca americana. The sequence goes on from NC_060119.1 coordinate 194,707,016, forward strand.
GAAAAAATGCTCGACAACAATCTACGGTACGCCGTAAGTTTTGTGAACACGCAATCAACTAAGTCCTAGGGGTATATAGTTTATGGAATTGGAATTGTGTCCTTACGCGTCCGCATAATACAAGTGTCCCACTGAATCTAAGTTTCGTTAGTTCACTAGATGTTTGATTACTATTTGCCCGGCACATGTGGTTATTAACTGAAATGTTGATTGCTTTGCAGGTTACTGCAGAGTACAGATTTTCCGTTTTTTTTTTCTTTTTTTTCTTTTTTTTTACGATGACTTCGCTATTTCTCTGATACCTTACATGAATGTCTGAATCGAATAAAACTGTGGCGAAACGTCATCAACCACTTTGCCAATCAATGATATCACTGGAATTATTTTTAAAATATTTTCACTTTGATAATTTTCTTACGTTGAATGATATAGTTTTGAGGCACAGTTACAGTGAAACAGACAATTTCTCTCATCAGATTTTGGTTGTAGGGCACCACCACCGCGCGCGCGCGCGTGTGTGTGTGTGGCTTGAGGTTTTCGGACGCACCACCACCGCAAGGAATTTTCACTACATGGGGGGAATAAAATGCGAAAACTACAACAAAAGTGTATTTTAATCTGAACAACTCGACTAATGATGAATCTGTCTTTTCGAAATCGGCAACGATGCTATTTGTGTCGATAAATAACATTATGAAAATTGTCTGGCTGCGATTATCTTCTCTACAGGAATCAACTTATATTTTGTACACAATGATGGTATCAAAACGTCAGTTTTTGACAAAATAGCATTAAATAATTGTTATAGTTGAAAACTTGTTGGTGACAGAGCACACATACATATACTAATGAATTATGATGGGAACTGTCATCCAATCTACTAATTTTTATGATTTTTTCAACATCACTTGTTACACGGTGATGATAACAGGAAGAACACCACTATAGACAAGCGTCCGTCTTTCTAGTGTATACCAATTGCACTGGATATCGGACAAGGGCGACTCAGACATTTTTGTGTTTTCAATAATTACAAGCCGATATTTGATGTTCTTAGTCTTCGTTGGAAGTAAGCTCTGAAATGAGAGCCATCCCAATGGATGAAGAACCATATTCACAAGGCTATGGCGTGTAGAGCTACGTTTTTCATTGACAGTTAATTTTTTTGAGCGACGTTCCGCTAACATGTCAACCTAATTCAGATGTTCATGACGAGCCCATCAACTAGTCATAACTATCGGTATTGCCTGTATTCGTGCATGGAAGTTAGTGCTACGAACTTTGGAAGTTTAGATTTGGACGTTTGTTTACGAAGCCTAGTAAGCTTCGGTACCACAGCAGTCAAGCCACCAAGCCTAAGGTTCGACGCTCGGCTAGCGCATCTTTTCAGAAGAACATAGTGTTTGGGAAAAATGTATGCTCTCCTGAGGTTTGCATGGGAGAGTGTGGTGTTATCTCAGTTCAGAGGAAGGAATTAGAGCTATATAAATAAATATTCACGTCCACCGCTTACAGAAATATAGTTTCCGTCTCCAGTAGGAAGGATTAACTTCGCCAAGGGTCTATCTAGGATTTCTTTCGCACGTGTGTCACTGCAATTTTGATAAAAATTCATTGTCTTTGATTCTGCAGTGAACACATGGTGCCACATTTGTTTGTCAGTGAATTGCGATACTCTGGGGCCAGTCTGCTTATGCTTATCCATTATTATCGAAGGTATCAATTTAAAAAAGTTATTCCCTTTTTAATTTGATATTTTGACAGTCGTTCCATAGCATAACTGAACTTATTTATGACGTACCTTCTTCTCTACCGCTATACAGCTCGTCCAGCAAGCCGATCATTGTTGTTGGGATTGACTCCATTTTCTGACTAGTGGGTGTACTGTGAATCAAAGGTTTTATATAAAAGACGATCGTTTTACGAAAATCGCAATTGCAAGGGCGTTTCGAAAGGCGCGTTGTACTTATTATTTAATTTATTGATTCATTTCTCGAAAACAAAAGTGAACCGTTACTATTTGAGGCTGAAATCACGTAAGAGTTTATATTACATTTTCAGTTTGACGCGGTTTTGTTCCGCATTCTTAAGCTAAATTCAGAACTTCTTTTTTAATTGATGTCTCAGAACCGTCGTTAATTCGGTCCTCTTCATATTTATCCCACAGAACCTACCTACTGGTACTCCCTATGGCTAAAAGCATCAGACTTTTCAATAGAACACGGTCAATTAGCCCTATATCGTCGCTGTGACAACAGTAAAGCTTTGCGCTTTGTCTGCCGTTTTTTTATGGTGTTCATATCATCAAAGTGTTACCATCTGCTAGCCGGGGTGGCCGAGCAGTTCTACGCGCTACAGTGACTACGGTCGCAGGTTCGAATCCTGCCTCGGGCATTGATGTGTGTGATGTCCTTAGGTTAGTTAGGTTTAAGTAGTTCTAAATTCTAGGGGACTAATGACCTCAGAAGTTAAGTCCCATAGTGCACACAGCCATTTGAACCATTTTTTAGTTACCATCTAGTCAAAAATATACAGGCTCGGCGAGTTGCTGTCGTATGTTAATGTGGTCTTCAGTCCAAACACGTTTCAATGAGCTCTCCATGCTGTTCTATCCTGTGATGGTCTCTTCATCTCTGAATAACTACTCGAACCCACATCCTTCTGAATCTCCTTACTGTATTCATCTCTGCTCTACAATTTTTATTCCCCACAGCTCCCTCCAGTTTTAAACTGAAGATCCCTTGATGTCTCAGAATGTATCCTGTGAACCGATCTCTTCTTTTAATCAGACTATGCCACAAATTTCTTTTCTACTCAGTTCTACTCAGTATCATCTTATTAGTTACGTGATCTATCCATCTAATCTTCATCATTCTTCTGTAGCACCACCTTTCAAAAACATCTATTCTCGTCTTGTGTAAACTGTTTATCATCGATGTTTCACTTGCATACACGAATATGTTTAGAAAAGACTTCCTAACGCTTAAATCTATACTTGATGTCAACAAATTTCTCTTCCTCAGAAACACATGTCGTGCCATTGCCGGTCTAAACTTTATATCCTCTATGCTTCGACCATCAGTCCAGACAACCTGATTTAATACGGCTACATTCCATTATCCTTGTCTTGATTTTGTTGATACATTTTGCACACCAGGTAGAGGAGTTTTGTCATGGTTGGCTCTTCTAGTGTTATCAGTAGTTCGGACGGAATGTTGACTACCCCTGGGCCTTGTTTCGACTTAGGTCTTTCAGTACTCCACAAATTCTTCTTGCAGTATCATATCTCTCATCACATCTTCATCTATGTCGCCTTCTACTTCTGCACTGAAACGCCAAATAAACTGCATGCGTATTCATATACAGATATATGTAAACAAGCACAATACGGCGCTGCGTTCGGCAACGCAGTGTCTGCGCGTAGTTGTTAAATCCTTTGCTGCTGCTACAGTGGCAGGTTATCAAGATTTAAGTGAGTTTGAACGTGGTGTTGTCGTCGGCGAACGATCGATGGGACACAGCTACTTTTAATGGCCTCTCAACATATGCCCCTCCATTTTGGTTACACCTGCGATACCGCTGTCTGTATCTCTGAAGCAAACAAGCCACCGCCTTAAGATGTCAAGCGTAAACTGTCAACGTTATTTACCAAGCTGGAATTAGATGGGTAACCCGCATCTTTCTTTTTTATTTTTTTTCCTCAATATAGAATTTAGAAGGTTACTCAGATTACGTTCTTTGGATGTTTAAATGTACATTTAAAGTAAATAAGCCTTATCGTGAAACTTGATAAACTGAAAATTGTGTGCAATTCGATTCTGGGCCAAGGCAGTAGCAGAAACTACACGACGAATATAAATATAGAAAACAGAAATCAGTCTCTTTTTGAAATAGTTATTTATTCCGTGAACCAGGTCTCGAACCTTTTCAGCCACATTTTCAGGTAGTTCACAGGAGGGGACATTGCTCCTGCACACCCTCTGAAGATGAACCTGGAAATGTTTGAAAACCCGTTCATGGAATACATAACTATTTCTAAAAATGATTGGTTGCTGTTTTCTGTATTTATATTGAAAGGTCAAAGGTTCCTAAACATCCGTAATGGATAAGCTTAATCTGCACGACGAATGTTTCCGTCTGCTGTCCATATTTCAGGAACCGTTTCCATTCGGCAGGGAACAGTTCTAGCTATCAGAAGTACACCAGAAATCACTCTCAGTTCGGCAGCATCTAAACGTGTCCCAATTCTCATTCTGTTTATAGCAGCATTTGCACTGTAATGGTGAACAAAATACGAAACTCCAGCGTTGGTGAAGATGCATACAGTATCTACAATTTGTTAATCAAAGAATGTGTTGAAACATAGGTCGTTGTGGCTGCAAGATCACTTGCTTCGTTCGCCTGGTAGATCATTTGACAGTGTTATACTGGGGATGGTGAGTCACAGGAACACTGATTGGTCTATTTTGTTCTTGTCTTTGCACTGAACTCTTCTCCTTTAGCAGAATCTTAATCACAAGTTCCACAGGGCATACGTATCACCTTCTTCAGAAATCACTTCAAGGTTATCTTCCGATTCTGACGCATCTTGTTCTGGAATAAAGTCCTCATCAGGTTTGCTCCATGCGTCTTCTGCGTCACTGAAATTAAACTCATCCAGCATCCGACGGTTGTCATCATTTGAGATTTGATTGATAGCCATTTTTGAAAATTTATAGTATTCACGTTATGAAAATAACAAAAAAATTAAATACGAGTACATCACAATATGTAACGTAGTGGGGTCATACCGCGACACAGAGTGTCTTCTCATTTGCTTTATGTTTTTCTAATGAACAATCCATAGATCGAATTATGTGTTACGTATCTTAAACAGATAAAGGCCACATATAAAAATCAAGAACAAATTATTTCTTACAGTTGCAGCAGCAGCGCCAAAATGACACTCTGGGGTTCCTAGAGAACCCTACTCGGTATTTTAAAGGGTATACACGAAGAAATAGCCCACCATAGTTAGTCAGTTATAATTTAGTTGGAAACTAGTGGAATAAGGTATTTTGTGCGCTTCTCTTACTTTCACGCTATTACCTTCTGTGGTTTCGTATTTTGGGCCAGCTCTGTGTGCGCATCAAGGGAAGTCCAAAAAAATCCGGTCAGCCAGATCTTTGGCTTCAGATCACAAACTTAGTGTTGGCCGTTGTCTCGTTGTTCAGTCTCTGCCATCCCTTTACATATACTTCATTATGAGGTTTGTTACTGACAATACTGACTCAGTCAGTGAACGTCAGACAGAGCAACGAATCACATTCGCATTACACTTCCTCAAACATTCCTCAGAAAGTTTTACACTATTTAAGAAGTTGGATTCTAGCAGACCCGAAAAAGAACTGAGAGAGAAGCCTGCCAGTTTTCAAACCTAAGTTGAAAGGTTTCCTTATGACACACTCGTGATTTGAACAGGAAGTCCTCGCTGTAGTTGAGAATTTTATTCGTTCACTCTGCCACTTTCTTTCGTGTTATAGAAATTCTTTAGTTTATAAGAAACTATCAGCGTCGACTGCAGTAATAAAACCAACCTTTATCTAGGTTTCAGCCCATATAATTGAGCCTTCTTTTAATATTCAAATGTGTGTGAAATCTTATGGGACTTAACTGCTAAGGTCATCAGTCACCAAGCTTACACACTACTTAATCTAAATTATCCTAAGGACAAACACACACACCCATGCCCGAGGGAGGACTCGAACCTCCGCCGGGACCAGCCGCACAGTCCCTGACTGCAGCGCCCCAGACCGCTCGGCTAATCCCGCGCGGCTGAGCCTTCTTCAGAAGATGTACCCGAATATATAATTAGTCGAAGAAGACATGGTCTAGAAATAAAACTAAAACAGCCTGTTATTTCTAGACCATGCCCTCTTCACAAATTATAGTCAGGTATATTTTCTGAAGAAGGCTGAATTATTTGGGCTGAAACCTAGGTAAAGATTGGTTTCATTATCTCAATCGAAGCTGATAATTTCTTATATAGTAGATTATCATGATTGTTGACTTGGCTGCACTGTTGAAAGTACAACAATTCTTTAGTTCTTTTGCTGATAAATTTTCTAATCAGTATTCTGTAAAGTACGTATTGACTCTTTCAGTGACCAGGCTGCTTTGCCTTGCGCTGGTCCTATGGCACCTGATAAATGAGTAAAAACGAATAAAAGGAATAAAATAGGCTTATACAGCAGAGCACACAGCCGTTATAAGGAAAGCGGTTCCAGCAGTGTTACTGAAAATGCTTAACACCAATGAATGAGGCTCAGTCAGACATAGGTTGGTAGTTTTCGATGTCAAATAAGAAAGTGGCTCAGGTTACATCTGACCAGAACTGAAGCAGACAAATGCTAAATGTGGGTTGTCCTTTGCAGACGTGTTTACCCTCGAAAGGCGTCGAACATTCTTTAAGCAGTGAAAATGTAATGACTAGTTACGGTTTGTTACTGGCAGACACCTTGAACAGCCTTGACCAACGAAGTTTCCATCTGAAATGTTTTATGAAACCATGGAAATTCTAAAGGACAAACATCGGACTTGACCTTGATGCCTGCTGTTCCTCGAATTCGCCTACGTTGTCTTCACCAGAGCGCCACGTTGCCCAGTGTTTGTAACATAACAAATATTTTAAGCACTAAAAAGATCACGCATGTAAAGTCACTGTCATGTGTGAAACAACATTCAGGTTCGGGACTGCTTTGGTATTCATGAGTTATGGAATACATAAACAGTTCCTACGAAATTCTTGTGTGGCTGTCAGCCGGTAATAAACAGTACAAAGGACATCGAATATTCTCGAACACTGTGTTTTCGTATTAACTTGATCACTTTTTCATCATTTCTATGTAGCGTCTCAAATTTTATGAGACTTGGTACGAACTGTTTATTTAAATTTCGTAGAAATATTTTGCACGTTTTGTGATGACACCTGGTGTCCTCTGATTTCGTCTCCTCCCGTGAGCGTGATGAGGAACTGTTGTTATACTCTAGTAGAAATGTCTTTATTCTAGGCAGTCCAGTCGTTTGTGATTTGTCGTCATCATTTTCTGCACACATTTTCTCATTGCCAGATCTGTCTATAAAAGTTACCAGACTAACAGTTCTTGATATCTCTGAGCATTGTTCAAGAAGTTAATCTATGAGCTAACTTCTTTCGGTTATTGTGTATTTGCCACGAATAGCATCTCTTCCCCGCCTTAATTCAAAGCACCATTTTTTTCGTACTCTACTATAAACAGAACTGCAATATGTTTTCCATTATGAGATGGTTCCCATTCTGATTGCTGCCCATTAAGTTGTCAAAAGGTCTGAAGACTGATACCTGGTAGACAAAGTAGAAAGTAGTTTGAGATTTTTGGGTATAGTTTCGAGCCAATGTTATCCGTTAGGAAGTGGAACATTTTTTCTGAGCATTGTGAGTGGTGTGACACTAATTCACAGCCGTAACTACAAAATACTGGTATTGTTACGTCATTGCGTACAAATACCTGTAAACTGTGTGTGTCCAGCAGTTGTGGTTGGTAAAATAATAAAAATAAAGCGCGTAAATGAACGAATACGCCAAATAAGCCACAGTAGAGGAAGCCATCTTCCCTCTGTAACAGTGATTTCACAGGTTCCTGATTTTTCTCTGTCCAAATGGTCGGTGTAGATTATTTATATTTGTGTTAACAAGTCGTGGTCTCTATCTACTGGTCATAATAGTGCAGTATACTTAATCTTTTTAAATGTATTACGTTTAAGTGAGGCTCTGACTGGTCTTTTTCTGTCAGGTGTCCCAGAATAGCATAAGCTATTTTCCATCCTTTCTAGGTTGTGTTTACCCCAAATTTATTATAAGATTTGTTGCGCGGGGTCAGTTTGGGTGTGAGCTCAATTAGCTGCACACGCACGTGGGTCCTTAGGATTCCTCGTGACAATATCTCCCAGAACTTCCCGTCCGAACAGGCCTCGGAAAGGCGAACGCTACCGACCGATCGCCTCAGTCGATAATCGTCACTGGATGCGGATATCGGAGGGCATGTGGTAAACACACCGCTCGCACGTCAGTTCTCAGTCAAGTAGCTCCTCAGTTGGTCTCACGAGGGCTGAATACAGCCCTCTCGCCAACAGCTTTCGGCGGATTCGGACGGTCACCCATGCACGTGTTAGCCAATACCGACACTTTGGTGATCTGACGGAAACCGGTGTTACCACTGCGGCAAAATCGTTGGCGTAGTGACAATTTACGTTTGTCTCGCAGTACACATCACAGTTTTGGTTGAGTTTGTTGGTAGCAACAGTTTCTGTGGCTTCGACGGAAAATTCTGCTAGATGTGATTTCATGCTGTCTATTTTAACTCGTTTTGCAAACTACGCTGAAGATACTGAAGTAAGGAGCTTGACATATAACAGCAATTTGGAAATAATAGAACTTTTCTTCATCTTGTGTCTTAATGGCCTGGAAGATAACATCTATTGTCACAGCACATTCTCCCCGGATGATTCAACTGCCACGAACGAAGTGTTCACATAAGCCAATTCTGCAGACACACATCACTTTCACATGATGCTGATCTGGATATACTGATAACAGGCTACAAGTTTCAACATATTCCGCCCACTACACATAAACTGTGTTACCCACATTTTCATCCGGTTTTATCATGTAATTATGGAATCCGACACTTCGTGCAAAACCGAGCGAGGTGGCGCAGTGGTTAGACACTGGACTCGCATTCGGGAGGACGACGGTTCAATCCCGCCTCCGGCCATTCTGATTTAGGTTTACCGTGATTTCCCTAAATCGCTCCAGGCAAATGCCGGGATGGTTCTTCTGAAAGGGCACGGCCTACTTCCTTCCCCATCCTCCCCTAATTCGATGAGACCGATGACCACGCTGTCTGGTCTCTTTCCCCAGCCAACCAACCAACCAACTTCGTGCAAATTTCTGTCCGTATCTGGATCTCGTCTTACAAATCAGAACACTTGGTGAAGCACTGATACGGGAAGGCCAGTTCTCTCGAAAACAAATTGCATACAGATCACTTTTGCTATGCTGAATAAAAGAGCATCATAATACAAGAAGATGATTACTTTACGGTTTTCTAATCATTAACGCATCATTTGAAAGAGTCTACAACATTGCCTGTTCTGCTTCATGTCTTGTTACTGCATATTATTAGAAATTTTATATGTCATACAACTTTTGTCGTACTTTACTTCTACAGTCTCGGTTTATTTACTTACTTAGGAGAAATTTCAGGTTAATCCAGATGCAGTGACTTTCGTGGACGTTAAATGTAAATACTAGAAATAAAAAAGGGAAACCGGTGAAATGTACGCAGTTTTTCTACCACGGTCTCTGGGAGTTTATGGTGAAATCAGACTTGAGGGAGAGAATATAGTGATGAAAATCTCGACGTTTCTGCATTTTTTAGCTATTAATAACGTTTTAGGTAATCATTTAATCAGGGACACTCTACAGCGTAGTTTTTATTTGCAGAGGAGAATCTGAGATGAAATATGAAATTTCGTTTCGTACATAGTGAATCCATTTTGATAACAATTGGTAACATAAAATCGAATTAGACTATAAAATGGTAACCGTAAAGCCAGTTCCTATAATATAAAATATGTTTGTTCTTGTAGTAAAATTTTTAAAATGCTATCATTAACAGATTTTTCGTTTGCCTTTCAGGAAATTTTGATCACCTCAATGAAGAATATCCACTTAGACGCAGCGAACAAGGGCAACAACATGTAAGTAAACATTATCTGAAACATATTTTCTTTTATAGAAATCCTATTATGGATCGGTTTTCTATCATCGTCTTTCTACGCATGGGTCCAATACAAGATTTTCCTAACTTATCACTGTTCCTTTTTGCCCTCAATAAGGAATGAATTATTGCGCAGCTGGCAAAGAATTCAGAGTTCTCATTTACTGTTACTATCAGATGGAAGAAAACGCTACAGACTGAACGGTATTGTAAGATACTGATGTTGCTATGGTGGACTTCAGAAAGCTGGTTTGGTGTAGCGCTTCAAGCTATTGTATCCTCCTCAAATCTTTTCCTTACTGCTCTGCTGCACAATCGGTCCGCAGCTCGTGGTCGAGCGGCAGCGTTCTCGCTTCCCGCGCCCGGGTTCCCGGGCTCGATACCCGGCGGGGTTAGGGATTTTTTCTGCCTCGTGATGACTGGGTGTTGTGTGATGTCCTTAGGTTCGTTAGGTTTAAGTAGTTCTAGGACACTGATGACCATGGATGTTAAGTCCCATATTGCTCAGAGCCTTTTTTTTTCTTTTTTTTTTTTTTTTTTTTTTTTTTTTTTAATTGCTACACAACCTACATTTACCTCAATTTCCTCGCCGTAGCCAAGGGTCAGTTTTCTATAAATGTTACCTCCAACGATTTCCTCTATTACCAATTAATTAATCAAGAATTGTTCTATCAAGTTGTCCCCTCTTTTAGTAAAGTCCTGCCACCAACTTGTCTTTCCAGTTTTTACTTAGTAGGTCCTCACCTCTTCATTAGTTACCGACATAGCCATCTAATCTTCCGTAGGCGGCTCCACATTTCACGGTCTTTTGTTCTCTTCATGTACGAACTGTGTGCCGTCGATATTTTACTTCGGTAAAAGCTACACATCAGGCAAAATATTTTCAGGAAAGACTTCTTAACACCGAAATTCATATTCTCCTTTCCAGAAACACTTATCGTACTATTACCAGCTGCCGTTTCAGATGCTCTTCAATTAGCAAAACTTATCGATCACTTTCAGTGATTCCGTTCCTAATTTCAAAAAAAAAAAAAAAAAAATGGTTCAAATGGCTCTGAGCACTATGGGACTTAACATCTGAGGTCATCAGTCCCCTAGAACTTAGAACTACTTAAACCTAACTAACCTAAGGACATCACACACATCCATGCCCGAGGCAGGATTCGAACCTGCGACCGTAGCGGTCGCGCGGTTCCAGACTGAAGCGCCTTTAACCGCGTGGCCACACTGGCCGGCTGTTCCTAATTTAACTCGCAATTAAGTGCCTGCAGAAGGTTCATCAAACCACCGTAGAAATATTTCTCTACCGTTCCATTCTGAATATCCCTCAGTAAACACGGACAGTTAAATCTTTTCTTATAAGCTCTGATTTCTTTTCTTTTATTACGATAGTCATTTCTTCCCATGTAGGTGGGCACTAACAAAACATTTTCACACCCTGAGGAGAAAGGTGATGATTGAAATTTCTTGAGAAGATCCTCCTCGTAACGCAAAACGCCTTTCTTTCAATTATTGCCACCCCAATTCACGTATCGCATCCATGGCACTCTGTCCTCTATATGGCGTCAACATAAAACGAGTTGCCTTCTTCGCACTTTTTCGATGTCCTTCGACAATACTATCTGATGTAGATCCCACACCTTGCAGAAATACTCCACAAGAGGGTGTACCAGCGTAGTGCAAGCTGTCGCTCTAGTAGTCCTCTTGCCTTTTCTAAATGTTCTGCCAACAAATCGCAGTCTTTGGTTTGCTTTCCGCACAACATTATCTATGTAATCGGCCCAATTTAGGTTATTCGTATTTGTAACCCCTAAGTATGTAGTTGAATTTACAGTCTTCAGATCTGTGTGATTTATCGTGTAACCGAAAGTCCTTTTGGTACTCAGGTGGATGACTTTACACTTTTCATTATTTACAGTCAATTGTTACTCTTGGCACCACACGGTTATCTTGTATAAATAATTCTTTAGTTGTTTTTGATCATATGATGACTTCACAAGGCGGTAAATGATAGCATAATCCGCAAAATTCTAAGAGGCCTACTCCGATTGACTCTAAAATCTTTCATGTACATCAGCAACAGGAGAGGGCCTCTAGCACGTCCTTGGGGGGACGCCAGGTATTACTTCTGTTTTACTCAACGACTTCCCGTCAGTTACTACCAAATGTGACCTATTCGACAGGAAATCACGAATGCAGTTGCACAACTGAGACAGTACTCCATAGGAATGCAATTTCGTGAGAAGGCGCTTTGAGGAATTGTATCAAAGGTTTCCGGAAGTCTAAAAATATGGAATAAATGTGACACAGTCGATAGCCCTTATTACTTCGTGAAAATAAAGAACTGCTTTTGTTTCACGAAAGCGCGATAGCACTTATTACAACATGAAAATAAAAAAGTGCCTTTCTTTCACGGAAAAACGATATTTTTTGAAACCGTATTGGCTATTTGTCAATAAATCGTTTTCTTTGAGGCAATGCATAATGCTTGAGTGTAGTATATGTTAAAAAACACTACTGAAAATCGATGTTAGCGATATGGGTTTTTAGCTCAGTGGATTACTCATATTTCCTTCCTTGGGTACTGGTGTGACTTGTACAACTTTAGGTGCGGATTTTCTGACAAGCGAGCGGTTGTATATCATTGCTAAAAATGGAGCTATTGTATGAGTACACTCTGAAAGGAACCTGACTGTAGCCGAGCGGCCTAAGGCGCTGCAGTCATGGGCTGTGCGGCTGGTCCCGGCGGAGGTTCGAGTCCTCCCTCGGGCATGGGTGTGTGTGTTTGTCCTTAGGATAAATTAGGTGAAGTAGTGTGTAAGCTTAGGGACTGATGACCTTAGCAGTTAAATCCCATAAGATGTCACGCACATTTGAACCTCACTGGTAAGCAGTACTGGGCGGAGTTATTTAAGCATTGCGCTTTAATTCGACTACTTTCAATTACCCTCGTTTTATTTTTTGGATATCCATCTTATAACCTTTTTTAAATACACTAATTGTACTGTTCAACTGATGTATGAAATGCATTCCGTCAGTGAGAGGTTTTTAATGGCACTGGCAAACCGCAAATATTTGTTGTCCCTGAACCTTAAATTTTCTTCTCAAATGTCTCTTTCGTTCACGTTATTTGTTGTTCAGTCTACGGGTAGAGTAATGTTGGGTATACTACTTTCACAACTACTGATTCTCAGTGATGTCCTTTGACTCTTGTAACTACTGTCATTCTCCAATAGTCGTAATCGTTTGCTACTTTTGTATTGTCCCTGCTTCATTTAGAATTTCAAAGAGTGTGTTGCTTTGTTGTAAATATATGTTTGTCTTTCTTGAACGTGTCATCTAAAGTAAGTTGTTGGAGAAGTACTCCTTCACATGTTCTACTTTTTTTACGGTATCCAGTTTCATTTTTCCGCAGGTCAGCTATTTTCAATTGTACTATTCTTTTGAAGATAAACCACGCTCACTATTTTGCAAACAATACTTCTTAAACTGATTGTTCGATAAAATTCCGCTTGCTAGCAGGTGCCTTCTTCGGTAGCTCTATTGCGATTTTTAAATTGTTCTTGAAAATTGCCGTATTTGGGCTATCATGGATTTTACATATCGACTGGAGCAGTTTTGCAGAGTGGTTGATATCCAGTATTTTATCGAATGATCAGCCACATTCGGTAATCTGAAGTAAAATTACTTGCCCATATTTCATAATTGGGTTTTACCTTATCTTACTGTTTTCATATTCACACGAGAATACTCTCTACTGCAGAGAAAATGTTGTGATGTTTATTTGGTCCCAAATTTACCCTCAAGGGACAGGATGTTGAATTGATGTAACAGAATCTGACGGCGATTAATAAACGACACTCCAGGATCTTTCGGAGTCTCTACAATGCTTATTGCGAGTGTCAGGCGGGGAACGGGACGTACAAGGGCTGGTCAAAAAAGATGGTAACACCGCAAGAAATGCGTGCTTGAACATCAGTTTTAGCAATCCTGAAAGTAACACTGTTGTTTTCGGCCTACGGAATGACCTCAACATGTTGCTAATGTTAGTTGTGGTCATAAGTGTTCTGTATACTTGTGAGTGCGTAAAATCGGAGGTAAGTGAACTCGAACGCGGGCAAATTGTTCACGCTGGTGTGGTGGAGATTTCTGGAAACAAGGTAGGCGAAATGTTTGGCACCGTATCGGAAATATATGCCGCGTACAGAGTAAGCGGAGAAACATCGTCCACTACGTCACAACGCGGATGAAAGTGTGTGTTGAGTAATCGCGGCAGACAGTCGTTGAGGAGGATTGTGACGACAAGTAGGGGACCAACAGCTGCAAAAGTCACTATAGATCTGTTTGTCGCACTCATGAAACCCGTCAGCACCAAAAACAGCACGAAGGGTGCTCCATAGCAGGGAATTTCAGGGCAGGAGGGAATTGCAAATGACTCAATAGTGATGCAAATGCCCGTAACGGAAAGTGCGCCGAAGCCGTGAAACCTACAAAATGGTTCAAATGGCTCTGAGCACTATGGGACTCAACTGCTGTGGTCATAAGTCCCCTAGATCTTAGAACTACTTAAACCTAACTAACCTAAGGACATCACACACATCCATGCCCGAGACAGGATTCGAACCTGCGACCGTAGCGGTCGTGCGGTTCCAGACTGTAGCGCCTTTAACCGCTCGGCCACTCCGGCCGGCCTGAAACCTACACTACGTAGCGACGGAGGAAAGTAATTTGGTCGGGTGTGCCTTGTTTCACTTTGTTTCGAACTTCTGGCCTTTTGTATGTCCCAAGAATGAAACATGGCAGTAGTTAGGTGATGATTTGGGCAGCCGTATAGTGGTATTCCATTCGTCCCGTGGTTCCTCTGCAAAGTTGAATTGCTGTCAGAGATTTAGTGACCATTTTGGTTGATCAGGGTCTTCTCATACTACAGTGTTTATTCCGCAATGGTCATACTGTGTTCCAAGATTACAAGGCTCTTGTTCACATGGAACGCATAATCCAAGACTGGTTTTGTGAGCATGGGGATGAATTGTCACTCCTCCCTGACAACCTTAGTCACCATATCTCAATCTTCCTGCGCCCTCGTGGTCTTTTTAACCATACAATGACGCACGCCCCTGACGTATTTGTTTTTTAGTGGATGAACCTAATGTGACTATAGAGCTACCTTATGGGATTTCAAAAACTGTTAATTTTTAATTTGTCTCTTCAATTTTTGTACGCGAGAGTTATCAAAAATCTGTAAATTAGACTAAACCACGAATTTTAATCGTGCACTCTCTAATTTTTATGAATTTATTTATTCAAGTTGATCACATTACTGTTTTCAAGGTGTCTCTTACATCGTACTCGGGTTTCGCACATACAGTACTTTGTTTACGTCGCAGTCAGCTGAGAACGAACAATAATTTTAATATGAAAAATAATAACAAAATGATTTGATAGTCTGTAGAAACGTCATGAGTAAATATTACTAGCTAAGAGGTAATAAAGTTCACACTGACAATGCTTCTACAACTTCTGTTTCGAATAATAATACCAATAATAATAACTAAAATAATAATGATAGAAGCAGATATAAAAAGAATTTATAGGCGAATAAAATAGATGATTTCTGATATAGCGAGTTCTGAGGGAGGGAAATTTAAGGAGACTGCACCGGCTAAGAACGCTGGGAAATGAGGAAGATAGGGTTGGAAAGAAGGAAGTACATGGGTAACGTGTGCGTACAGGAACAATTTTAGCCATTATTGTTGCTTCGGTACTCAAGTCATTAACAGGTTTTCGAAACTGGAGACGTTATTCAGTTGTCGAACACAGTGTCGGAGGTTATTCCAGAGTCAGGTTCCTGCTGCTAAGAAGTGTCGAAGTCTTTGCTGAAGTCTAAGAAGCACACGATAGTCACCTCTTGTCCATTCACGACAAGCTTGAGGTTACCTGTTTTCTTTATTGAGGGAGATGTGCAGTGCTTTTTACGGAAAATTGATTGGAATTCGTCTAACAGCTTGCTTGCAGTTAAGTAGTTTGATACCTTGTCGTGGACTATATATACTAAGGACTTGGACAGCGCAGGAAGATTGAAAATAATATGATAATTTGTGCCAACGTCCTTTTTATCGTTTTTAGGTAGTACTACGATATGGGAGTGCCTATCTTGTTAAGAAGTACAATGCAGTGTTCCTTCGAATATGCATGCATGTCCGAACGAACAGGCACTCGGGCGACCATAGCCTTCACGGAACACATAATATGGTTCTCAGTCGCGAATCTGAACAATGGCGACAATGGAAACTTGTGCCGGTCCAGGACTCGAATCCGGATTTCCAGCTTATCGTCAGCGGTCACCATACCACAAAGCTGTCTGAGCCCGCTTTACGACTAGACTCAAACTTTGGTAACTGGTCAGCCATATGTCTACATCCTGCTTTCGTACAACCATTTTGTATATTCCCGTACAAAGGAAACATTTTGGTTGAAAGTCACCTGCCCGATGTTTGCGGAGAAATACGATTCTGTTGTACCTGTGTTGTTGAGAAGTACCGGGTGATCAAAAAGTCAGTATAAATTTGAAAACTGAATAAATCACGGAATAATGTAGATAGAGAGGTACAAATTGACACACATGCTTGGAATGACATGGGGTTTTATTAGAACCAAAAAAAAAAATACAAAAGTTCAAAAATGTCCGACAGACGGCGCTTCATCTGATCAGAATAGCAATAATTAGCATAACAAAGTAAGACAAAGCAAAGATGATGTTCTTTATAGGAAATGCTCAATAAGTCCACCATCATTTCTCAACTATAGCTGTAGTCGAGGAACAATGAGCCGGCCGCTGTGGCCGTGCGGTTCTAGGCGCTTCAGTCTGGAACCGCGTGACCGCTACGGTCGCAGGTTCGAATCCTGCCTCGGGTATGGATGTGTGTGATGTCCTTAGGTTAGTTAGATTTAAGTAGTTCTTAGTTCTAGGGGACTGATAACCACATATGTTAAGTCCCATAGTGCTCAGAGCCATTTGAACCATTTTTTTGAGGAATAATGTTGTGAACAGCACTGTAAACATGTCCGGAGTTATGGTGAGGCATTGGCGTCGGATGTTATCTTTCAGCATCCCTAGAGATATCGGTCGATCACGATCCACTTGCGACTTCAGGTAACTCCAAGACCAATAATCGCACGGACTAAGGTCTGGGGACCTGGGAGGACAAGCATGACGAAAGTGGCGGTTGAGCACACGATCATCACCAAACGACGCGCGCAAGAGATCTTTCACGCGTCTAGCAATATGGGATGGAGCGCCGTCCTTCATAAACATCGTACGTTCCAGCAGGTGTTTATCAGCCAGGCTGGGGATGATGCGATTCAGTAACATATCGGGGTACCTCTCACACGTCACGGTAGTAGTATTGACATTTTGCTGCCAGTGCCATCTGTTGGACATTTTGTGAACTTTGTTTTTTTTTTTTTTTTGTTCTAATAAAACCCCATGTCATTCCAAGCATGTGTGTCAATTTTTATCTATCTATCTGCATTATTCCGTGGTTTATTAAGTTTTCAAATTTATACTGACTTTTTTATCACCCGGTACATTGCGTCGTATTTATCCGAAGAGACATTGCATCCTACTTCTGAACAACACAGACACAGTAATAAAGTATTTCTCTCCTCACACCGGGCAAGCGACGTAATCTACATGTCTCCCCTCTACGGGAATATACACTCAAATGACGAAAGTGATGGGATATCTCCGAATATGAAGTCGGACCTCCTTTTGCCCGGTTTAGCGCAGCAGCTCATGGACTCAGCAATTCGCTGGAAGTCGTCTGCAGAAATATTCTGCCATGCCGTCCATAATTGTGAAAATGTTGCCCGGAGCAGGATTTTGTGCACGAGCTGATCTCTAGATTATGGCCCGTAAATGTTCGATGGGATTCTTGTAGGACGATATGCAAGGTCAAATCATACGATCGAATTCTCCAGAATTTTCTTCAGACCAATAGCGAACAATTGTGGCTTAGTGACATATCGAACTGTGATCGATAATGATTTCTTTGTTGTTTCCGAACATTAATGGCTGCAAATGCTCTCCAAGTATCCCAACGTAACAATTTACAGTCAATGATCGGTTCAACACCACCTTGCACGCCGGCCGAAGTGGACGAGCGGTTCTAGGCCCTTCAGTCTGGAACCGCGTGACCGCTACGGTCGCAGGTTCTAATCCTGCCTCGGGCATGGACGTGTGTGATGTTCTTAGGTTAGTTAGGTTTAAGTAGTTCCAAGTTCTAGGGGACTGATGACCTCAGAAGTTAAGTGTCATAGTGCTCAGAGCCATCTGAACCATTTTGAACCACCTTGTACAGTGCATTTTTGATAACCTGGGTCGATGGTTTCGTAGATTATAGGGCGCATTCGAACCCCACTCAGCTCTGATCAACTGGAACTGGGACTCGTCTGACCAGGCCACAGTTTTACAGTTTTCTTGGATCCAACCGATGTGTTGACGAGTCCAGAAGTGATGTAGGCGATGTCTTGTCTTAGCAAGGCACTCGTGAAACTTCGTGCCATATTAAAACTGTGTGCTGGACCGAGACTCGAACTCGGGACCTTTGCCTTTCGCGGGCAAGTGTTCTAGCAAAGTAAACCTGTGAGGACGGGGCGTGAGTCGTGCTTGGGTAGCTCAGATGGTAGAGCACTTGCCCGCGAAAGGCAAAGGCCCCGAGTTCGAGTCTCGGTCCGGCACACAGTCTTAATCTGCCAGGGTTTCATATCAGCGCACACTCCGCTGCAGAATGAAAATCTCATTCTCAAAGCACTCGTGTCGGTCGTCGGCTGCCGTACCCCATTAAGGCCAAAAAATGGTTCAAATGGCTCTAAGCACTATGGGACTTTACATCTGAGGTCATCAGTCCCCTAGACTTAGAACTACGTAAACCTAACTAACCTAAGGACATCACACACATCCATGCCCGAGGCAGGATTCGAACCTGCGACCGTAGCAGCCGCATGGTATCAGACTGAAGCGCCTAGAACGGCTCGTCCACAACGGCCGGCCATTAAGGCCAATGTCGCTGCTCTGTCCTATCGGATACGTTCGTCGTACGTCTCACATTGATTCTGTGGTTATGTCATGCAGTGTGGCTTGTCCGCTAGCACTGACAATTCTACACAAACGCCGCTGCCCTCGGTCGTTCAGTTGTCCGTGGTAAGAGGTAATGCCTGAAATGTGTTATTCTCTCACACTCTTCACATTGTGGGTCTCGGAATCTTGAACTCCCTAACGATCTGCGAAATGGAATGTCCCGTACGTCTAGCTCGAACTACCATTCCGATTGCAGAATCTCTTAATTCCCGTCGTGCGCCCATATTCACCTCGAAAATCTTTTCGGATGAATCCCCTGGGTAGAAATAACAGCTCCGCCTGTGTACTGTCCTTTTGTACATCATGTACGTGGTACTACCCTCATCAGTATATGTGTGTATCACTGTCCAGTGATAGTTTTCACCTCAGTGCACATAGGCCTAGTCGATGTATGAGTGCAGGTCGCAGACACACGGTTGGCGTCATGTGGAAGCTGCACTGTGGCCGTGAAGCGTGCTCGGATAGCCTTATGGAAAGGTGACTGCTCGCGATAAGTGGAAAATCTGAGTTCGAGACCCGACCCAACAAAAGTTTCCATTGTCATTGCATTACATCTACATCTACATTTATACTCCGCAAGCCACCCAGCGGTGTGTGGCGGAGGGCACTTTACGTGCCAGTGTCATTACCTCCCTTTCCTGTTCCAGTCGCGCATTCTTCGCGGGAAGAACGACTGCCGGAAAGCCTCCGTGAGCGCTCGAATCTCTCTAATTTTACATTCGTGATCTCCTCGGGAGGTATAAGTATGGGGAAGCAATATATTCGATACCTCATCCAGAATCGCACCCTCTCGAAACCTGGACAGCAAGCTACACCGCGATGCAGAGCGCCTCTCTTGCAGAGTCTGCCACTTGAGTTTGCTAAACATCTCCGTAACGGTATCACGCTTACCATACAACCTTGTGACGAAACGCGCCGCTGTTCTTTGGATCTTCTCTATCTCCTCCGTCAACCCGACCTGGTACGGATCCCACACTGATGAGCAATACTCAAGTATAGGTCGAACGAGTGTTTTGTAAGCCATCTCCTTTGTTGATGGACTACATTTTCTAAGGACTCTCCCAATGAATCTCAACCTGGCACCCGCCTTACCTACAATTAATTTTATGTGATCATTTCACTTCAATCGTTCCGTACACATACTCCCAGATATTTTACAGAAGTAACTACTACCAGTGTTTGTACCGCTATCATATAACCATACAATAAAGGATCCTTCTTTCCATGTATTCGCAATACATTACATTTGTCTGTGTTAAGGGTCAGTTGCCACTCCCTGCACCAAGTGCCTACCCGCTGCAGATCTTCCTGCATTTCGCTGCAATTTTATAATGCTGCAACTTCTCAGTATACTACAGCATCATCCGCGAAAAGTCGCATGGAACTTCAGACACTATCTACTAGGTCATTTATATAGATTGTGAAAAGAAATGGTACCATAACATTCCCCTGTGGCACGCCAGAGGTTACGTTAACGTCTGTAGACGTCTCTCCATTGAGAACAACATTCTGTGTTCTGTTTGCCAAAAACTCTTCAATTCAGCCACACAGCTGGTCTGATATTCCGTAGGCTCTTACTTTATCAGACGACAGTGCGGAACTGTATCGAACGCCTTCTGTAAGTCAAGTAAAATAGCATCTACCTGGGAGCCTGTATCTAATATTTTCTGGGTCTCATGAACAAATAAAGCGAGTTGGGTCTCACACGATCGCTGTTTCCGGAATCCATGTTGATTCCTACAGAGTAGATTCTCGGTTTCCAGAAATGACATGAAACGCGAGCAAAAAACATGTTCTAAAATTCTACAACAGATCGATTTCAGAGATACAGGTCTATAGTTTTGCGCATCTGCTCGACGACCCTTCTTGAAAACTGGAACTACCTGTGCTCTTTTCCAATCATTTGGAACCTTCCGTTCCTCTAGAGACTTTCGGTACACGGATGTTAGGAGGGGGGCAAGTTCATTCGCGTACTCTGTAGAATCGAATGGGTATCCCGTCAGGTCCAGTGGACATTCCGCTGTTGGGTGATTCCAATTGCTTTTCTATTCCTTGGACTCTTATTTCGATGTCAGCCATTTTTTCGTTTGTGCGAGGATTTAGAGAAGGAACTGCAGTGCGGTCTTCCTCTGTGAAACAGCTTTGGAAAAAGTTGTTTAGTATTTCAGCTTTTACGCGTGTCATCCTCTGTTTCAATGCCATCATCATCCCGGAGTGTCTGGATATGCTGTTTCGAGCCACTCACTGATTTAGCGTAAGACCAGAACTTCCTAGGATTTTTTATACGGATGACGATTGTCCATACTCGCAACTGGCGACAAATTTGATTTTAGGTAGTGGCTTAACAAGTCCCAGTTGGCAAACCTCGCGGACAACACTCGTGGCTAAGAATTGGTTGAAGATACGTGTTACAGTGGGAGAAAGTGATTCAATAATAAACTTCATCATTTGGTCTGTAATGCCATTGTGCCAGTAGATGCTGATGACCATGTGCACCACAAAATGGCTCCCACTAACTCTAACCAACTGTCTGTTACCACAGGGACGTGGACATCGCTGATGCGTCCGCACCGTCACCGGAGGCGCGCAGGCGCCAGTGTAAGCAGTGCGGCGACGAGGAGCCGTTGTCGCTGGTGCAGGAGGCCCAGAGCAGTAGCAAGAAGCTGAAGACCGGTCAGCGCATGCGGCAGCACGTGCGGGAGATGACGCCGTACGACTGGGGCTGCCAGCGTCGCTCGCGGAAGACGCTCGAGGAGGCCAGCATGTCGCGGAGGGAGGGGCGCCATAAGGCGAAGGACCTGCATCCGGTGGTGCCGCCGAGCCGCCCCGCCGCCAACGGCTTCAGTGGACGCGCGAGCATCTGGGCCCCGGGAGGCTTCAACCCGCTGCTCGACCTGAGCCACCTGCTCAACAGCCCCGAGTGGCAACAGGACGGGGCGTAGCACGGCGGCGACGGAGCCCTCGTGTGATAACGTCAGCACTATGCCCAGCTCTGCATTCCGCCTCCTGCAAGGCATTCCCTGCCTAAACTCGTTACTGCACTGAGCATGACCACCTCCAACTCAGACCTTCCCACCTGCCCCTACTCCTTCGAAACAAAACAAAGTGAAAACCACCTCAGCTACTGTCAATTTCGGGTCACCTTACCCAAATACTAAAATTATGATTAACTTGTTGAGCAGCAGCACAGTAAGACACAAGTCGTAATGACAACGAATGCATAGTTGCACATAATACTTAAACAGTGTTAAATGGTGCTGATATGTATGAAAATTAACTCATACGAATAAAATAGATTTATAAAAATAATTTGTGCAAAACGTTTTATTGTTTTACAGTACGTTCTTCCTTAATTATATTCTCAATGCAATATTCGTGGGTCTGAAACTAATGGCTTTGTTTGATGTATAACATTTAGCTACTATTTTGACAGTAACTGCACTTCCAGTTTCATTATCACGACGATCGTGTGAATGGTAAGTTCAGGGATTCCGCCATGTATATATATATATATATATATTGTCTTCATGGTCCCTGTTTAAACAGTGCGCACAAGTCTGCAAACTATTGCAGTTCCTGCCATATCGCGAAGTAATATTGTTTTATAGGTCTGTAATAAAGTTACACGACTTTAAAAAAACGCTTGTCCTTCACACTTCATTTTTTATAATTACTGCAGTTATATTTTTGTAAGTGCACACTGTGTTTACTGATTTGGTTAGCAAAAATTTTTCACACTGCACTTGAAGATTTAGCATTTTTTGATACTGCTTGCCAAAAACTTATTTTGCCATTTCATCCGGAGTTCTAGTAAGGAGTACACACCGTTATTTCCACGTCAGACCATTCTATGACCTCGTTTTCTTTTTAATTGTATGACTTATCTACCTGTCGTACGCGCTGTTGAAGAGACGCGCAGCATACATAACCACTCCGTGAAGATCTGTTTTAATTCTAACTATACTGTACAGCAAACCTGACACTGTAATAACAATTATTGTATGTTCGACTTGTGATAACGAAAACACCACAGATTTTATAAGTGTTACAGAGTAGAAATTTAACATGATAAATTAAAATTAGTAGAACACACTAAACGAACGGAAAGTGTATGTTTACATAGATATTTATCCAACTATGAATTTTATGGTAATTGCATGGCTGCATGGCTGTTTGCTAGACCAGAACAGCTCGTTTTGCTACTTCCGCATCATTTACCATTATCATCTAAAATGAATAGATAATGCATCTGCGTGTCAGAGGACAGTTCCTGGGGTAGCGCCCTGAGAATGTTCGGCCGCCATATTCAGTACTTCTGCGCTCGTGCTATCAATATTTGTTACGATCACAAGGGTAAAAAAAATCAATAAAGTGTTCAGACACGTCTACCTATGTGCATATAACAACTTCAAATTAAAACAAAACTTAACAAGAAGAAGTACATTAATTGTACTCAGTTGTATATAGTAAAGAGGTGTCACTCAGGAATATTCCTGCTCAACCAACTGCATTCGGAAGAGCTCTATAGCGCGCCTACACAAGTCACCAGCGACGAACTCAAATTTGCCAAAACTAAAATCTTCACAACTTTAAAATGCTAGTACACTTGTTACATTATTCAATTATCTAATTCACTTCCTAACGATTGCGGCCTATTTTGAAATACATGTCTTACGCTGAGCACATAGTTTAAGGTGTGATAGCTGTTTATGATTTTGAAGCTTGCTTAACTTTTGACTAACTTTCTATTGATTACTTCCCGTACATTCATTGAGATGTGATATCATTTTCATGTAAAACATTCTTTCGTTTATTTTTTTCTACAGTATCACGGTTAGGAGAACAAAAATCGTTTTAACGATGCTATTTTATTGTTGAAAAGATTACATATTTCATATCTTTAAAAGCGAGAAAAATCTTAAATGGACTTACAGTATGCTATTAGTTAGATGGAGATGCATAATACCTAATATATGTTTGTAAAAGGGTAGTACGTGATAGCGAAACGAAATATTTTCTAGCAGCTCTGATTGAATAATAAAATTAAAGATGACAGTGGTGTCTGTTACGATGAACTAATGAGGTGTAACGGTTAAACACAAGAAAGATAAACTCATAACAATGAGATATTTTTCACGAAGTACTGATGCTACATTCAGTAGAAAATCGCCTGTTAGATGTTTTACTTTATGTTTGAGTCTGTTATGTGACAGAATAATTTTACAATGCACAGCACTTGTAAATTCGAAGGCAGTGCGTGAAATGTGTACTATACTTACCGTCACTTTCGTTCTTGAGCATTCACGTAAGGCTACTTCAAGCTATAGCAACAGATTAAACTGCATTTACTATAGTTACCAACAATGTTATAAACAGCACGTTTGCTAAAGCAGTGTTCCTTTACGTATATATCAGTCACTGCAATTCAGTGTGGTGTGTCTAAATGGGCACAGTGTCAAAGTACTGATATTACTTTTCAGCTTCTAATAAGGCAAACTTATTAAATCATGTAACTGAAATATCGCTTATAATACTCTATCTAACAAGTAATAAAACTAGTCTTCCAGAAATATAAAATTTTTACCAGTGTAATTTAGGTTTTCGTCTCGCTCGTAATCTTCAAAGTGAATGTTATAATTATGACAAACAGGAACTTCATGGACCCAACTAATTGCTAAACATTAACAGCAAACTAGCATTAACAGCTTGCAGGCCACAGGTAGCGAGATCATTGAACATGTTTCCTCACAGTACAGAATTCTTGAACAAACACTATTGGAATAGTATTTTTCACAAAATTCGCGAGCAACGTCGGAAAATATGCGCAGAAACTAAGTAAGTCCTGAAAATGGGCTTTGTTTATTTCCAGAGCAATTGTAAATTAATATGTGTGAAGTATGATTCAGAGATTAGAAGTACTTTTTACTTTCATTTAACACTTACGTTTGACTACAGATTGTTATAACAAATCCAAACAACATTTTCGTTCAGTCTGAAATGTCATCCTGTTCGATGATATGCAAATACTTGTTTCCTACAAAAATTCTGTTAATCGGCGCATCTTCACAAAAAAGTTTCAGTAAAACTTGAATAGTAGTAGACAGAAAAAGGCACGAGAATTAGGAAATTGTGTGAAAAAAAAGCAGCGTTAACCATAATTTCATCGAGCGTTGGGTTTACATTTTTTCAATTTTGCATCAGGACACCAATCATTGAAGCAGTTATGACCGATCTGTACCACACGAACTGTAATTCCCGTTTCTTTGTTTTTCCACAGTCAATCCCGTTTTTCACTAAAATCGTTAGTTTTCTATGTTACAAAGAACAACTAACCGATAAGTAGAAGCGTGACTTCTATACGCTCCAAAGCTATTCCCAGTGATTATTTTATCAGCAAATTGTCAAGCAGTACACTTACGGAGTCGACGCAGAACTGTATGCGACATTTATTATTGCTAGCAGCTGATTATTCGATTTCCGTACGGACTGGAAACTAAATTGTTCAACATTAGACACTTCACGGTGATCATCTATGATATTAGTTTTCTTTCGTCTTCAGAGCCATACTGGGCGCTTGCTATTACACTCTGGCAGTCAAACAACCCATATTCAGGTAACGGCATTTGACAGACGTCCAAACGTAGCATCCAACAAAAACTTTGGTCTATAGAATTTTCTAAACAGTCTTTAACTATACATAGAAACTGTCAATGCCCTTCACTGTGGTATATTACGCGTACAGTATCATCAAACGAATCCGGACACCTTTTTTAATGCAAAATTTACCACTACACGTCACGTGAGGTGGACCCGCCGGTTTAAAAGGACACAAGGATTATTGCGTTTTCAGCAGAGTAGCCTTAACAGCAGAATGATTGGGGCGGGAGGCAGAGTGAGCATGAAATATTCATAGATGTCTCCTGAGTAACTAATCTATCAGAGACATTCCTTATACGACCGGGAATGTGGTTGCTATGACGCACTGGGTTGTTTGCAACTGTGGATGGATGGGCCGGCATACGTTTATTTTTCTGTCCTTTATTTAAGTTTCCAATTTTAATTTCATTCAAAATAAAATCTTAGCACCCTGCATCAAGTTGGAAAACCCGACATCTTTGGAGTGAAGTAGTCGCCGGTAGCGAGAATCTGCCCGTTTCGACCAGCGCAGCGCCAGTAGCAACGACGGCGTGCACCCGTCAGCTGTTCAGAGTACGGAATGGACGAAAAACGGAATCATCTTTACTCTGAAACAGAGATCTGGGTAAGTAATTCCATTGACTGATAAGAAATTACACCAAAATATTCGGTTGGGCGTTCTCCTACAGCTCAACCAGAATGGCATTTAATAAACATTAAACGTGATCGCAATGTGCACAGTGATTCAGAAACTATCATTCACAATCAAGATGTTAAATACTTCAGCTTTTTCCTCGTGCTCAGTTACTAATCAAAGTTACTAAATGATGCGGTCCAAGGTTGGCGTCATTGATTACTAATCAAAACGGTCTCGGTCCCGGTTTCGAGCCCCACGACGTCAGATTTTGAATTAAAATCATCATTAATGGCGGCCGAAGACTTCCGGCATAAAAAGTCACCATCTTTCTGCCAACGGCCTTGTCGAAACGGGACGGAGGAGCGGACAAAGGTTCAGGGCATTCTCTCGCTCTTGAGGTGGGAAACCGCCCCTAAAGGGGGGGGGGGGGACGGAGAATCAGCAGTAATCAACGGTATAAGGATACAGGGGCAATGTAAAGCACTGCATTAAAGACGGAGCACGTGTATCCAGGATACATGAGGTCTGTAATAGAAAATGTGTCATGATGACGTCTCCATTGACAAAAGATTCCGGAATAATCCCACATTCCGATCTCCGGGGTGGTGGGACTGCCAAGGAAGTGGTGGCCATGAGAAAAAGATTGAATTACCAAGGGAAGGATAACATTCTAGGAGCCGGCGACTGCAGTGTATGAAGTTTGAACCTGAAAGGGAAGCTTGAAAATCTGAAAAGGGAAATCCAAAGGTTCAATCCAGATATAACGGGGGTCTGTGAACTGAAATGAAAAGAAGACAAGGATTTCTGTTCAGAGAAGTATGGGGTAATATCAACAGCAGCAGAAAATCGCGTAAGGGGAGCAGGATCCGACTGAATAGGAAGGTAAAACAGAGACAGAGACAGTGTCATTGTGAACAGTTCAGAGTTGGGGTTTTCTCATCAGAATCTGTAGCAGACCAACACAGTTCAAGTGTACATGCCGGCGTCGCAAACTGAAGATAAAGACATAGAGAAAGTCTGTGAGGATATAGAACAGATAATGTAGTACGTAAATCTAATAGTCATGGGGGCTGGAATGTGGTTATAGGGGAGGAGTTGAGGAAAGGGTCACGGGAGAGTATGGGATTGGTGCTAGGAATGAGAGAAGAGGAAGACTAAGTTCTACAATAAAAATGGTTCAAATGGCTCTGAGCACTATGGGACTCAACTTCTGAGGTCATTAGTCCCCTAGAACTTAGAACTAGTTAAACCTAACTAACCTAAGGACATCACACACATCCATGCCCGAGGCAGGATTCGAACCTGCGACCGTAGCGGTCTCGCGGTTCCAGACTGCAGCGCCTAGAACCGCACGGCCACTGAGGCCGGCAGTTCTACAATAAATTTCAGATAGTAATAGCAAATACTCTGTTAAAGAATCACAACAGGAGTAGGTATACTTGGAAAAGGAAGGGAGATACGGGAAGATTTCAGTTAGATTACATCGTGGGCAGTCGGAGATTCCGAAACCAGGTACTGGAAAATTTGGAAATTTGTGGTAAGTTTCAGTGAGACCAAACTTCTGAGGTCATCGGCCCCTAGAATTACACACTAATTAAACTAACTTCAGCTAAGGACAACACACACACCCAGGTGGACTCGAACCTCCGACGGGGGCAGCCAAGCGAACCGTGACAAGGCGCCACAGATTGCACGGCTACCCCGCGCGGCCAGATACTGGAGTGTAAGGCGTACCCAGGAGGAGATACAGACGCAGATCACAATTTAGTAGTGATGAAGAATAGGCGGAAGTTTAAGAGAGGAGTCAGTAAGACTCAAAAATGCAAACAAGTGGAATACGGAAGCACTAAGGAAAGAGGAGATACGCTTGAAGTTCTCTGAAGCTATAGGTACTGAGATAAGAAATAGCTCGGTGGACGGTTCAGTTCAAGAGGAATGGACACCTCTAAAAAGTGCAGTTTGAAATGTTGGAAAGAAAAACATACATACAAAGAAGATAACTGCGAAGAAACTATAGGTCAGAGGAAATACTTCAGTTGATCGATGAAAGAAGGAAGTATAAAACTGTTCGCGGAAATTCAGCAATACAGCAATACGGGTCATTTAGGAATAAAATAAATGGGAAGTGCTGGAAACCTAAGGTGAAATGTCTGCAGGAAAGATGTGAAGAAATCGAAAAAGAAATAACTGTCGGAAGGACTGAGTCAGCATGTAGGAAAGCCAAAACATCCTTCAGTGAAATTAAACGACTGTAGCAGCAGCGCGGTTCCGGACTACAGCAGCCGGCTCTCATTAAGCATGCAAAGGGAATTCCAGTGTTAAGTGGAGAAGAGAGAGCGGATAGATGGAAAGAGTACACTAAAAGCCTCTATGAGATTTGCATAATGACGGGGTAGGAGAAGAAACAGGAGTCGATGTAGAAGAGGTAGGGGATCCAGTACCAGAATCAGAGCATTGGAAGAGGTACGATCGAATAAGGCAGAAGGGATAGATAATGTTCTATCAGAATTTCTAAAATCATTGGGGGCAGTTACAAAAAAACGACTATTCACGTTGGTTATAGAATGTATGAGTATCGCGACATCTGAATTTCGGAAAAACATCACCCAGACAATTCTTAAGACTGCAATTGCCGACAAGTGCGAGAAATATCACAGAATAAGCTGAACAGCTTATGCATCCAATTTGCTCACAAGAATAATATACAGAAAAATGGAAAAGAAAGTTGAGGATGTTTTAGGTGACGATCAGTTTCGCTTTAGGAAAGGTAAATGCGCCAGAGAGGCAACTGTGACGTTGCTGTCGATAATGGAAGCAAGACTGAAGAAAAATCAACACCCTTTCATAGTATTTGTCGACCTGTAAAAAGCGCGCGACATTGTAAAGTGGGCCAGCCTGTGTGGCCGAGCGGTTCTAGGCGTTTCAGTCCGGAACCGCGCGACCGCTACAGTCGCAGGTTCGCATCCTGCCTCGGGCATGGATGTGTGTGTTAGTTAGGTTTAAGTAGTTCTAAGTTCTAGGGGACTGATGACTTCAGATGTTAAGTCCCATAGTGCTCAGAGCCATTTGAACCATTGTAAAGTGGTGCAAAATGTTCGAAATTCGGAGAAAAATTGGGGTAAGCTTTAGGTAAAGACGGGTGATATACAATATGTACGAGAACCAAGAGGGAACAATAAGCGTGGGAGACGAAGAAGGAAGTGCTCGGATTAAAAAGGGCGAAGAACCAATGAGTGAAATAAAGGGGTGGAATTAAAAGTGAAGGTGAAAAGATATTATGATAAGATAAGTTAATGACATTGCTGTCATCACCGAAAGTGAAGAACGATTACAAGATCTGCTGAATGGAATGAACATTCTAATGAGTACAGGATACGGACTGAGAGTAAATTGAAGAAAGACGGAAGTAATGAGAAGCAGCAGAAACGAGAACAACGAGAAACTTAACACAAGGACTGTTGATCACGAAGTAGATGAAGTTAGGGAATTCTGCTCCTAGTCAGCAAACTAATCCATAACGGTAGGAGCAGGAAGGACATCAAAAGCAGACTATTACTGGCTAAAAGGGCACTCCTGGCCAAGAGAAGTCTATTGGTATCAAACATAGGCCTTAATTTAAGGAAGAAATTTCTGAGAATGTTGGTGTGGATCACAGCATTGAATTTTAGTGAAACATCTAATGTGGGGAAACGAGAAAAAAAGAGAATCGAAGCATTTGAGATGTGGTGTCACAGAAGAACGTAGAAAATTAGGTGAAGCGAAAAGGTAAGCAATGAGGAAATTCTCTGGAGAATCGACGAGGAAAGGAATATAGGGACAACACTGCCAAGAAGGGGGGACAGGATGATAGGACATCTGTTAAGACATTAGGGAGAAATTTCCATTGTTCTAGAGAGAGCTAAAGAGTGTAAAAATCGTAGAGGAAGACATCCCACAAAAAAAAAAAAAAAAAAACAGATATTAGAGTAGCGACTGCTCACTGAATTGCACCGATTGCTACTTAAATTACAGCTTAATTTACAGAGCTTAATGTCACTTAAAACCATACCAGTAGGCACTTGTGGTAAAATATCACAACTATAATACACATACCACACGCTGATGAACAGACAAGTAATATGAAAAACGTGACGGAGATACTACAGCGGCTCACTACAGTCCCACGCTGAGAACAGTGTGTCGGTGTCTGCTGCAGTTAGTAAGATAACACAAGACGCCGCCGCAAAAAAGTACGTCCACAGCCGTCCAATAACCAGTCAACTAGATCATGACAAATTATGAAATTGCAGCCAGTTAAACTCACTACTCTGTGGAACACGTCTGTCGAAAACCACCTGTTGTCCAACAACAACACAGAGAGACCACGTGTCATATATTAGTGCCTCCAGTCAATTTAGTTGCTCAAAATTTCACACAGTACACAAGCGAGAGATTCAGGGCGTTCATATATAATGACATGCAAAACTCATTGTCTTGTCAATAATCTCATTACTCGTATAATCATACCGCTGAGATACGCAATCAGATTTCAAAAAGATGACACAAGGATCTCAAAAGACATCAGCTAGTACAAGACACCGGACAGCCAAACTATAAGCCTGTCATGTAGTTGGATCACCAAAAGACACACGACAGTTGTGTTCAGAATCACCGAGGACTCGTTGTAGCGGAACCACTGAGAATGTAGCCAGACCAGGAAGACATACGCCAACCAAAGTCACTACAGTCCCCCGCTGAGAACAGCTTGTCAGTGCCTGATGCAGGCGAGTATTTTCACATTTCAAAATACGTTACCATGCAACGTGAGAAGGTATCCAAGAATTCAGAAACACTTCCAGTTCCAGGCACATACCTCAAAGGATCGAACTCTATGCCGATTTCGTTGCGCGTGACCGAACTCACTACGCGAACGCTACAACCACAATTATGGAAATCGAATGCAGGACTTCAGTCGATTTGCGCAACTCAGATCTCAACGTACAGCTGGCTAAGCATGGTGAGGGGGGGGGGGGGGGGGTGGAGGTAACCTTCAGAGGACTGAATCTCTACTAAGCTTTTCGCTCGTATGGTAAACGTAAATATCCCTCACTAAGCGATCAGAACGACTTCACTAGGCGTAGGACCAAACCCTGCCGGCAGCATACACGTTCAGTGAAGCAAAAGATGAGACCGATACAAAATTAAAGACTATTTCTAAACTCTATTCCCACACCAAACGCCGTGCGGTTAAAGGCCCTGCAGTCTGGAACCGCAAGACCGCTACGGTCGCAGGTTCGAATCCTGCCTCGGGCATGGATGTTTGTGATGTCCTTAGGTTAGTTAGGTTTAACTAGTTCTAAGTTCTAGGGGACTAATGACCTCAGCAGTTGAGTCCCATAGTGCTCAGAGCCATTTTTTGAACCCACACCAAACAAACAACGTGTATTCCTAAACACCAACTACGCGTTGTTTGCTAACCACTCCCAGTGAAGCAAACGCATATCAGAGCAGGTAATTCAGGATAGTTTAGGAACACAAGCACAAAATACGTTCGCCGCGCGGGATTAGCCGAGTGGTCTTAAGGCGCTGCAGTCATTGACTGTGCGGCTAGTCCCAGCGGAGGTTCGAGTCCTCCCTCGGGCACGGGTGTGTGTGTGTGTTTGTCCTTAGGATAATTTAGGTTAAGTAATGTGTAAGCTTAGGGACTGATGCCCTTAGCAGTTAAGTCCCATAAGCTTTCACACATTTGAACATTTTTTTTTAACAAAATGCGGTCACCGCAAACCACAGGGACGTCAGCTTGCCGGTCCCCTCAAGAAACAACTCTTACTACAGATGGCATAAAATACGATTTCAGTCTCATGCTTCCTACTTTCGCCGAATGAGTAACCACGATTAACCAACAGGAAAAAATACAGTACTTGAAGCACTTGCGCACAATTTATATGCAATGGTATGAAATCCAGTATACCATTAAATGCAGTCAAATGGTATCGCACATGAAGTCAGTAGCACAGTATATAACAAGACATCAACGATTCAGGTGATAGAGGGCGAAACTCGGTACAAAGGCAGACGAATCCGTGCGGTGTTAGTGTATGCGTACGCGCATTTACTGCATATAGGAAACAGACACTTTTAGTGACAGTGGACGTTGTGCACATAAACCGCGAGTGTCAAGCGGAAAACGGTTATCATGTGATGAAAAGGCAATGATCGGTACGTACGAGGAAATGTGACTCTTTAATCGTCGAATTGTCAAGAAGATAAATGGTTTGAATACAGTAATTGATAATTTCATTTGACTGAGCGCGCGAGCGCCTGCCGGAGTGGCCGAGCGGTTCTAGGCGCCACAGTCTGGAACCGTGCGACCGCTACGGTCGCAGGTTCGAATCCTGCCTCGGGCATGGATGTGTGTGATGTCCTTAGGTTAGTTAGGTTTAAATAGTTCTATGTTCTAGGGGACTGATGACCTCAGAAGTTAAGTCCTATAGTGCTCAGAGCCCTTTTTTTTTTTTTTTTAAAAAAAAAAAAACGTGCGAAGTGGACAGAACGGGAAAATTATCTGAGGCACAGAGTGGGTTACTTTTGCGCAAAGCAACGGGCACAAAGCGTTATTCTTTGTTGCTGATTTACAGCTACCAGAAGTTACTTAAAGTTTGTCACGTAACAAAATTCCGCCCCCGGTAGCTGAGTGGTCAGCGCGACAGAATGTCAATCCTAAGGGACCGGGTTCGATTCCCGGGTGGGTCGGAGATTTTCTCCGCTCAGGGACTGGGTGTTGCGTTGTCCTAATGATCATCATTTCCTCCCCATCGACGCGCAAGTCGCCGAAGTGGCGTCAAATCGAAAGACTTGCACCCGGCGAGGAGGTGCTAGCCACACGACACTATACAACAAAAGAGTTGCGTTCGAGAAACGACTGCAGAAACCCGCATTGACACCCAAACATGAAAAGGCTAGAGTGGTGCTTGCTAAAAAAACATATGTCATCGACTTCAGAATTGGATAAAGTGACCTGCATGATCTGAGAACAGAGCAGCAGGTAAGAATGAGCAGACATTCTGGTGGTGAACTGCACTAAAGGGAAATTGCGTACTGCTTGGCTGAAGACTAGAAACAATATGTACTCTAAGATGTTGGAAACATAACTGATTAGTATGTATGAATACCTAGAGGACGAAACAACGAGATAATTCATCTGTGCATGGTTCTGATAGAACCAAAAGTGGTTTGAAAATAAAGACATCGATGTCTTGTCCTGGCCTGCATGTAGCTCGGATTTGAATCCTGTGCAAAACCTTTATGGAATACTTGAAGGGTGTGCTATCACAATGGAAAGCAGTTCGAGACCGTATGTGAGCTGAAAAAAGCGGTACGCCCCTTACAAAATCAGTGTCGAAGACAACTTATGAGGTAATTAGGAAGAACGTAGTTTGGGCAAAGTACTAACAATGCAAAACACATCAGGATAGTGAGTGCCTTTATAGCAATTCCCACACTGGAAATGCAAACTCCTTGTTTTGTTACTCATTTCATGACAGAAACTTCGTAATTCCGTCATTATTGCTTATGTCTTATGAATGAATCTACTACTTTCATAGTAAATTCGATACATGTACGCTTCAGACATTGTACAATTAATTTCGTGGAACCCTGCCTTTATAGCCGGCCGCGGTGGCCGTGCGGTTCTAGGCGCTCCAGTCCGGAGCCGCGCTGCTGCCGCGGTCGCAGGTTCCAATCCTGCCTCGGGCGTGGGTGTATGTGATGTCCTTAGGTTAGTTAGGTTTAAGTAGTTCTAAGTTATAGGGGACTGATGACCACAGCAGTTGAGTCCCATAGTGCTCAGAGCCATTTGAACCATTTGAACCTGCCTTTATACTGATTTCCACTGTTGTGTGTGACATAACGCTCGGCGATACAACTAGGATTAGGCTATCGTCACAACCGCAAGAGGTAGCCCATGTTGGTAGCCACTTCCACACTGCTCCACGTCACACACGAGAAAATCGGTCTCTTGCTGCCCTACGCCTCAGTTCGCGAGAGCGCCATTTTGACACCAGCGCCGAGCATGGCTGGTGGCGGGTACTTAATAAAGAGCGAAGGTCAGAATTAGATGGCATAATTTCGACCCTTCTGCAGCTACCCAAGTTTGAATCTGGCGACGTTATTTTGAAATGACTACACTCCATTCATCTGGCAGATATTCCAGGATGTGCCACCTGAAACCTCACTGACGCCGAAGATCATCAGTTTGTTTGTGGTAATGCAAACAATTTATGTTTGTCCATTAGGAAAAAGTTACAGGTATCTAAAGGACATCACCCGACGTGATGATACAAACGAGTCTTCTTCAACCAAATGAAGAACCTTACCCGAAATTGAAATAAATGCCGTCAACTGAATGAAGTAACGTACGATATTTTAGATGTTCTCAAAAAGGGATAGGAGTACAGAGGGCTTCTGCTAGTACATACCTAAGTATCACCACAAAGTAAAAGAAATTAACAGTTGTCATAAGGAATATGCGTTCTCCCTTAAGAGAACTACAATGTGAATTCTACGCAAGCGTCCCCTAAGAAATTACTCAATTGACAGTTTCTTACAGGTTTCCGTACTGAAGACATAAATATGAATGTGCTGTATAGTGTATAATTATTTATAAAATGAGTTTTGTTTTCAGTCACGTTCTGGTATTGACGTGATTATGTAAAAGTGTTAAATGTTAAATAAAATTTTGTAAGAAAGTCGTTAAGCCGACCACTTGCGATAAAGGGGAAATTCGGGTTCGGGTCCCGATCCAGCACAAATTTTCATATGTCACTTATGTTTACTAGGCTGCATCTATACTTAAAACAGCTATTTTAAAAGAATTCGCTATCATCGAATAAATTTAAAATTATTTCCCTTAGCTGTGGATCGTCAACAAGACCTATCCTTTCAGATATGCTACTAAACTGTTTCTTTTTTTTTTTTTTTTTTTTAAGTTCCTGACAATTATCGTTCGTAGTAAGCATTCTTCAAGCTGAAATTTCCATAATCTGATTGCAATTGCAGAACAATACTGAGTATAGAGAAAGAAGCTGTACAGGAGGTAGAAAAAGAGATCTCTGATTCACAGTTTTCCGAAACAGACAATATATATTTAATTTTTTCCTGATGAAATAATAATAAATATGTTCGTCAGCATTATCTACTAGGTACTGGAAAGGAACGAAATTGAACCCGATAATTAAAATTTTACAATTTTATTGTGTGCTGTTATCAAGTTGCAACTTTTCTGAGTTGTATTTCACATTAATCAACAAATAAAAGAAAAAAATAATTATGCGCCTTTCCACATTACACATCTGTGGGAAAATGTTACGATAAAGTAACTTATTTAATATGAGATTACATATTTTTTTCTAGTATTTCTTTGTGTCTCTGGCCAATCCTACGAGGTAGAACGCATTTATTTTATGTTGCTTGACGGCGTTATACGGCAGTGTCTTGTGTTGTGAATGAAATGAAGTGGACATTCAAATTCTTAGTACAGAATTTTTGTTATTGAAGAGTCACGTGACTAAGATGCAGCGTAAGGTCTATGAAAAAGATAATTAATTTCGTGACAGCTCTATTACAGGCAGATTTCGTACGAAAGTACTATGGAGTTTGTACGCATTGGCATCTTATGTCAGTAGTTTGAATTCGATTATCTGGAATGAACTTGACTTAACTATTCGAAGAGATAAATGTATTGGCATTTCTTTTGTTTGCGACGAGTGTTACAGCTCATATGCCGCTGTTTTTATTTTTCAGAATGGTTCAAATGGCTCTGAGCACTATGCGACTTAACTTCTGAGGTCATCAGTCACCTAGAACTTAGAACTAATTAAACGTAACTAACCTAAGGACATCACACACATCCATGCCGGAGGCAGGATTCGAACCTGCGACCAGAGCGGCCGCTTGGATCCAGACTGTAGCGCCTAGAACCGCACGGCCACTCCGGCCGGCTTTTATTTTTCTTAATTACATTTTGTTGTTGCTGCCTTTTAGGGCTCTGTACCTCTAGCGGTGAAAATGGAACCGTTATCGGATGGCTTTGTCGTCCGCCTGACTATCTGTCCGCCTGTTACAATTTTTTTCCTCAGTAGCGAGTAGAGAAATCAAGTAGTATGGTCTACGGTCCCTTGACGACGTGGAAGATATAAATTTCTAAGTCAATTCATTCAAAAGATACGCCGATTTATGGCACATATTTCGATACTCGCCAATGCAGTCTTCAAAACCAACAGGGTACTTCACGATTAGCTACAATCATGAAATTAGACAAGCAGCAAGGTTTCACCATGGAAATAAAAGAAAAAAAAATTAGAAAATTGTCACTTTGTAAGTATATCACCTAAAAATATTTTTTGCTGTCAGTTGTCCGTTTGTCTATCTATGAATACCCTTGTATCTCAGGACCTCAAACAAATATCTACTTGTAATTTATGTCACATACTAATGTCTACGGTCTCTTGGTGGAGTGAAACATGTAAGCTTGTACGTTAATGCACTGAAAAGATATGACAATTTAAATCACATATTTCGATACTCCCAAATTCACTCATCAGAACTGACTAGGTACTCTGCAACGCATATGCTCGAGGAATCGGCCAGAGAGAAGTTTTGAAACGTATCAGGAGAGTGACTCCTGGCTGCATGGATTTTCCTGGTGGGCCATTAGGGCCGACCAGCAGAGGACAATAGACGGGTTTTACCAGCATTACTGGAGAGAAAGCGGCGGACCTCCAGCCTGGGATGCAATGTTTGTCCGGTACAATGGCGGCTTCTGCAACAGTATGAAAGATGGTCATATAGAAGTACTTCATAATTTCAGCACAGTTGTTCTTCTTATTACAGAAGTTTATTGTCCAAGATCGCATAAAAATACACAATGATTACTAGTTTCAGCGAAATTATATCGCCGTCTTCAGATCATTTGTATAGAACCTTTTTGTTCCTTATTTTATTTTTTTATTTATCCTATGTTCCAGAGTACGGCCAATCGAAACATATCAGAATGCTATCGGCATTGACTCGCGTTTATTAACACTTTCATATTAAAAATGTCATTAAAACCGTAGAAGTTAGTTGAACACATCTGTGATCGTATCACGTTCATCTCAATTATTAAGTATTTCTGAATGATAACTGAAAGTTATGTTAGTCAGTATTAAAACATTTGTAATTTAAAGACGGTAGATAATCCGTAAGATACAGTATTAAAACAAACTGACCCGAAAGATGCGTTGGTAGAGCAGGCCAAACTTCACAGTATACATGCGGCAAGATGCTTACCAATATGTTCCAAAATCCACGCATAAACACGCGATTTTCGGTACTCATACCTCGGTTTCTACTGGTAATAAAACGATACCTTCAACTGTTTTCGATAGCCCTTCGGCTAAGGACCATTTGTGTACCCAATCGTCTTAGTGGCACTATTCTGCAGTAAATGATCATATGAATATTACACACCTACATTCTGGTTAGGCAAATGGAGCAAATCGTTTGGTTCGTTTTCCATTTGATGTGGCCTACGGTGTGCTACATGGAACATATGGACACACCATTAGTGCATGTGCGTTTCTTCGTAAAAACCCCACAAAAAGTAGTTTTTACTATATTTTCACCGTCACCAGCGCATCAAAATCCAGCCGAGGATTCAAAGATGGCTACGCACAGAAAATGGTAGAAATTTTTACAATATACTCCTAAGCTCCCGGTCGTGAACAACCGTGAAAATTTTGTGTTCCCTTTATTCGTTTCCAAGGTGCAAAGTTTCAAAAATTTCCAACTTCTACACATAAACTCCAGCATGTTGTGAAAACTATATAATAGACAACAGACGTACAGGGTCTTGCAAAATGAATATACGGGTTTTAACGCTATGTAGCATCTATTTTACATTCACCTTACAGTTATAAATAATACACCAAATGAAAAAGGAACACAAACAGTTTCTCTTACAATTATTCAGTGTTAACACCGATCACGCATCGAGTCGACAGGCGAATTGTACCGAAACCTTGATCAATGTGTCAGGAGCTGTTGTTGTTGTTGTTGTTGTGGTCTTCAGTCCTGAGACTGGTTTGATGCAGCTCTCCATGCTACTCTATCCTGTGCAAGCTTCTTCATCTCCCAGTAACTACTGCAACCTACATCCTTCTGAATCTGCTCAGTGTATTCATCTCTTGGTCTGCCTCTATGATTTTTACCCTCCATGCTGCCCTCCAATACTAAATTGGTGATCCCTCGATGTCTCAGAACATGTCCTACCAACCTATCCCTTCTTCTAGTCAAGTTGTGCCACAAATTCCTCTTCTCCCCGATTCTATTCAATACCTCCTCATTAGTTATGTGATCTACCAATCTAATCTTCAGCATTCTTCTGTAGCACCACATTTCAAAAGCTTCTGTTCTCTTCTTGTCCAAACTATTTATCGTCCATGTTTCACTCCCATACATGAATACAATCCATACAAATACTTTCAGAAACGACTTCCTGACACTTAAATCTATACTCGATGTTAACAAATTTCTCTTCTTCAGAAACGCTTTCCTTGCCATTGCCAGTCTACATTTTATATCCTCTCTACTTCGACCAGCATCAGTTATTTTGCTCCCCAAATAGCAAAACTCCTTTACTACTTTAAGTGTCTTTGTGGTGTCACCGCCAGACACCACACTTGCTAGGTGATAGCCTTTAAATCGGCCGCGGTCCATTAGTATACGTCGGACCCGCGTGTCGCCACTGTCAGTGATTGCAGACCGAGCGCCGCCACACGGCAGGTCTAGAGAGACTTCTTGGCACTCGCCCCAGTTGTACAGCCGACTTTGCCAGAGATGGATCACTGACAACTACGCTCTCATTTGCCGAGACGATATTAGCATAGCCCTCAGCTACGTCATTTGCTACGACCTAGCAAGGCGCCATAGCATTTGATATTATTTTATATTGTGGTTATAACATGTACCGTCAAGAGAGATGTTCGACAATTATGGATTAAAGTTAAGTATTACATCAACTACGTACTTTATTTGCTACTAAAAATTCCCTTAACTGTTCCAGACCTCACGCCAGCCTGCGTGAGCTTAAGCGCGTGCCTTTCGGCTTCCTCTCAGTGTGACTTGGCTGTCTTGCCAAGTCACAACAGTCTCATTTCCTAATCTAATTCCCTCAGCATTACCCGACTTAATTCGACTACATTCCATTATCTTCGTTTTGCTTTTGTTGATGTTCATCTTATATCCTCCTTTCAAGACACTGTCCATTCTGTTCAACTGCTCTTCCAAGTCCTTTGCTGTCTCTGACAGAATTACAATGTCATCGGCAAACCTCAAAGTTTTTATTTCTTCTCCATGTATTTCAATACCTACTCCGAATTTTTCTTTTGTTTCCTTCACTGCTTGCGCAATATACAGATTGAATAACATCGGGGACAGGCTACAACCCTGTCTTACTCCCTTCCCAACCGATGCTTCCCTTTCATACCCCTCGACTCTCATAACTGCCATCTGATTTCTGTACAAATTGTAAATAGCCTATCGCTCCCTGTATTTTACCCCTGCCACCTTCAGACTTTGAAAGCGAGTATTCCAGTCAACATTGTCAAAAGCTTTCTCTAAGTCTACAAATGCTAGAAACGTAGGTTTGCTTTTCCTTAATCTAGCTTCTAAGATAAGTCGTAGGGTCAGTATTGTCTCACGTGTTCCAGTATTTCTGAATCCAAACTGTTGCAATAACACTGTTTCCAAAGTCGGATAGATCAGCTGGTATCAGAGGCACATACACATGATCGCGTCAGATAGTCTGTGAACTTGGAGGTCATACATAAAATGCTGTGTCAACCGGCCCCTTGGGCCCAATCCACCGGTGGGATACAACGTTGTTTAACCAGTCGCGCTCAGAGTTACGCCAGTGAGGCGGCGCACCCTCTTGTTCCCAAAGAAAGATGTGTTGTTCAGTTTCTTCCCATTGAGGCACGGGCCATAGCTGTAGCACATCAGGATAAGAAACATCAGTTACAGTTGATTCACCGAAAAAGAAAGGCCCATAAACTTTCCGCAGGGATATTACTTGGGGCTAAAAGTGAAAGAGTTGCACTCTTTCAACACGTTTTTTAGTCATTCCTTGTCATTCCATACTCTTCCCATTGCGCACAGGTATACAAACAAAACTCTTTCAGTTGTTCTTTCATTTGGTGTATTATTTACAACTGTAAGTTGAACGTAATAATGCTACAACGCTTTCAAACCGATATGTTCGCTTTGGAAGATCCTGTATATTAAACTTCCTGGCAGATTAAAACTGTGTGCCCGACCGAGACTCGAAATCGAGGCCTTTGCCTTTCGCGGGCACGTGCTCTACCATCTGAGCTACCGAAGCACGACTCAGGCCCGGTACTCACAGCTTTACTTCTGCCAGTATCTCGTCTCCTACCTGCCAAACTTTACAGAAGCTCTCCTGCAAACCTTGCAGAACTAGCACTTGTGAAAATCTCATTCTGGATAGATCCCCCAGGCTGTGGCTAAGCCATGTCTCCGCAATATCCTTTCTTTCAGGAGTGCTAGGTCTGAAAGGTTTGCAGGAGAGCTTCTGTAAAATTTGGAAGGTAGGAGACGAGATACTGGCAGAAGTAAAGCTGTGAGTACGGGGCGTGAGTCGTGCTTCGGTAGCTCAGATGGTAGAGCACGCGCCCGCGAAAGGCAAAGGCCCCGAGTTCGAGTCTCGGTCGGGCACACAGTTTTAATCTGCCAGGAAGTTTCATATCAGCGCACACTGCGCTGTAGAGTGAAAATCTCATTCTGGAAACATCCCCCAGGCTGTGGCTAAGCCATGTCTCCGCAATATCCTTTCTTTCAGGAGTGCTAGTTCTGCAAGGTTTGCAGGAGAGCTTCTGTAAAGTTTGGAAGGTAGGAGACGAGATACTGGCAGAAATAAAGCTGTGAGTACGGGGCGTGAGTCGTGCTTCGGTAGCTCAGATGGTAGAGCACGTGCCCGCGAAAGGCAAAGGCCCCGAGTTCGAGTCTCGGTCGGGCACACAGTTTTAATCTGCCAGGAAGTTTCATATCAGCGCACACTGCGCTGTAGAGTGAAAATCTCATTCTGGAAACATCCCCCATGCTGTGGCTAAGCCATGTCTCCGCAATATCCTTTCTTTCAGGAGTGCTAGTTCTGCAAGGTTTGCAGGAGAGCTTCTGTAAAGTTTGGAAGGTAGGAGACGAGATACTGGCAGAAGTAAAGCTGTGAGTACGGGGCGTGAGTCGTGCTTCGGTAGCTCAGATGGTAGAGCACGTGCCCGCGAAAGGCAAAGGCCCCGAGTTCGAGTCTCGGTCGGGCAAACAGTTTTAATCTGTCAGGAAGTTTCATATCAGCGCACTCTTCGCTGCAGAGTGAAAATCTCATTCTGGATCTGTATATTGCTCAAATTTTAACGGTATATTTTCTAGGCATCTCTCTAGAAGAGCCATCTTCTAGTTTTCAAAAATCTCTATCCATTATCGAGAAACATCACTAAAACTTGTTTTTTGGTTACCATAACCCAGTCGGACTGATGACCACAGTAGTTAAGTCCCATAGTGCTCAGAGCCATTTGAACCATTTGAACCCAGTCACGGATTTCGAGAGGGCTATGTGCAGCCAATGGTTATAGCTTTTACGATGGTTTCTAAGACCCCAATCTCCAACAACCTTGAAAATTTTCTTCATATCTTCATCCGTTCTGAAGATACAAGGGTTCAAAGTCATCCTACTTGTACACATAAAATACGCACGTCAAATCCGGCCTAAGCGAGGTCTTTGTTTATAAAGTGGCGTAGCATGGAGAAATATTCTATTACGTGTTTCCGTAAGCATCTGGGAACCCCATGTTGCACTACTGAAGCACCTGTAACATTTTCTTGCGCATAAAATCCTGTCTGAGGTGTAAAATTAGTTTTGCATCGTTTCAGTTTCACCTAAGCAGACTATCTAAACTTTACCAGTAAAACTAAACTCCTCCCGCACAGGGCGTGAAGGCCCAAAGGTACCGACTGGCCGCCGTGTCGTCCTCAGCCCACAGGAGTCACTGGATGCGGATATGGAGGGGCATATGGTCAGCACACCGCTCTCCCGGCCGTATGTCAGTTTACGAGACCGGAGCCGCTACTTCTCAATCAAGTAGCTCCTCAGTTTGTCTCACAAGGGTTGAGTGCATCCCGCTTGCCAACAGTGCTCGGCATACCGTATGGTCACCAATCCAAGTGCTAGCCCAGCCCGACAGCGCTTAACTTCGGTGATCTGACGGGAACCGGTGTTACCACTGCTGCAAGGCCGTTGCCACAAACTTTACCAATACAGTTCTTTTAATATGCTTGAATTGCCCTGTTGCAGCAGGGAAAAAAAGGAACCAGCATAACAATGTTCCTATTGTAGCAGAAAAAATGCTAATGTGTTCCTGTTATTTTAAGGACTATGTATATATTGAACTTGTTGCCTGGAAACGACGGAGAGGCTTCGTCCCCGCCGTAGCCCTCAGTGGTACACAACCCCACAACAGCCTACAACTGTCCACTCACCCCACGGCCGCCTGATTCCGAACTCAGGTTTATTGTACGGATCGGTCCCCGTGGACCCCACTGGGTACGTCTCATTCCAGACAAGTGTAACCCCAACATTTGTCTGGAAGAGTAATTATTTTGTACACGTACGTGGAGACAGTGTTTGGGCAGCAATCACCGACATAGTGTAACTGAGGCGGAATAAGGGGAACCAGGCCCCATTCGCAGAGGCAGATGGAAAACCGCGTTAAAAACCATCCACAGGCTGGCCGGCACTCCGGACCTCGACACTAATGCGCCGGGAGGATTCGCGCCAGGGACCGGCACGCCTTCCCGCTCGGGAAGTAGTGCGTTAGACCGTTGTGTCGTACAATGACGTAATTTTGTACGTCCATTCTGCAGCATATTTTGTTGTGAATAGAGCTAGTAGAATGGCTGGGTGTTGTGTGCTGTCCTTAGGTTAGTTAGGTTTAAGTAGTTCTAAGTTCTAGGGGACTGATGACCATAGATGTTAAGTCCCATAGTGCTCAGAGCCATTTGAACCATTTGAAGAGCTAGTAGCAAAGAAGTGATAAACGTAAACATCAAGCAAATTGCGGTATTTTTTCACGCATCTCAGTGTTTATGATGTCATATCTCCTGAACTCTGTGTCATACAGCGGTATAACTTACAGGTCATTCCGTGATACATTTGAATATTGTCTGTAAAATGTGTTGTGAATACAGTTAGTTGTACAGAACTAATAAATTATACCGTCCTGCCTGATGCGGCATTAACAACAAGAATGTAGTAAGTGATTAACTTTTTTCCTTTCATCATTTTGTGTGGGTTATCAGCAAGAAAAACTTTCGCAAGGGTTTTAAATTACGTGTAAAGTTTGTTACAAGTCACTAAGCGCTCTCATTCTCAAATATTAGAGAATAAAGTCTGCGAATTCAATCGTCGTGACTACACTACGTTTTCACTCCCACTACCGTCCCTTTCGTAGATTGATTGTTATAACCCCAACAGTGAATATCGTAACTCCCACAGTAATTCTCAGTAGATAGTAAGTAATATGTGTACCATGTATGGTTGAAATCGATCCAGTGGTTTAGGAGGAGACGTCGAAGATACGCAAATACACTGAAGAACCAAAGAAACTGGTACACCTCCCTAATATAGGATAGGGCCCCTGAAAAGTGTCGCAAATTATCATGGCATGGACTCTAGTAATATCTGAAGTAGTGCTCGCAGAATCCTGCAGGGCTGTCCATAAATCGGTAAGAGTACGAGGGAGGTGAAGATCTCTTCTGAACAGCACGTTGGAAGACATACCAGATATGCTCAATTATGTTCGTGCCTGGGGAGTTTGGTGGCCAGCGAAAGTGTTTAAACTCGAAAGAGTGTTCCTGGAGACACTCTGTAACAATTCTGGACGTTTGGGGTGTCGCACTGTCATGTTGGAATTACCCAAGTCCGTCGGAATGCACAATGGATTTGAATGCATGCAGGTGATCAGACAGGATGCTTACGTACGTGTCACCTGTCAGAGTCGTGTCTAGACGTATCAGGTGGGCATATAACTCCAACTGCACACGCCCCACACCATTACAGAGCCACCACCAGCTTGAACAGTCCCTGCTGACTTGAGGGGCCCTTGGATTCATGCGGTTGTCTCCATACCCGTACACGCCTATCCGCTCGATGCAATTTGGAACGAGACTCGTCCGACCAGGCAACATGTTTCCAGTCATCAACAGTCCAATGTCGGTGTTAAGGGGTCCAGACGATGCGTAAAGCTTTGTGTCGTGCAGCCATAGGGTACGTGAGTGGGCCCATATCG
Organism: Schistocerca americana; assembly: GCF_021461395.2. Taxonomy (NCBI): domain Eukaryota; kingdom Metazoa; phylum Arthropoda; class Insecta; order Orthoptera; family Acrididae; genus Schistocerca; species Schistocerca americana. Next base: position 194,751,605 of record NC_060119.1, read on the forward strand.
ATGATGTTTCGTTGAATAGTTCGCACGCTGACATTTGTTGATGGCTGATGGCCCACCGTTGAAATCTGCAGCAGTTTGCGGAAGGGTTGCACTTCTGTCACGTTGAGCGATTTTCTTCAGTCGTCGTTGGTCCCGTTCTTGCAGGATCTTTTTCGGTGCCGTAGCGATGTCGGAGATTTGATGTTTTACCGGATACCTGGTATTCACGGTACACTCGTGAAATGGTACGGGAAAATCCCTCATTTCATCGCTACCTCGGAGATGCTGTGTCCCATCGCTCATGCGCCGACTGTAACATCACGGTCAAACTTACATAAAACTTCATAATTTGCCATTGTAGCAGCAGTAACTGATCTAAAAATTGCGCCAGACACTTGTTGTCTTACAAAGGCCGACCGCAGTGCCGTCTTCTGCCTGTTTATATGTCTCTGTATTTGAATACCCATACCTATACCAGTTTATTTGGCTCTTCAGCGTATATAGAGTGTCAATAATTGAAGTTCCAGTTTCCAAAGGCTGTCGAAAGAGAACCACTCCTCACAATGACGTTAAATTTGTACAGCGTATTATTGACCCGTGGGAGGTGGGCGGGGGGGGGGGGGGGGGGGGACACATCAAGAAACAAAGAAAAAAAGGTTGACGAAACTTTTACCAGTAGATCGCGCTATAAGCATCTACACGTAATGGGGCCGGTTTCAAATGAATGGCAACACGACGCTTATTGTTTGAGTTGCACATGACACCTTCCCTACTGTTATGTGTGCATGACCGCACAAGTTTGGCAGCCAACAGTTGTGGCACTGTTAGTTAGGTAAGACAATACACCACGGGAAGGTTGTACTACATCGGATGGGAAAAATCGGTGTTTAATTATGTTTAATTATGCTGAGACCAAATCCCCGTAAAAAAAGAAAAATCTATCGGTTTTCAATTACACTCGGGCCAAAAACCGCATACAAAGCAAAACGACATGGGTTTCTGACTGTCGTGAGACTGGCGTGAGACATCTTCAATATACTCGTCACAGTTTTTTCCCACAAGCTGAAATCGAGAAACAGTATACAGGGTGAGTCACCTAACATTACCGCTGGATGTATTTCGTAAACCACATCAAATACTGACGAATCGATTCCACAGACCGAACGTGAGGAGAGGGGCTAGTGTAATTGGATAATACAAACCACAAAAAAATGCACGGAAGTATGTTTTTTAACACAAACCTACGTTTTTTTAAATGGAACCCCGTTAGTTTTGTTAGCACATCCGAACATATAAACAAATACGTAATCAGTGCCGTTTGTTGTATTGTAAAATGTTAATTACATACAGAGATACACTCCTGGAAATTGAAATAAGAACACTGTGAATTCATTGTCCCAGGAAGGGGAAACTTTATTGACACATTCCTGGGGTCAGATACATCACATGATCACACTGACAGAACCACAGGCACATAGACACAGGCAACAGAGCATGCACAATGTCGGCACTAGTACAGTGTATATCCACCTTCCGCAGCAATGCAGGCTGCTATTCTCCCATGGAGACGATCGTAGAGATGCTGGATGTAGTCCTGTGGAATGGCTTGCCATGACATTTCCACCTGGCGCCTCAGTTGGACCAGCGTTCGTCCTGGACGTGCAGACCGCATGAGACGACGCTTCATCCAGTCCCACACATGCTCAATGGGGGACAGATCCGGAGATCTTGCTGGCCAGGGTAGTTGACTTACACCTTCTAGAGCACGTTGGGTGGCACGGGATACATGCGGACGTGCATTGTCCTGTTGGAACAGCAAGTTCCCTTGCCGGTCTAGGAATGGTAGAACGATGGGTTCGATGACGGTTTGGATGTACCGTGCACTATTCAGTGTCCCCTCGACGATCACCAGTGGTGTATGGCCAGTGTAGGAGATCGCTACCCACACCATGATGCCGAGTGTTGGCCCTGTGTGCCTCGGTCGTATGCAGTCCTGATTGTGGCGCTCACCTGCACGGCGCCAAACACGCATACGACCATCATTGGCACCATGGCAGAAGCGACTCTCATCGCTGACGACGACACATCTCCATTCGTCCCTCCATTCACCCCTGTCGCGACACCACTGGAGGCGGGCTGCACGATGTTGGGGCGTGAGCGGAAGACGGCCTAACGGTGTGCGGGACCGTAGCCCAGCTTCATGGAGACGGTTGCGAATGGTCCTCGCCAATACCCCAGGAGCAACAGTGTCCCTAATTTGCTGGGAAGTGGCGGTGTGGTCCCCTACGGCACTGCGTAGGATCCTACGGTCTTGGCGTGCATCCGTGCGTCGCTGCGGTCCGGTCCCAGGTCGACGGGCACGTGCACCTTCCGCCGACCACTGGCAACAACATCGATGTACTGTGGAGACCTCACGCCCCACGTGTTGAGCAATTCGGCGGTACGTCCACCCGGCCTCCCGCATGCCCACTATACGCCCTCGCTCAAAGTCCGTCAACTGCACATACGGTTCACGTCCACGCTGTCGCGGCATGCTACCAGTGTTAAAGACTGCGATGGAGCTCCGTATGCCACGGCAAACTGGCTGACACTGACAGCGGCGGTGCACAAATGCTGCGCAGCTAGCGCCATTCGACGGCCAACACCGCGGTTCCTGGTGTGTCCGCTGTGCCGTGCGTGTGATCATTGCTTGTACAGCCCTCTCGCAGTGTCCGGATCAAGTATGGTGGGTCTGACACACCGGTGTCAATGTGTTCTTTTTTCCATTTCCAGGAGTGTATTTTAATCTAAAGTTGACGCTTGAGTACCATTCCTCCGCTGTTCGGTGGTGTGTATCGGAGAGCACCGAATTACGTAGGGATCCAAAGGGAACGGTGATGGACCTTAGGTACAGAAGAGACTGGAACAGCACATTACGTCCACATGATAACACCTTTTTATTGGTCTTTTTCACTGACGCACATGTACATTACCATGAGGGGTGAGGTACACGTACACACGTGGTTTCCGTTTTCAATTACGGAGTGGAATAGAGTGTGTCCCGACATGTCAGGCCAATAGATGTTCAATGTGGTTGCCATCATTTGCTGCACACAATTGCAATCTCTGGCGTAATGAATGTCGTACACGCCTCAGTACATCTGGTGTAATGTCGCCGCAGGCTGCCACAATACGTTGTTTCATATCCTCTGGGGTTGTAGGCACATCACGGTACACATTCTCCTTTAACGTATCCCACAGAAAGAAGTCCCTGCAGATGCTGCTCGCCGACCGTGGCCCGTGTTTGTTACAACACGCAACTGAACGTCGGAGGTTTCAAGCGTCAACTTTAGGTTACAATATCTCCGGATGTAATTAACATTTTACAATGCAACAAACGGCACTGATTACGTATTTGTTTATATGTTCAGATGTGCTAACAAAACTAACGTGGTTCCATTAAAAAAAACGTAGGTTTGTTTTAGAAAACATACTTCCGTGCATTTTTTTTATGGTTTGTATTAAACAATTACACTAGCCCATCTCCTCACGTTCGGTCTGTGGAATCGGTTCGTCAGTATTTGATGCGGTTTACGAAATATATCCAGCGGTAACGTTAGGTGACTCACCCTGTATTCCACAACACATCGGATTGTCTCGGGATTCATGTTCAGAATGTGTTGCGCAATGCGTGACTTGAGTTCAGCTACGTTCATAATTTGAGAACTGAACGCAACATCTTTCAGATAACTCCACAGCCAGAAGTCACCTGGACTAAGATCAGGTGATCTGGACGGATATGCTATAGGGGAATGACGGCTGGTCACTGTAGCATTTCCGAAATGTCTCTACAGCAGCCACCTCACTGGCTGCGGAACGTGTGGAGAAGCATCATTTTGTGCATAAATGATGTTACTTACACATACATACACGCCGTTGAATGATTGGAATAACGTTGATGCGTTCAAGACGCATATAGAGTTTACTAGTGACGGTACAGGTAACAGGAACCACAGCACTCATCTCCTCGAAAAAATATGGCCGTACTATAAACGATGCAGTCAACCCGCGCCATACAGCCACCTCTGCAAAATGAAGTGGTACCGGCTGATGTGCGTACGTATTTTCCGTTGCCCATATTCCGCAAATCATTGTATACATGTCCTTGTAGACGGAAACTTACAAGAGACCGAGAATTATAGAGCGAACGTTTGTCTTTCTGGCATGTCATAGAAGCAGCTCCTGAACAAGGGCGATTCTGTATGGAGAGCAATACAGGATGTTTCGTAGAAATCTACGCTTCGTGCTCGCAGGCAAGTTCAACGTACGGGCAATTGCCTGTGCACCCATCATATTGTAACATTCCAGGCTTATGGTTATCACCCTTGCATTATGTATTACTAGATCAATACTCTTATATCTCCAGCTATAATTAAATTCAATTACGTTTCGATAATAGAAAAAATACTTTTAAGAAGAATAATAGCAATACCAAACAATAGTAGTTAATACCCTTTGTACCATAAACAATCAAAATCAGATTCAGGAAATTAATATATGGAAAATGTTTAGTTAAAAGAATAATATATTTCGTTCTGATCATCTGTAAATGGTATGAATTAAATCTAGAGCCTAAGTAACAAAATATAGATAAGTCATCGTTTAGTTTTGTTAGAACGTTTATTTCTCCAGTTTCAATATTAATGAGATTTTTATGTGTTTAGAAAATGTCCTAAACTTGTTCTAGCAAAGTATGGAATATAATAGAGTGTTTGATAATGTTGTTAAACTATGTCATATTATAAATTATGTTTTGCGTTATTATAACCAGTAGTACATTATAGGAAGAGTATGAATACTCGTCCTCAAGTATTGTTAGGGCAGATGAGTGCTGGACCCACTACAGGACAGATCTGTGTGTACAGTTAAGTTCTTGGTGCATGATTCAGGTTTGGATTTACAACAGAGCAACTCGTGTGTTGGACATTGTCTAAAACAGCATATTACAACAGTGCAGTGACGGATTATTTCGGAGTGTTAAACAGTTTGATTTAATATCGCAAAAGGTAGAATTATATGTGACTTTATATCCGTACTTTCTTGAGTATTAGTGCTGAATAATGGAATGGACTTCACACATGCATTTATATCAAATTTCTGCATCTGGACTATTTAATATCGCCAGTGTAGTATGTGCTACCATCGGTTAGTTGTAGTAGTAACAACGAGGATTATTACACCGAAGATTGATCATGAGCGCAGAGGATACAGGTTCCGAAGTGAATAAATCTACGTACTTAGTTTACTTCGGTTGTGGCCTACATCATGTAGTGAAATCCATTATGGTATCCTGTACTTGGCCGGCCGAAGTGGCCGAGCGGTTATAAGCGCTTCCGTCTGGAACCGCGCGACCGCTACGGTCGCAGGTTCGAATCCTACCTCGGGCATGGATGTGTGTCTCGTCCTTAGGTTAGTTAGGTTTAAGTAGTTCTAAGTTCTAGGGGACTGATGACCTTAGATGTTGAGTCCCATAGTGCTCAGAGCCATTTGAACCATTTTTATCCTGTACTTAATGAACAAGCACATTTTAACTCATACATGAAGTCGTCGAGGGACACCAAAGACAAGATACTCACAGTTATTTAAATCATTTTCAACTTCTCACTAACCGGTGGGACGTTACAACATGCGTCTACAAGAAGCTCTTTTTAGAGCAGTTGAGAAGGCAGCTGTGGCAAGATAACGTAATGTGGTTTGAGGTACCGATGACCGACGGTGTGTTCGCTACGGGTATTGTGACAACAACCACCTAAACTGTGCTTCTTCTCCGCGATTTGCCGCTGTCTCCTGAAGTTGCGCGCCAAAATGGTAACCTTCTATTATTAATATTGGACAAATTATACAGCGTATTTCCTTGAATTTCAAATGGAAGCATTTCTCAATAGCGTGCTATCATTCCCTTATTTCATAAATATTAATAACCAGCAGAATAACAAACAACTGCAAAACGAAATCGCGGGCGAAGTGGTCGGCTGTTCTGCAGTCTCGGAGGACGGACATGTTCAAAAATGTTCAAATGTGTGTGAAATCTTATGGGACTTAGCTTCTAAGGTCATCAGTCCCTAAGCGTACACACTACTTAACCTAAATTATCCTAAGGACAAACACACATACCCATGTCCGAGGGAGGACTCGAACCTCCGCCGGGTCCAGCCGCACAGTCCGTGACTGCAGCGGACGGACATGTTGTTCGGCGCGGTATCAGTTAAGACTTAGATAGCAATGTCTAGTGTATAAATCAGAGCTGGTTCGGCAGTTCCGGCGGAGAGGTATGTTGTCTGCCGCTGTCAGTGTTAGCTGAGACTTCATTAGCAATGTTATTTGGACATATAGTTGAAAAAAGTGTGATACTATTTACGGAAATACGCAGTTCATTAGTTTATTGAAAAGCAGAAATCATTTGTGACTCTAAAGTGAAATGTAATTGTGCAGTTTCTCGTGTTCTGCTAATAAAAAGGGAGTGGCTTCCCGTATAAACAAACTGATTTAAAATCTAATTATTTCTAAAATTGCTGAGTTTCTTACAGCCTCGAGATTACGGATTGACGACCTACGTGCTGTTTCATGGACAGAGGACAACTACAGAAGACGGCCGGTTGATGAAGTTTCATTAAAACTTATGCATTCCACTCTGTGCGTTGGACGCAAATCTTAGTACAAATGAGATCAGTGACATGTCACCGCTGGTAACGTAGAGGAGGTATGAAGGAGAGAAATGTTTTTGAGGGAAGAGGTTTGTAATACACACGTATATATCAATTCTCCCACACTCTCTCTTTTTCAACTTGCCTTTTCACTGCAGATCACCGCTTGACCGCTCCTGCAGTACTGTGGCCTTATCTTCGACAGACGGCCGGCCGCGGTGGCCGAGCGGTTCTAGGCACGTCAGTGCGGAACCGCTCTGCTGCTACGGTCGCAGGTTCGATTCCTGCCTGGATGTGTGTGATGTCCTTAGGTTAGTTAGGTTTAAGTGTTTCTAAGTCTAGGGGACTGATGACCTCAGATGTTATGTCCCATAGTGCTCAAAGCCATCTGAAACTTTTTTTTCCGACAGACGTCGGATCAACTGCTTTCCTCCCTCTGCCACAATGCACTTCAAATGAAACCATCTTTTCGAATTTTGTTATCATTTTCTCCAGACCCTTAGCAGACACTGAACCAGCGCTTTTTTTTGTACCACTGAGTGTCACTCTTTGCAGACATTCGACCAGTGCCTTTTTTTATAACATTGAGTATGTGGAGAGCTACATGCGCACATTCACGCTTCCGGGAAAAGAACTATAACAGCATTGCGCTATCCTTCATGGGAACAGTAACGTTGTTCGTCTCGAACGCAAACTCTTGGGCAGCCGTTGCAAGCGGATGAGTGTGACTGAGTGCTCAGCTGCTGCTAAGCCGAGAAGAGCGACAGTTTCAACACCGACTGCAAAATTGTCGCTTGTGCTTGCGCACACCATGGACAAGGGCAGACGCCTCGGGAAGCAGATTAGAGTTCGATCGGCGGTCGGCAACTCGGTGGGGCTACTCAGGAGAGAAAACTCGGGAGACAAAGAGGCCGTGCTGCTGAGGAAGACTTCGCCGACGTTATCGACGTCAGAATAGTAAGAGCTGTGGCCTCCTGCTGACCACGAGACGTTGGTGCAAAGTAGCCTACTCGGAGGCGATCCGACTCCCCCATTCTGCACCCGATACAAGGAGCGAGAACGGGAACGAGCTTACGGAATATCGGACCAGGTTTGTGACTGGATTCAGGATTTCCTAGAAGAAAGAACACAACATGTCATTCTTAACGGTTCAAAATCTGCGGATGTTGAGGTAATTTCGGGAGTACCGCAGGGAAGCGTGATAGGACCTTTATTGTTTACAATATACATAAATGACTTAGTTGACAACATCGGTAGCTCCGTGAGGCTATTTGCAGATGACACGGTTGTCTACAAGAAAGTAGCAACATCAGATGACTCGTACGTACTCCAGGAGGACCTGCAGAGGATTAATGCATGGTGCGACAGCTGGCAGCTTTCCCTAAACGTAGATAAATGTAATATAATGCGCATACATAGGGGCAGAAATCCATTCCAGTACGATTATGCCATAGGTGGTAAATCATTGGAAGCGGTAACGACCGTAAAATACTTAGGAGTTACTATCCGGAGCGATCTGAAGTGGAATGATCACATAAAACAAATAGTGGGAAAAGCAGGCGCCAGGTTGAGATTCATAGGAAGAATTCTAAGAAAATGTGACTCATCGACGAAAGAAGTAGCTTACAAAACGCTTGTTCGTCCGATTCTTGAGTATTGCTCATCAGTATGGGACCCTTACCAGGTTGGATTAATAGAAGAGATAGACATGATCCAGCGAAAAGCAGCGCGATTCGTCATGGGGACATTTAGTCAGCGCGAGAGCGTTACGGAGATGCTGAACAAGCTCCAGTGGCGGACACTTCAAGAAAGGCGTTACGCAATACGGAGAGGTTTATTATCGAAATTACGAGAGAGCACATTCCGGGAAGAGATGGGCAACATATTACTACCGCCCACATATATCTCGCGTAATGATCACAACGAAAAGATCCGAGAAATTAGAGCAAATACGGAGACTTACAAGCAGTCGTTCTTTCCACGCACAATTCGTGAATGGAACAGGGAAGGGGGGATCAGATAGTGGTACAATAAGTACCCTCCGCCACACACCGTAAGGTGGCTCGCGGAGTATAGATGTAGATGTAGATGTAGAGTTTTGCACTATCCCCACCACGTCGTGTCAGCTCTGACCAAGTGACCCATCAGAAGTCAGAACTGGAAGGCCAATCGGAAAGCGATACGTTTCACCGCGTTCAGGTTTACACTCGTTTTCCCACTGAAGTCGTTTTTGGCGCATTTCTTGTAATTAAATATCAGCTAACGTCACATAGATGGAAAAAGTCACTAGGAGATCCTCACATGAACAAAAACTTTCTTACTTCGTTTTCAACATTCTGCTTGTTCCTGAGGTTACAAGCATCGTATTACCTTATCTCAGGCCACAGGTTCACAGATTGTTGTACGCAAATTTTTTTTTTTTTTTTTGTTTCCATCTTCGCATTTGTGACGAATTCTGAGACCATTAATGATATTTCTATTTTTACTCGTTACAAATATTTTACGTTTTCTTCGACTATGTCTCGGTTTACATGGAGTGGTTACTCAGCAACCTAATACTACAGCATAAATTCCTGTGAGCGAAGAACAGCAATGTCATTTGGAGAGCAAACAGCCTACAAGCAGACTTTCATTTCAGCTTTTTATTTTAAGAAATAAAAAACAATAGATACTGTGTTTTAAAAGCATGCGATATGTACTTTTTTATATTATGCACCATTTACATTTTAGTAAAAGGAAATATACGGAAAGTTATAATGAAAAAAGTATTTCAAAAAACATTACACTTAGCGAGTTCCAAAAATAGCTGCCAAAATCGGATCTCACGAACAAATAATCGAATTTTTTGGGGGTCATCAGTCTTCTGAGTGGTCTGATGCGGCCCGCCACGAATTCCTCTCCTGTGCCGACCTCTCCCTCTCATAGTAACACTTGTAACAAACGTCCTCAATTATGCTAAATGTATTCCAATGTCTGGCTTCCTCTTCAGTTTTTGCCCTCTATAGCTCCCTCTACTACCATTGAAGTCATTCCCTCATATCTTAACAAATGTTCTGTCATCCTGTCCCTGTTTTCCACATTTTCCTTTTCTCTCCGATTCAGCGCAGAACCTCCTTATTCCTGATCTTATCAGTCCACCTAATTTCCAACATTCGTCTGTAGCACCACGTCTCAAATTCTTCGATTCTCTCATGTTCCGGTTTTTCAACAGTCCATATTTCACTACCATACAATGTTGTACTCCAGACGTACATTTTCAGAAATTTCTTCCTCAAATTAAGGGCTATGTTTGAGACTAGAAGACTTGTCTTGGCCAGGAATGCCATTTTTGTCATTGCTAGTCTCCTTGCTCCGTCCGTCATTGGTTATTTTACTGCCTAGGTAGCAGAATTCCTAAACTTCATTTACTTCGTTACCATCGATCTTGATATTAAGTTTCTCGCTGTTCTCATTTCTACTACTTATCATTATCGTCGTCTTTCTTTTGTTTACTCTCAATACAAACTCTGTACTCTTTAGACTGTTCATTTCATTCTGCAGATGATGTAATTCTTGTTCTCTTTCACTCAGGATAGCAATGTCATAAGCGAATCGTCTCATTGATATCCTTTCACCTTGAAGTTTAATTCCACTCTTAAACCTTTCTTTTATTTCTATCATTGCTTCTTCGATGTACAGATTGAACAGTAGGTGCGGAAGACTACATCCCTGTCATACGCCCTTTTGAATCCGAGCACTTCCTCCTGTCTCTTGTACATAATAGTATATTATCCGTGTCTTTCTATAGCTTTGCCCTATTTTCTCAGCATTTTGAACATCTTGCACCATTTTACATTGTCGAACGCTTTTTCTAGGTCGACAAATACTATCAACGTGTTTTGATTTTTTTTTTAGTCTTGCTTCCACTATCAACCGTAATGTCAGAATTGCTTCTTTCATGCCTTTACCTTTTCTAAACCCAAACTGATCGTTATCTAGCACATCCTCAATTTTCTTTTTCATTCTTCCGTACTTATTCTCGTCAGCATCTTGGATGCATGAGTGTTAAGCTGATTGTGCAATGATTCTCGCACTTTTTAGCTCTCGCAGTCTTCGGAATTGTGTGAATGATTTTTTTCCGAAAGTCAAATGGTATGTCGCCAGACTCATACATTGTACACGCCAAATTGAATAGTCGTTTTGTTGCCACTTCCCCCAATGATTTTAGAAATTCTGATTGAATGTTATCTATCTTTCTGCCTTATTTGATCTTAAGTCCTCCAAAGCTCTTTTAATTTCTAGTTCGAATACTAATCAAAAATAGAAGGAGGTATTAAATCGGAGAGAACGTAATCTAGTTTCAAAGTAGGTAAAATATAATTTCTTACAGAAACTTATAGAATTTTTGTATGTTTACTTTGTTGAATCCAAGAGTCCTGCTGTAGTAGAATATTCCTGTGGAATTCATTTCTCACAGTTTTGTTTTGTGTCGTTTAAGAACACCCTCCTCCCCCCTCCCCCCTCACCTCCACCCCGATTTTAACAACAATTTCGTCTTTGAACAGGTGCCCGGTCTTATTTCTCTCTGCCAGTTATATAGTACTCTTCATAAGTCATTGTGTGTAAGCATGAAGAAAGAAGCGTCCATAGCACGACGACACTAAACCAGCTCTTCTTCAAGATCCTTACGCAAAGATGTAGGTCTGCCTCGCTTTGCTGTTGCTGCTTCCTCAGGTGTAATGTTCTTCATGTTGGACTTCATGAAAAGAATTATTTTTGGAACATGAAACTGTTCACTGACCTTCTTCCAACTCACCTGTTTTTCGACTGCATCAATATCGTTAGTCGTTTAGAGAGACTCCACTTTCTCTGATCAACCCTCCGTATTATCCTGTTGGAATCAGTAATCCAAGGGAATAACAGTGTGCGCTAATACGGAACGACTTTAAATGTGAAAATGTAAGGGGTCCAGTTTAATGAACTTCAGGAGGTCCAGTTTACGCGACTAAAGACTACCTTTTATAACAGAATATTTTTTTAACCAACATCTCAATCAAAATGTAAAAATGCTTGATACAACGATTGCGTCAAAGTACGATAGGTATTCTCTGTATGAATACCACATCAAACTTTATTACGAAAGATATCAATTTTCCATATATGCATTTACACTCTTTGTAAATAGTTGCATTTCATATAATTTATTTGGCACCCGTTAGATACGATTCATGATATAGGGCTTGCTTTTACTACTGCGCTAGCGTTCGACTGTAAATTACACCAAACATTTCTGGGAGGAATTAATCTAAAAGCTTCACATTTCACTACATTCACGCATATTTTTTTCTAATTTCAGTGTTTAAAACGGCAATACGAAAAAATACTAAACATTATTTTCACAAACAAATGCAATTATGGTAAATAAATGTGATTTTCAGAGGAAACATTTTTCACACATAAGTAGCCAGATTTTCAAAGACGCGGCAGTGATTTAGATGGTAAATAAATATCAGCTGCTTTTACATGTACGCGGATGAAGTATAGCAATTTTATATTTGCCATCCAGCTCTGATTTTTCAATGATCGCTTGGCTACATCTGCGGCGACGTGGTGGGGATAGTGCAAAAGCCTGTGTCGTTTCCATTCTCGCATACTAGGGAATGGTTGGAGTTCATGAGGCTACTCCAGGACGCAGCGAAAGACGAAATCAGCGTTAGGTATATGGACGATGACACCCTTCTGGAGCTCCAAGTGGACAGGTGGTCCGACTACTAGACTCTCTCGCCTGTATTGAATAGGTACGTCATCCCGTCTCCGAAGAAAATGCTGTAGAAGGTGAAGAAGACTACGGTGTAAGTAGGCTGTTTAGGTTTTCTTATTGGTAACGCCACGTAGCGCTCTGTATGAAAATCACTGGCTGTGCTGTGTGCAGTCTGCGGCTAGTTTGCATTGTTGTCTGCCATTGTAGTGTTGGGCAGCTGGATGTGAACAGCGCGTAGCGTTGCGCAGTTGGAGGTGAGCCGCCAGCAGTGGTGGATGTGGGGAGAGAGATGGCGGAGTTTTGAAATTTGTAAGACTGGACGTCACGAACTGCTATATATATTATGACTTTTGAACACTAGTAAGGTAAATACATTGTTTGTTCTCTATCAAAATCTTTCATTTGCTAACTATGCCTATTAGTAGTTAGTGCCTTCAGTAGTTTGAATCTTTTATTTAGCTGGCAGTAGTGGCGCTCGCTGTATTGCAGTAGTTCGAGTAACGAAGATTTTTGGTGAGGTAAGTGATTTGTGAAGGGTATAGGTTAATGTTAGTCAGGGCCATTCTTTTGTAGGGATTTTTGAAAGTCAGATTGCGTTGCGCTAAAAATATTGTGTGTCAGTTTAAACACAGTCATGTATAATTGTTCTAAGGGGAAGTTACAACGGCAGCGAAAACACTTGTGAGAGAACTACCTCGACTGTGCAGTGACGAGATGTTCCGCAAAAGACTACCCAGAACTGTTGCCTGTGATGTGGCAGTAAGGCTCCGCAACAGGACAAATAAGGATACAGAAGCAGCAGAAAGACGCCACCAAAATATTCGAGCTGCGCAAGCTTCTGGGCTACGATGCAGGTGGAGCCTCTACCGGTGGGACTGGACACCAAGCCGTGGTGCTTACGGTGTCTTCAACAAGGCCACGTAGTGATATGAAATACTGCCGCAGGTTGGTAAAGTGTGTCATGTGTCTAGAATGAAATTTTCACTCTACAGCCGAGTGTGCGCTGATATGAAACTTCCTGGCAGACTAAAACTGTGTGTGGGACCGAGACTCGAACTCGGGACCTCTGCCTTTCGGGGGCAAGCGCTCTACCAACTGAACTACCCAAGCACGACTCACGGCCCGTCCTCACAGCTTTTGTGTCATGTGTGCTGCCAAACATGCCAGTCACGGGAGCACACTTGCGAAACAAGACCAGCCGACGTGCGTCCGTTGCTACGGCCCGTAGGTAGGAAACTGGCGCGGCTCCAAAGCTTTCACTGGTCACAGCAGCGTCTACAAGAAGAGGTAGAGCGACCTGAACTAAAGTACATTTTTAACCACCAGTATTACAATATTCCCCTTTTTGATTTTATTACAGCGAAGTTTACCACTAGCGACGGTTTTTCGAGAAATCCTCAGTGCGTTGGTGTTTTCGGGCAGCATTTATCCACTGGACATAAAATAAATCAGTTACTGCTCCTTTTCGTCTGTTAGAACGGCTACCCACACCTTCTAACTACACAACGACTCTTGAAACTAGTATTCAGAATTTCTAAAAGTAAGCTATTTTGTTGAGACACCTTAATGAACGCTGTTGAATGTACACGTTATTGGACTGACCGCTGGCTTAAAATTTAAAAAAAAATTAAAAAATTAGTAAGTCGTTTCACTTTCCGGGTTAACTAACGAGGGCGTATTAGGAAAAAATAGTTATTACAAATTTTTCCGTAAGTTTCGGAGTTAATTCTTGCCAACACTTTAATCGTTCTCTTATCCACAGCCCATTCACAGGAATGCAGAACCCAGTACATTTACAAACGATGTACATTCGGGGTTAACGTACCCTTCAATAACGAAAAAGCGTAACCCCCAGTTCTCTCTACATAAGATAATGTTATTGATTCGAACATCATATTTGCCTCGTGCACTGCGACCCGAACGATCGCGAAAGTCGATAGAAAACTATTTTCGTCTTCGACGCGACGTGATGTCAAACAGACACCACGTTTGCAAACAGTATTGTGAATTGTAGGTTACTCATGCTGAACAACGAAAGACGCCACCGCCGAAGACGACGACGATGCGACAAAACAGCGGCGTTGCCGCCGGGGCGAACCGAGGACGGGGTGTCAGCGGCATCCCTTCCCAAGCAGCTGCCTCCCCCCCCCCCCCATCTCTCCACCCTCCTTAAGTACACGCGCAAGAATGGTGGGAGTGGGAGGCCGGCCGCGTGGTGCAGAGCGGAGGCAGACAGTGACCACTCGCAGAGCAGACATTCGCCGCAATGGCAGTAGGCGTCGCTACAGCACTCGACGTGGCGATAACAGCTGCCGTGGAAGAGGCGGAGTCCTGATTTATGTGGACGCTCCACGCGGAGATGGCGGCTGCCAGCCATCTGCTGCGGGGAACCTATCGCCGGCGACTACAAACAGAGCCGGCCGCTGTGGCCGAGCGGTTCCAGGCGCTTCAGTCCGGAACCACGGCGCTGCTACGGTCGCAGGTTCGAATCCTGCCTCGGGCTTGGATGTGTCTGATGTCCTTAGTTAGGTTTAAGTAGTTCTAAGTCTAGGGGACTGATGACCTCAGATGTTAAGTCCCACAGTGCTTAGAGCCATTTTTGGCTACGAACAGAGTAGCGAGCGGCACGGACCATCGAGCACACGACCACCCAGAACAACACGAAAAGACGCACTCGCACACGACCCAGACGTCCGAACAAAAGCTTCGTCCGAAGAAGATGGTCGTCAGCAGAGCAGTACAGGCGACGCCGGATGTCGATACAGCCAACTCGGACGAAGGCAAATAAAGCCCGAAATGATCAGAAATCGTGTGTGGACCACATTAGTTACCTGTGAAACAGGCTGACAAGGAACCCCTTGCTTGCAAGGTGGCAAGTTTATCCTTAATATGGCTTGTCTGAAAGTGTTGTGTTAACAGTTATGACAGAAAAAATATTAGCTGCCAATGACTCACCATGTGCACCAGCAAGGCGACAGAAAAAGAGCGTCCGGAAGGTGCAGAGCTCTACCTTCTATGGTGTGTATTACACTTCACAAAATGGACGTCGTCCATATTCAAGAAATGTTCGAAACAAACCATTAACTTGCACCATGAACACCGAATGAAAAATGGCGCGTCACAGTGATCACGAAGGTTCGCACCATCAAGACTGAAGGCGAATTCCTTGGGAGTTATCAAACGTGCAGTACGTTCAACTAGGTATCCACTCTTAAAAAATGCGTATATAATCATATTGGTGTAACGTGGTGATAAGAACTGATGGAATGTGATGGCAGGCAACTGAATGCGAAACAGTCTGCCGTGCAGCTTATCGAGAAACCGGCTATCCCTTCTACATCTACATCTACGTGATTACTCTGCTATTCACAATAAAGTGCTGGCAGAGGGTTCAATGAACCACCTTCATGCTGTCCCTCTACTGTTCCACTCTCGAACAGCACGCGGGAAAAACGAGCACTTACATTTTTACGAGCGAGCCCTGACTTCTCTTATTTTATCGTGATGATCATTTCTCCCTATGTCGGTGGGTGCCAACAGAATGTTTTCGCAATCGGAGGAGAAAACTGGTGATTCAAATTTCATGAGAAGATCACGTCGCAGCGAGAACCGCCTTTGTTTTAATGATTGTCACTCCGATTCACGTATCATGTCTGTGACACTGTCTCCCCTATTTCGCGATAATACAAAACGAACTGCCCTTCTTTGTACTTTCTCGATGTCATCCGTCAGTCCCAACTGAGGCGGATCCCACACTGCACAGCAGAACTCCAGAATACGGCCGACAAGCGTAGTGTAAGGAGTCTATTTGAAGACGCACCTTCTAAATGTTCTGCCATTGAATCGCAGTCTTTAGTTTGCTCTACCCACAATATTATCTATGTGATCGTTCCAGCCGGCCGGAGTGGCCGAGCGGTTCTAGGCGCTTCAGTCTGGAGCCGCGCGACCGCTACGGTCGCAGGTTCGAATCCTGCCTCGGGCATGGATGTGTGTGACGTCCTTAGGTTAGTTGGGTTTAAGTAGTTCAAAGTTATAGGGGACTGATGACCTCAGAAGTTAAGTCCCATAGTGCTCAGAGCCATTTGAACCATTTTTTTATCGTTCCAATTTAGGTTATTTGTATCTGTAATCCCTATGTATTTAGTTGAATTTACAGCCCTCAGATTTGTGTGACTTATCGGGTAATCGAAATTTAGCTGATTTCTTTTAGTACCCATGTGAACAACTTCGCACTTTTCTTTATTCAGGGTCAATTGCCACTTTTCGCGCCATGCAGATATCTTATCTAATTTATTTTGCAAGTCTTTTTGATCATCTGATGACTTTACAAGACGGTAAATGACAGCATCATCTGCAAACAATTTAAGACGGCTACTCAGATTGTCCCCTATGTCGTTAATATACATCAGGCGTAGCTGCAGATAGTGGGACAATATGTATTACAGGGACGGAGAAAAACGAACATGCAGATGGTCAATTTCTCCAGTAGTTCCAGGTTGCATGAAATGTAATGTCACACATTTTTCAGGAGGTTTGTTGTAAAGGAGTATGATTTTTACACGCAGACCAGGAATCAACCAAAAACAAGTTATTTTGGCAATCTATTGCTCTTACGTCTTCAAGGTCTGTACAGTTATTTGAAGTTATGCAACCACACACAGTTTCCCTTAAAATCACTGTAAAGGCTCACTGTTGCGTGCAATTTGATGTGCATAAGTAGTAGGTCACTATCATGCACATGCTGTAAATTGTAACGAGCATCCTTGAAATGAGCAAACGCCAGTTTTTGTAACAAGTGCACCTTGCCCTTTGGATATCTGTAGGTACTTTAATTCACTACACGACCATGCTGCTGCGAACTTATTGTAAATCTGCTCGTAACTGTTTTCTTACTACGCTGTGCATTACCTTCCATGTGCGTAATTATCTTTAGTTCCCCCTACTTGGTCAACAATTGTCCTTTTTGTGACTGGATTCGTGATTTCCTCTCAGAGAGGTCACAGTTCGTAGTGATAGACGGTAAATCATCGAGTAGAACCGAAGTGATATCTGGCATTCCGCAAGGTAGTGTCATAGGCCCTCTGCTGTTTCTCATTTATATAAATGATCTAGGTGATAATCTGAGCGGTGTGCGGACATTTGCCACGCCGGACATTTGCCACGATTTCACCTGCTCCGAAGGGTTGGGTACCTCGTCCCCCCCTCCTCCACCACCTCTCCATCGCTTACTGAGCCTTTCCGCTGGTTTACTTAACACAGAACCAGAATCTCTTTGGATTTTGCGTCACATGTCTAGAGAGAGTTTCGTTGTAGAAGCTATTAAATGCATCTCGCATTGAAATCCGCACCAAATTTCGTGCCTCAGTAAAACTTAGACAATCTTCGAGATTTTGCGTTCATCTAAATTATACTTGGCTTTTTCGGTGCTCTTGCAGCGGCTTTCTGTCGTGTTTTGTGTACCATGGGGGATCAGCTCCGTCTTTTATTAATTTATTTGGTATGAATATCTCGAGTGCTGTTGATACTGTTTCTTTGAACTTAAACCACATATGGTCTTCACTTACATAGTTTGAAAGGATTGGAAACTGTCTTAGAAAGACGTCAACCGAATTTTTAGTTGCTTTTATAAATAGATATATTTCGCGTTTAGTTTTGGTGAATTTCTTTGCTACGGAATTGAGCCCTGTATCCGTCGTGATGCTCAGGATTATTTGTTGCTAAGAGGTCAAGTGTGTTTCCGTAACCATGTAAGGTCGGGACACACACGTCCGGGCCGTGTCAGGGCCCAGCGTCGGAAGAGTGACGGCCGTGCTCCGGTCCGTTCCTGCAGGGGCCACACATGACCGGCGCACGTCCGTGTCTTTGTTGTTCCTTGTAGTGACTCGGACGCGGTGATCTGTGTTTCTGTTTGTGAAAGCTGTAAAACATGTTCACTAATTTTCGTAATAGTGAATTAGGACTTATAGCACTTGCTTTAGATGAAGAGGCAAAAGAACGAAGGCAAACAATACGCTTAGCGTCCCAAAGAGTAAAACTTTACACGGAACTGATGTTAAACTTCCAATGGTAATTGTAGGCGATGAAGCTTTTCCTCTCAAAACATACCTGATGCGACCATATCCTGGCAGGAACTTAACAAATGACAAGGCTATATTTAATTATCGTTTGAGTCGGGCAAGAAGAATATGCGAAAATGCATTCGGTATATTGCAACAGAAATTTCGAATATTTAGAAGAATCCTTCAGGGAGATCCTAATAATCTTACAATGATTGTGATGGCTGCGTCTGTACTGTACAACTTTATTCGAAAAATGGAAGGTTATAGGGTGCCCGAACAGAGAATGGAAACTGCTGATGGATCCGGAAGACCATCAAATCTTCGGAACCTACCTCGAATTCGTGGGAGATCAACAGATGATGAATTTGCTGTACGAGAACAACTCAAAAAATTCCTGAATTCTCCACAAGGGACTGTGGAATGGCAAGAACATGTCGCCTTGGCGATATAACGATGACATAAACCAAATATCTGTTTGTAAAATAAAAAGTAAACAAATATCTTTCGGGTATTAAAACGTGTATAGTTTTTATCTTACATTTGGCTTGTAGATCTGTTGCAGTTGTCTTCCAAACTCTGTATTTGTACTCGATATTCCTGTAGTTTTCACTTCCCTGATCGTAAAGAACAGGAAACTTACGAACTTCTTCTATTAGTCGTTCCACATCCATGTTTTGTACACAGAACAGTCTTGCGCAGTTGCACAGCTCACAAGACATTTCTACCGCCAGGCCGTGTCCGTCATGTGAAAAATTAAACACGGCGAATCCCGCCCGGACCGGCCCCGGCCCGTTGACGTTCCACGTGCACGGCCCGGTCAAGTGGGGCCCGCTACGTTTGTTCTAATGATGCATTTCGTTGTCCGGGTGACGGCCGATACTCGGACGTGTCTCGGCACGGACAAGGTCCGGACATGTGTGTCCCGACCTTTACAATTTGAATGGCCTCGTATGCGTTGCCGGCGATGGGCGAGACATGGCAGAGTCTCTGACCAGAGAGTAGTATGTAGTTAGTTGTTGTTTGTCTTCAATAGTCTGCAGTAGTGTTCGGTAGTCTGCAGTAGTCGGCGCGTGTCTGCGAGTGTCGGCAGTCTGCTCTGGTCGGGACTCTGGAGGATGAGTATTATTGTAGAAGGTAAAGAAGCAGCCTTGCGCATATCTAGTAATGTATATTAACTGTCATTAATTTCTTTTAAAAAAATGCCCCAATAATAATTTTTATAATATAAAGTAATTTTTTTAAGAAAAGCATTCATTTCAATTTAAGAATATTTCCAATGCATGATCATTCCGTCCAAGAATAAGAAAAAAATATAGCCCAGCATTGCACGAAGCTGTGCCGAAAAGTTTTTACGTAAGAGCAGATATATTCGCAGTTTTTATTGAGGTAAGAATTTTTCCTTTTTTATTCAGAATACAGGGCCGAGGCGCAGCGCTGCTGTCGTCATAAAATTTACCAGGTTACTGAATTTTTTTTATTATTTCCGGGTTTAGGAACTGAATTTTGTGGTTACATTAAATGTGAATGCATTTCTGCACAGAGATTATAAATGGGAACCAATTTTGTTCAGAGGTTACAATATATAAAATTCATTTAATTATTATTTTTGTGCGGAGGTTACACTTGGTTCATGGTTTCTAATTTAAAAATGATTCTGTGGGGAGGTTACACTTGGCGACATCCGGCCAGGATCGTATTTCTTGGTGAATCTTCTGATAAGTAGTCATATATCTGCTCTTATTTACTTAAATGTAGTTTGCATCTGGCGCAGCGCATTTACTAATTTGTCACTCTTTCTTTCACAGATCTTCGGCAATTTGTTGCTCTTTGTTGTAATTGTGTTTGTTACATTTTTGCATTGTCCTTGTTTCATTTGTGCTTAATTTTGATTTGTGAAAAATGCCGCGAAAAACTGTTAACAGTACATCGCGATGTACAATGAGTGAAATAGCCGACTCGAATAGCTTGACCGATAATACTTGCAACACTCAGTGTAATAGCGACAGTCCTCCATTTACGGATAATCAGTGCGTACCGATCACTAATATTGATTTTGATCCTAATGATAAACAAATAAATTCAATTATGTCCTCTGTTAACTTAACGACAATTGAAGACGCGGGACGTTCTGTTACAATGAACGCTGCCCAGCTTGAAACACCCGGTTTGCAAAATTTGCGTAGTGAACAGATAATTATTTCTAACGAAAATGAACAATGTACTCAAAGTACGTCAAATTTATTTGATTCCGAGGTAGTGACTAACAGTGCACATCCCATTAGCAAACATTTTCAAGAATCACAGAATATCCAAATGGATGCACAAAACGTGACAATTGCAGGTATGCCATCAAACAGCACAGAGAATAGAGTACGTAATATTGGGTTGGATCAAATTATGGCACTATTGCTACAACAGAGTGAAAATTTCAAACAACTTAATGAAAATAATGAAAATCTCAAACAACAACTTAATGAAAAACTAGACAACAATTACAAACAGTTGAGTGAAAAACAAGACAACCTTAATGAAAATTTCAAACAACTTTATGAACAGATTACAGCCGTTGCCGTGCAATGTCATGATACTAAAGAACAATTACGTGAGGAAATTAAGGCTTGTGCTAGGAAAAGTAGTGAAGAAATTAGATCTGTTGCGCAAGAATTAAGGAATACGCAGGCAGCTGCAACAGAATCACTTAGAGACGAAATTAGTGCAGTCGGTAGACAATGCTCTGAAAACGCAACACAGTTACGCGACGAGTTTAAATTAATGTCAGCAGAACTTTCGCGCACACTGGATGCAAAAGTAGACGCGAAATTCGACCAACAGAACAGTCAAATTGACGAGCGTTTTAATCACCACCTACAAAACAGTGAAACGCGTTACCGTAAATTCATACGGGAACAAAATAAAGTAAAACGACAAGTCATGGAAACAATTGCTGCACAGAGACAGGACGATAAACGCAAATTGTTTACGAAAGCAAAAACATACGTAGACAACAATATTGCTACGGTATCAGACGAAATTAATACTATCAAACAGTTGAACACCGAATTGTGTGATGAAATTTCCGATCTTAAATCAAAAACAGATACACGCACAGTAGACTTTCAGACAGTGACCGACAGACTTGAACAATTAGAATTAATACAGGATCCCGATGCCATTAAAGCAGACGTTAAAAAATTGAACGAAACCACACGTAAAATACAAAAACAATTTAATGCTTGTGACACTAAAAACGATGATTACGTAAAAATACTGACTGAAAAATATGATGAATTGGCCAGTCGTATTGACGTTATTGAAAGTAATAATGACAGCAAATCAGACGATACTTCACCGATTTCGTTTAATCAAACACCTGAATTTCAAAATTTACAGCAGACGATCAGTGAGATACATTCGTCCAATAATACATTACGTAGAAAATTGTCAACTTTACAGCAAGAAGTGACACAGATGAAAAATGTTTCAGTCAATAACACGTCACAGCATACGGCACATTCCGAACATTTGTCACACTCACACAGCCAGTATAATTTAGATAATTTACAGAGAGCACGTGAGTTAGATTCCGAACAGTCACAGACAAATAGATTCTCATACAACCCTGAACCTGCTAAAACATACAGAGACGATAACGTTGATTATAAGCAATTTTTATCTGTAAAAAAATCTAAGGTACTTAATAATGACAGAACACAGAGTCACGCTTTGGAGTGGATACGACAATTTGCCTTTCTTTTTTCAACAGCATTGCCTGTAACGCAGAAACTAAAATTTATTTGCAGCGCATAATTGACCTCAGGGGATTCATTACGCTTTAATGAATATGTGTCGTAGCGTGCACACGGCCCCGAGCCGTAGTAGTGCTGTTTCATCTTTAGTTTTCTGCACTGCTGCCTTCTCTTCTACTATCCTTTATATCTATCAGAACAGCTCTTCAGCTATCGATCTATCTAGGATTAAGAATGAGTACAGAAAACCTGATACGACAAGTTTTACCGAAAGTGACAATTTTATCATTATACGTTCCCGAAATGACAAGAACTACCAGCGTAATTTTAATATCAGAGAAAATTTTAATCATCAGTATGTGTAAAATTATCAGCAACAGCGGACGCATTTTGGTAACAATAGAGGTTTTTCACCGCAATAGCAACAAAACCAGCCGGTTAGCATACCTAACCAACAATGCAGTCTGCAAGGTCAACCAAGCTTTAATGTTTCGCCGCTTACACGTATAGTGCCAGCTCCAACAAATAGTAACGCACAGCAACAAGGAAATCAGTACGTACAGAAAACACATCATTTCAATTCCTATCGCAACGCGCCATGTAGAAATGACTATCATGACAGACGTAAAAGTAATGAGCACAATTTTCAGCGTACGTTTAATAACAGTCGGTCTTATCGGCAGCAAAATCATTCGCAACAACATATTATCATGAATGAACCAGACAGTAGATATCATCCCGAACGTAATACGCCAGGAAGAAATAACAGAACAGTACAAATAGTGGAAATGCCACAGCATCCTCCAGAAAATAATAGCACGTCAGATAGAATTTGACTAGATACAGTACAGGTTGCATATTGCAGCAACGCAAGCAATACTTCAGATACACAGATTCTTGCTTACGAAAATGTTATTTGAAACATGCTTTGTTGAATGCACCACTTTTATCGCACCCAGATCTTACTAGAAATTTTTCAATTGCCACCGACAGTTCTAACACCGCTTTAGGTGTACACATTTTTCAGGAAATTGAAGAAGATGGTTCTACAATAATTAAAAACATCGCCTTTGCGAGTCGCATTCTGTCACCTGCTGAACGTAATTATTCTGTTACAGAACTTGAAACATTATGTGCTGTATGGGCATTTACGAGATTTCGGCATTTCCTTTATGGAAGACATACGACCGTTTATACAGACCATAGAGAGATACAGTTTTTACTTTCCGCTAAATTTACACACAACAGATTAAGCAGATGGAAACTTTATTTACAGGAATTTAATTTTACAATTGTTCACATTCCCGGCACACAAAATATTGTAGCAGACGCACTATCCCGTTCTCTCAGCAACAATCAGCAAGACATCGCAACCAACTTCTGCAAAGCAAATTTCAGCGTCATGTACATTCAACAAGTGACATTTGAAAATTTCATTTCCTCGTCATTACAAGACATAGCACAAGAGCAGAGTAAAGACAAAGTATGGAAAGAGATTTAACACCTTTGGCAAGATAGGAATAATGTTACCATCAGAAACCATTACACTGTACGCAATAATATTCTGTTTCGCCGCTCTCACCCTGACAGCAACAATTGGTTATTATGCATTCCTGACGAACTTGTTAACAAATTAATTTGGTATACTTATTTAAGTTACGCACATTACGGAGCCAGAAAATGTTTTCTTATACTGAGACAGAACTGTTATTTTACCAACATGGAGAAACGTATTCGACGAGTTTTAGCGTCATGCAAAACCTGCCAGAAAGCTAAGTCAGATACGACTTCACATATTCCTCCATTACATCCCATTGTACCTGTTAAATTGAGACACATGGCCGCTGTAGACATTTTTGGTCCGATTCCCAGAACTAATAGAGGTTTTTGCTACATCTTTGTCGCTGTTGAACTCACTTCAAAATTTGTTACCTTCACTCCGTTACGCAAAGCTACTGATAAAACTGTTTCGAAAGCATTTGTAAAACATTTTCTATTTCAAGTAGGGCATGTGTTGAAAGTAATTTCCGACAAGGGTCCACAGTTTCGATCTGCTATATGGACACGTATGTTACGAGCTAAAAACATTTCTCCGATCTATATATCCAGGTACCATGCTTTTTCGAACCCTTGTGAACGATTAATGAAATAAATTGGTAAACTGTGTAGAATATACTGCCATAAAAGACATATTGATTGGGACACACACATACTCTCATTTCAGGATGTAATTAATTCCATACCAAATGAATCTACTATGCTATCTCCGTCTGTTATACTGAAAAATGTTGAACCACCTAACAAAATTAAAGAATTAGTAACCTTTCCTACATCTCGTCGACTACGACACCATGAAATAATTGACACTGCGCTGAACTACATCAAACGTGCCGCAGAGCGCCGGAGAACACAGCAAAAACAGGTTTGTACTCGCCGTGACTTTCACATTGGACAGAAGATATTAGTACGTACACACCATTTATCCAACAGAGGAAAGAATAGATGCAGTAAATTTGAGCTTCTATATGCAGGTCCATATCGAATTCGCAGCATTCCTCACCCCAATGTAGTACACGTCGAAACTTTGAGAACCAGAAAAAGCAAGGGCAATCACCATGTCTCCAACATCAAACCCTTTATTGAATGAACATACTTTATGATTTATCACACTGTAATGCCATTTCCTAATTTTTTTGTGACCACTTATGCAATTTTATCCACATGAACACTTACTGTTGATTATCGTATTTTTTCTTGGCAAGTTCCCGACAAGGTAAGGTTAGCAGGTCGCACTTCTTGTCGTTGCACATCAGACCATGCATATTTTTTCCAGAAGAACTTACACATTTTATGACCACTTATGCAATTATATTTATGTGACTACTTACTGATGATTATCGTATTTTTTCTTGGCAAGTGCCCGGCAAGGTAAGGTTAGCAGGTCGCTCTTCTTGTCGTTACACATCAGACCATGCACATTTTTCCGGATAAACTTACATATTTTATGAACAATTATGCAATTATATCTAGTGACATATTAATTTTATCAAATTCTCTCTCCATTAAAGTCTTCAATTCTCGCCTCTATTAACTACACAACATACTAGCTGAACACAAAGAAAGTCATTTCTTGTCGTTATATATCAGACCATGTACATTTTCCATTTTTTATGTATGTATGATTGTTTTCCTGATTTGTTTGTATGCACTATGAAATATTTAAGATATAACAAACACCAGTTGACATTAACATTTTGCCTTATGATATCTCAACATCGTGACTATTTTACATTTTGTTTGCTGCTACATTGTGATACTCTGTGTACATTTTTGCACCTGCACACTGTCTGTGTTTTTGACATATTACGTTTTCCGTCATGCAATGCTGTATGCTCAATTATATCACTAGAAACCAGTTTCTATTTAATGGGTATATGATTTAAATGCAAGACATTAATCATTGTTCATCATTTTCAGAAAGAAATAACGTGTAAAAGAAATAAATTAAACAGAAATGGGAATTTCACCTTCGGAATGAACGAAAGAAGATGCAATACCTCGTCACGAAGAGTAAATGGATCAGAATTAACAAGCATTAACGAGAATATACTATGCACATCGTATGATAGCAGTCTTAACTAATTTTTCTTTCAGAATACGAGGCGATTGATGCAGGCTGTCAGACAGAACTACACATCTTAGTTTTAGTGATGAAATATGCTAGAAATAAGGAATAGTTGTATAATGAATAATGAAGTGACTTTTTTGCAGATGATAATGAATGATGATGAATAGTGATGAGGAGTATGCTACTGTGGATAATGAAGTTTTTCTTTATAGGTGATGATAATAATGAGGTTATGATGATATGGATAATGAAGTTTTTCTTTACAGGTGTTGATAATAATGGAATTATGATGATATGGATAATGAAGTTTTTCTTTGCAGATGAGGATAATGTTGAAGTTTATGTATTTATGCTATGTAGTTATTAAAGTATTTGTTGCAGTTCGTTTTGACAGTATGTCTTATGTTGCATGGTTTTGGAAAGGACAGCTAGAGAACATATATATTTTATACACATTTCACTACCTATTAATTCGAAGTTCACTACTTTTCAGCATAATATGCGTTTCTTCTTCCAGTTTAATAATCCATTTTGTATTTTTTGCAGGAGAAATTATTCACTAAATTAATACGCTATAAGCAGTTAATCATTAACCTGTTCTAGTACTTGCATTTTTTCTTACCCATTTGTGTGTGTCATTCATGAATGTGATCACATATACTCTACTTGTTTCATAACCTTGCTACAGCTGACTCATGACAAATGACGTTACACATCTTCATTTGCAGCAATAAGTCAAATGCAAATATTGTTATGCCCCAGTAATTAATTATCGATCCCAACGCAATGCATTGCTAGCACCAAAAAAAAATGTATTACCTGTCCCAAATAATGCTACCAGTTTAAGAGAGTTCTGAGTAATACTGAATGATGTTTTCTAGTCACAGACGTTGAATAATAGTTACAGTATGTTACATTTTCAATATGTCCTATGTCACTGGAATGATCAGTTCTGAGTAATACTGAATGATGCTTTGTAATAATGCATAAATACTATGCCAATAATTTCTGTAAATAATATTTTGTTATACTCTATAAATGCTATGCCAATAATTGACTCTCATTTTGAATGATAACTTCTGAATAATACTGAATAAGGTTTTATAAAAACATAAGAATACTTTGTAACTGGCCAATGAGTGCCAATAATTATTTTAAGTATGTCGTATGTCACTTGAATGACGAAAAATGTTTTGTACCATTCAATACTTGCTATATGTTTTGTAACTGGCCAATGAATGCCAACGATTACTATAACTAAGTGAATTATGTTAATACTACGCCATTCATTAGCTCCTGTTTTCAATGATGACTTCTGATGGTTTGTAACTGGCCAATGAGTGACAATGTTCACTGTAATCAGATGATTTACGAACATTATTCTGTAATACTTCATACATGGTACAGAAATGTTAAGTAACTGGGCGATGAGTGCCACCAATTACTCAAATCAGTTGTTAGACTAGTGTAATTCTCAATGAAGACTAGTATGTGACTTAATGTCCTTCACCTTCTGACCTAATTACCAGAAATTACTGCAATATCCGTTTGTCCTGTCTATCCTCATGATCATGGAGCACTATATTTGGTTTTTGCACTAATTCTACGTTGGTGTACCTTACAAGAACGTGGTGTTGACACGACATGCTGTCCACCACCTTGAGCGATGGAGATGTTATTATGGTCCCACTGTTTGGTATACCTAATGTACTACCAAAAAGGTAACATGGAATATTACTACGACATTTCAGTGTCTTGGCTACACTGATTAATACTTCAAGGAAAAGAACTTCAGATTGTCTCACCTGGTGTTGTGCTTCTGTAGAAAGATATGGACATTCAGTGCAGCTGCTACAACCATGATGCAGTCCTTCCCTTTCCTATCCTAGTTCTTGTAAAATAGTAAAAAAAAGTATATACAGTGCGTGTGCACTTTTGTCATTTTGTTAACATGATTTGTATTCATCGCATATACATTTTGTGATTTGCTGATATGTTCTGAACTACAGCACGTGTGCACTTTTGTCATTTGTTAATATGATTTGTACTCATTGCCTATACATTTGTGATTTCCTGATATATTCAGTACTACAGTGCGTGTGCACTTTATGTCATTTGTTAATATGATTTGTACTCATTCCATATACATTTTGTGATTTGCTGATATATTCTGAACTACAGTGCGTGTGCACTTTATGTCATTTGTTAATATGATTTGTACTCATTGTGTATACATTTTGTCTCTGCTTGATATGTTCTGTACTCAGTGCATGTGCACTATATTTTATTTCATGTTCTGCACTTATATATATATGTATATATTCTGTGATTGTAAACTTAGTTAATTAAGAAAAATTTGTTGCTCATGGCAAGTCCAATTGACTCACCATCGCTGCCAAATTTTTGCCCCCCCAGTGGAGGGTTATGTAAGACGTATGCGTTGCCGGCGATGGGCGAGGCATGGCAGAGTCTCTGAGCAGAGAGTAGTATGTAGTTAGTTGTTGTTTGTCTTCAATAGTCTGCAGTAGTCTTCGGTAGTCTGCAGTAGTCGGCGCGTGTCTGCGCGTGTCGGCAGTCTGCTCTGGTCGGGACTCTGGAGGATGAGTATTATTGTAGAAGGTATAGAAGCAGCCTTGCGCATATCTAGTAATGTATATTAACTGTCATTAATTTCTTTTAAAAAAATGCCCCAATAATAATTTTTATAATATAAAGTAATTTTTTTAAGAAAAGCATTCATTTCAAATTAAAGAATATTTCCAATGCATGATCATTCCTTCCAAGAATAAAAAAAAAATATAACCCAGCATTGCACGAAGCTGTGCCGAAAAGTTTTTACGTAAGAGCAGATATATTCGCAGTTTTTATTGAGGTAAGAATTTTTCCTTTTTTATTCAGAATACAGGGCCGAGGCGCGGCGCTGCTGTCGTCATAAAATTTACCAGGTTACTGAATTTTTTTATTATTTCCGGGTTTAGGAATTGAATTTTGTGGTTACATTAAATGTGAATGCATTTCTGCACAGAGATAATAAATGGAAGCCAATTTTGTTCAGAGGTTACAATATATAAAATTCATTTAATTATTATTTTTGTGTGGAGGTTACACTTGGTTCATGGTTTCTAAATTAAAAATAATTCTGTGGGGAGGTTACAACGGAAGGTAGATTGAAGTCACTGCCAACTATGATTGCATGAGTAGGGTACCTATTTGTGATGAGACTCAAGTTTTCTTTGAACTGTTCAGCAACTGTTTCATCTGAGACCGGTGGTCGGTAAAAGGAGCCAGTTATTAATTTATTCCGGTTGTCGAATATAAGTTCTGTCCATACTAAGTCACAGGAACTATCTGCTTCAATGTCGTTTGTGAGTTGGAACACACATTACAGTATTTTTCCTTAAGTTGTGCTTCTTGTTTCTGTTGTAGTGCAGATCATTACAATTACGGCTTTTCCCTCCAAAACCTAGGAGGCTTTCTCTGTGAACCTGTAAATACCAGAGCTAAACAATGTAGAACAACAACGTACTTTACAAGCATAGCATTCTGTATTACTTCATTTCCTTATTTCTAACATTTTAAAATTGTACGTCGACTTTAGATGACACGTCAATCATAGATGTTCTTATTCTATTTAGTGAACGTAATTTCAGTCATGTTTTGAACAGTGTCCCGATACACTTTATTAAAGTTTCGCCGCAAGGGATATCGCATTTTAGAGAGTAAATTAATATGGAGTATGTTGTGCTTCTTTTCAAGCATTCACATACCCATTTCTTCTTTCCGTGATGTCTTTTGGGTATGCAGTTGTAGTAATTAAAGTAGGCACAAATGCAGTGATCAAAAAGAAATGATTAGCGTACATTCACATTCTCTTTACATCGTTCCTTTCTTGTTACTCCCTTGGCGATGGACTGTTTCTATCACAATCAGTAAGGGTGAAAAGAAGCTACCGTACAGCAGAGGAATCTATATTTATACTTGACAGAACTAATTATATACTGACATAACCGTCGGTATTGCCTTCGTTTCCCAAAAGTTATAAATCTTTCGATTTCGGAAAAGAAGCTCTGTTTTTGGCCAAGATGTCGAAGAAGAAGGTCCCTTACTTACTGGTTGTACCGAGTAAGATGTGGAGACGGCGGTTTGAAAGCGGACGGAAGAAGTACGAGGAAGGGCGTCCCTTACCTGAGGGATCGCTACCTGGCAAAGGGCCACGTCCGGCGTGGCAAATGTCCGGCATTCCTACAACAGCACTGCTTCTGTCAGCTTCGGCTGCTCAGTATTCGGAAGGCCTAGCAGAGAAAGCTACGATAGCAGTTACTAGTGATCCACTTGCGATCTGTGGAGGGTACGTTACTTATTTGTTTTAGTAGTAAATATTTGTCATGCATGTATTATTGTGTTTGCGACATGTTCTACATCCTGGAGGACCTCCTCACTACGGTCCAATTGAAATGAAAGTAAATCTAATCTAATCACAAACTGTGTGTCATACTTGAATGAACATTGTAAATAGCAAATGACTCGGCTTTATGTTACATGTCGCCCATTGCTTGAGACACCATTGAAAATTCCAAGTTATGTATGTCAGTCTTCTTATTTGTAATAAAAACTATTAACGTTATTTGCTTGAATTATTGTATAGCATTCTGAGAATGCAGCATCCTTTAGGCACCCTATACGAGACGAGGGGGCAGTACCCCACAGATAAGAATACTGAAATATTAATGATAGACCTCTACACGCACGAATATATAATAAAAAATCAACGACCAAAATCAAATTGTACAACTTTACTAGAATTCACCTTTGCCTTCATCGTCCATATTAATGGGTGCTTTACAATTTTCGCCTTAAATTATTTTATATTTTCTGCGTCGTAGTACATAATTGGGTCTGTTTAAACTAGATAATGATTAAACTTGAACTTCTTTCTCACTCCTATGTACTTGATGTAACTGTGTACATACTTCACTATTATTTCACACTTCTTCCTGTCTCGATAGGAACATTGTGAGAAGACACTATGCCAAGCAAAATTCCTTACAAAATATACCAGACAAAGTTTTTTTTCTCTTCTTTTAGAACGCGTATCGAAATGAACGTTATGAAAGGACTTTTCGAGAAGAGTAGTATTGCTACGGTGGTTTGATGTGTAATAAATGTTGACACGCCATGAACCCAATATCATGCCATCCGTCATCCACTAATTCTGTTTATATGACAATTATAACTTCACTGTCCGTGTAACTAGATTTGTTTTTATTTTTGATTCGATATTAGCTATGGTTAGGTACCTCCACAACAATATTTTTAAATTCATGCAATGTCACCTCACTCAGTAATAAACATTGATACGTCACATTTTGAGAAAAGAATCTACGTTGTGCAGTATATTACCAAAAGATTACACTCTTTGTCCTGAACATCAGTCTTACTCTTTGTTTCGTTGTCAGCTGCCGTGCTCACACAAGTTATCCAGTATTTCATCTCGTGTAAATGTGAAAACTAGAAATCCACAAGATGTCTCACCATGTGTGTTTAATAGTAATTTTTGGTTATGCTCCAATTTTTTCTGGTCATACGGCACTACAAGTTATTTCATCACACCACACTATGTGTGGTCTACATAAATACTTTAAGAAGCCTGCAGAAGTGTGTGCAGCTATATACTATCCGACAACAATATTATTTCATAATACAACGATTAATGAGCTATGTTTCAATGGACGGAATTTCTAAACTATTTGATGTGAAGTGTTTAGATATGAGACATCTTGTGAATTGTCTGTTGTTACATTGTATAACGAAATTAATGATGAAGTGCTCCTCGCATTATTGTAGCAGTTTCACCCAATCTTCTAATTCTACTAACAATATATTGCAACCACAAAGTCCTCTTTCTTGTCGTCATCTGTGTTTCATTTCATTAGACAGTTTTACTACATAAGCATAATATTAAGAATCGAATTAACGGTAAATTTAAATTTACTCGGATCATGTTATACTAATTCCATCAGTGGCATTTTCATCAAACGAAAAATATTGAATTTTCATCTGTCACGTAACGTATGTATGTGTTAAAATATTTCATGCATATTCTAATCTAGTTATATGTGCGTTTTATAGTCATTTGTGGCTATTCTCCAATTTTTTCTGGTTATATTGCGCTACAAGTTATTTCATCACACCATACAATGTGTGGTCTACATGAATATATTAAGAAACCTGCAGAAGTGCGTACAGCAATATACTATCCGACCACAATATTATTTCGCTTGGCATCCCGTGATGTTACAGTAAATAAGTACAGGGGAAAATTAGGGAAAACGCAACACACTGTGAATTCCTCCAAAGCAGGTGTGCATATCGTATGAAGTGGTTCAGCGTGGCTTTGCAAAATATCACGATAAAAGCTCGTGATAAGGTGACCGAAGTGGCCTCACTCTCAAGTGCAATAATATTCTGGTCGAATAATACAAAAGAATACTGCACGTGCAAAATAATTTTAAACTAAAACAATATTCAGCGGGAATGCAAAGAAATAACTCGCAGTTCAGCAGTGTATTATTTTTATTCCATTTAAGTATATTTACACAAAATATGACTGTGTGGAGTCCTACGAAACTGATATACATGATTCATAAACGCAGAGTTTAAACGTCAGTACTCCATCTTCCAGCGCAGTCAAGTGTTTGCAGAAAGAGGAACATTTCGTTGTTTACTTCTAGGGGGCCATGAAGGGGACCTCAAGACCACCAGTCGCCAGTTGATGTCGTTCGCCAACAGCACCCAAACATGTGAGCTGTTGGGGGTTCAACCTGTAAAAATAAATAAAAAAGATCCGATTACAGAAACAAATTATGAACATAATTATTACGTACGCTTTATTATCGTTATTTAATGCTGATCCTACTGCTATCCAACACTTAAATTCTCCTGCTCCTGTCAACAAGTAATGAACAGTTTGCACTATAAACTTCTGGTGTCTCATGAAGATCTCTCGGAATTCGAAATCCATCAAATTCGACAGCGACAACTGATTGTATTGGCTTATCGAAGATGCGTACCACTTATAGTAATACAAGACGTTAATATACCAATTCTTCTTATTTGTGGCGGCGCATGCTGAAAAGGGCGTCACGCAAACAATGTTTGTCCTATTCAACAAATGAAGCAATATGTAAGGTAATGAGTAGTATTTGCCACGAAACATGGACTTCTGTTATATTTCCTTAATGGGTCGTGGTACGAGAACATGATATTCAGCAAGTGATAGTAAGCAAAGGTATGAGCATTTTTCAGTTCAATAATACGAGGTTTTTTCTATTGAGCTAAAGAAGTAGCTGCGACATTTAAAGTGGGGCAAGACGCCTTCTTAGCGACATTCGTCATCTGTCAGAAAGAGGAGAACCGTGATACAATGCTTGTTGGTGTCTAGAATTATTTTCCCATACAGAAGTAAGACAGGCCGATTTAACCATAAGTATCACGCTAACATTGCACTGTGGGCCGCAGTCTAGCTGTTTCTAATGTCTTTCGCATATTCATGACAGTAGTTTATAAGATGCAGCATGAAAAATATTTCATGCAATTAACTCAGAGAGGTTATGCGCGTTCCGATAAGCATTAAGTTTGAGCAAGTTAAAGAAAATCTTTATCACAAAATTTTAGTTAATGCCTTAACTGATGTATCAAATGAAACAATAGGTTTCCTACCAGTCGCTATCCGCAACACCTCCATTATCAGGTGGATTTACATGTTTTAGTACGACATGTAAGTGATGTATAACGACAAGGAAAGAAGTCCGTGACCACTGGAGACAGTGCCACAGATTATCCCAGAGTGATAATAGTCGAAAAGTTGACAGTTTCATTTATACCAAGAAACGGTCGCAAACCCAAATCAATTTTGTGGAAATACCATATAACACCAATTTCTTAAAAAAAAAAAAAGAAAAGGTTAAAAGAGGATTGCTTCAGTAACTAAGTAGACACAAAAAAAAACCTAAAAAAACACTGAATTTTTGATTAAACAGTATAGAGGTTTTTCATTGTCTTATCATCGTCCAGAAACTTCGCTTATCTCCTACATTTTTTGAAATATACACCGAGAAAGCTCAGACCGTAGAGTAGGAAATGTACTGAAATGCGCATTCATAAACAAAGGAACAAAGTTTGTACACCTTGTTCTTCGCAGTTGATCACGTTGTGGTGGCAAGCGAAGAAGATGATCACTCCTTTACGCTAAGAAAATAGCTGCAGGAATATGATAAAAGGGGATTTAAAGTAAATTTTCAAAAGGCGGAACTCCTACGCAGTGGCGAGAATGTAGGAAACATAATAGTAGAGATGAAAGTATGACATAAAGCCACGTAGGATGCTAGCGATCGTTCCGAGGATTTTTACTCTGAGAAGCGTGCCATTGTATAAATTTCTAATTAACGGGGGTAGACATTTCCTCGCAAGCTTTCCGCGCTGGATGACAAAAGACTAAAATATGGTTGGTCGGCATTCGGAAGAATCTGCTGAGAGGGAGAATATTCCGTGGTTTCGAGAATATGGTTCGCCTTCTGCAGTTACGCGGGAGGGGAGCCGAGCTTTGCTGAGAAGCCAGCGGTGGGGAGAAAGAGGTCTTCCGTTTTGAGCGCCCGTGTTTGACGGTCGCTCAGTATCATCTTTTGTTGGTATAGACGGGCTTTGTCTTTGCTCTCAGAATATTTTATAGTTAGAATGGTTAGGTACTGTACTATTGCGAACTTATACGATTCTGAACTTTGCCTCCGGGTAGGGAGTCGTAATTGAGTATGCAGCGTTCAGTGATTGAGAGCACTTCTTCCGTCTATACTCACGTAGAGACGTTATCTGAATTCCGTCCTTGTGGCTGGGAGTTCGCGTTTCTTGTTTGTAGAACACAGAGAAGAGAAGACAGTATTAGATTATACTGGTCAGAGGACCGCCTGCTGCCATCCTAATGTTTGAAAGAGTTTATTTTGTGGCTAGAGTTCTTCCATCGTCGCAGACCTGAACGAAAACCATCACTCCGACGCACCGGACGCAGTACATACGGTGATATTGCTAATTGTTTCGGCTTATTAGGGCTATAAACAAATGTGATCATGTAAGTTTTCTTTCCGCTGAGATTGCACACCACTGTAGATCTTCTTTGAAAGTAGTGTCTTCTAGTGTTTGGTACGTAGATGATGTCAGTCATCTCGCGTTATTTATATTGCGTAGCCATAAAATGGGGCAGATTCGGGCAATTGATGAGTAATATTAGTTAGGAAATATAAACATTTGTAATATAAAGAGGTTTTAATCTACAATAAATGTATAAGCAGAAACAACATTTATCATTTTGTAGTTTCTAGTTCCCTTATTCATTTATGTTTAGGTTGTAATTTATATGTTAAAGAGCAAGAAGGAGGAAATAATATCACAATTAAGAGATCCTAAGATCTGCTTCAGGGTGGAGTCAGACAGGGCGAAATCTTGATTTTCGCGTTCAGTATTTTCCGTTGCGCGCATTCATTTTACACCCGCCTATAGTAGCATCTTGGACGATGAAAAGTCCAATAGTCCTCTGTAGCAATATTTATTTAAGTCTATTAGAGACCCACACAATTCAATTCGCATTTTTTAAAATTGTATCTTCTGCTGCATATCTGTACAGAAAATTTTATAAATTAGCGCTTTGATAATGGGGAAATGAAGTTATCCGATATACCTAAGAGCACTGAGTGAACAGACTTAAACATGGAAGAAAATATTACGCTAGTTACGAAACGAGGTGTGAATCACATATGCGCCACAGATAAGTGGCCTATACGCATTTAAAAAATAAGGTTTGTAATTTCATATCAAAAGAAGGTCACTTACTAGTGCTCTGACATACGGTATAGGGAGTTGTTACAGAATGCAGTAGAGTAACAGTTGGCGCTGCTAGGTAAAATTCTCAGCCTTTCGCAATTGATAAAAACCGACATCAGTGATGAACGTCCAATTTAAAAAACGAAAGAATAGAATTAGGAATTAGAAACTGATACTTAGAGTAAAAGACAGAGAAGAAATAACTAAAATGAAAAAGAAACAGATAGTTCGCATGTAGCCGGCCGCGGTGGCCAAGCGCTTCTAGGCGCTTCAAATGGTTCAAATCGCTCTGACCACTATAGGACTTAACTTCTGAGGTCATCAGTCCCCTAGAACTGCTTAAACCTAACTAACCTAAGGACATCACACACATCCATGCCCGAGGCAGGATTCGAACCTGCGACATTAGCAGTAGCGCGGATCCAGACTGAAGCGCCTAGAACCTCTCGGCCACTACGGCCGGCTAAGGCGCTTCAGTACGGGATCACGCGGCTGCTACGGTCGCAGGTTCGAATCCTGCCTCGTGAATGTGTTTGATGTCCTTACGGTAGTTAGGTTTAAGTTTTTCTAACTCTAGGGGACTGAGGACCTCAGATGTTAAGTCCCACAGTGCTTAGAGACATTTGACTTAGTTCCCATGGAATGTGGAACAAGTGCCAAAAACGGGACTCACCAGCGTTAAAATCGTGAACAATCATCACTTTTCTTGTCGGACTATGTCAAGCAATAGATCATGGCCTAAGTAAATGTTATCCAGGAAAATACTGGGTGCTGAAGTCATTGAATAAAATAAAGTTAGTGATGGAAAGTCATAAAATTAATGTATTGCAGTACACTCAAAAATTATTTCTAACATGTTTTGGGGGCCATCAGTAATCTCAAGGGAGAAGCTTACACTGGTGGTAAAACTTTCGGGAAGCCGACACGCTTATACGCGTTTGGTTAAAAAATGGTTCAAATGGCTCTGAGCACTATGGGACTTAGCTGCTGAGGTCGTCAGTCCCCTGGAACTTAGAACTACTTAAACCTAACTAACCTAAGGACGTCACACACATCCATGCCCGAGGCAGGATTCGAACCTGCTACCGGAGCGGTCGCTCGGCTCCAGACTGTAGCGCCTAGAACCGCACTGCCACTCGGGCTATCTTGTAAGAGGTCCATGACTAAGGAATTTATTGCTAGCGCACTCGAGCAGCTGTAATTTCGATGGATTGCTCACGCGCTGCCTGCGATATGTAAGCTATAAGAGAATCTCAGACCAGAGAGCAGTGTTGGCTGCAGTAGGAACTGTGTGGCAGTAGGAGTAAGTTGTAGCTAGCAGTCTGGTGTATCGAGTTAACTGGGCCTGTCGTGGGGAGCGATGGCGGTGCCTGAGCGTTCTAGTCTAAGGTAAAAGCAGCCTCGCGCATATGTACTATTGTTATATCAAGTCCCATGTAAATGTTTTTAAAAAATCTCTTATTAAAATCTTTCTTATAAAAATTACCTTTTGATAATCATTCATCTCAATTTAAAGAATTTACTAATTTTTCCATTCCATGGTCATCCCGATTATTGTAAAGAAAAAGCAGTTGTTTCTTTTTATGCATGACAAATCTATCGGCCAAATTGCACTGGGCTGTGCCAGTAAAATTTCTTATAGGAGAAGATATATACGCGTTATCCGGCGACTTCATTGAGGTAAGAATTTTCAATTTATTCAGAATGATCTTTTAGGGCCATGACGCAGCACTGCTGACGTCGAAAATTTACCAGTTTAAATTCACAATCAATTATTGAAAGGCTATGAGAGAGCCACAATTTTATTGAGGTTAGTCACGTTAGTATTGCGAGGTTGCTGAATAATAAACTGTTGGGAGGTTACACTAAATGTGAATGATATACATATTATTTTTACTGTTGGGAGGTTATAATCTGTATTACGTAAAAATTGAACTTTAGTGACACTAATTTAATAATGTTACTAGGTAACCTCAGTTCAGACTTCAAGAAGAATATAATAATTCCAATCCCAAAGAAAGCAGGTGTTGACAGATGCGAAAATTACCGAACGATCAGTTTAATAAGTCACAGCTGCAAAATACTAACGCGAATTCTTTACAGACGAATGGAAAAACTGATAGAAGCCAACCTCGGGGAAGATCAATTTGGATTCCAGAAATGTTGGAACACGTGAGGGATACTGACCCTACGACTTATCTTAGAAGAAAGATTAAGGAAAGACACACCTACGTTTCTAGAATTTGTAGACTTAGAGAAAGCTTTTGACAGTGTTGATTGAAATACTCTCTTTCAAATTCTGAAGGCGGCAGGGGTCAAATACAGGGAGCGAAAGGCTATTTACAATTTGTACTGAAAGCAGATGGCAGTTACAAGAGTCGAGGGGTATGAAAGGCAAGCAGTCGTTGTATATTGAGCAAGCAATAAAGAAAACACAAGAAAAGTTCGGAGTAGGTATTAAAATCCATGGAGAAGAAATAAAAACTTTGAGGTTTGCCGATGACATTGTAATTCTGTCAGAGACAACAAAGGACTTGGAAGAGCAGTTGAACGGAACGGACAGTGTCTTGAAAAGACGGTATAAGATGAACATCAACAAAAGCAAAACGAGGATAATGGAATGTAGCCGAATTAAATCGGGTGATGCTGCCGGAATTAGATTAGGAAATGAGACACTTAAAGTAGTAAAGCAGTTTTGCTATTTGGGGAGCAAAATAACTAATGATGGTCGAAGTAGAGAGGATATAAAATGTAGACTGGCAATAGGAAGGAAAGCGTTTCTGAAGAACAAAAATTTGTTAACATCGTGTTTAGATTTAAATGACAGGAAGTCGTTTTTGAAAGTATTTGTATGGAGTGTAGCCATGTATGGAAGTGAAACGTGGACGATAAATAGTTTAGAGAAGAAGAGAATAGAAGCTTTCGAAATGTGGTGCTACAGAAGAATGCTGAAGATTAGATGGGTAGATCACATAACTAATGAGGAGTTATTGAATAGAATTGGGGAGAAGAGGAGCTTGTGACACAACTTGACTAGAAGAAGGGATCGGTTGGTAGGACATGTCCTGGACATAGAGGGATCAACAATTTAGTATTAGAGGGCAGCGTGGAGGGTAAAAATCGTAGAGGAAGACCAAGAGATGAATACACTAAGCAGATTCAGAAGGATGTGGGCTGCAGTAGGTACTGGGAAATGAAGAGGCTTGCACCAGATAGAGTAGCATGAAGAGCTGCATCAAACCAGTCTCAGGACTGAAGACCGCAACAACAGGTAACCTCAGAGAAGAAGGAGAAGAGGAATACCTAAGGTTGCCCCGTCAGACGGATTAAAAGACGTCGTGAGAAAAAAACAAATAGGGGAAGACGAGGAAGAATAGAAAGATAGAACCCGATAGCGACAAGTATCTGGGATGCAACGACAGCTGTGGGAACCCACAGGAGGGAGAGAGAGGGTACAAAAATGAGAATCCTTGTGATGGTGGAAAGAGATGAAGACGAGAAAAGGGGAAGAGAGAAGTAACCCTTACCTCTGGCGAAAGTCACCCGAGACGCATCCTCTTAGCAGGTCTGTGATCTTCGCTAGGCGTTTCGGTGTCTGTACCGTCGTCC
Source organism: Schistocerca americana (assembly GCF_021461395.2). Lineage (NCBI taxonomy): Eukaryota > Metazoa > Arthropoda > Insecta > Orthoptera > Acrididae > Schistocerca > Schistocerca americana. The sequence goes on from NC_060119.1 coordinate 194,790,919, forward strand.
TGCCGCCACGACGGCCCTGCCACAGGCTCACGAGCAGCAGCAGCGGCAGTCGCTCGCCCAGCGGCTGCAGCATTCGCGACTGGTGCATCCACAGCGGCGGCTACCGCCGGCGCATCTCCAGACGGCTGGCGTCGGAAGAAGTCCGGGTCGTTGTCCAGCAGGTAGCGATACCGAGCGGCGCGTTCATCCGCGCTGTTCGCAATGGCAAACCGCAGCAGCGATTGCCGCTCGAGATTCAACAGCCGGCTACGCTCCCGCAAGTGCTGCTTGTACTCCTCCCACTCTTCCTCGGCAGGTCGCTGTGGACAACAAAGTATTCTGCTCAGTCACAATGGTCAAATACACTACTGGCCATTAAAATTGCTACACCACGAAGATGACGTGCTACAGACGCGAAATTTAACCGACAGGAAGAAAATGTTGTGATATGCAAATGATTAGCTTTTCAGAGCATTCACACAAGGTTGGCGCCTGTGGCGACACCTATAACGTGCCGACACGAGGAAAGTTTCCAACCGATTTCTCATACACAAACAGCAGTTGACCGGCGTTGCCTGGTGAAACGTTGTTGTGATGCCTCGTGTAAGGAGGAGAAATGCGTACCGTCACGTTTCCGACTTTGATAACGGTCGAATTGCAGATTATCGCGATTGCGGTTTATCGTATCGCGACATTGCTGCTCGCGTTGGTCGAGATGCAATGACTGTTAGCAGAATATTGAATCGGTGGGTTCAGGAGGGTAATACGGAACGCCGTGCTGGATCCCAACGGCCTCGTATCACTAGCAGAAGAGATGACAGGCATCTTATCCGCATGTCTGTAACGGATCGAGCAGCCACGTCTCGATCCCTGAGTCAACAGATGGGGACGTTTGCAAGACGACAACCATCTGCACGAACAGTTCGAGGAAGTTTGCAGCAGCATGGACTATCAGCTCGGACACCATAGCTGCGGTTACCCTTGACGCTGCATCACAGGCAGGAGCGCCTGCTACGGTGTACCCAACGACGAACCTGGGTGCACGAATGGCAAAACGTAATTTTTTCGGATGAATTCAGGTTCTGTGTACAGCATCATGATGGTCGCATCCGTGTTTGGGGAACGCACATTGGAAGTGTGTATTCGTCATCGTCATACTGGCGTATCACCTGGCGGGATGGTTTGCGGTGCCATTGGTTACACGTCTCTGTAACCTCTTGTTCGCAATGACGTCACTTTGAACAGTGGACCTTACATGAGAGATGTGTTACGACCCATGGCTCTACCCTTCATTCGATCCCTGCGAAACCCGACATTTCAGCAGGATAATGCACGACCGCATGTTGCAGGTCCTGTACGGGCCTTTCTGGATACAGAAAACGTTCGACTGCTGCCCTGGCCAGCACATTCTCCAGATCTCTCACCGACTGAAAACGTCTGGTCACTGGTGGCCGAGCAATTGGCTCGTCACAATACGCCAGGCACTACTGTTGATGAACTGTGGTATCGTGTTGAAGCTGCATGGGCATCTGTACCTGTACACGCCATCCAAGCTCTGTTTGACTCAATGCCCAGGCGTATGAAGGCCGTTATTACGGGCAGAGGTGGTTGTTCTGGGTACTGATTTCTCAGGATCTATGCACCCAAATTGCGAGGAAATGTAATCACATGCCATTTCTAGTATAATATATTTTTCCAATGAATACCCCTTTATCGTCTGCATTTCTTCTTGGTGTAGCAATTTTAATGGCGAGTAGTCACGTCTTTGTTTTTCTTGAAGAAGTACAGCAGTGGTTCAAACGGCTCTGAGCACTATGGGACTTAACATATGGGGTCATCAGTGTCCTAGAACTTAGAACTACTTAAACTTAAGTAACCTAAGGACATCACACACATCCATGCCCGAGACAGGATTCGAACCTGCGACTTAAGCAATCGAGCGGTTACAGCGCATAGAACCGCTGTGCCACGCCAGCCGCTACAGCAATGAGCCACGCGTTATACAAAACTTAAGACACACTTCGGTTACTCATCTTAGCTCTGATACAGTCACTGTAACACTGAGATGATGAAACTCACGGGGTAGCGACATGCATATATACAGATGGCGGTAATATCGCGTACACATGGTATAAAACAGCAGTGCGGAGCTGTCGTTCGTACTCAGGTGATTCATATGAAAATTTTTCCCGCACGACCGGAATTATCATTTTCTGAACGCGGAACGGTAGATGGAGCTAGACACACGGGACATTCGATTTCGGAAATCGTCAGGGAATTCAATATTCCGAGATCTACAGTGTCAACGGTCTGCCGAGAGTACCAAATTTCAGACAGTGCCTGACCGACTTGACAGAAAATCCTAGGAAGTTCTGGTCTTACCTTAAATCAGTAAGTGGATCGAAACAGCACATCCAGACACTATGGGATGATAATGGCGTTGAAACAGAGGATGACACGCGTAAAGCTGAAATACTAAACTCCTTTTTCCAAAGCTTTTTCACAGAGGAAGACAGCACTGCAGTTCCTTCTCTAAATCCTTGCACAAACGAAAAATGGCTGACATCGAAATAAGTGTCCAAGGAATAGAAAAGCAACCGAAATCACTCAACAGAGGAAAGTCCACTGGACCTGACGGGATATCAATTCGATTTCACACAGAGACGCGAAAGAACTTGTCCCCTTCTAACAGCCGTGTACCGCAAGTCTCTAGAGGAACGGAAGGTCTTCAAGAAGGGTCGTCGAGCAGATGCGCAAAACTATAGGCCTATATCTCTGACATCGATCTGTCGTCGATTTTTAGAACATGTTTTTTGCTCGCGTATCAAGTCATTTCTGTAAACCCAGAATCTACTCTGTAGGAATCAACATGGATTCCGGAAATAGCGGTCGTATGAGATGCAGCTCACCTTATTTGTTCATGATGCCCAGAAAATATTAGATACAGGCTCCCAGGTAGAAGCCATTTTCCTTGACTTCCGCAAGGCGTTCGATACAGTTCCGCATTGTCGCCTGATAAACAAAGTAAGAGCCTACGGAATATCAGACCAGCTGTGTGGCTGGATTGAAGAGTTTTTGGCAAACAGAACACAGCATGTTGTTCTCAATGGAGAGACGTCTACAGACGTTAAAGTAACCTCTATCGTGCCACAGGGCAGTGTTATGGGACCATTGCTTTTCACAATATACACTCCTGGAAATTGAAATAAGAACACCGTGAATTCATTGTCCCAGGAAGGGGAAACTTTATTGACACATTCCTGGGGTCAGATACATCACATGATCGCACTGACAGTACCACAGGCACATAGACACAGGCAACAGAGCATGCACAATGTCGGCACTAGTACAGTGCATATCCACCTTTCGCAGCAATGCAGGCTGCTATTCTCCCATGGAGACGATCGTAGAGATGCTGGATGTAGTCCTGTGGAACGGCTTGCCATGCCATTTCCACCTGGCGCCTCAGTTGGACCAGCGTTCGTGCTGGACGTGCAGACCGCGTGAGACGACGCTTCATCCAGTCCCAAACATGCTCAATGGGGGACAGATCCGGAGATCTTGCTGGCCAGGGTAGTTGACTTACACCTTCTAGAGCACGTTGGGTGGCACGGGATACATTCGGACGTGCATTGTCCTGTTGGAACAGCAAGTTCCCTTGCCGGTCTAGGAATGGTAGAACGATGGGTTCGATGACGGTTTGGATGTACCGTGCACTATTCAGTGTCCCCTCGACGATCACCAGTGGTGTACGGCCAGTGTAGGAGATCGCTCCCCACACCATGATGCCGGGTGTTGGCCCTGTGTGCCTCGGTCGTATGCAGTCCTGATTGTGGCGCTCACCTGCACGGCGCCAAACACGCATACGACCATCATTGGCACCAAGGCAGAAGCGACTCTCATCGCTGAAGACGACACGTCTCCATTCGTCCCTCCATTCACGCCTGTCGCGACACCACTGGAGGCGGGCTGCACGATGTTGGGGCGTGAGCGGAAGACGGCCTAACGGTGTGCGGGACCGTAGCCCAGCTTCATGGAGACGGTTGCGAATGGTCCTCGCCGATACCCCAGGAGCAACAGTGTCCCTAATTTGCTGGGAAGTGGCGGTGCGGTCCCCTACGGCACTGCGTAGGATCCTACGGTCTTGGCGTGCATCCGTGCGTCGCTGCGGTCCGGTCCCAGGTCGACGGGCACGTGCACCTTCCGCCGACCACTGGCGACAACATCGATGTACTGTGGAGACCTGACGCCCCACGTGTTGAGCAATTCGGCGGTACGTCCACCCGGCCTCCCGCATGCCCACTATATGCCCTCGCTCAAAGTCCGTCAACTGCACATACGGTTCACGTCCACGCTGTCGCGGCATGCTACCAGTGTTAAAGACTGCGATGGAGCTCCGTATGCCACGGCAAACTGGCTGACACTGACGGCGGCGGTGCACAAATGCTGCGCAGCTAGCGCCATTCGACGGCCAACACCGCGGTTCCTGGTGTGTCCGCTGTGCCGTGCGTGTGATCATTGCTTGTACAGCCCTCTCGCAGTGTCCGGAGCAAGTATGGTGGGTCTGACACACCGGTGTCAATGTGTTCTTTTTTCCATTTCCAGGAGTGTATATATAAATGACCTAGTAGATAGTGTCTGAAATTCCATGCGGCTTTTCGCGGATGATGCTGTAGTATACAGAGAAGTTGCAGCATTATAAAATTGCAGCGAAATGCAGGAAGATCTGCAGCGGATAAGCACTTGGTGCAGGGAGTGGCAACTGACCGTTAACATAGCCAAATGTAATGTATTGCGAATACATTGAAAGAAGGATCCTTTATTGTATGATTATATCATAGCGGAACAAACACTGGTAGCAGTTACTTCTATAAAATATCTGGGAGTATGCATGCGGAACGATTTGAAGTGGAATGATCATATAAAATTATTTGTTGGTAAGGCGGGTGCTAGGTTGAGATTCAATAGGAGAGTCCTTAGAAAATGTAGGTACATCAACAAAGGAGGTGGCTTACAAAACACTCGTTCGACCTATACTTGAGTATTACTCATCAGTGTGGGATCCGTACCAGGTCGGGTTGACAGAGGAGATAGAGAAGATCCAAAGAAGAGCACCGCGTTTCATCACAGGGTTATTTGGTAAGCGTGATGGCGTTACGGAGATGTTTAGCAAACTCAGGTGGCAGATTCTGCAAGAGAGGCGCTCTGCATCGCGGTGTAACTTGCTGTCCAGGTTTCGAGAGGATGCGTTTCTGGATGGGGTATCGAATATATTGCTTCCCCCTACTTAAACCTCCCGAGGAGATCACGAATGTAAAATTAGAGAGATTCGAACGCGCACGGAGGCTTTCCGGCAGTCGTTCTTCCCGCGAACCATACGCGACTGGAACAGGAAAGGGAGGTAATGACAGTGGCACGTAAAGTGCCCTCCGCCACACACCGTTGGGTGGCTTGTGAAGGATAAATGTAGATGTAGAGCAGCGGCGTTTGTACAGAGTTGTCAGTGTTAACAGACAAGCAACACTGGGTGAAATAACAGCAGGAACCAATGTGGGACGTGCGGCGAACGTATCAATTAGGACAGTGTGGCGAAATTTGGTGTTAATGGGTTACGGCAGCAGAAGGTCGACGCGGTGCCTTTGGTGACAACAGGAAATTCCTGCAACGCCTCTCCTGGGCTTGTCACCATATGGTTTAGCCCCTAGACGCCTGGAAAACCAGTGCCTTGTCAGATATTTTATCATTTCAGTTGGTATAAGGTAATGGTAGGGCTCCAGTGTGGCGCAGACCCCACGAAGCCGCTGACACAAGTTGTCAACAATGCACTGTGAAAGCTGGTGGTGGCTCCAAGATGGTGTGGGCTGTGTTTACATGGAATGGGCTAGGTCCTCTGGTCCAACTGAACCAATTATTGACTATAAATGGTTATATTCAGCTACATGGAGACCATTTGTAGCTATTCAATGATGAAATTTTTGTGGATGGAAGTGAGTCATGTCACCGAGTCAGAATTGCACGCTATTGGTTTGAAGAACATTGTGGACGATTCGAGCGAATGTCCCGGATATCCCGACATGAATTTATCGAACATTTTGGGACATAACCGAGAGGTCACCTGCACCGGCAATACTTTCACAGTTATGGAAGGGCTATAGAGCCAACATGCTCAGTAGTTCTCAGAGGACTTCCAACGACTATTTCAGTCCACGCCACGTCGAACTGCTGTACTACATTAGGCAAAAGGAAGTCCGACATGAGAATAGGAGGAATCTCACGACTTTTGGCACGTCATTGTACATAGTAATGGGGAAAACCAGCGGATGATTAATGGGATTAAAAAAGGCAAAGGCAGGTGTGCAGTCATTCTCAGCTACTTTTCCACCTACAGAAAACATTTACGTAAAATGACCATCTGGAGAGCGATTTCATAATTTTAAAAAAAGAGCAACTTTGCGATTGAATAAAAAAATATTCCATCTGTACGACGAAGAAGTAAAGAAGAAAATAAAAGCTTGAGAGATTGCAGGGCACTCTCACTTCTGATTCGGTATTATGCCACTTCATGTTCTTAGGGAATATGGTTTGAGAGTAAATCGGAGAAAGACGAAGGTAATGAGAAGTAGTAGAAATGAGAACAGCGAGAAACTTAACATCAGGATTGATGGTCACGAAGTCAATGAAGTTAAGGAATTCTGCTACCTAGGCAGTAAAATAACCAATGACGGACGGAGCAAGGAGGACATCAAAAGCAGACTCGCTATGGCAAAAAAGGCATTTCTGGCCAAGAGAAGTCTACTAATGTCAAATACCGGCCTTAATTTGAGGAAGAAATTTCTGAGCATGTACGTCTGGAGTACAGCATTGTATGGTAGTGAAGCATGGATTGTGGGAAAACCGGAACAGAAGAGAATCGAAGCATTTGAGATGTGGTGCTATAGAAGAATGTTGAAAATTAGGTGGACTGATAAGGTAAGGAATGAAGAGGTTCTACGCAGAATCGGAGAGGAAAGGAATATGTGGAAAACACTGACAAGGAGAAGGGACAGGGTAATAGGACATCTGCTAAGACATGAGGGAATGACTTCCATGGTACTAGAGGGAGCTGTAAAGGGCAAAAACTGTAGAGGAAGACAGAGATTGGAATACGTCAAGCAAATAATTGAGGACGTAGGTTGCAAGTGCTACTCTGAGATGAAGAGGTTAGCACAGGAAAGGAATTCGTGGCGGGCCGCATCAAACGAGTCAGTAGACTGATGACAAAAAAAAAAAAAAAAAAAAAAAAAAAAAAAAAAGATTATGATCTTTACTGCAATTTGACTTCATACATCATGTCTAAGGCGTTCAGCTTGACCGGGTTGCCTCCAAACACGCCTCCGACGATTGTCTGGTTGAAGGCATATGCGACTCTCATCGTTGAAGAGAACGTGATGCCAATCCCGAGCGGTCCATTCGGCATGTTGTTGGGCCCATTTGTACCGAACTGTATAGTGTAGTGGTTGCAAAGATATACCTCGCCATGGATGTTGGGAGTGAAGTTGCGCACCACGCAGCCTGTTGCGCACAGTTTGAGTCGTAACATGACGTCCTGTGGCTGCACGAAAAGCATTATTCAACATGGTGGCGTTGCTGTCAGGGTTCCTCCGAGCCATAATCCGTAGTTAGCGGTCATCCACTACAGTAGTAGCCCTTGGGTGGCCTGAGCGAGGCATATCATCGACAGTTCCTGTCTCTCTGTATCTCCTCCATCTCCGAACAACATCGCTTTGGTTCACTCCGAGACGCCTGGACACTTTAGTTGTCAGGAACCCTTCCTGGGACAATGCGGACGCGATCGAACCGCTGTATTGGGCGTCTAGGAATGGTTGAAATACAGACCACAAGAGCCATGTACCTCCTTCCTGGTGGAATATCTGGAACTGACCGGCTGTCGGATCCCCTCCGTCTAATAGGCGCTGCCTATGCACGGTTGTTTACATCTTTGGGCGGGTTTAGTGACATCTCTGAACAGACAAAGTGCCTGTGTCTGTGATACAATATCCACAGTCGACGTCTATCTTCAGAAGTGCTGATGTGTCTACATACGTATAGGCAGACTGTCATAGTTCATAAAATAACTGAATGAAAGCAAAACATCAATACGCGAAAATAGTATTGGTTTCCTTGTTTGTAATGCGATATAAATGTGTCAACAGTTTAAGGACAAGAAACGGAAAGCCGAAAAATTTTGATAACGTCCCGATATGGAGAGTGAAAGAGAACAGTAGACTGACTGCACAAATCGTGGTTACGTGCACTGTTCCATCTAGCAGACGAAGTAAATATACCTAACCATCAAAATTATTCGTGCACGTGCCCGTGACACGTGAACCTCCAAGTGACGATTTAGTCTCCAGCCTCGATATTAAATGGCGAATGAAAATTTACGTTATTACCCGCAAGTTATCGGGTAGATTTTATTCTGGTGTCCTATTTCCGAACGCGTTCGGCTCCTATACCTCAAAGAACTCAGTTTGGACCGCCCTGCCACACTTTCGGGAGTTGAAGTATGAAGCAATAAGTGCTATTATTCGAGCTAAGGTTTTGTCATCTTCTATTTCCATACATGATTTATTAATCTGTTTCTTGTTTCACAAGTTACGTATAGTGGCCATTTTGGCAGCAGCTGAATACAAATTGGGATAGTTTACTAGAGAAACGCATTCTACTTGCTGCATGTCAAGTTTTTTTGTTTAACTGTTGCACCCAGATGCGTTTCGCCTTATTTACAAGGCATCTTCAGCGGGCGCCAGATCAGCATCTAGTTCACTGTCTGTAAGCCAAACAGCTTTCATATTTGCAAACTAGTCGAAATCTTTGAAGCTTTGCTTGTGGTCACTCTGTATCGAAATATGGCACTATAACTGTCATTTTCCGCGTCTTTTTATTTATTTATTCTGCGCGAATCATATTTGAATTATTTTCAGAGAAGTTTATTAGATAGAATACGTAGTATTTCCAATACCACAAAATATCTCACTCTGAAACTGATAACATTTGTAATCTCCTGTTACGAGGAACCTGTCGAAAAACAGCGAAAAGCAAGCCAACTTCATAATTTATAACACATGGACAACCCAATGATCAACAAATCAAACACTGTACTTCGACTGATCGATGAATGAAGGAAGTACGGAAATGTTCAAGAAAGTCAGGAATACTGTAACATTTATAACATCTACATGACTACTCTGAAAATCACACTTCAGTGTCTTGCAGAGGTTTCCTCGAACCACCACCAAACTACTTCTCCACAATTCCACTCTCGAACGACGCGGGGGGAAAAGATCACTTTAATATTTCCGTGTGAGCTCTTCTTGTCACAGTGATAATTTCTCCCTACGCAGGTGGACGTCAAAAAATAATTCGCATTCCGATTAAAATGCTACTAAGGAATGAAATAAGGAACTAAAGGCGAAGTGTCTATACGAAAAACGTAAAGAATTCTAGAAAGTTATGGCCGCCGTAAGGACAGATTCAGTATATAGAAAAGTGAAAACAGTATGTGATGAAATTAAAAGCAACGACGTCAGCATCAAGAGTACAGTGGAAATTCCATTTTCAAAAGGAGAGGAGAGAACAGGCAGGTGGAAATAGTACACTGCAGGCCCCTCCGACGTAGAGGGCTTGTCTGTTGACGTGACAGACAAAGAAGTGGAAGCTGACATTGAATATACTGGGGATTCAGTTGTATAGTCAGAGCTTAACTGGGGTCACGAAGATTTGCAAGCAAATAAGGTAGAAGGGACCAATAATACTCCTTAGGAATTTCTAAAATGACTGGAAGAAAATGGTGGTACTGTAAATATACCACCAGTACATCGAAACGTATCTTCAAAACAATCCTGAAGACAGTATGAACAGATATGTGCGCGAGCTATCACCCAATCAGCTTAACATCTCATGCATCCAAGTTGCTGACAAGAAAGATGTACAGAAGAACGGAAAAGAAAATTGAGGATCTCTTAGATGACGAGCAAGTTGGCTTTCGAAAAGCCAGAGAGGCAGTTTTGGTTAGGCTTGATAATGGGAGAAAATTGGGGACCACGAAGTAGAAGAAGTGAAGTAATTCTGCTGCCTTGAAAGGAAAATAATGCGGACAGAAGGAACAAGGACGACATAAAAAAACTAGCACAGACAAGAGGACATTCCTAGGCGAAATAAGTCCTCTAGTATCAATCATCAGCATCAGTCTGATGGAGGTCTTTCTCAAAATATACGTTTGGAGCGCAGCCTTGCATGATAGGGAATAATGGACTGCGGGAAAACCGGAAATGATGAGATTCGATGCGTTTGAGATTAATGGAGTAGAAGAATGTTGAAAATAAGATGGACTGATAAGGAATGAGCAGGTTGTCCACATAAACACCGAAAATATGAATAAATGGAGATCACTTAGAGGAGAAAGGGACAGGGTGATAAGACATATGTTAAGACATCAGGAAATAGCTTCCGTGGTAGTAGAATGAGCTGTAGAGTGTAAAATACGGTGTAAAAACAACACATTCAATAAGCAACTGAGAACTGAGGGTGCATATCATACTACGACATTAAGAGGTTGGCGTAAGGGAGCAATTCATGGCAGGCTGGATCAAACCAGTCAGCAGACAGGTGACTGAAAACAGATTGTCCATAATTAGTATCACTGACTGGTGATTTCAATCTATATTTTTTTTCTCCACAGGTTCTTTACACGTTGCACTGGCTTGATTGTACAGTCGTAATTCATGTCGCAATCGAATGGAATTAAAATTAAGGAAATAGATAAAAAAGTCACAGGAAACGTGCATTTGTAAATAGCACATTAATACCGCTGTGAGGCTAAAATACCCTTTAACTTTCAATTGTAAACAGAGTTGTTTTTATGTTGCATTAACACTTGAACAATCCATGGGTTTTAAATTTAAATCATTATATTTCCCTGCTAGTAATTTGTCTTAACGGATGACCAAAATGTTTTCCGCTGTTCTTCAAGAACAGTCCTCCAGTGCCTACCCAGAAGCAGTTCTGTGATCGTCGGCGACCACCATGTCGTTGATTCATCTTTTAAAAATTCAAAGTCTGGGAAAAATCTTTTTCCTCGTATCAACATTAGTGAATTGTTTTCCAACATATCCGTTGTACGAGATTTTCTTATAAATTTCTTATGTTCATCTCTAGAGCTTCAAAAAGATCCCTCCACCCCCACCCCAAGACCCCACTCTACTCCCACCCTCTGCAACACCAGTGATCCATCAATCAGTCCCATAAAGCATGTGAGTAACAATATGTCCAGTGGTCTACAATATAGCTTGTGTGCTGTGAAATGTTTAAATGCGACTCATTAATTGGAGTAAATCTATACTATATCCATTTAGTATACATACAAGATCCATAGATACATGAAAATGAATGTAAGTGTTAAAACAGCACCGCGTTGTTATAAATAGTTGTATAAATAAATGAGCTGCCAAGATTTACTTTTATCAGAAATATGCTGCCAAGATTTACTTTTATCAGAAATATGCATAATTGAATAATTTCTTGAATTGATGATGCTTAGTATAAAATAGGTGAAACAGATTTTGTACAAACAAATAGGGCACTCGTTTGAACAGCACGGATTTTTCTCATCTATACGATAAGGCTTTCTTGTGAAAACAGCTACATGTTATTACATCGAATATATGATTTTACTGTGCGGGCATCCATAGCGTAGTTGATACATGTTAATATTTTTTTAAATTTTTATTAAAATCTTCTAAAAACTTCTGGAAGCCGCATTAGCTGTTGATAATCATTTTTTCCGAGGTTATACACGACCGATTTCCGTGATATTGTATCCCTATCTTCAGATGAAAAACATTGCTAATTTAATAGTAGGTAATTGAAATAGGATGCTCTCCCAATGTTCAAATGGCGTTGTCAGTTAAAATGGATGTTAAGTAAATCAGAAAAAGAAAACCTAGAATTAGAGGTTGTGGTCCGTGTAACTGGTCATTGCAAGCCGCGTTTATAGACCAGTGCTGCAAAAACGGTGAAAGCACGAAAACGCTGTATGTAGTGACCGTGGTTGTTACATCGAATACGTACAATGTATCGAAAAACCTTTCACATAAAATGATATTAAGAAATCACGGTTCAAGGATACTAATTTGGTATCATCATGAAATACGAAATTTTAGCGCTACGTTCATTTTCGTCAGTTTTCGGAAGAATTTATGGCAATGGGTGATTTTGTATTCTGCTCAGTCTTAAATTTTTATCTGAGACGTATTTTATCCGAAAAATACTGCTTTCGTCGCTTTCGAGAAAGGATAGTACTACGGAAGGTGTGCTTTGCCCGATAAACGAGAACCAATTATAAATTATGCTACAAATACTGAGTAAGTAGCACCATACTCAAGACGGTGAAGCACCTACCTGATTGGATCCCTACAAGTCTGAACTCGGCCTGGTGGCGTATTCAACACACTAATGAAGTCAACTGCTTGCGAAACGCAGGAAATTCAAGTTCGCGTTTCGGTCCGGCACAAATTTTCATTAGTCATAACATATGCATTACGAAAGAACCCATGGTGGTCACTAGCGGTAGTGGCATAAATGGCTTAAATGGCTCTCAGCACTATGCGACTTGACATCTAAGGTCATCAGTCTCCTAGACTTAGAACTACTTAAACCTAACTACTCTAAGGACATCACACACATCCATGCCCGAGGCAGGATTCGAACCTGCGACCGTAGCAGCAGCGCGGTTCCGGACTGAAGCGCCTAGAACCGCTCCGGGTAGTGGCATAACATGAAGCTGTTAACAACAAAAGTGAATTTTATGGACTGTTTCAGAGTAATAGCACACATAAAAATCGAGCAGTGTCCTCTCTTGTCTTACAAAGAAGGCCAGTATTAATCTCAATGAGATGCTGTGTGATAACGCGGAAAAGCGAAATCAAGAGGGAGTTCGCAGCTAGACTGGTCCTCTTTTATAGCTCACTGATTGAGTTTAGGTGATAAGACAGGACACTACTTGATCTAAATGTGTGCATTTCCTCTGAACCAATCCATGAAATTCCGTTTGCTGTTAACTGCTTCTTGTTCAGCCTCTGTCGCAAATGATCATCACGGAATATCGTACGTAATAAATGCATCGTGACTAATGGAACTTTGCAGCAGGCCGAGATAAATTGGTTGAAGTTAGATATAGTGGGAATTAGCAAAGTTCGGTGGCAGGAGGATCAAGACTTCTGGTCAGATGAATACAGGGTTATAAATACAAAATCAAATAGGAGTAACGCAGGAGTAGGGAATAGGTTTAATAATGAATAAACTAATAGGACAGCATAGTCAATGCATTATTGTAGTCAAGATAGACATGAAGCCCACACCTACCACAGTAGTACAAGTTGATCTGCCAACTAACTCCGTAGATGACGAAGAGATGAGATAAAAGAAATTATTCAAATAGTAAAGCGAGACGAAAGTCTAATAGTCATGGGTGACTGGAATTTGACAGTAGGAAAAGGAAGAGAAGAAAAAGTAGTAGGTGAATATCGAATGGGGCTAAGGAATGAAAGAGGAAGCCGCCTGGTAGAATTTTGCACAGAGCATAACTTAATCATAGCTAACACTTGGTCTACGAATCGCGAAAGAAGGTTGTATACATGGAAGAGGCCTGGGGACACTGGAAGGTTTCAGATAGGTTATATAATGGGTAAGACAAAGATTTAGGAACCAAGTTTTAAATTGTAAGACATTTCCAGGGGCAGATGTGGACTCTGCCCACAATCTGTTGGTTATGAACTGCAGACTAAAACTGAAGAAACTGCAAAAAGGTGGGAATTTAAGGAGATGGGACCTGGATAAACTGAAAAAACAAGAGGTTGTAGAGAGTTTCAGGGAGAGCATTAGGGAACGATTGAGAAGAACGGGGGAAGGAAATACAGTACAAGAAGAATGGATAGGTTTGAGAGATGAAATAGTGAAGGCAGCACAGGATCAAGTAGGCAAAAATACCAGGGCTAGTAAAAATCCTTGGGTAACAGAAGAAATATTGAATTTAACTGATGAAAGGAGAAAATATAAAAATTCAGCAAATGAAGCAGGCAAAAAGGAATACAAACGTCTCAAAAATGAGGTCGACAGGAAGTGCAAAATCGCTAAGCAGACATGGCTAGAGGACAAATGTAAGGATGTAGAGGCTTATCTCACTAGGGGTAAGATGGATACTGCCTGCAGGAAAATTAAAGAGACCTTTGGAGTAAAGAGAACCACTTGTATGAATATGAAGAGCTCAGGTGGAAACCGAGTTCTAAGTAAAGAAGGGAAAGTAGGAAGATGGAAGGAGTATATACAGGGTCTGTACAAAGGCGATGTGCTTGTGAACAATATTATCGAAATAGAAGAGAACGTAGATGAAGATGCAATGGGAGATATGATACTATATGAAGAGTTTGACAGGGCACTGAAAGACCTAAGTCGAAACAAGGCCCCGGGAGTAGACAACATTCTATTAGAACTACTGATAGCCTTGGGAGAGCCAGCCCTGAGAAAACTCTAGATGAGCAATATGTATGACACAGGCGAAATACCGGCAGACTTCAGGAAGAACGTAATAATTCCAATTCCAAAGAAAGCAGGTCTTGACAGATGTGAAAATTACCGAACTATCCGTTTAACAAATCACGGCTGCAAAATACTAAGACGAATTCTGTACAGACGAAGATGGTAGAAGCCGAGCTCGGGGAAGATCAGTTTGGATTCCATAGAAATGTAGGAACACGTGAGACAGTACTGACCCTACAACTTATCTTAATAGATAGATTAAGGAAAGGCAAACATATGTTTCTAGCATTTCCAGACTTAGAGAAAGCTTTTGACAATGTTGACTGGAATACTTTTAAATTCGGCAGGTGGCAGGGGTCAAATACAGGGAGCCAATGGCTATTTACAACTTGTACTGAAATCAGATGGCAGTTATAAGAGTTGAGGGGCATAAAAGGGAAGCAGTGGTTGGGAAGGGAGTGAGACAGGGTTTTAGCCTATGCCAGATGTTATTCAATCTGTATATTGAGCAAGCAGTAAAGGAAACAAAAGAAATATTCGGACTAGGAATTAAAATCCATGGAGAAGAAATAAAAACTTTGAGGTCCGCCGATGACATTGTAATTCTGTCAGACAGCAAAGGACCTGGAAGAGCAGCTGAACGGAATGGACAGTATCTTGGAACGACGATATAAGACAAACATTAACAAAAGCTAAACGAGGATAATGGAAGTGTTGTCGAATTAAATCGGGTGATGTTGCGGGAATCAGATTGTATAATAATGTCGTGTGACTAGGGCCTCCCGTCGGGTAGACCGTTCGCCGGGTACAAGTCCTCCGATTTGACGCCACTTTGGCGACTTGCGCGTCGATAGGGATGAAATGATGATGATTAGGACAACACAACACCCAGTCTCTGAGCGGAGAAAATCTCCGACCCAGCCGGGAATCCAACCCGGGAACTTACGATTGACATTCTCCCGGGGGACATTAGGTTAGTCAATGAGATACTTACAGTAGTAGATGAGTTTCGCTGCTAGGGGAGCAAAATAACTGATGATGGTCAAAGTAGAGAGGATATAAAATGTAGACTAGCAATGGCAAGGAAAGCGTTTCTGAAGAAGAGAAATTTGTTAACATCGAGTATAGATTTAAGTCTCAGTAGGTCTTTGCTGAAATTATTTGTATGGAGGCCACGTATGGAAGTGAAAAGCGGACATTAAATAGTTTGCACAAGAAGAGAATAGAAGCTTTCGAAATGTGGTGCTACAGAAGAATGCTGAAGATTAGATGGACAGATCACATAACTAATGAGGAGGTACTGAAAAGAATTGGGGAGAAGAGACATTTGTGGCACAACTTGACTAGAAGAAGGGATTGGTTGGTGGGACATATTCTGAAACATCAACGGATCTTCAATTATAATTAGAGGGAGCTGTGGGGGATAAAAGTTGTATAGGGGGACTCAGAGATGAATATACTAAGCAGATTCAGAAGGATGTAGGTTGCAGTAGGTACTGGGTGGTGAAGAAGCTTGCACAGGATAGAGTAGCACGGAGAGCTGCATCAAACCAGTCTCAGGACTGAAGACCACAACAACAACAACACAATTGTTATTCTTTCATTCGAAGCTATACTTTAAGCCCACATTTCAGAGAAATGCCTATTTCCCAGCTATTTTTCAGAACAAGAAAACATTTATAAGGCCCTATAATTTCATCTTCTTACAAGTCTCGAATATACGTTCCCACCATGGGAAAGCAGTGCGTTAGCGGGTAAGCCGTGAATGCATGGTTTTCTAATGACAATAAAGTTTGTGGAACATTTTGGAAATTTGTGGTAAGGTCTTGCGGCACCAAACTACTAAGGTCATCGTTCCCTAAGCTTCCGCATTACTTAATCTAACTTAAACTAACTTACGTTAAAGACGACACACACACCCATGCCCGAGGGAGTACATCGCTGTTCCATGCACTTTTCATTACCACCGTTCTTTTCGTCAACATTATATTATAATAAATCTTATCAGAAGCGACGCCTGTTTTTACATGTGCGCTTTGTGCCAGTGCCTTGGAATATAATATTTTCATATCGTCAACTGTTGTACTTCTATTTTTGTAATTGTATTCAAAAATGACTCTAAGCACTAAGGGACTTAACATCTGAGGTCATCAGTCCCCTAGACTTAGAACTACTTAAACCTAACTAATCTAAGAACATCACACACATCCATGCCCGAGGCAGGATTCGAACCAGCGATCGTAGCAGCAGCGCGGCTCCGCACTGAAACGCCTAGAACCGCTCATCCACAGAGGCCGGCTTGTAATTGTATTCCGACAAGGGGCTTGACCCGTTCGGTCTGTGACACTGACAGCCATCTTGAATCATATTGGCTATCGGTAACGTTTCGTAGTGTGTTTATAACACGCTTAGTGCTGCATTTAATACATACTAATCAGCTCTGCAAGCTCAGCTATCAAATCGTATTGGTCCAAAATCACGTATAAGTTCCTGGAGACTTCATTAAGACAACAATCTCACAGCGAGATCCTATTGAATGCCTGACTTCGAATATAATCAAAATTGCTGGCTAATGTCACGGCAGTCTTGAAAGACAAAGTTTCCAAACTATCTCTCTGATGTCTTTGTGGAGAGGGGGGGGGGGGGGGTCTAGCTTCCCCTGTTGCTGATGTGTAGCTGCAAACTTAGGAAGATCTACTGAATTAGCATCTGAGTTGCACACAAAGCGGATGTAATCACAGAGAACGTAAAACAAACTCAATACAGATCGCATCGGTTTGTCTACCTTTTGCCAACAGCATTGTGATCTTGTCAGACGACATGGCAAATGCTATGATTGAAGTAGAATTACAAGAAATCGAACACAAGCTAATATCGCTGCGTTCTTCCGAACCGTTATCACTGAGAGGGAATAACGGAAAAGTCTTAAAATCTATATCTACGTCCAGATGTCTACTCTGCAATTCACATTTAAGCGTTTGGCAGAGGGTTCTTCGAACCACATTCAGACTATTTCACAACGTTCCGCTCTCTTAACAGCGCGTGGGAAAAATTAACGCTCAAAATATTTCTATAATTGTAATTTCTCGTATTTTGTTTTGACGATAACACAAACCACAAAACATATTTAACTCTTTTACATGTCTGAAAACAACACCAAAAGCCATGGATGATGCTTTCGGTAAATATCTCTTCGGCAGATGGAAAGCAAACAACGACGTGAAGTAGATAATCAGCAGGAAGACAAACGCCGCAGGTCGGAGAAGTACGACCAGGCCCACGGCCGAGGAACATCTCTCAAAACAAAAGAATTAAAGGTTCACTGCCAAATGCTACAACTATTAATGTCACCCGAACTGCTTCCAACTAAATAATAATAATATAATAATAATAATAATAATAATAATAATGGCAGCGGCCACAGTGCACAGAAAATTATAGGAAATTTCTGACGCAAATATGTTAAACAAAATCAAAAGAACCATCTGATATGATTAAGGAGCAATTTGGAAGAGAAGCTCTTTAGAAGAAAATACTTGAGAAACAAATCCTAACTAGGAAGAATGACTTGAGCGTATTTGTTTAATTTCGCATTCGCAGCTGGAACACAATATATTTAGGCGTTACGACTACTACTGCCTACGAAATGACTAGCATTTAAGACTGATTGCGTAGTTCACATTTAGTAAAAAAAAAAAAGGTGAGTGCGTTCAAGTACACTCGACATTGTTTGTATTATCTTTATGTGACAGAATCAACGTGCAGCTACTCCCTCCCTACGTATAATTATACTTCCAGCATTGTATGAAGTCGTAGATACAAAGTATTTTGGTTAAGTCGAACGGAATACTTTGATTCTTTGTATCGTTTTCAAAACGGACACCAATTAGTGATGCTTTCTTTACTATAGCATTTTGGGTTCCTAGATTACAGAAAATTTAACCTATACACTTATATCAACGAATGATATACATTTTAGAAAAGCATAATGTTTATATTTGTAAAAATATGGTGTACACTTCATTACTGATGTGGTCTCCTATGTGATAACAATTTTCACGAACGCTTATTACAATGATATTCAGATACAGACATTAGCTGGTTTTGGGAAGTCTGGATAGTGGACGCTTGCAGCTGTTTGACTCCCTTATGTTTAGAAGAACTGGTTTCAGTTGGTAAAAACACTGAGTCTCACAAGTCAGTGGCAAACTATGTCAAACTAAACAATTTTCCTACATTTCACCGTCCAAAGAATTTCAGAGACTCAAGAAAAATATATGTTCAGCCGTCCTAATCTACCAATGAGATACATCAAAACAGAATAGTCTTTCAATAAATGACTTACTTTCTTCACTAATCAATCCAGTCTGCGGAAATATCACACACCACAAAACTCCAAGATTCTTTTTCGTTGAATATGAACTGCAGAAGAACATGGACTGAAATACACCAGTATACCACCCTAGTTTTTGTTCTACACCGTAAGTCCATAATCACGTTGTAGGCATTGCAAAAGCTAAATTGGTAGCTGCGACAGGTTCGTCAATCAGATCTCATGTATATTTAACAATATTTTTAACTTTGGGTAGGTTGTGTAAATTGGAAGAATTGTTCTTACTGCTGGAATTCCAACCACGAACATGAAGCAGAACAAATCAGTACTTCATCCGTTATGAACCCACACATAGTGTGCCTCCACCCAGGGTCTTCGAGGTTCTACAAGAAGACTTGCCATCCTCCTGTGTGCCCAACACACATTCACCGAATAATACCTGGAAAGTTTCAGTACTATGCCCTCTGGCCTTAACTGAATCGCTGTGTTTCAAAACGATATTGTTTCAAAATTAAACAACAATTACAACATGGAAAATCCTTCTAGCATTCGCAGACTTTTGTCTTTCTGAGGGCGCAGCGTGCCAATCGGTTTCGAACTTTACGAAGGAGATTTACTGCACCATCTATACCCAAAACGAAAAGAACCGTTGCTCTAAACATGATATAGCAGTGGAACCTTGGCGATACAAGGATTATAAACATTTGTTTTACTTAGAAATTGCTGCTGGTTCGCTACAATCTTTTTACAGCTGTGGAAATTATGTAATTAATATGTTTTGGAAAAATACTGTCTTTCGTGTTTGCCACTTGCCATATTTTCATACCAGCAATCGTATGCTCCAAGTAATTATACACATGCGATGTGCTATACTGAATGCATTTCCTAAGCAGAGTGACGAACTGTTTTTCTTTTAATCGTGTACAGAATGAAACACTTTTAAATTAATACCTCACAAAAAATGAACATTCGAAAATATTGCGTAGAGAGTGTTCTATAAAGTGTCCCTTGTAATTAAGATAGTTCACTCATCTCACGAATAATGGTTCAAATGGCTCTGAGCACTATGGGACTTAACATCTGAGGTCATCAGTTCCCTAGAACTTAGAACTACTTAAACCTAACTAACCTAAGGAGATCACACACATCCATGCCTGAGGCAGGATTCGAACCTGCGACCGTAGCGGTCGCGCGATTCCAGACTGAAGTGCCTAGAACAGCTCGGCCACAACGGCCGGCTCTCACGAATAGGCTGAATCGTTAAGTAAAGCAACCAAGTGTATTTGACGCACAATACGGTCCTGATTGAAGTCAAACAGTAAATATTGTTTCACATTATTTAACGTACGAAAGATAAAACTTAGTACACTGAAGCAACACAACAATGATGAATCTGCCACATAAAGACAGTTCGAACGATGTGGAGTGTGCTTGAACGAACTCAGTCATATATATATATATATATATATATATATATATATATATATTGGTCGCCAGGCAATATTCCTACGATCGAGCAAGATGGCGCACTGTTCACAGCCCTAGGGACACAATAGAGATTTAGGATTAAAATTCACTTCTGCTCACCCTGCTTTAAATGTCTTCTAACTTTTGTAAATAACCCTATGTGGCTACACTAACTTATTCAAGGATGATGTATAGCACCATAATTCTTTTACCCTTGGATAAGCTAAATAATTTCCATATCCCTATTGTGTTATCGAATATTCATGTAGCTGACACCGAAACAATTGTGCGAAGTACATGGAACTTACGAAACATGCGATGCTACTAGTGACACCAAGAACATGGCGGCTGCAGCAAATTTATTCATTAGTTTCAATCCTATCAACAGGAACATAATAATGTCGCAAAAGTTGCAAGGCATTGATATAAATCTGTGCTTGTTACTCTGCCCCTGCAACATCTTCTTTGTGACTTAATGCTCCCAGAAAGTGGTTATCACCTGACGTGCAACACTGTGATATTTCAGGAACAATAATAATCATATATAACAGTCATCTAGAGAGCAGTATGTCAGAAGACCACGGTTTACGAGAAGATATTGTGAGCTACGAATGAAATGTGATGAACCGTTCCCACACTCAGTAGATGTCTATTGAATCATGATACATATCTTAGAGTTAATTTAAATGCACGCTACCCATGCCACTATTGCATGAAACAGTTGTCTGGTGTGTTGAAAATGGTTCAAATGGCTCTAAGCACTGTGGGACTTAACATCTGACTTAATCAGTCCCCTATACTTAGAACTACTTAAACCTAACTAACTTAAGGACATCACACACATCCATGCCCGAGGCAGGATTCGAACCTGCGACCGTAGCAGCAGCGCGGTTCCGTACTGAAGCGCCTAGAACCAACCGGCCGCTGTGGCCGAGCGGTGCTAGGCGCTTGAGTCTGGAACGGTCGCAGGTTCGAATCCTGCCTCGGGCATGGATGTGTGTGATGTCCTTAGGTTAGGTAGGTTTAAGTAGTTCTAAGTTCTAGGGGACTGATGACCCACATGTTAAGTCCCATAGTGCTCAGAGCCATTTTGAGCGCCTAGAACCGCTCGGTCACAGCGGCCGGCTGTCTGGTGTGCCTTGCCCAACAGCACTAACGGTACCTTCATTAAGAACTTTCTTAAGTACAAGCGCTTCAAAACCGTCCGCTACCGACAAACATTCCGTGTTCATCATAAAGAAATGGACGAATCTTTCTGTCTTCCACGGCGATACGAATAATAGTCCAGAGATCACAGCACTTTACACTCCATGGTACGCAACAGTTAAAATACGAGAACCCATTTTAAAGTATTAACAAAATTCTCAGATATGCAGCATCCGATTTCATCAATATGGACGATTGCCTATGATTTCGGCTCCTGATGTGACGGGATGAACACAATAGGAAATATAAAAAAATAGGGTCATCGTAACTGGACCGCCTTAATGGATCTTATAACAAATAGAAACGTCTAATTTTGTGACGACTGTTTTCTCAGGCAAATATGTATGTTCAATTAGAAATTTATGTATTCAGTTTAGGTGTAACTTAACTTCTACTTAATTGAAATAATTGCCCTTAGAAACTACACCGTAATTTAATAAGCAGTTGATAGGACTATCAGATTTTATGCGATATTTGTGTTGTTTTGTTTTACATATGTGCTTCTTGGTCCGTTCTACTTTCTTTAAAAGCACACCATTCCAAATCAGTAAGCGAACACCATGGTGTTCTTATAGACTTTCGTGACAATGTCAGTCATCTCACTACTGCATCTAAAATGCTGCAATCGGACAATACGTACGTAAGAGAGAAACAGTTATGTGTCAAGCAAAATTAGGATTAAATGCATAACGTGAGTAAATGTTTATAGTAGAAGAACGCATTCGAAATTTCCAAACATAACTGTTTAAGTGAATTTCAGTCTTTCTAAATGAATACAAAAGTATTGCAGACCACATAACGATACCATCCCAATAAAAGTTTTACGCAGTTTTAAGTGGATTTTTTTCGTTGCAGAACTTTCGCACCTTCTATAGTAAGCATGAAAATCTTTTTTTTTTTTAACAAATCCGTATTTGTTGCAAATGGTACACAAGGACAGTGAGAGATGCATCTTTTGTGCATTAAAGTCCGTCGACTGTCTGCCGTTTTTTAATTACGATGCGTATTTCGGATAATTAAGTCGATTGCCAGGATTTCCAGTATTCACTCAGGTTTGTAGCAACTAAAATCAAGACCCGTAAGGCAAAATTCCTACTGTCAGATAATTTTACCGCTAACATAAAAGGCGTTGTGAGTCTCCCTGAAATTGTGCAAACGCTGTTCTCAGGTAGCACACCGGTATTTGGCGGGGCTGCAACGCCGCTGAGCATGCGTGACTCATCGGCTTATCTGCTAATGGCATGCCTTCAGGGAGCGGAATTACTCAGCAACAGGAAAGGCGCGAAAAAGATTCAATTCCTCTCACGGCAAACCGTTTCCACTCTGTTATTTCCATTATGCGCAATTTGCCAGCTGAAGTTCTTCATCCCCAACGATACAAAGTAAAACTTTGCAGTATCGCATACACTAAAAGAGTTAGAAGATAAGGCGTAACCGTCTACGGCAACGATGACAAAATCAGCTAAATGTACTGAACTAAGCGAGATTCAGTGATTTTCAACAGACTCTACCGTTCACTCCAGAGTACATTAAAAATGGCATGGCTCAGCATCCTCTCCAAACTCTTCGACCTACACAAACGCCACACATTTACAACGTGTCAGTGCAAAGCATATGCGATATTTACTTCTAGAAGGTAGCCACAAATCAGAAGGTTGAAGATGAAATATTTACTCAATCGCTGAACTTGTTAATGACTGCTGCAAGACTTCACACTTCTACGAAAAGAACACTATTGTATGATAAAATAAATTTTTCGTCGGAGTCGACATCGTGCTGCTGAGTACTAGCTATCGTTTACGCGTACGGCCTATGAGAAATAAAAGTTCATTCTGCACTAAGTTACTGCAAGCGTAGGGACTTATACATAAAATAAGGAAAAAATACACGGACACCATACACACAAGATCACTAATAATTTTTCAATAAAGATGTGATATTTACACAAATACATTCACAAAGAGAAGCGGTCATGAATGAAATATACTGCGCGACCTACAGTTTTCGTTTTCTTTTAATTTAATTCAGACACGATCACAGAACACGTTTTTAATTGTGACCATGTACCGTCTAATTGCGGATTCCGAGATCGCCAGGCGATAAAATAATTTTTTCTTAAGATTCCACATCCTGCTCTTGAGTACTAGCTGTCGTTTACGCGTACGGTGTGCAGGGATAAAAGTTGTTCATTCTGAAATACGCTACTGTTAGTGCAGTAACTTATACATAAAATAAGGACAAAAGAGGCAGATGCCACGTTTACACGTTGACTATTGATTTCTCAACGAAGATGTGATATTTACATGAACACATTCATACAGAGAAGCGCTCATGAATGGAGTGTACTGCATGACCCACAGGTTTTTCCTTTGTTTCAAACAGGATAACAGAACACGTTTTTTATCGTGACTCCGCACCGTCTATTTGCGGATGTCGAAATCGCCAGGCGATATTTATCCCGCATGACTTACAACATCCCCTTTCGTGGCAATAAAGAACACAGAGTATATACGCTTCATCATTCGATGTTTCTGTAGAACTCCTAAAATTACCCCCAGACCAATTATCAGTTCGCGGTGCACAGCCTATAATTAAAAAAAAATATATGCATGATATATAAATATTAAACCCGCGAACAGAATAATGTCAGTTACGAGAACAACAACAAAAATTTAAGAAAATGTCTCCTACTCATTATAACGTGACTCATCACTATTTAAAAGCCTTACAAGCCCGTAACGGCAAGACGATCTTACAGCGATGATAATGCCCTGTAATACACAACTAATTTGCCTGTTGCTACAGACAAGTGGCGCAGAATAAAAAGGAATATGAACCATGCAACAACAGCCGAAGGCGTCCAGCTAAGTTCCCGGTTAGCGAGCGAGCATAACGAAGTGAGTTTCTCTTACCTCCATCATAGCTGCAGGGTTCGGTGGTGAAGCTGCGTCACTGGTCAGCGGTCCGCTTATCGGGGTCGATCCGTCACTAACGACTGCCGGGCAGTAACTGAAAACGTCTGCCCATCCCTCAGGTAAAGGAATTAGCAGTCACCCCTCCACCCCCCACCACTTACTACCGGGCAAAGTACAGCCTTTTGTCGGAGTACTGAGAAACAACCTCCACATGCCATTAATAAGATAATACTGTGGCCCTCGCCTGGTCTCAGACACAGATTCCTTCTGCGACAGTCATCCAACTGAACCGACTGTTACGGACAAAGGCGTATTTTCAATTTGGCACTGGCTTTGACGGCTAAACAATGTCTCTACACATTCTGACTGAAGTCACTGAAAAAGTGAAACCTTTATCACTACCTACACCATCTCCTTTCGATGACAGCAAAAAACATAAAATATATACTCTTCACCATACGATTGTTCTGAAGAATTCGATAGAATTCACGGGGTACATTAAAAGAAAATATGGTCACGAATCAATCAACTGCCCATCTTTGCACCGTACCTGCCATGAAAGAGTATAAAACATTATACAGAGTGTAAAGCCTGAGGATGATAGACCATTGTCAAGAAAACACTGAGTTCAAAGTTATAAGTGAAAAACATTTCGAATTTTCTAGGAGCAACGAATATTAGATACGTTAAGGAGAATAGAGGAAGGAAATGCCTTCGTTCGTATCGTAAAATCAACAGGCCTCTCATTCTCATTATATGCGTTTTGCCAATTTTGTACTTCATAACGAAGTCACACTATGATGAAACTGTTCGTGACTGAAAAAAAGAAAAAACTGAGGTGAGTGTGCATATAGTTCCTCAACAATCGTATACATAGACCTTTCGATGAAAAACTGACGAACTGCAGGTAATACAACATTTTATCTGTTTGATATGGCATTATTAACGTATGAGTAGAACGCTATACCGACTACATTTCCAAAAGTGGAGAGGTAAAATTATTTTTTGCGTTTGTTATTCTGCGCGATATAGGCCTAAAGCACTTCTTCGCCAGAAGTCAATGATTTACAAATGACGCGAAAAATAAATCTTAGGTAACAGAGCTTGTGGAGTGTTCTATAAAGTGTCCTTCATAATTAAGGCGGTTGCTCGACAATTATTGTCACACTAGCATTATCAAGCCAAACAATGAAGTTAGTTTGACACACGTTTTAGACCTTGAAGAAGCCTAACAGCAGACGTTCCCTTAGGTATTAAACATTGCTGCTCATGTTGGTCGAGATCCAATGACTATTAGCAGAATATGGAATCGGTGGGTTCAGGAGGGTAATACGGAACGCCGTGCTGGATCCCAACGGCCTCGTATTACTAGCAGTCGGGATGACTCGCATCTTATCCGCATGGCTGTAACGTATGAAGGATAAGCACTTGTGCATTGAAGTAACAGAATGCTGTTGCTTTTGGGGCATAAAGGTACTACAAGTGATTGTTCCTGTTGACGGCTACCCAAGAATGGAAAAGATTTTTTCAGGCGACAATCAGTTTAGATTTCGGAAAGGTAAGGGCAGCCAATAGGCAGTTCTGACGTTGGGCCTGATAATGGAAGAAGACTTAAGAAAAATCAGGCAACGTTCATAGGATTTGCCGTGCGTTCGACATCGCAAAATGGTTCGAGATCTTCGACATTCCCGAATAGTGGGTGTAAACTACACTAATGGCCAATAAAATTGCTACACCAAGAAGAAATGCAGATGATACAAGGGTATTCATTGGACAAATATATTATAATAGAACTGACATGTCCACGCGATTTGGGTGCACAGATCCTGAGAAATCAGTACCCAGAACAACCACCTCTGGCCGTAATAACGGACTTCATACGCCTGGGCATTAAGTCAAACAGTGCTTGGAAGGCGTGTGCAGTTACAGCTGCCCATGCAGCTTCAACACGATACCACAGTTCATCAAGAGTAGTGACTGGCGTATTGTGGCGAGCCAGTTTTCAATTGGTGAGAGATCTTGAGAATGTGCTGGCCAGGGCAGCAGTCGAACATTTTCTGTATCCAGAAAAGTCCGTACAGGACCTGCAACATACAGTTGTGCATTACCCTGCTGAGATGTAGGGTTTCGCAGGGATCGAACGAAGGGTAGAGCCACGGGTTGTAACACATCTGTAATGTAACGTCCACTGTTCAAAGTGTAGTCAGTGCGGACAAGAGGTGACCGAGACGTGTAACTAACGCACCCCATACCATCACACCGGGTGATACGACAGTATGGCCATGACTAATACACGCTTCCATTGTGCGTTAACCGCAATATCGCCAAACACGGATGCGACCATCATGATGCTTTAAATAGAACCTGGATTCATCGGAAAAAATGACGTTTTGCCATTCGTGCACCTAGGTTCGTTCTTGAGTACACCATCGCAGGCGCTCCTGTCTGTGATGCAGCGTCAAGGGTAACCGCAGCCATTATCTCCGAGCTGATAGTCCATTCTGCTGCAAACGTCGTCGAACTGTTCGTGCAGATGGTTGTTGTCTTGCAAACGTCCCCCTCTGTTAACTCAGGGATCGAGACGTGGCTGCACGATCCGTTACTGCCATGCGGATAAGATGCGAGTCATCCCGACTGCTAGTAATACGAGGCCGTTGGGATCCAGCACGGAGTTCCGTATTACCCTCCTGAACCCACCGATTCCATATTCTGCTAACAGTCATTGGATCTCGACCAACATGAGCAGCAATGTTGCGATACGATAAAACGCAATGGCGATAGGCTACAATCCGACCTTTATCAAAGTCGGAAACGTGATGGTACGCATTTCTCCTCCTTACACGAGGCATCACAACAACGTTTCACCAGGCGACGCCGGTCAACTGCTGTTTGTGTATGAGAAATCGGTTGGAAACTTTCCTCATGACAGCACGTTGTAGGTGTCGCCACCGGCGCCAACCTTGTGTGAATGCTCTGAAAAGCTAATCATTTGCATATCACAGCATCCTCTTCCTGTCGGATAAATTTCGCCCTTGTAGCGCGTCATCTTCGTGGTGTAGCAATTTTAATGGCCTGTAGTGTATAAGGAAACACGGCAATATACGAGTACAATGTGTACAGGAACGAAGGGTGAACCACAAGAATGGAAAATCAAGATTGAAGTGATCGCATTAAAAAGGATATAAGACACGATTTCAATCTTTCACCCCTACTGTCTACGCTTCGAAGAAGCAATACCAAAGGCGTAAGAGCGGGATTAAAATTCAGTGTGAAAGAGTATCAATTACAGGATTACTGGTCTCAATGGAAGTGAAGAAGAATTACAGGATGTGTTGAGTAAAATGTACATCCCAGTGAGTACAGAATGTGGATTGAGAATACATAGAAATGATACTTACGATAAATTTAACATCAAACTACATGGAACAAGTTGACATTAAGGAATTCTGCTACTCTGGACGTGAAATAAGACATGACGATCGAAATAATGAGGACATAAACAACAGACTAGCACAAGCAAGGCGATCATTTCTAACCAGAAGAAGTCTGCCGGTATCGAACATGGGCTTTAATCTGAGGAAGATATTTCTGGAGCAAAGCATTGTGTGGTAGTGAATTATGGATCGTGGGAAAACGATAAAAAAAGGGAATGCAAGCGTTTGAAATGTGATGCTATAAAAGGATGTATAAATTTGCTGGACTGATAGAAAATCACTGAAAACCTAAATCAGGATGGCGTGACGCGGGATTGAACCGTCGTCCTCCCGAATGCGAGTCCAGTGTGCTAACCACTGCGCCACCTCGCTCGGTTGAACGGTAGAGGGTCAAAACTGTAGGGGAGATTGGAATACATCCAACAAATAATTGCGGAGCTTGGGTGTAAGTAGGGCGTGATGAGGAGGTTAATACAAGCGAGAAATTCAAGGGCCGGCCGTTGTGGCCAAGCGGTTCTAGGCGCTTCAGTCCGGAACCACGCGGCTGCTACGGTTCAGGTTCGAATCCTGCCCCGGGCATGGAGCTGTGTGATGTCCTTAGGTTAGCTAGTCTAGTTCTAAGTCTAGGGGACTGATGACCTAAGATATCAAGTCTCATAGTGCTTAGAGCCTTTTCTTTTTGAGGAGTTCAAGGCAGGCCATGTCAAACCATTCAGAAGACTGATGACTCACAGAGAAAAAAATCTGTACTTCTGAAACTTAAAAATCATTGAGCGTATGTGAGGCGAGCTTGAAGGGACGGATGTTCCGGTTGTCACCGGTATCTCGAGCATAGTCGTCCCTCGCTTTCCTCGAGACAGCAGGAGGTCTGGCGGTGGGGCGACGTTGAAAAATATTCGTTGGAGGGGTCGTACTGATTTTCGAGAAGCTGGTTCCATATCCAAAACATTTACTTGTTGCCGCCAGACCATTAAGGTTCACGCCGCTTTGTTCTCCGAGCCCTTATCGCGTAATCTTGCTGACTGCGCTGAATGCCTTGCGTTCGGGACACTGAGAGTTCGGCGAGCTGAGTTACCGTAGCAGATTGCCTGCCCATGTGCAAATATCTCTGGACTGTTTGCAGTAACGACTCTTGTCACTCCAGTTTTGCCATCATGAAGACTACCAAAAAGCCGTGACAGCAAAGAACACTCATATCGCTAATTGATTTTTAGTGTGCTTTCCGGGTGTTCAGATGAGTTCAGAGAAATTGTTCAGGCAGCGAGTACACACGACATCAAAAGTCGGTTGTCGAAATATCGTGCATAAAAACAGAAACATATTAATTAATCGTGCTGTAAAACCTGAGAGATCATATCGTTAATTTGAGACTTCACGCTTCTCAATAAGTTACTCACGCTAATAGCAAAACCGCAGGTAGGTTGAAAGTGGATTCTTCACTAAGAATTACTTGTACATCGGCATATTTCTACATGATTTTAATATGGCGAAAACAAGGGGCCCCTTTTGATTCTATTTTAAGTGTTTACTGTTCCTTCTGTGCAACCTGATCATAATACGTGTTGGTCTGTATATATTCCTCTCCGTACTAATTCAAGAAATGGACAAAATACTACTAGTTTTATAGATAGGGTTAGGATCGCTTGCTGTGCAAAGCGTCCTATTAAGTAGCACGTTGATAGAGGGTGAAGAAAAATTGCCGCACTTGTAGGTCGGCATGCGATTATCCAGATTCGACACAAAAGTTTACCTAACAAAATCAGATGGGTGCATTTTGAAAATACGTGTGTGAAATAAGTCATATCGTGCAGCGCATCGGAATGGAAAGAGGGAAGTGTATCAAGCCGTATTACTGTACCGTCCGTCGTAGCTCACCCAGCAGACTGCGGGGAAACCAGAACCACATCCCCGATGGAGCTGTGGTTCGAATCTTATTCACCTTTCTTTTTCTTATTTTATAGACCCCCCTTCCCTAGTTCTTTTCGTTCACAAGCAGGATATCATTTTGCCATACGACAGCAGCCTGTCACTTGATAGTGAGGTCTGTTAAACTGCATACATTTGTCTACTAACTGCATCACTGTAACTGGTCCTTTGAAGTGAATGTAGGTTGACTCCCCGATGGAGTACACAAACGATGAATATACCTGTACTGATATACATCAGATAATCAAGCTCCTACTGTTGCTCGTGTGTATGCAGCACGGTACCCTCAAAGGCGCCATCCCGATAAGGATATCTACATATATACTCCGCTAGCCATCAAGCGGTGTGTGGCGAGGGGCACAATTCGCACCAAAGTCAGATTCACCCCCCTCCCCCCTCCCCCCTTCCCCCTTCCCCCCCTCCCTCCCCCTGTCTGTTCCACTCGCGGATCGCGCGAAGGAAAAGCGACTGTCTGTACGTCTCAGTACGTGCTCTTTTCCCTTATCTTTGAATGGTGATCATTGCGCGATTTAAAAGTTGGTAATAGTCATAAATGCTCTACATCCTCGGCGAAGATCGGGTTTCGGAATTCAGTGAGCAGCCCCTTCCGCTTAGAGCGTCGTCTATCTGCACGTGTGTCCCACTTCAAACTTTCTATGAGATTTGTAACGCTCTCGCGATGGCTAAATGTACCACTCACGAATCTTGCCGCTGTTCTTTGGACCTTCTCAATCTTTTGAATTAGACCCAACTGGTAAGGGTCCCATACAGACGAACAATAAGATTGGACGAACTAACGTATTGTAAGCA
Organism: Schistocerca americana; assembly: GCF_021461395.2. Lineage (NCBI taxonomy): Eukaryota > Metazoa > Arthropoda > Insecta > Orthoptera > Acrididae > Schistocerca > Schistocerca americana. The sequence continues at coordinate 194,821,563 of NC_060119.1, forward strand.
ATTTCCTTTGTTGAAGGACTGCATCACTTCAGGATTCTACCAATAAACCGAAATCTAGAGTTCACCTTGCCCGATACTTGTGTAAATTGATCATACCATTTGAGATCATTTAGAATAGTCACACCCAGATACTTGACGAAAGTTACGGCTCCAAAGCCTGGGCACTTGTTTTGTACTCGTACATTGATGGGGATTTTCGCCTTGTTATACGCAGTAGGTTACGCTTGCTAATATTACACCACGCATTTATTTTCTGCAAATCCTCATTGATTTGTTCACAACTTTCGTGTGGTACTACTTTCCTGTAGATTACAGCATCATCGACAAACAGTCTAATGCCGCTGTCAGTACCATCAACCAGATCGTTTATCTAAATCCTTTAAGGAAAATCGTAAAAGTAGTGGACCTGTTACACTGCCCTGGGGCACACCTGAAGTTACACATATTTCTGTTGAAGTCACCCCGTTTAGGACGACATACTGCTCCCTGTCTGTTAGAAAACTATATATCCAACCGCATATGTCATCGGATAGGCCGTATGCACCCACTTTTTGGAGCAAGCGACAGTGCGGAACTGAGTCGAACGCCTTTCGAAAGTTGAGAAATATGGCATCAACCAGGGAGCCGGTATCTAAAGCCTGTTGAATATCATGCAAAGAGGGCCAGCTGTGTCTCGCATGACCGCTGTTTCCTAAAACTGTTCTGGTTTCTGGAGATGAGTTTCTCAGAGTCTAGAAAGGTCATCACCTGGAACAACGCCTTCGGGAAACCGGTAAACTTCGTTCACAAGTAATGGACAGAGGACGTCCAAGGACTAGACTTACTCCACAAACAGGGGACGTCATTTTTGAAGCCGTTCACCAGTCACCTCGGCGAAGTACCAGTGATATTGCAAGGCAGTTCCAGACATCACAAGTACTGGTTGTTGCAGTGTTGCTCGCTGAAGAATTGCATCGATATCAATATACGTTAACTCAACTCCAGCGGCCAGAAGACTGCATTCGACGAGTACAGTTTCGTGAACGGTTTTTGTTCCAAGTGGAAGAGAACGAACATTTTGTAAATAACGTGATATAGACTGACAAATCTGCCTTCACTGTGAAAGTGTTTTCAACCGCCACAATAGCCATTATTGATCGGAATAGTTCCAACGTGTCAACCACGAACGTGGCTTTCAGGCTCGCTTTGCCGGCCGAAGTGGCCGCGCGGTTCTGGCGCTGCAGTCTGGAACCGCGAGATCGCTTCGGTCACAGGTTCGAATCCTGCCTCGGGCATGGATGTGTGTGATGTCCTTAGGTTGGTTAGGTTTAACTAGTTCTAAGTTCTAGGGGACTAATGACCTCAGCAGTTGAGTCCCATAGTGCTCAGAGCCATTTGAACCATTTTTTTTTCAGGCTCGCTTTGGCATAAACCTGTGGGCTAATCGTGGGAGGCATGTTTTTAGGTCCTTATCTATTTCTGGACAAGTTCAGTGCACCCCTGTATGGTACGTTCCCTTGAAATACTTTGCCTGTCGCCTTAGAAAACGTTTCACTTGCTGTTTGGCGACAGTTGTAGTTTCAGCATGATGATACACCGTCACACTTTGGATTCAGTGCGCTTAACTATAAAAATGGAGCGTTTCCAGGGAAATGAATTGGTCGTGGAGGTCCAATGTTCTGGGCGCCACGTTTCTCGGACCTTAATCCGCTAGATTTTTATTTGGGGGACACTTAGAGGAGCATGATTATAGTACTTCACCCACGGATGTACAGGCGCTAATAGTGTGGGTGTATGCCGCTTCGGCAATCGTGGGTTAAGGCGTGTTGGGTAGGATCCAGAAGTATGATCCAGGGAGTGGCGAGGTGTAAGCAAATGCAGGGTGGTCTCTAAACTGAGCGTTGCTCGTACGTGTACATACCGGCTCTGTGAAGATGCGTCTGGGCGTCAAACGAACAGAATGTAATTAAAGTACGTAGCATAATGCGCAGTCTAGTGTAGCCTACCTATTGTTTTTTTGTAACTCATTGAACACAGATGACATTATTCTATCCACTCTTATTTTTAATTGGCATTATTTGTATCATGGACGGAGCAAAGTGATCGTTTACGTCTTAAGAAGTTCATGTTATGTCTTAACGTTTAAATAAAGGTAGCAGTAACTCAAAGAATTATACAAGTTACCGCATTGTAAAGGTGCAAACTGGATGGAAATTGATGCATTGACCGAACAAAAAGTTCGCCCAAACGCTGGCGAGTTTGCATATCGTTTCACAAGGCATTGCCTCGTCTCACTGAGCTAACGGGACAACACCGGCACGGGCCAAAGTTCACGCTACCTGTCTTTGGGCACGCTACACTCAGTCACAGCGTTGCCAAAGCTTCTATTTAAGTCACGTTTCTATTAAACTTGTTGGTGGGACTAGATTTTGCTTGATATACGATTCGAATTTTCAACAGGGATGAGATATCACATACCGACCGTCAAGAGCTGTATTTTTTCTTCACCTGTATATAAGCCCGAGATATAAGAAATACCCTCAGACCTCAAGAAGGAAGCAATAATTTAAATACCAAAGAAAGTAGGCAGTGACAGGTGTGAATAATACCAAACCATCTGATTAATTTACAGAAGAATGGGATGACTGTTAGAAGCCAACCAGACTCAGGGCCTTAGAATTTATCGTAGAAAATAAACTGAAAAAGGTAAACCTACATTTATGGCATTTTTAGATTTAGAGAAAGCTTTATAAAATGTTGGCCGGAATACTTCCTGTGAAAGTCTGAAAAGCGGGGATGGAATTCAGGGAGCGAAATATCATTTATAACTTGTACAGAAACCAGACTGCAATAACAATCGAATGTCACGAAAGGGAAGCAGTAACTGAGAAGGGAATGAGACGGGGCTATAGCCAATTATTGTTGCTACTACATCGACGAGGACGTGCCGAAGAGTAATGCTCCAAATTTTTTGTGAGAAAACTCTTAAACTTTTTTAAAAAAATAAATGTTATTAATTCCACATCTTTGTTCTTTACGTCTGTATAATTGTAACTGTCTGCCCCCAGACTCCAAATTGAAGCATGTAACGTGGCGGTGTGTAACGTAAGTCGACTCATGGGAAACAGCGTGCTATAATCGAACTTCCAGTTCTAAGAGTTCTCCCACATATGCAGCTCCCTTTCCTTCAGCACGACGATGTCAGACCACGGACCAGCGCTGTGACTTCTGGAACAATCCGACGGCTTGGCGTCGCAGTCATCGAGCATCCCCTATACAGTTCCGACTTTGGCCCACGTGACTTTCATCTGGTTCCAAAACTTAGGGAACACCTTGGAGGACTTCATTTTAATAGTGTTGAAGAGGTGCAACTAGAGGTGAGGTTGTGGCTCCGTCAACAAAGTGAAACATGCTGGCCTCTCGTTGGGAGAAATGTGTTCGTCGCCAGGATGTTTATAGCACTATGACAAATAAATAGGAAGCAAGAAAAGGTAAAAAAAAATTTCGTTCATGTTCATCCGAATTTTTTTTAATTATCTATTTTTCCTTTGTCACATTAAGACAGCTTCAGATCTAATACAACGGCAAGGAACGGTATACGTGAACGTGCGCATCTAAATTCTAAAGAGTTCTCGTTAGAGAACTAACGTGGAAAACCCCTTTCAGATTATTTTAACATCAGTGTGCCGCTGTCTTTGTTTCTTCTTCATATTACTGACAGGGTAGCAAGTTCGCTTGAACGCTAATTGTATTTTTTGAGTAACAAACAAAGAGTTGTGAGTTAGTATAAAGAGTGTTCAGTTTACGAATCTACCTATCAACAACAGCCAACTGGAGTAGAAGTCACGTAAATAGTCTGGAATATAAATAAGACAGGGCGTCATCAATCGTGGTGCGAAATCATTAATTTCTTTTATATATGGGCCAACGCCTTTGCCGCAGTGATAACAGTGCTTCCCGTCAGATCACTGAAGTTAAGCGCTGTCGGGCTGGGTTAGCACCATCCGGTCTGTCGAGCGCTGTCGGCAAGCGGGATGCACTCAGCCCTTGTGAGGCAAACTGAGGAGCTACTTGATTGACAAGTAGCGGTTCTGGTCTCGGAAACTGACATACGGCAGGGAGAGCGATGTGCTGAGCACATGCCCCCCCCCCCCCCCCCATATCCGCATCCGGTGACGCCTATGAGCTGAGGATGACACGACGGCCGGTCAATACCGTTGGGCCTTCATAACCTGTTGGGCAGGAGGTTTTATATATGGCCTGCTCTGCATAGAAACTGAATCTTTCGTTATTTTAATGAATAGTGTTAGTTAAATTGTATTTTTCCTTCTGTCTACGATGTGCATCATAGGAAAGCCACAGCTCTTATTTAATTTTAATTTCAAGAGTGGAACAGAATACAGTTCAATTCAAATTTCTTTCAATCAAAAACTTTTCTTTTAAAATTTCACTACTCTATGTTAAGAAATAAATATATAGGCCGGCCCTTTGTGACCGAGCGGGTTCTAGGCGCTTCAGTCCGGACCCGCGCTGCTGCTACAGTAGCAGATTCGAATCCTGCCTCGGGCGTGGATGTGAGTGATGTTCAAATGGTTCAAATGGCTCTGAGCACTATCGGACTTAACTTCTGAGGTCATCAGTCCCCTAGAACTTAGAACTACTTAAACCTAACTAACCTAGGGACATCAAACACATCCATGTCCGAGGCAGGATTCGAACCTTCGACGTAGTGGTCGCGCGGTTCCAGTGTGTGATGTCCTAAGGTTAGTTAGGTTTAAGTAGTTCTAAGTCTAGGGGACTGATAACCTCAGATGTTAGGTCCCATAGCGCTTAGAGCCATTTGAACCATTTGAAATATATAGACATAGAGAATAAAGATGTAGATACAGAATTTCAAATCAAACACCATTCGCCCATCTATATATCCAAATCGTTACTTCACTGGGCTGTGTCGGCAGGTGATGTCTGAAGCGATGGATGTCTGAAAAATCAACGGATACCTGTCTTGGAATGCTGGCCAATATTTTGACTGGAGCAGAGGTGGAAATCTTCCTAGGTGTCGGTGAGGAGGCTTGAAAAAGGCGTAATGTATCGTCGAAACTGGTAACCAGTACAACAACAATTTGGAATCCGGCGGATGTGTGTTTGATGTGACATTTTGTATTTAACAGTCGAGGTTCTACAACCATCTGTGAAAGTATGAACATACAGATAAAGATGTAGAATGTCAATAATATTTCTTTTACCCAAAAAGTTTTAAAAGTATTAGCACATAAAATTCGACGCAATACTATTTTAGCATGCCCTTTTATATACTAAGCAAGCATCAAAGCAAGCCTAGGAGAAAGAATATTGAAACATTTGGAGATTCACCGATAGCACCTTAATTCTCTCAGGGACGTCAAAGGACTTGGAACGAAGCTGAAAGGAGTAATCTCTTGGCTACAAAACACTGTTTTTGAACATAATCTCCGTTGAATGTGACGACCTTAGACCACTTTACTGATAGAACCCTTACGAACGCATCGTACCATTCTACTGTCCAACGTATAGCTTCATCAATAACCTCCCTAGCATCAACGTACTGCTTCCCGCGGAGTACATTCTTCGTTGGGACAAGGTGCGAGATCCGGGCAAAATGTAGTATGGGAGAGGAAGGCTTGCTCGAGCTTAGCGCGGTGATGACAGACGCGTCGCCCATAAAATCACCCATTCGGGAGGACGACGGTTCAATCCCGCGTCCGGCCATCCTGATTTAGGTTTTCCGTGATTTCCCTAAATCACTCGAGGCAAATGCCGGGATGGTTCCTCTGAAAGGGCACGGCCGACTTCCTTCCCCACCCTTCCCTAATCCGATGAGACCGATGACCACGCTGTCTGGTCTCCTTCCCCAAACCAACCAACCAACCAACCATAAAATCACCGTGCTTTTGTCCACTGCCAGGTCTCCGGAGACATTCTGCAAACGCCTAGGTATATCTGCGATGCTCTGGTTTTCCGACAAGAGAAATTCAATGACCGCTCTCTGCTTCGATCGGACCTACAGCCCCGCCACGAATCGGAACTTTATGAAACTATAGGGGCTGAGGAGGAAACACTTCCAGATGTCCCACAACAAATTCCGCATTTTTCAAACGAAACTGGCCGAGAAAAAATGTATTGCGTTATGTATTGAAAGCCCCCCGTACTATGAATTGGAACAGATGCGAAATGGTAATGGTATGCATTGAAGTAAGTGATGCTCAGGGAATTACATCAGGAAATAAATCACTAAAAATAGTAGGTGCGTTTAGCTATTTCAGCATCAAACTTACTGACAAAGTGGGGAACTGACAGTTGCAAGAAAAGTATTTCTGAGAAAGAGAAAATTGTCAAGATCGAATATTAGTACAAATGTTAGGGAAACAAGCCATTAAAAAAGTGGTTCAAATGGCTCTCAGCACTATGGGACTTAACATCTGAGGTCATCAGTCCCCTAGAACTTAGAACTACTTAAACCTAACTAACCTAAGGACATCACACACATCCATGCCCGAGGCGGGATTCGAATCTGCGACCGTAGCAGCAGCGCGGTGCCGGACTGAAGCGCCTAGAACTCACGGCCACATCGGCCGGCAAGGCATAAAAGATTTGGCGGTATAGTGTGAAGTGGGTAAGCGATGTGGCCAGGAAAAATGACTGTGGATGAAGACTAAGTCTTGATAACGTAAGCGGGTTGAAATCGATGCAGGTTGCAATAACAATACAGAGATGAAGAGGCTTTCACAGTGTGTTAAGTATTGTTGAGAACTGCGTGAAGGACTGAACACCGCAACACGACTACACAGCCAGGGCTGCTTCGAGAACGTTTTCCCACAGAATAAACTTATCATTTTGCCGTCTCCCCTCACCTTGCGCCTTTTCCTTCCTACAGTTTAAACTGTGTCCGTTTCCGATAATGTGATACTCACTATGAAGGAATGTCGCACTTACGCGCCCGTCTTACATTGACGCCCCAAGCGTCTACTCGTGTAGCTTGGGCCTTAAACCGACCCTGACCCAGTTTCTAATCTTGAGAAGTATAAAAATAAAAACCGACACCGTTATTCAATTGGTTCAAATGGCTCTGAGTACTAATGGGACTTAACATCTGAGGTCATCAGTCCTCTAGAACTTAGAACTACTTAAACCTAACTAACCGAAGGACATCGCCGGCCGGTGTGGCCGTGCGGTTAAAGGCGCTTCAGTCTGGAACCGCGTGACCGCTACGGTCGCAGGTTCGAATCCTGCCTCGGGCATGGATGTGTGTGATGTCCTTAGGTTAGTTAGGTTTAAGTAGTTCCAAGTTCTAGGGGACTGATGACCACAGAAGTTAAGTCCCATAGTCCTCAGAGCCATTGAGCCGAAGGACATCACACACATCCATGCCCGAGGCAGGATTCGAACCTGCGACCGGAGCGGTCGCGCGGTTCCAGACTGAAGCGCCTAGAACCGCTCGGCCACGCCGGCCGGCTTTATTCAAGACATATAAAAGTAACACAATGGTAATTGTTCGACTGACTCCAGAGGATGTGAGACCTTTAGGCCCAGAACGTAACAGGTAACAGGGAAGAGGTAGCGGGGAGCGTGGCTCCGCCTCTCCGCCGGCTGCACCCGCCCTTGGCCGCGGCCCCCACCCAACCTCACAGGCAGCCGCCATTACGCTGTCAACATGGGCGCCCTGCAACGTGTGTTTTGTACGTGCTGTACACGTACACAGAGGTAACCGCACGGGGTCCACCGCTGGATCATTGACGTTAATGGAATGCGATGTACGAGGCTATCATGTGGACATGTGAACTATGAAAACATACAGGACGACTGCTATATCTCGATCTGAGGAAAAAGCACGTGTGTGTACGACGCGATTTCTCCTTAATCACAGCTTAGCGAATCATACGTTCTAGGCTAAGAACTTACATATTCAGATGATAGACACACACAAGCAGAGGCACACACATACGCTCTCTCTCTCTCTGTTTCTCTCTCCCTCCCCCCCCCCCCCCCCCTCTCTCTCTCTCTCTCTCTCTCTCTCTCTCTCTCTCTGTCTCACATACATACACACACACACACACACACACACACACACACAGATTGTCCGCGCGCTCGCATGCGTTTTTAGCTGGAACTAACAGCAGACACTTTTTCGACAAATAAATTAAAAGAAAGCCATCCGTTTAACTTCGTCAACTGGGCTTAATCTTTTATTTCATCTTTAGTTGAGAGCCAATGAATCATACTTTCTAAATTTAACACTAATCTATAACCAAACGTAGCGGTACTAGAATTCATCTATACCCTCGAAACACACACACACGCCGGCCGCTGTGGACGAGCGGTTCTAGGAGTTTCAGTCCGGAACCGCGCTGCTGCTACGGTCGCAGGTTCGAATCCTGCCTTGTGCATAGATGTGTGTGATGTCCTTAGGTTAGTTAGGCTTAAGTAGTTCTAAGCCTAGGGATCTGATGACCTCAGATGTTAAGTGCCATAGTGCTTAGAGCCATTTGAACCATTTGAAGACACACACACACGTTTCAATGTTAAACTGGCTACACTTCGAACGCCGAAGGAAACAGATGAAAACGACAACATCAACAAAACGAACTCGGCAATGTGAATATAATGCTGTAAACCGGGGCATATGTAGGAAATATTTACCCAGGCAAACAAATTAACGGGCAAGAGGACCAATGTTGTGCCAGCCGTGCCGCAAAACTGTGAACGGACGGACTGTTCCCTGCCGGCCCGAATAAGGTGCGTCAAGTTTCCGTCGGCGCGCATACTTACCGGTAGGTAAAATTCTGGCATCGTGTGGCGCCCACGGACGCAGTTCATCAAAAAGCAATGGTAGTGGTAACTTGACAACGGTATAGTGCATGCAGCTTTTTCCGTAGTCTTTGAGTGCAATCCTTGGACCACGTGTGTCGAGCTTAACGTGAGGCTCCCCACCGCCTCGTACGGGAGTTAGTTTGGCGCTCTCCGTTCGTCTCCCCCCACGCAGCGTCGTACCTGCGAAATGCGTGGCACCCCAGCATCGCAGAAAAGGTTCGTTCTTTCCGTGTCCAGTGCTCTCTTGCGGTCACGCGATCAATCGACACACTCGTATCTGAGGAATGTTATACCCTCCTGGGCACTGCTCGAGTGGAATTGTTATGTAAACACCAGTGTTGCGATCGGCATTTACCAGGCATTGCAATCGGATTTCATTTTCGTCACTTGTTCATTTACTCAATTTACTCATTTTTGCAGGTTAAATATATTTACAGTAGACGTGTACTTTACCAATTCCCTTCACCATACCCTGCATCCTCAACGTAGGGCGCGTGTGCGACAGTAAAGTCGGCTCAATGCACGACTGACATGAAAACGATGATACCTACCTGTTCCCGCTTCAGAGTCAAAAATCGAAATTCTTGCGAAATGTGCCGCAGCTAACACATGTGAATCCAGCATCAGACTGGAAACACACAACACACAAGTGACTCTCTCTTTGATTGCACGGGTATGATAGACGAACAGCTTGTGAATGTCCAAAAGGGCCAAGTTGTAAAAAACAAAAAACAAAAAACAAAAAAAAATTGATTTCCATGCCACAGGCGGTGTTTCAATGTAAGCAGCAGCAGTAGGCAAATATAACAACTAACATACGGACACTGATTATTTTTAGCTGGTAGTTATTACTAATGCGTATACTCCATCTGTTTCCAACAACACATGCAATGGTGTTTTACAGCAAGTAATGTTTTTGAGTTGTAAACCTGAGACTTTTCTTAGATGTATAAAGCTCTTGCGAAACCCTCAGCAGCTGTGGAGTTCAGTCCTATACAAAGAAAGATATCCGATAATGGGTTAATACAGTAAAGCCTACTTAATTGCAATTCCAGTGGCGGTAATAAAGGGTCAGTTGCATAATTAGGGCCTAATGGACATTTCGATGAACCTTATCGTCAAAATTACGCATTAATACCAAAGCCCCTCAGCCTCCTGGACCAACCTAATTGTTGTCTGAGCAAAGCCTCGTAAAATGGTGCAAGCAGGTCATTTACAATATCCTCTGATCAGTTAAATTCGGAAAGCTACAGCACGGTGCAAAGCTGGAATTTTCGAAGCCATTACCTTCATATGATACTTATTCTCACAAGGTCGTTGCCTTGGCGCCACGACAGTTTACCATCATTAACACCAGGATGTCTCACTGCACTGCCAGCCGGAAGCCGCAGGAACCGTATTCAGTGTCACCGGTAGAGTTGACGTTCGATAAGTAACGCAACACTTTTTTGCCCTAAGCAGATTAGTTTTATTCAGGATTCCAATGCACTGTATTATTCCCTACTCTTTTGGTTACAAAACTCTATTTTTCATTATAACCTGCCACGACCTTACGCTACCTTTGCACACAACTTCTTGCACGAATAACCTCCCCATCATCCACAAGGTGCATTCTTCATTTGACCGAACAGGTGGAAGTCGAAAGATGCGAGATCCGGCCCGTAGGATCGATGAAGAAGAACATTCCAATGAAGTTTTGTGAGCTCCAGTCAGCTACGCAAACTTGTGTGAGACTTGCGTTGTCGTGGTGAATGAGAGGCTGGTTTGCATTTTTGTGGCGGCGAGCACGATGAAGTTGTTACTTCAATTTCCTGAGTACACTTCATAGTTGATGGTTTCACAAATGGGAAAACAGCAAACGAATAAACCCTTCGAGTACCAGTAGACTGCCGCCATGACCTTATCAGCTGACTGTGCGGCTTTGAACTTTTTCTTCGTAGGAGAGATGGTGTGCCGCCACTCCATGGAGAGCCGTTTTGTTTCCGGTTGTAAGTGATGAGTCCATGTCTCAAGGCCTCTTATTTATTTATCGTATGATGATGCAGAGCTTGGATCAAATACATAATTTTAAAAGTGTACAGTGTAAGAAATGACAAGAAAAATACAGGTACAGAATCAAATGTCCAAAGTATTATGCTAAATTATGTACACATTACACAAATTTTTAGATTTCTAAGTCCAATCTGTTGATCCAGTTGAGCCATTCAGGTGATGCATGGTGGATGTCATTTATTGATCCCCCGAAGGCTCATTTTGGGCATTCACCAACAATGTGATTTATTGTTTGCAGGACAGCTCCACGGTCACAATATGGAGATGTTGCCCAGCCCCATTTGTGCTTTAGATATCTGCAGTTCCCTTGCCCTGTTCGGATGCAGTTGATGGTTCTCCACTGGCGTCTGGGGAGTGTGAAACCTGGAAGGCTTTTCAACCATATGACCGTTGAACACTGATGATTCTTCCCACTGACTTCTCCATACTTCGTTGATGTTAAAGTCGGAGGCTTCAAGATGTTGTGCAGTTCGTCAAGTTGGTTTTCTTTACTTCAGACGCTGATGTTCTGCTATTAATATACGGCTAAGTACGGATAGCTGGGGTTCTTCTGAATATTTCTCCAGATCTTCAGGAGAGCAAGGTTGCTCGCGTCTGTGACATACCCTAAGTCACACGTGCCTCTTGGGTGGTGCTAAATGTGTAACAACAACAGGATGAGACCGAACTGCCCGAAAAGGCCTCCCGGTCATAGAATACAGAGCAAAACGAAAAAGGCCTTCTCAGGACGCACAAGTTCGTAGAATTGGACCATCTATTCAAGGCGTCTGACGATGTTCGATAAAAAATTGTCAGCCTCGTAACGCTCAAGCAATTTCACACACACGGTCCTTCGTTGCTCTTTTTGGTCTTCTGTTATGCGGCGAGGAACCTACTGGGTACACACCTCTGAGCACCCCATTTCGTGGAGGAGTGTATCAGCCCTGCCAACAGCAAGCTGTGCAGCGAGATGTTTGACTGTACAGAGGGCCTAGCGCAGACACGTCTGCCTGTAGTCAGGATATCTGTTGGTAACGCATGAAAAGTCTTCGACACAAGCAAAACGTTATTAGAGTTCAGCTACTTATTCACAATGCTTAAACTCGTCTCTTCCTCACTAGTCTCCCCTATTGGCACTTTTAGCTGCGTGTTGGATTCTAGCTGACCTCCATCGAGTCAGCTAAGCGATTGCGAACCCAGGAAGAAGATGTCAGCGACTCTGGCGCCGCGGCGAACTGTAGGCGTAGAGTCGGGCCGTTTCGGGCTGGCTTCTGGAGTATACTCACTCCCACTGCGAATTTTATGATTATCCTTGATAACCGCGACGAACCTAGTGTCGGTAGTTGGTAGTCGTGTGTTCAGTTGATATCCTCCCTACCCTTGATAGGTATCAGCACCAGAAGACATCTGAATGTTGAACAGGAACATGGACACCAAGTGGCACTGTTACTGGCTTCTGCGTTGAAGGCCGGTACTTGCAGTACTCTGGGATGTGGTGTTGTCGGAAGACACCCAGTTCCTCCATCAGTAGGTGATGGGCGGCGAGAAGCATGAAGTCTACCAGGCGAAAGCCATCTTCCTGAGTACATTTTCGGCTAGTTGATAGCTACAATATCGTAATCATGGAAACGAGTGCTGTTATTGTTAATGCCATCGATCTCAAAGATCAACTCATGACGAGAGCTGGAGTATTCAAAGGGAGCTAGCGCGAGGCTACGACTCAAGCTCGGTTCGTAATGACCGAATATGTCGTCCTTATTCGGCTACATTTACTTAACAAGCTATTAACTGTTCTGGCAGTCCGTCCCTATGTCTCTTGCAGCACGTCTCAGGAGCTGACGAATATGCTTGTCTCGCTTCCTTTGGTTTTCTGCCTTACTCTACTTGCAGCTAAATGCGTATCCTTGCTCGGCAGACGGCGTCGACGACCTGACACACCTGCGACGTACTGGCTCGTTTCCTGCTCCCGCCTCTGTCTCTGACGCGAATTTGCTGTGGCAATGTGAGTGACTTTTAATAACTTTTTTCTCATTTCTACTCCTTACTATCATGTGTCGTAAGAATTGTGATCCGTCGATCACCTCGAACGGCTACCCGCATGTTCCAACACTGCAGAAATCATAGCTGGATGACAAAAGGCTCGGCCAACGACTCACCGTGCTTTTGTTCACTGTCAGATCTTCGTAGACATTCTGCAAGCGCCTGAGTATATCTACGACGCTCTGGTTTCCCACCAAAAGAAACTCAGTGACAGCTCTCTGCTTGGAGCTAACCTCCATTACAGGCGTCATTTTGAGGGCTACGTATAGCGCAGCCACCTATCGGAACTTCATGAAACTACAAGCGCTGAAGCGAGAATATTTATCGATGTCTCACAACAATTTCACATTTTTTCCACCGAAATTGACTGAGGAAAAAATGCATGACTTTACTTACTGAACACCCCTCGTACATCTGTGGACCTATGCACGCTGCTGTTCTGTGTCCGAATCCATAAAACCACGCAGAGACGCTCTCCTAACTCATTCAGTTGCCGACCAGAAACAGCCTCACCTTCCATTGCAGCTCAAAAAATTCAAATGGCTCTCAGCACTATAGGACTTAATATCTGAGGTCATCAGTCCCCTAGCCGCCCGGGGTGGCCAAGCGGTTAAAGGCGCTACAGTCTGGAACCGCGTGACCGCTGCGGTCGCAGGTTCGAATCCTGCCTCGGGCACGGATGTGTGTGATGTCCTTAGGTTAGTTAGGTTTAAGTAGTTCTAAGTTCTAGGGGACTGATGACCTTAGAAGTTAAGTCCCATAGTGCTCAGAGCCATTTGAATCATCAGTCCCCTAGAACTTAGAACTACTTAAACCTAACTAACGTAAGGATATCACACACATCCATGCCCGAGGCAGGATTCGAACCTGCGACCGTAGTGATCGCGTGGTTCCAGACTGAAGCGCCTCCAACCGCTCGGCCACAGCGGCCGGCTATTGCATCTCTTAGAAGGTATCACTTCGTTACAGATCTTAGTGTGGAGGTCGACGCCATATTTATTTCACATGAAATGGTTTCCATCACCTTGAAAGTAAGTCGTGGGTCGATTCAGACCAATAGTGGTTTGTTCGCTTCGTGACACTTCACTCGCCTTTACTACGTGAATAAGTCGGTAGAGCCGCGAACTGCCGCTATTATGCACTGAAAGATGCTCACGTTGAAAGAGCTGTCGTGCTGCCCCATCTGCGTCTATATCCGAAATTTCTCATGGAAAATTACATTCTCTCTTGTTATTTACTTTGAACATTTCACCTCGTTTCATTCAATATCACGCTCTTTAGGGAAGTGACGATCTATCATTCTTATATTTTATAACGTTGCTTTGTTATTAACTTTTCCTACAAAAGAACGGCTTAAGAGAAGAGTAACCGGGAATTGCGGATTAATTTCATTCCCTGGTGTGACAAAGCTACCCTGCATTTAATCTGTTTTCAACGATCGGTATGCATTGTTTCCTGTAGGCCTAACGGTCTGTCTGTCCCTTCTTAAAACACAGGTTGCCACGGCATACTTAGGCTGCCGACACCATTTTCCGCTTTATTTTACACTGTATCAAGTATTTAACAAATAGGAGGAAAAGCAGATACCGGACTGAGTTCCACTCACTCTCGGTGGCGAATTGTTATTCTTCTCGACCAAAAAATGGTTTAAATGGCTCTAAGCACTATGGGACTTAACATCTGACATCATTAGTCCCCTAGGCTTAGAACTACTTAAACCTAACTAACCTAAGGACATCACACACATCCATGCCCGAGGCAGGATTCGAACCTGCGACCGTAGCGGTCGCGCGGTTCCAGACTGTAGCGCCTAGAGCCGCTCGGCCTCTTCTCGACCGCTTCGTGTCGACATCGCTGCCTTTAAGCGAAGTAGCTTCGGTCTGGGAGTTACAGAATTATAAGCGTTTGCTGCATTGTACAGGGTTGGCATGCAACCGTACGTATGGCAGAGGTGCCAGGGGTGTCGGGGCTGTCATTTTCTGCTTCTGTCAATCTTTCATTACATAATATTTTTTGTGTAGAGTCACGTTATTGCTTTGCTTCATTGTTACCACAATACTTCGATACTGAGGAACAAGGGAAGGTGCCGAAGAAGTTATGAAACTGAACAAAAGCGTTTGTTGTAGCTTTTAGATGAAGTTATGGACATGAGTGACGAAGAGAGTATTGCATTATTTAGTGTTAACTCAGATGAATGTTTACCGTTCGACTCTGCAATTGAAACTGAAAGTGAACATATGCGCAGTCAGGTAGAGGTGAAAAAACGAAGTCTGAACATGGACGAGAAGAAGCGAACAAGAAACCCAAAAAACTGTGTGGGAATGTCAGAATTGTGACTAGTATTTTTGTGTACAACGGCTTTTCATAAAGCAAAGTGCATCTTCAATGTATCTGCGTCTACACCACACCCCACAAGCCATCTACCGGTGTGTGGCCGACGTTAATTCTGATGCGACTAAGTCATCTCCTTTAACTCGTTCCACTCGCGAACGTCACATGGGAAGAATCATTGTCGATAAGTCTCTGTATTGCCTCTAATTTATCGAATGTGTCGGGCAATCTGTGGAATAGAAGTATCCTTTGCTGTTAAATATGTTACTTAATGTTTGCAGTTTCTGACTACTGCATTCACATGCAGCATCAGATAGATTTTCGAGAGATCGAATGAAAAGTGTGAAACCGTTTACTCACTTTACATATTACTAGACTTCCTAGGATCTTCTGACAGACCTTTCGCCGGCACCTTCCTATGAAAATACTGATACACGAGTCACTATTACGTTTTCTCTATCGGTATCTTCTTTTGTAACTACAGTAAGGTACTACATGTTTTCGAAACATTCTCCGCTTCGTCCCATTAAATCCTGTAGGACTACCGTATTTTATTACATTATTTCATACGCATTACTCTAGCATGTGTTTATAAAGTCTTTCAGCTTTATAAAAAAATTGTTCTGCGATTGGCAAATCACTCTAAAATATTATCGGTTACTTCTTAAATTAAATTGGTACTGACAGTCTATCAGTTGATTAGTGCTCCACAGTTGACTGCTAACGGAGGTCCGAATATACACAACAGGTTCCAAATATGTTGGTGGTTCCAAGTCTTTTTAAGCAATGGAACCGAATACGTTGTACTGGGCCGTATATTGTTATTCACACACAAGGGTACCGTCATGTAATCGCCGGTAAGTGCAATGGGAGCGCTGATATTTTCATACGTTGTGATAGACAGAGTGGGCTGCTATCTTCCACTGTTTACTGATGACGCTGTGATTAACTGTAAGAGGATACAGGACAATATAGAGAGAATTTCTGTTTTAAGTGATGAATGGCAGTTGCTCTAAATGCAGGAAATTTTAAGTTAACGTCGAAGAGTACGAAAAACGATCTCGTAATTTTCGAGTACAGTATTGGTGGTGTGATCGTTGACACAGTGACGCCGATGAAACGTCTATGGGTACCGTTGCAAAGTGATACGAAATGGAACTAAAATGTACGGTCGGTAGTAGGGAAGGCGAATGGTCTACTTCGATTTACGGGGAGAATTTTAGGGAAGATTAGGTGGTCTGTAAAGGATACCTCATATAGAACTGCAATGTGACCGCCGCGTGGGATTAGCCGAGCGGTCCAAGGCGCTGCAGTCATAGACTGTGCGGCTTGTCCCGGGAGGTTCGAGTCCTCCCTCGGGCATGGGTGTGTGTGTCTGTCCTTAGGGTAATGACCCATTTTCGAGTACTGCTCGTGTCCTTAGGATCCCCAACAGGTCAGATTAAAGGGAGACATCGAAGCAGTTCAGAAGAGTGCTGTTAGATTTATTACCAGCAAGTGCGATAAATAGGCGAGGGATACGGAGATGCTTCGTGAACTCAAACTGGAATCCGTGAAGTGAAGACTGCGTTATTTTTCGCGAAGTACTATTGAGAAAACTTAGAGAACCGGCATTCGCTGCTGACGGCAGAACGATTCTACCCGCGCAAGGGTAAATTTCGCATAAGGAACGCGAAGATAAGGCAAATCAGGGCTCGCACGGGGAGGATGCTAAGTTCACCCAACCTGGATATGATGTGACGTCATTATGACGTATCACGCTTTAGTCGATTAACGCACCTATCGACTTTTACGAACGTTCGAGATTCTAAACTGTCGTCAGCTAGTGGTTTGTTTTGACACGTGCGATTCTGAAAACAGCTCAGTGTGGCAGCGTATATGTATTTCGCCAAAATATAAGAGCTGGATATTAATAGAAATATTCCTGATCGTGGCCTTGAAAACACCACGTAAAAAAGTGAAGTCTTCTTATGTCCCGACCAGATTAGATTGTGTGATTGTTGTATTGAATGCTTACGCCGAAAATAATATTTGTTTATTATCAACATTTTAGTATGGTTTCATACAATTGGTCTTGTCAGTACATATTAGATTGTAGCGGCATACTCTTGCTGACTTTTTTTCTGAATTTATATAGCTGAAAGAGAACTCGTGCAAGTTTGTTAGCTAAGTAATTTATATGTCCATTCCAAGATAGTCTTTTATCAACCATAATTCCACGTAATTTTACACTCGGACTGCAGAGACAGGTACCTTAGTGTCCAGTAATGACTGATTGAATTTCGAACTTAAAAAGAAAAATATGAGGCATTGCTGAAGAAAAATCGACGACCGGGGATGAAATACGAGGAGAAGTGGATTTCTCAATGTAATCTTAACCAAAGGTTAGTATCTAGTACTGATTGACATATGAAATGATTGAATGCAGTGTCAAAGCATTCCATGGTGGTAAGCTTTTCTCTCATTAGTCTCTCGAATGCTGAACACATAATTAGAGACAAGCAAACGAAAAACAACGCACAGGACACAAACACAGTACAATACACGATTTAAACGCAAGGAACGCAAAACACATTTAAACGAATGGCGCAGAGCACAGCGCTACCCTGTCACAATCTCTCGAAAGTTCACAAAAGTCGAATAGTCGATATACGGTTTCTATCGTTTTCGATGTAGCGTGTATACGTCATAATGACGTCACATCGTATCCAAGTCCGGTGAACTTAGCATCCTCCCTCGCACGGAGGCATATAGACAGTCGTCTTTCCCTCACTCCATTTTCGAGTAGAGTAAGAACAGAAATTACTAATGATGGTTTAATGTACCCTCCACCATGCAGCATGCGGTGGTTTCCGGAATATGTATTTCGATTTAGATACAGACAAAACGCTTTGTTGATGGCCTTTCTGCGTTTCTGTAATAGCATACCCACGCTTCTTCTTCAGAACGAGGAAGTTGGAAATTCCGAGCAACAATCAAAGACCTTTTTAACGGAACTTTTTTCATTCTCTGTCCCTAAAGGCAGAGCAGGCCACGCCCCATAACAGTTTCAATGTCTTTTCAGCCGAATACTAGGCGGCTACGCGGGTTTTCCGACAGTGGTCTTTCCGAGCCTTTGGTAGATGCCGCAGCTACTTTGGAACCTTCGACCAAGCAGCCGTGGGTTTTCCGAACATAGTTTCCTCCACTGCTGATTTAAGCTCGTCTACGAAACGCCGTTTCTTCTCAAGAAATGTCATCCCTACCGGGAGCACAGAAAACGCGATAAATATACGAACTTGTGTGTGAATTCCAAACAGAGTAATTGCTGAGGCCGTTGAAAAATTGTAAATGGCAGAATTGTAGCTGAAGAGCAACACTCTTGTCCACCTGAAGGAACAGATGTGCAGGGTAAGAAATGTATTTATAACAATCCTATTCTATTGGGAGATAGCGTGGAAAGGCGGAGGAAGAGACGGTGAGGCAGGAAAAAGCCGTAAGGCCTAATCCCGGATTGGTAGAAGAAGGAAAAGATTCATGGCTGCAGGAAAAGAAGAGTCCACGAAGAAAAGACAGTGTCTGTTTTCCAAATTTTTTATGAATAATTTCAGTACTTCAAATATAAAGGCTTAGATTTTGTCGCAAATATGCCAGATGATGATAACAAGACTGCATTGTGTAATGCAAGGAGGGAAGCTATTGGGACAACGCAGACCCTGGCACCAGTTCGAACATTCAGCTGGGCAAAACGAAGATGTTTTGAAATTAATCAAAGGTAAAAGTTTCTTGAAAACTGACGAGAATCTGTTCCTGACAAAAGCACCTGGTACCTGGTTGTGAAGAAGCGAGAAATCCTGTGCTAAAATGGAACTGTTCTTCTGGACGGAACATCTGACAGTTGTGCGAAACGATTCAAAGAACTCCCAACAATACGCGTTAACATCGGAAGCACAGAAGAGACGGAGGTAGTAAAGGGAACAGTAATCAGTTGCAAATAACGTTTATTGCCAGTCTAGATTTTCGTCAGTGGGTGACCATCTTCAGTGCGGCAGATGTAAATTAAAACATTAAAACAACTAATACCTACACATAGCACCAACTGGGCTACTCATGTCAAAAGTTTGATACGAATACTCTAGTTGGGACTTTAACAGCACTGAAGATGACCACACGTTGAGTGAAATCTGATTTTGCAATAAAGATTATTTGTGATTGCATGAAATAAATACAGTCGCTGGGCACGTCTACTTCCACATGGAATTAAACCTGAATTCCTGTTTTATTTGATTTTATCCCTGACAAAAGTCAAAATACATATGTAAGACATTTTTCTGGGTTGAAAAAGAAGATACTTGGGTAGTCACCGAAAACTGCAGTGCTAGACTTTGAAGTGGCTACAATTAAAGGCATGAAAACAGTGTTCCCCGACTTATCCCCCTACAGCTGCGTGTGTGTGGAAGAAAATACAAGAAATCGGATTAACGGAGGAATACAGGGATACAGAAGGAGTCACATTGTTGCGTTGCATATGTGCTGCTGTGGCACATTTCCCACTTCACAGTGTTGAAGAAGCGTGTATTGTAGTACTGGAGGAAATTCCCAGTGGAGAAAAGGCCATGAAATTCGAAGAATATATGGTTAATCAGCGGACGTAAATTCCTAATGCAGCAACTGAAACCGGAAATGTTTTGAACCAGTGACAGAGGACCACGAATGCTGTAGACGGTTGGCATAGGAAATTAAACGCCTCAATAACTCGAAAACGTCTGTACGTGTACTGCCTGATAATGCCCTGCAGGAAGAAGCAGTAAATGCTATATCTGAAATTAACAACATTCCATTGGCCTTCCTCTTCAAGAAAGATGTACTGATCTTGACAAAAGGTTAGAAGGCATTGTAAGGAAATATAGCGACTCAGGGGATTTCAGAAGATGTTTAAGATCTCTTACCAAAAATTGAGTAAGAAAAAAAATTCGTAAAATACAAATAAGGCAAGAAGTTGCTGCAAAAATGTTGTGGAAAGAAAAAAAGATAAAAATTGAAAGAGTAAAAAGGTAAAAAAGTAAGAAATAATAACAAAACATTTAAACATGCTCACGGGAAGTACTATGTGCACAGCGAGTCCTAAGCCTGCGTAGAATGTGATGTTCCTATTACAAAACTGTCGGCAGGGCTGCTGTTGCTTCCTTTGACTCTCGGAAAAAATACGGCTACGATATTTGTGGTCGGTAACACCAAGTGGACGTCACGGGTCGCAAACTCAAGGCTGGAAAACCCACTGATAGTGGGTAGAAGGAGCGAATATTTTGGAGGAGATTCAAGTTCCAATATTTGCGTTACAACCAAGGAAAGCCTCCTGAAAACCAAGTCAGACCTGGGGGAAGAAGAGCGTTTTTAATTCAGTTCCGAAACGTGTCACAGGTAGCAAACGAACGGTAGTGTATGTGGGGTAGATTGTTTGGGGAAGGAGACCAGACAGCGAGGTCATCGGTCTCATCGGATAAGGGAAGGACGAGGAAGGAAAACGGCCGTGCCCTTTCAAAGGAACCATCCCGGTATTTGCCAGGAGCGATTTAGGGAAATCACAGAAAGCCTAAATCAGGATGGCCGGACGGGGGATTGAACCGTCGTCCTCCCGAATGCGAGTCCAGTGTGCTAGCCACTGCGTCGCCTCACTCGGTAGTGTATGTGTACGACACGTAACGTAGATACCTGAGGGTTAAGGACGCCGCATACGTACCAATTTCTCCTCCAACCAACTAGCCAAGCTATTTCGTAACTGCCTACATACGTCCCGACCAACTGCACTCCCTGTTCATAATGCTGGTTACGATTTGTTTACTATAAATTCATTGAGTTTTTGTTCAGCAAGATGCCCCTTTTTTGACACATTAAAGAAAAAAAAACTGGAATTGTCTTCGCTGTTTTAGAAGTAACAAGATACAGTAAAGCATAGCGAAAGTTGTGCGCAAAGAAATGGTTCATGCAAAGAAAGAAATTCACACACATTCTGTTGCTTATAGAGCTGGGAGCCAACGATTTTAGTAATCCCTAGAAGTGATGTTACATTATTTTCTGAGCTGCCGAGCGCCATGCAATCATTCTTAACGAAAAGAAATACAGTCACAAAAGAGCTTGCAATGGGCGAGGACAGCCTGTTAGCTACTCTATAGTTTCTGGCCACTGGCAAAAGTTACAAAGATCTCAAATTCAGTGCTGTTGTATGTTCACAATTATTCTCCAAAATGATTCTTGAAACACGCAGCATGATTCGAATTTGTCTGACGAAATATATCGAGGTGATGCAAAACAAATATAAAGATGAAACATAACATTCAAGCAAGATTTATTCTTGTATGTTCGTAGCGCAAATAGGAGTAATAAATAACTGCAATGAAAGAAACAACAGATCCCTGTCTACAAACTCGTCCTGCCTTGCTGTCTTCTACATTAGCTATTTAAAAAGCGCATATTTTCGCGCGCACAGGCTGCAAATGATCGTCAGTCGGGAAATTGATCTAACAGCGCCATACAATGCATAATTTGTTGCGTGAAGGGGGTGGGGTGGAGCGGGGAGTCAGCTATAGGATTGTGGGACCCAACCAACCGCCTGACAAGAAAAATTCGTCGGGAAGTCGTGACCCATGTACAATTTATTGGACGGCCGATGAGTTGGCACCGATAAACTGACACGTGTGTAGGGCACGGTCCTATTGCAGCCGGGATTGGCGGCTTTCAGCGAATCAGCTCACAGCTGGCCTCAGTCCTGAATGAACACCAGTGGGAATCGTTAGTTCCTCCGTGGCCGCTTGCTGGCCCAGCATGTATTAACCTCGTCTTCCCTGCCCGCGACAACTCCCGTTGTTCTTGCCTGGCCGCGAGAAGCTGCGACCATCTGCAGCCTTCAGGTTCCGCGTTCTTCCGATGCTACGAAATTTAAGTAGCAGCCTTCCATTTTTAATAGAGCGCGTACATACAGAAATTTAACAGGTAATACAATTTCTATTTCGCTAAACCATATATTTGTATACTAGCGTAATGTCTAAGGCAGCTTTTCCAGTCTCTCTGAGTAATCGCAATGCTGTGGGAGCATGCCTACTTTCACAGCTAGCACTGCTGTTCGCGTACCATGTGTGGCAGCATATATGAATCCTGAGTAGCTACTAATTACGTTGGTGCCTCGGAGTATCGTAGCGTACTGCGAGTCGCGCAGTATTCGTAAAGCAAAAACACCGTGGGCTTTTATTCGTATTTACAGGACACTGGCAACGAAGTCAGTTGATCTTCTAATGGCTTCATATACACATGTATACATCTGTTTATAAACTACTAGTGTACATGGTACATTATTTTATTGTAGGTCTGTAGTTACATAGTTTCATTCCTTTATAGTACGGACCACTCGGACTGTTCTCCAGCGTACTTACGTGTTACTTAATTCAGCTTTGTATATCCCTAGCTGAATATCCTGGCGCTGCACGGGTATGTATTTAGTCCACTTCTTGCCGCCCCAGTCTGTGTCAAACTCCTCCTGTACACTGTTTGTGCCTATCACCTCCTCCCTTCTTTCTCCACTTTATCACGCTCACGCCAATAGGAGTCTGGTAGTTCTTACCCTCACAGTATTTGTTTCCAGATTCTAACTAGTGTGTGTACTAAACTTGGCTGAAATTGTTCCAGGGGTTTAGGACGAGCATCATACCCGGGGCTATGCCCGCGCACGCACACGTCAAACCTATAAAATATGTAGTCAACACACTTCACAGGTATTTGTACACATTTCACTTACGTCTCTATCGAATGTTGCCTTAAAGTTTTATTTCCATGAAGTTCACTGTTCATAACGTATCCCCTAAGTTGTGGGCTGTGCAATAATATTTTACAGATAGGTTCAGTGGTATGTTTACCGTCTGCGAAATGTGTTGTGAATAGTTAGCAGTACAATAATAAATTGAAAATACATAAAAGATAGCGCAGTTTTTCACGCATCTCAGTATTAGACGGTCTCCTGAACTGTTTCACGATGTTTTGTCTTAGGTACATTCAGCATCATATGTGGATAGTTTTTGCAAAATGTCGTGAATAGTGTTAATAGTAAAAACGTAATAAATTAAAACCTCATGCGTCATGCTTTATGCTGCAGTTTCACTGCATGAACAGCGGAAATGCAAAAATCGTGTCTTTAATTTTGCGGATGTGAGCAAGAAAAAGGTTAAGAAACTTTAAAGTTGTGTGACGTTTTTTGAAAGGAGTGTTCTTTCTCGAATACCAGGTGAAGAAAGTAAGGGTATTCTCGAGTCATGAGCTACACCGATTTTTTTTTAAACCTCACACCCAACCCTTTGAGTGGTAGGTGGTTCTTACCCCACAGATGATTTTCAAATTGTGTGTACAAAGTTGAGCAAAAATATAGTGGTTTTGGAGAATTGGTAATGAAAGCTAGCTGCTTTCACAAATATGTTGATTCCCGATCTAACACGAACGTGGCGTACTTTGTATCTTCCTTACAGAGGGAGGAAGTTCTCAGTATGTCACCCCTATGTCGAACAAATACTTAAGTTACTTGGTAAATGTCCACAGATTCATAAAATTTTCTGGAGCCTGAGGCCTTACAGTGCCATTCTCGTCACATCTCTAATTTCATACAGCTATAGCGCCGTCCTTTATCTGCATTGTATTTAACGATTCTTAATTTTTTAGTGTAAATATGCAATATCAGGATATTAATGTTCTTAACCTTCATGTATTGCTCACTTGGTTATTGGTTCACGTCTCTTTGATTTTGATATGAAGTAAAAGGGGCAGCGAATTGAAGGTGGTTCCTTATTATGGATTCTTTTTCCTGTTCACGGAGCGCGGGAAAAATGGCTATTTGATTACCTCTCTGCGGACACTAATCAGTCAGTGGGAGTGAAACTTAAGGGACTACAGTATATTCCTGAAGACCTCACTCGTTCCTGAAACTTTGCAAGTAGGCATTTGCGTTATAGTTAGCGTTAGTCATAAAGCATCCGCTTGTTGCGGTGTTTCTGCATCTGTCACGTCCTCCCATTGGGGAAAACAAATCTGTGACCATTCGTACTTTTCTTCACATACGTATATTATTCCCTGTTTGGTCCCACAGGTTGGATCAGTATTATAGGACTGGTGAGAAGTATTTCGCAACTAATCACCTTTGCAGACAGTATATTTACCCAGTATCCTACCAATGAACCGAAGTCCGCTATGTGACCTATGATTGTGCCACGTAATCACTATTTCTTATTTGCACAAATAATTACACCCAACGTTTTTGTGAATTTTTCTGATTCCATTGTCTCACCGACATAGCAGTAATGCGTTATGTCTTGCCGTTTCTGAAATCAATTTCATATTTCTCAACTATTAAAGCAAGTCGCCAACCTGAGCTTTTTGAAATCCTAACGAGAGCTGATAGTTACAGCGATTTTATATCCGTACTTCAGTACTAGATCCGAGCCTTCTGCGTGCGTAAGACCAACACGTCTGCTGTTATTACTGTCGATGAAAGCTTGTGTGTTCCACGCTGTGTGTGTGTAGAGTCCGTGTAAGCTCTTCTGATTACTTACAAAATGCTGGATGATTAGCTTCTTCCATCTTTAGAGGATCAGATTCACAGGTCACCATGACGTGGAACGTGCCAGTAAGTGTACAAGTAAGATGCATTTTCTCTACGAAATAACAGCTACATGCTGGCTTTTTACTGATTAAGTCCTAAGTTACTAAAAACTTTAGATAAATGTAAACCAAACCTTTACAAATCCGTCTGTGGAATAATTGTCAAAGGGTCAAGAAGAGTCTTCTATACTACTCGTCGGCTTCAACGAGTGACAGGTCAGTTTTTACGGAATACGACCAGCATGAAAGCAAAAATCCTGGTGTAGGTGCCACTTATCTTTAGCTTAGTCTATTTAAAAACATCGCCACTGATATACTTGTGACGCTTGTAACGTTTCCTGTCACTGGTCAAAGCTGATGTCTAGCATCGAATGTGTCAAAAAGAAACGCTTCAACATGGGGTGGAAGTTGCGTATTGGATTCCCCCTTATATTTTTAAGGTCAATTTGTTACCACAATCAGATTTTCTGGTTTCACATTGGTTGGCTTCAACTCACCAAACCTCACCTTCCAACCTAATCTATACCTCGGGCTGCGTTGCAGGTAAGTTTTTCACCACAGCAGACGTCTTTTGTAATATTTTAATTATATACAAGCACCTCCAATTCGCAGGGGGATGGTCTAATGCAAAAAAACGACATACTTTGTTCAGATATTCCTATATGTAAGTTATTTCATTACAAAATACGCCATGTGACAGTAAATTTACTGCGAGTTTTCTAGGACAGAAGTTTAGATGGTTTATCGGGTCAACGGAAGCATCCGATTCCACCCGTCTGCTTTTACCCATGAGCAAGGTTTTTGTGTGTGACGTCATTATGGTGCGGAGTTTGAGTGTTGAGTTGTTTGTGTTTGTATTCGTCGTCTTGTTGTTTGTTGGTGGTAAGTAATTTTTTTTTTTTGGGGGGGGGGAGGGAGGGAGGGAGGGTATATGTTCGCGAGTTCTAACGTTCTATGTATTTGTATACTGAATGTGCTTACGTAGGGATGTTAGACTATTAAATTTTTGAGGTGTTGTGGTTGTGGTTTTGGTTTTGTTTTTCGTAGCTGTAGGTGTTGGTATTTTCGTATCAACAGTTGCGGTTGACCTATAAAGGTCAAGGGAGATCAGTTTCCAATTTTCGTAGTTCTATATGTAGGTATTGGTGTTTTGGTATCGTCAGCTGTGCTAAAGAGAAATGTCTGATAGCAATTTCTGTAGTATTTGCTGTAGGCGTTGTTTTGGTATCGTCAGCTGCGGTTGATCTTTACAGGTCAAGGGGGGAAGTGTCAGATTCCTATAGATCTTGTAATTATTTTTTTGTTCGTCATTTTGTGTGTTATGGGATCGTGGTGTTTTTTACTGTTATTTAGCTTGTGCCCTCCCAAAAAACCTAATTTTCTGCGATTGTGCGGTTAGTTTGATTGTATTTTAGAGGAAGATGTTATAGTTTTATTTATACGTATTGTCGTGTTTGTTTCCGTGTGTATGTAGGCGCCATATTGGGGAAGCTTAGAATCGCAATTTCCACCATATTGATGACGTCATGGGTCAAGACAGTCGGGTGGAATCGAACACTTCCGTAATCCTGTTCTGGCCGAATTAATCCATCTTCAGATTTAACATTTAAACACAAGTGTTGCTACCATCGGCGTCAGTGAACGAATATAAGTAGCTCAAATACATACACACGGGCTCTATGTTTTTACTAATAGGGCATGTGGTAGACGTTGGCCTTGATGGTGCAAGCATCCTGGCATTTGCCCGAAATGTTTGGGGAAAACACGTCAGGCTCAATCCTCGCGAATATCTGTGCATAAACTACTACGCTGCCTCAATCGGTTAGTTTCTCGTACAAAGCTATTCCTTAACATGCAGTTAACAGAAGATAAGTTCTAACATAAACAACGGTTTCTGCAATGTTTTTTCACATCCTTACATTCACTGGCTGGTGACTCCAGGACCATAAACATGCCACCACGTCCTGTACATCTCTATTCCCCCCCCCCCCACCCCCCCCTCCCTCTCCAGTCGAGACGATTAAATGTCAGTAACTCAGGAGAGTGGTATGGCATTGATAACTACACACTACAGTTCTTGGGAACATGATTTTCCTGGTAAGAGCATTATCATTTATTCTAGTGACATAACTCCTTTTGTTGTTAAGTCTACCGATTTTAAGCAATCCCTTAGTGTAGTATGTATTATTTATGCATTCTTACCATTTTTTCAGTGTTTTAGTAATCATCTTCTTGGGCAATTTGTCAATTTTTATTCCCTGGTAAACAACGGTCATTTTTAATCGCTCTTCCGTTGTAAACGTAAACCTAGATTGGTCGTTGACTGTGTAAAAATATTAGCGAGACACTGTTTCCTGGTAAGCATGAGACGTTGGTAGATGAACTTAGGTGATGTAAGGAAACCCAGTTTTGAAGTTGGTTCTCCGAAATGACGCAGACTACTACTTCAATATTCTTAGTTCCCTTCTCCGCGTCTATAAAATGTCCGTCTTTCTTTGCCCTGCTCCCCAGGAAAGAATCCCACCGCTAAGAACTGAGTGCACTTAGGACTACTGTGCCACTTAATCATTAGCTGTTATACTGGTGATAGGACCCTAAAAGCCAATATGCTGACAGTTTTTTTGCTAATATCTCAGCTGAAACTGTGTGTGCTTGTCTATGCATCACATGAAAAGTTTTCCTGCTTCTTCTGAAGTGCATGCTGTTGGTTCTATGCTCAGTATTATTACTTATTAACCAATCTGAAACGTCCTTGGTTTTTTAAATATACCTAATGACGTTCCCATTCATAGCAACCAGTACGCCATATACTTAGATACAAGGAGGAGGACCGGATCTAGCGGTGTAGCAGAGCGCCACTTCCGCCACTTTGAAAATGCAAAGATTTACGGGTATCTGTATTCCCAGAAATGAGAAGCTGTAATTTTTCTAGTAAGAGACAGATCATTTGTTAGGTCTAAGGTTTTAAGTAAAAGCTCTACTCTAGCCAGTGTAATGAAAGCGTATGCTGTCTGCGGTTGTAGCCGCCGTTCGAACAAGGGGCTAGCCTTAGACACGGCCAAACGATTCGGGTAAAATTTGGCAGGTCGCTTGTGTACAGTCTAGAACGGAGGACTAAGATATTTTGGCTCAACACCCTCCCGTTTTTTGAGAAAATCACCCTTAAGGGCTATGACGAGCAATCGGCTCAAAATTGGCGGGATCCATAGATAATTGTAAACAGCATTTTTCATCAGGTATGGTGTCAACAAATGCATACTTTACCAGAAATCGAGGAAAGAAATTTTTACAACTGCCGCTTATGTACCCATTTGGTAAACGGTTTTCGCCGAGAGCGCCGATAGCGCAACGGCGAAGGTAACTGGCTGGGAAGCAGAGAACCCGAGCTCGAATGTCGAGGAAACCTAGCGGATTGTTCTTGTCGTTTGTATTTTTCCATACATCAGTTGATAGGGATAGGAGGGTTAATAAGGTAAGTAAATCAATAAGGAATGATAAAAAGGTAGGCAAATTTCTCAAACCTCTTGGGATAGTAAACAACTAAAATGTTACTCCTGGTCACTTTACAATGGCTCTTCTGTTACGTGTCCTCATTTTTCTTCGAACAACTAGATGGATGGTACTTAGCAAATACACATTCCAAACAACTATACTCGTGGCACCAAGAACATCTAATGAATGCAGTCTTCCGGCAGCTACTCTGTTCCTTCCGAAGAGTCGGCGGAAAACAAACTTGGTTTACACCTAAATATTTCTTTTTCTGTACCACGCACACGTCATTGCCTGAAAAATCGGTGCTGGAAGTTGGTTATGAATTGGCTGTGATTAGTTATTGCATCAGTGCGGTTGTGCAATTCCCGCTGGGTTTCCAGGAACATACTACAATTCTGAAGCCTCGATATAGTTTTTAATCTGGCGGTAGAAATAAACATCACATGGCTGGCACACAGGTTTGCAATTTGACGGTATTACTTTTACCGTGCACGTCGGTTGACCCTCGTCATCAATAAACATGGTGTCATACATTATAGTATTAGTTTGTCCACCCCAGGTATCCAATATTGGACAAAACTTATCAGCAACGTATGGTTTTAAAACACTCAAGAAATGTTCTGTAAATCGCGTTTGTGCATTTCCGGGATTTCGAGCAAGTAACGTACACATTTTTCAGAGTCGGTTAAGCGATTGACCTCTTCTATAACCCGATGACCAGATGTAACATTCGTTTCTTGTAAACACAGGAAAACCTTAGCCAACACTTTTCCAGAGGCTGTGATGCGACGTGTACGAATGTGCTAGTTGTCTACTGCCAACTGCGACAAGGGTTCGTTTTTCTCCCTTTCTGCGATAACGTGCGTCGAATGTTCACGCGATACTCTCATCCTGTTTGATCGGTGTTGATCACGTAATTAAGATTAAAACCGGTCATAAGTGACGCCGTTTGCGTGCGGAAAAGAGCCGCCACTTTCTGTATATGTTCTATATTTTCTACCTTCTTGTGGGAGACGTATTTAGTTACATGCTGTTGACGAATCTTACATTCCGATTTTAAATTCTTTGCCCAAGATAATGATGCAGCAAAAGTAAAATCCTTGTTGGTCGTATATTGAAGCGCTGCACCTGCAGCCCACTCCTGAAGTAGTCTCGTTTTACATTCTCGTTACGACGACGAGATTCGACAAATCTGTCGTTTGTCCACTTATTTATCGCCTGGTATCTGTCGTATCTTGTCCCTTTTTTAACAGTATCATTTTCCCAAAATTTTAGGACGTTCTTCCGTTTCAGGGCTGTTGTTGCTCCATTCTTTTGCAGTGTTTGTAGGTTCCAATTTGGATGATTCCTGGCTAGCGCTACCGCCTTTACTTTTTCTTCTAGGGGTGTAATACCGTAGTTCAATCGTTTAGAAACCGGTTCGTAATACTCATAGTAAACAAATGAAGCACAGATTGCCTGTGACGTGGACATTTCCAAAGCGTAGTGATCATTTTGCGATTCACTATTCGTGATATCCTCCACTGAATCACCATCTGCTTCACTTTCATAGTATAGTTCTTCAGTATCAACAAAAGTAATTTCGTTCGTCAGCTCCAAAAATCGTTAGACTGCCGCTCCTATCAATCTGGAACGCCGAGAAACAGAATTACCTGCTTCTGGTAGCGCAATGATAATACATCTGTCTTACAACACTTTTGCAAACCACAACACAGCGTCGTTAACTTCCTAATTGTCGTCGTCTGTGACAGGTACCCAACTAGATATTTCTGCGCTGGTCGAAGGGTGTTCATCCTCCATTATACTGATTATTTAATTGAAAGATACGACACAACGATTTTTGGAGCTGACGAACGAAATTACCTTTGTTGATACTGAAGAGCTATACTATGAAGGCGAAGCAAAAGGTAATTCAGTGGAGGATATCACGACTAGTGAATCGCAAAATGATCATAACGCTTTGGAAATGTCCACTACATACAGCACAAGTCATATGTTTCATACGGAAGATCACTGCATTCTTTCATAAAACATTTTATTCGGTGGATGAACGATGAAAATTATTACGTGTACTCTCGAGGTTCACGGCAGCCTAAGGATGGAAAAAAATTTCCGACTGACTTCTATAAGGTTACTGCTGGACAACCTCACTCTTAGAGGTTGACAATTATAATATGACGAAGAGGCAACGGGGACAATATAACTCTTCCCATGTGTGTCGCTGTAGACAAGTGTCGCGCAGTTGGCTATCTATGGTCCCTTGTGAGGAATTCGCAGCCCTCTTACTCGGAGTTGTTTTCATGTGGCAAGGCTTAAAAGTTCAATTCTTCACTAATTTACATCGTTTGGGAAATTAGTTTGCCTACCTTATTATTATTATTATTATTATTATTATTGTTATTCTGCGTTGAGTTGTATACCTTTCTATCTGTACGAATTCTGATACAAAAAACTACAGTTTAAGGAAATGAAAACCATACAGTTTCCTCGAGATTCGAACCAGAGTTCTCCGCTTCCCAGCCAGTTACTTTGACAGTTGCGCTATCGGCGCTCCTGGCTGACAGCATTTACATAAGGGGCAGTTGTGAAAGTTTCTTTCCTCGTTTTCTGGAAAAGCAAGCGTGTGTTGACCCCATACTTGCTAAAAAAATGCTATATTTAAAATTATCTATCGATCACGCCAATTTTGAGTCTACTGCTTATCATAACCTTTAGGGGTGATTTTCACAAAATCGGTGGTTGGGTTGGGAGGGGGGGGGGGAGAGGGGGGGGGTTGAGCCAAAATATCTTAGTCCTTCGTTTTAGATTGAACACAAGTGACCTGCCAAAGTTGAGCCGAATCGGTTGGCTGCGTCTGAGGCCTTATCTTGCAAGACCATGATGAGTACGAGTTTGTGTTTCTATTTGCAACTGTTCTTTTTCCCCCTCCATGGATTTTTCTGTAACCTTACTGTGTTCCTTTGATACTAAGTCACTTGCAGGGGACCTCTGGTGCACCTTCTACGAGTATGAGTGCTATGGTACTCCTTTCGAAGTTGAGAACAGTTCCATTTCCTGTACGATATTTTTTTAAAAAAAGTAATTACGTTGGTCCTTCATTTTGGTCAGGAATTAACATCGACGTGCATAAATCTGCTCTTCATGACTGTGCGGCAGCATTTTCCTTTTTGTCTTCTGTAGCTACTTAAGATTTTTGAGAATGTGTAATATTGATTTTGCTGCAAAAATGTTCTGTAATTGCATTTTTTTTGCACTTACAATTAAATTCTTTCATCTCCTCAGCGTAACCGAACCAATCAGTCGCCAGCTTTGTCAGTGGTATACGGTCCGAAGAAATATTTTTTGCCGAGACGTTCGACGTTCTGTCAGATTACTATGGTTTGGTGGACATTGAGAGATAATCGAAGTTTTTTGTACTATTCACATTACTTAATTTTTCGTGTTCACTTCTATAAAGTGTTTTGTTACGTCCCAATGTAATAATTTTTTGTCCACATTTGCATCATTATTTGACATCTCAGCAGCTGTAGTAAAGAGGCTCTATTTAGGTTAACACTAGGGCCATTTCCCTTAGACTAGTTATGTCAAGTAATGCAATCAGTGATGACTGTGGAGACATTGGTCTGTAGCGTAGTCAAAGGTCTAGATTAGTTTGGAAAGCGACAGTATGCTTCAGACATTGGAAAGTTAACGAGTGTCTCGATTGTTTTCTCATATACTGTATTTTTGCGTCCCCGATGACAGCTAGTTTTCCTAGCGTGGTCTGTTGTTCACGATTTCTCTCGTTTCGTCGCATTAATAACAAGCTCGTCATCGAAGGACTTGGTCACCTAAAACCCCTACATTCCCACTGGGCCTCATGCATAAATAGCCAAAACACGCGTGATTGTATGTTGCCATAGTAGTCAGTTGTCACCGGTCAAAGCTCGCGTATCCCTATTTTGAAGCTAATGCTTATGTTGAGGAAGCGCGTACTGCTTCGACGCAATACTAGAAAGTTAAAACACACACCTGCTGTTTCCTCGTTAAGCACATTTAAGATATGTGCTTATCATAAGCCTGTTAACTCACGTATGTTTCCCTCAGAATCACTATCATGTAACTTACGTTACCAACACCAGTACAGATGGGATACTGGTCAAATTGCTGGATCAGGAGAGCTGTTGGCGCGTGCTATGACACATAATGCCGTTGTCGCTGCTGGGTATCATTTTTAGTGGCAGACTGACACAGGCGAGGATTCACGGTTCATTTCTGGAGGCCTGTCTTCCACACACCAATCAAATTTTTTAAAAAGATTGTCCATTTCTCCACGTTTAACTTGTTACTGATGTCTGATTTTTATAATATACAAAAAATTTTGGAATATGGTCATATGCTAACAGATGCAGTTACTATAGCGTTTAGGCTTTCTTTGCTCGGGGAAGGGAGTTAATGACCCCTTCGTGTTTCCACTTCTGACGTAAACGTAATCAGGAAACAGAAAAGCCAAGTAGACGAACCCCAGTTTTTCCCAGCTACGTACAGATGAGCACAACCTGCTTCCGTCGACCCGTCCGTAGCGAGTGTTTCTATTCAGTAACGGCACAGTGCGGCCACAGCCAGGTGACGTTATTTTCCGCTAAGCGCATTGACTCTGGATGGAATGTAAAGATTAATAACAATCACAAGAAACGCGCATGTGCAGGGTTTATGTACGTAGGCCTAAGTCCCTGCACGCCGCCCTGCAACTGCGCTGTTAGGCGGGAAACATTAGTCATCTTGTAAGGCAACTAAAATGTTTTTTCTTTTGTTTTTTTATTCCCCAGAAAATACGTATCCTCCACCGTAACAGCTACTCGCTCTTCAGTTCAGACTAAAACTGCAAGCTTCGCAAGCATTCACAACACCCCTTCATTTCTACAGTGGATATACAATCGTATTTTCCTTAGTCTGTGCTCCAAATGCGTGGAGCTCAGATGACAATTCTCTACTTTTAATCGGTTTGGCATTACATGAAAAAAGTATTATTAATGAATCACCAGCTTCAGTTACTAATAATAGTTTTTATTTGAATGCACGATGCATTTCGAGCCCTGGAGGCTGATCTTCAGGTGCTTGGACCGTCTACATCATTTTTTTCCAAATAAAACTTCAATGTGGCACACTGTAATGTTTAAAAAAACTTCTATAAATCTAAAAATAACTTAATTGTAAACATTTTTCAATTTGTCTTTGTCTTAGAAACTTACATTCACAATCCCCTTCCCTTCCACCCCCCTCTTCCTGCATCAACCATGGACCTTGCCATTGATGGGAAGGCTTGCATGCCTTGGCGATAAAAAGAGCCATACTGTACATACAACCACAACGGAGGGGTATCTGTTGAGAGGCCAGACAAACTTGTGGTTCATGAAGAGGGGCAGAAGCCTTTTCAGTAATGGCAATGGGAACAGTCTGGATGATTGACTGATCTGGCCTCGTCACATCAACCAAAACAGTCTTGCTGTGCTGGTACTGAGAATGGCTGAAAGCAAGGAGAAACTGCAGCTGTTAATTTTCCCCAGGACATCCTGCTCTACCGTACGGTTAAATGATACCATCCTCTTGGGTAACATATTTTGGGGATAAAATAGTCCCCCATTCGGATCTCCGGGCAGGGATTACTCAGGAGGAAGTAGTTACCAGGAGAAACAAAACTAGAGTTCCGCAGATGGGAGCGTGGAATATCAGATCCCTTAATCGGATAGGTAGGTTAGAAAATTGAAAAAGCGGAAATTCATATGTTATAGTGGGAATTAGTGAAGTTAAGTGGCAGGAAGAGACTTCTGGTCAGGTGAATACAGGGTTATAAATATCAGATAGGGGTAATGAAGAAGTAGGGGAGCTCTCCTGCAAGGTCTCCACTAATGCCATAGTGGGCAAAAAGCTCAAGGAGCCAAAAGCTGCTGGACAAAAAGCTTCACGGTTTGCCTCTATGCCTGAAGCTACTTCAGAGACGTCCTCCCAGCAAACCCATAACGAGAAGTGAGAGGGCAAGCAAACAGTCTGCGAAGGAAAAGGACCCTCCGGTGGCCCCAACACCACCACTCCCTACCAATTCTGCATCTCGCGATGCAGTGGAGATCTTAGTGCCCCCTGTGGACCTGGACCTCGCCGATACACCACAGAAATGACTACAAATGCTCCATCAGTGGCAGCAGGTGACCCTGAGGTGTAACCTGCCTCCTTGCATGCTTGATGCCTTCCCAGTCTCATGATCACGTAATCCTCCAGCGGAATTGCGGCGGTTTTTTCCATCACCTAACTGACATACAGCAACTGTTAAGCTTTACACCTGCTTTCTGCATTGCCATCCAGGAAAACTGATTCCCACCAATGTGGACCCCTGCCCTCCACAGTTATAAGGGATATTACAGGAACCGCAGCGACTATAATAGTGTCAGGTGGAGTTTGCGTCTATGTGCTGAACTCGGTGTGTAGTGAACCTGTGCCCCTTCAAATCCCTCTTGAAGCTGTGGCTGTCGGGATAAGGACGACACAGGAAGTAACTGTCTGCAATATATACCTTCCTCCAGATGCTGCAGCACCCCTGAACGCGGTTGCTGCATTTATCAACCCATAGCCTGCGCTACCTCCTTCGCCTTTATAATCGAATTTGGACCGACAGTACCTTTCCCAGGCGATGGCGGGAAGCTATTGTCGTTCCCGTTCCGAAACCTGGAAAGGACAAACATCTCCCGTCTAGCTATCGCCACATTTCTCTCACGAGTAGTGTCTGTAAGGTTTTGGAGCGTATGGTGAATTACCGTTTAGCTTGGTGGCTGGAATCCCGCAGTCTTTTAACACCAGCCCAATGCGGATTCCGACAACATCGTTCTGCCGTTGACCATCTTGTTGCTCTCACCACTTATATCATGAACAATTTCCTCCGGAAACGCCAAACGGTAGCAATATTTTTTGATCTGGAGAGAGCATACGATACCTGTTGGAGGACAGGCATCCTCCGCACACTGTTCTCTTGGGGCTTTCGAGGCCGGCTGCCCCTTTTTCTTCGCGAATTTATGGCAGAGCGCACATTTAGGGTGCGGGTGAACACTACTCTATCCCGTACTTTCTCCCAAGAAAACGGGGTACCCCAGGGCTCCGTGCTGAGTGTTGTACTGTCTGCCATCGCCATTAATCCAATTATGGATTGTCTCCTTCCTGATGTCTCGGGCTCCCTCTTTGTGGACGATTTTGCGATCTACTACAGCTCTCAACGGACCAGCCTTCTTGAAAGACGTCTTCAAGGATGTCTCGATCGCCTCCACTCGTGGAGCATCGAAACCGGCTTCCGTTTCTCACCCAGTAAGACCGTTTGTGTTAATTTTTGGCGACGTAAGGAGTTTCTTCCGCCCTCCTTACATCTAGGTCCTGTCAACCTTCCGTTTTCCGACGTCGCTAAATTCTTGGGTCTTATGTTTGACAGAAAACTGTGCTGGTCCTCCCACGTTTCCTATCTTTCGGCTCGCTGTCTGCGTTCCCTTAACACCCTCCGTGTCCTGAATGGCACCTCTTGGGGAGCGGACCGAGTGGTCCTTCTCCGCCTCTATCGCGCCTTAGTGCGCTCGAAATTGGATTATGGAAGCATAGTCTACTCCTCTGCTCGGCCGTCTATTCTTCGGCGTCTCGACTCTATCCACCACCGTGGATTACGTTTAGTGTCTGGAGCTTTTTACACCAGCCCTGTGGAAAGCCTTTATGCAGAGACTGCTGAACCTCCGCTATCCAATCGGCGGGCAGTCCTTCTGAGTCGTTATGCTAGCCATCTGTCTTCCATGCCTGCTAATCCAGCCCATGACCTTTTTTTCGACGCCTCCCTTGATGTCGGGTATGCAGGCCGCTCCTCCTCCCTACTACCCCCGGGAGTCCGCTTCCATCAACTGCTCCATTCTCTTTCCTTCCGCTTTCCTAAAACCTTCTTGACAACTTGGGGTACAGCACCGCCTTGGCTCCGTCCCCGGATCGACCTTCTCAGAGACCTATGTCAATTTCCCAAGGATGGTATCCCTACACTTGTTTACCGTCGGGCATTTGCTGCTCTATGTGCACAAATGACGGAAGCCACATTTATTTACACCGATGGCTCGAAAACATCGTTAGGTGTAGGGAGTGCCTATATTGTTGGCGACACCCCAAATCACTTTCGGCTTCCCGACCAGTGTTCGGTTTATACTGCGGAGCTTTACGCTGTTCTCCAGGCTGTCCACTACATCCGCCGCCATCAGCGGATACAGTACGTAATCTGCTCAGATTCTCTCAGCTCTCTCCTAAGTCTCCAAGCTCTTTACCCTGTGCACCCTCTGGTCCACCGGATTCAGGACTGTCTGCGCTTGCTCCACCTGGGGGGCGTCTCGGTGGCGTTCCTCTGGCTCCCAGGACACGCTGGTATCTGTGGAAATGAGGCGGCCGATATAGCGGCCAAGGCTGCAGTCTCTCTTCCTCGGCCAGCTATTCAGTCTCTTCCGTTTACCGATCTACGGAGCGGTTTATGTCGCCAAGTTGCTCATTTATGGCATGCGCATTGGTCAACACTTCCCCATAATAAATTGCGGGAAGTGAAAGCCCTTCCTTGCGCATGGACCTCTTCCTCCCGAACGTGTCGTCGGGAGGAGGTAATTTTAGCTAGACTCCGGATAGGGCACTGTCTTTTTAGTCATCGACATCTTTTAAGCGGTGATCCTCCCCCACTCTGTCTCCACTGCTCTCAGCCGTGGACGGTCAGACACCTTTTAATTGAATGCCCCTATTTTAATCCGTTACGCTCCCGTCTACAGCTATCGCCTGATCTATCGTCGATTTTAGCAGATGACACGCGCTCAGCTGACCGCGTTCTACAGTTTATTAGTGACAGTGAAATGACGTCAGTCATTTGAAGCCTTTTTTTTGGGGGACAACCAACCCCTTTCTATAGTGGATTTTTAAGCATTCCTTCTGCCTTTAGTTCCTCAAATTTTATGACTTTGTTCCCATTGCTGCTGGTTTTAAATTTCGTTTTTTTCCTGTTTTCTACGTCACGGGCTGGGCGCTAATGACCATAGAAGTTTTGCGCCCTAAAACCACAAAAAAACCCCTGAACGCATTGGCTGCACTGATTGATAAACTCTGTAAACCTTTCCTATTTTCAGGAGATTTTGATGGTCATAACCCCTAGTGGAGTGGCATCATGCTTACTGCAGAGACAGAGATGTCTGAAATTTACTGTCACAACTCGGCCTCTGCCTCTTAAATAAAGGTGCCCCCACACATTTCAGGCACAAGGCACATAGTCGGCCATTCATCTATCTGTTAGCAGTCCTGACCCTCGCCCATCTATCCACAGGGAAGCACAAGACGACCTGTGTGTGGTAATGACCACTTCCCCATCCCCCAAGAAGGCTCACGGTCCTTGTGTGAATACGGGGGGCGGCGAGCATAGGGCCCGAAGCTAATGCAGCCTTCCTTCTTACACGGGATGCATTTACTTTCACTTCCCCTCCTTTCCTCTCCTTACTCCTTCCCCTCTGCCTTCTCCTCTCGGTTGTTTGTTGGCCCCACTATCTTCCTGGTTATATTGGCTTTGCGATTTTGTTTTGTTGAGTAATTACCTCGTCCTTTTGGCATTCTCTGGTCCCCCCGCCCCCTCTGGGGTTTGACCGCCATTACTGAATTTCTATTCTGTATTCTGTAGTGTGAGCCATTTGGGGAAGAGCACCTTACCTAGTGTCTCTGGAGTGTGCCCTCGTGGTTCCTTCCGTCTTTTTGTTCATGTCGTTGTCTGATGCTACTCTTCTCAAGATATGAAACCTGCAATCTCAGGTTGGGTTTATGGCTCAGTGGTTCCTTCCACTCTAATTACTAGACGCTGGTCATCATTATGGGGTGTGTGTGTCAGTGCGTTTCTTATTAGTCTTGTCAGCAGTCTTCTTGCAAAAGTGGGGATTCCCCTTCTACAACTATGACTGAGCCAACTCCTAGTTTCTTGATCCTGTGTACCCTGTCCTCTTTGAAGAAGATCTCTTATACCTGCTATTGGTTGGGAATGCCGGTTGGAATGCATCCCATTTCCCTATGTTGTGATCTACATCTCCACTCACTGGATGCCCATTTACTTCCACCTGCACCCACCTTAGATGGTGCACTGCCTGCGTATTGGGTCTGACCTATTCCAGGGCTCTAAGATCTGTCACCCCCTGATATTCCAGCATATTGTGCATTCTGTCCAAGAGTTCTAGGATGCTATGATTTTCTACACTGATGGTTTTAAAACGATAAATAATGCAGGATACCCTTTAAAGTCTCCTCCTGGCATGAACATAATTTACTCTAGTGAGTCCACAGCAGAGCTGCTGGCCATTAACAAGGCCCTCCCTATTTTTCTCAGGCCGCCCTCCACAGTGCTTTAGTATGTAACGACTCAGAGTGGCTTGCAAGCTGCAGACTGATGCCATCCTCGTCACTCTGGTCTCTGCTCTCCATGACCTTCTCTCTGACCTAGGCCATGCTGCTTGCTCCATTGTTTTCCCTCATACCCAAGTCACGTAGGCATCGCAAAGAATGAAGTGGCTGACATTTTGCTAGAGGCAGATACTCCCATTCCATTTCATGATTATAGCTGATACACATCAAATTTCTCTCCCGAACAGTGGAATGACACCTGGTGTCCTACAGTTTTCTGTAATAAACTATGCACAATCATGGAAACAATTGCAGTTTGAAACTCTTCCTTCCACTCCTCTTGGAAGGAGTGCACTGTCTTATGCCATCTACTCACGTCATTCTAGGCTCACTCATTGTTTACTCTTGTGATGGGCCACCCCTACAATGTGGCTGTGGAGCCAGACTGACATTATCCCATATACTGATGGAATTTCCTCTTGTGTTGGTTCTTCATAGTAAGGACAGTGTTCCAGATTGACCTAAATATCAGAAGACGATTCATGAATATTGAACTGGCCGTCAGTTTCCTACTGAATGTGGTTTTTATTTTCGGTCATGAAGTTTTGCCTTGTTCCTGGAGCAGAGCAGGGTGGTTGTGGTAGGCACCCCTCTGTTTTTTCTACATCTGTGATCTATGATCACTCCCCCATGCAAAGACCACTCTTTTATCCCTCACTTATGCAGTTTTTTGATTTGGCCTACTACGTGTGTTAAAATTTCTCTTTATAGTTTGACCCCTCTGACTAGATACACCCACTTTCAAGGATGCTCTATCTTATGCAAGTAACTTTGAGCTGCAGGACTAATGATCTCCCCATTTAGTCCCATAAATCCCATCAGTCAATCGGCATTGTTTTGGGCATGCGTGGTGACTGTGATCCGGATGGCAGCCACCGCACACACTCTCAAAACACATTGGAAACCTCGTAGCTTGTGTTGTCAGCTGCTACGATTAGTATTGTTAGTGACTAACACACTTCCTTAAAGGATAATCGCCTAAGATCGGTGTCCTCCGTCTCCATAGAATCAACAGTTTTGTATACCTATAGAGGGTCGTCTGCTGGACATCACCTATCGATATTCAGCCATCTCTCTTGAATTCACCCTGATGCTTTGTCTTTGGTACAGCGTCCATCATCAACAGAGAAACCAACATCTTAATTATTTTTCAGCATGCCCCTATATGGTAACCTAACACAAAGAATGTGATACGTATTTACATTTTGAAAGCTCTTAGTAAATTTAATAGACGTGTTGTAAAATTATTCTACTTTTTTGACGTTTTATTTAGTAATAAGTACTTCCTTTCTGTAGATAATTCTCTCGACTTACCTCTCATTGACTGACGCTGTCATGCTGTCAGCTGTAAGCGCAGCCTCCAGTATTTAAGGAATAGGCTTGGTTGTACTGCTCTCTAGCAGCTGACTATCGTTCATCGGCTACTGCTAAACGCAGAGGCGTTGTCAATCAGTGTAGGTATATCTACGTTTTGTAATTTTGTAGCTAATTTTAAATTCTTTTAATGCACCTTTCTAATTCATATCCTGTACTAGCGAACCTGGTAATGCTCCACAACTGCTAGATATGTATTTGAATTGCATATACATTCTAAATTTCTTGCCGCACCCCGCCCCCTCTGCTGATCTTCTCGTCCACCTCTGTCTTCGCACACTACTCCTACAATTCCTCGTCTGTTCTTTTCCATCTGAAAGTTCATTAGAGTACTGCGTAAAAATTTGTAAAAGATCTGTCAAGAACTTTTCAAGGTTTTCAGTAACAAGTTTCTCCTTTTTAAATTACATACACTACTGACCATTAAAATTGGTACACCAAGAAGAAATTCAGATGATAAACGGGTAATCATTGGACAAATATATTATACTAGATCTGACATGTAATTACATTTTCACGCAATTTGGGTGCGTAGATACTGAGAAATCAGTAACCAGAACAACCAACCCTGGCCGTAATAACGCCCTTGATACGCCTGGGCATTGAGTCAAACACAGCTAGGATGGCGTTTATAGGTACAGCTGCCCATGTAGCTTCAACACGATACCACAGTTCATCAAGGGTAGTGACTGGTGTATTGTGACGAGACAGCTGCTCGGCCACTATTGACCAGACGTTTTCAGTTGGTGAGAGATCTGGAGAACGTGCTGACCAGGACAGAATTCGAACACTCTGTGTATCCAGAAAGGCTTGTACAGGACCTGCAACATGCGGTCGTGCATTATCCTGCTGAAATGTAGGGTTTCGCAGGGATCGAATGAAGGGTAGAGCCAAGGGTCGTAACACAAATGTAGCGTCCACTGTTCAAAGTGCCGTCAATGTGAAGAAGATGACAGACTTGTAACCAATGGCACCCCATACCACCACGCCGGTTTCTACGCCAGTATGGGGATTACGAATACGTGCTTCCAATGTGTGTTCACCATGATGTCAACAAACACGGATGCGACCATCATGATGCTGTAAGCAGAACCTGGATTCATCCGAAAAAATGACGTTTAGCCATTTGTGCACCCAGGTTCGTCGTTGAGTATACCATCGCAGGCGCTCCTGTCTGTGATGCAGCATCAAGGGTAACCGCAGGCATGGTCTCAGAGCTGATAGTCGATGCTGCTGCAAACGTCATCGAACTGTTCGTGCAGATGGTTCTCGTCTAGCAAACGTCGCGATCTGTTGACTCAGGGATCGAGACGTGGCTGCACGATCCGTTACAGCCGTGCGGATAAGGTGCCTGTCACCTCGACTGCTAGTGATAAGAGGCCGTTGGGATCCAGCACGGCGTTCCGTATTACCCTCCTGAAACCGCCGATTCCATATTCTGCTAACAGTCATTGGATCTCGACCAACGCGAGCAGCAGTGTCGCGCCCCCCCCAGGGGGTCCACAACTCCTTTGTGGATACGTGCGTAGCGAGCACGGGACCCCGAGCTAATGTGACCCTCCTTCCTTTCCGGGCTGCATACCTTCCCTTCCCTTTCCGCATCCTTCCCTGTCCCCCATCTTCGCCCCCCCCCCCCTTACCTCTGGCTCTTTCCTTCCCTTTCTCCCCCTCTGGGAGTATGGTTTGTGCCTACGTCCAGATACGAAACAGTTCCAAATTCCTTGCTTTCTACACTTGCAAGTCCTCGTCCTTACTCTGTCCTTCTCTTTTTCTTCCCTCTTTTCCTTGCCCTTTTCTCCGCTGCGGCGTTTGAGACCCCCTCTTCTTTCCTTTCCCTTTCTCTTTTTTCCTCCCTGTGCGTGTCTGAAGGCCGACCCACGCACTTCCATGCGTAGCCAGTGACGGGGTAACGCTTAATTCCCGGCCCTGGGTAGACAGGTAGGACACGTACGTACCCCCTGGTAACGGCCAGGCCCAGGGAGGGGTGATTACCCGAGCTGATACCTTCCGAAAGTGCCGATTGGTCCCTCCGTCCGTTTGTCGGGAGGTGTGACCTGAGGTGTGAACAATATCCTAAGGCGGGTGTGCCCTCAGTGAGGGCCCCCACAAGGGAGGAGCGCGCCATCGGAGACGCCGGTAATCATGGGGGATTCTTCCGCAATGGTTTCCTCATCTTCCACAATGTCTGCTCACAAACGTAAGTTCACTGAGTCTCAGCCACAGACGGCTCTTCCATCGTTGCCACAGTTCCTTGTTGTTTCTCGGTCTGACGAAGGTCACGACTTCTCCACGGTCAACCCTTTCATTATTCAGAAAGGTGTCGACGCAATTGCAGGTCCTGTAGTCTTGTTCCAGATTACGTAATGGCACCCTGTTGTTAGAAACACACAGTGCCCTCCAGGCTCAAAAATTGCTGCGTACTTCTCTGCTCCCCACCTTCCCTGTCCGGGTGGAACCGCACCGTACCTTAAATTCCTCGCGTGGAGTCGTTTATACACGCTCCCTCGATGGATTGTCTGACGAAGAAATTCAGTACTACCTGTCTGACCAGGGCGTAACGGCTGTTCATAGGGTTATGAAAAGGTTTGACACGAACATCATTCCAACCTGCACTGTCTTCTTGACATTCGACAAAGTTCAACTCCCATCGAAAATCAAAGCAGGCTATGAGATAATTTCCGTTCGCCCTTACGTCCCAAACCCTACGTGTTGCTATCGATGTCAGCGGTTCAATCACACCAGCCAGTCCTGTTCCAATCCGGCCAAATGTGTTACGTGTGGCAAGGATGCCCATGAGGGTGCTTGTCCACCTC
The DNA here is from genome assembly GCF_021461395.2 of Schistocerca americana. NCBI lineage: Eukaryota > Metazoa > Arthropoda > Insecta > Orthoptera > Acrididae > Schistocerca > Schistocerca americana. The sequence continues at coordinate 194,864,543 of NC_060119.1, forward strand.
CATCCCCTCGCTGCATCAACTGTATGGGTGACCACGCTGCTTCCTCTCGAGATTGCACCGTTTTTAAGGACGAATAGCTCATCCAGGAAATAAGAGTGAAGGAAAAGGTGTCGACCTTTGATGCTTGAAAATTATTCACCAGTTGACAGCCCACCGTGCTTCAGACAGGAAAATACATCACTGTCCTTGCTTCTCCTCGGCCAACAAAGGAGGCGGCCACGCAGACTTGCGACCTCACCTTTAGTACCACGGTCGTCAGATCGGCCAGCGCAAAGATCGCCCGTTCAACCTCACCACTTTCGCCTGCCCACTCTATGGCTCACCCTTCGTTGGGTTCTGCTAAACCTCGAGCCCAAAAGTCAGACGCCAAGTCTTCGAAAAAAGAGCATACTCGCGAAGAGTTTTTACGTACCGCAACTTCACAACTATCGGTTCCTCCTTCATCTAAACATCATACTACCAAGAAGGCTACGAAGAAACACAGTTCCTCTCCTTCTCCGCCAAGGCGGAAATCGCCCTCGGCCGTCTTCTGTGTCGCCGAGGCGCACTGCTGGTGGCCGGTCAACCGGCCGATCGCTGGTCGCAGGAGCTGCTCCTGACCAACCTATGGATCAGGATCTTCTGCCTTCGACTGAATGCCATTCCATGCTGTCGATCGCAAGCTCTGAGCAGTCGTTGGGTTGACAGCACCCTTAGTCACATTCCTCCATTTTCTGTTCACCCTATGTCCATTATCCACTGGAATATCCGCGGCATTAGAGCCAATCGGGATGAATTGTTGGTCCTCTTACGATCCTACTCGCCGGTCATCTTTCGTCTTCAGGATGCCCTAAAACCACAAACAAAAAAAAAAGCAGTGTCGCGATACGATAAACCGCAGTCGCGATAGGCTACAATCCGACCTTTATGAAAGTCGGAAACGTGATGGTACGCAGTTGTTCTCCTTAAACGAGACATCACAACAACGTTTCACCAGGCGACGCCGGTCAACTGCTGTTTGTGTATGAGAAATCGGTTGGAAACTTTCCTCATGACAGCACGTTGTAGGTGTCGCCACTGTGCGCCAACCTTGTGTGAATGCTCTGAAAAGCTAATCATTTGCATATCACAGCATCTTCTTCCTGTCGGTTAAATTTTGCGTCTGTAGCACGTCCTCTTCTTGGTGTAGTAATTTTAATGGCCAGTAGTGTATTTTAATCGCCGGTATCGCAATGTTTTCAAAAATAGTTCATCACTTTTCTCCTGTCCACTCTCTGTAGTGCACGCAGCTGGGTACGCGAGCTGTGTTCTTCCTTCTCTTTAACGCAGCGTCCGTGTGCCGACAGAATGCCCGGAGAAGAGCCTACGCTGGAGCGGCAGCGCCAGCAGCAGCGACAGAGGAGCCGCGAGCTGCAGCACCAGCGCCAGCAGCTGCTGCGGCTCGCCATCGCCAACTGCCACGGCCACTGGTTCCAGCAGGTGGTGCGCCGCCCCGACATCGAGCGCCTCTTCGACAGGTGGTGTCGCGAGCACGAAGGCTTCGAGGACTTCTTTCGGCAAGCTCTCAGCAGCGAATTTGAGGACTAAAGACATAACCTGTGAAGACACGTGCCCGGCACAGGGTTGACAAAGGTAAGTACAGGCGTGTCGGTGCAGGGTGCAAATATGTTCCAAAAAGTAGCACACGAAAATGCTATTTCAGTGGTTCGTATCTAGTATGCTAGTGATCAGAGATAAGAGGTAAAGCGTTTTGTATACCCCTTGGCCTAACGACCATTTGTATACCAGTCGGAAGAGCGAGCATACTGTTTTGTGTAATATAGTATAGGATCAAAATTTAAAAACATTTCCTGCAGCCCAGACAAATTAAGCTAATCGGTCGGTTTATGCATCAGGACCGGTCTAGTGCCTTAAGGGAGGTAGGACGTCAAACGTGCCAACTTGGAGCAGGAGAGGCATCTCAGGACATTTTAATTTCCAGTGTCTATACTTTTACAAATAAATTCATAAAACTTTGTCAGCATCACCAGGAAAGATTCAGGATTCACACCCATTGCAGTGGAAGTTCGAAAACATAACGGAGTAAATTTTTGACGTGCGAAATTTCATCATTTTTTCGCTTACTAGTGGCTGCATTTGTTGCTATAGGTACAGTTTTCTTTATAAGTTAGATTCTTCGATGAATTATGCAAACCATACTTACAGGTGTATGAAACTGTAGAATTTAATTTATGAAAAAACGAATGAGCTGTTATATTTTAAACTTCATGTTTAGAAAAACACAAATTTTGTAGTTAATTATCTCAATTTTTACCACAGTTTTTAATAGAATTGTAAAACTCTAGAGTTTCATAAACCTTTGAGTATGGTTTGTATGCTCTGCAAAATTCATCGAAGAATCTCTTACTTATGAAGAAAAGTGTACCTATAGCAACAAATGCTGCCATTAGTAAGTGAAGAAAATGATGAAATTTCACATAAAAGAATTTATTTTGTTATGTTTTCGAACTTCCACTGCTGTGAGTGTAAACTTTGAATCCTTCCTGGTCATGCTGACAAAGTTCTATGAATTTATTCGTAGAAGTATAGACAGTGGAAATTAAAATGTCCTGTGATGCGTCTCCTGCTCTATGTCGGCCCGTTTGACGTCCTACACCCCCCCCCCCCTTAAGCTGTTTCTAAAAGTACAATTTGTTCACGGGCGGTTCCCCACAAAAAGTACCAGTTGTAAGCGTGTCCACTTCCTTATTTGCACTTCATGGCAGATGGTAAAAAATTTTTCACATGTGGTGTTGATAGTCTCTGGAAATCTCGAAATGTTTTGGATATCATTACCGAAATAGAGGGGTTCAAAGTTACGGTACTTAAGCACGTAACATACGTGCTTGATTTCCGATCTGAGGTGTAAACGTAGTTTCAGCTAACGTAGTGAACACATGGCAAAGGTTCTGGGTCATGGCAAGGGTTCTGACGTCACCAGCAGCTCACCAGGTTTTCAGCATTTCATCAGCAATAAAACTTTCAGGTGCTGTTTTCTCATCACGGCCACTTTACACCTAAGTGCTGCTGAAGTGAGTGAAAATACTGTGCTGTAAAAAATGCGGTTTCGTTTCTTCTAGCAGGTTTAATAAAGATTCATACCATTACGCAGTTGTTCCCATTTTTATTCTTTCTCCTTATGTAAGTCCCAGGTTCGATTCCTGGCCAGGTTGGGGATTTTCTCTGCCCGGGGATTGGGTCTTTGTTGACTTCATCATTTTCATCATAATTCGTGAAACGGCTAGACCGAACAGTGGCACATTGGAGTGTGAAAAAATTGGGACTGTGTACGGGCGCTGATGAACGCGCAGTTGAGCGCCCCCACAAAACCAAACATCATCGTTATATACAAATTTAGACATAGTATAAACAACGTGCTGTTTTTAGTATTCCATACCTCAGTCGCTAAAACTGGGATCCTTACAGGATTTCTTTCTGACAAACCAGGGTCATCTAAAGTGTCTTGGCGGTGTAAGAAATTGAAGAAATAAGTCAATGCAATCAAAAGATACGGCCATTTGTTACAAGTTTTGATACTCCACGACTTTCATTAAAACCTGTAGCGTATCTGCAGTTGACGTAGAATCATGGAATTTTGCAAGAAGAAAGGTTTCGAAGTACAAGCAAAGGAAAAATCAGAAAATTGTTATTCTTTAATTATATTCCACGAAAATATTTTATCCGTCGTCAAACTTGACATTAAAACATTCTCGAATGTCTTGGAACCCATGGGACAGATATCTTGCCAGTATCACGATCGATAACAGGCGAAACTTGTAGAAATTATAACTTCCCGGAATGAATGGGTTGAGTAGTTAGTAAAATTTTGTACGGAACTAACAAATTTGCCAATTCATTTTAAGCGGCTTCAGTTCCCACTAAACGTTTCGTTTGCAATAACAATCTAAAGGTCAGTGGGAGATGATGACTGAGAGTGACGTGGCAAGAGGAAATTAGGACGTAGAGTATATACAATGTCCCTTACGTATTTAGAAGATGCAAGGCATTGACGTCGTAACTAGTTAAGTTACTGGCGTGGACACAAGTTGCTGAGGCGAAACCACCTTATGGATACAACGACGGCATGAGCAGGGCAGTCAGCTGCACGGGAAAAGGATGATAATCCTGCGTTAATATTCTGATTCCCATACGACTAAAGGCAGGCACGAAACACTATTCCTCACAGGAGGAACTACTTGGTGTTGAGGACTTCACAAGCTCTGAAACAGGTTTTCCATCGACAAGCAATCGTGTTTAAAGTAGCAAGTAAAACTTCGGTACTACGCGAACAAAAATCCTATAACAAATATCTAAACACGAGAGACTGCTAATGGCAATGAACGTACATGGGCAATTGCACATTATAATATTTCACACGTAGTTAGGAAGGACCAAATAAGATCGTCCAGAGCCATCAAAAGCATTTAAAACCGAATCGGAATAGATCCAACTTTTATCAGAATTAACGTGATAAGCGATAGCCAGTAAAACGTGACACGTAGTTACTCAAACGATACCACTGCTGAGTGCACATGCTGGGCGCCGTCATGGCGAAGGAAGCGAAGTTATCGTTCACGCATTTCTCTCGTAAATGAACTAATCTGATTCACTGAAATGAAATACTCTCGATCGTTCTAGAAACTACATTAAATTTATTTCTCTTGCACAAATAACACTTAATGGCAGAACCTTATGGTGAACATCGCTATTTCTCCCGAAGCAGCAGTCTTTACCATTTCAATGTCCGGAGCACGTCCCCTCGTATAGGATGGCCAGTGGAGGCAACAGAGGCCGCATAGCGCCTTTTTTTCCTGTTTTTTACGCGCCGGCGGCTGGACGCCACAAAACACCGGTTGCTAAAAAGCGGGAACCGCCATGATCAGCACAGAAAGAACTCCTACGAATAATCTATAGGAAGCTCAGTGTCAGAAAGTGGGAAGCGCTCTGGCTCGTCGATGGATGTTAGCAGAATCCATACTACAGGACCCCCCAGGGGGTCCACAACTCTTTTGTGGATACGTGCGTGGCGAGCACGGGGCCCCGAGCCATTGCAGCCTTCTTTCTCTCCCGGGCTGCATTTCCTTTCCCTTCCCCTCCTTTCCCCTCCATACCCCTTTACCCTCGCCCTCTCCTCTCCCTCTATTGGTGTCCTTGCTTATGTTGGCCCCCGCTATCCTCCTGGTTCTGTTGGTTTTACACTCCGGCTTTGTTGCGTAATCATCTCCTCCTTTCGGCATTCCTTGGTCCCCTCTGGGGTTTGACCTCCATTCCAAAATTTCTCTTCCGTAGTGTGAGCCATTTGGGGAAGAGCACCTTACCTAGTGTCTCCGACGTGTGCCCTCCTAGTATATTCCACCTTTTCTTCTACGTCGTTGTCTGATGCTAGGGTGCATAGCCAGCACGGTAGCCAGCCCGTGTGGTGGGGTCGCTATGTACCCTTTTGGTTGAGCCCCCTGAACACACAGGGATCACACTTCTGATACCTGAGCTGTGACCTCCTCATGCATGCCTTGGAGTGGTTGCTCGTCATCCTGGAGCATCGGAACTCCCGGCAATGGCCGCCGTGCCAGACGGCCCTTGCTGTGGCTGGGTGGCGCCCGTGAGGAGAGCCCCTGATCGGAGTGGGTGGTATCAGGGCGGACGCTATGCAGATGAAACGCATAAGGGTCCAAACCTCTGGCCGCTCTTCTGCGGCCGTCTCTCTGCGTGGTACTGATTCCTCAAGTGCTGCTTCTCTTGCCCCTTCGGCCTTCCCTTCCGTGGCTACCCCCTGGGAGGAGGGTCAGGCCCGTCGTCTAGGGGCAAAGCCTTTCCCCCCGTTATCTCGTTTGCACCAGGACTGATGGAGATACTTTCACCAGTGTCAAACCTTTATTCTTTGTGGAACACATTGAAGACAAGTTCGGCGAAGTGGACTCCCTGAGCAAGATGCGGTCGGGTTCGTTACTGATAAAAACTGCTTCGGCTGCCCAATCTGCGGCCCTTCGTGCCTGTACCCATCTTGGCACAATTCCCGTGTCCATTACCCCTCACCAGTCTCTAAATATGGTACAAGGTGTGATTTTTCACAGAGACCTCATCCTTCAAACTGATGAGGAACTTCGGGACAATCTCGGACGGCGGGGTGTTCACTTTGTTCGGCGTGTTCAGTAGGGTCCTAAAGATAATCGTATTGATACTGGTGCCTTTATCCTGGCCTTTGAAGGGGATACCCTTCCTGAGAAAGTTAAGATTATGGTCTATCGCTGTGATGTGAAGCTGTACATCCCACCTCCTATGCGGTGTTTTAAGTGCTTGCGTTTTGGCCACATGTCTTCTCGCTGTACCCAGGACCCTCTCTGTGGTGACTGTGGACGTCCACTCCATGAGGGGAGTCCCTGTGTTCCCCCTCCTGTATGTGTAAATTGTCATGGTAGTCATTCTCCACGTTCAGCAGATTGCCCAGTCTATAAGAAAGAAAAAAAGATACAGGAGTATAAGTCTCTTGATCGTTTAAGCTACACAGAGGCCCGTAAGAAATATGCACGATTGCACCCTGTGTCCATGACATCTAGTTACGCCTTGGTTACATCTTCATCCCTTCCTCCCCCTTCCTTACCCCCGTCCCGGACCCCTCTCCTTCCCCCCTCCCCTGCGGCTCCCACACCTTCTCCTCTGGGCGCCGCTCCCCCTCCCCAGCCGGAGAAGTGTCCCACTCCTTCGGCGTCTGCCGGTCAAGGGCGCCTCTCCCGGGATGCCCCTTCCCGGCACCTTCCAGGTCAAAGGTCTGCTGCAGCGCGGCGACCGCGAGAGCCGCGGTCTATCGGCCCCCAGGTCGCCCGGTCTCTTTCTGTTCCTGATCTTGCTGCAGCTGGCTCCATTATGCCACACAGCCCTCCTCGATCTCAGCCTGAAAAGAAGAAGAAACATAAGTCCCGGGACAAAGAGCCTCTGGTGTCACCGGACGTCCCTTCCCCGGCTTCACAACCGGATTCTGACCTGTCGTTTATGGATGTCGCCCCCTCCTTGTCGGTGACGGGTGGGGACCCGGCGGTATGACTGGATTTAGCGTGTTCAGCCCTCATTTAAACCATCGTTCTGTGGTTCTCCAATGGAATTGTAATGGCTACTATCGTCACCTTCCGGAATTGAAATCCCTTCTTTCGTCCTACTCAGCAGCTTGTGTGGTTCTCCAGGAATCTCATTTTACTGATGCTTACTCACCTGCCCTTCGTGGGTTCCGTGTTTTCTGTCGAAATCGGGTCGGACCCTTGCGGGCTTCTGGTGGCGTTTGTACGTTGGTCCGTACAGACATTGCTAGCACGTGGATTCCTCTCCAAACTACATTGGAAGCAGTTGCTGTTAGGGTCCACTTAGACTCTGCAGTCACAGTATGCAATCTTTATCTCCCTCCTGACAGGACTCTTACACCTGCTGCCTTAACCACCCTTCTTCAGCAACTTCCTCCTCCCTTCCTCATCCTTGGGGATTTTAATGCTCATCATCCTTTGTGGGGCAGTGCCTTTCCATCTAGACGAGGTCTTCTTATCGACCAATTTATTGCAGACCACGACCTGTGCCTTCTTAATGATGGCTCCCCTACTCATTTCAGTGCTGGTCATGGTACCTTTTCTGCCATTGATCTTTCTCTTTCTTCTCCCTCTCTCCTCCCTTCATTACACTGGTCGCCACACGACGACCTTTGTGATAGTGACCATTTCCCGTTGCTTATCACGCTCCCTTCCCGCTCCCCGATGGAGAGGTTACCTCGTTGGTCTTTCCACCGCGCCGATTGGCCTCTATATACTGCACAGGTCGAGTTTTCTCCCTCTTTGTCGGGTTGTATTGATGACGTCCTACGTGACGTGTCTGACGCGATTGTTCGCGCTGCTAACCTTGCTGTCCCGCGCTCATCTGGACAATTTCGTCGTCGGCAAGTCCCGTGGTGGAGTACGGCCATTGCCATTGCCATCCGTGATCGCCGTCGAGCTTTGCAACACTTTAAGAGGCACCCATCTGTAGCCAGCCTTTCTACCTTTAAGCGCCTTCGCGCTAAAGCCCGTTATTTAATCAAACAGAGCAAGCGGATATGTTGGGAACGATTCGTTTCTTCCCTTGGTTCCACTGTCCCTCTGTCACGGGTATGGGCTACACTTCGCTCTCTCCAAGGTTGCCATCGGCAGTCCACCCTCCCAGGCCTTCACCTCCCAGATGGCATTTGTACGGACCCATTAGTTCTCGCAGAACATCTTGCGACCCATTTTGCAGTGGCATCAGCGTCGGCCTCCTATCCAGCTGCTTTCCTTCATCAAAAACAGCAGGCTGAAGCTGTCACCTTACGTTTCACCACTTGTGAGTCAGAATCTTACAACGAACCTTTCACTGAATGGGAATTTCTTTCTGCTCTATCTGCTTCTCATGATACGGCTCCTGGCCCAGATTCCATTCATAACCAGCTGCTTCAACATCTCAGTGCTCCACAACGGCACCATCTTCTTCGGGTGTTTAACCGTATCTGGCTCCATGGTGACTTCCCTTCTCAGTGGAGGGATAGCATCGTGGTTCCTGTCCTTAAGCCTGGTCAGAACCCCCTATCTGTTGATAGCTATCGGCCAATTAGTTTGACCAATGTTGGTTGTAAGTTACTTGAACGGCTGGTAGCCCATCGGCTCACTTGGGTCCTCGAATCTCGGGATCTATTGTCCCCTTACCAGTGTGGCTTTCGAGAGGGACGATCTCCAATCGATCATTTGCTTCGCTTGGAATCCGCAGTTCGGCAGGCTTTTTCCCAGCGCCGCCATTTGGTTGCAGTGTTTTTTGACCTTCGCAAGGCCTATGACACGGCCTGGCGCCATCACATCTTACTAACCCTTCATCAGTGGGGTCTTCGGGGCCCACTCCCGATTTTTATCCGCCAGTTCCTGATCCATCGGTCATTCAGAGTTCGAGTTGGTACTGCTTTTAGTTCTCCACGGACCCAGGAGACGGGCATCCCACAGGGTTCTGTCTTGAGTGTCCTTCTTTTCCTCATTGCTATCGTTGGACTTGTGGCCTCTGTCGGTCCCTTGGTCGCCCCTGCCTGTATGTGGATGATTTCTGCATTTGGGTTAGTTCCTCCTCGATGCCATCTGCAGAACGGCAGCTCCAGGTGGCTATACGGCGTGCCTCTGCATGGACCCTCTCCCACGGGTTTCAATTCTCTCCTTTAAAATCGCGGGTGGTCCACTTCTGTCGCCGTACTACGGTCCACCCTGATCCAGAGCTCTATCTCGCTGCACAAAGATTGCCTGTGGTTCCACAGTTTCGTTTCCTAGGTCTTCTTTTCGACAACAAGCTCACTTGGCTGCCCCATATCAGACTCCTGAAGGTAGGATGTTTCCGTAAACTCAATGTCCTTCGCTTCCTTGCCCACTCCTCCTGGGGTGCGGACCGTTCCCTCCTCCTCCGTCTTTATCGTGCTCTAGTTCTGTCACGTTTGGACTATGGTTGTCAAGTTTATGGTTCAGCTGCTCCTTCCACGCTGCACGTGCTGGATCCAGTCCACCATCGTGGTATCCGTTTGGCCACCGGTGCCTTCCCTACTAGCCCTGTTGATAGTCTCCTGGTTGAAGCTGGGATCCCCCCCCTTTCTGTTCGGCGGTCACAGCTTCTGGTGTCTTATGCCCTTACTATCCGTTCTTCTCCCGCTCATCCTTCCTATTCTATCCTATTCCCAGACCATGGACGTCGCCCGCCTGACTCCCGCCCTCGGGCGGGTTTACCGGTTGGGCTGCGCCTTGCGTCTCTTACCCGAGATTTTCGGCTTCCTTCTTTGTCCTGTCTTCCTCGCTCCCTCCCCTCCACCCCTCCTTGGTTAGTTCCTTGGCCTCGAATTCGGATGGATCTCCGCCGCGGTCCGAAAGATTCCATCCCCCCGGTGGTGTTCCGTTCCTTTTTCCGCCAAATTTTATGGGAGTTTCGGGATGCTGTTGTTTTTTACACTGATGGCTCTAAATCTGCTGATCATGTTGGGTATGCCTTCACGTCCTTTGTTGGAACGGAAAATCATCTACTGCCACCCTCATGTGGGGTGTTCACTGCGGAATTGATGGCAATTTCCCGGGCCCTTACCTTTATTAAACAATCCCAACACAACCGCGTTTTGTTATGTACGGACTTGATGAGTGGCCTTCTTGCTATTGACCGGTGTTTTTCGCGCCATCCCTTGGTCTCTGCCATCCATGACCATCTCGCTGATCTTCACCGTGCTGCTTGTTCCATTGACTTCCTATGGGTCCCGGGCCATGTGGGTATCCCGGGTAATGAGCTCGCTGATCGTTTGGCTGGGGGAGCAGTTACTTACCCCCCGTTTTCTGTAACCCCTCCTGCAGCGGATTTACGGCTTCACATCAAATCCCACTTTGCACAGTCATGGGCCAATTCTTGGGAGGCTACTCCACTGTCTAATAAACTTCGTGCCATTAAGGTGAATACAGGCCCATGGCATTCTTCCTTTAGCCTCTCCCGCAAGGACTCGACCACACTGTGTCGTCTCCGCATTGGCCATACCAGGCTGACCCATGGTTTCCTTTTGCGTGATGAGCCACCCCCGCTATGTGGTTGTGGAGCCTTCCAGTCAGTGGCCCACATTTTGGTTGAATGCCCCCTTCTTTTGGCTCTGCGTGCTAAGTACAGACTCCCCCACACTTTACCTTTGATGTTGGCTGACGATTCCCGGATGGTCTCTCTGGTTCTAGATTTCCTCCGGGAGAGTGGTTTTTATTCTCAGTTTTAAAGTTTTTAATCTCCCTCTGGTGTTGGGGCAGGGAGGTGAGTGTTTGGGTGTCTCCCACTGTAGGCAGTGTTCAGAGATTCCCGATTCACCTCCCTGACCGGAATTCTCTTTTCTTTCCCTTTTACTCTGTTTTTACCCCTTCTTTTTAAGGCTTGGTTAGTTTTTCTATTCCCATACGTACTTTCTGCATTATAGCAGTTGTACCTTTTAAGTCACAGGTGGTCTTGCCTATGCTGTTTCAGCATAGTGTTGGGTTCGTTCTCTTGCCAACTTCCCTCATTTGTTTTTACTAATGACAACGTGACTGCCCTTTTACGTTTCCCCTTTATCCGTTTTATTTTTCTGACTATACTGAGATGTCCCGTTAGCAGAATGGAGTCTATTTGAAACAAGGGACTGATGACCTTGCTGTTTGGTCCCTTTAATCTCAAACAACCAACCAACCAACCATACTACAGGACAGACTACAAGATAATATCTTGGCTTCCCTGATCAATCGACTAACACGCTAGCTCACAGAAATTGACAAGAAATTAGCGGTAGAGCTGGAGGAGGGTGGGGGAGGGGGAGGGAAAGGGAAGCTGATAGACGTGTGACATACGCACTCGCACACTGGGGTATTCCCTTCAGCAGATGTCAGGTTACAGAAAATATGAACTGTTCATTTATTTTTTTAATTATGAATCTGGCCAGCTATGGGCAGCATACAACTTAAGACTTACGGTGTTTTTTTTTCTTCCTTTCTTTCCAGTACTACTTAATTTTCTCTCTAACTGCTCGTCTCTGCTCATCTGTCAACACTTTCTTGGGTCGAGGTTTTGGCTCATCTTCTTAGTTTGCGTTTTCTACCAGCAGCCGGAAGTGATTCCTGTCACGTATTATTTCTTCTGTAACTCCTATTTTGTTGGCATCTTTCTTTACTGCTTCTATCCATCCTATTTTTTTCAGATTACTAAAGTAATTAAAAATTTTCTTTGTAATGCGTGTTTCTTCCATTCTTTTTAAATATCCATAAAATTTTAGCCGTCTCTTCATTATATGTGTGATCGTTCTTTTTTTTCGTGTAAATCTTCATTTCTCCATTTAATCCACCTATTTTCATAGTTTTTTCAGGACCTAGAATTATTCTTTTTTTCTAATTCTCTTAATTCGTCTTTCTTATCCAATGTTAGGCACTCTGATCCATTTGTTGCTTGTCCTAATAACTGCATAATCTCGTCTAAACTTTGCCTGTATGGATATTGATTTCTTATTGTACTACTTTTGAGTTAATTTATATGCAATTTCTAACTTTTTATTCTTTATTTGATGTGTTATCCAATCCACTGGCTTGGATCCACTCCCCAAGGTATTTAAATTTATCATCTCTCTTAATTTTCCCATATTTTGTTTTCATAAACTTTTCTGTATAATTTTGGTGTTCTATATACTGTTTTTCATAGGATATTTTTAGCCCAGTCTTTTCAGCACTCTCCTGTAACAGATAAAGCATAACTGTTGCGTCTGTTCGGTTTACATGACAGAAGGCGCAACCTGGCAGCAGACCAGAGAGCCAAAGCTGGCCAATCGTCCACTTTCATTGCCGTATCATATGCAAAGACTAAACGTTTCACTTCAAATTTCTTCCCTTAGCCCATGCTTATTTCCTTCTTGCCTCGGTTTTTAATGTGCTTTCCCATGTGTTCACGATTTCATCTAAAGCCAAGTTAGGGAATTGAGGACAGTCCATCTCCTTGTCGAAGTCCTGTTTCGATTTTTGAATGGTTCAGTAATTTTGCCTGGAAGCTTAATCCTTGATGTTGTATCTGTGAGCGTTCGTTCAACAAGTCTTTTGGTGTTCTCGTCCATCCCTGATCTGCAATAGTGTTTGTCGTCAACAGAGTTGTAGGCTTTCTCAAGGTCTGCGAAACCAACTACAGCATTTTTATTTTGTATAGCTCTCACTCTCAAATTTTTTAAAAATTAAGAATCTGTTATGCACATGATAAACCTTTTCTAAATTCTGCTTGATAATCTCCAGTATTAAACCCTGCTTTTTCCTCTATTCTATTTAAAAGTGCTTTAGAGTGTATTATGTATGTTATTGGTACCAAGGGTGTGCCCTGTAGTTGTTGGTGCCTGTTTCATCTTTTTTATGGAGAGGGTGGATCAATGCTTGTTTCCAGTCACTGGGTATGATTCCTTTTGTCCAAATGTCTTTAATTATTTATGAGTTTTCTGCCGTGCGGACAAGCCCCCCAGTTTCCACATTTCTGCTACTATTCCATCCTCTCCGGGTGCTTCGTTACTGTTCAATGTTTTGATAGTCTTTCCTACTTCTTCTACTGTTGGGGGTTCCGATGGTGGATTTTCAGGTTGTGGTTTTTGAAATTGTAATCTACATCTACATCTACATCTATACTCCGCGAGCCACCTTACGGTGTGTGGCGGAGGGTACTTATTGTACCACTATCTGATCCCCCCCTTCCCTGTTCCATTCACGAATTGTGCGTGGGAAGAACGACTGCTTGTAAGTCTCCGTATTTGCTCTAATTTCTCGGATCTTTTCGTTGTGATCATTACGCGAGATACATGTGGGCGGTAGTAACATGTTGCCCATCTCTTCCCGGAATGTGCTCTCTCGTAATTTCGATAATAAACCTCTCCGTATTGCGTAACGCCTTTCTTGAAGTGTCCGCCACTGGAGCTTGTTCAGCATCTCCGTAACGCTCTCGCGCTGACTAAATGTCCCCATGACGAATCGCGCTGCTTTTCGCTGGATCATGTCTCTCTCTTCTATTAATCCAACCTGGTAAGGGTCCCATACTGATGAGCAATACTCAAGAAATCGGACGAACAAGCGTTTTGTAAGCTACTTCTTTCGTCGATGAGTCACATTTTCTTAGAATACTTCCTATGAATCTCAACCTGGCGCCTGCTTTTCCCACTATTTGTTTTATGTGATCATTCCACTTCAGATCGCTCCGGATAGTAACTCCTAAGTATTTTACGGTCGTTACCGCTTCCAATGATTTACCACCTATGGCATAATCGTACTGGAATGGATTTCTGCCCCTATGTATGCGCATTATATTACATTTATCTACGTTTAGGGAAAGCTGCCAGCTGTCGCACCATGCATTAATCCTCTGCAGGTCCTCCTGGAGTACGTACGAGTCTTCTGATGTTGCTACTTTCTTGTAGACAACCGTGTCATCTGCAAATAGCCTCACGGAGCTACCGATGTTGTCAACTAAGTCATTTATGTATATTGTAAACAATAAAGGTCCTATCACGCTTCCCTGCGGTACTCCCGAAATTACCTCTACATCTGCAGATTTTGAACCGTTAAGAATGACATGTTGTGTTCTTTCTTCTAGGAAATCCTGAATCCAATCACAAACCTGGTCCGATATTCCGTAAGCTCGTATTTTTTTCACTAAACGTAAGTGCGGAACCGTATCAAATGCCTTTCTGAAGTCCAGGAATACGGCATCAATCTGCTCGCCAGTGTCTACGGCACTGTGAATTTCTTGGGCAAATAGGGCGAGCTGAGTTTCACATGATCTCTGTTTGCGGAATCCATGTTGGTTATGATGAAGGAGATTTGTATTATCTAAGAACGTCATAATACGAGAACACAAAACATGTTCCATTATTCTACAACAGATTGACGTAAGCGAAATAGGCCTATAATTATTCGCATCTGATTTATGACCCTTCTTGAAAATGGGAACGACCTGCGCTTTCTTCCAGTCGCTAGGTACTTTACGTTCTTCCAGCGATCTACGATAAATTGCTGATAGAAAGGGGGCAAGTTCTTTAGCATAATCACTGTAGAATCTTAAGGGTATCTCGTTTGGTCCGGATGCTTTTCCGCTACTAAGTGATAGCAGTTGTTTTTCAATTCCGATATCGTTTATTTCAATATTTTCCATTTTGGCGTCCGTGCGACGGCTGAAGTCAGGGACCGTATTACGATTTTCCGCAGTGAAACAGTTTCGGAACACTGAATTCAGTATTTCTGCCTTTCTTCGGTCGTCCTCTGTTTCGGTGCCATCGTGGTCAACGAGTGACTGAATAGGCGATTTAGATCCGCTTACCGATTTTACATATGACCAAAACTTTTTAGGGTTCTTGTTTAGATTGTTTGCCAATGTTTTATGTTCGAATTCGTTGAATGCTTCTCTCATTGCTCTCTTTACGCTCTTTTTCGCTTCGTTCAGCTTTTCCTTATCAGCTATGATTCGACTACTCTTAAACCTATGATGAAGCTTTCTTTGTTTCCGTAGTACATTTCGTACATGATTGTTATACCACGGTGGATCTTTCCCCTCGCTTTGGACCTTAGTCGGTACGAACTTATCTAAGGCGTACTGGACGATGTTTCTGAATTTTTTCCATTTTTGTTCCACATCCTCTTCCTCAGAAATGAACGTTTGATGGTGGTCACTCAGATATTCTGCGATTTGTGCCCTATCACTCTTGTTAAGCAAATATATTTTCCTTCCTTTCTTGGCATTTCTTATTACACTTGTAGTCATTGATGCAACCACTGACTTATGATCACTGATACCCTCTTCTACATTTACGGAGTCGAAAAGTTCCGATCTATTTGTTGCTATGAGGTCTAAAACGTTAGCTTCACGAGTTGGTTTTCTAACTATCTGCTCGAAGTAATTCTCGGACAAGGCAGTCAGGATAATGTCACAAGAGTCTCTGTCTCTGTCCCTGGCTCCAGTTCTGATTGTGTGACTATCCCATTCTATACCTCGTAGATTGGAGTCTCCCCCTATTACAATAGTATGATCACGAAACTTCTTTACGACGTTCTGCAGGTTCTCTCTGAGGCGCTCAACTACTACGGTTGCTGATGCAGGTGGTCTATAGAAGCATCCGACTATCATATCTGACCCACCTTTGATACTTAACTTAACCCAGATTATTTCACATTCGCATTCGCTAATAACTTCACTGGATATTATTGAATTCTTTACTGCTATAAATACTCCTCCACCATTGGCGTTTATCCTATCCTTGCGGTATATATTCCATTCTGTGTCTAGGATTTCGTTACTGTTCACTTCCGGTTTTAACCAACTTTCCGTTCCTAATACTATATGCGCACTATTTCCTTCAATAAGAGATACTAATTCAGGAACCTTGCCCTGGATACTCCTGCAGTTTACCAATATTACGTTAACTTTTCCTGTTTTTGGTCTCTGAGGACGGACGTTCTTTATCAACGACGATAATGTCCTCTCTGGTAAGCCGTCAGGTATTTTATCGTTTCGCCCAAGGGGGGGTTCCTCTAACCTAAAAAACCCCCGTGTGCACGCCACACGTACTCTGCTGCCCTAGTAGCTGCTTCCGGTGTGTAGTGCACGCCTGACCTGTCTAGGGGGGCCCTACAGTTCTCCACCCAATAACGGAGGTCGGTGAATTTGCAACCATTATAGTCGCAGAGTCGTCTGAGCCTCTGGTTTAGACCCTCCACACGGCTCCAAACCAGAGGACCGCGATCGACTCTGGGCACTATGCTGCAGATATTAAGCTCAGCTTGCACTCCGCGTGCGATGCTGGTTGTCTTCACCAAATCAGCCAGCCGCCGGAAGGAACCAAGGATGGCCTCAGAACCCAAGCGGCAGGCGTCATTCGTTCCGACATGTGCTACTATCTGCAGCCGGTCACACCCAGTGCGTTCAATAGCTGCCGGAAGGGCCTCCTCCACATTACGGACGAGACCCCCCGGCAAGCACACCGAGTGCACACTGGCATTCTTCCCCGACCTACCCGCTATTTTCCTGAGGGGCTCCATAACCCGCCTAACGTTGGAGCTCCCTATAACTAATAGGCCCGCCCTCTGTGACTGTCGGGACCTTGCCGGAGAATCGGCCACTGGCCCAACAGGCGAGGCATCCTGTGGTGGCTCGGAAACGATGTCATCACCACTAGGAAGCACCCCGTACCTGTTGGAAAGGGGTAAGGCAGCTGTCACGCGGCCAGATCCCACCTTCGCCTTTCGGCCAGGCACGCGCGAGCCCACCACTGTCCGCCATTCACCCTGGAGTGATGGCTGACCGGTAAGATGCTCACTGCCGGAAGACGCAGCGACATCAGGGGTTCCATGTGATTCCAAGGCCACCGAAGTAGGCATAGGTCTCACCACAGTTGCCCCAACGCCACTACGAGCCGACGCCTGCGCCTCGAGCTCGATGAGCCTAACAGACAAAGCCTCCACCTGCCCCCGAAGAGTGGCCAATTCTCCTTGCGTCCGCTCACAACAACCACAGTCCCTACACATGACTACGTTTACCCTACTCTATACGGTGACAAATTCCCAAGATAATCTTCTGATGAGCTACTCTGATAATCAAGAAACACTCACTGAAATACGAGACGCGAAAACTACGCTAGGTTTTCCCAGAAAAACTATTTAAAAGCTAAGCGCAGCAAATAAGTACAAAAACGCTTTATACAAACAGTACTCGCTGCTGCTGGTGCTCTCGCTCTGGCTGTCACTAGACTCTTCACAATTAATAGATTTTCAAAGTATTCAGCCAAAATATCGCAGTTCTCTTTATTGTTTAAAACCATTTTCCATTTTTATCTTTAAAATGTAAACTTGGTGGCTGCAACCCTGTTAAAACTTCTTTGAAAGTCTTATAGAAGTCTCTAGAGTTGTTGCTTTTAAGGTCTGAATCCATTTTTTCTAGTTTCTTATTTTGTTTTCACTGTTGTGATGATTTTTGCAGTCTTCCTCCCTTGTCTTTTAAACTCTTCCCAGTATTCATGTTTATTACTATTCCACTGTACTATATATATATTCACTAATTAAAGCCGGCTTCCACAGCCGTCGTTCACAATAAGCGAATGCTGGAAATAAGACGGGTAAAAAAGTCCATCAAAAACACCTTATGCGTAATTATTAATGTCATTAGCAATTTCTTCAAATTGCATAACACAAAATGAAAAAGCTCTAGGCCTAAACACCTCCACAAAGAAGCAAAGAAGTTCATGTTAGCACAGAAAACCGGGTTATGGGTAGGCATTTAAGGACCTGCCAAAGCACTTAATGGCATGTAGATGTAGTTAAACTAAATTGAACTACTACGATTTCAGTAGCTCCTATACTACTGGAGAGCGTGTTTCCAGAAACTCTAAGTCAGTTTATAATTAGGAAAATACTGAAATAAAATAATTCGTGATGTTAGGTCATTTTATGGTATTGTATTTACGAGGACGTGTTGAAATTTGCCTCCGAATTTATTTGAACAGTCTTGGAGTTTTTTAAATAAAACACGTTTTCATTCTACCTCTACGTCCTTCATATCTACACATTCTGTAATACTTCTCTTGCTATCATTTAAGAATATCTTAAGAACACTCCACACTTCTCTTGCACACTTTCACCCAGAATGGGCAAGGAGATATTTCACAACACAGGAAAAGAACCATCCTCACATTGAACTGAAGTAATTCCAGGTGAACTGTGTGCAATACAAAACTGAAATGGTCACCCAATTCTTTGTCTATAACAGTATCAATACCAAGGCACTTCCCATGACATGCATTACCACCCACTCCTGATGCCCCAGGGAAGAAAAGACAATAATACATTAAATTAGCAATTTAGAGGATTATGCCTCACAATACAAAAGGCGAAGGGGAGTGGGGTCATACTTTATGCCCACCCTTCGAAAAAATTGTGAATATACACCACTGGCCATTAAAATTGCTACACCAAGAAGATAACGTGCTACAGACGCGAAATTTATCAGACAGGAAGAAGAAGCTATGATATGCAAATGATTAGCTTTTCAGAGCATTCACACAAGGTTGGCGCCGGTGGCGACACCTATATCCTGCTGACATGAGGAAAGTTTCCAACCGATTACTCATACACAAACAGCAGTTGACCGGGGTTGCCTGGTGAAACGTTGTTGCGATGCCTCATGTGAGGAGGAGAAATGCGTACCATCAAGTTTCCGACTTTGACAAAGGTCGGATTGTAGCCTATAGCGATTGCGGTTTATCGTATCGCGACATTGGTGCTAGAGTTGGTCGAGATACAATGACTGTTAGCAGGATATGGAATCGGTGGGTTCAGGAGGGTAATACGGAACGCCGTGCTGGATCCCAACGGCCTCGTATCACTTGCAGTCGAGATGACGGGCACCTTATCCGCATGGCTGTAACGGATCGTGCAGCCACGTCTCGATCCCTGAGTCAACAGATAGGGACGTTTGCAAGACAACCATCTGCACGAACAGCTCGACGGTAATGCGGGTGACCATTTCAGTTTTGTATTGCACACAGTTCACCTGGAATTACTTCAGTTCAATGTGAGGATGGTTCTTTTCCTGTGTTGTGAAATATCTCCTTGCCCATTCTGGGTGAAAGTGTGCAAGAGAAGTGTGAAGTGTTCTTAAGATATTCTTAAATGATAACAAGAGAAGTATTACAGAATGTAGCAGCATGGACTATCAGCTCGGAGACCATGGGTGCGGTTACCCTTAACGCTGCATCACAGACAGGAGCGCCTGCGATGGTATAGTCAACGACGAACTTGAGTGCACGAATGGCAAAACGTCGTTTTTTCGGATGAATCCAGGTTCTGTTCGCAGCATCATGATGGTCGCATCCGTGTTTGGCGACATCACGGTGAACGCACATTGGAAGCGTGTATTCGTCATCACCATACTGGCGTATCACCCGGCGTGTTGGTATGGGGTGCCATTAGGTACACGTCTCGGTCATCTCTTGTTCGCATTGACGGCACTTTGAACAGTGGACGCTACATTTGTGTTACGACCCTTGGCTCTACCCTTCATTCGATCCCTGCGAAACCCTACATTTCAGCGGGATAATGCACGACCGCATGTTGCAGGTCCTGTACGGGCCTTTATGGATACAGAAAATGTTCGACTGCAGCCCTGTCCAGCACATTCTCCAGATCTCTCACCAACTGAAAGCGTCTGGTCAATGGTGGTCGATCAACTGGCTCGTCACGATACGCCAGTCACTACCCTTGATGAACTGTGGTATCGTGTTGAAGCTGCATGGACAGCTGTACCTGTACACGCCATCCAAGCTCCGTTTGACTCAATTCCCAGGCGTATCAAGGCCGTTATTACGGCCATAGGTGGTTGTTCTGGGTGCTAATTACTCAGGATCTATGCACCCAAATTGCGTGAATATGTAATGACATGTCAGTTCTAATATATTTGTCTAATGAATACCGGTTAATCATCTGCATTTCTTGGTGTAGCAATTTTAATGGCCAGTCGTGTATTTAACTTTCTACGAAGCGTACACTACATAATGAAAACTGTCAGCTCTAGACGAATCTTAAAACGGTTCTTCAGCGGAGATTCCAAGCTTGACACAGTTGTTATGAAAGTTAAGTACACTTCAAATCTGACTAGTAACTTGCTACACGAGAGGCTAATGAAAATAGGTTTGGTATACCACATTTCAAAATTACTTGATTTCTCATTACCTTGTTATATTCAGTCCGAAGGCTGGTTCCACACGTCTCTCCACGTGAGTCTGTTTTGTGGCAGTTTTGTTTCAGTCTGCATATTGCTCTAACCTGCATCCAACTGAACCTGTTTACCCCCCCTGCGGGTCCGGGGATTAGAATAGGCCCGCGGTATTCCTGCCTGTCGTAAGAGGCGACTAAAAGGAGTCCATCCCCCTCACGGGGGTAGTTAGCGCCTGCGTCCGGAGACGGACGGTTCCACGACCTATAATCGTGGTCTTTTTGGTTTTTCACTTCTCGTTTCTTCCTTCCTTTTGTTGGTTCCTTTCTTTGCTCTTCTCCACCTCACTGTCTTCCTTACTCTTTCCCTTGACTTCTCCTTGCCTTCTCATTGCCTTTTTCTCCTTGCCTTCTCATTGCCTTTTTCTCCTTGCCTTCTCATTGCCTTTTTCTCCTTGCCTTCTCATTGCCTTTTTCTCCTTGCCTTCTCATTGCCTTTTTCTTCTTGCCTTCTCATTACCTTTTTCTCCTTGCCTTCTCATTGCCTTCTCTGGTCTCTGCCTCGGCGTTTGAGACAGTCTGTCCTCTTTCTCCCTCTCTCTTCTTTTTCCTCTTCTTCCTTCCTCCCTGTGCGTGCCTGAAGGCTGACCCACGCGTTCGCACGCGTAGCCGGTGACGGGGTAACGCGTAAGTCCCCGCCCTGGGTAGACATGAAAGGCACGCGCGTACCCCCTGGTAAAGGCCAGGCCCGGGGAGGGGTGATTGCCTGAGCTGATACCTTCTGACCATGCCGATTGGTCCCTCCGTCTGTTTCTCGGGAGGTGTGACCTGAGGTGTAAACATTCACCTAAGGCGGGAGTGCCCTCTGAGAGGGTCCCCACAAGGAAGGAGCGCGCCATCGGAGATGCTGGCAATCATGGGGGATTCCTCCGCAATGGATTCTACTCCATCTCTCTCGACTTCGACCCAAAAACGGAAACGTGACCAGCCAACAGTGACAAAAGTACTACCGCCTGCCCCACAGTTCCTTGTAGTTTCTCGATCTGAGGACGGAAAGGATTTTTCCTCTGTCAACCCTTTCGTTATTCAGAAGGGCGTAGATGCCATAGCCGGATCTGTCAAATCTTGTACCAGATTGCGTAACGGCACCTTATTACTAGAAACTGAGAGTGCCTTTCAGGCACAAAAACTGCTTCGGGCCACCCTCCTGTACACGTTCCCTGTCCGGGTGGAGGCCCACCGAACTTTGAATTCGTCTCGTGGTGTAGTCTATACTAGCTCCCTCGACGGATTGACTGACGAGGAGCTTCAATCTTTCCTCGCTGAGCAGGGCGTGACGGCTGTCCATAGGGTCATGAAAAAGGTCAACAATGACCTTGTACCGACCCGGACACTTTTCTTGACCTTCGATAGTGTTAAGCTGCCATCGCGCATCAAGGCGGGCTACGAGGTTATTTCTGTTCGCCCCTATGTCCCGACACCTACGCGCTGCTACCAGTGTCAGCGTTTCAATCACACTCGACAGTCTTGTTCCAATGCGGCTAAATGTGTCACTTGTGGCAGGGATGCCCATGAGGGTGACTGTCCACCTCCGTCTCCTCATTGTGTGAACTGTCAGGGTGACCATGCCGCATCCTCCCGCGACTGTCCTGTCTATAAGGAAGAACGCTGTATCCAAGAAATTCGGGTCAAAGAGAAAGTGTCCACCTCGGCTGCTCGCAAGCTATTGGCTAGTAGGAAGCCCACGCTGCTCCCAGCGGGGAAATACAGTACTGTCCTCGCCTCTCCTCGGACTACCCGGGAGGTAGCAACCCAGACATGCGATCTGACCTTCAGCACCACGGTCGTCCGTTCGGCCAGTGCAAAGATCGCCCGGTCGACGTCTCCTCTTCCTCCCATCACCCCACAGACACCAGCCTCTTCCTCAGCTTCTGCTAAGACGAAGACATCGAAGTCAGATGCACGGGCCTTCAAGAATGAACCATCCCGTGCAGACTTCCTCCGTACCTCGACCTCCCAGCCTTCGACCGGTACTTCCACTCAACGTCCTTCCAAAAAGGCGCATAGGAAGCACAGTTCTCCTTCTCCGCCACGGCGCATTTCTTCTCCTGCGCCACCCAGCGGTTGCCGCCCCAGGCCGTCATCCGTTTCGCCTGGCCGCACCGCTGGTAGCCGTACATCTGGCCGTTCACCGGCGGAGGAAGCTCCCCCTCCCGGCCATCCTCCCGAGATGGCCGATGACCCTATAGACACAATGGACGATGACTGTCCGCCTACTGATAGTGGCGGCAGTGCTCGCTCGAAGCCAGGCCCTAAGCGGCCTTCGAGGTGACCACTTCTCTCATCTTCCTTTTCTTACGATGGCACTTATTCACTGGAATATTCGCAGCATTCGCTCCAACCGAGAGGACTTGAAGTTGCTGCTCCGCTTGCACCGTCCGCTCGTCGTAGCCCTCCAGGAAACGAAGCTACGCCCATGCGATCAAATTGCCTTGGCACACTACACCTCTGTGCGTTTTGACCTACCCCCTGTGGTAGGTATCCCAGCTCATGGAGGGGTTATGTTGCTGGTCCGGGATGATATTTACTACGATCCCATCACGTTGCACACCGGCCTGCAGGCAGTTGCCATCCGCATTACTCTCCCCACTTTTACGTTTTCCTTTTGTACCGTTTACACTCCATCGTCATCTGCCGTTACCAGGGCAGACGTGATGCAACTTATTGCTCAGCTACCTGCACCATTTTTGTTAACTGGAGACTTCAATGCCCACCATCCCCTTTGGGGCTCTCCAGCATCCTGCCCGAGGGGCTCCTTGTTAGCAGACGTTTTCAACCAGCTCGATCTTGTCTGCCTCAATACTGGCGCCCCTACTTTTCTTTCGGACACATCTCACACCTATTCCCATTTAGACCTCTCTATATGTACTCCCCAACTTGCACGCCGGTTTGAGTGGTATGCACTTTCTGATACATATTCGAGCGACCACTTCCCGTGTGTTATCCATCTCCTGCAGCATACCCCCTCTCCGTGCTTCTCTAATTGGACCATCTCCAAGGCAGACTGGGGGCTCTTCTCTTCCAGGGCGACCTTTCAGGATCAAACCTTTACAAGCTGCGATCGTCAGGTCGCACACCTCACGGAAGTCATTCTCGCTGCTGCTGCTGCTGCTGAATATTCCATCCCTCACCCTCCTTCTCCACGTCGCGTACCGTCCCCTGGTGGACCGCAGCATGTAGAGACGCTTTACGTGCTCGTCGACGTGCTTTACGCACATTTAAACGCCACCCTACAGTGGCGAATTGTATCAATTATAAACGATTACGTGCTCAGTGTCGTCGTATTATCAAAGAAAGCAAGAAAGCCAGCTGGGCTGCTTTCACAAGCACCTTCAACAGTTTTACTCCTTCTTCTGTTGTCTGGGGTAGCCTGCGCCGGCTATCTGGCACTAAGGTCCACTCACCAATTTCTGGCTTAAAGGTCGCGAATGACGTCCTTGTGGCCCCTGAGGCTGTCTCCAATGCCTTCGGCCGCTTTTTCGCAGAGGTTTCGAGCTCCGCTCATTACCACCCTGCCTTCCTCCCCCGCAAACAGGCAGAGGAGGCTAGGCCACCTAACTTCCACTCCTCGAATTGTGAAAGTTATAATGCCCCTTTCACCATGCGGGAACTCGAAAACGCACTTGGCCGATCACGGTCCTCTGCTCCAGCGCCAGATTCTATTCATATTCAGATGCTGAAGAACCTTTCTCCTGCGGGTAAAGGTTTTCTCCTTCGTACATATAATCGCATCTGGATTGAGGGACATGTTCCCGCATGCTGGCGCGAGTCTATTGTTGTCCCGATTCCTAAGCCGGGGAAGGACAAGCACTTGCCTTCCAGTTATGGACCTATCTCGCTTACCAGCTGTGTCTGTAAAGTGATGGAGCGAATGGTTAACTCTCGATTGGTTTGGCTGCTCGAGTCTCGACGCCTACTTACCAATGTACAATGTGGATTTCGTAGGCGCCGCTCTGCTGTTGACCATCTGGTTACCTTGTCGACCTTCATTATGAATAACTTCTTGCGGAAGCGCCCAACCGCGGCTGTGTTCTTTGATTTGGAGAAGGCTTACGACACCTGTTGGAGGGCGGGCATTCTCTGCACCATGCATACATGGGGCCTTCGCGGTCGCCTCCCTCTTTTTATTCGTTCCTTTTTAATGGATCGACAGTTCAGGGTACGTGTGGGTTCTGTCCTGTCCGACACCTTTCGCCAGGAGAATGGGGTGCCACAGGGCTCAGTTTTGAGCGTCGCTCTCTTCGCCGTCGCGATCAATCCAATA
Source organism: Schistocerca americana (assembly GCF_021461395.2). Classification (NCBI taxonomy): domain Eukaryota; kingdom Metazoa; phylum Arthropoda; class Insecta; order Orthoptera; family Acrididae; genus Schistocerca; species Schistocerca americana. The sequence goes on from NC_060119.1 coordinate 194,889,101, forward strand.
ATGGATTGCCTCCCAGCTGATGTATCAGGCTCCCTTTTCGTGGACGATTTTACCATCTATTGCAGCGCGCAGTGTACACGTGTCCTGGAGCGCTGTCTTCAGCGTTCTCTTGACCGTCTTTACTCCTGGAGTGTCGCCAATGGCTTCTGTTTTTCTGCCGAGAAGACGGTCTGTATTAACTTCTGGCGCTACAAAGAGTTTCTCTCACCGTCCTTACGACTCTGTCCCGTTGCTCTCCCAATCGTGGAGACAACCAAATTTTTAGGCCTTACATTTGACAGGAAACTTAGCTGGTCTCCACATGTGTCATATTTGGCCGCCCGTTGTACCCGTTCTTTAAATGTCCTCCGTGTTCTCAGTGGTATGTCGTGGGGAGCGGATCGAACCGTCCTACTTCGTCTATATCGGTCGATCGTCCGCTCCAAGCTGGATTATGGGAGCTTCGTATACTCCTCTGCACGGCCATCCATCTTACGCCGCCTCAACTCCATAGAACATCGGGGTTTACGACTTGCGATCGGAGCATTTTATACCAGTCCCGTAGAGTGTCTTCACGCTGACGCTGGCGAATTGCCACTCACCTACCGGCGCGATATACTGCTTTGTCGGTATGCCTGTCGGCTACTGTCAATGCCCGACCATCCGTCTTATCGTTCCTTTTTTGACGACTCTCTTGACCGTCAATACGGGTTGTATGTCTCTGCCCTGCTACCCCCTGGAGTTCGCTTTCGTCGCCTCCTTCAACGCCTTAATTTTTCACTCCCTGCAACCTTTCGAGTGGGCGAGAGCCGCACGCCACCTTGGCTCCAGACTCAGGTCCGCGTTCACCTTGACCTCAGCTCGCTCCCAAAAGAGGTCACCCCCGGTTCGGTCTACCACTCCCGTTTTTTGGAACTTCGTTCGAAGTTCATCAACATGACTTTCATTTATACAGATGGCTCTAAGACCAATGACGGGGTCGGGTGTTCCTTTATTGTCGAGGCACAAAGTTTCAAATACCGGCTCCATGGCCATTGTTCGGTCTTCACAGCTGAGCTCTTTGCCCTCTACCAGGCTGTTTTTTACATCTGCCGCCACCGACATTCTGTTTATGTCATCTGCTCAGATTCCCTGAGCGCCATCCAGAGCCTCAGTGATCCGTACCCGGTTCACCCTTTCGTACACCGGATCCAACGCTCTCTTCAGCAGCTTGTGGACGTCGGTTCTCCAGTTAGCTTTATGTGGGTTCCTGGCCATGTCGGTATCCCTGGGAACGAAGCTGCAGATGCCGCGGCCAAGGCTGCGGTCCTCCAGCCTCGGACAGCTTCTTGTTGTGTCCCTTCGTCCGATTTTAGCAGGGTCATTTGTCGGCGCATCTTATCGCTGTGGCATGCCGATTGGGCTGCACTTACCGACAACAAGCTTCGGGCCTTAAAACCTCTTCCCGTGGCTTGGACGTCCTCCTCACGCCCTTCTCGGCGGGAGGAGGTCGTTTTAGCCCGGTTAAGAATTGGACACTGCCGGTTCAGCCATCGCCATCTGCTGACGGCTGCGCCGGCGCCGTTCTGCCCATGTGGGCACTTGCTGACGGTTAGACACATTTTAATGTCCTGTCCAGATCTTAACACACTGCGCCTCGATCTTAACCTGCCAAATACTTTCGATTCCATTTTAGCGGATGACCCACGAGCAGCTGCTCGTGTTCTTCGTTTTATCAATTTGACAAACCTCGCTAAGGACATTTGATGATGCTGTTTTTTAATCCTATGCCTGTCAGTCTGTCTTTTATCGTGTTTTCCCTTTTAGTTGTTGTGGTCAACTTGTGCCTCGCGGTGCGTTCTTAGAGTAGTCAGGGCGCTAATGACCATTGAAGTTGTGCGCCCTAAAACCACAAAAAAAAGAACCTGTTTACCACAGTGAACCCTTGGTCTGTCTATGATCCTTACCCCTAACACTTACCTCGATTAAAAATGAACTGCTCCTTTATGCCCATGATATGTGCTACTAACGTATTTCCTAATTTTTTTAAGTTGAGCCGTGGAACCAGTTTCTCCCCAGTTAGATTCACTGCATCTCCAACACCCATATGATCAGCCTACATAGTAATCAGCATTTTGTTGCCCTGATTTTCTCCAAGCTTCTCTTGGGTAAGTATTCGTCCACGTTTTGCTTCGGGGCAAGACTACTCCCAAGTCATATACCTTCAGAATCCCTAACATCTCAATTCATATAATGTGTTAAAGTTCAGAAAAGCTTTCTAGGCTGAATTTCATATCCACTCTGTTTTGAGCGTCAGTACTTCGTTGTCCTAACAGTAAAATTCCTCTACATTGAATTTCCTAATCTAATTCCAACATCATCTCCATAGAAGTCCGCAGCTCGTAGTCTAGTGGCTAGCGTTGCTGCCTCTGGATCACGGGGTCCTGGGTTTGATTCCCGGCCGGGTTGAGGTTTTCTGTTCCCGGGGACTGGGTGTTTGTGTTGTCCTTATTATTTCATCATTTGCGACTGTGGCTAGATTAGACCATGTAAAAATTGGGACTATGTCCGTGCGCTAATAACCGCGCAGTTGAACGCTCCATAAACCGAGCACCACCACCACCACCACCACCACCACCACCACCACCACCACATAACTCACATTGTGTTGCGTATTCATAGTGAAGATGGATAAAAGTATTATGGACTCGGACTTGAAAGTTATAAGAATCACTCTGTTTTATAATTTATTTAAAGCACACAGTATTAAATGTACTCCTTTTTTGCTCTACAATGGATTAAAGTTTAAATGAAAACTAATACGTTAAGTTAATATTGCCAGGTAGGGTCACATATTTATTAGAAGCTAGCATAAAAATATAAAGTTGATCATTCAAGATATTGCTTGATGCTTATAAAGAAGAATAGAATGCAGGCTACGACACTGCTGAATGAGTCTAATTGTTGAGATTTGCATTTAACTGTAATACCTCACCCAATAAGAGTCAATTTTTGTACTTGGTTATTCTTGCAGTGTCCAGAAATATTTAAAAATTACCATTTTTTCTAGAAAATGTATAAGAAGACTCATTGCCATAAAGTCTGCATTTACTGTTTTAACACTGTATTATCAACGTATTCTCATAAATTAATCGGTAGTGTCTTTAATGTTTTGTGTCAGCGTCTCTAATTTATCATAACCACGGGCATGTTCATCACATTTCTGTATTAACTAAGCCTGCAACTGCATAACATGTGTTAACGTTCTTATGCCGTTCATCATTTCTCTTTGGTTACTCTTCGATCTTCCCGCCAATTTTTAAATTGTTTTCACGTTTCGCGAACTGCTGTATTAAAAAGGTTTGCAGATAAAATGCTGTTGGAGTTTGATGATTCGATTGTAGATTTACAACACAAATTATCCCCGTCCATAGAATCTACGTATTAATGTGTTACTCTTCATTTATTCCACACTGCGAGCTTGCTCTCTCCGCGGTCAATTATAATCAGAGTGCTTCCCTGCTCAATCTCAGTGTTCAACCCAATACATACTATTTCTAAATTCCCAGGCAATTATCTCCCAATTTCGTTTATCCTTGCCAGACGTCTCACCCGAGCAGACGTTACTGCCAGCATACTTAGTAAAACTGACCACGGATATTCCTCATAAGAGCAGAAATGAGTTAATCGAACTGCAGAATCACAGTAGACACTCTAAAAATCTTGCCTATTACAATTTAATGTGGCCTTCAATAAAAGTACTCATCAAATCGTTACGTTCGTGAAAGATTAGTAACAGAATTAAAATACCAAGCCCTTGGCGAAGATAGTAATCAGATTGAGATGAGTAGTTACCACAATCAGGGGAAACTATTAAGTTCCTGTAAGTCGAACAGCGATTACTGAATAGTAATCAAACAGGAAAGAAAGAACTAGAGTCAATCACGCATGCATCCACAATCTTGATCGAGCACATTTTAAGTTATAGATTGCTAATAAACGTACTTGAATTAGAAGCATAAAACCCTAAAATCAATCTCGAAATTCCACATACGTTCAACCGTTTGGTTTACGAATACTGCAGTTGCTCACCTTACTTCAGGTGGCTTCGGTGATCGCTGAAAATTGAGTTGTGGTCTGCATGAAAGGCTACGCTCACTCAGAGACAAGAATCGATGTCCCGCTCTTGGCTGAAGCATTCGGTACTGAGTGTAGGAAGGAAGTAGTTCCACAGTGCACTACCAACGACAATTAATATTTTGACTTCCTTTTGCATGTGAGCTTTGTGAATCATTTTGTGGGGCCATGCCAGTGAGTCTTCAGTGCTGACCAATAACGTATGTTCTAATAATGCAACAGTCTTCCCTCCATATTTAGTTTTAACGTAATTGTCCAGTCCTGGTGGTTTTTAGAGCTGGAGTTCAGAAACAAGCAGCTTTACGTTTAAGCCAATGAGACCTTATCCATGTACACGCCGCGATTTGTTTTCTCACACCAGACTTTATACTGTCCAATGGCAGGTGTTCTTCGCGGCCAACGAGGCAGTTAAACCGGGGCCAGCCTGATGACTGCGGGTGCCATGTCCTTCCACACCAGAGAGATGGCTTATTGTCTCACTGTCCAGGCCTAGCGTTTCCCAAAATACTGGCTTGCTGCAAAGTGAAAGATTCAGCGATATTGCACTCCCTGTCATTGCTCGCTGCACATCGTCTTGGCGCCCAGCACTCCCTACGATGAAGCCACTAGAAAATAGCTTTTTGTCGTTTTTGATGCAAGACTTACGGCACCTCTTCGGTATTCAGCCATCACGCAATATACTTTGTCCTCTGAAAAAGGCTTGCGGCCCCACCTAATGTTGTCATATTCTTATTGGTTTGTCGTCAGCGAAACAAATTTCTGCTTCCAAACTGAACCTCGATAAATATTATATCCCCGCTGGGATAGCATCTGTTCAATTTATATTCAACAATATTCCTAAATACAGACGGACATCCAGGAGGTTGAAAACACAGTTAGATATGGCAATCACAGGGTTTAAATTTCACCATGTGTGTACTCTTACTGCTAGTTCGGATTAATTTAGATTAGCTGGATATATTATCTGAATTCTATTATGGAGTGTTGCTAATGGCTTCCGGTTCTCTGAAGAGAAGACCGTTTCCATCAACTTTTGGCGATTTAAAGCATTCCTTCCACCATCCTTACATCTCGGCCCCGTTGTTCTCTCATTCGTGAAGACAACGAAGTTTTTAGGGCTCACACTGGACAGGAAACTTTGTTGGTCTCCGCATGTCTCTTATTTGGCTGCCTGTTGTACACGTTCCCTTAATGTTCTCCATGTTCTTAGTGGTTCATCTTGGGGAGCGGATAGCACTGTCCTGATTCGCTTATATCGGTCCATAGTCCGATCAAAGCTGGATTATGGGAGCCTCGTCTATTCGTCTGATCGGGCATCCCTCTTACGCTGTCTCAACTCCATCCATCATCGGGGGTTACGTCTTGCGACCGGAGCACTCTATACTAGTCCCGTCGAGAGTCTTTATGCTGAAGCTGCCGAATTACCATTGACCTAGCGGCGCGACGTACTGCTTTGTCGGTATGCCTGCCGGCTGTTGTCAATGCCCGACCACCCCTCTTATCAGTCCTTCTTCGACGATTCTCTCGACCGCCAGTATGGGTTGTATGTGTCTGCCCTGCTGCCCCCTGGAGACCGCTTTCGTCGCCTGCTTCGACAATTGGATTTTGCTCTCTCTACCACCTTCAGAGAGGGTGAGAGCCCGACACCACCTTGACTCCAGGCTCCGGTTCACATTCATCTTGACCTCAGCTCGCTCCCGAAGGAGGGTACTCCGGATGCAGTGTATTGCTCACGGTTTGTCAAACTTCGTGCGCGACTCGCCAGTAACATCTTTATTTACAGTGATGGCTCCAAAACTGACGATGGTGTCGGCTGTGCCTTTGTCGTCGGGGACGTCACCTTTAAATACCGGCTCCTCGACTAGTGTTCCAGCTTTACTGCTGAGCTTTTTGCTCTCAATCAGGCCGTTCAGTATGTCCGCCGCCACCGCCATTCTCCGTATGTACTCTGCTCTGATTCACTCAGTGCTCTTCAGAACCTTGGAGCTCCATATCCGGTCCATCCCTTGGTGCAACGGATACAGCAATCCCTCCATTCTTTTGCTGATGATGGCTCTCCTGTTAGCTTTGTGGGTTCCAGCCCATTTAGGAGTGCCTGGGAATCAGGCTGCTGATGCTGCGGCCAAGGCTGCAGTCCTCCTGCCTCGGCGAGCCTCCCTTTGTGTCCCATCGTCTGAAACTAGTGAGGATTGTTTGTAAGAGGCTTGTGTCATTATGGTGGGATACTTGGTCGTCACTTCAAGAAAATAAGCTCCGGGTCATAAAACCGTTCCCAATAGCTTGGACAACCTCCTCCCGACCATCTCGGTGAGAGCAGGTCCTTCTGGCCAGGTTGCGGATTTGGCGTTGCCGGTTTAGCCACCGCTACCTGCTATCCGATGACCCCGCCCCGCAATGCCCTTGTGGTCATGCATTGACATTCAAACATTCTGTGTGGTGTCTGTTTGTTCTATATCGTGTCTCCCTACCACTTTTGCGCAACGACGCTCTGAGCGTGTTTTTTAGGGAATTGACTAGTTTGAACCTGGGACCTGTTGCTGGTAAGGAGACGCCAGACCATACATGACATGTAGAGTTCAGAATAGTTCAGTGAGACTAACGATGATATAACCAAATACTTAATGATTTCAGCGTCAGCTCCACTGCACTCCCTGTAAAAGAATCTTAATACTAACTAAATTTAGTGGAAAGGGTTCAAGGCTTTCCTACTTTTAGTTAGTTGGTAAAATAACGTCGAAAAAGCAGTTAAATTTACCATTGGAAATTTTATTCTACTTACAAAACATTGTTTATAAATTGCACTATTGACAAAAGGAAATGTTTTAATACAGGATGGTAAAAACCGACTGCGTTCAACAAGAATGTGAACGAATATTCCCTGAATGGGTTTCCAAGTTCTACAATGGATCGAAGGATGACCTATGCCATATCACATCTATAATCTAGGTTTAAATTAAGTTTCACAAAAGAGAAAACTATCAAAATGGTCTACAGTGACCCTCAATTATCTTTAATTACTTATCTAACTTGTCGTAAATTACAGTGGCTGATGTGGCTTCTCAGTAACTATATAACAGAAAAATCATCGCGTTTCAGATTTTTACTTGAAGTGGCAAATGTGAACACCATGAGTTTTAATTGATGATTGACACTAGTATTACGCAAAAAGGGGATGTAACAGATGACTTCTGGAGTTCTGAGTGAAGCTATATGCGCTGTTATGCGGCATCGCGTGCGTTCATTACCGTGTCGGTGTTCGTCAGGGGGCGGAGGGCAGCACAGCTCTGCTCACCTTGCTGTCTCTGAAGCAACTCTCTCCTAACTTCTCCTTACTACAATTTACCGAAGTTGGTTTAAAAAATACTATCTGGCTGTGTTTTCATCTGACCAATCAGGGTCTCAATGTTAACCTTAAGCTCCGCCTACAAAAATTGTCTATCCAATGAGAAACGTTTTACTTTTCGTGGTGGGGCAATGTTTTTTAAAGTTTGCAACGTAACAGACGCGAAAAAGTCTCACGGTAATACTTGCGGGTGATGTGGTCCTAGCAGTTAGCTGGCGACGTGGGTGTCCGTCTGTCCCTTATCGTAGGGCCTTCCAGCTTAACACGGTTCTGCTCTCGGCTTCTGTTCTCGTTTCTCCCCTCGGAACTGCGTCTGTCTCACAGTGGGAAGGTATGACATGCATTTAGGCATTCTTGTGTTAGTCTGTGGTATTCCATTTGCTCACTCGTTACTCGTATTACTTTGCTTAATTTAATGTCACGATTTATTCGGAGCTATGTGACATACTACTGGGTTTACTCATCATGTCAGGGTTTTCATGGAAGGTGTTGGATTTGCCTGGCACCTTACAGGCAGTGCGCCATGTTTTATTATCGTGTCCCCGTTTTAATCAATCTCGTGTTGTCCTGACTGTCATCTACCTTACAGGAAATTTTAGCTGATGACGCTCGAGCAGCTGCTTGTGTTCTTCGTTTTATTACTTTGACGGACTTGTCCAAAGACATCTAACTCTTTGCGTCTTTGTAAGAACTTCCTCGTGTTCCCCTACCCCCCCCCCCCCCCCCCCCCCCGATTATTTTTACCAGATTATATGTGCACTTACCTTTGTGACTGGGCGCTAATGACCCTAGTAGTTGAGCGCCCTAAAACCCCACAAAAAACCCTACACCGTTTCTTACCACAAATAATTTCACTACTAACAGTTTGACACTCTGACATTTTCGAGTTCAAAGCTAAAACCTCTGACTGCACTGGACCAAGAAGAGCAGGAAATTGAATGAACAACACTGTTCTGTCATATTTTTGATTTGTCGTAACGCAGAGAGATCACCACCTAAAAGTTGAAACTGGCTAAATCTTACCTAACGAGTCAAACTATAAGTAATACAAACCACATGGTGCTCAAGGTGCTGAATGAATGTCCATACGCATTTCGTTCTAAAAGTTAAAATGGGAAACAATAGCTCTCAAATGTTGACACACCTGCGTGGCGCGTCAATCTTAAAAATGCACTTAGCAGTACTCTTCCACGATTCTAGCAAACTTGGTCTGACGTGGATTTCCTTACAGCTTCATTTGGCAGTTAATGAATATAAAGATTTTATACGTAGCTGTTAATCTCCTGCTACTATTCTTTTCAGTGGCAGTTATCACAATTTTTGCTAAAATACTTGGGTAATTCGTGTTCTTGCATACGCAACCGAAAATATCACACTATGAACTTCAATGCACTTTCTGACAAAACGTTGTCACTCTGATGACAGGCCCAAGAAAAGTTTAGATTGTCTCAGTTGTTCGGTACGTTATATCTCTAGAAAGGTTATCTACTTTCTCTACAGTTCATTTTGTCATCTGCTGTTTTTTGTTATTGTGTAACTCGTCTGTTAACCTTACTAAATAAATATAAGGGATGTAAAGTAAGTTATATATTTGGATGTATTTCCTAAATTATCAATTACGAAAATTTTAGTAAAGGGTCGTGGAACTGGAGTGTGTGTCTATAACTCGTGTAAATAATTTCAGTAACATCATAAGTATTTGTCATCTGAAAGATTTTTGCTTCGTTAACTAATAACTGTGCCGCCGATAAATTCGAGAACATGTCTGTAAGAGAAATCTTTGGTGTGTAATATTAAGCTTGTTTCTTCTGTCAGTTAATTAATTGCTTTTTTTGTGAACACATGTCGTTAGTGGTTACTCATTTTAGATCGATATAAGATTGTGGCTGTGTATTGATTAGCAGTATTAGTTACATTTTATATGTTCAGTGTTAGTTTTTATGCTCCTGTCGTGAATTTTTTACATCACGCTGAGGCGACAAGTCATATACACGCAAGAACACATATAGCGGTAGTATCGCGTACGCAAGGTATACGAATGTATCCGCTAGGACAGTGCGGCGAATATGGTTGTTAACGGGCTATAGGAGCCTCTACTGGGTTCATCACCATACCTATTGCGCCCTAGAAGATTGGAAAACTCTAGCGCGGTCAGATGAAATCCTATTCCAGTTGGTAAGAGCTGATGGCATGGTTCGAGCGTGCCTTAGACCACACGATACCATGGACTCAGGCTGTCAATAAGACACTGCAGACTGATAGTGGCTCCATAATGGCGAGGGCTGTTCCTGCACGGAATGGAGTGAATCCTATGGTCCAACTGAGCAATTCATTGACTGAAAATCGTTGTTCGGTTACGTGGAGAACATTTTCAACCATTCAACGATGGAAATTTTATGGGTGATAATGCGCCTTGTCAAGAGCCACAATTGTTCTCGATTGATTTGAAGAACATTTGGTCAGTTAGAGTGAATGTTTTGGCTGCCAATATCGCCCGACATAAATCCCATCAAACATTTATGGTACACAATCGAGAGGTCAGTTCGTGCATAAAATCATGCACCGGCAACACTTTAGCAATTATGGACGACTATAGAGGCAGCACGGCTCATGTCTGCAGGGGACTAGCAACGATTTGTTGCGGCTATGCCACGTTAAGTTCTTTTACTAGGCGGGGCGAAAGGAGGTCCGACGCGATATTGGGAGGTATTCTGTGGCTTTCATCATATCAGTGTTCTTATTATTCTATTTCTTAGTAATGTCAAGGCAACCAGAATTTGAGATACTGACATTGATTCCTACTGAAGGCTAGACTTCTTAAAGTAGATAGTTCTGATGTAGCTCAGTAAATTTGTTGGTCAATACACATAGTTTGAGCGTTGAAGCATTTTTTAATCTCCTCATTGGGATTCTAAGGTACAAGAATTTGAAAACGCTATTATACTTATATTTCACTTCTACTCCGCAAAGGCATCGTGGGACTTGCACAAGTTTGAAGTAGTGGGCAGTTTCTGAACGCTATATGAATTTGGTTATTGCTCTATTAAGATTTACATCGCAGCTTCATTATTTGTTGAAGATAACTTTACTGCTGGATAAGTATTAAAACAGATAAAAGCGGCTATCGCATTCTTATGTTTAAAGCCACACACTTTGTCTAACGAGGTAATGATTGCACACACATTACATCGAGTACTCTCTACACGATATCGTCAATGTCCTCCGTATGAATTTTGGCTCCTCCATGTGACAAAACTGGAGCCAAAACAATGGGCTGGGAATGGCAGAAGTTAGCGGAAAAATTTTTCTGTGTTGAAGAAGATGGCTGTATTTTGGAAGCCATAATTTCAACGTTATTGGAAATGGGTGAAACAGTAAGACTATGCTATGTTGGTGGCCATTTTCCATAGTAGACGTTGGTGAAATAAACTGGCTGTGCTTCCTAATATTTTTCCACCCACCCTATTCGCCAGAAGTGGTCCCATATACTTAGCCTTTGTTTCATAACATCGTAAAATATCAGTGAAAGAGTAAAGTGCCGGGAGGTAGACAGAACTTCTCTGACTAAATTAAAATACACAAAATAGTTAGAGACTAGTCGAAAATGGCCATGAGAGGCACACTGCAGTAATATCGTGGTCGGGTAGTACTAGGATGTAACTCGGTGTAAATTTTGTCGACCATACCACAACTGTTGGGTATGCCTGGATAGGTTGTAGCTGACATGATCAGTCTTAATAAAAAGTGAACTCGCAGGTAGTCTTAAAACGACTGGTAGTCTTTCTAGCAGTGCTGTAGGTAAGTACGTCGCACAACACTTAAATTGCACTGTCTGGAAAGCAGAGTGCTCAGTAATATAGACGACGTTGTTAAACATTCCTGTTTTGGCACTACGGAACCGTCAGGGGAAGTATACACCTAAACAGACATGCTTTGGACATTACTACATATCAGATCACGAAAGCTGTGAGCGCTACACTAGTTCTACTAACTTACATTCTAGTCATACATCGGCAGATGGTCTAGTTTAATGCACTCATTTTCGGATTAACATTATCCATTTCTTATAGCTACAGAAAAAGATCAACTCTGTACTGGTTGATACAGAAATAGCACTGGTATGTTATTTCCCTCTCCCATCAGTGTATGAGTTATCAACCGCCACATTAACGAGTTTTTCTCTCTTTACAGGTCTCCTAGAACTGATTCATAAGAGTGCAGTGGCCAAGAACACCACTTCTAAGGAATGTCTTCTAGACAACAAAGACCATAGCTACGCACAATACAGAGTCCTGAAGGCAACCAGAAGCTAATAGCAAACAGAAGATTTGTTACGAATGAAAGACACATTAGAGGATAAGTGCTACTAAAAAGTCCAAAGAACGTAATGTGAACGGAACTGAGGGAAATTTCAGTCCTGGCACACAAGCTCAACATGCCCATGAAGTTCACAGTTCGGTATTAGAAAATCGATAACACTTGCAGAATATAGTGAATACACGGTATAGACGTAGGGACGACCCAGCCAATGTCTTGTGACTAGATAAATTGGCGAGAGCAGACTTCGTGTGATATGTTTGAATTTTATGTTAGACGACACGCATTCCGTTCTAAGGAATTGCATTTATTTAATTTCAAATCCAAAACAGTCGTTACACGGTACCTATGGGAACTTAGTCACTGTCGCTACAAAGAATTCATTCGCTGGTGGCCCAGTCTCTTCCTTTAAGGAGTATATTGGTGTTTCCTGAAGAGTGTTCCGCTAATGGTAACTTCGATGTGTAACTACGTGTTTCTGATTCCTCAGATCGAGTAAAGCAGTGGCCGTGGACGCTTGAAAATGTACCAGCTGCGACAGAAACCATATTCTGTGACCTACAGTTTCAACTCCGTAGTGAAACAGAACTTTATTTCGTTGGATGTGTGATAAGATGTACTCGCATCAGTACTGAAATACTGTGCCAGTCTTTGTCAGCTTTCGTTATGTTCATCTGACGTAAGGACAAAAGTTGCGGAAACTTTGACACCAGATATTCATTGTGTTTGTTTCCCGATGTGCTGTGGGAAGGCAACGCATATTGAGGAAAAGAAAATTGTTTTTACACAATGACATGGGGAATTGAAAAACTCACGGCTTTGTCGGAAATTGACATAACTAGTTTTCGGCAATCATTTAAGACACCTCGGAGTTTTCAGTTTCTCTCCATAAAAATGTTTTAACGTCTGTATCGTATCTCCCGTGTACGAGAACGTATCATATATTTTTAGTTAGCTTCACAATCAAGCGAAAGTTATTAAATTCACAAGACATGTTAAAAATGGTACTCAAACTCCGGTTTGCTGTACTGCGTCTTACGACAGTTGCAAAATAGATACTTTCAAAGTTTCTGTAGATATGTAAATACGTATACAAAATTACATCCAATATTGGTTAAAAAATAAAGTTACGTGAAAGTTAAATATGGTAATTAACAACTCGGCGATAGAGCCTGTCGTTGACTAAACGCTAATGTTAACTTCATTTAGATGAATGTGGTTTTTCACTACTGTACAACATACTCTATTCAGACGTCATTTGCCAAAGAGAAATCAAAGTTCTCTGGCAATAGTTATTTTACTAAAATGCTTCTGTAAACTTAGTGTGAAAACCATTTCGCTCTGTACTTACGGTAGTAAATTGTCAGTCTCTTAATTTTGAAAACATTTTGCAGACAGAATTTTACTGTTTGAAATGTCATACGGAACGTTATAGCACCAATAACAATGTTAAGTGTGAGAAGTATACAGTAGTCTCTATAACAGGCGGACGGAAGTCAGTGAGAAAATGTTTCTAACTGCTAATTGGAAGATACTTGGCATTTATGTATTGTGATGTACTGTAGTTGTAGTTGTAATAGTAGTAGTAGTAGTAGTAGTAGTAGAAGCAACAATTTCCAGAAAATCTTTAAAAAGTGACCAAGATTTGCGTTTCCGCTAAGGACGAAAACACATTTCACGATACATATGGAAGGACATATTTCGAGAATGAAGCGGATGAGTCAGGGAGAAAGAAGTTAGTCTGCATTAGGACATTATTGGATTCTAAAAGAACTGTGGACAGATATTTTTAGGTGGTGGTGGTGGTGGTGGTGGTGGTGGTGGTGGTGGTGGTGGTGGTGGTGGTGGTTGTTAGATTTATTGATGGATGATTGATGATTGATAGTATAGTAACAGGGCAAATTATGAAACAGAGGAGACGAGAAAAGATCCCAATTGATATGCAGTGTGCCTGCTCCCCACGCTCGACATTTTTGCTTCTGTATTGCATTAAAATATTTAATTTCACGTTTCAAATGGTTAACGGAAAAGACACTTCCCAAAGTATGAACAGCAGCGCTCCAACAAATTTCATAACTTCTCGAAGACATAGAAAATCATGCAGTTTTAAACCTTCTAACACGGGTATCGTCGAATTACGTGAATGGGCTCCTCCGTAAACAATTTAGTCATTTTTCTGCGACGAAAGGCTCAGGTGTTAGGAAGCTGGTACGCCCCGTCTTCCACCCAACATGCATTTATTAAGTCAATCGAATACCAGAAGACTAACTGGCCATCGGGTCATACACAAGTAGGCCAGTGCTTAGCACAGGCGTGAAGTCCTGTCGCCACTTAATTACCGTGGGCGTGTGCGCGTGTGCGCGTTATCCTGCGCGCACTTTACGGTGGCTTGCGGAGTATATATTAACACCAGAGTGCGAAAACGTTCGCTGTGATAGTCTGCTCCAGGATCCGATGACAGGGCTGCTGCTGCAGATACGAGGCTGCGTCCAGAGTCCAGCGACGAGCAGGCGGCTGAGCAACAGGTGAGCGTCTGTCAGTCATCGTGTGACATTCATAATACTATTTTCTCGGTAAATAGTCTTAAAGTACAGTTTGTGTTTGTCTGGAATTAGGCTATATGTAATTTCTCCACGAGCGGACATAAGCTTTCGGCGTCTTAGGCCTACTTACAAGGGAACCTCCCCATCGCACCCCCCTCAGATTTAGTTATAAGTTGGCAGTGGATAGGCCTTGAAAAAATGAACAGATACATCGAGAAAACAGGAAGAAATTGTGTGGAACTACGAAAAAATAAGCAAAATATACAAACTGAGTAGTCCATGTGGAACATAGGCAACATCAGGTAGAGTGTAAGCTCAGGGGCGCCGTGGTCCCGCGGTTAGCGTGAGCAGCTGCGGAACGAGAGGTCATTGGTTCAAGTCTTCCCTCGAGTGAAAAGTTTACTTTCCTTATTTTCGTAAAGTTGTGATCTGTCCGTTCGTTCATTGACGCCTCTGTTCACTGTAATAAGTTTAGTGTCTGTGTTTTGCGACCGCACCGCAAAACCGTGCGATTATTAGACGAAAGGACATTTGATCGCAAGGTCATAGGTCAACCGATTCCTCCACAGGAAAACACGTCTGATATATTCTATACGACACTGGTGACGGCATGTGCGTTGTCGACCCACCTAACTTGTACACTTGACGAATGGGTAAAGATTCTTATACCTTACCCGATTCAGGTTTTCTTGTGGATGTGATAATCACTCCCAAAAAAGTGATGAAAACATAAGAGTTTGTCACATAAACTGCAACAAATGAGTGCAACAGTTTCACAGTCGCACAGTTTTCCCTGTGCTCTGTCAAAACATATGTTTTTAACGTTTGTCAAATCCTGCCTATGTCCAAGCACATCTGAACATGTCCTGGAATTTTGGAGAGCGAAGTTGATTGTGTCAGTGCCTGAACTTTAATAATTGACACACGATCACGTAAACAATACTGCTCTGTGCACCTGTGCAGTTTCGCAAAATCATAGCATCTTTTCACAAAGTGTTTCACTTGCCGAAAACCAAACACATCTAATATAATAAAATAAGAATATATAGTTATATAATAAAATAAAAAAATTAGTTTTCACTCGAGGGAAGATTTGAACCAAGGACCTTTCGTTCCGCAGGTGCTCACGCTAACCACGGGACCACGGCGCCCCTGACGTCACATTCTATCTGATGTTGCATATGTTGCACATGGACTACACAGTTTGTGTATTTTGCTTATTTTTTCATAGCTCTACACAACTTCTTCCTGTTTTCCCGATTGATCTGTGTTCATTGTTTCAAGGCCTATCCACTGTGCCAACTTATAACTAAATCTGAGGGGGCTGCGATGAGGAGGTTCCCTTGTTAGTTTTTCGTGACGGCACTCTTAACATTTCCTCTAGAGTTAGCCTTATCTTCTCTATCTAGATGAATTAATCTGTTATCGAGCATTAGCTGATGAGTGGCTTGGCATTAAGATTCATGGGAGCCGAATAGCTTTAAACCGTTGCGACGTGTACGATGAAGTGTCGGTAACTATCCTTAAGGAGCTGGCACTACTTGCAACTGTCCCCGTGTAAGGTGGCGCACTTGAGGCTACCGGGCATGTGATTGCTCTGAAGAATTCTATTCCAACAGAGGCTGCTATAGTTCTAAGGGTAACAGCATTCTTTAATGTTATCAAACGATCTGACATGAGCTCCCCCTCAGATAAACTAGTGTGAATGGAAAACTTTTCCTAGTCAAGATTAAAACCATGAGCTTAAGTGAACACAGCAGTCTTAGGCTAGGCGCAAATTGAGACGCGATAGCACATGTGTCGTGACACGAGACTGCAGCGCGACATGCACGTGCAGTGCATATTGCGTCGTGTACACCATACTTCGCACGCGCCGACTGGCGACGCTCTGCGCTGACAGAACCGAAGCGCGTGCAACCTCTTATCTTTCTCAAACGATTTTACAGAAACTATTCACTGAAAATATGATTTTTGCCTTACTTGTAGCGCTATATGTCAGCTTCGTGACGATGTGTCCATCAACTCGCTAATGACCATTATTATTGTGATTTACACATTTTAGTAACACAATACGCAAAACTCAAAGTTTGCAACGAAAATTAGGAGTCACTATGATTTTGCGTTTGGTGCGTATTACACCATATGTTGCTGTGTATGAAATTTAGCTAACATGCTGAATTTTTGTTTAGATTTGGGAGGAGGTCTCTATCTGCCTCCGATGTCGAGAAAATGGATCCCATGTAGCGCGCTTACTACCGATCTCACGCCCGCTAGAATGAAATACTCGCAACATCTCTCGTATCTCCTAAACCGCTCGAGACATCGAAAGTTTGGCGAATGATAGCACACAAGGAGTAGTGTGTTTTGTCAGTTATTAAACACATGGAACTTTATCTATGGCGATGTATCAGTACTTATACTTCCCTTTTTATTTATTTCACTCCAGTGACTGTAATTTTTTAAGAGTTATCGACAGCTAGCGAAACAAGAGCTCCATAGTATGAAAATAAACATGAAATTTCTCCTTTTATGTTACTGCAAACCGACACTATGAGGTTTTTCGTAAGCTATTGAGCTCCTTCATTGCGAATTACTTGTTTAATGAGGCACTCCGTTTCGGAGTTCTGTCTCAATAGCTGCTGTGAGATGAGTTTGGCAAATTACACTGTGACAAAGTACAATTAAACCATTCACCAAGAGAAATGTGGCCGTTACTCACACACGGTGATGCTTCTTCGAATGAGGAAAGATTAAAAACTCACACAAAAATAGACTGCAAATTCCGGTGGAATTTTGGTGGAATCCACGTAACCCATCGTATTTTTAACACCGAGCGACTCGAATGGAAACTTACCAAAGGATTTTATTCCTTCTCTTGATCTGAGCAGTATTAAAATGACGAGCGATCCTTCAGGCGGAATGATAGGCACATGCCAGATACTGGTTACTCACCTACGGCTTGCCAAACTGACGATGTGAGATCGCGAATAAAATAATTGTTATTGAGAAAAATAAACAACTGATATATCACACAACACAATGGTCAGTGTATTGTCAGCAGCGGAGGATAATGCGCGCGACAGGAATGCACAAGCTAGCCATTTGTGCCTTGTGAGTTGGAGTTCGAAAAACATTGTCATGAAAGTAGATCTGCTTTTGTCAGCAGTACATTTCAACAAATTAAATATATCTAATCATAACACTCTTAGAAGATATTCCTACTTTCGTAATAATACCGACCATTTTCTTCATTTGTGTAGCCTGTTGTATAATTCGTTTATTAATGCTGATAATGTGCATGCAACAATTGAAATGCTTTTTCTCATCACGGCGAACCAATTAAAACATTATTTGTGGCTGCTTTTTGACTGTTTCTAGCTTGCAGTGGAAATGTGATGTTCACATACATGTAATACTGTGTCGTATTACGTTATTACATCCATATCAGAGTAATCACTGTGAGACTTTTATACTTCAGATCTTGGAAGATTTTTACCAGGAGCACAAAGAGATCATACCTGTGGAGATTATCCCTTTCTAAATTTTTGTAACAGATCGTACAGATACACCAGCATACTATGCAGCGAGAAGATAACCTTGTATTACGTTCCTACCTAGATTCTTAATAACATGATTTTATAATATTTCCTGCTTCCTTATTCACTACCCTCTGTCCTTTCTTGCGATCTAAAAACATCGCGGAGGCGTATGATAAAATTCCAGCGGCCAATGGCTCATCAGTAACTGAAATATGCATTTTTCTTGACAGAAGAAAAACAAAACTATACAGATATAAATAACAGAAAAGTGTAATGTACTAACGATGAAAGATGGAGCGTTCAAATGGCGAAAAACGAAACACTACCCAAAGGCAATAAAATTTAGTACACAGTAAGGCAAAATTTATCGTAAGGCCAATAGTACCACTCCTCTTATGCGCCGTTCCGATGTGAGCATATGGCCGGGCTACTTTTCCGCTCCCCGCCTCAAATTTCCGCGCGACGCGCGGCGCGAGAAACGTTGCCTCAGCCACAACGCCGCGCGACCTGGCGCAGACGCGTGTCGCGTCCCAGTCGCGTCGCGTCGCAATTTGCGCGGTCCCATTTGAACCTGTGATGTTACAAAAACGCGCGCTGCGGTGCGTCGCGCAACACGCGCTATACGCGTCTCAATTTGTGCCTAGCCTTAAGGTTGATACCGGCCAGAGTGGCCGAGCGGTATGCCGGCACGGTAGCTCAGCGTGTTCGGTCAGAGGGTTAGCTAGCTACTATCTGTAATAAAAAATCTGAGTTAATGGATCAACAACGAACTCAAACGGGTGTTTTTCGATGTCCGCGCCGAGCAGATACAACGAACTAAAATGAACAAAATATTAAAAAAAGCGGTTTTAGGCACTTCGGTTTGGAACCGCGCGACCGCTACGGTCGCAGGTTCGAATCCTGCCTCGGGCATGGATGTGTGTGATGTCCTTAGGTGATTATCGCAAAATGTTCATTTGAAATACTTGAACAGCGGCAGCTTTACGCGGTTGTCTCGCCGTGGGGAAAATAAAAGCCCCAGACCACATCCAGAACACCATAACGTTCGTGCTATATTTTCTCAACGCCACTGCATGGGGTGTCTGATTCACAAAGTAACGTTTAAGGAAGATGATAAACCCAAAATAAGTAAATCTTGTCACACTTTTCTCATTCCTTACTATTTAAACTATTCTAAACGTTTGCCCGCTATGGGCATAACTGGACACGAATGCAACCAGTTTTACACTGCTTTTTAATTTCAGCGGTGCCATACTGATGACCGGCAACTATCTCCTCCTGCTAATGCAACTGGTAACAGCTAGGTGCAAAGTCTGTGGTGTGTGGCGATTGATCTATTTGCTCCTACACAAAGCATCTGTTCAACTCTTCAGTTGGAATATTTTTCTTCTGTGGTGCAACCGCTCTGGCGGTAGAAATGAAAAGGGGTCGTAGACTCTTCCGCAGACGTCCTTCATCAGGTCTGCAGCATCCGGTAAACAAGGAATTGCTTACCTGTTACTGATGACTCGAAGAAACAGCACAGTAGATCCTACTCCTTCTGCAACATCTGGCATCTCAGTATCACTATGGCGTACAGTAAGTCCAGTGTGTAGCTCCTTTGCGTTACTAGACTTCATTCTGTGCTCATACTGCTGTTCACATATTCTCTGAGCAGTTAATTACTGGATTGCCAGTCATAAATTATTACTAATACGTACGATAGTAGCTTCGCACTTTGCGTGATTTTTCGTGTATTAAACTATTTTAATTATAACTGGAGGATTAACATGCTAATGACGCCTAATTCCATTATTCACAATTTGTAACATTTATTATTCAGTTCGAAATTTTCTTTGATGTATACCTACAAAGTTCCAGGTACAAAAATGAGACACTTCCCGTATAATTCAACAATTTTTGGGTCACTGAGTTCTCGTGTGTGTTTGTAAATCAGAGGATTTGTTTGTTATAAACTTACTACTTTATAAATACTGGCAGTTTTTTCTAAGCCGCAATTGAGTTTGTATGGATATAATGTGTCCCCAGTTAACAAAATCATTCAGTTGTTGATTCTTTTTTGAAGGTATGTGTGCTCGTACGTATGTTTTTCAAGTGAACACCTGCTGACAGTTACATCGTAGGTCGTACAATTTGTGATGTAACGTGTTACATCATAAAAATTCCGTTCTATTACTCGTACATTATTGAGAATTTTACAAACACATAAAATTTAAAAAAAAACAAACAAGGTACAATCGAAGAACTATGAATCGGTACTTCAGCGCGGCATTCAATCAATGCCGTTGCTGATAAGTGTCCCATACAGATACACTGTCGCGGCCAGACAGACGTCGAGCTACCTGTATAAATTCGGTGTGGCCTGAGTGGCACAGTCAGGGCGTTAACGATAATGTTGTGCATTGCGTTTTCCCCTTTTAACCTTCATACTGGAGTAGAGAACGAGTAGAACTTCCTGTGTTGTTGATGCGAGAAAGTATCAGGATGATATGAACCCATAAAATAATTTTGTCATCTGACATATGAATCAATGAGATGAGATGCCTGGCCAACAAATCTCTTTGAGATTCACACCTCACAACATTTTGCTGTCGAAACCCTGTTCACTATGACTCTTTCTGGTTAATCATCTTAACCTTCTCTTCAAGAGAAATTATTGAAATTACTTACACGAAAGCGTAACGTTCTTTAAATGTAATTCTCCCCCCAGAGGGTCCACAAATTTTTTGTGGATACGTGCATAACGAGCACGGGACCCCGAGCTAATGTGGCCCTCCTTGCTTTCCGGGCTGCATACCTTCCCTTTCCGCATCCTTCCCCGTCCCCCATCTTCGCCCCCCCCCCCCCTCCTCTGGCTCTTTCCTTCCCTTTCTCCCCCTCTGGGAGTATGGTTTGTGCCTATGTCCGGAGACGGACGCTCGAAACTGTTACAAATTCCTTGCTTTCTACACTTGCAAGTCTTTGTCCTTCCTCTGTCCTTCTCTTTTCCTTCCCTCTTCTCCTTGCCCTTTTCTCCTCTGCGGCGTTTGAGACCCCTCTTCTTTCCTTTCCCTTTCTCTTTTTTTTCCTCCCTGTGCGTGTCTGAAGGCTGACCCACACACTTCCATGCGTAGCCGGTGACGGGGTAACGCGTAATTCCCCGCCCCGGGTAGACGGGTAGGACACATACGTACCCCCTGGTAACGGCCAGGCCCAGGGAGGGGTGATTACCCGAGCTGATACCTTCCGAAAGTGCCGATTGGTCCCTCCGCCCGTTTGTTGGGAGGTGTGACCTGAGGTGTGAACAATCACCTAAGGCGGGAGTGCCCTCAGAGAGGGCCCCCACAAGGGAGGAGCGCGCCATCGGAGACGCCAGTAATCATGGGGATTCTTCCGCAATGGTTTCCTCACCTTCCACTAGGTCTTCTCACAAGCGTAAGTTCACTGAGTCTCAGCCACAGACAGTTCTTCCATCGTTGCCACAGTTCCTTGTTGTTTCTCGGTCTGACGAAGGTCACGACTTCTCCACGGTCAACCCTTTCATTATTCAGAAAGGTGTCGACGCAATTGCAGGTCCTGTAAAGTCTTGTTCCAGATTACGGAATGGCACCCTGTTGTTAGAAACAGTTAGTGCCCTCCAGGCACAAAAGTTGCTGCGTACCTCACTACTACACACCTTCCCTGTCTGGGTGGAACCGCACTGTACTTTAAATTCCTTGCGTGGAGTCGTTATTACATGCTCCCTAGATGGATTGTCTGACGAAGAAATTCAGCACTACCTGTCTGACCAGAGTGTAACAGCTGTTCAGTCATGAAAAGGGTTGACACAAACATCATTCCAACCCGCACTGTCTTCTTGACATTTGACAATGTTCAACTCCCATCGAAAATCAAAGCAGGCTATGAGATAATTTCCGTTCGCCCTTACGTCCCAAACCCTACGCGTTGCTATCGGTGTCAGCGGTTCAATCACACCAGCCAGTCCTGTTCCAATCCGGCCAGATGTGTTACATGTGGCAAGGATGCCCATGAGGGTGCTTGTCCACCTCCATCCCCTCGCTGCATCAACTGTATGGGTGACCACGCTGTTTCCTCTCGAGATTGCCCCATTTTTAAAGACGAAAAGCTCATCCAGGAGATCAGAGTAAAGGAAAAGGTGTCGACCTTTGCTGCTCGAAAATTATTCGCCAGTCGACAGCCCACAGTGCCTCAGACAGGAAAATACAGCACTGTCCTTGCTTCTCCTCGGCCAACAAAGGAGGCGGCCACGCAGACTTGTGACCTCACCTTTAGTGCCACGGTCGTCAGATCGGCCAGCGCAAAGATCGCCCGTTCAACCTCACCACTTTCGCCTGCCCACTCTATGGCTCACCCTTCATTGGGTTCTGCTAAATCTCGAGCCCAAAAGTCAGACACCAAGACTTCGAAAAAAGAGCATACTCCTGAAGATTTTTTACATACCCCAACTTCACACCCATCGGTTCCTCCTTCATCTAAACATCATACTTCCAAGAAGGCTACAAAGAAACCCAGTTCATCTCCTTCTCCGCCAAGGCGTGTCCCATCTACAGCACCACCTGGCGGAAATCGCCCTCGGCCGTCTTCTGTGTCGCCCAGGCGCACTGCTGGTGGCCAATCAACTGGCCGATCGCTGGTGGCAGGAGCTGCTCCTGAACAACCTATGGATCAGGATCTTCTGCCTTCGGCTGAATGCCATTCCATGCTGTCGGTCGCCACCTCTGAGCAGTCGTTGAGTTGACAGCAACTTTTGTCACATTCCTCCATTTTCTGGTCACCCTATGTCCATTATCCACTGGAATATCCGCGGCATTCGAGCCAATCGGGATGAATTGTCGGTCCTCATACGATCCTACTCGCCGGTCATCTTCTGTCTTCAGGAAACAAAGCTGTGTCCCCATGACCGCTTTGTTCTCCCTCATTTTCAGTCTGTCCGATATGATCTCCCCTCTGTTGAAGGCACTCCAGCCCATGGAGGACTCTTGATTCTTCTCCATGATACTCTCCATTATCATCCAATCCCCTTAAACACTTCCTTCCAAGCTGTTGCTGTCCGTCTTTCCCTTTCTGGATATCCCTTTTCTCTTTGTACTGTATACATTCCATCGTCCACACCAATGGCACGAGCTGATCTTCATCTTCTTGGTCAGCTTCCACCCCCCTATTTGCTGGTTGGGGACTTCAATGCCCACCACCCGCTTTGGGGATCTCCGCATCCTTGTCCACGTGGCTCACTCTTGCTAGACGTCTTCCACCGAGCGGATCTAGTTTGCCTCAACACTGGGGTCCCTACATTTTTGTCTGCCTCCACGACAAATTTCTCTCATTTGGACGTTGTGGTCGGTACTGTTCCGCTAGCTCGGCGCTTCGAATGGTTCGCCCTTGATGATACACACTCGAGTGACCACTTTCCATGTGTTCTTAGACTGTAGCCTCAACTGCCATATATGCGCCCGCGACGCTGGAAGTTTGGCGAAGCCGATTGGACACTTTTTTTCGTCTCTAGCGACATTCGATGACCGTCACTTTCCCAGCGTCGACGATGAGGTCAAACACATTACCGACGTTATTCTTACAGCTGCGGAACGTTCAATATCACGCACCTCCGAATCGCCCCGGCGCCCCCCAATTCCTTGGTGGAACGAGGCATGCCGTGATGCAATACGTGAGCGGCGACATGCTCTCCGCGTTTTCCGCCACCATCCTACTTCGGCCAACTGTATCCGCTATAAGCAGTTCCGTGCGCGATGCCGTCGTGTCATCCGCGATAGCAAGAAGGCAAGCTGGAAATTCTTTATTAGCTCATTTAACACCTTCACTCCCTCCTCGAAAGTTTGCAGTCGGCTTCGACGGTTCTCAGGCGCGCCTAGTTTCTCCCCGGTCTCTGGGCTCACTGTCGCGCATGATACATTAGTGGACCCCGTCGCAATTTCTAACTCTTTGGGTCAGCACTTTGTTGAGATTTCGAGCTCTTCAAATTACCCGCCAGCGTTTCTCCCGAAGAAACGTGCAGCGGAAGTGCGACATCTTGCTTTCTCCTCTCAAAATCGCGAAAGCTACAATACTGTTTTCTCCATGCGGGAACTCCCAACATGCACTCTCTTCTTCTCGCTCCTCCGCCCCAGGACCGGATGGTATCCACGTCCAAATGTTGCTGCATTCACCATACCATAGTCTGCGTTACCTCCTTCGCCTTCATAATCGAATTTGGACCGACAGTACTTTTCCCAGACGATGGCGGGAAGCTATCGTCGTTCCTGTTCCGAAACCTGGAAAGGACAAACACCTCCCCTCTAGCTATCGCCCCATTTCTCTCACGAGTAGTGTCTGTAAGGTTTTGGAGCGTATGGTGAATTACCGTTTAGCTTGGTGGCTGGAATCCCGCAGTCTATTAACACCTGCCCAATGCGGATTCCGAAAGCATCGCTCTGCAGTTGACCATCTTGTTGCTCTCTCCACTTATATCATGAACAATTTTCTCCGGAAATGCCAAAAAGTAGCAATATTTTTTGATCTGGAGAGCATACGATACCTGTTGGAGGACAGGCATCCTCCGCACACTGTTCTCTTGGGGCTTTCGAGGTCGGCTGCCCCTTTTTCTTCGCGAATTTATGGCAGAGCGCACATTTGGGGTGCGGGTGAACACTACTCTCTCCCGTACTTTCTCCCAAGAAAACGGGGTACCGCAGGGCTCCGTGCCGAGTGTTGTACAGTTTGCCATTGCCATAAATCCAATTATGGATTGTCTCCTTCCTGATGTCTCGGGCTCCCTCTTTGTGGTCGATTTTGCGATCTACTACAGCTCTCAACGGACCAGCCTTCTTGAACGACGTCTTCAAGGATGTCTCGATCGCCTCCACTCTTGGAGCATCGAAACCGGCTTCCGTTTTTCTCCCAGTAAGACCGTTTGTGTTAATTTTTGGCGACGTAAGGCGTTTCTTCCTCCCTCCTTACATCTAGGTCCTGTCAACCTTCCGATTTCAGACGTCGCTAAATTCTTGGGTCTTATGTTTGACAGAAAACTTTGCTGGTCCTTTCTCGTTTACTATCTTTCGGCTCGCTGTCTGCGATCCCTCAACACCCTCCGTGTCCTGAATGGTACCTCCTGGGGAGCGGACCGAGTGGTCCTTCTCCGCCTCTATCGCGCTTTAGTGCGCTCGAAATTGGATTATGGAAGCATAGTCTACTCCTCTGCTCGGCCGTCTATTCTTCGGCGTCTCGACTCTGTCCACCACCGTGGATTACGTTTAGTGTCTGGAGCTTTTTACACCAGCCCTGTGGAAAGCCTTTATGCTGCGAATGCTGAACCTCCGCTGTCCAATCGGCGAGCAGTCCTTCTGAGTCGTTATGCTAGCCATCTGTCTTCCATGCCTGCTAATCCAGCCCATGACATTTTTTCAACGCCTCCTTTGATGTAGGATACGCAGGCCGCCCCTCCCCCCCCCCCCCCCTACTACCACCGGGAGTCCGCTTCCGTCAACTGCTCCATTCTCTTTCCTTTCGCTTTCCTAAATCTTCTTGACAACTTTGGGTACAGCACCGCCTTAGCTCCGTCCCCGGATCTGCCTGCTCCGTGACCTTTGTCGATTTCCCAAGGAAGGTACCCCTTCCCTTGTTTATCGTCGGGCATTTGCTGCTCTATGTGCACAAATGACGGACGCCACATTTACTTACACCGACGGCTCGAATATAGGGAGTGCCTATATTGTTGGCGACACCCCAAATCACTTTCGGCTTCCCGACCAGTTTTCGGTTTATACTGCGGGGCCTTACGCTGTTCTCCAGGCTGTCCACTACATCCGCCGCCATCAGCGGATACAGTACGTTATCTGCTCAGGTTCTCCTCAGTCTCCAAGCTCTTTACCCTGTGCACCCTCTGGTCCACCGGATTCAGGACTGTCTGCGCTTGCTCCACCTGGGGGGGCTTCTCGGTGGCGTTCCTCTGGCTCCCAGGACACGTTGGTATCTGTGGAAATGAGGTGGCCGATATTGCAGCCAAGGCTGCAGTCTCTCTTCTTCGGCCAGCTATTCAATCGATTCCCTTCGCCGATCTACGGAGCGTTCTATGTCGTCGTGTTCATTTATGGCACGCACATTGGTCGACACTTCCCCATAATAAATTGCGGGACGTGAAAGCTTTTCCTTGTGCTTGGACCTCTTCCTCCAGAACGCGTCGTCGGGAGGAGGTAATTTTAACTAGACTCCGGATAGATCACTGTCTTTTTAGCCATCGACATCTTTTAAGCGGCAATCCTCCCCCACTCTGTCCCCACTGCTCTCAGCTGTGGACGGTAAAACACCTTTTGAGTGCCCCTATTTTAATCCGTTACGCTCCCGTCTACAGCTATCGCCTGATATATCGTCGATTTTAGCAGATGACACGCGCTCAGCCGATCGCGTTCTCGAGTTTATTAGTGCCAGTGAAATGACGTCTGTCATATGAAGCTTTTTTTGGGGACAACCACCCCTTTCTGTAGTGGATTTTTAAGCCTTCCTTCTGCTTTTCGTTACTCCAATTTTATGACTTTCGTTCCCATTGCCTCTGGTTTCCATTTTCGGTTTTTTACTGTTTCCTAAGTCACGGACCGTGCGCTAATGACCATAGCAGTTTTGCGCCCTAAAACCAAAACAAAAAAAATATAATTCTTTGATTGCGTTGAATGAATGCCTGAACTGAAGAATGGATACATAACTCGAGTTGTCATGTAGCATGTCGTAATTGCAGGTGGTGTGCTTACTCTGTGCTATTGTTAGCAAAAACGTTATACGAATTGATTGGTTAATGCATCTCCTGACACCGATAAAGAAATAGTCGCTGCAAAATACGTTCAGCCCCTTAGGCACTCAATCCTCTGACTCTGTTCAAAAATAACTTTGATTCCTTTGCACTTAAATGAATTGTTACCTCTAAAGCAGCAACCGTTGAACACGATCTATTATGGTCTCTCATGCAAAAAATAAAAATATGCTAGCTACAGGCTCAGCAGTGTACAATGCTGGCCATAATACTTAAAAATGCACATGAAATTCTTTCGGCTGATAAGTGAAAACATTTAAGAAAAATTAAATTTCTATGAAAAACATATGACCTGGACAGCGACTCTGTACCGATTGTAGTGAATTACTAGCAATGGCTTTTTTAGCAAAATTATATTGTAAGTTTCTTTTCAAAAATATGACAACTGAAGTTACATAAGTCAGAAAAATAAAGCATATTTACTGATTCACGAACAATAAGATTCATACAGCAAGTATTATCTGATGTCACTAAGCCAGCATAAATACAAATCGTCACATTACAAAGACCTGTGCTAACAAAGCTTAGAAAATATTACCTAAAGGAAATATCTTTTTCATCAAATCAAATAAAGTACATTCTGCCGTTATTCAAAATTGACAATTATCAGCCCATTCATTTATACCAGCGCGCTGGCAGAACGAGTCACAAATATTTAACAACTTTACCTTGCTTCTGAGAAGACCTCTACTCCCATGTTCCCGTAATCCCTTTATTAATCTAACACTTGGTGCCTTCACAAAGCATACCACAAAAATTGCCTGCTACATCTCCTTGCGCTCACAGACAACTGTGCGCCAAGCGCTCTCTTACTTGAACACTGCACCCTGACCAGAAGTCGTACAGTGTCAGCGATCCACATCATAAAGCCTGTCAGAGACATACATCGTTTATAGTATACTAGTTTCATTTCAGTTCACATTAATATCATTCGGGTGCCACATAGAAGTGTGCCCCAATAGACTTCTTTCACAAACTCCTCATGGGCTTCCCGCTATCAAGAGACACCGGGTTTCTTGTTCCATTAGCTATTAAATTAGTTACCTGTGATGCGTAATTTAGAAAAAATTTGCATGGTTGCCACTGTTCTGTCTGAACTCTGAATCGGTGGAAACTTGGCCTAATCATATTACTGGCCACTTGCCCTAACTCACAGGAGACAAGTACTACTCAACTACTAGCTCCTTCCAGCAAATGAGACCCGTTACAGTGCTGATTGGAACGCCTTTATCTGTTCAACACCCTTTAGTCGCAAAAGACACATCTAAAATTGCTGCTAAGCTATCAGTTGATGGCTTGTTTGGAGCAGTAGTGTCTACTCATGATGAACTACTGTTATCAGTGGCATCTGTCGTCAAAGTTTCTGATGCCTTCTTTGATATTCTGCTTATTCCATTACTCCTGATGACTTACTGGCTGTTAATTACTGCCTGTGACTGACTCATTATCAGTTTCCTAATTGACGTTTTTCACTCTGATCTGGTTGCTCACGACCCTCTTCACTACTTTCTATGGAACATTTCACCTACACATGATCATCTTAAATCTCATATTGTAGCTACAATTCAGTTTTTTCCTGTGAAGTCTGGTCTCGACCCTAGTCTCATTTGGCAGGTTGAAGTGTTACTGTTACATGGGTCACCTGTTTTCGAACGCCTTATTGTTTCCAAATACTCGTATTCCATCGCCATAGTGGCACATGGTGGCACACATTCATAGACACCTGCCAAGGGGTTCCGTCAGTTTTGAAAATTAGTTTCTTACATTTAAGCAAAATATTCCACAGTCATGGCAGCATCACGTGTCGATATATTCCAAAGCCCAGATCTTTAAACTTGCCTTCCTATTAAAATCTAGAACTTAACACCGTCAACTAAGAAGTTAAAGCAGTACTTAAATGAGTACAAGCTTTAACGGACACTCAGCGTATTACTTGCGGTAAATTTTCTTCGCAGTAGGCCAGTATTGCTTGACGTTACTCTTCATTGCTGTGTCACGTGTAATTCCAACAGTCAGTAGCGGCTAACTGGCCATGTGCATTACTTCATTGGTCATTTCGTCTAATTTCTCTTCGTGCTTCTGTCCATAAACACTTCCATTCTGTTTTCGTAAATCAGGACATGCCTGTTGGACGAGACACCCATTTCTGATGATCCGATGACTATTAGCATTTGTATGCTGTCAGACTGGATGTTTACCATGTGATGAAAAATAGATTTGCTGCTTTCAACAGTTCCCCGAAGTCTATGAATTACAGTAACATGGTTTCCTCGACGTGTAGATAATGAATCATGAGAGCATTTGTTTGAGGTGTCCCTAAGTGCTCAGTCACCTCCTTGAACTCACACCCATCCAAGTAGGTTCTTAGCTCAAAACATAGGAACTATTATTTCTATATTTGGCCACATCTTAGCTTTACTTTGACAGGTGTCACCTGAATTTCCCAAAACGTACCACCCATTGTAAGAGCGGTCTTTATGTAATCTAGGAAAGTGCCTGTTAGAACATCGTGCAAGAAGATACTTATTAGCGCTCAGATTTAACCCATTTTGTGATTCAGCTGTGGTACTAAATACTAGCTGAAAATCAGCTACTTTGCATGGTATTGCCTTCATTTGTTTTCCGAATTGGAAAACTAATGCAGTTAACCATTTCAATTGAATAGCATCTAACACATTCATATACATTCCTGTAACCTACGTATGATCTTTCGCTTTTGGGTTCAAAGGCGAATCAGTTTTGTGGCTGTCCAACACGCGAACACGCTACATATGGTTGTCCGTGCGAGGAAATTGTCTCGAATTCACTCCGCAACATTGGAATGTTAGGCCTTTGCTTTGCTGCTCATTCTGGACATTGATCTTACCGGAAATAGGCGTCTACTGAAGCTGAATCGTAGTTAATCTAAACGAGAGGAATTAGTGATTACAATAACACTGACTTTCTTTTTCGGTTAACACCACCACGTCTGTGGTGGTGGTAGCTTTTTTGAGAGAGCATAGTGGCAACATTTAGCTGATTAATTAATTCTGTTGCGAAGTTTGTGTGTTCATGTTTGCTCATCATGGAATTACTGGAGTTACACGCTTTTCTCCTCTTGGTATCACAATCTATATTAGCGGATTTCTTTGTCTAACAAAGTAATTTTTTGTTTAAAAGTCTGTTCGTCCACGCAGTTTCTATCCGTAATCGGATACATTTTGTCGATGAGGTGTTCCTCTGTCTTCACTACGGTAGACAACTCACGGTTTGAGTTCGGCGAGGTGTGCATCGTGCAATTTGTATGTTTCAAAGTTGTTCTAGATAGTTAAAATTCAACAGCTACCCCCACACAACGAGAAAAGAAAGGGTAGCAGTATTCGCAAAGACAGGTGATGGGCTGTGTGTGACCTTTTGGTGGTACTGTCACCTTCACCTCATTAAAGCAGATTTAATCTCTGTCCCTCTCTCTCTCTCTCTCTCCGGCTCTCGCTCCCCCTCCCCCTCCCCCACTCATATATTGGCGCTGTAGAATAGTCATTTTGGTTCTGTTCTGCCAAGTTTCCAAAGAACAGCCCCTTTTACTTCTTGCGGTTTCGTCTCTTCCAAAGTAGCCCCTTACTGTTCGCTTGGATGAAGTCGGTATACTATTTGCAAAAACGTAGAACACTGTTAGACGATCATTCCGCTCATGGAAGCACACTACACTGTTTCCAGATAACTAAAGTCGGCCACGCTGCAGAAAGTCTTCTCCAACGCGGCACTGAGTCCCAGAAGAGGCGGCACAAGGCGCAGCTGCTGGAAGACGCTGCCAGCTGCGGACTGCAGCTGCTCCAGACAGTGGGATCAGGCTGGAGGACACTGAACAGGTCCCTCGCCCATTGTTCAGAGCACAGTTCAGGGAAAGCTATCCACGAAGACGCCAGTCTAGTCGCGGATGGCCACCAGGATGGTGATCGGATGGAAGCTGCCACCCAGCCTGGTACGACAGATGGAACATCCGATGCCAGGAAACCGGATTATTTTGTTCGTGACATTAATAACGCTTCCACGATACACATACCAACAGTTACTACAGTATAAGTTACCAACTGGAACAGTGGTGCCTTCCGAGTAGTTTGTTCCACACCTACAAAAGACGTGTTTACTGCTTTCTTTCCATCACTAAGTACATGTACAAACGAACGCGTATAATAGGACGATATATTTAGACAGTGTATGTACAATTTTTCGAAAATAAAACGCTGCTTTTAAACGCACGTTAATAGTTTTGTTTTCCTAGTTACCCTCTTCCGATTACTATTTTTGAGTTTACCAGATAACGTGAATCTATTGGAAATTTAAATGTGATTGTATCAATTAATATTCAGATATTCAGCTCCCTTTAGTGTCCTCACTAGTTTTGAATTCTAGTGGCATCATAAAGTTCTCAACATAAAGTGAGAAACGAAACAACAATGTCGTATTGCTCCCTTGATGTATTCTGATTCCGCTTAAAAGTTACACCACACGTAAATATTCAAAATACTCTTATATGAAGAGCATTAATTTCCCGTAGAAGAATAGGACTCCACTACATTAATAGACAATGCTGTTAGCACTTGCCTAGCTCACGAGGAGGATGGTCATTCAGCACATTTTTATTTCTTTTGACAATGAGCGCCCGTGGAAATTCAGCCAAAAGGAGGAAAATTTATATAATTTCAGTCTTCAAGAGAACTAATTAGATGATTATATCTCTCATATTTCATTGGCGTCAAGAAACTCCATTGTAGGGGAAACGCGTCCACGCATACGCATGCGCGTACGGCTATGATTTTTCTGTTGCATGAATGTTTGTGGGGTAAGTTCTGCCTTGACCAAATGTCGATCGTATTGAGTGTTTATATGGATTGTATAATTTACAATCATTTTTACTTGGTCTTCAAGTAAATTTATTCCCGTAACGAAGCCCAGTTGCTCAGCAGAAAGCGTAGCTGTCCCCTTCAAAGCTGCGTGTTAAACGACATATAGGGTGATCAAAAAGTCAGTATAAATTTGAAAACTTAATAAACCACGGAATAATGTAGAGAGAGAGGTAAAAATTGATACACATGATTGGAATGACATGGAGTTTTATTAGAACCAAAAAAGTTCACAAAATGTCCGACAGATGGCGTTGGACAGCAAAACTGCTACCGTGACAAGTGAGAGGTACGCAGATATGTTACAGAATCGCATCATCCCCAGCCTGGCTGATAAACATCTGCTGGAAAGTACGATTTTTTTTGCAGGATGGCGCTCCACCCCATATTGCTAGACGCGTGAAAGATCTCTTGCGCACGTCGTTTGGTCGTGATCGTGTGCTCAGCCGCCACTTTCTTCAAGCTTGGCCTCCCAGGTCCCCAGACTTCAGTCCGTGCGATTATTGGCTTTGGGGTTACCTGAAGTCGCAAGGGATGCTGAAAGGCAACATCCAACGCCAGTGCCTCACCATAGCTCCGTACATGCTTTACAGTGCTGTTCACAGCATTATTCCTCGACTACAGCTATTGTTGAGAAATGGACATATTGAGCATTTCCTGTAAAGTCATCTTCTTTGCTTTGTCTTACTTTATGCTAATTATTGCTATCCTGATCAGATCTGTCGGACATTTTTTGAACGTTTGTATTTTTGTTTCTAATAAAACCCCATGCCATTCCAAGCATGTGTGTCAATTTGTACCTCTCTATATACATTATTTCGTGATTTATTCAGTTTTCAAATTCATGCTGACTTTTTGATCACCCAGTATATTTGCTCAATTGTTTATCTTTTTATGCCTCGCGAGCTAGTCTCCAACATTTCGGTAAAACATTGTTCCGACATGCAGTCTGTATTACTGGCGTGAGGCCGCGCAAAGGAAACATGTTGCCTTCGGCGACCACCACACGTTCAATCACAGCTTTCAGCTGGACCGTGCTTCCGAACAGTTAGAATCAGTTTCCTGAAGGCGCGTCTGAGATAGCGGCGGTGGCAGTATCGGTGAGCAGTTTTGGATGAGAACGTTAAATTTATTCGTAGCAGTTGCTAATAGGCAAGGTGTTGCAGTCAATTAACACGTATGATATTTGTATCGCACGATTGTTTGTAGTTAGCTACTCGTGATAAACTTCCACAGAGAAGGTTGGGCGTGTTACGGAAGTTCAAAGCTTTTGTGCTCATCGTGCATTTGAAGTAGTTACACGATCGTTTCTTGATCATTCAGTCAGAAGAATTATGAATTCAGTTTCATCATTCTCTGCTGCAATTTCGGTCATTCTGTCTTGCTATCATTAGGCGTTTATAATTGAACTCTACTAAATTTGTCTACATCTTACGCGTATCTCTGAAACCAAATGGCTCGTGCTCCTCGCTTACTTGTTCGGTATGCAGTATAGGTTAACTGCATTTCATGATGCTCGTTCCTATTTCCGTCTTTTATTGAATTTGGAAAAAAATTCCGGTGTAGCTTTTGTCTGGCGCTGTTGTGCACACATTGCGCAAGACATCCTATTTATGTCCTGTGAATGACTGAAAATATTCCAGATCATGAAACAATATGGATTTACTATTTTCTCCTAGGTTAATAGTACCTAATCATTACCTCCGTTCTTTGCACGCAGATTTATAGGTGTGAAGGTGAATTGTTGATCGTCAGCAGAATTGTTGTGGCGGACGTGTGTGTGTTTAACGTCTTATGAAATTGCTTCCACAACGCATTGTGTTGCTGTGCTCCATATTTACTTACTTTTCTTTACTTCAAGATTCAACTCTTTCAAACCACGTTACAAGATCAAGGCTGCGGTCCTCCAGCCTCGAACAGCTTCTTGTTGCGTCCCTTCGTCCGATTTTAGCAGGGTGATTTGTCGGCGCATCTTATCTCTGTGGCATGCCGATTGGGCTGCACTTACCGACAACAAGCTTCGGGCCTTAAAACCTCTTCCCGTGGCTTGGACGTCCTCCTCACGCCCTTCTCGGCGGGAGGAGGTCGTTTTAGCCCGGTTAAGAATTGGACACTGCCGGTTCAGCCATCGCCATCTGCTGACGGCTGCGCCGGCGCCGTTCTGCCCATGTGGGCACTTGCTGACGGTTAGACACATTTTAATGTCCTGTCCAGATCTTAACACACTGCGCCTCGATCTTAACCTGCCAAATACTTTCGATGCCATTTTAGCGGATGACCCACGAGCAGCTGCTCGTGTTCTTCGTTTTATCAATTTGACACACCTCGCTAAGGACATTTGATGATGCTGTTTTTTAATCCTATGCCTGTCAGTCTGTCTTTTATCGTGTTTTCCCTTTTAGTTGTTGTGGTCAACTTGTGCCTCGCGGTGCATTCTTAGAGTAGTCAGGGCGCTAATGACCATTGAAGTTGTGCGCCCTAGAACCACAAAAAAAAAAAAAAAAAAAAAAAAGAACGTTACAAGATAACTTGCGGAAGTACTATTAGCAATTGCAGTATTGCATCTGCGTGCTGTACCAGGGGTCGGAACTTTGGCGGGATGCTTTCTAAATGTGTTATATCAGACTTCAATTTGAACGTGAATCTGTAAGATTTATGTATTTGTGATTGAAATGCTGCAGTTCTAGCTTGCTTTTCCCGTCTTCCTTACGTGAAGACCTAATCGCCGAAATAAATGTCTTTGATTACTTATTTCTTTATTACAAGGGTGAATAAAAATTAACCAGAAATTATGTACTCGCGTTTCTGTGAACGGAGAGCGGCGCCTCTATGTAGCAACCTTGGAGCGGCGCTATCTCTGCTCATTGTTGCTTTCGTTTCTAGGGATTTTTCTCAACAGTTACAACGTTGAACGTGTTTTAGTCAGAATAGCAATGTCGGAGTAAGATGTAGGCCTACAGCCGTCTTTTGGGCAACGCGTTATTATAAAGTTCCTCACAACAGAGGGCGTAAAGCTGTCCGAAGACTTGTGGGACAGTTCGTTAACTACGCAGGGTGAGTAACAGTTGAAAATCTAGTCCACCGACAACGCTCGAAGACCAGAATGACTGAGACTATTCGCATTGTTACTCAACTTACTATCGCTAAGCACAATTTCACCGTTTCCAGTTATGCGAACGGCTACTGACACGTTGCCAAACTGAAGGGAAAGTTCTTTGCATCGGACTGTGACCTCCGTGCATCATTACATCCCGAAGTCGAGAAGCAGTACCGAAGAATGACGCGAAAAAAATCTACACCCGTCAAAGCCAGTCTCCCCCACGGGCAAGGTCTCAGAAAAGGCGCGCATCTTCAATCCGGCATGTGATTGTGATGCGGGACAACACCTGAACTCGCACATATGCCCGAACTAAAATAAAAATCAGGGATTGTTCTGGACCACACCAGAACACCTTGCCTATAGTCCAGGCGTATCGCCTTGCGATTTTCGTTCGTTTTAATTAGTAAAAGTAGTTGTCGGAGAACAGATTTGACGACGATGTAGCTGTCTTAGGTGTCAGCGTGAAACTGGCTACTGTCTCAGCCACGTTCATTCTGTGAAAACGGGCTCAAGAAACTACTTTTTCACTGGGAAAAATGTGTTTCCCGTTCAGGAGACTAAAAGGGAAAAGAAGTTAGTGTTTGTGGATTTCTTAAAAGAAATCCGGTTTATATTTGATTCACCTTCGCATTAAAAAGGATTATCGTTGCAGAAAGTCAGCAGTAGGTAAGTTACAATTATCACATCTTTACTTACCTTCATTTTAGGTCACATCAGCTCCAAAATGAGTAGGCTACCGGAGTTAAAACGTGGTTTCATTACTGTATTGTAAATGCTCAGTTTTTATTTCTACGTTGTAGTTTGATGTAGATAGTGTTACTGAAGTGGTGTTGCTTTATGCAGTAAACTTCAAAGGAGACAGATGATTATTCAATTTGAGTCGTCGGTTCGACACAGGAAGCGCGACCAAACGTTGCAAACAATAGGGCAGCTATGACGTGTTATTGGTCATTTTTCAAAATGGCTAAGCTACAGATTAGTCTCTCACCACAACCAGGTTTTTCATTGCCTTCGCCAATTCAAAACTAAACTCGCCTTCCAACCTAACCTACCTAGACCTAGGTCTAAGCTGCAGATAACTCTAGATGTAGAGCAGAGCTGCAGACATTCACAATCAAAGTT
This sequence comes from Schistocerca americana, assembly GCF_021461395.2. Lineage (NCBI taxonomy): Eukaryota > Metazoa > Arthropoda > Insecta > Orthoptera > Acrididae > Schistocerca > Schistocerca americana. The sequence continues at coordinate 194,924,837 of NC_060119.1, forward strand.
TTTTCACATTTGTTGGCTTCGCAGACTCCAAAATAAAATGCGCCAAAAGGTGAGGTGACGGCAGCAATTAACATAATTACTGGTCAGAGGGGACGACTTCACACACGCGCAAAGTTAAGCTAATGCTTTCGATCCGACGAATTTACTGCTAACGATAAAATATGGTCAGTCAGTGAACTAGGGAAAGAAACATTTCTCAAGGTGGTCTGTCTCTACAAACACAGATGTAGTTTTTCCAGTGCTGCTAGAAAGATTTCTGTGTTTCCAATGGCAATTGCAACATGTAGTCGGAAATTTCAACTTACATTCGACTTACTGGTATGGAAAGCTGTTACTGGTTCTAGAATCCATTTGTATAAACTACAGAATGATTCGTTAAGTCAGTTTTTGGAGATATGGATGAACCTGTGCCAGGTGAGTCAAGTCTGCATAAATCTAAGCTACGTGAAAATCGTTTGATCAAATAATTAAATCTGGATTTCAGGCAAATAGCAGCTCTGTTGCCCATGGACTGCATTATTATTTGAAGTTTAATCAATGAAAGAATTCCTGCTTAAAACAAAGCAGTTAACAGTTAATACATGAGCCGGCCGGTGTGGCCGTGCGGTTAAAGGCGCTGCAGTCTGGAACCGCAAGACCGCTACGGTCGCAGGTTCGAATCCTGCCTCGGGCATGGATGTTTGTGATGTCCTTAGGTTAGTTAGGTTTAACTAGTTCTAAGTTCTAGGGGACTAATGACCTCAGCAGTTGAGTCCCATAGTGCTCAGAGCCATTTGAATTTAGTTAATATATGAGAATTGTAAGTGCACAAACACAGACAAAAAGTCTGGAAAAATATATATCTGTGTAATAAAAATTGATGCACCAACCGGAAGCTTCACAAATATCATTAATTTTGCAACGAAGTCCTAATGTCTTAAGTTTCCAATGAAAAAAAATTAATCCTCTTTGTTGTGGTACAAAATATTACTATTTAGAATTGCATTTACTATTGTTAATTCAAGATATTTACACACATAGGCTAGAAGCAACTGTCTTTAGACAGTTGTATAATTTGTGATTGTAAAACCAGGATCAGAACATAAAATAAGATACTAAATCCAACACACACACACACACACACACACACACACACACTCTCTCTCTCTCTCTCTCTCTCTCTCTCTCTCTCTCTCTCTCTCTCTCTCTCTCTCTCTCTCTCTCTCTCTCTCTTGACCTATTCCAACATTGCATGGTCCTCGTGATTATCTCTAATCGTATTCTGTGGCCTGAGGTTTAGATAAAATGGATACACCTCTGACTGCAAAATACAGGTACTATGTACATCATGTAGACACCAAAATTATGTGGCCAAACCATAGATAACAATTCGTCAGTGCAGAGCAACAAAATTGCTTTGGGTCCCTGTTGATGACTGTGTGCTTCAGCCCCTCATTGCTCTGTGCCACAGTTTAACTATTGCACCTTTATGTAGGCCAGTTTACTAGTTACTGTGGCCTGAAGCAATTCAAACTACAAATTATTTTCTCATCTCTAATGCTGTACTATATATATGAAAGACTGGAACAATTTTAAGGGCTGTTTCCAAACATGCTTCACGTGACCTGGGTAGCACAGTCTTCACAGGTGTCATATAGAGCTAATGAGATATTGGTATGTGCCCCCTCAGTCTGACATACTGAGATAGGAACACAGATTTCAGCAGCGCTGTAATATGCTTCAAATGTCCCCAAGTGGGAGGAAGGTAGTCATTGCTCTGGAGGATAAAGCATCCTGTGACAGCAAAGAAACTTCTCAACTCTTCAGAAGAGAGAAATTACTAAGCTTCCATTGTAGCAGCATTTGGTTTCCAGGAACAAGTAGGACTGCTGGTTTTTTCTTCAGCAAATTGATTGTATGAAAATAAAATACTCCTTATTTTACTTGACATACTTAGTTTGTTTAAATATATATAATTTAGCTTATAGGAATATTTAACAAATATTCACTGATAAATAGCGTCACCACATCTTTGCAATTAATATTTGAGAAATAAATGATAAATTTGTATCATATTCAGATATCCTTTGTTTCTTTTGCACCACAGTTCTATATTCTTCACAGAAAGATGCTCTGGGAATGCGTAAATTGCATTAATTGACAATAGAAATGAAATGAATCTAGGTATGTTTAGGTGAAGACTAGGTTTTTTCCCCATCCTTACCTAAAGGGATCTTGTTTTCATTTTGTTAGTTTGTTTTTAAAGTTATGCATGATATTATACACATCCAGATTTGTTACACAGTTGCTTTTCATGCATTTTACAATTTTGTTTAACAAATTTAAAATAAAACTACTAAAACGCAAGTAAATTTCAATCAAGTCACTATCAATGCTAAGTATGTGTTGTGCAAGATTGCTGGCCAGTTTTCACCTAAGCTTGCTAAATAACAAAATAACTTCTGATCCTTTCCAGTTTAATAATGTTTCTATGTAGGATAAACGAGAGAGCTGTTTTGTCCCTACACGGCATGTCACTTGAGTCTCCATGCACTCATTCTATAATTTTTTTCAATACTTCACTTTCTACATCATAGTAGAAAAATTTCAAACAGTAATGTGATAAACAAATGTCATTATCATGTATGTGTGCATGTCCATTACGCTTAACTGAACCTGGCATGAAATCATATTTGTTATTAAGGTATGGTTATATCCAAAATTATCATTTATGTGATCAGCAGTTTTCCTGAACACATTGTGAAAAGGTAATTTGTATTTTGACAGTGGCTTTAGACTTACTTGAAAATTTCATTAGCAGACATAACACTGTTTTCATAAAAGAAAGTTAGCTAACAACTTTGGATGTCGCTTTTTGCTGTAAAATAGTGTCAACAATGGAAACAACTAGCTTTGTTTTTTGTTAGATGCATCAGTTAGTAAGCAAAAAAGTAGTTCATATTTATATCCTCTATTCCATTTCAAATAGCATACAGCCCCTTTGTAACAAGAGCTTCCTTTCTGGTTCTAGCAAGATGAATACTTGAAGCTGTACTTGAATAAACAAAACTAATTTCATTTAATTTTACAATGCAGTCTGCACTGTTGTAGGTAAAATTGTTTTAGGTTGTGATACTTCAATCCTATCTCAGCAGCAGCAACATTTTTAAAATGATGAAATTTTAGATGTGAAAGCAGCAGCAGTCAAGAAATTTGTCACTCCAGGTGTTCTTTTTTTTTTGTTTTTTTTTTTGTTTTTTTGTTTTTTTTGTTTTTTTTTTGTTTTTGTTTTTTTTTCCTCTCTCCATGTGTGATTTAGATTTACAGTATTTTGTTTCATTAGTCTAGCTGAAGAAACTTCAAACATACCTCACATAATTTTCATTTTAAACTACATTGGTTTCATAACCAAGCACCATGCTAGATTTTCTACTGTCTTCTGTACACCTGAGTAGTTTGGTTCCTTTGGCACATTTTTTTAGTGTAATTTATCCACTGCCTATTTCATGCATTTCACAGTTAGATTGCCGAGGTTGGCGGCAGTCGTCTTGTAAGAAAGCAATGTTGCAACTAGTGTTGATATATAGTGAGCAGGAGTCACTTTGTTTTTGTAAGAAATCTGGAACAATGGACTAAAATAACAAAACTACCTAGCAACAAGCACTCTGCCAACTTCAAGAAACATGCCACACGCTCACAATTGTGGCTTGTGCATTGCAAAGATCAGTGTGTGTGCCAGAAAGGGGAGTTGTTAGTAAGGCAAAACTGTTAATATACTGAAATGAAACTTCCTGGCAGATTAAAACTGTGTGCCCGACCGAGACTCGAACTCGGGACCTTTGCCTTTCGCGGGCAAGTGCTCTACCAACTGAGCTACCGAAGCACGACTCACGCCCGGTACTCACAGCTTTACTTCTGCCAGTACCTCGTCTCCTACCTTCCAAACTTTACAGAAGCTCTCCTGCGAAACTTGCAGAACTGCCAGGTTAAGTTTCATATCAGCGCACACTCCACTGCAGAGTGAAAATCTCATTCTGGAAACATCCCCCAGGCTGTGGCTAAGCCATGTCTCCGCCATATCCTTTCTTTCAGGAGTGCTAGTTCTGCAAGGTTCGCAGGAGAGCTTCTGTAAAGTTTGGAAGGTAGGAGACGAGGTACTGGCAGAAGTAAAGCTGTGAGTACCGGGCGTGAGTCGTGCTTCGGTAGCTCAGTTGGTAGAGCACTTGCCCGCGAAAGGCAAAGGTCCCGAGTTCGAGTCTTGGTCGGGCACACAGTTTTAATCTGCCAGGAAGTTTCATATCAGCGCACACTCCGCTGCAGAGTGAAAATCTCATTCTGTTAATATACTGTTTTTGAAACAAATGCTTGCCCTGAAAAACCTGAAACATTTCATCAATTCAAGGTGACAGTCACTCTGTCACAGTACAAATGGGCTATGCAATAGTTCAGTGTTTTAGATTTGATACAGCTACATCTGTAAGTATTGACAAGTCATTTTCTCAGTATCAGACTCCAGAAAATTTAAGGAAAGCAAATGGTTGTTACCTGCAACCAATAACCCAATGAGGTGTTGTAATGTGTTGGTTTTTGAGAAACATTTAAATTTTTCTGTCAAGTAAAACTAGCATTTTGTTTAACAATTTAAAGTTACTTCAAAAATTTGATATGACATGACACTAATGTAAATATGCTGATAGTGTGATTGGCTGAATAATTCATCCTACTAAATAAATAGTACTAGGTGTCAGTTGACGGTGACATGACTAAATGTCCATAGGCTTGTGAATTAATTGAATTCTGTACAAAAAAATTAAATTATTAAAAATTGACTCCAGTCATACATAAGACTTTCATGAACCATCTGGTAATATATTTAGTGCCAATGAGGTCATCAAATTAACAAATGAACCAGGATTCTAAATAATATTAATTTGTTATAAATGGTGGTTACAGTATATAGACCTGAATTCAGTCATGCAGCCTGATTGAAGGCCATAAATAACAGGTACAGAGGTTAAATGACTATTGAACCTACTTGATACTAGAGTTTTGGCAAATAATGGAAAGAATGGGGCTGCATGAGACTATTGATCCGTAATCCACCTGTATAATTTTGAACTTCTGGTACCCATCCAGTGATCGCATGATTACACTGAAAGGTCTGTTACTTAATGCATGCGCGCTACTGTAACAAATAAGTTAAACATGCTCTCAAATCCTCAATGAATTAACAAGGTGCAAATCTACAACTCAATCACAACATTGCATATACTAATACCTTCAGTGTCTCTCCGCTCGTACACCTATGTAGTCTTACCTGACTTGCAATGGAGCAGAACTCGTGATCTGTAAATGTTGCTGGTGGAAAGATGTTGAACCCTTGCCAGCTAATGAATGGTTCTGTTCAGCTCTTGGTGGTAAAGTCAGTGGTTCAGTGTGCAGAAGAAAAGCCCCTGTTTGGCAGCCAGCTGTTAAGTAGTGTGTGCTTTTTTCTCCAGACCAACTCTCTCTCTACTATGTCTGTGCACTGTTTGGAGTACTGATCAGATGGTCCTACAAAACTCTGCCCGATGGAAAGATCTTAAATCATCAATTTCAGTGTTTGCCATATTAACCTGTGGAAGGACTCGCTGCTGAACAGCTCTCTCCAGTTTTCCTGTTCTGGCACCGTCAAATTCTCTCTAGCCAAACTATTGGCTCCCTGTTCTGGACTGAATCCAGTGCTTGGCTCCATCCCTCTGCTAAATTATTACTGTTAACCAGCAAGGAGTCTTGTTCTACATTTACAACAAACTTACTGGACTGGCAAACATGAAGGCTGCGGCCTCACAGTTTCTCACAGTTTCTCACAGTTCCACAATGTGGTTGACACCTCTCAAAACTTGCTTCTCTGAAAGAATTTCAAACTTACTTACTTTTGTGAAATAGTTATGCCTTGCTGTACCAACCTGATAGGCTGATAGTTGCATAAACTGAAGTTGTCTCCTGTTACATAATCTGATTTTGCTTGTAAGGTACCAGACTGAACATAGTGGATAATACAGCACAGGGACTGCTCTGGGACACACCACAGGTGGTACGCAAAACTCTAACAATGTTGTCGCTGTTAGCTGCACCAAACCTTCCAGTACCTGCCCTAAGCCACAAGGCCAATAGATCAGTAGGTGTGTGTCAGTCAAATTGTGGCAGTTGGCCTGTGTTATCTGGTCCAGGTGACCAGGGTAGGAGCCCTTGTTGTAGTTAGACCACTCGTGCTTGGTATAGAGGATGTACACCGTGGGGAGTCCCACCTGAATGTGGTGCCAGTAACCAAGTCAGGCTGGCACTGCTTGCCGTGTCACCTCACCCCAGTGCTCATCTTTGAATCTGCATTGTGTCTCAGCTTCTCCCAAATAGATTGTTACATGTGTATATACGCTCATGTTCATAAAAACAAACAGAACACCTTGAATGACTAGAGGTTGTTCATACTCGCAGGTCTTGTACATTAGTATGTTCTGCAGCAATGGTTAGTCTTTGAACCATATGTCTGTGCTTCTAAGTCAACATCAGTATCGCAGCACAAGACCAGCCACTGGTAAAATGTACCTGTAATTCTCGTTTTTGCTATAAACCATAGGCATGGATCAGTGTGACTTGAGCAGAGATGCAAGATGCATTGCAGACATGTACATGGACCGTACCATCAGATCAGTGAGTTTGAAAGAGGGCACATTATTGGCATGAAAAAATGTGATGTATACATCCAAGAAATTTGTGCACACATGAGATGAAGTGTTTCGGAAGTGCAACGGATGTGTGCAGAATGTTCCATAGAAGGCTATAGAAAGCTGTGAGAAGTCAGGCTCATCGCCTTCCTGAGAAGATCAATACCTTGTCAAAATAGCATGCACAACAGACATGCATTCTCCTTGCCAGTGACATGACAATGGAACAGTGTAACCATCTTACACTATCAGAAATGACAGTCCATTGCTGTTTATTATGACTTTGGTTGTGTGTCATCCACTTCTCTGCATACCTTTGATGAATGTGCAGAAACATGCTAGATGGGAATTGTATATGGAAAGATGTCACTGTGACAAGAATGTCTTCAGGCAATGTTTCCAGATGAATTCGCATTATGTTTGTTTGAAAATGGTGGCCACATTATGGTCGCCACATACAGGGAGCATCATCACATTGACTGCATTCTCACATGACATACTGTGCCAAGTCAAGACCTTATCATGTGGGGTGCTATTGGGTACAATCACAAATCACAGTTGCCATTGTTGAGGGAACTGTGACCAATGTAAACTATGTGAATGACATCCTGCGACCTGTAGCCATACCCTTTCTGCGTAACACCCTAGGTACCATTTTTCAGTATGACAGTGCAAGACCACTTTTTGCTGCATGAACATGTCTTCTTGGTGTCACAAGATGTCAGCCCTTTGCTCTGGCCTGCCAGATCATCAGACTTCTCGCAAATCGAAAATGTGTGCGATATGGGGAAATGACGGGAGCAGTGCTGTGACCCAATGCCAACCTCCACTGATGAACATTGGACCCAGGTGAATACAGTGTGGATAGCAATACCACAGAATGCTATTCATGCCTTACACACATTGATGCCATCATGCATTGTGGCCTGTGGCAGACCCTGTGCCTGCTAGACAACAGGACACTTGCTGAACCGAGGTGACTGAAATGCTAATCATTTCTGCAGAACACACTAATGTACATGTCCTGTGCTGAACATCCTATCTGTAGTTGTTAAAGGTGCTCTGTTTCCTTTTTATGAACATGAGTGTACAATTTTCGTGGAATTATTGCTCATTGACTTAAGAAATGAATTAACATGAAAGAATATAATAGTTCTTGACAATAAAAAATATTAGATAGAGATCAGATATGGTTTTAAATAGAATTACACATTGCTTGTTCATGACAATTATTAATTTTTTTTCTGGCTGTTTTATGACTACTAATGAACATACCAACTTCCGAATTGTTGTTCTTTGCAAACTGATGTTTTATTTACAACACACATGACATACCTTTATGTTATTTCCACATACAAATGATGGACAGCTGAGGTAATGCAGACAGGGTGTTGGGTTTTTATATTCTACTGCTCATCATACCTCTTGTGCATCACATTATCATATGAATTGCACATATAACTTCAGATCTGCAGGAAAGTTGAAGACATCCCTTTTGCACTACATAATTTGTGGGCAGAAAAACTAGTGAGTCCCACTCTGTGCCAGTCTCTACTCAAGGTCTGTGCATATCACCTGCTTGGAGGAAAAATGCCACTAATGTTTTTTCACATTCCTGATAATGTATCAGTATTTCCTCTTCTCTGCACATCTCTCATATTTACTAAAATATTTATTATTTACTCTCTGTACACTCATCTGGAACATGGCATAAAATGCACAAAAGTGACACTGTAACCACAAAAATCAATTCTGCGTCATTTCACCACACATCTCCTTGTGGCATCTCATTTCAAATTATGTAGAACATACTTTACCCACATTTTACCTTAAGATGTTCCTCATCACTTAATGATTTCCATTCTTGGAGTATAAATTTGTTCGTATGTGAATTCAGCAGTATTGTACTTGTTCATTAATAGTAATCCGTTGGCTGGCTGAACGTAATATGGTATCCAATATTTACGTTTTCCTTATGTGCCATCTCTTGGGGTACCCTAATTTAGCAGACCCTCTCCCTGCCATCAAACATGGTTAGATACATAACTACATTACATTAATTCACCACCTTCAGCTTTGGTTCACTATCATGTAATCGCCCTACTTTGCTTCATGTACATCATAAGTTCAGTGCAATGTTGCTACCAGTATCCCCTTATTCTCTCATCATCATCACGTATATCATGTGACACAAAAAATGCAACAATATACGTAAAAAATCGCTACTATACTTTTTGTTCACCTTGGCTTTGGGTGCTTGTCACCAGAGGTTTACTGAAGTCCTATATCATGTCATCCATTACATCTCTATCAATTAACCCTACATTATTAGAGTACATGCAGTAGACTGTCAGTACATTTTCTTATTAATATTAGAAAATACGTATTTACATTATTCACAATGTCGTACTTGACATTTCTAAACATTCTTCTAAAGAATGAAGTGGGTTAGCTAGCAAGACACAATGCAGTTTTTCCTTAGATGATTTGATTGTTAAGCTTGGGACACATTTAGTTAGTTAGTTGTGTATTACAATTGCCATGTAGGTATGACTATTGTTTGTTTTTCGTAGCCTGTTTTGTGGTTAGAGCAGAGCAGTAATGGCTCCTGTATTATAATCGTGTCTTGTTTTGTTACATTTAAATCTGATAGTCCAGTTAGTATGTTATTAACACTTTCTGTAAGGTATAAGTTAATTTAGGTTAAAATCCTATACGTGAACAAAGGCTTGCAATGTTTGCTATCTGCTCTTGCCATTACTCTGTCTTCTTTTGAATTACAAGAAACAAGGAAAGATAGATTCTCTCACCAACCAATAACCAACAAGAGGCAATATTTGTTCCCTAAATAGACACAAACGAATAAATATGGTAAAAGAACAGGTTCTTAGCAAGAAAGAAATGAAACTTTTAAATTGGTGGTAGCGATTGAGGTGGCACAGTGGTTAGCAAGCACAACGGACTCTCATTTGGGGGGGGACGATAGTTCACACCTGCGTCTGGCCATGCTGATTCAGGTTTCCCATGATTTCCCTAAATTGCTCCAGGCAGATGCAAGGATGGCTTCTCTGGCAGGGCTTGGCCAACTTCTGCGTCCTCCCCTAGCTGAATGGGACCAAAAGGCTTGCTGTTTGGTCCATTCCCCCAAATCAACCAACCAAGTTGATGGTAAAGACACAATTCTTAAAAGGCATCTTACCCACATAACTCTGTCCTGATCCACAGACACCCAGTATATATCTAAAACACATTCTTAACTAGTGAGAACTAAATGTGGATTAAACTTCCAAATCACAAGGGTCATTTGCTTTTTGATCTGGAAATAACTAACTTAGAAATATCCCATAAGTCTTACACACTAGCACTGATTCAGAATTTGTCATAATAATTTATATCTAACTTGTTGCAACAACCTCAAGGGCCCTAACATTAGTTCGGCTTCCACCTCGCACACTTCCAACTGAAATCGTTTGTCTCCTTGATAATCAATTGTACCAAGGCTCACCTCTTTGAGGCACTAAGATCGCCTCTTCCAGCTATGTTTCACCCTGAAACTTGTCTCCAGACTCAAATCTGGAGCACCAATTACATGATTTTACAAAACACTACCCATTGACAAGGTAGTATAAATCTATATGAAGTTTGCCAGGATAACCTATCAAAGGACTCAGCTCTGAAAAAGTATTCCTACATGCCCACTCCATTGTTGAATTCTCTCTCCAGCCAACCTCCTGGCTCCATGTTTTGGACTTTGTGAAAAATGATGCTCAACTTCGCCCTTCTCCTACATTATGACCATTAACGAACAAGGAGTCTCATTCTAAATTTACAACAAACTGGCTGAACTGTTGCATGTGAAGACTTGGGCCTCACAGTTTCTTATGGTTTTACAGGGTGGTCAGCACCTCACACCTTTTGCTTTTGGGAAAGACTTTCATCATCCGAATTTAGGTGGTCTCCCATTACATAATGTGATCTTCTGGAATGCTACAGTGTGCAAAATACAGCATGGCGACTACTCTGGGACTCTCAACAGTAGGTATGCAAAACCTGAACAATGCTGTAGCTGTCAGCTTCACTGCACTGGACCTTCCAGTACCTGCCATAATTCACAATAGTGGTTGTGCTTAAATTCGGACAAGACTCTTACATAGCTGAGGAAAACAAGAGCCTTAGGTAGTGCGAAGTTCTGGAAATTCTCCTTTCAAGAAAGTTAACAAATTATTTGTTTGCAACTACAGTGTGTGCGTGTGTGTGTGCGCGTGTGCGTGTGCATTGAGAAAAATGAGATGTTAAATGACGCACTAGTCTCCACAATCACTGAATAGTGCTTTCTACAAATGTAAGCAGACACCAGCTAGCTTCAATTGCACTTGAACCAAATGAGTTAAGGAACATTATGATAAGAGATGGAACATGACAGTCCAGTAATTGACTACCATGTGTCTTCACCAGGAAAAATTGCACGTATGTTTCTTTGAGACTAGTTGTAATATGACAGTATCATGCAAACTTTGTGATTTGTCCACTTCAGTTGAAAAGTATTAATTACTTCAACAGGGAAATGCATATTTCTCATAGGAACTAATCTTCCCTTTTTCCTTCTGGTCTTATAAATTCATTCCTGAGGCCACTATGTCCATTCACTCTAACATAGTTCTGATGTGGGCACTGAACCTTTATTGCAGGGCACACACAGGAAAGGAGGAATCCAGCTTACAGTTTCATACTGATTACACAAAAACTTTACAATTATTGAATTTTTAACACAATTGCCATTAATTCATTGCAAGGTTTCATTGTTTAACTACAGTCATTCCAAAGCTTCCAGAATTTGATGATGAATGATTTTCATACTTATTCATAAATCGAGATGATACAAATACAGACACAGAATTTCAATAGAAAAAGGAAAATATGGTCTGTGCCTCATTGCCCATGAAACATTACAGCTTGTCGTGGGTAGTCTCTGGGGTTCTTTGTTGCAGTGGGAGAAAAGTGCGATGTGGTGGGAATGGTGATTGTGAGAAAACTGTTGGGAGACAGCCGCGATGTGAAGGCTGCCTTGCCCACATCATTGGACAGTTTGCAAAAGCACATGACATGGTGGCTGATAAAACTATTCCCAGAGTTGTGTTCCAAATGTTGACTTTTGATGACCAAGAACTTATCAGTTTGGCACTCAGGTCATCAGGTTGGAAGTATCTGATGTCAAGCTGCAATAAAAAATTGGCGAAAGCCCTGGTGTGTCTGGTCACATCACGTGGTGGTTGTTGAAGGTTGATGTGTCATTGATGGATAGATTGTCCTGAAGCACACACTTGGGTTTGAGGAGGTTTGCAGGCACTGTTCTGGGTCTTCTTTTCAGGAGTATTTCAAAACCGTGTGTACCATAGTTTAGAATCTTATGCAGACCTATATAAGGAGACAATAAGGCAGGCGAAATTGCATTCTAACAAGGCAAGACATGGACGCAGTCGGTGAGTGCCTTGGTGAGGGGTGCCTTGGTGTGGTGAGGATCTTGTGTACCATCTAGTTTGCGATGGCACACTGGATGAACGACACATGAGAAAGTTTTGTAGATGGTTGGGAGCATAGGGTAACAGTGAGGAACATCAGAACTGCATTGCCCCTGCACAATGGAACCATCGTTAATTGTTGAGGTCAGTCAAAGGTTTTGTAGGTGGTGGTATGCTGTGGTGAGCTGCTTGGAAAAAGTTGTACAGTTTTGTTCTCCTCTTGTAGCAATAGGAGCTTTGTACTAATCTCAAAGTAAAGAACCTGGTTTTGTTGACACTATAGCAAATGACTTGACACAATTGATTAGATGACACTAATGATGATCCGTCGGAGATCTGCTGCTGTTTGTTGATAGGACAAGATGTAGTAAGGATGTGTTGCATTTCTAGGAAAGCATGGCTGATGACAGCACCAATGTCACAACTGACGTCTCTCTAAAACAGTGTGCCTTGAACAGATCCAGTATGAGCCAAGAATGGCAGAGAAAATTGATGAAGAGTACTGATGCGCTGACATCTGGGATTAGAAAGTTCAAGATGACTGTTGTTCTTAACCCTAGGTCAAATGTGCAGGGTTCAGACCCATAAACAGTGATTACTGAGAACACGTTTGCTGCATGGAATGTATAACAGTGTTGTCTTTTTCTGTGGTGGGGTAGGCTGGAGGTGACACTAATGTTGGTGCTGGAATTGACCAAATAGTAATGCTGTCTGAGATGATGATGTCTTGCGTCAGTGAAATATGTGGCAGTCCATCACTGGATGAGATGAGGCAGCTTCAATGATCATTGTGTACTGGTGCACCTTTCACAGGCTGTGTATTGTAGACTACTCCTACCTTGTTTGTTGTCGCTACTGTCATCAATGGTAAAGTCATTTCAGAAAATAAGAGAGGAATAAGATTCACAATAAACTTTTTACTTACCTTTCTCTCTTAGTTGTCTCTGGTCCTTTGTGTCTAGGGCTCTGATTCTTGAAGCTGAAATTTTCATATTCTAGGTTCTCATGTTCCAGTTGACGTAAATAAATTTGAAGAATGCCCATGCAGATTTTTTTATCTTTTTTTATGTTTATTTGCATCACATTTTACTATATCACACAGTCTTTTTGAATTTTCAAATTAATAAAGCTGAAAATACATTGTTCTTCCAAAACACAAAAACATCTCCAATCACATCAGAGGCACGCATGCCCACTACTACTTCCTCACTCTGTGGTAATAACAGTATTCCAAAGGATTTACAAATTCTCTTGGCAAATGCATTATTATTAATTTATAAATGAATCCAGAAATAAACATAACAAACAGTACCAGATTTCGTAATTAATCATAGAAATTTTAAGTGTGTCAAATATTTCATAATTTCAAATGTTTCTAAGAGAAAAAATAAATTTATGTGTACTTACAAAGCTAGTACATATCGATTGTAGCAATGAGAATAAGGTAAATCAATTTCTTAGTTTTTAGCTCTAAGTATAATATGTTGTGCATAAAATTAAATCATATTTTTCAGTTAAACGGTTGAGATAATATTGACCGGTTCAGAATTCAAAAATTAGTTCTGGTATAGAATAGTTCTGTTGAAAAAAAGCAATGCTAGAAGAGGGTGTCCCTTTACAATATCCCCCTCACAAAATTTGGATACTGTGTTTACAACATTTCGCGACCTACTGTAAGGTTTGCCAAACGGTGTACAAAATGATTCTAAAAGATAAAATGCATATGTATATAAGTATCTGATACATAACATATTACAGTAAACATAAGAAAAATATCTCCTATACAAGTCATAGATATATCAGTCCATGGCACTCATATTTTCAGATCTGAGAAATGTACTGTCCCAAGACAAATAATACAAAGTCAAAACTAAAACATGATGACACTAACCTATAGAAATTAGAGCAGACACAATGTAAATTACTAGAATTACAAATTGCAAGTTTACATCTATAAAATCACATCTTCAAAAGAGAAGTAAAAAAAAAATTCAGTGCCTAATTATGACGAATGAGCAAACTCAAGCAACGGATACAGACCAGAAGAATACATTTAATCATGAGTAGGAATATAGCACAAAATTAATCAGCCACATAAACCACAGTATTTAATGATATGTTGACTCATAAAAGGACAAAATAATGAAAAAATGTGAAGGCCTAATCTTACGAAGTGGGGACAAACCCATGAATCCAAACCACACTGGGTTCACACCAGCAAAAAAATGTTTAGACACAACAAAATAAATAAAGTTGTAAGCATATCAATAAATTCAGTCATATGTAAAGAGTAAATATAGCTTTGAATGAAGACATAATCGAGTAGCTTGTGGACTCAAATCAATGTATGGAATAAGACATATATTCACCTTGTTATACCTCTACACCATTAGCTAATTGTTCATACAAACTAACATACACCCCTAGAAGCCTAGAACATTAATTTACAGTTGATGAAAGAAACACATACTGATTTAAAGTAACATAATGTACTCGGAAGTTAATCTCCCTACTTGTAAAAATACATTTTTGTGGAGTAACACTGTCCATGCCAGTGAGATTTTTTCCTAGACAAATAGTTCCATGAATTCTTCATATGGGATGATTTCTTGGCTAACAATTCATAAATCTGTCACAACACTGATGTAGTTTGACAGATGCTTAAGTACATTACCCCGCACCTATGATCTATAAGTTAGATATAGTGGGAATTAGTGAAGTTCGGTGGCAGCAGGAACAAGACTTCTGGTCAGGTGAATACAGGGTTATAAACACAAAATCAAATAGGGGTAATGCAGGAGTCGGTTTAATAATGAATAAAAAAATAGGAGTGCGGGTAAGCTACTACAAACAGCATAGTGAATGCATTATTGTGGCCAACATAGACACGAAGCCCACACCTACTATAGTAGTACAAGTTTATGTGCCAACTAGCGCTGCAGATGACGAAGTAATTGAAGAAATGTATGATGAAATAAAAGAAATTATTCAGATAGTGAAGGGAGAAGAAAATTTAATAGTCATGGGTGACTGGAATTCAGTAGTAGGAAAAGGGAGAGAAGGAAACGTAGTAGGTGAATATGGATTGGGGCTAAGAAATGAAAGAGGAAGCCGCCTGATAGAATTTTGCACAGAGCACAACTTAATCATAGCTAACACTTGGTTCAAGAACCATGAAAGAAGGTTGTATGTACATGGAAGAAGCCTGGAGATACTGACAGGTTTCAGATAGATTACATAATGGTAAGACAGAGACTTAGGAACCAGCTTTTAAATTGTAATACATTTTCAGGGACAGATGTGGACTCTGTCACAATCTGTTGGTTATGAACTGTAGATTAAAACTGAAGTAACTGCAAATAGGTGGGAATATAAGGAGATGGGACCTGGAGAAACTGAAAGAACCAGAGGTTGTACAGTGTTTCAGGGAGAGCATAAGGGAACAATTGACAGGAATGGGGGAAAGAAATACAGTAGAAGAAGAATGGGTAGCTTTGAGGGATGAAGTAGTGAAGGCAGCAGAGGATCAAGTAGGTAAAAAGACGAGGGCTAGTAGAAGTCCTTGGGTAACAGAAGAGATACTGAAATTAATTGATGAAAGGAGAAAATACAAAAATGCAATAAATGAAGCATGCTAAAAAGAATACAAACGTCTCAAAAATGAGACCGACAGGAAGCGCAAAATGGCTAAGCTGGGATGGCTAGACGACAAATGTAAGGATGTAGAGGGCTTTCTCACTTGGGGTAAGATAGATACTGCCTACAGGAAAATTAAAGAGACCTTTGGAGAACAGAGAACCACTTGTATGAATATCAAGAGCCCATATGGAAACCAAGTTCTAAGCAAAGAAGGGAAAGCAGAAAGGTGGAAGGAGTATATAGAGGGCCTATACAAGGGCAATGTACTTGAGGACAATGTTATGGAAATGGAAGAGGATGTAGATGAAGATGAAATGGGAGATACGATACTGCGTGAAGAGTTTGACAGAGCACTGAAAGACCTGAGTCGAAACAAGGCCCCGGGAGTATACAACATTCCATTAGAACTACTGACGGCCTTGGGAGAGCCAGTCCTGACAAAACTCTACCATCTGGTGAGCAAGATGTATGAGGCAGGCGAAAGACACTCAGACTTCAAGAAGAATATAATAATTCCGATCCCAAAGAAAGCGGGTGCTGACAGATGGGAAAATTACCGAACTATCAGTTTAATAAGTCACGGATGCAAAATACTAACGCTTATTCTCTACAGACGAATGGAAAAACTGGTAGGATCTGACCTTGGGGAAGATCAGTTTGGATTCCGTAGAAATGTTGGAACACGTGAGCCAATACTGACCCTACGACTTATCTTAGAAGCTAGATTAAGGAAAGGCAAACCTACGTTTCTAGCATTTGTAGACTTAGAGAAAGCTTTTGACAATGTTGATTGGAATCTCTCTTTCAAATTCTGAAGGTGGCAGGGGTAAAATACTGGGAGCGAAAGGCTATTTACAATTTGTACAGAAACCAGATGGCAGTTATAAGAGTCAAGGGGCACGAAAGGGAAGCAGTGGTTGGGAAGCGAGTGCGACAGGGTTGTAGCCTCTCCCCGATGTTATTCAATCTGTATATTGAGCAAGCAGTGAAGGAAACAAAAGAAAAATTCGGAGTAGGTATTAAAATCCATGGAGAAGAAATAAAAACTTTGATGTTCGCCGATGACATTGTAGTTCTGTCAGACACAGCAAATAACTTGGAAGAGCAGTTGAATGGAATGGATAGTGTCTTGAAAGGAGGGTATAAGATGAACATCAACAAAAGCAAAATGAGGATAATGGAATGTAGTCGAATTAAGTCGGGTGATGCTGACGGAATTAGATTAGGAAATGAGACACTTGATGTAGTATAGGAGTTTTGCTATTTGTGGGGCAAAATAACTGATGATGGTCGAGGTAGAGAGGATATAAAATGTAGACTGGCAATGGCAAGGAAAACGTTTCTGAAGAAGAGAAATTTGTTAACATCGAGTATAGATTTAAGTGTCAGGAAGTCGTTTCTCAAAGTAATTTTATGGAGAGTAGCCATGTATGGAAGTGAAACATGGACGATAAATAGTTTGGACAAGAAGAGAATAGAAGCTTTCGAAATGTGGTGCTACAGAAGAATGCTGAAGATTAGATGGGTAGATCATATAACTAATGAGGAGGTATTGAATAGGATTGGGGAGAAGAGAAGTTTGTGGCACAACTTAACTAGAAGAAGGGATCAGTTGGTAGGACATGTTCTGAAGCATGAAGGGATCACCAATTTAGTATTGGAGGGTGGCGTGGAGGGTAAAAATCTTTGAGGGAGACCAAGAGATGAATACACCAAGCAGATTCAGTAGGATGTAAGTTGCAGTAGGTACTGAGAGATGAAGAAGCTTGCACAGGATAGAGTAGCATGGGGGCTGCATCAAACCAGTCTCAGGACTGAAGACCACAACAACAACAACATGATCTATTGTAAGTCTACTGGACCAGCAAGGGGACTGCAATGTGGGATTGGAGCCACCCACATGTTTGTTTCCTCCCTATGTTTATCATCACATACTCAAACAGGTAGGTTACTTCCTGTCTAGCATTAACATAAAATCCTGTAACATTGTTTTGTGTACTAAATATGCTGTTCAGTGCCTCCCTCACATCACATGGCATATGATATGTATAATATCTCCCATTACAATATCTCCCTTACAAAATTTGGGAATGATGTGTTTACAACATTTGGTTACCTACTATGTTTGCCAAATGATGTACGTCAGGCTGAATCAAAAAGTGTTCACATATGTGTATGAAACATTAATAAATAGAGCTAAATGATATGAAACAATGAACTAGTGAGGTGATTCACACAGATATACTAAGATACTATTCCTAATTTTTACAGTACACAATATGAAAATCATTTATTAGATATTTAATGGCATTGTCCCATTTCAGAATTGTAAAAGGATCTACTCATTTAGTGTCATGGCATACGTGGCATATATGTATCAAATTCTAAATTACAAATCTATTACAAAATTATATAGTCATATGAATCTGCAAACGTAGTGTGTATTTTCTTCCAGACCTGGGATCATATGCATCCGTGTTAAAAGGTCTTGTATTCTATAGTAAATTTAACAGTACTTGAGATTTTAACAATTTGCTTTGCTTACCAGTAGCTCCTCTTAGCTTTATATGTCCAGTGGACATTTCCACAAAATTCTTACTACACTTGACCTTGTCTCTACATTGTTCAGATATACCACTAATCGGGCTACCTGTATCAATCAGTTACCTTCCCACTTATTAATCTTAAGTTAAATGAAAGGGCACCCAAAATCTGAATCATCTTCTCTGTTATTAGACACTTCATGTAAAAAAAGACTTTCAGTTTCATCAACTGTCTTTACAGGGTTTTATAAACTTTACTGGTATCATAGCATTACTTTGGTTACTTATGTTGCTAGGTAAAGATTGTACACAGTGAGCGAATTACATGGCACATCTAACATTACATATTACAAAGGAACACAAAACACATTACTGTCGAAATTACACTTCTTGTTTATATCCTCTATCACTTACTTTCACCAGTTTGGATATAAATTTAGATTAATCAAAGCTAACTTATTCTAGAATGCACATTTATCTATGTTATCATCAATCTGGTCCCAAAAAAACTTCAGAAAAATTTCACCTTTATTCTGTGGGTGTACAGATAACTCACCTTTGCTTTTGGATCATTACTCTGCATGAAATTAATGTAAAACTGCTTTGACTGAACTGATATTCCATGACTCTCACTTACTACATCACATACCTTACCTGTATTGTCAACATCATTCACAAATAATTCTGAAATTTCGTTATTCTTAAACTCGACAATTACCGGATCATCATCATCATCATCCAAAATTACTTCATCGACAACATTGCTAACCATTCAAGTCTCATCGCCATCAAAGCCACTTACTTCACCTACATTCATTTGCAATGAGCCACCAGACTCAGACTTACCATCCTCAGTTACTTCACAGCTCTCATTCACGTTCACATCTACATCATAAATATCAACAAGTTCAGATCCAATACATTCATCACCTGATTTACATTCATCAATAACACTGTTTTCCAACCAAGAGAAGAAATTGTCAGTGCATAGCATATCAAAATTATTACTTCTCACATTCTGGTTTGTGATAGCATGTACATCACCATAATGGAACATAGAATCTCAAAACTTCTGTTCCAAATACAAACAAGAAATCTGATAATCCTTCTGTTCAATTTCAAGTACATGTGCCATATAGTTAAAGATGCTATTACTGTCTAATGCCAAGTGTAACTTGGGGGTCTTGTGCTGCTTGTTTCCTTGTCCCAAACTGTGGACCTCCATTGAGGCGAACTGCTGTTTAACAAGTTGTTACTTCTGTGATTGTTTCTTCTATTAAAATGCCCATGATTATCCCCATTATTCCTATCCCGCTGATGATCGAAATTTCTCTCTCTATTGACACTTTGATCCTGACAGAAGTTACTGTTACCTCTGATTCTGTAATTACTCCCATTGTGGTTCCTATCATTCCAATTATTATGGTACGTACTTCTTTCTACTGCCCTATCCAGCCTGTCAATATATCATAAAAATTGTTCAAGGCAACCATCAGGTCTGTGTACTAAATACCACTGCAACCTTTCTGCTAAGCCCCTTTTAAGTCCATCACTCGAGGTCATTTCATAAAATGGTGTGTCAAGGTGAGTTAATTTTTTAAGTTTGTTCTCACAAAACTCTTTCAAAGTACCATCCCTATTCCTATAATTATGACCATTCAAAAACTCATTTTCGATTCTCTGTTGTTTAGCTTCTTACCAAAATTTATTTAAAAAACTTTTCTGGAAACTTTGCTATGTTTCCCACTGACTTAAATTTAAATATACCCAAAATAGAGCTTTGCCTTCAAGACATATTGTATCAAATTTAATTTTTTGATTTTCATTCATCCCTAACACAAAACTATCTCTACAGTGGTGCAGAAAATCCACTGGATGTAAATTGTCTGATGGAAAAACTTTTGATTGGCGTGTTGGACCATGCAATACCATTGTTTGCACACAGTTTTTTGTGAATACAATTTCCCTGAAATGGTGAAATCTTTTGATCTACAACACTTACATTAGTTTGCATATTGTTTTCAATGTTTACAATAATTGGGTTTAAACTGGCGATATTTTGTTCCATTTTTTCCATTATAGCCTTTTGTTCAACTTTGACATCATCAACATTCTTTGTTTGTCTCACTGATTCAGCTACTAACTAATTTTTCTAAACAATAAATTTATTTTGTAAGACATCAGGATTTTCATTACACTTTTTAATCCCTGTGAAAAACCATTTTTTAACTCTGAAACGTGATTACTAAGTTGACCTATCTGATGATGTACTTTTCTATTTTAGAATTGCTTTCAGTTCTTACTTCAGTTTACTGATCGTTAACTGCACTAAATTTGCTACTGTTATTTGTCTTAATTTCCTCTAGTTTTGCCAAAATTAACTGCAAAATATCAGTTTTTACCGTTTCCTTACCAACTATGATTTCATTCAGCTCAGATGTGTCCTGGCCGTATCCTACAGCTTTCACTCCTACCCTCATCCCTATTCATTTTGTTAACAGACATGTGAGTCCATGAAAAAATGAACTTGACAAATAAATTTAACTTATCTTTGCTTTTTGATATCCCTGGTTGTAGTTGTAAAGTCCTCTTTGATTCGATCTGCTCTGCCATTGTTGGTAGTACATTGTCACTGTTGATATGATATGATTTGTTTTGTTGGGAAGCCCCTCAGTCTTCTTTGTTTGTGTCATTGGAAATTCATTCACACACAAATTGTAAATGCTACAGACATAGCTTCATTATTAGACAATTGATCATGGATGACATCAGTACTTGTAATCTACCCCTCCACCTTTGTTGTTGCTACTGTCATCAATGGTAAAGTCATGTCAGACAATTCGAGAGGAGTAAGATTTACAACAAACTTTGTACTTACATTGTCCCTCGTAGTTGGCTCCAGCCCTTCATGTCTAGGGGTCTCATTCTTGAAACTGAAATTTTTACATTTTTTGTTCTCATATTCTAATTGACGTAAATAAACTTGAAGAATGCCCGTGCAGATTTTGTTTTTCTTTTTTACGTTTAATTGCATTGTATTTTGCTATATCACACTGTCTTTTGAATTTTCACATTAACAAAGCCAAAATTACATTGTTCTTACTATTTTGGAAGTCATGTCTCACCACATCAGAGGCATGCCCAATACTACTTCCTCACAATATTCCAAATGGGTTTACAAATTTTCTTGACAAATGAATTTCTATTACTTTATAAATGGGATCCAGAAATAAACACAATAAACTGATCCAAATTGTGTAATTAATAATGTTGTTGTTGTTGTTGTCTTCAGTCCTGAGACTGGTTTGATGCAGCTCTCAATGCTACTCTATCCTGTGCAAGCTTCTTCATCTCCCAGTACCTACTGCATCCTATATCCTTTTGAATCTGCTTGGTCTCCCTCCTCAATTTTTACCCTCCACGCTGCCCTCCAGTACTAAATTTGTGATCCCTTGATGCCTCAGAACATGTCCCACCAACCGATCCCTTCTTCTAGTCAAGTTGTGCCACAAACTCCTCTTCTTCCCAATTCTATTCAGTACCTCCTCATTAGTTATATGATCTACCCATCTAATCTTCAGCATTCTTCTGTAGCACCACATTTCGAAAGCTTCTATTCTCTTCTTGTCCAAACTATTTATTGCCCGTATGTTTCACTTCCATACATGGCTACACTCCATACAAATACTTTCTGAAACGACTTCCTGACACTGAAATCTATACTCGATGTTAACAAATTTCTCTTCTTCAGAAATGCTTTTCTTGCTGTTGCCAGTCTACATTTTATATCCTCTCTACTTCGACCATCATCAGTTATTTTGCTCCCCAAATAGCAAAACTCCTTTACTACTTTAAGTGTGTCATTTCTTAATCTAATTCCCTCAGCGTCACCCGACTTAATTTGACTACATTCCATTATCCCCATTTTTTTGTTTTTTGTTTTTTTGGTGTTCATCTTATACCCTCCTTTCAAGACACTGTCCATTCCGTTCAACTGCTCTTCCAAGTCCTTTGCTGTCTCTGACAGAATTACAATGTCATCGACAAACATCACAGTTTTTATTTCTTCTCCATGGATTTTAATACCTGCTCCAAACTTTTCTTTTGTTTCCTTTACTGCTTGCTCAATATACAGTTTGAATAGCATCAAGGAGAGGCTACAACCCTGTCTCACTCCCTTCCCAACCACTGCTTCCCTTTCATATCCCTCGACTCTTATAACTGCCATCTGCTTTCTGTACAAATTGTACAGGGTGTTTCAAAAATGACCGGTATATTTGAAACGGCAATAAAAACTAAACAAGCAGCGATAGAAATACACCGTTTGTTGGAATATGCTTGGGACTACAGTACATTTTCAGGTGGACAAACTTTTGAAATTACAGTAGTTACAATTTTCAACAATAGATGGCGCTGCAAGTGATGTGAAAGATATAGAATACAAATCAGTCTGTGGGTGCGCCATTCTGTACGTTGTCTTTCTGCTGTAAGCGTGTGCTGTTCACAACGTGCAAGTGTGCTGTAGACAACATGGTTTATTCCTTAGAACAGAGGATTTTTCTGGTGTTGGAATTCCACCACCTGGAACACAGTGTTGTTGCAACAAGACGAAGTTTTCAATGGAGGTTTAATGTAACCAAAGGACCGAAAAGCGATATAATAAAGGATCTGTTTGAAAAATTTCAACGGACTGGGAACGTGACGGATGAACGTGCTGGAAAGGTAGGGCGACTGCGTACGGCAACCACAGAGGGCAACGCGCAGCTAGTGCAGCAGGTGATCCAACAGCGGCCTTGGGTTTCCGTTCGCCATGTTGCAGCTGCGGTCCAAATGATGCCAACGTCCACGTATCGTCTCATGCGCCAGAGTTTACACCTCTATCCATACAAAATTCAAACGCGGCAACCCCTCAGCGCCGCTACCATTGCTGCACGAGAGACATTCGCTAACAATATGGTGCACAGGATTGATGACGGCGATATGCATGTGGGCAGCATTTGGTTTACTGACGAAGCTTATTTTTACCTGGACGGCTTCGTCAATAAACAGAACTGGCGCATATGGGGAACCGAAAAGCCCCATGTTGCAGTCCCATCGTCCCTGCATCCTCAAAAAGTACTGGCCTGGGCCGCCATTTCTTCCAAAGGAATCATTGGCCCATTTTTCAGATCCAAAACAAATACTGCATCACGCTATCTGGACATTCTTCGTGAATTTTAGGTGGTACAAACTGCCTTAGACGACACTGCGAACACCTCGTGGTTTATGCAAGATGGTGCCCGGCCACATCGCACGGCCGACGTCTTTAATTTCCTGAATGAATATTTTGATGATCGTGTGATTGCTTTGGGCTATCCGAAACATACAGGAGGTGGCGTGGATTGACCTCCCTATTCGCCAGGCATGAACCCCTGTGACTTCTTTCTGTGGGGACACTTGAAAGACCAGGTGTACTGCCAGAATCCAGAAACAATTGAACAGCTGAAGCAGTACATCTCATCTGCATGTGAAGCCATTCCGCCAGACACGTTGTCAAAGGTTTCGGGTAATTTCATTCAGAGACTACGCCATATTATTGCTACGCATGGTGGATTTGTGGAAAATATCGTACTATAGAGTTTCCCAGACCGCAGCGCCATCTGTTGTTGAAAATTGTAACTACTGTAATTTCGAAAGTTTGTCTGCCTGAAAATGTACTGTTGTCCCAAGCATATTGCAACAAACGGTGTATTTCTATCGCCGCTTGTTTAGTTTTTATTGCCGTTTCAAATATACTGGTCGTTTTTGAAACACCCTGTAAATAGCCTTTCGCTCCTGGATTTTATCCCTGCCACCTTCATAATTTGAAAGAGAGTATTCCAGTCAACATTGTCAAAAGCTTTCTCTAAGTCTACAAATGCTAGAAACGTAGGTATGCCTCTCCTTAATCTTTCTTCTAAGATCTTGCTCACCAGATGGTAGAGTTTTGTCAGGACTGGCTCTCCCAAGGCTGACAGTAGTTCTAATGGAATGTTGTCTACTCCCGGGGCCTTGTTTCGACTCAGGCCTTTCAGTGCTCGGTCGAACTCTTCACGCAGTATAGTATCTCCCTTTTTCATCTTCATCTACATCCTCTTCCATTTCCATAATATTGTCCTCAAGAACATTGGCTCTGTATAGACCCTCTATATACTCCTTCCACCTTTCTGCTTTCGCTTCTTTGCTTAGAACTGGGTTTCCATCTGAGCTCTTGATATTCATGCAAGTGGTTCTCTTTTCTCCGAAGGTCTCTTTAATTTTCCTGTAGGCAGTATCTATCTTACTCCTAGTCAGATACATCTCTTCATCCTTACATTTGTCCTCTAGCCATCCCAGCTTAGCCATTTTGCACTTCCTGTCGATCTCATTTTTGAGACTTTTGTATTCCTTTTTTCCTGCGTCATTTACTACATTTTTGTATTTTCTCCTTTCATCAATTAATTTCAGTATCTCTTCTGTTACCCAAGGACTTCTACTAGCCCTTGTCTTTTTACCTACTTGATCCTCTGCTGCCTTCACTACTTCATCCCTCAAAGCTACCCATTCTTCTTCTACTGTATTTCTTTCCCCCATTCCTGTCAATTGTTCCCTTATGCTCTCCCTGAAACTCTGTACAACCTCTGGTTCTTTCAGTTTCTCCAGGTCCCATCTCCTTAAATTCCCACCTTTTTGCAGTTTCTTCAGTTTTAATCTACAGTTCATAACCAATAGATTGTGGTCAGAGTCCACATCTGCCCCTGGAAATGTCTTACAATTTAAAAGCCGGTTCCTAAATCTCTGTCTGACCATTATATAATCTATCTGATACCTTTTAGTATCTCCAGGGTTCTTCCATGTGTACAACCTTCTTTCATGATTCTTGAACCAAGTGTTAGCTATGATTAAGTTATGCTCTGTGCAAAATTCTACCAGGCGGCTTCCTCTTTCATTTCTTAGCCCAAATCCATATTCACCTACTACGTTTCCTTCTCTTCCTTTTCCTACTGTCGAATTCCGGTCACCCATGACTATTAAATTTTCGCCTACCTTCACTACCTGAATAATTTCTTTTATCTCATCATACATTCCTTCAATTTCTTCATCATCTGCAGAGCTAGTTGGCATATAAACTTGTACTACTGTAGTAGGCGTCAGTTTCGTGTCTATCTTGGTCACAGTAATGCGTTCACTATGCTGTTTGTGGTAGTTTAGCCACACTCCTATTTTCCTATTCATTATTAAAGCTACTCCTGCATTACCCCTATTTGATTTTGTATTTATAGCCCTGTATTCACCTGACCAAAAGTCTTGTTCCTTCTGCCACCGAACTTCACTAATTCCCACTATATCCAACTTTAACCTATCCATTTCCCTTTTTAAATTTTCCAGCCTACTTGCCTGGTTAAGGGATCTGACATGCCATGCTCCGATCCGTAGAACACCAGTTTTCTTTCTCCTGATAGTTACGTCCTCTTGAGTAGTCCCCGCCCGGAGATCCGAATGGGGGACTATTCTACCTCAGGAATATTTTACCCAAGAGGACGCCATCATCATTTAATCATACAGTAAAGCTGCATGCCCTCGGGAAAAATTACAGCCATAGTTTCCCCTTGCTTTCAGCCGTTCGCAGTACCAGCACAGCAAGGACGTTTTGGTTATTGTTACAAGGCCAGATCAATCATCGAGACTGTTGCCCTTGCAACTACTGAAAAGGCTGCTGCCCTTCTTCAGGAACCACACATTTGACTGGCCTCTCAACAGATTCCCGTCCGTTGTGGTTGCACCAACGGTATGGGTATCTGTATAGTTGAGGCACGCAAGCCTCCCCACCAATAGCAAGGTCCATGGTTCATGGGGCGGAATTAATAATAGAAGTTTTAAACATGCCAAATATTTTGTAACTCCAAATGTTTAAAAAAAAATTAAACTGTACATTCAGAGCTAGTACATATTGATAGTAACAATGAAAATAAAGTAATTAAATTTCATAGGTTTAGCTTAAAATATAACATATTGTGTATAAAATTATATGAAATTTTCAGGTAAACAGTTGAGATAATATTGACATGTCCAAGATTCGAAAATTATTTGTAGTATCAACTACCTCCGTTGAGGAAAAGTAGTGCTACAGGAGGGTGTCCCTTTATAGTATCTGTTTTGGGTGGTTGCATGGTGGATGCCAGTTGATGTGGTGGGGGGGTAATTGAGTAATTGAATACACAGTTGGATGGGATATGATGCAGCTGTACTGTGTAATGCTTTCAATGGGTCATTACTATGATGTAACAACTGTCTAGGGCAACAGAGTGGTACAATGAGTATATATTTCATTATTGTTTAATTATAAAGTGCTTTAGCTCATAATATGTAAGTTTATTTTATTTTTCTTTAGTTAAACAAAGATTAAACTATAAATTTGCTCTTACGTATTTATCTTGGTAAATAAAGACAGCTATTCTTTACATGCTTACAAAGTATGCCATGCACCCACTCATATTATGGAAATCGTAATAGAATGTAGTCCAGACTGGATTTGCATATGCTGTATATATAACTTGTGAATGCTGGGTATATCACTAAAGATTAAAGATAAAAAAGGGGGAGAAGGGATGGGTGAGAAGATAACTTTTTTAGAAAAAACACCAAGAGGAAGGGACAGCATGGATGGAAAATAAAAAGAACACTGACACAGGTTAAAAATTGAATACCATGCATGAGCATAAATTAACTGGCAAACTGTGAATGAAAAGTAAAGTTACATTGCACATCATATTAAAAAATGGTGGAAAGGTAACAGAGGCACAAGAACAACATATGAAAGCATGAATGTATATAGGAAAAATAATAAGCAGGATATACTGCGGAACTTGGAAGCAATTTGTGTGAGCAGTAGGCTATCAAATATATGGAAAAACTATTTTCAGCAGGACAGTATTTTTTTCGTTGTTAGTATACTGTAATGACGCATTTCTTGGTCTTTGCTGTATGACATCCTATTTCATATGCTTTGTTTCTAAGCAATTTTGGATCTTGTATTTGGCTTTTTGAATGTGTTCAGCTTTGTCTTGTACTATTCATGACATCTCATGACAATGTTTGTTACTTTGTGTGTAATGTCATGTTTTTTTCACTTAGTTGTACTTTGATGTTTGTACTTGTGCATCACTCCATACTTTCTGTATGAAGCTCCTTATCTCCTTTGGTATGTACATTTTAATATATGTCTTTCTAAATTTAGGTCAATTTTATTATTTGGTAAGTACCTTAAAAATGCTATGTTCCTCACAACTTCCATAACGTTTCTGCAGATATTCTGAAGATGAGTTTACTCAAAATGTGTCAGAAAAGTTGAGTTACTGAACATCAAGCGACTAAATTTTTCTCCAGCGACCATAGCAGCCATGCATAAAAAAGTTTTATATCTATAAAAATGGTCACATGCTCCTTATGTGGCTATGTCACACCTCAAATTGTGAACATGGCATGAATGTATAATGAATGTACTCTCAAAAGCACAGGTATTGTGGCATAATTTGTTGACATGACATGTCAGGAAAGGGATATGTTAATATTGGTGTGTTACTCATAAACATTAACATCACAGACGCTATAATTTTGATTATGAGCTAGGAACACTGCTGTCATGTCATGTGACAACCAAGTTTAAATAAGTATGTGAATCATGCCTGGACCTCAACATGGTTATGTGGCTGTACAATATGTCAATGACAAACAGCAGCAAGATACCATATTTACCAATCCAATCCATTCCCACCAACACTACATGGGTCACTGAGATCATCACACTTCAAAATTAAGAACTTCTAAACCACTGCTTATAGGAACACATTTTACATAAAACCACATTCAACAACCACAAGTGAGTGCTCACTTAATAAACTGAAAATTTTTCCACTATGTAAAAATGAGTGTTGTGAAGTTATTTTGTCTGCTCACATCAGAGAACTGGACAGAAAATGCAAGAGGATGTGTTATCTGTCTCTAAACTGAAAAGCAAGCAGCGCTTGTGAGTGGGGAAGCTGCCTTTCATGGAAGGAAAGCCATACAGGATGACTAAGAACTAATTTCTCTCTAGCATTGTAGAACAGTGTGCTGAGATTTACATCCATTAGTCCATATGCTTTTGTTTCATTAGTATTATTACTAATTCATATGTGTATTTCATTTAGCATTAACACACTTTGTGGAAAATAAATACATCTGGGCATGTCTGCATACTGCATCACCTGTGACTCATAAGGTAAGCTTCAGAAGGGTTGGTTTGACTTCTTGGAAAACCCTGTAGTTGCTTTTTGTGACATAGTGTAGCAGAGAGAATAGGGAACTGCCTACACACTCTTATTTTGCAGAGCTGTGAAGGAGGGAAGTATATGATCACAATATGGCAACCTATCTTCCCTTGCACTTCTAACCTCCACCCCCTGCCTTTCCACCGGTTACACCACCAGAATGTAATTTATCCCTTAATGCTGCACTACTCAACTTAGATGTGGTACACCCATTTGTTTATAACCTATGTTACTTAAGTGTATCCTAAAGTGATGTTCCATTGCCCACTCAACCTCCACAACATCCCACTCTACCTGAATGTAACTCCAAATCCCAGCTCCTTGTCACAGGGATCATATCCCTTTGCAAGATGCAGGTTCAAGACCTTCAGAATTCACCCACCCAGCACTTCCTACTCCAGTCCTGTCACAGGATTATCCTACAGCATCAGAGGATGGGCCATCTGATAAAGCAGCCATGTCATATACTAACTCCACTGCAATCATTGTGCAGCTTTTTATATTTGTATGACTACCCACCAGCCGTTCACCAGGATTAATAGCTACTACCAAACTGTGGCTGAGAGCAAAGTAGACTGCCTTGGAGCACAACATGCAGTTGAACATAACATGCTTGATTTGAATGGCTGCGTCACAGCCCAGACCATCTGGATCATCCTCTCCATCACCAGCTTTTCTAAATTGCACAGATGAAAGTTATACTTCAACACATTCTCTGCTCTTGAAATTATCCTGACCTCAACATATGGCAACTTCTGACCCCACACTCTCCATCTAACAGTTTCTGCCTCTGTTTCATCACCTCTTCCCAACTTGGGTTCCCTCACTCTCAGTGTCTGCTGCCCTCTGCCAGCACACCCACCCATCTTTCCCCTTTCCTGCTCCTCTCCTTTTCCACTCCCTGTTCCCCCCTCCCCTCCCCAACTCCCACCCCAAAGCCTCCCAACACTGTGAATGGTGGCAGCCTTGTCATGCCTCCATCTAGGCTGTGTACACTACACCAGACAGTGCTCTGTTCCCACCCATACCCTGCTATCCCTTCCCCTTTCCCATCTCCTCCAGACTGCTACTTTTATTCCATGTGACAGTTGCAAAAGCTAAGTATGTAGCAGTCTTTTCATTGTACCTATCTGGAACTCAGTGAGATATCTTTATCATGAAAAGCAGTCTATTATTTTCCTTATATTGTTGTTATCTCATCATTTGTAATTTTAAGTAAGCCACTGTGACATTTTTCTGCTTTATTTCATCACTGATTGTCCTGTGTCAAAATACTGCGTTGCTATACTGGCTGAAAAATGGGGGTGGCGGGGGGGGTGGGGGGGGTGGGGGGGGTGGGGGGTGGGGGGTGGGGGGTGGGGGGTGGAAGCTGAACACTGACTACTTTAAATGATGTTGCTGACAGGTGCATGTTTATGTTTCACAGTTCTTTACTTTCACTGTTCACAACCCCCCCCCCCCCCCCTCCCCCCCCCCCCCCCCCCCCCCCCCAGTAATACACAGTTATATGGCCTGTGCAATATAGTTTAACTTTCGATAAGCCATAAGCCTCATTAGTGTGTTGCAGGCAAACATCCACATACTGCCACAGTAGTTAACTGTTCAACATCTATGAGCAGTAAAAGCCAAACCACACAATTCGCATTTTTTTCAGGATAATAAGCTATGTACTGAACAGACACCATCATTGTTTTAACATGTGGGCTATTTGTATCACACTTATTCCAAAGTTAAGTTGATACATTGTTGTTGATCTAACCAATAGGTATTCGTCGTCTGAAACTCAGCCATGGACTGACTGTCTCAGGTCCAAAAATTGGGCTCTTATATATCCTCACAATAACAGGCACTGAAACTACACATTGTTTGATGTTTAATTTACAGAAATCACAATTAAAACTTAACTCATTAAATTAACTGAATACAACAAAAAAATTCCATCTTTTTAACAGTTCCTTCTACTACAAGATTTAGGCCAAATTATTTGTTTAAATGATGAAATTAACAGATCTAGTTATGCAAACAATACTTTCGACAAAACTGTTAATTACTTTGGAATTAATTAAGTGCTGGCTTTGGTAACATGTTTTTGAATAGAGTCAAATAGATACTTGAAGAATACTATTAGTTGTTCCTCCAAATGTTTACAATTAGTACAGAATTTATATTTGATTAAAAGTCAATAATAGAGTATAAGTTATGAAAAAATTACTGATTTCGCCCTGTAATGCAAGATACTGAATAGGCACATTCAAAATAAATTAGAAAAATCAATTACATACATGAAACTTACCACAAAACTATATCTGGTGTTATATTCTTTAAAACTGAGGGCCAACCTTTCTTTTTTATGAAAATGCAGATTATACTCATGTATGTTAATGGTAATTAGTTAAAAGTGAAGAAATGAATTTTAAGGAGGCAGATAGCAAAATAAGAGGGGAAGTTACCCCACCATGTCCATCGTGAAGAACTACTGTTCTCTACTTATTATTAATTGTAGGCACTCTGAGAGTGTGTACCTGTGCTTAAGCTGTACTACCTCTTGAGCTTGGTATCCTGCTATTCCCATGAGTCTCTCACATACCACACTAGCCAAGTTTACTCAGCACCTTACAACCTCACTGTCATTATATTGCTTACATTGGTCTTAAGAAAATGTCTTTCAGCTTCTTGCAAGGACAACAAATTCTCTCCTTCCACATAGTGAAGTTACTTATTGTGTTACTGACAAATTTTATCCAACAATAGTGTTATCTCCTCAGTGATGCCCTACTGTTTTTCACCTCCACTTTTGTCCATTCCATTGAGAATGAAAGAGAGAGGAAAAAGTAAGTTCATTATCTCTTTCTCATAGCTGCTCTCTAACATCTATGGCTTACCTACCTCTTCATGGTTATTATGTATCAAAGTTCATAAACACCTTACAACTATAAAATAAATTGTGATTCTTGAGTTTCTCCCAGCGTATTTGATAATCAAAATATCCACGGGTGTACTGCCGGTCTACATTGTCCAACGGGCACAATATTTCGGCGATCGAACGTGTCACCATCATCAGGTGAACAGATGGACTGAGCTCCTGTGAACGTGCTGGCACAGAGATCCGTACGTTATGGCTGCCCAGGGGGAACTGGGTTCGGTCGCGGCGGCGGCCGATTTAAATACCCTCCGCCCGCGGCGCGCTTCCCCCGCCGTCCGCGTCCCGCGCCACGGTCGCGCGGTGGAACAGATTGCGACGGCATCTGAGATGGCATTGGTGTGATGGCTCTGTCTGCCGTGGTTGTCACAACTATACGTTTGCTCGATTTACTCTTGATTAACCCAATCGCTGGTTCCCAAGCCTTGCTAAGATTATAGCCACAGTCATGGTTTACTTGGTCGTCATTGGTGCGAATTTTGATGGCCTCTCTAACAACGCTGTCCCAGTATCTCAACGTCTGTACCAGAATCCTCGTGCCTTCATACTCCATAGCGTGATTTTCCGACAAATAATGTTCAGCAACCGCCGTCTTGCTCGGATACATCAGTCAGGTGTGCCTCTGGTGTTCACGGCATCGATCCTCGACGGTACGCATTGTCTGACCAATATACGACTTGCCACATTGACATGGAATCTGGTACACGCTGGCTTTCCTCAAACCGAGGTCATCTTTGGCTCTCCCCACCAGTGCACGAGTTTTATTCGGAGGACAAAACACAGTTCCGACCTGGTGTTTCTTCAAATACGCTTCTTCCGATACACCCCATGACCTAGGGTGCCATCAGCCCTTCTCTTGACCAAGACGTCAAGGAAAGATAATTTACCCTCCGTTTCAGTCTCCATAGTGAATTTGATGTTGGGGTGTATGGAGTTTAGATGTGTAAGGAAGTCAAGGAGTTTATCCATACCATGTGGCCATATCACGAACGTGTCATCCACAACGGAAAAAACAAGTAGGTTTCCATTCGGATGTCGACAGGGCTTCCTCCTCGAAGTTCTCCATGTACAAATTTGCTACCACCGGTGAGAGTGGGCTACCCATGGCAACTCCCTCCATTTGTTTGTAGTATTCTCCATTAAAAAGTTCAGTGGTCTTCTCGTCAAACTTCTGACTAATCAATTCTAGTGACTCTCGCAGGGGTACCCTCGTAAACAAGGAAACGACATCAAAACTCACCATGATATCTGACTCATTAAACCTGAAGCTACCAAGGCGTTTAAGAAAATCCACAGAATTATGGATGTGATGAGGGCATTTAACCACATAAGGACTTAATATTCCCGTCAGGTGTTTGGGCAACAAATATGTAGGTGCCCTGATGTTGCTGACAATGGGGCGTAATGGTACCCCCTCTTTGTGAACCTTCGGGAGTCCATATAGTCTAGGTGGTACCGGACCTTGGGGTAACAATTTCTTAGTGTCACCCTCCGGTAAATCTGCATCCTTGAGAAGCAGCCTCGTCTTGTTCTCCACCTTCTTTGTAGGGTCAACGCTGATCTTCCGGTAGGAATCGTTGTTTAGCAGGCTCTGCATCTTATCAGTGTAGTCCTTATGGAAGACAACAACTGTAGCATTGCCTTTGTCAGCCGGTAAGACAACAATTTCAGAGCGCCACCGCGACCGAACCCAGTTCCCCCTGGGCAGCCATAGCGTACGGATCTCCGTGCCGGCCCATTCACAGGAGCTCAGTCCGTCAGTTCACCTGATGATGGCGACATGTTTGATCGCCGAAATATTGTGCTAGTTGGACACTGTAGACCGGCAGTACACCCGTGGATATTTTGATAAAATAAATTACTGCCACATCTGCTAAATAAGGGAATGCTAAGAATGAACAGTTTACTCACCTTCAGAATTTTCACCAGTTTTCACATTCAGTTCCTTTGAACTGCCCCTGTCTGCCTTCTGTTTAAAGAATAATTATTCTTGGAACAGGATAATATAAAAGGAAATCTCTGTTTTCGCATCTTCTTACTGTATTACAACCTACTGCTGTCACCTTATATTTTTGCACTCTGGTCAATCAGTCTAAAGTGAGTGAAAAAACTTGCACTTATGTCTACTGGCAACATCAGTGACTATGTAAATTACATATACTCAAACGCATAAATCTAGTAGAACCTCTTTCTATCCTTTACAGCTGTTTGTTCCAGATATTCCATGTAATTACACACCAGTTCCAGGGTTCTGTAGTCACTCTGCTTTACATGCCTTTTACCGCAACTGTTCTTCAATTAAGCAGTAATTGCTTCCAGAATCTATCATCAAGGCTGCTTTTCTCTCTCTCTCTCTCTCTCTCTCTCTCTCTCTCTCTCTCTCTCTCTCTCTCTCTCTCTCCCCCTCTCCCTCTCTTCAAAAGTGTGCATATATCCCCTGCTTTTCTTATGTGACAAATTCATAAAATACTAGTTATCCATACTGACATGAAACAAATATCACATTAATCTACTGAGCATACTTCTGTGGTATCTACAAGAGAAAACCTATTCTACAAACTATTGCTTCACGGTAGGAGTCATGCATTAACTTTTCACAAATTACATTTCTTAAACACATTTATTTCAAATAATCGCTACTGCAGCCACTGCACTGGATAATAGCAACTGAACTAGCAACTGAATCAGTGTCTTTCTACTACTCTGTACGGATGAATTATTCTATTTTTCACATTGATATGATCACTACTCATGCAGATGCAGTAAATCTTAGCAGATTATTTCCTTATCTCTTGTAGTTGCTTGATCCAGACTTTCTCCAAAGTATCACCACCAACAGATCAACCCATTCACAATTGCAAGTAATACCTTCACCTCCTCTGGTTGATCGTCTTATCTGGGTCGAATCTTGCTGTGGACCAAAAACTCAAGATACTATTTTCTCTTATATAGACATCTTACATCTAATAACTATATCTTCAGTCCCAAAATATATATGGGGAGCCCAGATGTCAAGGGGTCTAAGTGTCAAAATCATAGTTTTGAGAAAATACAAGTCAAAGTTTAACGGTTTTTGTAGGAGGGGACATGAGATTTTCACCATTCCGAACATTTCAGATGAATACTTGGGTCCGTAGCCTTTTATTACCAATGATAATAAATAGGTAGAACATCTGGTTTGTAGTTGATAGGTACAAATAATGGACAATATCATTTAGACCCTTTTACCTCTCACTTACAACAGAATAAAATGAAAATGCTCAGAGTACATACTAAACATAACACACACACATATTGTTATAACAGGACACAGTATTGTATCAGTAGTGTACTGATTGATTTACAAAATACAAATATTCAGGTTTAACACTTATCACTATGTGTCACAATCATTATCTGTGTCATAGATGTTACACATAGATGTTACACGAGTCCATAGCGACATTATCATGATCATGATCAGCATCATCATCATCCACATGAATACTAGGTGCAAATGGTTCACCAGTCTTTGTTTCATGGGATAAATGTTTATAAAATTGATGGTGTATCAGTGACACAAATTGCAGGAGTTCCATCAGGTCTTCATATTTTGTGTACTTGAGCTTTGGCTTCACAGCAATGGATTGAAGACTGGGAAGTTGTTTAGGCATTTTTCCTGTCTGTTGTTTTTTCATTGGCAGTTTCTGGTAAGGCAGAATACCTTTAGCTGGTGTTGTCTTATAAAGAAGGGTATTTGGGTTTGCCTTTTCAAAATGAAGTACCTGAATTCCTCGTATTCATGGCACAGTGACCCTAAAGTACCAGTTTAGTGGTTGCAGATCAATGAATTCTTCATCTGCCATTTTGTAACAACAAATTTTCGAATTTCTGTGGCAGCCAGATCCATCCAGTCTTCCAGTATACAAACATCACATTGGTTCATCTTTCTTTTAAGTTCAATGATCCCAAAGTCCTGGTCACATTCATTGTATGAATGTCCAAAAACGAGGAAATAGTGATCAACAGTTTCAATTTGGGTGTTTGTAACAATATAACAACAAAATTTTAATATTATATGGCTCTTGTTCTGGCCTTTACAGTTGTCACTGAAGTCTGAGATGCGCTTCACAGTGTGAGGAAGACTCTGGTTAAGTTGTGAATATTGTCGCATATAGTAGGCTTTCGAGTTCATCACATGTGGTGTCAGCAACATCTTTTGAAAATCAAAGCATAGTGCAACATGGTTGTTGCCCTTTAATTCTTCACATTTTCTTTTGGCTTCTTTTCCCGCTTCTCCCTTACTGAGGTGAAATTCTTTTTCAACTTCAGCTGCCTTTTTTTTGTCAGGGGTACCATGTACAACTTTCATTTGCAACCTGTTACTAGTTAGACAGATATCAATATGAGGTCTCTAAAAGCTTAGATTAAATTCTGTCCTGAATATATGTCTGTACAAACTTTCACTTGCAGGTTTCACTTTTTTGTCTTCGTAGCAAAATGTTTCATACATTTTATACATCATTGCCACACTTAAGTTTGAATGTAAGTACTTTCAGTTTGGAGCTCTTGCTCTATTACAATGGCTTGAGTGCATCTGGAATCTTCTTATATGCTCCTTGTTATGGCAATTGTGTTTGCTGGAATTTTATTTGAGGGCTCCTTCCTTCCCCGTTTGTACGTGGCGAAATGCCAGATGGGTATGATTTTTTTGTTAATGATAATGTTTCTTACCCTTTTGTTAGATATGTAAAGCGTTTCTACAAAAAAAGGTTTTCCACACTCAAAAACCATCTCGTTTATAAATACATGATACGTCTTTGTGTGTAGCAGCTGTGGTTCTCTTCCTCAACACAGACTGTATGCCTATGGCATCATTCAAGAACGATGTCTGAAGTTCCCAGGTACTTAGTTTCCAATAATCTCTAAATATTACTTCCCTCTGCTCATGGGGAATATTTTCATTACATTTGTACCTACATAGTTGATTGTACTCACATAACTTTCTAGCCCCATGCAGCATCTTATAACAATCGACAAAAGCCTGTCCTGTGTTCCTCAATTTCTTCCTCTTCTGAGATTTCCAGGTGTGCTCCCTTCTTACCCTTTTTTCCTGGGCTGAGGTTCAGGGGCAATAGCATTGGCTGGCAAGTCTTCAATTTGACCAGGTATTTGTTCTGCTGCTTCTTTTGTGTCATCTAAAAATAATGTATACTAAATCATGGTTTTTGTGACATTGGCTAACAACATTGTGGTATCTTAAATTGTATTAAAATGTAAACACAAAAATAAACACATTAGATATCTAGCTTTAGATGTATATAACTTGCAAAGGTAACATACCGGAAGAAGCTTCACTGGTTTCATCATTGTCATCAAAAGGATTCCAATCACTATCTTTGTCAGAATTGTGACCATCTCCAAACATTGGTGCATCACTCCTACTACTAATATAACTGTCATTGTCATTAATGGTGTCACTACAAAGGTTTCTGTTTCAGCCTCTTTTTTTTTAACAAAAAAAAAAAATCTCATTTTGTTCATTTTCATTCATTGCATCTGCTCGTGGCGGATCACAAGACATCCATTTCAGTTCATCGTTGATCCATTAACTCAGTTTTTTTATTATAGAGGGCAGCTAACCCTCTGACCGAACACGCTGAGTTACTGTGCCGGCTAACCTTGGGCATAGAATCTGTAAACAACTACTTTTTTTTTAAACAATTTGATACACAATTTCATTGTTTGTTGCTGCACTGATGAGAGGCCTAAAGTTTCTGTAATTCTACTACTTAATAAATAAATTGTTACCCAGTTATAAATACGTTGATCATTTGCACCTTAGGTTGAATGTCTTTCTCATTCCCATTCATTGTATACAAACAATATATTTACAATTGCTTTGTATGAAATGGCCAAATGTGACTAGTCATAGCACCAAATGGTCACGTGTCAGCTAGTCTTGTATGAAAGATAATGTGATGACACGCTTTGTCACTATCATTGATGTCTACTTCCAGGAACGGAATCTATTGCACTGTTTGGTGGTAAAGGGGTCCTAGTGATATTGGACCTCTAGTGCGCCACTGTTTAACTGCAATCCACCAAGTAGTCAAGGGACTTCATGTTAGAGGGCATGTACTGACGATAAAATCACTAGGATCCCTTTTATCACTGAACAGATTAGTATTATCACGTCCCATTCCTGTACTTAACCCATTTTTGCCAAAAATCTCACTTGGACCCCTTGACGACCCCTTGACCTCTGGGGTCCTATAAACTATTAATAGTGAAAAACTAGAGACACAGGAAGGTGGCATTGCTCCACTTGCTACAATTATACTCTTTAAACACTGGTACATAAGTGCTTTCTTTTCTTCCATTTATTCAGTGCATTAAGTGATAATTAATCGAAATCCTCAGCTGCTGACAGGTGTTATTGATATACCTTGATGGGGACAGCTGGAAAAGTGTGCCCCAACCGGGACTCGAACCCAGGATCTCCTGCTTACATGGCAAACGCTCTATCCATCTGAGCCACTGAGGACACAGATGAATAGCGCGACTGCAGGGACTTATCCCTTGCACGCTTCCCGTGAATCCCACATTCCCAACTGTCCACAATCTACATACATAATGTTCCTAATAGATATTAGCCCATCCACTCATTACTCATGCCAACTAAGTTGACAATTATCCAAGACCTGTTTCATAAAACTTCATTACTTAATGCGTACTATCTCAACCGTTAATGACAACAGTGTAGTTAGTTCACCTGGAAATATTTTCTTTAAAGAAATATTCATTATTTATTATACATGAAAACCCTCTGAACATAAATTTCAATGTTGCTAAAAGTTATTTGTTTTAACGATTGACATACTCATGATGTATCTGGAAGCATCCAAACAGAAATTTTAATTTTTCAGGAACTGAATATTTCAGGAGTTATTAATATTCAAAATGTTCATATTCCAGAATGTTTAAATACTGAAAATCTACATCTTTCCAAAATCCATTGATACTATTTTCAGCCTTAAATTTTCTATGCATGGTAGTTTTACTTTCTCTTAAATAATAATCTGTTAATTTGTAATTGCTCCAATCAGAAAATTTCACTTTTTAAAAATTATTTAATGAACTTTCTCTTTCACTCTAATCTCCTCTCCCATAAAACAGTTCCACATCAAAGAAATTCAGGGAGTGTAGGACCAGCAAACCCAGCACACACCTGGACAGACAAACATGGAAGTGGCTAGTTGTGCTGTCTTGGCAGGCATTGTTGTTGTTGTTGTTGTTGTTGGTCCTACACTCCCATGCATTTGTCTGATGTTGGTGTGATCAGCCATGACTGACTAGCTTTTATGTTTATGTTCTCATAAATATTTGGTAGCACCTGAAGATGAAGCTTTAAGTTTAGAAACCAGTCATAGAATAAATTAAGAAAATCAGTGGTAACTGAAGTGGGTTTTTGTTTTCTAAACATAAATGACAGCATGGATATATGCTTAAAATGTATGTTCGCCTGACAGTTGTTCATTGCAAACTAAAAGTATCAAAGAACCTTTCCCCAGGCTCAACGCTCTGCAAAAAGTCTTGTTTTTTCATACTTGTCTTATCAACAGTGAGGTCCCCACAGGGGCCACCCCACGAGTACAGAGTACTGGGGAAAACGGTGCTGGAGGTCACAGCTGCTGGCTTCATCTTCACAGAATTGCACATAACCAACTGTGCTTTGGCTGGCTGCTATGCAGATCATGGCTGGGTCATTTGTCATCAAAGGAGAATAAAAAGAAAGTAATGGTGTGATCATTGCATCATCTCAGCACAGGTGATAATGACTGAGGTATGTTGGAGATTGACAGGGATGGCTGTAGTGGGATTGCTGGTCAGTGTTGAGATTGTTGAGTTGCGGTTGAGGAGTGCTGGGCTGTGGAAGTCACAGGGTAGTGAGTGTGGTGACATGAGGCTCTGCTGGCGTGCTTAGAGGCAAGTGTCATGCTGTAGGAGCTGTGATGATTAGGAACTCATTGGCCAGTGAACTTGTAATTGTCATAGGTTTGACATCAATAAGAAATTTGCAGCAGTAGGTGAATTGTCTGAAAATGAAACCATTGTCAACCCGTCATTCCTCCTGCCAACCATCACCCACAATGATGTCAACTACTAGTTGCATGTTGATACCAATTGGCTGGAAGTGTTGCACATCAAGTCATACCTTGAATGTGTTGTCAGCATTCGGAATATTTAACATTCTTTCATGCTCCAGAGTGACGAGAATGGTGATGTCCTAGCAGTGTCTGTATCATTTGTGTTGGTTACATTAGCTGCTTGTAGTCTTTCTGGAGTCAGTCTACATGCATTGTCAAAGACCGGCATAGTACGAATTTGGTACACATTGTTATGTTTAGCCCCTTGTTGTTTAAATGTCACACATGTTGCCTGGGAAATGCAGGGAACACATTCAGGTGATGCATGCACACAGATCACAAAGTTTAACATATTGACCTGTTTCTGCAGTGAGTATTGCCATGCAGTATACCCTGTCAGAATAGCCTCCTCTGGCACCACTTGTGTATGCAGCAGCAGACTGCTGGTATTACTGGGTAGCAGGGTTCCGCTGCTGGTTTATCTGAGGGTAGCTCATCCAGGAAGAGATAGAAGTGACAGAGAAAATCCATGCCTAAAATCAATTCTGTAACATTAGCAACCAAGAACTGCCAAGGGAATTTCTCGCATAGGCCAACATTTACAGTGCAGCTGATAGTTTCGAAAAGTTTGTGGTGTGTAGTTGGATGGCTGGTGGTGTAAGCACAATTGGTGGTTTCTCCCTGAGAATGGTGCTCACTTCCAAGCTGGTGCTGACCAGGAAGTATTGATTTGTTGAGTTGTCCAAAACATACAGTCTACTAGCAAAAGTAGTTTGGCTCATGAGTATGAGCTGTGGGTGGCCTTGCGGTGCACTCTGATCCATGTCACATCTTGCATTAGGGTACTTTTATTTTATTTTTATTTATTTATTTCATTCGTGTTCTGTAGACCCATTAGCGATAAATCGCTTGAGTGTAGAATGTGTCATTTACATCGATTCGAGACATTTGTTTACAGTAATAGGTTGTACAGTGAATAATATATTACATAGAAAAACTGTTTACAAGAATTGTTTTTTGTAAAAAGTTACAAATTACATGGAACGGACTTAGATCAAAATCAATTCACATATTCTCATACATAAATTTGTCCAGTGAGTAAATGGTTTTACTTAGAAGATACTGTTTAAGTTGATCTTTAAAAGTAGATGGATCAGTAACTGACATTTTTATTGCCTGAGGGGGAGAATTAAATACTTTTATACAAGAGTAGTGTACTCCTTTTTGCGCCATACTTAGATTCTTTTGTTCAAGATGTAGATCATTTCTTACCCTAGTGTCATAGTTATGATACATGCTATTCATTTCAAAAAGGGAATGGTTTTTACACAATAAACACATGAGACAGAAAATGTACTGAGATACTGTTCTGGGTATTCTCAGTTCTTGGAAGAGTTTCATGCAGGAATGTCTGTAATTGACACCACACAGAATCCTAATGACTCTTTTCTGGGCTATGAGGATTTTGTTTTCCTTTGGCTGGTTTCCCCAGAATATAATTCTATAGGCCATCAGGCCATGATTGACTGATCTGGCCTTGTAACACTAACCAAAACGGCCTTGCTGTGCTGGTACTACGAACGGCTGAAAGCAAGGGGAAACTACAGCCGTAATTTTTCCCGAGGGCATGCAGCTTTACTGTATGGTTAAATGATGATGGCGTCCTCTTGGGTAAAATATTCCGGAGGTAAAATAGTCCCCTATTCGGATCTCTGGGTGGGGACTACTCAAGAGGACGTTGTTATCAGGAGAAAGGAAACTGGCGTTCTACGGATCGGAGCATGGAATGTCAGATCTCTTAATTGAGCAGGTAGGTTAGAAAATTTAAAAAGGGAAAGTTACATATAGTGGGAATTAGTGACGTTTGGTGGCAGGAGGAACAAGACTTTTGGTCAGGTGATTACAGGGTTATAAATACAAAATCAAATAGGGGTAATGCAGGAGTAGGTTTAATAAAGAATAAAAAAATAGGAGTGCGGGTTAGCTACTACAAACAGCATAGTGAACGCATTATTGTGGCCAAGATAGACAGAAAGCCCATGCCTACTACAGTAGTACAAGTTTATATGCCAACTAGCTCTGCAGATGATGAAGAAATTGATGAAATGTATGACGACATAAAAGAAATTATTCAGTTAGTGAAGGGAGACAAAAATTTAATAGTCATGGGTGACTGGAATGCGTCAGTAGGAAAAGGGAGAGAAGGAAACATAGTAGGTGAATATGGATTGGGGGGAAGAAATGAAAGAGGAAGCCGCCTTGTTTGAATTCTGCACAGAGCATAACTTAATCATAGCTAACACTTGGTTCAAGAATCATAAAAGAAGGTTGTATACCTAGAAGAATCCTGGAGATACTAAAAGGTATCAGATAGATTATATAATGGTAAGACAGAGATTTGGGAACCAGGTTTTAAATTGTAAGACATTTCCAGGGGCAGATGTGGATTCTGACCACAATCTATTGGTTATGAACTGCAGATTGAAACTGAAGAAACTGCAAAAAGGTGGGAATCTAAGGAGATGGGACCTGGATAAACTGACTAAACCAGAGGTTGTACAGAGTTTCAGGGAGAGCATAAGGGAAAATTGACAGGAATGGGGGAAAGAAATACAGTAGAAGAAGAATGGGTAGCTTTGAGAGATGAAGTAGTGAAGGCAGCAGAGGGTCAAGTAGGTAAAAAGACGAGGGCTAGTAGAAATCGTTGGGTAACAGAAGAAATATTGAATTTAATTAATGAAAGGAGAAAATATAAAGTTGCAGTAAATGAAGAAGGCAAAAAGGAATACAAACGTCTCAAAAATGAGATCATCAGGAAGTGCAAAATGGCTAAGCAGGGATGGCTAGAGGACAAATGTAAGGATGAAGAGATGTATCTGACTAGGAGTAAGATAGATACTGCCTACAGGAAAGTTAAAGAGACTTTTGGAGAAAAGAGAACCACTTGTATGAATATCAAGAGCTCAGATGGAAACCCAGTACTAAGCAAAGAAGGAAAAGCAGAAGGGTGGAAGAAGTATATAGAGGGTCTATACTAGGGTGATGTACTTGAGGACAATATTGTGGAAATGGAAGAGGATGTAGATGAAGATGAAATGTTCGATACAATACTGCGTGAAGAGTTTGACAGAGCACTGAATGACCGGAGTCGAAACAAGGCCCCTGGAGTAGACAACATTCCATTAGAACTACTGACGGCCTTGGGAGAGCCAGTCCTGTCAAAACCCTACCATCTGGTGAGCAAGATGTATGAGACAGGCGAAATACCCTCAGACTTCAAGAAGAATATAATAATTCTGATCCCAAAGAAAGCAGCTGCTGACAGATGTGAAAATTACCGAACAATCAGTTTAATAAATCACTGATACAAAATACTAACGCGAATTCCTTACAGACGAATGGAAAAACTGGTAGAAGCCGACCTCAGGGATGATCAGTTTGGATTCCGTAGAAATATTGAAACACGTGAGGCAATACTGCCCCTACGACTTATCTTAGAAGCTAGATTAAGGAAAAGCAAATGTATGTTTCTAGCATTTGTAGACCTAGAAAAAGCTTTTGAGAGTGTTGACTGGAATACTCTCTTTCAAATTCTGAAGTTGGCAGGTGTAAAATACAGGGAGTGAAAGACTATTTACAATTTGTATAGAAACCAGATGGCAGTTGTAAGAGTCGAGGGACTTGAAAGGGAAGCAGTGGTTGGGAAGGGAGTGAGACAGGGTTGTTGCCTCTCCCCAACGTTATTCAATCTGTATATTGAGCAAGCAGTGAAGGAAACAAAAGAAAAATTCGGAGTAGGTATTAAAATCCATGGAGAAGAAATAAAAACTTTGAAGTTCGCCGATGACATTGTAATTCTGTCAGAGACAGTAATGGACTTGGAAGAGCAGTTGAACGGAATGGATAGAGTCTTGAAAGGAGGATATAAGATGAACATCAATAAAATCAAAATGAGGATGATGGAATGTAGTTGAATAAAATTGGGTGATGCTGAAGGAATTAGATTAGGAAATGAGACACTTAAAGTCGTAAAGGAGTTTTTCTATTTCGGGAGCAAAATAACTGATGATGGTCGAAGTAGAGAGGATATAAAATGTAGACTGGCAGTGGCAAGGAAAGCGTTTCTGAAGAAGAGAAATCTGTTAACATCGAGTATAGATTTAAACGTCAAGAAGTCGTTTCTGAAAA
This sequence comes from Schistocerca americana, assembly GCF_021461395.2. Taxonomy (NCBI): domain Eukaryota; kingdom Metazoa; phylum Arthropoda; class Insecta; order Orthoptera; family Acrididae; genus Schistocerca; species Schistocerca americana. The sequence goes on from NC_060119.1 coordinate 194,968,768, forward strand.
TATTTGTATGGGGTGTAGCCCTGTATGGTAGTGAAACATGGACGATAAATAGTTTGGACAAGAAGAGAATAGAAGCTTTCGAAATGTGGTGCTACAGAAGAATGCTGAAGATTAGCTGGGTAGATCATATAACTAATGAGGAGGTATTGAATAGGATTGGGGAGAAGAGAAGTTTGTGGCACAACTTGACTAGAAGAAGGGACTGGTTGGTAGGACGTGTTCTGAGGCATCAAGGGATCACCAATTTAGAATTGGAGGGCAGCGTGGAGGGTAAAAATCATAGAGGGAGACCAAGAGATGAATACACTAAACAGATTCAGAAGGATGTAGGTTGCAGTTGGTACTGGGAGATGAAAAAGCTTGCACAGGATTGAGTAGCATGGAGAGCTGCATCAAACCAGTCTCAGGACTGAAGACCACAACAACGATAGGCCATCAGGGCATGAAAATAACCAAAATAGGCAGCTTTCAGAGTATTTAATTCACTGAAGGAAGCAATCACACGAATAGTGTAAATTGCTGAGCTTAGTTTTTGTTATATAGGTAAGGAATGTGTAAGGACCAGTTTAGATTGCTATTAACAAGAAGGCCCAGGAACTTTGTTGACTCCACTCTTGCTAAATTCCCATCCGTTTATTTAACATTGATCTCCCCTTTGATCTTTTGGCTTGTGTGTAATTGAATCAATTGAGTTTTTTCAAAATTTAGTGATAATCCATTAGAGGTAACCAGTTAAAGATCTCCTGAAAAACTTCACTTACAGTAATTTCAAGATTAGTGTTTGTTGAATTGTCTACCAAAATCGTCGTGTCATTGGCAAACGAAGTTAATTTTATCTTAGCCCTTGTACACATTGGAAGGTCATTTATGAAAATAAGGAAAAGTAGACAATCCAGAATAGAGCCCTGTGGGACTTCACAATTTATTGTGCCCCAAGAAGAGGACACTAGTTCCCCATTAGTGTCATTTACCATGTTTTTCTGTTTCCGGTCCTTCAAATAGGAGGCAAGCCACATCCCTGCTTCTCCAGTTAACCCATAAAATTCTGGCTATCTCAGAAAAATCTCATGGTTCACACAATCAAACGCCTTAGAAAGGTCACAAAAAATTCCAGTTGGAGACATTTTATTATTGATTGATTCAAGAATTGCATTGGTGAAAGAAAATATTGCATCTTCTGTTGAGATGTTTTTCTGGAAACCGAATTGACTTTTATTGAGAATATTGTATTTACTAAGATGTTCAAGAATCCTTCTGTCTACAAGTTTCTCAAGAATCTTGGAGAAACAAGTTAAGAGTGAAATAGGATGATAATTGGTTACCTCATTTCTGTCACCTTTCTTGTACAATGGTTTCACCACTGCATATTTAAGTCTATCAGGGACAATTTCTAGTCTCAGCGATTATTAAACATGTGCCACAGGACTTCACAAATGAAAATGTGTGTGTGTTTCAACACTTCTATGGAAATACCATTAATACCAGTTGAGTTTTGGTTTTTCATGGTCCTTATTATCTTCTTAATTTCCACAACAGTGACAGGAGGCATGCTAATCTGGGGTGTTGCACTAAGTCCACATCTTTGTACAAGATTCAGAGCCTCATTTATAGAACCATTACATCATATTTTATCTGCTCCAGTCCAAAAATGCTTGTTGAAAATTTTTGCAACATTTTCACCTTTATCAGTAATATTCCCATTATGTCTAACTTCAATATTTTCTGCATCGTTTGAGTAACTACCAATTTCTCTTTTAATAATACCCCAGATGGTTTTTATTTTGTTGCCAGAATTATCTATTTCTGATTTGATGAACATACTTTTTTCCTTTACCAGAACTTCATTTAAGATCTTGCAGTACCTCTTATAATGAGCTCTTATTTCAGGATCATTAGTATTTCTGAGAGAAACATAAAGCAGTCTTTTAGTCCTACATGATATTTTTATTCCTGTTGTGAGCCACTGTTTGCTGGTATGGCTCTGGTACTTGTTCTTTGCAGTTCTTAGAGGGAAGACAGCTTCAAAGTGGCACATAAATTCATTTATAAATAGGTTAAATTTGTCATTGACTTTCAGTGCTCTATAAATTGGACTCCAGTCAATGAGTTGAAGATAACTGTTGAAGATCATGAGATTTTCATTATTAATTACCCTAAATGACCTTTTACAGACTTTGTCCTTCTTGTGTTGGCATATACCATTGATAGGTAGCAATTGGCCATGGTCTGAAAGACCATTTAGGAATTAATTTACAGTTGCATTGGAGCCTTGCATGGCACGGAGCAGTTGCATTCCCATGCACCAAAGTGAGCATGAAACCAAATCAGATGCAGTTGCATTGGCTTGCCTGTTAGTGAAATGTTGTTGTCAGCTGAAGGCATGCCTATTATGACTGGATAGAGGTCAGCACCTTTGTCATGAGGGCTAGTGATGCCACTCCCCTAAGTGTACAAAACTGCACACCAGGAATGTACTGGTGGTTATCACTGTTGTCTGGTATATCTGTGCATTGTTACTGCTGAAAGATTGCAAAACGTCAATCAGCCAAGACTAATTTACATTCCATTGGGACATTTTCATGAGAGATCACTGCCATCTGTATCTCTGGTAGTAGTTTAATGAGCCACAGTGTGCAAAGTGTGATGCCTATCATGAAAGATGGGGTGACTGGTGTATGGAGTCGTTTCCAAAGCCGAGATGGTGTTCTGTTGTTCAATTGTTTCTTGTAAATGGTGCACAATAATTGTTGCTCTGGCGTCTTGGTGAATTGGTGGAACAATACTTCATTGGCTGTTTCAAGTTTTCAGTCAGCTGCAGGTGTTTGTGTGACATCAGTGATGATGTGAGTGTACTGTCCTACATTGCTCAATAGGATGATGAACTTGAAAGTGTTGTCGAAGATGCTGTAACTCTTTAGGACGAGTTAAATGATTGTGAACCATGTTGCAAGCTGTTCTGGTTAGAAAAGCAGAAGTTTAGAGTGGAATCATGTTTTTACATAAGCTCCATAGAAATTTTGTCATAGACATGGAATGTGTGATCTGAGGACAATGACAGAAGACATCCCTGGGACCACATGCAGTGAGGATGACAGCCTGAGAATCTTCTCATGTGATCCACCAGCAAGTGTCCAGCATGAGATCATGAACGGTTTGGCTGGGTTGTGCCCTAAAACCAGTGTTTTGTAAAGCATAAATGAAGCAGTTGACTGAATGTTTTCCTGTTGAAGTGGGGTAAGATTAGCTGTGTCACTGAAATATATGATGAGAGTGGAAATCATTACATGTTTCTCACTCAAACAAGCATCATTGTTGTAACTGAGAGTACAAACACAAATTAGGCTGATGCAGGTAGTGTAAAATATTATGACAGTCACTGTGGGCATCACCATGTCATTCAAGATATTAATAAAGGTGTGGGTCATGGGGCATCTTCATTGTTGAAGTGAATATAGTCTGTCAAGGTGCACATATTTAGTTTTATTATCCAATATTTTTCATTGTGGGGTCACCATTGTAGGATTTCTTGATTGAAACATTCACTGTGAAGTGTAGAGAGCAGATTAATGTTGTTACAGTACACTTTATTGCCAACATGAAGATACAGTGAAAATATGTGTACATTTGACATTTGTTCATAGCAAACTGAAAGGCAGCAAACATACTCTCCCCACAGGAGGCTAACACATTGACAGTCTTGTTCTCTCGCACTTGCATTGTCTATGGTGAGGTCCCCACATATTCAAATTTGCCGTTTTGGCTAGCAACACAGAAAGAGTAAATTAAAAAGTATTATGCCTTCTACCTTAGCCAGTAAAGTGGCTATCAAACTTTCAAAAATGATCCCTCACCATCATTGTGTAATGGGTTAAAGGCAATTAATTAACTTTTTCTGTTACTTGGCTGCCAACAGAATTTAAAGTGTCACTTTCAAAGAAAGTATATAATTAGGTTTATTTTTTGGACCAGTACATAATGGATATTGGAACTGAATCTTGAAACTATACCTGCAAGTGGGTAATGAAGAAAATATTCTCAGAAGTACATTCCTTTGAAATGAAAAACAAATGTCTAATTTCACTTTCCATTATATTTTTACAAAACTTCCTACACATTATACTAAAATAGTAATAACGAATCTGAGGAAGGAATATACTTGATTTACACATTAAAGTTAAGTTTTTTCCGTCGGACTTTCTGTACAACAATGAGGTGCACCTCAGACATGTCTGTGTCTTTCATTCTGAACATTATATACAATTTAACATTATAAAAAGATCACAGACAAGAGTTAGGGTCCCAGTTCACTCTTCCTGACATTGAATAAAAATAATAATTATCTCCTTTGCTGTACAGTAAATTACATTGAAAACATTACACCCACATCGTCTTCGTATACACCAGAGGAAGTGAGTCTAGCTTTTGTGTTGTTGTTGTTGTTGTTGTTATTGTAGTCTTCAGTCCTGAGACTGGTTTGATGCAGCTCTCCACGCTACTCTATCCTGTGCAAGCTTCTTCATCTCTCAGTACCTACTGCAACTTACATCCTACTGAATCTGCTTGGTGTATTCATCTCTTGGTCTCCCTCTATGATTTTTTTCCCTTCATGCTGCCCTCCAATACTAAATTGGTGATCCATTGATGCCTTAGAACATGTCCTACCAACTGATCCCTTCTTCTAGTCAAGTTGTGCCACAAACTTCTCTTCTCCCCAATTCTATTCAACACCTCCTCATTAGTTATGTGATATACCTATCTAATCTTCAGCATTCTTCTGTAGCACCATATTTCGAAAGCTTCTATTCTCTTCTTGTCTAAACTATTTATCGTCCATGTTTCACTTCCATACATGGCTACATTCCATACAAATACTTTCAGAAACGACTTCCTGTCACTTAAATCTATACTCGATGTTAACAAATTTCTCGTCTTCAGAAACGTTTTCCTTGCCATTGCCAATCTACATTTTATATCCTCTCTACTTCGAGCATCATCAGTTATTTTGCTCCCCAAATAGCAAAACTGCTTTACTACTTTAAGTGTCTCATTTCCTAATCTAATACCCTCAACATCACTCTACTTAATTCGACTACATTCCATTATCCTCGTTTTGCTTTTGTTGATGTTCATCTTATATCCTCCCTTCAAGACACTATCCATTCCGTTCAACTGCTCTTCCAAGTCCTTTGCTGTCTCTGACAGAATTACAATGTCATCGGCGAACCTCAAAGTTTTTATTTCTTCTCCATGAATTTTAATCCCTACTCTGAATTTTTTTCTGTTTATGTTACTAAGAACATAAAAATAGAGAGTAAGACTAGAAAATCTTTTTTCTCATTTGTAGCCTTCAATGATTCATAAAAGTATAGTATTCTGTGGTCATTCAAGTTAAGCTAGACATTTATTTTCATTATCCATGTATCAAAACATACTGTCGTTAGGGTTCCTACACATGATGATATTGCATGACATATAAATTTCAAACTACATTGATTTAAAAATTTTGTTCAGGGAGCCATAGATTGTTAACACAAAGTAATACAAAGAAAAAATAAATAGGTTGGTTCAGAAAGTCAGTGCACTAGATTTTTATATTTTTTAAGAACAAGATTATTTGAAAAGAAATTTCAAGATATTGTTGATACAACTGCCATCTATTTTTCTGTATGATTTCCATCCCATTCAGTGCTTGTGGTGAGCCGTGGTGCAAGTTTCTTTATCCCTTCCTGAAAGTACTATAATGCTTGCTCCTACCCCCATTTCAGAACCTCTTTCTGCACCTTTTTATCAGTTGACAATTTAATTTCACTTGTGTGCTTCCAGGGAGGTAAAATGATGATAATCTGATGGTGCCAAGTCAGGGGAATAAGAGGGATGACTCAAAACATCCCAACCAAATGAGTCCAACAGCACCTTGATGGCTAAAGCTGCATGAGGACAGGCATTGCTGAGCAACAAGCACATTCTTCTTGTCAACATTCCACCTCCTTTTGTTCTGGATGCTCCTTTTCAGTTGTTTAGGGTCTCATAATATCACTGTGCACTGAAGGTCTCTCTTCAAGGCAGAAATTTGATAATAATTATGACCTCTTGGTCACAAAACACTGAGGCCATGAGTTTTTTGCCCAAAATTGTTGTTTTGAATTGTTTGGTAGATGATGAATTGTTGTGATGCCACTGTGATGACTGTCTTTCTGTCTCAGACATGTTATGGGCTTCCCACATTTAATTACCGGCCACATAGAGCTCAGAAAATCATCAGCTTCCAATTCAAGTTGGTCAAGAGACTTGCAGGTGCTATTCATTCAATTTTTCTTGTGCTGCTCTGTCAGTAATTTTGGGACCCATCTTGTGCACACTTCTGGTATCCCAGCATGTCTTTGTGTGTTCATATAACAGAGTTATGGAGAGTTGCAAGAAAATCACACAAATTTCATCCACTGTCAATCAATGGTGTTAACAATCCCTTTCCTTGATTTTTTTTGTACCAGAAGGTTTTCCACTCCTATGATCATTAGGAACTTTCATTCTGCTTCCATGAAATTCCCTACACCACTTAAACATACTCATTCTGTTCATAACACCATCACTGTAAACCATTTGGATTTGTGAAAAAATTTCAGTAGGTGTTATTCCTTCTGCAGGTAGGAAGTGTATCACAACACATGACTTGCACTTGGTGGGATTTGTTATGACGATCTTTCACTAAACTGTACACTCCAAGGTGAGTCTATATACTGCCATGTTCTGGTGGTGCTTGTTCTGGTCAGGGGATCCCCCACTACCCCTCAGTGTTACGAACCGTCAACAAACAAAAAACCACAGACCATTGTGGTCATATTACATTTACCTTCTGAATATGTCTCATAAATAGGTAAAAGAAATGTGAGCAAAATATATTAGTCTCTAACAAGGGACATTTTCAGTGGAAGCCGAGAACATTCTGTATAATGAAGAAAGAGTTTTATTTAAGGAAAAGGACTAGCTCTAATCTAGACTTAAAAATCGACTACAAGCATGAAACTTCCAGGCAGATTAAAACTGTGTGCCAGACCGAGACTTGGACTCGGGACCTTTGCCTTTTGCAGGCAAGTGCTCTACCAACTGAGCTACTCAAGCATGACTCATGCACTGTCCTCACAGCTTTACTTCCGCCAGTACCTCGTCTCCTACCTTCCAAACTTTACAGAAGCTCTGCTGCGAACCATGCAGGACTAGCACTCCTGAAAGAAAGGATATTGCAGAGACATGGCTTAGCCACAGCCTAGGGGATGTTTCCAGAATGAGATTTTCACTCTGCAGCAGAGTGTGCACTGATATGAAACTTCCTGGCAGATTAAAACTGTGTACCGGATCGAGACTGGAACTCGGGACTTTTGCCTTTTGCAGGCAAGTGCTCTACCAACTGAGCTACCCAAGCACGACTCATGCCCTGTTCTCACAGCTTTTTTTCTGCCAGTACCTCATGTCCTACCTTCCAAACTTCATTCTGACTACAAGCATTCTTTCAGAATTATTTAGCATTTCATTAGAAAGGAAAAGTCATGTCCTATACACAAAAAATTGAACAATGGGAAGTCCAGGTTGGAATATCAAGAACAGTATGAGAACACATTGAGTTGCAGACAGGCATAGTTAAGACTATTGCACACTTAGTTCTTGGCCACAGTCTTCAGAAAAGAAAAGAAAGCAGGCACAATAACACAAGCAAGCATACCTCGTGCAAGCTGCAGTGACCGGAGAGAGTGGTCGTGTATGCACGAGATGTGTTTGCTTATGTAAATGTTTTTGTGTTCTCTTTTCTTTTCTGAAGAAGGCTTTGGCCAAAACTAAGTGTGAATGGTCTTTTGGTTGTGCCTGTCTGCTGCTCAATATGTTATCTTTACAGTGAGTAGCAATCTATTCTTTTCATAATGTAAAAATTTCCAAGAAGAAGCGAAGGCCAATTTGGAACATTATTAGGGATGAGACAATCTCAGAAAGGAAAACGATATAGAATTCCTAGATGAATGTTGGAAGTTATCATTTATAATACATTCCATTACTAGAAAATCATTTTTGGTAATGTTGCTATGGATTTTTTTGTGTAAGCTCTTTGCTTTTCAATTTGTAATTGTTCGTGTTGAGTGTTACATTCATTCACTGTTACATATTTTCTTTCTTAAAATATAGTGTTTTATTTACTTTAAAACCATGGTCACTTTTATTTGTGAGTCAAATTGTAACAGGTTATGGGACAAGTCCAGCCAATTTATCAGTATTAATTAAAATTGTGGTGTATTTGAAGCAAAGAAAATTATGTCAATATCTGTCATATCAAGAAAGTTCAGTTCAAGACAGGGATAAGAAACCAACCTCATGAGTTCTGTCAGTGCTATCTCATTTCATTTAATTGAAAACCAAAGAGGAAGAGAAACTTACAATAGCTGGCAGCTTGTAATGCAAACTTATTTGCAACATGAACAGTCGCTAGAGAGTAATGGGTGAGATCAATGATGATGAGGTTAAAATCGTTACTGCAATGACCGAGCGAGGTGGCGCAGTGGTTAGCACACTGGACTCGCATTCGGGGGGACGACGGTTCAATCCCGTCTCCGGCCATCCTGATTTAAGTTTTCCGTGATTTCCCTAAATCGTTTCAGGCAAATGCCGGGATGGTTCCTTTGAAAGGGCACGGCCGAGTTCCTTCCCAATCCTTCCATAACCCGAGCTTGCGCTCCGTCTCTAATGACCTCGTTGTCGACGGGACGTTAAACACTAACCACCACCACCGTTACTGCAATGGCTAAAATAATTCTATTAGTTGATCCTGGTATTTATGTGCATCTGTGGAACACCTTAGTTGTGAAAGAAACGTGATAAATTAAAACAAATCTTCAAAGACTCATGACTTGATCAGATTGAAAGGGTTGCGGAATTGGTACATTCAGATTTGTGCAGACCGATGAAAACCACATCATTCAAGGGAGCTAAATATTTTTGATGATTTTTGGAGGAAGATCTTTTTGCACATTGTTAGCAAGAAATACCTAGTATCTGAGATTATTTGCAATTTTAAAACGTTTTGTAGAGGATCAGACAGGTTTTTGGGGTAAAAGGGGGCCAAACTACACAGTCATCAGCCGATCAGACAAGTGAATTACTTTTTATCTTTTGAACTAATAAAGGAAAGTAATATCTGAACAAAAGACTGAAAAAATTCTTAAAGGACAAAGGGGTTAAATTTCAAACAATGGCTCCCTATACTCCATAATAAATTTTTGTAGTAGGGACATGCAATGGAACAACTGTTTAAAATGCAAGATGTATGTTCTTTGATGCAAAATTATGTATGCAGTTCTAGGTAGAAACTGTCTTCATCACAGTTTATCTTATTAACAGACCATCAATGAAAGCTCTAAACAACATAAAACCAGAGGAAGCTTTGTCAGGGAAGAAACATGACTTATACCATCTAAGATTATTCAGCAGTGAGACATATTATCACATACAAATAACCAGTAGGCACAAATGGGACAAAAAAGTGCTGATTGCATTCTTGTAATATACTACAAAGATAGCAAGGCATACTGGATGTTCCATCCCATTCAACAAAGAATTATAAAAGCTGAGGATGTGATCCTTGAAAAACTTAAGAAGAGGAATGACAAACAAGGACCATCTGATCATTCACTGGAACTATACCACATATTTATTCCATTCACAGAAAAGGAGAACACTAAGGCACAAGAAGACTCAAGGGACACAAGGTTGGATAACAGCTTTTTGGTAGAATCAGGCCCAACTGAAATAAAAGGACAACGTGAACAAGTACTTACAAGGTCTTCCCAAATAGCAAGATGAAAGACGATGGACAGTTGTGTTTCCTGAATAATTGTGTGTCCTGGTCAATTACATTTCCTGTCACACTAAAGATTCATGAGAATCAGGGCCATCAACTTTGGAAGAAGTGTTGCAACCTAAGAACTCACAGAAATGATTTCAAGCAATTCAAGAAGAATTAAAGTCACACGCAGGAATGCGAGAAATGGCAATCCTGCCTCCAGGCAAAAAAAGCTATTGTTGTGAAGTGGATCTTTAAGACAGAAAGAGAATTAATAGAGCAAGTAGTTTGCCATAAAGTTCATCTGGTAGTTAAGTGATGTGCTCACATCAGAGATTTAGACTATGAAAAAACATTCACATCAGTGACAGGATACAATTCATCAGTGTAGCTGCTAAATGTGACTTATATATTGATCATTGTGACGCAGTTACAGCTTTTTTGTAAAGTGATTTGAAAGAAGAAATTGCCATGGTTGAGTATGTGACAAAAACAGTAAGACACGAATATATTAAGAAACTTGAGGAAGCAGTCTACAGATTTAAACAGGGAATCTGTTGTTGAAACAAGAAACTGGCTGAAATTGTAACCCATTTGTTTGCCACAAAAATCAAGGAAGTGATATATTCACTGTACCAGCTTATGTATGTGACATGTTGATTTTTTTGTGACAGTCTACTAAAAAAAAGGCATTTAAAGAGAAACAATAGGGAAAATTCAAAGTAAGGTTCTTGGAGAAGTAGCTAGTTGCTTAATGATTTGCAGGTGTGCACTTTTATGGATTGACAAGACCCATTACATAAATCAGATTTTACAAAAATTCTGCACCTAAGTGTGCGACGAGTGAGCCAACTCAAAAAATTCACAATGACAGGTACAGACCAAAAGAATATACTCAATCATGACCAGGAATATAGCACAAAATCAATCAGCTACGTAAATCATAGTATTTAATGATGTCTTGACTCATGAAAGGACAAAGTAATGAAAAAAATATGAGGGCCTAAGCTTACGATGTGGGGACCAACCCATGAATCCAAACCACACTGGGTAAAAACTGGCAAAAAATGTTTTGACACAACAAAGTTAATAAAGTTCATAATCATATCAATAAGTTCCCATGGTCTAGGGGTAGCGTCTTTGATTCATAATCAAAAACGTCTTCGGTCCCGGGTTCGATCCCCGCCACTGCCTAAATTTTGATAAATAATCAGCATTGGCGGCCGAAGACTTCCGGCATAAGAAGTCAGCCTCATTCTGCCAACGGCCTTGTCAAATAGGGCCGAAGAGCGGATAGAGGTTCAGGGCACTCTCTTGCCCTGGGGGTGGGAAATTGCCCCTAAAGGCAGAAGATCAGCAATGATAACAACATGAGGATGCAGAAGGCAATGGAAACCACTACATTAAAGAACACGTAATGTGTATCCACAGGACATGTGGCCTGTAATTGAAGAAGTGTCATGATGATCTCTCCATTGGCAAAAGATTCCGGAATAGTCCCCCATTCGGATCTCCAGAAGGGGACTGCCAAGGGGGAGGTTACCATGAGAAAAAGATTGAATAATCAACTAAAGGATGACGTTCTATGAGTCAGCGCGTGGAATGTCAGGAGCTTGAACGTGGTAGGGAAACTAGAAAATCTGAAAAGGGAAATGCAAAGGCTCAATCTAGATATAGTAGGGGTCAGTGAAGTGAAGTGGAAGGAAGGCAAGGATTTCTGGTCAGATGAGTATCAGGTAATATCAACAGCAGCAGAAAATGGTATAACAAGTGTAGGATTCGTTATGAATAGGAAGGTAGGGCAGAGGGTGTATTACTGTGAACAGTTCAGTGACCGGGTTGTTCTAATCAGAATTGACAGCAGACCAACACCGACAACGATAGTTCAGCTATACATGCCGACATCGCAAGCTGAAGATGAACAGATAGAATAAGTGTATGAGGATACTGAAAGGGTAATGCAGTATGTAAAGGGGGACAAAAATCTAATAGTCATGGGTGACTGGAATGCAGTTGTAGGGGAAGGAGTAGAAGAAAAGGTTACAGGAGAATATGGGCTTGGGACAAGGAATGAAAGAGGAGAAAGACTAATTGAGTTCTGTAACAAGTTTCAGCTAGTAATAGCGAATACCCTGTTCAAGAATCACAAGAGGAGGAGATATACTTGGAAAAGGTCGGGAGATACGGGAAGATTTCAATTAGATTACATCATGGTCAGACAGAGATTCCGAAATCAGATACTGGATTGTAAGGTGTACCCAGGAGCAGATATAGACTCAGATCACAATATAGTAGTGATGAAGAGTAGGCTGAAGTTCAAGACATTAGTCAGGAAGAATCAATACGCAAAGAAGTGGGATACGGAAGTACTAAGGAATTACGAGATACATTTGAAGTTCTCTAACGCTATAGATACAGCAATAAGGAATAGCGCAGTAGGCAGTACAGTTGAAGAGGAATGGACATCTCTAAAAAGGGCCATCACAGAAGTTGGGATGGAAAACATAGGTACAAAGAAGGTAGCTGCGAAGAAACCATGGGTAACAGAAGAAATACTTCAGTTGATTGATGAAAGGAGGAAGTACAAACATGTTCCGGGAAAATCAGGAATGCAGAAGTACAAGTCACTGAGGAATGAAATAAATAGGAAGTGCAGGGAAGCTAAGATGAAATGGCTGCAGGAAAAATGTGAAGACATCGAAAAAGATATGATTGTCGGAAGGACAGACTCAGCATACAGGAAAGTCAAAACAACCTTTGGTGACATTAAAAGCAACGGTGGTAACCTTAAGAGTGCAATGGGAATTCCACTGTTAAATGCAGAGGAGAGAGCAGATAGGTGGAAAGAATACATTGAAAGCCTCTATGAGGGTGAAGATTTGTCTGATGTGATAGAAGAAGGAACAGGAGTCGATTTAGAAGAGATAGGGGATCCAGTATTAGAATTGGAATTTAAAAGAGCTTTGGAGGTCTTACGGTCAAATAAGGCAGAAGGGATAGATAACATTCCATCAGAATTTCTAAAATCATTGGGGGAAGTGGCAACAAAACGACTATTCATGTTGGTGTGTAGAATATATGAGTCTGGCGACATACCATCTGACTTTCGGAAAAGCATATTCCACACAGTTCCGAAGATGGCAAGAGCTGACAAGTGCGAGAATTATTGCACAATCAGCTTAACAGCTCATACATCAAAGCTGCTTACAAGAATAATATACAGAAGAATGGAAAAGAAAATTGAGAATGCGCTAGGTGACGATCAGTTTGGCTTTAGAAAAAGTAAAGGTACGAGAGAGGCAATTCTAACGTTAGGGCTAATAATGGAAGCAAGGCTAAAGAAAAATCAAGACACTTTCATAGGATTTGTTTACCTGGAAAAAGCGTTCGACAATATAAAATGGTGCAAGCTGTTCGAGATTCTGAAAAAAGTAGGGGTAAGCTATAGGGAGAGACGGGTCATATACAATATGTACAACAACCAAGAGTGAATAATTAGAGTGGATGATCAAGAACGAAGTGCTCATATTAAGAAGGGTGTAAGACAAGGCTGTAGCCTTTCGCCCCTACTCTTCAATCTGTACATCGAGGAAGCAATGATGGAAATAAAAGAAAGGTTCAGGAGTGGAATTAAAATACAAGGTGAAAGGATATCAGTGATATGATTCGCTGATGGCATTGCTATCCTGAGTGAAAGTGAAGAAGAATTAAATGATCTGCTGAACAGAATGAACAGTCTAATGAGTACACAGTATGGCTTGAGAGTAAATCGGAGAAAGACGAAGGTAATGAGAAGTAGTAGAAATGAGAACAGCAAGAAACTTAACATCAGGATTGATGGTCACGAAGTCAATGAAGTTAAGGAATTCTGCTACCTAGGCAGTAAAATAACCAATGACGGACGGAGCAAGGAGGACATCAAAAGCAGACTCTCTATGTCAAAAAAGGCATTTCTGCCCAAGAGTAGTCTACTAATATCAAATACCGGCCTTAATTTGAGGAAGAGATTTCTGAGGATGTACGTCTGGAGTACAGCATTGTATGGTAGTGAAACATGGACTGTGGGAAAACCGGAAAATTAGGTGGACTGATAAGGTAAGGAATGAGGAGGTTCTGCGCAGAATCGGAGAGGAAAAGAATTTGTGGAAAACACTGATAAGGAGAAGAGACAGGATGATAGGACATCTGCTAAGACATGAGGGAATGACTTCCATGGTACTAGAGGGAGCTGTAGAGGGCAAAAACTGTAGAGGAAGACAGAGATTGGAATATGTCAAGCAAATAATTGAGGACGTAGGTTGCAAGTGCTACTCTGAGATGAAGAGGTTAGCACAGGAAAGGAATTCGTGGTGGGCCGCATCAAACCAGTCAGTAGACTGATGACCAAAAAAAGTTCAGACATAATGAATAATTATTAGAAGCATCTACCCTCAGTCGATGATTGTACGCTCCCCTTGGGTACACACAGACAGTCACAATGTGCAGGAGTACCCATAACAAGAGTTAACCATGAGTCCGCCCACAACTCAAGTTCCAATGAGATGCGATACTGCAGTACTCAGAATAAATACTGGCAAACACAGTCATAAATAGCTCTGGGTGATGACATAATCGAGTAGCTTGAGGACCAAAATCAGTGTATGAAATCAGACATGTATACGTCTTGTTATATTGTCTATACTGGTAAATGTCTTCCACACTACTTGCTAACTGTTCACACAAATTAATCTACATACGTAGAGACCTAGAAAATTAAGTTACAATTAATAAAACACATACTGATTTAAAGTTACGTAATATACGGGTAAGTCAGTCCCCCTACTTGGAAAAGTAGGAATAATATTGTCTTTGACAGTCTTGGTTAACAATTTACAAATCTCAGTCAAAACACTGATGTAGCTGACAGAGGCTTGAGCACTTTGCCCAGCACTTATGATTTATTGTAAATAGACTGTTCTAGCGGGGTACAGCCATACAACAGTGTGGGAGTGTAGAGTTCTCATCACATGCTCCAACAGATAGGTAATTTCCTGTCTAGCATTCACTTAAAATCCTGAAACATTGTTTTGTGTACTATGTATGCTGCTCAATACCTTCTTCAAATCACATGGCATATGCTCTCCACATTTATATTCCAAAAGCAATTGTGCAGGATTTTCATTAGATAAGATTAAATATTGTTCATATAAGAAACTTTAATAAACTGAGTCAAATGCAATGAAAAAAATAAACTATTAGGGTAATACACACAGATATACTAAGATACTATACCTAATTTTTACAGCACACATATTGTGAACGTTGTCCCATTTCAAAAAAATCTACCCATTCAGTCTCTTGGCATATATGTATCAAATTCTAAAGCACAAATCTATTACAAAACATAATTATATAGTGCACCACAGATTTATACTCAAAAACACATCATCTTGCATACTACATTCATGACAATGGAAAAAGGACAAACAAACAAAAATTTGGATACTTATGGATCATGTCTATATGTTTTCAGTTCAGTGATATTGCATAATCCAAATAACTTCTTAGATTTAGGATACTCTAGCCTGTTTGCATCTGGTTGTGGATTTTCACAAACTTCGAATGGTCCAACATAAATATCGAGAAATTTCTTTATCTCAGATGTCAACACTTTCCCTTTGGCTTTCACCAACTCAAGATCTCCCACCTCAAACTTAGAAAATCTATCTTTACTGTCATGTCTCTGCTTTCTCCTATCCACCTGTTTTTTTCATCATCTCCCTAACACACTCGTCCCTCTGTTGCGGTGACAGAATTATGCATGGTAGAAGCTCAGTATTCTCAGAAATAAAGTTACCTGGTCTGCAATTAAATATGATTTCAGATGGTCAAAAATCTGTTGAAGAATGTTGTAATCTGTTTATAATATCCTCAAAATCACTGACATACTCTATCCAACTGGTATGATTATTACTACAATATGTTATAAGAGTAAAGTGGCATGAAAGGGCAGCAGTGGTTGGGAAGGAAGTGAGACAGGGTTGTAGCCTCTCCCCAATGTTATTCAATCTGTATATTGAGCAAGCAGTAAAAGAAACAAAAGAAAAATTTGGAGTAGGTATTAAAATCCATGGAGAAGAAATAAAAACTTGGAGGTTTGCCAATGACATTGTAATTCTGTCAGAGACAGCAAAGAACTTGGAAGAGCAGTTGAATGGAATGGACAGTGTCTTGAAAGGAGGCTATAAGATGAACATCAACAAAAGCAAAACAAGGATAACGGAATGTTGTCGAATTAAGTCAGGTGATGCTGAGGGAATTAGATTAGGAAATGAGACACTTAAAGTAGTAAAGGAGTTTTGCTATTTGGGGAGCAAAATAACTGATGATGGTCGAAGTAGAGAGGATATAAAATGTAGACTGGCAATGGCGAGGAAAGCGTTTCTGAAGAAGAGAAATTTGTTAACATCGAGTATAGATTTAAGTGACAGGAAGTCGTTTTTGGAAGTATTTGTATGGAGTGTAGCCATGTATGGAAGTGAAACATGGACAATAACTAGTTTGGACAAGAAGAGAATAGAAGCTTTCCAAATGTGGTGCTACAGAAGAATGCTGAATATTAGATGGGTAGATCATATAACTAATGAGGAGGTACTGAACAGAATTATGGAGAATAGGAGTTTGTGGCACAACTTGACAAGAAGAAGGGACCAGTTGGTAGGACATGTTCTGAGGCATCAAGGTATCGCAAATTTATCATTGGAGGGTAGAGTGGAGGGTAAAAATTCTAGATGGAGACCAAGAGATGAATACACTAAGCAGATTCAGAAGGATGTAGGTTGCAGTAAGTACTGGGAGATGAAGAAGCTTGCACAGGATAGAGTGGCATGGAGAGCTGCATCAAACCAGTCTCAGGACTGAAGACCACAACACCAACAACAACAATAACATGTTCTAAACAGTCTTCCAATCTCTCTCACAAATCTTTCTGCAGGGTTACTCAAAGGATGGTACACCAAGGTTACAATATGCTTTATTTTTGAGTGATCAACAAAGTCTATCCAAGCTTGTGATGAAAACTCAGAACCATTATCAGATAAAATTGTTTTAGGAATACCCACCTGATGAAAATATGTGTTTTCAGACTCAGACATGATTTGCTTACTGGCAGCTTTCTTAAGAGGAAACAGCTTTATGAACTTCAAAAATACATCAACCGCCACAAAAACATAACAAAATCCATTCTTAGACTTTGGCAAACGTCCATAAACATCCACAGATATGAGATCTAGGTTACTATTAGGCAGTATGTTTTGCATTTGGTCTCTACTTGTTTGGTTACTTACCTTCACTCTTTGATATTTGTCACAGCTGGCAATCTTCTTCTTCACTCTCCTTCCTATATTATAAAAATAGATGTTTTCTTGAATCTTTTGTTTGCGTTCGATTGATTCACAATGACCAAAACTCTCATGTGTGTAAGTAATCAAGTATCAATACATTGTTGTGGCCAACATAGTTTCCAATCCTCCGAGTCAGTCTTACATCTCCTGAACAAAATACCCTTGTGTACCCTATAAAACTGTACCATCTTCTCTCCTCCTCTATTACCTAATTTCCAATTTTGATTATGATTTTGATACCTGTGGATGTCTTTGCAAATTTTTGAGATCTCATTTTCCTCTTTCACACCTCTCAAGTACATAATTTTAAAATCTTTCTCTCCTCCTTCAAAGTTGTTAGATGAATCACTCCATAAAGGTAGCCTAGACAAAGCATCAGCAACTACATTGTCTGTGCCCTTTAACCCTCTGTTACTTGCGCAAAAATATGTGACATTGTCACTCGCTCGGATAACTGCTGTCAGCCACGAAGCAAGTGGTCTATTTGTATACTTTGAATGGTCTTCACGACTGGTTTTATGATTTTTTATTAAATCTAAATATAGTATATTTAATATTTGTACACATTATAATATATTGTAACATTTGAAACAGTTTGACCATTTGAAGAACAATATCTTCAGCTGAAATACTGGCATTGCGTTGTCCCTCTTGTTGCTTACCGATGTACGGTTCTAAATTCAAAGTGTAATCTGTGTTTACATCAATCAAAGCAAACACTTCTATCCCATACTTTCCTGGTTTGCTAGGAATATATTGCCTGAATGGGCAGTTTCCTCTAAATGCCAAAAGCTGTTCATCAACAGTAAGATATTCACTAGGTGAAAATTTTTTTTGGCAGTTGTTTGTGAGTAGTTCAAGTACCTCTCTGACAGCTCTGATAGCAGCCAACTTGTTAATCTCTCTGTGAACACCTCTGTCATGGATATTATCAAACCTCAGACATCTCAACAGGAACCTGGATCGGTTTTCACTTATGCATAAATAACATGATTTAAGTCTGTTTCCCTTTGAGTTATCCCACAATTTCGATATACTCTTCCCAGAACATCTCAAAGATCCACATAGATATAAAAGCCAATGAAAGCTCTGATCTCTATCACAACTGTTACTTTAGCGTCCCTTTCCATAGAGGAGTTACCATGAACTTAGTTGATGTATATATTAGTGCACATTGAGATAATTTTTATTGTATTTTCATCAAAGAACAAATTCATATTCTCTATTTCTCTCTTTTTTATACGGCATGATTTTTTGGTCCAGTCAAATGTGTAATAAAATTACAAGATCTGCTTCTAACATTGGTAGGATATTTATTTTTCCTCCGTTTAGTTTTTCCATCTTTCGATAAAAAAAATGCATCCTCTTGAGGTTCTTCTTGCTGTGATTCATATTCATCATTCTGACACTTCTTGTTTGGTTCCTGAATCATGACCACTTTCATGACTAGAATTCTCAGTCTCTGAGTCAACACTAACACTGTGAGCGTCTTCATCACTCAGCTCATTGAACCATTCCAACCATACATTAGGATCTCTACTAAACTCTGTCAGAGGTTTTTAGCCTTTGACATTTCTTCCACAATTTAAGAATAAAGAGAATACTAGGTAACTTCGAAGGTAACTGTAATCAGTTTCAATACGTCTGAATCTATGCATATGAAAGATAAGTTGAAGCTAGGAAAGCAATAAAGTAATACAAACTTACTTTGTTTCAGATTGTGGCAGCAGAGCTCTCACGTATGCAAGTGTCCTCCAGACTATAATAATGTTTAATAAACAATGTATCTTTCGTAACTGAAAGCCAACAATGATTGGAGCTAACACCCGGAGAGTTAACAGAAAGGTACTGAAAATGGTACAAACTCAGTCCAACCCTGTCAGAAAAAATTGAGCAGGAAAGTCATGTGAATGATGAGTGTTATCCGCATGAGCGACGGAGGGTTAATGTATCTGATTCCATAATTGAACTGCTGTAAAAACAAGGCCCAATGAGTAATACTGTTATGGTACAGCTTACACACCTCAAGATAACATAATAATTTGTGATCATTATAGACAATGACTTTGTGGCCCAGTAGGTAATTTTTAAACTTGTTGGTCGCCCAATGTATGGCCAAAAGTTCTTTGTCAGTTACAATATATGTCTTTTCATGCTTCTGCAATACTCTACTAGCAAATGTGAGAGACCTATATTTAATAACACCATCAACTTCAGCCTCCTGAAATAAATGAGCACCCAGTTAATCATTACTACTGTCTATCATAATACAAAGGGAAGAGACAAATCTGGTCTGAACAAGATATGACTTGACACAAATGCTGTTTGATCTCATCGAAAGCATTATGACACTCCTGATTCCAATCCCAAATGGTACTCTTCTTCAAAAGTTCACACAAACATGGAGCATTCAAAGCTTGGCTGCTATAAAATTTTCTACAAAATCCAGTTAATCCAAAAAATGATTTAAGCTGTTTTTGCTATGAGGAGTAGGAAAATTAGTAATAGCATCAAGTTTCTCTTTATCAGGTGCAATTCTTTTCTCAGATATAAAGTGTCCTAAAAATTTAACTTCTTACAAACCAAATTTACACTTGTTGTCGTGGTCTTCAGTCCAGAGACTGGTTTGATGCAGCTCTCCATGCTACTCTATCCTGTGCAAGGTTCTTCATCTCCCAGTACCTACTGCAACCTACATCATTCTGAATCTGGTTAGTGTATTCATCTCTTGGTGTCCCTCTGTGATTTTTACCCTCCATGCTGCCCTCCAGTACTAAATTGGTGATCCCTTGATGCCTCAGAATATGCCCTACCAACTGATCCCTTCTTCTAGTCAAGTTGTGCCACAAATTTCTCTTCTCTTCAATTCTGTTCAATACCTCCTCATTAGTTATATGATCTACCCATCATATCTTCAGCATTCTTCTGTAGCACATTTCGAAAGCTTCTATTCTCTTCTTGTCCAAACTATTTATCATCCATGTTTCATTTCCATACATGGTTACACTCCATACAAATACTTTAAAAAATGACTTCCTGATACTTTAATCTATACTCGATGTTAACAAACTTCAGAAATGCTTTCCTTGCCATTGCCAGTCTGCGTTTTATATCCTCTCTACTTCGGCCATCATCAGTTTTTTTGCTCCCCAAATAGCAAAACTCCTTTACTACTTTAAGTGTCTCATTTCCTAATCTAATTCCCCTTACTTTAGAATCTACTACACATTCAAAATCTTGATCCTCTTTCTCATCAAAGTCTATATCATCATCAGACACCTGGTACTCACTTTGCTTCACAAAGTTTAGCAAATAATTACAAGTTTTCCCACGGCTTAAAATACAGAAATTAGTTTTCACATAAATATTACTTTTAGGTTCCAAAAGTAACAATTCTTTAACATTCCATCCAAAACAAGCCTCAACTTTCACTATCCAATCCATACCAAGAATTATTTTTTCTCCAAGACTAAGGATCACATCAATGTTCAAAAGTTTTGTCTTCCGTAGTAAATGTTAAAAATACCTGAGATGTTACCTATTTGCTTTGCTTACCTGTAGCTTCTCCTATCTTTACACTTACAATGGGCATTTCCCCAAAATTCTCACTGTACTTAATCTTCTCTCAGAATTGTTCAGACACACCACAAATTGGGCTGCCTGTATCAATCAAACAGTTCCTTCCCACTGATCAATCTCAATCTTAATGTAAGGACACCCCAAATCTGAATCAACATTTCTGTTATTAGACACTTCATATAAGAGATTACTTTCAATTTCATAAAATGCTACATCCACACTGCCTTTACATGGTTTTATCAACTTTATTTAATTGTTTATTTAGTCCTTCTAATCCTATATGTATAGAATATATACAAGGATAAGTCTTTATAACATAAAATACAGTTTGTATTGCACTCCTAGGGACTAGATGAAAAAGTAATTTAGCAAAGAATCACATAAACAATAAACATTAGAGACAACATACTAAGTAGAATATTTGTAATGCATATTTATTTCTGTTGTTTGATTTCTAGGTACTCTGTCAGACTGGCAATGATCAGTTAAATATGCCTTTAGTTTTGCTTTACAACTGCTAAGCTTATATACTGATTTAATATGGTTAGACAGATTATTGTAAATTTTTATCCCAATATGTAGAGTGCCTTTTTGGTACAATGGTGTTCTCACCTGCTTCACATGAAGATCAGAATTTTGTGTTGCATTGTGTGCATGTATATCTTCATTTCTTAATAAGATATCTAGGTGTCTATCAATATATTGTTTTATGAAAACTGAAGTTTTGCAGATGTGTGAGGCTATCACATAGGGACGGTTGGAGATAACACACACACTAAGTATCAAATATGCATTTATTAATCACTGATACATAACAGACATGGCAGTAGTATGAGTTATGCACTGAAAGTGAACACTAGAACAAAGCAGTCCAAAGAAGTAAAAGTCACAAAGATAGGGTGATCTGCACCAGAGACATCAAAGAGCCTCCCTCCCCCTCCCCCAGTAGTGCGGATCATGGTGGAGGGAAGCTTCATTACAGGAATTCATAATCTCAGTGCCAGCATGGCAGTTGTATTTGGCAGCCAGTGTGGGAAGTGGGACCATCAATGTCAGCAGTGCAGGAGTCCTGTGGATCCAATGGCTGCACAGGTGGAGACGCTTCACCTGTACACAGATTGGCAGCATTGCGAGGCAGATCAGTGAGTTACCATGCCGGTTTCAGTCAATTAATGGACACTGTCAGTGGCCGTCCATGTAGGCGGATGATAAACATGTTCATGCCACGACGTAGCATGTGGTGAGAGACCGAATAAGGCAGCTGCAGGGGTGCTCTGACAGTGTCATCCCGCAGCGTCACAAAGTCACACCACGAGGCAAGGTCCCTGTGGCCGAACACAGGTGTGGCGGGAAGGAGGGTGCAGAGGTGTGTGACGTGCGTACAAACCCACTTGGCCAGTGCTGGAAGATCCTCAGTTGCAGCGGACGGAGAATCCTTGATGAACTCGTTGGGAAGAAGGAGGGGTTTACCATATAGAATCTCATTCAGATCTTCTTTATGGGCCTAGAGGATACCCAGCGTATCCCACGGGAGGGCCTCTGACCACAGGCCACCGTGGCACGTTAGTGCGGCCTTGAGTGTTGGGTGCCACTGCTCGACAGTCCATTTGAATGCAGGTGGTAAGCCGTGGTGTGGAATTTGGCTATGCTGCAGAGTTCGCAGAGTCGTCCAAAGAGGGCAGACTCAAACTGGTGTCTGTGGTTGATGGTTTAGGTACAGAAGAATTGTGGGTAGCAGAGGGGAGCAATAGCAGGGAGGGTACATGTGGGGGAAGATGCTATAGTGCTTGCCTATAGAAGTGTGCAGAAATGCGACTGGGTTCTGCCAATAAAGGCTTCACCACTATGATTGTGAATCAGAGGGATTCTCTGATGGAGAGGCTCTACCAGTTGCCAGACGTATCCACCTATAGGCTCTTCTACAGTAGCCCCACTCCAGAAATGCAGCAGGATCTCCAGTCCCTCCTCAGATCCTTAGGCCCATCCCAGAACCTCTCCCCTGTGTCTGTGTCCCTCCTTATCATTATTACTTGCTGCACCTTTACCACTACTCACTTTATAAAGCACATAAACCCAACCCCACAGAACACCCCATGCATAAACCCAACCACACAGGACACCCCACTGTGGCTGGATGATGTAACCCTACAAAAAGAATCTCTGCCCTTGTGGATCAACAGTTTCAGCCTATTACTCATAACACCCACTTTGTAAAAGACACTAATGATTTCCTGTTCTGATTCTCCACAGTTCCCATTCCTTTACCACCCATCTCCCTGCTCATCACTGTCAGTGCCACTTCCTTCTACACTAACATCCCCAATACTAGTGACCTTGTTACCATTGAACACTACCTCTCCCAGAGCCCAACTGATTCCAAACCTACAAGCTTCTTGTCAACACGACAAACTATGCACACTCACCTGAAATTACATGTCATTTGAAGGCATCATCTAAAAACAAATCCTTGGTAGAGTAATGGACACCTATATGGCACCATTGTATGCCAAGCTATTCAAAGCTATTCATGGGCAATTAGAGAAACCTTCCCTAGTTATCCACATTTTCAAACCCTCACCTGGTTCAGATTTGTTGATGACATCTTCAAGATCTTGAAAAATGGTGAAGATGCCCTATCCACTTTTCTTCGGAATCTCAATACATTCTGCCCCATTTGCTTCATCTCATCTTCCTCGGCCCAACGTTTCAGTTTCTTTTTTCTTTTTTTTTTTTTTTATGTCCATGTCATAGATGGCTGCATCAGTGTCTCCATCAACATAAGATCTATACCAACAATACTTCCACTCTGATAGCTGCCACCCATTCTACTCCATAAAGCCTCTTCCATACAGGCTAGCTGCCTGGATTTATTGCACCTGTAGTATCAAACATTATCTCTCCATATATGCCAAATGTCTCACTGACATCTTCTCAAACTGAAATTACTCTCCACTCCTGAGCATTGTCTCCTCCATAACCTACAGTCCCCCACATACTCATCGATCAGCCACAAAAGAGCACCCTGATTTGAGCAACTTATTCACTTTCTCTGACAAGGTTTCAACATGTACGTCATCATGGCCTACAGTAATAAATATCCTCCCACAGTTTTATTACACCACTCACCCAACTTATCCCTATTAAACTTCTGCCCCTTGGCCCATATCCCTGCAATTGATCTAGTTATAAGATTTATGCCATACAATCCTACCTCAGTCCTGTAACAGTCATCCCCTACTCCATCAAAGACAAGGCCATCTACGAAAGCAGCCATGTGGTCTAACAACTTATTGCAACCACTGTGATGCCTTTTATATGGACATGACCACTGCTTTCTGTCCAGATAGTTGTCCACCAATAAACCGTAGCCAAGAGGCAGCTGGACCATCCAATTGCCAAGCAATCTGCCTAACATGATCTAACTGATTGATACCAGTGACTGCTTCACAGACTGTGCCATCTGTATTCTTACCATCAACGTGAGTGCATCTGAACTGTGTGGTTGGAAACTGTCCCTGCAACATATTCCTCATAAATTTCTTAGCATCAACCTTTGCTGTCCCTGTCCTCTGCCTGCCTTTGTCCTTTTATCCACTCCCATTCCAGCTTCACTCACACAGTCTGTATTTCCAGCACATCTGTATAGTCCTTTCTCCTTTCCCAATTCTCTCCTCTTTCCTTTGCCCCACAGCACAGCCTCAAGTGGTACATCTACAAGCCCGCTATCTTATCACTGCCACATCCCTTCACACCTCCATAGGCAGCACTGCAGTGTCTTCCCCCACCCCAAACTTGCTATCCCTATCACTTGGAAACAACATTTGCTGTAAATGTATGAGGTATGCATGTGTGAATGTATATGTGTTATATGATGTGTGTATGATGTGTGTATATGATGAAGGACTTAGTATGATAGCTGATAATATTTAACAGTCTTCATGTAATGTGTGTATCTGCCACTCATTTCCCTCTCTGTGCAATGAGTACCAATCCATCCACTTCATTTTGCAGTTGCCAACTCCCAGATTTTTGACTGTTTCATCTTGTTTTACTCAACCTGTATTTTCTAGAACACTGAACCGTATCCACAATTACTAACATTGTAAAAGTGTTTTGGCATTGCAACACATTTTTAAAATTGTTAAAATGTTACATATATATTTTTGTGTTTCTGCAAGAACATTCTGCTGGAAAAAATCATTGATTGTTGTTGAATTATATTAACAACACATTTTTTAAGAGCTACTGATGTGCAAGTAAGTTCCTGAACCTGAAAATATGTTTTAGCTTACTTGTAGCAATACAAATACACCTTAAATGATGTGTGCTACTAACTTAATGGCCACCACAAAAAATTATAAAAATGTGAATTTCGTTCAGTGTTGTTGACTTTTACTCTCAACATACTTTTTGAAGATATACTGATGTGAAAGTAACGCCCTGAACTTCGAAATACTGAATATGACATTCATCGGGTGAAGTGAAATCTGCTATGAAGCCTTAAGTTTAATTGAAACATTTAAAAGATATATAGAATATGGTATAATAATTAATTAGAAGCAATAAATACTTTTCCTCCAAATTTTAAAATATAATAGTAACAATTTTTTCAAAGGGTGGGCATAAAGTATGACCCCACTTCCCTTCCCCCTTGGTATTGTGAGGGATAATCCTCTAAATTGCTAATTTAATGCATTATTGCCTTTCTTTTCTTCCCTGGTGTATCAGGAGTGGGTGGTAATGCATGTTATGGACAGTGCCTTAGTATTGGTAATGTTAGACAAAGAATTGGGTTGACCATTTCAGTTTTGTATTGCACACAGTTCACCTGGAATTACTTTAGTGCAATGTGAGGATGGTTCTTTTCATGTGCTGTGAAATATTTTATTCGCCCATTCTGGGTGAAAGTGTGCAAGAAAAGTGTAAAGTGTTCTTCAGATATTCTTAAAGGATAACAAGAGAAGTGTTACAGTTTCTCTCTCAGCCATAATGCTGCAAATATGGATTTTAGTTTTTGGTATGTGTGAACTTCAATGTTTCTTATTACTAGGAGATGACGTGGCAAAAAATGTGTGCTTGAGAATGCTTGTAATTACTTCCAGCATTGCTGCATATGTTTAAATTGATTCTGCTCAATTTTAGAAAGATTTCACAAATGGCACAATTAATTTGTTTATTTGTTTTCCAGTTGACTTTTAAGACAGAGGGTGAGTTGTTATTTTTACTCCTAAATTATTTGTTTATGGTGCATGTACAAAGGCATTCACCCAGATGTGAAGCATTCCTGTCATGTCACCAGTTAATTTTCTTTGATATATTAATGGTGTGCAGGTAGCACACACTGACTGCATCAGTCAGTGATAACATTACACTTTTCACACACACACACACACACACACACACACACACACACACATACACACACACACCCTGCATGCTGAAGAAGTATGAAGCATCACAGGAATACTGATAGGCCTAATTGGATTTTATCCTCAGATGGCTGGCTACAGGCTTCCCACTCTTTGAAATTCAGAAAAGAAATCTAGTCACAGGATATTTCTCAACCCCATACATATCTTCAGCATGGACACCATCTTTCTACGTTTACAACAGCATATTCATTCATTAATATTCCATAGATCCTGTCAATGAGAACTTTCTACGATGTGGCATGAATCCAGGGTGAAGGAAGAAAAGTATGTCATAGAGACTTCATCTGTCCACTGTGGTAACTATACACTATCACTCTACTATTTAACATAATTCATATTTGTACCAGCCAAATTTAAGCAATTAAATTGAAAAGATAAAGGCTAATTTGAAGAGAGTTGCTTTCCTTAGTTGTATTAAACAGCTGCTGTTTCGTTTGTTGGTAGGTTAATGTCTACTCGATTTGTTATATTTCAAAGAAACTCTTTACTTACTTTCCTAAATATAATCCTGTTTAAAATACGTTATTAATTGTGGTGCAGCTCTACAGTGAACGAGACTATTTGTCACATAGCAAACAAAACTTTTTGATCCTTGACTCTAGATGTTCCGATGATTCAGAAAAGAGTGACTAATGAGGTATGTTTCCATTTTCTTTTGAATTAGTAAGAACATCAGATTTCTTGCTTAATATGAGATAGGATCTTATTGAATTCTTGTGCACCAGAGTAGTCAGCTAAGGTGTAGCAGTGCTTCATGAACTACAAGCTGCACATCAGAGGGAAATAACCAGCCACATGTTTGAAAAATACAGACAAAAGGGCAGGTGTCCACCATGCTACTATTTATCTTAAAGACATTAGAGCATTGAGTACCATATACGTGTGATGTGTCCACTAGTGTACCTGGATTCCACATATGCCTGTGTCACTGCTGCTGAATGTACACATCAGTGGTTTCTATGCCATTTAAATCATCAGTGCAGCTACCATTATTTCTCTCGCAGTGTTTCCTACCATAAAGATGAATTTATTTATCATAATGACAATATTTTGCTCTGCTTAGAGTTAACTGTCTATACACTTATGAATGTGAAGGGCTTGCAGTATCAACCCTCAAAGTTTTTATTTCCTTTCCCTGAATTTTAAGACCTCTCTAAATTTCTCACCCTCAGGGGCCCAACATTTATTTGCTGTGTACAAGCTTGGTGACACCAGGATTCCTGATCTTGGGACTGTTTTAAGTGCTGCCTGTCGTCTGTCACCATAAGCTTCAGTCATCACCTTGTGGCCTGGCAGTGGAATGTTATGTCACTGCCTGGATTGTAAGAATGGTAAATAAACTCTATAAAAATCCTTTAATCTTAAGGTGTGCTGCACACTGTTGAGATTGATCGATGTTGAGGTGGAACAGTCATAAGCGAGCAACCTCTTGAGATCCTGCTGCACCTCAGTTATATGAGGCTTAACTAGGAATGTGGGGCTCTGTCTAGGGGGCTTTTATTTCCCTACCTGCTCATGGGACTGAAATGGAACACTTAAAATTATCTTCTCCTCCTCCTCCTCCTCCTCCTCCTCCTCCTCCTCCTCCTCCTCCTCCTCACTGGTAGGTACCAACACCCAGTTAAATAAGAGGGCTTATGTAGTCAGTCCTTCAGACTCAGGGGCTACACAGTATTTGTCATTGAATAATAACACAGCACATACTGATCAGAATGTGCTTTTGATTGTTCAGCAGAAAGAGGGCAGCTTTGAGAAGGTTTTGCACTTTATATATATGAAAAGGTTTACAAGTACAGCAAAATACACAATGTGTAATGGAACACTGTTGATTGAAACTGCTAGTTCCCAAAAAATGACAAGCCTCCAGAAATGTAAATGCCTTGGAGAATATGCCATAGAAATGGAGCTCTACAACAGCTTGAACTACAGCAAAGGTGTTGTGTCATGTAGGGATATGGTAGATATTCCCGAGGAAGAACTGAAAGATGAGTGGGCTCAAGAAGGAATCATCAATGTGTAAAATATACTGTGAGGGTTGGATGAAGATCTAGTAAAATCTGACTCCTTCATGCTTGCCTTCAGTAGCATGAAACTTCTGGAGCATATCAAGGCAGGTTTCCTTCGCCTAAGTTTATGGCCATGTCCCCAAACCAATGCACTGTTTTAAATGCCAATGCTTGGGGTGCACCACTTGAGAATGTAAGTGTGAAGCCACTTGTGGCAAACATGCCAAGGCTGCCCACAATGGAGTTGGATGGTCCTCTTCTCCAAAGTGTATAAACTGCACAGTGGAACACACTGTGTGGAGTGGGGTTTGCAGCATCTTCCTAAAAGAAAGGAATATACAGGAGATCAAAACATCAAAATGCATCCCTTTATGGTGAGGACAAGAACATCTGTAAGGCCATGCAGCCTTCCACATTCACTACATCTTCTGTTTTGGCCCTTCAAAAGTCTGCTCTGCCAGCCAATGCTTCTACACAAATGGCGGTTTCTAGTGTCAGCAATAGTATCACTTGTCAAGTTGCAGTTGTTTCAGAGCCTGTAGTCCCACTGAGAATATCGAATAAAGCTATGGTTGCCACCACTGTGGAGCTAACAGTATCTCCAAAGGCTGAGTCTGGGAAAAAATTCAGCCCTGCCACCACTGCTGTTGCAGTAGTTCCCACAAAGTCTTTCCAGGCCAAGAAAGTAAACAGAAAGCTTCCACCACAGGCAGAAACAGTCAGTAGAGCATCAGACCATGTCAGTGTCACTTGACATGGTTATTCCTCTCCTTCTGCTTCAGAGCCAATGGAATTCTAAGACAGTCCAGGTGAGCCATCTTGTCAAAGTTTGATCTTACACTTGTTACAGCTTCCCCACCCTGATAGAAAGACAGGGTGAAAATGCAGCCCCCATGATAAATGTCTCTCATACTACAGTGGAACATGAATGTGCTAAGGACTTTTATGGAGGAACAGAAACTCCTGTACAGGCACACAACTTGTACTTGTGTTTACAGGAAACACATTTCCAAGCCACTGATGTCCCTTAGCTATACCCTCCACTGAAATGATGGCCTGACTGGGGAAAAAGGTAATAGAGGGGTTGCTGTGTTTGTCAATAACACACACTGTTCTTCTGCTTTCTTCTTGGTTACTGACCTACAAGTAGTAGCCATTGCTGTTCATGTGGGGTCAGAAGATCACTATCTGCTCTCTTTATTTACCTACACAGTATGCAGTAGACTCTGAGCCTCTCACAGGCCTTATTGCACTCTCCCCCACCCATTTCTCCTACTGGGTGATTTAAATGCCCATAATGTATTTTGGGGCACAAACTAGACTTGCCCCACTGGTTGAGACTTAGAGAATTTTATGATGTTTTAGGAGCTGTGCATCCTCAACAACAGTGGTTATCCCACTCATTTCTCGGCTGCCACTGGTTCATCCTCAGCCACTGACCCTCTTTCTGCTCTCCAGCCCTTGCAGACTCATCACTGTGGGAAGCAACTGATGACCTTTATTCCAGTGAAAACTTCCCACTGTACATCCTCCTACATAGATGGCCAGCAGTGCTATCTGGATGCTGTTCTGCCAGCTGGCTGTCTTTGAATACCACAACAGCATTCAGGAATGGGTGGGTCACATTGCACGAGCGATCCATCAAATCCTTTAAAGCCAAGGCTCAGTGCATAGTTAAGGAGCAAGAAAAATGTCATGGCAAGCATTCCTGGACTCTATCAACCCTTCCACTTGTTCAACAGAAGTATGGAAAGCTATCCAGAGGACTTCCAGTAAAAACAAACAGTCATTTACCAATGTCAGTAGTGCTAAAACAGTGGTGTCTCCAAACAATGCCCAGAGACATACTCTGACAGTTTCAGGGCATTTTGCAGCAACTACAGCCAGTACCAGCCAGGATCTAGCATTTTGCCATTACTGTGAAACTGTCAAGAGTGCCAAGTTGGATTTGTTTCTGAGTCTCACAACTATCCTTTCTCCATGTTGAAGCTGGAATTAGCACTGCCTGAGACTCATGATACTGCACCCAGTCATGACCAAATCCGGTACTGCATGATTCAACATTTGCCTGAAGCATCAAATGAAACTCTCCATGACTGTTTTAATCTTATATGGTAGACGGGCAACTTTACCACCTCATGGAGAAAGGCAGTTGTAATACCTCCCCTCAAATAAGAGAATGACAGCATGTGTCCCAGTAGTTACTGAAGCATTGCTTTAACGAGCTGTGAACTCTAGAGCAAATGGTTAATGGTTGTCTGCTTTGGTTGTTAGAGACCAGGCAACTCCTTAGCTGCTCTCAGTGTGGATTCCAAAGATTTCACTCCACTGTTGAGAATCTCACCCTACTAGAGGCAGCTATTCAGTTGGCTTTCCTACATATACATCACTGTCTCAGTATATTCTTTGACATCAGTATGGCGTATGATACTGTTTGGAAATACTGTGTTCTTGTGCAACTCCATCAATGGGGCCTTCACAGTTACTTCCCCATCTTCATACGGTCCTGTCTGCCTAAGCACTTTTTTGGATCCTGAGTGGGTGATGTGCTGACAGATAATTTTGAGCAAGAGAATGGCATTTCTCAGGGCAGTGTTTCAAGTGTTACTCTCTTTGCCGTAGCCGTAAACTGTATCACATCTACTGTAAGGAATCCTGTACAGTGGACAATTTTGCCATTTTCTGCTCCTCCTCCAGTGTTGCAAGAGCAACACATGAGTTGCAAACTACAGTGCACAGGTTAGAGGTGTGAGCTGCACAGACAGTTTTTCAGTTTTCTGCAGAAAAGTGTCCATGAGTATTCATTTTAATAGTTCTTGTCATATTTTTGATTGACCTGACTTGCATATGAGGGACACCACTGCACATTTTAAAGATTTGTTGTGGTTGCTGGGCGCCATTTTTGGCTACAAACTGTTGTGGTTTCCACACCTGAGGTGCCAGAAAGCAAGAACCTGGAAGATACTGAATATCATTAAGTTTCTTAGCCGCAGGTCTTGGGAATCAGACAGGGCACATCTACTCCAGTTTTATAAGGCTCTTGTACATTTTCAGCTAGATCACAGATGGACAGTGTACGTGGCGGTGAGGCCTTCTTACCTGAAGATTATTGACGCTATTCACCATTAGGGGATTAGGCTGGCCACAGGTACTTACAGGACTAGCTCCATACCCAGTCTCTGTGCTGACGCTTGGGAGCTGCCCATCACCATCTGGCAGAGGCTCCTCATGGTGTTTCAGGCATGTAAGCTCCTCACAGCTCCAACTTCACTTGCATGCCATGCTGTTGTTTATCCATCTTTGGAACACCTTTTCTCCAATCCTTCACACGCAACAGTGTCATTGTGGATCTGCATGCATTATGTGGGGAAGTCACTTCATACAGAAAATGTATGACCCAAAATCCAGGGTTTTAACCACCTGCCACAATGGTTACTGCATAGGTCCAGAGTAATTTTAGACTTAGTGCTGTACGGGAGAGACTGGACTCCTGCATATATTTTTAGTACTTTATTTTCTGCCATTTTAGCTAAGCACCACAACTGCATGGTTGTCTTCATGAGTGCGTCAAAACAGGGGGACTCGGTTGCTCTGTTGTTTTCCCTCATCTTGTCCTGAAGGTCCAACTACCTCAGGACTTTGCTGTCTTTGGCATGAAACTGTTTACGATCTTACAGGCACTCATGCAGATGGGGCATGCTTTGAGTGCTAAATTCCTTATTTCTTCCAATTATCTGAGTGCACTTCACTCCCCACAATACTTGTACCCAGCAGATAAAGTAGTCCAGAATAACCAGGATGTACTCAATTAGCAACAATAGGCGGATAGAGAGGTGTCTTTCTGCTGGATGCCAGGACTCGTGGATATTGTGGGGAACCAAAGATCAGATGTAGAAGTTTCTGTGGGAAGGCGAGTGGCTGGAGTGACTGGGGGA
Organism: Schistocerca americana; assembly: GCF_021461395.2. Classification (NCBI taxonomy): domain Eukaryota; kingdom Metazoa; phylum Arthropoda; class Insecta; order Orthoptera; family Acrididae; genus Schistocerca; species Schistocerca americana. Next base: position 195,000,925 of record NC_060119.1, read on the forward strand.
AAAAAAAAAAAAAAAAAAAAAAAAAAAAAAAAAAAAAAAAAAAAAAAAAAAAAAGCTGCATCTAGTAAAGCCCACTATGGTGCTGTCGCATATGTCCTTTCAGTCATGAAGACAGGATGAGGTCTGCTTACTTGTCTTTGCATAGACCACAGTCCTCTACCACTTGGCTTTTTGCTCCAGCAAGAGGATCCTCCAATGTATGGTGCATGTGGTGAACAGATTTTACTAAACTTTGATTTATTTTGAGACCACAGAGAAGCAGCAGATTTTCTGGCAAACTGCACTCTATTGTAAGTGACATTGAAACTCATGTGGTTAGATGTTTAAGATTTTGTTATGTGTCTTGTTTCCACAAATATTAGGGAGATGTTCTTAATGTGTTAACAGGGTGACTGGCTCACCCATGCTTTTTTGTATTTGGCCAGCCAGTCATATTTCCCTGTGCCTTTCTTTTAGCTCTTCTATGGTTTTACTTGTGTGTTAAGCTCATGTGTAGCACCTTTCATCCTTTTTCATTGTATTAAGGCTTGTGAGGTAGAGTGAGTGTGTGGTTCAAATGACAAATATTTTAGTCATTTTATCCACATGCTTACCTCTGTGTTGAATTCCCTCAAACTCAAAACACACTTTCTCTCTTCCTCTCCCCCCCCCCCCCTTCCCCCCTCCCTCTTCTCTCTCTCTCTCTCTCTCTCTCTCTCTCTCTCTCTCTCTCTCTCAATTTCTCCATGGTTGCCTTCACAAATTGCTAAATGCAGAGACTGAATAATATTGGGCACAGGCTACAGCCCTATTTCTGTGGCTTGTAAATGCTTTAGTTGTTTTTCCCGCATATGTTACTTTCTGTTAATAGTTTCTGCTTATTTGTTATTTTCTCCAAACATTCTGATTCATGGGTAATCTTTAGCAGAACTTAGTATCTCCCAAAAAGTAATCCTCTTTTGCAAAACTCTGAACAATGTTCCCGCTGTTGGGCAGTCACCACTTGGCTTGTGGAAATTATATTTTCTGTTGAATAACACATTCATTGAAACTGTCATTTCCAATTTTTAGTTGCTTCATAGAATGTTTTTGTTTAGGGTCATAAATGTAGATTCCTTGTCAGTCCCATATCCCTCTCACAATATATTTCAAGCTACTTAACATGTAAACAGCATGTCTCCAAGACATGACAAGACTTTTGGACAAATAAACTGATTTATAAGAGTCTCATTTTACATGAACTGTTCACACTGTACATGATTTCATGGCTTTGACCTTGTAGAAGTTTCTTACTGCCTACTTTCTTAGTTAATAAAGCACTGCCAACTCGCTTGATGGTTTTTGAGCAGAGTCAATCTAACAATGTGAAATGATGACAGTCACTACAGGTCAAGGGTAGCTCCTTCCACCAATATATAAAATTTGAGAACAGGTTCAGCACATGCTTACATTATAGATCAAGCTACATTTCTCTGAATGTACGTAACCCCAGTCTGAATGCTAGACATGGAGGCAATGTCTACATGAAAATTATTTTTGTATATTGCATTGTGGTTGTGGTAGATCACTGTTCACCTGCTAGTGAAGTAAAAACTGTTAGGTGGTAAATGAACATGATGATTGCTAATGTAAGCTGATGCCAGTCATTTAGGGACTGCTTAATCAAGTATAATTAACTGATAATGTAATTATGTTTGTAAAAAAAATGAAGAAATAAGAGCAATCACAAGACAAGAACCAGATGTGATTATCATAGGACAATGAGCAATAAAAAAGCCACAAGCCATAGTCTACTTGCAACAGAAAGAGAGTTCTGTAACAGGTTGCCAAATAATATGAAGCCAAGCCACTCTGTGGAAATCTTTCTGAGGGCAAGATGAAGCAATTGTTAATTAAAAGATATTTATGCTCACTCAAAGATTTCTGGACTTCATTGTCAATAGCACTTCTTTTGTCTATTGCAATATATTAGTGGTGGTAAACTAATGTACCACATTCATCATATTTATGGTGTGATACCACGTTGTAAATGTACAGAAAATGACTCTGAAACTGTAAAGTTATTATGGACAAATAAAGATAATTATTACAGTATAATGAAAAGGAAAGTTGCTACTCACCATATAGTTGAGATGCTGAGTTTCAGAAAGGCCCAACAAAGAGATCATTGGAACATTAGCTTTTGTCCAACAAAGCCTTTGTCAAAAATAGACGACACATGTACACACATACTCATGCAAATAGAACTCACACACATGTGAGCACAGTCTCTGGCAGCTGGAGCCAGACTACATTATTATTATATCCAGATATTATTATTATTATTATTATTATTATTATTACAACACTTTAACAGAATGCTTACAACACATTGTATATGATGGAAAGAATATGCTTTAGGTTAACATGTTACCCTAGTGATAGCTCCAACAATTTTGTAACATTTTTGTGTTGTTTTTTCATGTGGATAGGCCATGTTTTTGAGGCACAAGGGTGGTACTATTCTGTTAATCTACTACTATTGTGAGCATCTATGAAAAGCATCTGAAGGGTGATGTAACCCTGAGAAGATGCAAGGTGTTGGATGTCCATTTGTAGTAACAGAATGTGAATGTCAGAAGCTTCCTGACTGTGTAAAGCAGGATAGGTGCAATTTGTGGAAGGTCTGTTGACAGAGTACAGTGATGGTGCAGGAACAAGTATTTGAGAGCATTCCATTCAGCACACATTATTGAACCTTGGACTTCACAGTGGATGACCCCTGGTGTGTTCCCAAGTTGACCCAATGACATCATTAATTATGATAGCATTGGAAATGGGCTCATCAAAATTGGACTGTGGATAAATGGAAACATATCTGGTTGAATGAATTGTTTCTTGGTACATAAGGTCAGTGATCACATCCAAATAATCCATCATCCAGGATACATGCAGCATGCCACAGTGGGGTCAGTGTATTCTATTGGGGATATTCAGCTGTGCTTGAAGGGGTCATATGGTAGTAATTAAAGGCAATGTGTCAGCTGTGAACTGCTTTTAAATTGTTGTGGTCCTTTATTTGCTTAATGTCTTCTCTAACAGTGATGGGCTCTTCCAGCAGCATAATTTTCTGTGTCATAAGGCCAGACTCATTCTACAGAAGAAGAACAGTGTAACTCATGTTAATGTTTTGGTCAGTAAATTTTCTGGTTCTGAGCACAATGAAACACACCTATGCTGCTATTGGGCACAATAATGACCCATAATTTCTGGGAACTGTTGTCCTGCATATAAACATTTGGTATTACATACCTCAGGAAACCTGCCAAAGGCTTTTTGAATCCAGAATCACTACTGTATTGTGTTGTAAATGTGGACTAACATACCATTAACAAATAGCCGTGATGTTATAGCTAATCAGTGTTTGTACAAAAACAACTGTGGATTTTTCAGGTTATCATAAGATAGTTTCCACTGAAATTAAAACTTTCCAGCAGTCATATTTGGAACATGGTAATAGTTTTTTTTAGAATGTGATTATTTGGGCTTGTAATTTTTGTTGTGACACATAATAAACACACTGTGATATTGTTCAGTGAAGCAGACAAATTACAGCTAAATAGTGAATTTGAGATAACAGGCCCATCTGCAGGATTATCAATATGTTGGTAAACACATTTGTGATCCATACTTGCTGCTGAAGCCTACATGACTCTACACAAGGCTAGTTGTTTTTTTGTAACTCTAGACACCAGCAGCCATGCACATTTGACCATTAGAAGTCCATTATGTACATCTAGATACATATTCTCAAATGACCATACGGTGCATGTAAGAGGGTACATTGTATTACTACTATTGTAATCACTCCCTTTCTTGTTCCATTCACAAATAGAGTGAGGGAAAAATGACCCTCTAAAAGCCTCCATTTGAGCACTGATTTGTCACACCTTATCTTCATGGTCCTCACATGAAATATACTTTAGCAGCAGTAGACTCATTCTGCAATCAGCCTCAAATGCCAGTTCTCTAGACTTCCACAGCAGTGCTTTGCAAAAAGCACATTGTCTTCCTCCATTTGAGTCCATGAAGTGTCTCTGTAATACTTGCCAGCTGATTGAACCTACCAGCAACAAATCTAGCATCATTCCTCTGAATTGCTTCAATGTCTTCCATTAACGCAACATGTTGAGGACCCAAAACACTCAAACAGTACTTCAAAATAGGTCACACTAGCATTATACAATGTGGTCCATTTATTGTGACTGGGCCAAATAACTCACAAAATAAGCATCAAATGAAAAAACTACAAAGAACGAAACTTGTCTAGCTTGAAGGGGGAAACCAGATGGTGCTATGGTTGGCTCGCTAGATGGCGCCGCCATAAGTCAAATGGATATCAACTGCATTTTTTAAAATAGGAACCCCCATTTTTTATTACATATTCGTGCAGTACATAAAGAAATATGAATGTTTTAGTTGGACCACTTTCTTCACTTTGTGATGGATAGCACTGTAATAGTCACAAACATATGGCTCACAATTTTAGACGAACAGTTGGTAACAGGTAGGTTTTTTAAATTAAAATACAGAACATAGGTACGTTTGAACATTTTATTTCAGTTGTTCCAATGTGATACATGTACCTTTGTGAACTTATCATTTCTGAGAAAGCATGCTGTTATAGTGTGATTACCTGTAAATACCACATTAATGCAATAAATGCTCAAAATGATGTCCGTCAACCTCAATGCATTTGGCAATACGTGTAACAACATTCCTCTCAACAGTGAGTACTTTGCCTTCCGTAATGTTTGCACATGCATCGACAATGCGCTGATGCATGTTGTCAGGCATTGTCGGTGGATCATGATAGCAAATATCCTTCAACTTTCCCCACAGAAAGAAATCCAGGGACGTCAGATCCGGTGAACGTGCAGGCCATGGTACGGTGCTTCAACGACCAATCCACCTGTCATAAAATATGCCGTTCAATACCGCTTCAACCACACACGAGCTATTTGCTGGACATCCATCATGTTGGAAGTACATTGCCATTCTGTTGTGCAGTGAAACATCTTGTAGTAACATCGGTAGAACATTACGTCGGAAATCGGCATACATTGCACCATTTAGATTGCCATCGATAAAATGGGGGCCAATTATCCTTCCTCCCATAATGCTGCACCATACATTAACTCACCAAGGTCACTGATGTTCTACTTGTCGCAGCCATTGTGGATTTTCTGTTGCCCAATAGTGCATATTATTTGAGTTTACATTAGCGCTGTTGGTGAATGACACTTCATCGCTAAATAGAACGTGTGCAAAAAAATCTGTCATCATCCTGTAATTTCTCTTGTGCCCAGTGGCAGAACTGTGCACGATGTTCAAAGTCATTGCTATGCAACTCCTGGTGCATAGAAATATGGTACGGGTGCAGTCAATGTTGATGTAGCATCCTCGACACCAACGTTTTTGAGATTCCTGATTCTTGCACAATTTGTCTGCTACTGATGTGTGGATTAGCCATGACAGCAGCTAAAACACTTACTTAGGCATCATCATTTGTTGCAGGTCATGGTTGATGTTTCACATGTGGCTGAACATTTCCTGTTTCCTTAAGTAATGTAACCATCCAGCAAACGGTCCGGACACTTGGATGATGTCATCCAGGATACTGAGCAGCCTACATAGCACATGCCCATTGGGCATTTTGATCACAATAGCCATACACCAACATGATATTGACTTTTTCTGCAATTGGTATATGGTCCATTTTAACATGGGTAATGTATCATAAAGCTAATACCATCCGCACTGGTGGAATGTTATGTGATACCACATACTTATACATTTGTGACTATTACAGCGCCATCTATCACAAACTGAAAACAGTGGTCCAACTAAAACATTCATTTTTCTTTACGTACAGCATGAATATGTAATAAAAAATGGGGTTTCCTATTTTAAAAAACACAGTTGATATCCGTTTGACCTATGGCAGCACCATCTAGCGGGCCAACCATAGCGCCATCTGGTTTGCCCCTTCAAGCTAGATGAGTCTCGTTCTTTGTAGTTTTTTTTTGTTTGATGCTTATTTCATGAGATATTTTGCCCGATCACTATCAATGGACCACCTTGTATATGCCATCTCCTTTATGGATAAGCTATACTTTCCCAAAATTCTCCCAATAAACCAAAGTTAACCATTCCGCTTCCCTGCTACCAACCTGATATGCTCATTCCATTTCACATCACTTTACAATGTTGTATCTAGATATTTAATCACTGTGACTATGTCAAGCTGCACCCTACTATTGCCATTTTCGAATGTTACAGGATTGTTTTTCCTTCTCAGATACATTAACTTGTATTTTCCTACATTTAGAGGAAGCTGCCATTCATCATACCAACTAGAAATTTTATCTAAGGCATTGTGTATACTCTTACAGTCAGTCAATGATGACTCCTTCTTTTAAACCACAGTGTTATCACCAAACAGCTGTAAATTACTGCTCACCCCATCTCTAAGGTCATTAATTTATATAAAGAATAAAAGCAGTCCTACCACACTTCCCTGGGCACTCTTGATGATACCCTTGTCTCAGATGAACACTGGCTGTCGAGGCCAATGCACTGAGTTTTATTACTTAAAAAGTCTTTCAGCCACTGCCATATCTGGGAAACTAAACTGTATACTTTGACCTTTATCAACTGTCTGCCCTGGGGCGAACAGTTTTGTGGAAAGCTAGGAATGTGGACTCTGCCTGTTGCCCTCCAACCATGGTTTGTTGGATATCATATGAGAATAGGGCAAGCTGAGTTTCACACAAACAATCCTCTCTAAATCCATACCGATTTGTGGACAGAAGCTTTTCTGCCTCAAGGAAATTTATTATATTCAAACTCTCTGCAGCAAATTGATGTTTATGATTTTGGTCTATAATTATATGGGTCAGTTCTTTTACCTTTCTTATATACAGGAGTCACCTGCACTTTCTTCCAGTTGCTTGGGACTTTTTACTGGGTCAGAGGTTTGCAATAAATGCAGGCTAAGTAAGGAACCAATGTTGCAGTACACTCTCTGTTAGACAATTTGGGTGCCATCTGAACTAGGCAACATTTCTTTTCAACTCCTTCAGTTGCTTCTCTGCTCGATAGAAGCCATTTTATATGTTCTCCAAGTGGGAGTCTGTATGACAATCAAACATAGGTATCTTTATATGACCCTCCTGTGTGAATGATTTCTTAAACATAAAATTTAAAGTTCAGCTTTCCTTTCCCTGTTTCCTACTGCCACCCCACACTGGTTGATGTGTGAATGGATAGAAACCTTCGATCCACTTAGTTATTTTATGTCTGAGCATAATTTTCTTTGGTTCTCTGCAAGATCTTTCAATGAAGTATGAGGGTGGAAGTTCATCTTCTTACAGATGCAGGAATTTGTACAAACTTTTGCCTGTCAGCATTTGTGCATTCATTTTTGAACCAAGAGCACAATAATCCATTTCCTCAGCAATTTTCAAATTTGATTATTAAACCATGGAGAGAGCTTTCTCTTCTTAATCCTCTTACTTGGCACACACATCTCCAGAGTGCAATTCATAATGAGTTTAAACTTTGTTCATAATTCCTCTACATCTCTTATACTGGAGCTAAATGACGTCCATTCATTGTCTAAGTGGGATGCTAACAATTGTTTATCAGCTTTTTCTAGTATAAACATTCTCCTGGCCTTCTTGATGAATTGATTAGCTATAGTAACCATTATCACTGTGATCACATTGTGATCACTAATCCCTGACTCCATACTGACACTGTTGACAAGGTCAGGCCCAGTTGTAGCAATAAATTCCACAATATTTCCATTGCGGCAGATTGTCTAACTAGTTGTTCAGTCCGGTTTCTGGAAAACATGTTCAGAAGCACTTCACAAGACCTTCTCTCTGTACAACTGGCAGTGAATCCATAAACACCTCAGTCCATAATCAGCAGGTTAAAGTTACCACCAACTAATGTTGCATGATCTGGGTATTTTTGCACTACTGACCATAGACTTTCCTTGAATGACTCTAAAACTGTCACAGTGGATTTGCTCAATCAAATTCAACTTCAGTTTTTTTCAACTGCAATGAACATTCCACCTCCTATGATGTCTAATCTATCTTTCCAATGTATGTTCCATGACTCACTAAATGTTTTGAAGGTTCATTCTTTGAGTTTCAGGCAGCACTTGGTCCCAAGAATAATTTGAGCATGAGAAATAGACTGGAAGATAGTAAATTTGGAAACTTTGTTAGGAATACTTTGGCACTTTACTATTAAAATTTTGAGTTGAAGTGTCTCTGCTTTGTACATGATCTGATTTTGCTCTCTGTGCATTGACAGACAAGCATTCATTAGAGGGCCTGAAACTACCTTCTAGCCTGAAAAAAACCCATGTGCTCTTCACAAGTTCCACCCCTACCTGAAGTAGCTGCTTTGTTTGTGCAGTGCACCCCTGACCTCTGAAGGGGAGATAGGAAGATAGTGGAACAGGAGGGGAAAATTGCTGCCCTTCAGGCTGAGCTAGATCAGGCTAGGGAAGATCTGGACAGGTTAAGGAGGGAGAAGGGCAAAGAGAGGTGGGAAGTGACAACAGGTAACAGAAGGAACAGGCCTAGAACTAAGTCTGACAATTTTGTGGTGAATGTCAAAAATAAGTTTGACCTGTTGCTTCAGTTAGAAGCTGATGGGCCTCAAGCAGAGGTAGGTGTAGACAGGACACAACAAACTTTCAATAGGAAATTGAAAATTAATGTAGGAAAGTCACTGAAAAGGAAGAAAGTTTTGTTGTTAGGCAGTTCTCATGCCAGAGGTGTAGGCCAACTTCTGCAGGAGGAATTAGGACCAGAATACCAGGTCACAAATTTTTTCAAACCAAGTGCTAGTCTGGAGCAGGTGACAGAGGATTTAGGTTCACTCTGTAAAGGATTTACCAGGGAAGACACCGTGGTTATTGTGGGAGGGCCAGGGAACAGTATCGACAGAGATCCTGGGTACAGTATAGAGTGTGACCTGGCAAAGATTGCGTTGGCATCGAGACACACCAATGTTGAATTTGTATCTGTCCTGAGACGCCATGACCAGCCTCATTAGAACTCTTCTGTTGGGAGAGTTAATTTGGAGTTGGAACGGCTGCTTGGGTCAGGTGCGGGGGCTCATATTGGTGTGGTTCCTGTTGGTTCTCTCAGTAGGTGGGACTATACCAGGCACGGCCTACATCTCAACAGGGAAGGGAAGGGGAAACTGGCTGGGGTAATAGCAGGAAATTTAACGGGGGGAGGCACTGCCATGAATGGTAAAGTACCAGTGGTTACAGGTGTTGGAACAGCACCATTTTTAGGATAGGTAAGACAGAAAGATGTCAAGTTCTACGAGAGGTCAGGACTGAAACAAATCTTCAGTTTAGGAAAGAAATTAAACAGCACAATTCTAGCACATTGGATCACCAGTCACAGCTGTCAATTATAAATTTTCACCAATCACCAGAAATTTTATCTCCACCAAGTTGTATCTCAGTCCTAGGTAATTGCATTGATGAATTAAAGTCACCCAACCCAGTTGACATAATCTGCCTCTCTGAACACCATGTGACCACTGGTATAGGAACTAGGCCTAAGCACAATGAGAAACTCAGACAGGAGAGTACTGCAAATGTTAGAATAAGGAAAGGTTCTCATAAAAGTATAATTAAAAATAATGTAAGTATATTTCATCAAAATATTGGGAGTTTAAAGAATAAAATAAATGAGCTTCTGGTTTGTTTAGAAGATTTAGAAGCTGAGGATGAAATAGATATACTATGCCTGTCTGAGTATCACATTGTTACTGATATGGATAAGGCAAATGTAAGTGGATATAGGCTCTCTGCACATGTAATTAGAGAAAATATGGAGAAAGGAGGAGTTGCCATATATGTCAAAAGTTATCATTGTGCAAAAAGTATAGAAACAAATACGTTTTGTGTAGAGAAACATATAGAAGCATGTGCCTGTGAGCTTAAATTAAATAAAGGCACATTTATAATTGTAACTGTATATAGGTCCCCATCAGGAAATTTTCATCTATTTCTGAAAAATTTGGACTCCTTGTTGTGCTATCTGTCAGACAGGGGGAAGCAAATTATTATTTGTGGGGACTTCAATGTAGATTCTCTGAATGAGGGTAATAGGAAAAATGAACTTGAAGTTTTACTCGGTTCTTTCAATTTGACACCCGTTATTGATTTTCCTACTCGGGTGGTAAAGGATAGCAGCTCACTGATAGATAACTTCTTTATAGACCGAGATAAGTTTAACCAGATAAATGCTCAGCCTGTTGAGAATGGTCTTTCTGATCATGGTGCACAGCTGGTTACAATATATGACATAGCTCCATTCAGCAGTACTAAACAGTCCTCCAAAGAAGTATGTTCAGTCAACAATTTAACAATTGCAAATATCAGGGAAAGCCTACAGCAGTTAGACTAGGATGAAGTGTACCGTGAACCTGATGCCAATTTAAAATATAATTTATTTCATGACACTATTGTAAATGCATTTGAAAACTGCTTCCCCAAGAAAATAGTTGAATATACTCGTAAGAAACCATGTAACAAACCATGGCTTACTAAGGGTATAAAAATATCTTGTAACCGGAAATGGGAAATGTGTCTGACAGCTAGAAAGAGTAGTGACCCAGAAACTGTCAAACATTATAAAAACTACTGTGCTATATTAAGAAAAGTTATTAAAAAATCCAGAAGTATGTGTATCACGTCTGAAATCAGCAACTCTGGTAATAAAATTAAAACAATTTGGAATATTTTTAAGAGAGAAACAGGTCAACCAAGAGCACAGGAAGACAGTATTACCATCAAATTGAATGAAAACTTTACGAACAAAAAGTCAGAAGTTGAAAATATTTTTAATAATCATTTTCTAAATGTTGTGGATATAGTAGGATCCAGGTGTTCATTAGAAGATGCTAGGCTGTTAATGGAAGAGGCCATACCTATGCAATTTGATACAATTGAAATCTCACCCACTTCTCCCTCTGATATTAGGAAAATAATAAACTTGCTTAAAAGCAAAAACTCACATGGAATTGATGGCATTTCCAGTAAAATACTAAAAGCTTGTTCTCAACATATCAGTAAGATTCTCAGCAACCTGTGTAATAGCTCTCTGGAACAGGGCATTTTCCCTGATAGACTGAAATATGCTATTGTTATACCTTTGCATAAAAAATGGGATAGATCTGATGTCGACAATTACCGTCCAATCTCCCTTCTAACAGCTTTATCCAAAATCTTTGAGAAGGTAATGTATTCAAGAGTAGCTTCACATATCTGTAAAAATGAAGTACTAACAAAATGTCAGTTTGGTTTCCAGAAAGGGTTTTCAACAGAAAATGCCATATATGCTTTCACCAATCAAATTTTGAATGATCTGAATAACCGAACACCACCCATTGGGATTTTTTGTGATCTCTCAAAGGCTTTTGATTGTGTAAATCGTGAAATTCTGCTAGACAAGCTCAAGTGTTGTGGCATGAGTGGGACAGTGCACAAATGGTTTAATTCCTATTTAACTGGAAGAGTGCAGAAAGTTGAAATAAGCAGTTCTCATAATATGCAAAGATCAGCACATTCCTCAAACTGGGGAACTATCAAGAATGGGCCTCCACAAGAGTCGGTCTTGGGTCCTTTGTTGTTCTTAATATATATTAATGACTTGCCATTCTATATTCATGAAGAGGCAAAGTTAGTTCTCTTTGCTGATGATACAAGTATAGTAATCACACCTGACACACAAGAATTAACTGATTAAATTGTCAATAATGTCTTTCAGAAAATTACTAAGCGGTTCCTTGTAAACTGACTCTCACTGAATTTTGATAAGACGCAGTAAATATAGTTCCATACAGTAAATGGTATGACGCCATAAATAAATATAGACCTTAATCAGAAGCATATAGCTAAGGTAGAATATTCAAAAATTTTAGGTGTTTCCATTGATGAGAGATTAAATTGGAAGAAACACATTGATGATCTGCTGAAACGTTTGAGTTCAGCTACTTATGCAATAAGGGTCATTGCAAATTTTGGTGATAAACATCTTAGTAAATTAGCTTACTACACCTGTTTTCACTCATTGCTTGCATATGGCATCATATTTTGGGGTAATTCATCACTGAGGAATAAAGTATTTATTGCACAAAAGCGTGTAATCAGAATAATAGCTGGAGTCCACCCAAGATCATCCTGCAGACATTTATTTAAGGATGTAGGGATATTCACAGTAGTATCTCAGTATATATACTCTTTTATGAAATTTATATCTAAAAACAAAGATGAAGTGACTTACCAAACGAAAGTGCTGGCAGGTTGATAGACACACAAACATACACACAAAATTCAAGCTTTCACAACAAATGGTTACTTCATCAGGAAAGAGGGAAGGAGAGGGAAAGACGAAAGGATGTGAGTTTTAAGGGAGAGGGTAAGGAGTCATTCCAATCCCGGGAGCGGAAAGACTTACCTTAGGGGGAAAAAAGGACAGGTATACACTCACACACACACACATATCCATCCGCACACACACAGACACAATCAGACATTTGTGTGTGCGAGTGTATACCTGTCCTTTTTTCCCCCTAAGGTAAGTCTTTCCGCTCCCGGGATTGGAATGACTCCTTACCCTCTCCCTTAAAACCCACATCCTTTCATCTTTCCCTCTCCTTCCCTCTTTCCTGATGAAGCAACCGTTTGTTGTGAAAGATTGAATTTTGTGTGTGTGTTTGTGTGTCTATCTACCTGCCAGCACTTTCGTTTGGTAAGTCACTTCATCTTTGTTTTTAGATATATTTTTCCCATGTGGAATGTTTCCCTCTATTATATTCTTTTATGAAATTTGTTATTAACAACCAAAACCAATTCAAAAGTAATAGCAGTGTCCATAACTACAATACTAGGAGAAAGGATGATCTTCACAATTCAAGATTAAATCTAACTTTGGCACAGAAAGGGGTGAATTATACTGCCACTAAAGTCTTTGGTCACTTACCAAATAGTATCAAAACTCTGACAGATAACCAACAAGTATTTAAGAAGAAATTAAAAGAATATCTAAATGACAACTCCTACTCCATAGAGGAACTTTTAGATATAAATTAAGAAAAAAAGAAAAAAAAACCAAACAAAAAATTATTTAAAAAAATTAAAAAAAAAACAAAAAGTTGTTATATTAACTTACTTATGTTGTTAAATTAACTTAATTATGTCATGTACTGGAAATTTTGACTCGTTCCACATCATTACGAAATATCGTATTCATGATCCATGGAACTAGTATTAATCTAATCTAATCTAATCTAACCTAATCTAATGTTCTACAACTCTACACCCTATAATGCAGGTCCATAAATCTGTAGCCATGACTGTCACAAAATCGACATAGCCTCTGGTTGAGACCCTGCACTTGACTCCAGACAAGGACCCTGGTCAACTTTGGGTATAGTGCTGCAAATTGTGAGCTCTGCTTGCACCCTGTGAGTGAGGACAGCAGTCTTCATCACTTCTGACAGATATCCATAGAAACTGAGGATGTCACCAGAGAGGGACAGGCTATATCCACCACTGTAGAACAGTTTGACTAAAAGTCACTACAAAAATTGAACATAGTAAAATCTAAACACAGGAATTAGTGTATATGGTTTTAGTTTCTGGCTTAGAAACCTTAATAATACAACGTTTTTATTATATTGCAAGGTGTTTGGTCACCCTTAGACACTTGCAAGTCATTTTGGACACACGTCACCCTTCTGTGAGTGATTAATTAATAAATAAATGAATATGCTCTTGTTGGCCAACTTTCTCCAATTACAGCAAGACATTAAACACCACAGAACAATCACAACTGAAACTGCTATGAACAGATACATATACACATGTTCATAAGTGACATGCTATGTGGTGGCTCACACCACAGGTTCCGAATTGGTGTCTTAAAGACAAGCCCTATTCTCAAAACAAGTTAATTGGCTCTCCACTTGCCTTCCATAGTGGATTCATTATGGAGAAGGATATCAACACAAAAAAAGGTCTTGAAAGCTATTTTTTGTATTTAATTGAAATTACTATTCTGAAATTTATGGTTGAAATGCTTGATTAACTAATCACAATTAATGTTTTGGAGAGGGCAGCAGCTACTGAATGACAGATGTAAAATGAAGCATAGAATCATAGATAGAGATGTCCTAAATGAAAAGTGTCTTGCAGTAAAAAGAGCATTGCATGAAGCCTTCAGCAACTATCGTAGAAGAAATTTGTTGAAGTACTTCTCATAAATCCCACAAAATAGGAACTGAAATTGAGGACGTCAAAGCAAAAGTAGAAATTCTGAACCCAGTTTTCAAATGTTGGTTTGAAAGGGCCAATCCAGGAATACCACCCTAGTTTAATGCTCACCCCAATGTGAAGGTGAGTTATTTACGTATTAGTGAGATCAGTGCTGAAAACATTTGAAATCAGTAAAGCTGAACAATATCCCAGAGCCTCATGTAATCCCTATTGGGTTCTTCATATGATTTGTGACAGAATTAGCCCCTTTTTAACCATAACATGCTATACATCTTTCCAACAAAACGTGTCACTGAGTAGAAAGCACATGTCATGCTGAGCTATGAGAAGGGCAATAGAAGTGATCTGCAAAACTATCACCTGTTACCATTAACAAATATTTGTTGTAGAATATTAGAACATTTTCTGGGATGAGAAATAATGAGTATCTCGAACAAAATGACGTCTTAGACACCAGCCAAGAGGGATTTCAGGAAACAGTAACTCACACTTTTCTCACATAACACCTTGGATACCATGGATTGTGACAATCAGACAGATTTTTGACTATATGGACACATTTGACTCATTACAACACAAACATTTATTAATGAAAGTACAAACATCTAGGATATTAAACAAAATTTTCAATTGGAATGAGGATTTCATGGCAGCAAGTATGCTGCTTTTTATCTTGACTGGAAAGTCACTGACAGATGTAGTAGTAACTTTACATATTGTAACATTCTACTACAAAATATTTAAATGTATATTGGTGAAAACAGTTAATTTTGTAATACGCTTTCAATTAGTTTTCAAAGAATATCACAAAATATTGGTACTGCATACAGCAGAATGAAATTTATCTTATTCTTCTCTGCTGATGAAGGGGTTATTATTAATGAATTTTGACATTCTGCAATGCATGTGAGTGGGTTCATCACATACGAAGGAAAATAAGTGTACCATTCTAATTAGAGAAATAATGTACTTTTGACTCTTGTTTAATCTTCACTGTGTCTTATAGATCTCTAAAAAGTACATCATCTTGACAAATTTTTGCATACTGCAACTTCTTCTAACATTAAGACTGATATATGGACATACTGCATCTAAGACTGAAGACTAAATTGGTGGCCACCACTGCTGGACTATAGATAATATGCCAGTTCATCAAACAAGATTTCCATAGCATTGTTATTGTTTGAAACTCGTAATTAAAAATGATGCTTGTACAATATTCTGGATACAGAAATAGTTGTACTTTCCAGCATAAATCAACTTACCTCCAGTTCCTAACTGGCCTGATATGGCCCCTTTACACAAACAGGGTTCCTGGAACTGGGCCATATCCACTTCCTGTTTTCCCAGAAGGCAACACAGAGTGTTAGTTGCCTCCTCACTGTGCTGCAGGTCTATTTGCAACATTTGCATCACCAACTTGCTGCCATGGTCAATTATCATGACTGTAATTACCCTGACAGTTATCTGTGAGAACCCTACATACAGTTTCAGGTCCTGTTCTCACATTGCCCTCAGGGATTCTTCACTGATTTCCACAAAAGGTTTTGGTCATCAAGTATAACCTTCCACTTTGTTACTCTTCAACACTGTTGAAACTTCCTAGCTGTGCACCCATACTATCTTGAACAGTCTTTGGAGGAACATCCTGAAAAATTTTTGTTACCCAAATTGATGGTTTTGTGGTCATGAAGAATTCAGTTGTTAACTTGACCAGTGCCATTACCGCCCATGGAGATATCTTATGCACCATCTCCTTAAACCAATACGTTCAGACCCTCCTGAATTTGATTTTATCTTCATCTGTTCTAACTTCTCAGTGAAATTTTCAGTTTCTTTGACTGGTTTATGGAAACAGCTTAGTTCATTCCTGTCCCAATCTGGGGTTTTTGAGGCCTCATATAGTCCATTAGATTTTGTATTGTTATCTCTGTTTGCCATTTTGATCTCACAAGAACTGGGTACCTATGAAATTGGGGAGGTGCCATGGGAATGGATGTGTGAAGAGATGGGGCAAAGACCTCTGGCATGGGAGATCCTGTCAGCGGTTGCACTACAGCCAGCATAGCCCACAGCTTCATGCAAACACACAAGCCTCTCTTCCCACATAGTCAGTGCTACAACAAAGTGGTGTCCCCTGGAGAGGAGAACAGTGACATCTTATAATCTCTTTTCAAGACACTAGACGTTATTTTCAACTGCTATTCCAGTTACAATGTCATCAATGTTTTTATTTATTCTACTTGGATTTTAATTCCCTTCCCAAATTGATCCTTGGCTTCCTTAACTGTTTCTTCAATGTAAAGATTAAGATAACATTGGAGATTGGCTACAACTGTCTCTCACTCCATTCTCAACTACTGTTTCCCTTTCATGTCCTTGAATGCTTATAACTGTAGTCTGTTTTCCATACAACTTGTTCATAGCTTTGACTCTCTGTATTTTATCCCTGCTACCTACAGAACTTTAGAGCACATTTGAGTCAACATTATCAAAAACTTTCTCTAATATAGCAATGTTATGAACTTAGGTTGGCCATTCTTCAACATATCTTATAAGCCATAGGGTCAGAGTTCCTACTTTTTTCCATAATGCAAACTGATCATCACCAAGTTCAGTTTTTACCAGTTTTTCTGTAAAGAATTTGTATCAGTATTTTGCAGCAATGACTTATTAAACTTATAGTTCAGTAATATGCAAAACTGACACTGTAGAATTATTACATTCTTCTTTAAGTCTGAGGCTATTTGATTGGTGTCATTGGTCTCATACAGTTAGTATACCAGATGGAATAGTTTCATCTTGACTGGCTCTCCCTAGGATTTCAATAATCTTGAAGGAAAGTCATCTACTCTAGGGGCCTTGTTTTAACTCAGGCCTTTCAGCACTCTGTCAAACTCTTCTCGCAGTATCACATCTCCCACTTCATATGCTTCCTCTTCTTTTTCTGTGATGTTGTCTTAAAGTTAATTTCTCTTGTACAGTCAGTCTGTGTATCCTTTTTAGCTTTCAGCTTTCTCTGCTTAGCTCATTGCTGGCTTCGTGACAGCTCTTGATATTCATGTAGTTGCTTCTCTTTTTTAAACAGGCTTCTACAGCCATGCATATGTCTACTAGACATTCCTGCTTAGTCATTTTGACTTTCTATTAGTCTTATTTATCAGACATCTGTACTTCCTTTCTTTAAGTTTCATTTGCTACATTTTTATATTTGCTCTTTTCTTCAGTTAATTTCAATATCTCCTGTGTCATATAATGGCCTCTACTGATTCTTGTCTTTTTGTCTATTTAATCCTCTGCTGCCTTCATTATTTCATCTCTCAAAACTATCTGTGCATCTTCAATTGTATTATTTCCCAATGTTTGAGTCAATCATTGCTTGATACTTCCATTGAAATTTTCAAATACCTCTGGTGCTTCAATTTACCTGTGCCAAATATCCTTAATTTCCTATCTTTCTACAATTCCTTCAATGTTAAACTGCAGTTCATAACAAATAAATTATGGCAAGAGGCACATTTGCCCCTGGAAATGTTTTGCAGTGTAATGTCTGATTTCAAAATTCCTGTCTTGTAACTACACACTTCTGGTAAAAAACTTAGTACACA
This sequence comes from Schistocerca americana, assembly GCF_021461395.2. Taxonomy (NCBI): domain Eukaryota; kingdom Metazoa; phylum Arthropoda; class Insecta; order Orthoptera; family Acrididae; genus Schistocerca; species Schistocerca americana. The sequence continues at coordinate 195,018,877 of NC_060119.1, forward strand.
TTCTTAAAGGTTTCCAATTCAGTCAAGATTTATTGTTTCAACAATACCTATGGAGTACATGAAATGATTACATTTACAGACCAATGGAACAAATGGTTTTGAGGTACCCATGCTGAAGCACTCATAATAGTACATGGAGTAGCATCCATGGGAAGCAATACAGGCACTTAATTTGGTATTTACTCACTTGTACAAATGGTAAATACTGTCCTGGGATATGTTTCACCATGTCTGCTCAACCTGTTCACGTAGTTCTGGAGGACTTGTTAGTTGATGAGTCACTTCTCATCCCACCATATCCCACAAATGCTCAATGGGGTACAAGTCTGGAGACTGTGCTGGCCAGGGAAGTTGCTGCACATCTAACAGAGCACACTGAGTTTCATGAGTAGTGTTTGGGTGAGCATTATCCTGTTGGAACAACACACCACCTTCCTGTTGCAAGAATGGCAAAAGAATGAGTCTAACAACATTCTGCACATACCAAGATCTTATTAGTGTCCCTTCCAGAAACACCAAAGGTGAAGAAGAGTTGTAGCTTATTGTACCCTAGGTCATAAGGCATGCAGTGGGGCCAATATTTCTTGGACAAATCCACACTATGAGATAGTGCTCACCAGTTCTATGCCATACATGCAAATGACCATCACTTGCATGCAGGCAGAATATGCTTTCATCACTGAAGACGACATCACAGTGCATGTCAACACTGTGGCATGAGTGGAAGATGGGCTTAAGTTGTGCATGTTCATTGTCCCACTGTTAATAACTAGTTCAAAACAGTTCATGTTGATACATCTGGGCTCACTATTACACTTGTCTGTGCTGTGCTAGCTGTACAATTTGCCACTGCTGCCCTTAAAATACCATGATGCTGGTGGGCATCTGTGCTGTGTAGACATCCAGAACCTCATCTATATGTGTGGGAGTGTTCACACAACCACTGAGACTGTGCTGGCATAAGTTGTTGCCAGCACATCAGGTGGCAAAGAGGTTGTGAGAAGATCGATAATAGACACTAGAGAAAGTAAGCCTACAAGGAGAGAGGCCAATGACAGCTTGCAGGCAATGTGCCATCTATACCCTCTCAACTGCCAGTATTTAGATCACCACCACAGACCAGAGGGCCCAATCAGACCAAGTCAGTCATCCAGTGAGTCAGTGAGTTGAGTCATCAGTCGCAGCCCAGTGGGAGTTGCAGTCACAGTTAGCTCAGCCTTTGGCTCAGAGTCAGTCAGTACCTAGTGACTGGACAGTGTACATAGCAGGACTTATACTTCATCAGCAGTGAGGCTGATGTGGATGATTATGGAAGAACTTTTACCAGAACAACTAGCTTAAGATAAGAAACTTCTTGTTCTGGTTAATAAAGAACCCTATTAATATATGCATGCAATTTGTGTTATAGAAAGGGGATACTGGCCACCAAACAACAACTTCTCCTTGCTTCCCATGGTACAAGCCTACAGTGACAATGAGACTACACAAAAAACTGGAGATGAGTATAATTCATTGCAGATTTTGCTTGCTTCTCTTTTGTTTCAGCTTGCAGGTGTTTCTATTTGCTAATATATTGTTGTGTTCTTTCATGTATTCCTGGAGGGGAGCCACAGAACTAACGAAATTTCTGTTTTCAGAGGCTTTGCTTGCCTTTTTGCTATAATGTATATGTACAAACCATGGCAACCTTACCCATTCCAACTTCTGCCCCTTGTGCCCCAGCTGCAGATGGCCAGTGTGATGGATCTAACACAAGCTTTTAAGTTTCAGAACCAACAAAATGATGCCTTACTGACAACGTTACAACAACTTTTGGCTGCACAAGCCACATTGTCCACACAACAACAACAACAACCCACTGGCCGACTAACCCAACAACTGCTGCCAACCGGCATACCAACATTCTATCAATTTAATGACACAGAAGAGGAATGGCTCAAATACTAAAGCTACAATACTTTGTTTTGATTGTGGGGTTCCCAGTGTTCAGGTTAATACAAAATCTATTCCCAGTGATGTCTCCTGACAAACTCAGCTATGACAAAGTATTTGCCACATTAACCAAGTACTGTGACTAGCAACTCCACGTAGCTGCAGCCAGATATCAGTTCGTTTGCTTGCAGAAAAAGCCAGAACAGACGTAATGTCAGTGCCACACAGAATTAACGGGCATGATTAGAAAGTGTAAATTTAAGTGTAGTTGTGACAGTTTTTACAGTGATTTAATGATTAGGAATGCTATAACTTTCAATGTATCCAATAGTAGAATATGGAAACAGATCCTAAAGTACTCTGATTCATCACTTCCTCAAGTGTTGCAAATCTTAGAGCAATGTGATTCAGGTGCCATAGTGGCTGATAAAGTTTGACCAAGCTGCTATTTATTGGGTTGAGTCACCCCTTTCTCGTGACCACCACAAGCAGTCACAACAACAAGCACATACACAGCCACATGGACAGCCATGTAGAGAGGTAAACAGACTTAGTGAAGTCTTGCCCTAGATGTTTTGCTCACCTTAAAAGACAGGATTTCCCATCAGGCAAGGCAAAATGTTACATGTGTGGAAGAAAACACCATGTCCAAGCAGTTTGTTTGCAGTGGCACAAAAATTCCAATTTTGCCATCTCCCAGAAAAAACAGACTCTTGCACATGCAAGGAACACTGTTTTATCCTCCAACTCTCAACAGGTTTTGACAAAAGTAACATTAAGGTCATGCCTCATTCTTGCCCTAGTGCTGTGCAATGACATTCTAACAACCTATTTATCTCATTACGCGTTGCTGGCTGGCTGTGAACTTTCAGTTAGATGCAGGTGCTTCAGTAACATTGCTTAATCACGCCACATACAAACAGTTAGGCTGACCATGCCTTTCTAAATCCAGCAAGCGCCCCACTGTGTACAACACACAGGAAATTCCAGTGCTTGGTCAGTGTAACTTGCCAGCCACTTACAAATCTCACACTATGCCAGTGAATTTTACTGTGTTGAAATCAAGAGACAGTGAGAACATTTTTGGTTTAGATACCTTTGATTTGTTTGGACTTGGCATTCAAGATAATGTACTTTCCATGTTGGCTTGTGATCAAAAAGGCAGTGACACTAGCTTGCTTAAACAATTTCCTGAACTATTTTCAGAAGGAATGAGAAAAGCTAATAACTTCGTAGTGCATGTTACATCAGACAAGTCACAGCCTAAGTTTTTCCAGACCCAGCCCATTCCAATTGCTTAGGATGCAAAGAAGCCAGTAAATTGAAAGAATTGCTCCTATTCAAGCTAGTCAATGGGCAAGTCTGTTGGTTTTGTTGCCTAACACATTTGCATTTGTGTTGACTTCAAATCTACAGTCAATCCACAGACAGTAGTAGTCACTTGTCCATTACCTCACCGTGAGGAACTCATGGATAGTCTTGGTACAAACATTACTTTTCTAAGACAGATTTGTGTGATGCCTACTTACAAATTCCATTGGATGAAGAATCAAAGAATGTGTTTGTTGTAAATACACACTTAGCACTGTTCACTTAATTTGTGTTTGCCTCTTGGCATTGCTTTTACATCTGCCATTTTTCAACATTATTTGGAACAGCTGACTGCAGAAGTGCCATTTTGCTCAAACTACTTTGATGATATTGTTGTCTCAGGTTGTACACCAGAGGAACTTATTGCTAATTTGTGTATTCTTTTTTGAGTGTTGTCAGAATCAAGACTCACGTGTCATCTCAAAAAGTGTGATTTTTTTCAAACTGAACTACAGTACTTAGGTCATGTGATAAGCAGCCAGGGTATGCACAACCTCCAATTTCATTTGCTTGCAATCCATGACCTGCCTGTTCTCGCAATGTGCAGTCAGTACTAGGCAAGATGACATACTACATTTGGTTCATACTGACTGCCGCTCAGATTGTGACTCTATTTCATCACTTGAGTTGCAAAAATGTGCCTTTAGTGTGGACTAAAGACTGTCAACATGCATTTCAGAAACTCAAAAATGCTTTGCTTAGTGACAGATGTTTAGTGCATTTTGACCCTGCCAAGCTGGTAGTTTTGCAAGTCGATGCTTCTTCCTACGGAATCAGCACTGTGCTTTCACACAGAATTGGTGCACAAGACAGACCCATTGGTTTTGCCTCAAGTTGTTAACTCAAACTCGGTGCAGTTATTCTGAAATAGAAAAAGAGGCTCTTGCTATTGCGAATGGTGTGACCAAGTTCCATCATTATTTGTATGGTTGCAAGTTTAGTGATCAATCACAAGTTGTTGCAGTCATTGTTTCATTACCAAAGCTGGTTCCTACACACGCTGCTCAAAAATTACAGCAATGTAAATTGTTGGTTTCACAGTATCAGTATGAAATTGTGTACAGTCCTATGGCAATACACATACCCTATCTCACGTTCAATTGGCCCAGACTCTGCTTTTGATGCATCTGCCAAATTGACTCATAGAACTCTGAATTGCTGGAACCTTCTTCCTTGCACTACAGAAAAATAGCACAGGCCATGGAAGCAGACCCAGATCTCAAGATTTTGTTGCATTACATTTGGACATCTTGGCCTCTTCCATTGAACAGTATCTAGAACTCAGTATTGTGTCCATATTTTGCACATCAGCATAGCCTTTCAGTTCAAGATCGTGTGATTCTAGTTCAAAATGACAATGGACAATCATGTGTTTATGTCCAAAGAAATTCAAAAGGCATTTTTTGTGGTTCCTCCACCAAGGACATTGGGGGATTGTTTGCATTAAACAGTTAGCATGACAGCACTGACATGGCAGGGCATGGACACCCACATTGAACAGATGAGGTCACAATGTTGTGCATGCACAGAGAACCAATCCGCTCTTCCACAAACATTCTCAGCTTGGCCTAATACTCATTCATCATCTAACATCTGCTCCATTTCATCTGCAGTGCAACAGAGAAGCAGAATGCTTCACACACACTTTCAAACTACAGATGGCCAAGCTTTGCACCACCCACACATGGGAACAGGCACTGCAAATTTTTCTTGCTTGCTATCACTCCCACCCATGTGACAGACCATCACTGGTGGAACTTAGGCATGGCCACCGCCATCGGATGCTGCTGCACTTGCTACTCCCACTGCAGCATCTGGTGCCGCCAATGGTCCTCAAGTACCACTTTGCGCAATGCGATCTTGTTCTTTTCAGGGTTTATGGTAACTGTGGGTGCTGGAAAAGAAACATGATGTAGGAAGACATTGGATTTTCTGTGTATTTGATTACAAATCCTAATGGTTTGCATCGCCACCACCAGGACCAAATTTGTGCATGTCATTTGCCCCATGATTCTGTTGCTTTTCTTCCTCCAGATTCATGGCCTCATGGGACCATGCGGTGTTTGCAGCCACCCACTGGTGACACCAGGGCACCACAGGAGCGAATGGATGATGCGCCCTTGCCCACACCATCCGAGCTCACTGGCCCCATGGACCTGGACCCACCATCACCGTCGCTATTATCACCCCAGGACATGCCCTCAGGTCTGGACGTGTACCCTGGTACCAGTTTTCCGGAGGATGTTCCTGTTATTTCACAAACCAAATGACAGAGTACGGTCAGGAGTATGCCATCCTCCACTACCACTGCTCCCAGCTCATCTCTATGTCCAGCACCCTGCCCCCCCCCCCCCCCCCCCCTCCTGCCCCACCTCCCATTGTCATTCGCAGTCTCACTACATGAAAACGGAGTGTCATTTATGGAGGCAGGAATGTGCTGGCGTAAGCTGTCACCAGCATGCCAGGTGGCAAAGAGGTTTATTTATTTATTTATTTTGATCCAACATCAACTGATTACAAAAAAAGTTCTTTTTTGTTCCAGTCTTCTTTTTAAAAATAGGCACAACTCGGGAAATTTTCAACTCATCTGGAAATAGACCATCTTCCATATGAGAGTTGATAACTGTGATGCAGTTTTATGTATACATTTCTTGAGAGTGTCCATATTAAGACCATCATATCCTGCTGCATGGGAATTCTTTAAGCTACTAACTATTTTAATTATTTCTTCTTTACTTGTTGGCATCAAAAATATAATTTCTGACACTGGTGTTCCTCTGAACTTGTATTTATGATTTTTAAGCTGATTGTTTATGCTGGAGCCAACAGAAGCAAAGTATTTGTTAAATAGATCTGCTGTCTTATTGTGATCAGTTTCTATCGTGCCGTTTATCAGCAAGTGATTTTCAGTTGTATGTTTCCCAGATTAATCTATTTCTCTATTTAACAGTAACCATGATGTTTTGGAGATACTATTTGAGCTCTGAATCACACTTTCAAAATGTTTCTGTTTTTCTGAAATTAGAAGGTCTGCATAGTATTTCTGATACTTTTTGAATTCTTCTTTTAATTTTTTATTTCTCAAGTCATTTAACATAGCATACTCATACCATCTTAGTTTTTCTCTAGCCTCAGTGATTGAACTTGATATCCAGTTTCAGGTTACAGCATGTGACTGATTCTGTTTTTTATTAATGGCCAGGCTTGGTTAAGAATGTAGAATAGTTCACTTGAGAATTTGCCATAACTATGAAGTGTCGTTAGAACACTGTTCCAATCCACATTCCTTAGCAACCAAGAGGTTGCAAGAAGAGCACTATTAGACACCAGAGAAAGTGAGCCTATGAGAAGAGAGGCCAACAACAGACTTGCAGGCAATGTGCCGTCTATGCCCTCTCAACTGCCAGTATTTTGATTGCCACCATGGACGGAGAGCCCAGACAGACCCAATCAGTCATCCAGTGAGTCAACGAGTTAGGTCATCAGTAGCAGCCCACTAGCAGAAGCAGCTCAGCCTTTAGCTCAGAGTCAGTCAGTACCTAGCAACTAGATAGTGTTCAGAGCGGGACTTGTACTTCACCAGCAATGAGGCTAGCATGGACGATTACAGAAGAGCTTCTACCAGAACAACTGGCTTAAGATGTAATTTCTTGTTCTGATTAATAAAGAACCCACTTAATATATGTGTGCAATTTGTGTTATAGAAACAGGATACTGGCCACCAAACAACATCCTCTCCTTGCTTTCCATGGTACAAGCCTACAGTGACAACGAGACAACACAAAAGATACCAGCATCATTGCACAACTGACACAGCATGCCCAACTTGTGTGCCCATCTCCAAAAGCACCATCCCACTACTTGGAAGGCCACAATTTTACACATTTCAAAAGCATTCAGCTGACTGTATGAAGCATGAGTACATCTCCATGGCATGGGAGCCTGCTTGCTTCACATGTTGGTGCCGCACTGAGCATTCTGGCTGTGAGCCATCCCTATTAAATGGTAGACACAAACTCTGCTCTGTTAGCAATGTTTTTATGCTGTGCAGCAGACAATGTTGACACCATTATCAGTACATCTACTATCCTCAAGGTGGCATATGCTATAATTGGATCAAAATCAACATATCTTTCAAGGTGACCTAATTTTTCTTTTATTTTTAATTTTTATTTATTTATTTTTTCTGGCTGTGTAATCCATGAGAAACATTGCAGTGTCTCCAGGTCTCTTCCACATACACAACCTTGTTTCATGATTCTTAAACTAAGTGTAGGTAATGATTAAATTATGCCTTGTCCAAAAGTCTACCAGGTGGCACCCCCTATCACTTCTTTCACACAGTCCATGTTCCTCTACTACTTATTATCCTTCTCAGTTTCCTATTACTGAATTTCAATCTCTATCACAATTCAGTTTTCAAGCTTGTTAAGTAACTGTATAAATTCTTTTATCTCATCATACATTCTGCTAATCTCTTCATAGCTTGTGGAGCTAGTAGTCATACAGGGCCAGTTTAAGGCCCAAACAACACAAGCCACCACTTGGGGTGCCAGATGCACCATAACTGTAACTTTTATAAATAGGATAGATCACAATCAGTAGCAGCCTCTTAGGGTACTAAGCTGAGAGGCACACCCAAGTGTAAGATTTGTATATAATGCATTTCACAATTAGTAGTGAAAACTGACATGGGTAAAATTGTATGAGGAGAAGGGAGGGAGTGAGAGGGCAGCAAATGGTAAGTTATTTGTGTGGAAAACCAGCCCTGTTGGCATATAAACTATAAATTTGTACTACTGTGGTTGGTGATGGCTCCATGTCTATGTTGACTACAATAAAGAGTTTGCTATGCTGCTTTTAGCAGCTTACCTGCATTCCTATTTTGTCATTCATTATAAAACCCGCTCCTGCATTGCCCCTGTTTGAATTTTTATTGATAAGGCTGTACTTTTCCCACCAGAAATCCTGTTTTTTCCCACCACTATACTTCAATAATTCCCTCTATATCTAACTTCCTTGTGTTGATTTCCATTTCTAATTCTCTGATGTAGCTTACCAATTAAGAAATCTAACACTCCAGACTCATAGAATAACAATTTTGCTTTTCCTGAGGACAACACCCTTCCAAGTAGTACCTGCCAGAGATCCAAAGCATGATTATTTTAACTCTAGAACGTATAGAATCCAGGAAGCTTCCAATGTCGTTGAGCAATAAAACCCAGTTGTATGCAACTGGCTTAAATAACAGCTGTAGTTTTACCTTGTTATCAGCTGTTTCCACTGCCATCATAGGAAGACCATGGTGACAAAATTTTACATTGCCTGATCAGTCAATCTTCCAGGCTATTCCCCTGTAACTATTGAAAGGGCTCTCCAGAGATACCCATCCATTACGCTTGCATTTACAATATGGTAATCTGTAAGATTCAGACACATAAGCCACCACACTCTATGGTTTATCAGAAGACTCACCCATCATTAATTGTTGGTCAAAGGAACCTGGACATTACAAATTCCTGGTTTTGACTGCTTCTGTCAATAGTTGTGTAATACAGGTTTCATAGTTACTAGCTTCAAATATGAAGAGTATTTATTGTTTTGCTTTTAATCAAGAAAACTTTGAGTGTATCCATTTCAAGTATCAAAATTATGGAAAGGTTATATTAATATAATTACATGTTTATGTTCAACTATCGCAAAAAAGTAAAGGCCAAAGTAACACACAACAGCACAGAATGAGAATAAGCCTTCTTTGTTTGGTGAGTAGCAATGGATAAATACAAATTTTAATGATCATGAAGCTCAAGTGTTAACCCTCTCAGACCGTTTGCTACCCAGACAAAACCATAAAATGGCAGAGACTGCAAGAAGTTTCAACACACAAAACATAGAAACATTCATTCACTTCTCATCAAGAACAAATTGGGAAGAAGTTTCTCAGTTGCATGACACCAACAGAAAGTTTGAAAAGTTCTCTGACATTTTCATCTATTATTTTGAAACAGTATTTCCTCTGAAAACACAGGTGGTAAGTAACTTGAATCTAAAAGCAAAGTAATAAAACAAGAGACATAAAAGTCTCAAGCAACACAAAATGGAAATCGCTCAGTTACAGAAAAAACCACAATGTATCCCCTCTCCTCAACAGTTATATCACAAAATATATTAAAGTGTATAGAAAAGTCATATGTCAGGCAAAAATAATGGCCAATGATAAGTTTATATCAGAGTCACAAATAAAAGCAAAGCAATCCGGAAAGTAATAAAGCAGGAAGGAAAATGTAAAAAGGAAAATATCACACTGAACTGAACTGTGACCACAAGAGTTTTACTGATCCCCAGTAGTTGCAAATCTCTTCAGGCAGTACTATGAAGACATTACAAAAAAAACCTAATAATTGCCCAATGAACCAACAGAATAAAGTAAATTCTTGCCTCCACTCAATGACATCCCTGAATGAAATAATTCACATAACAAAAACCTTCAGAAAAATGCCCGCAGGAATTGATAGTATTTTATTCCGGACTTCATCATAAAGGAATGTATTATAAACATTGCAACAAGCAATTTGTAAATGCCTTTACAAATGTCTGCTTGTGTCTGTGTATGTGCGGATGGATAAGTGTGTGTGTGCGAGTGTATACCTGTCCTTTTTTCCCCCTAAGGTAAGTCTTTCCGCTCCCGGGATTCGAATGACTCCTTACCCTCTCCCTTAAAACCCACATCTTTTCGTCTTTCCCTCTTCTTCCCTCTTTCCTGATGAAGCAACCGTTGGTTGCGAAAGCTTGAATTTTGTGTGTATGTTTGTGTTTGTTTGTGTGTCTATCAACCTGCCAGCACTTTTGTTTGGTAAGTCACATCATCTTTGTTTTTATATATATATATATTCTAGTTTCTTTGTTGCTAGTAGCAGAAAACTGCTGTTGCGTATGAAAATATACCGTCCTTGCATTTTAAGTGGTTTTGACTTTTCTTTAACAGTTCCTACGAATGTTTCATGCTGCTATTTCGCTTCAGCTTCCAGCCCTTTCCAACTACAATTACTTTATTTTAATCTGTTATCATATTGATTTTTTAAAAATGCTATAATATTCTGACTTCATACAGTTAGTCGTGAGAGCTTCCAGCAACATATAACCTTAGAATTTGATTTCTTTTTATGCTGGGACCAAGTACGTCTTCCAGATTTTGACTTTCAGCCAGAAAATTGAGGCATTTGTTACTGCAGCTTGTGCTACATCTGCAGCAATAAACCCACTTACAATCTCACAAATGTGGGCATTCACAAAGTCCAGGAAGATGAAGCGTGATGCTGCTGAGCGAGCACTGACATCTCAAAGCACCTGAGGTATTTACTATCTGCAAACTGTCTTTTAGTGGTATTATAGAGTTGGATGGGATGCAGCTGAAGGAATCTGCACCCATAAGGGGGGGGGGGGGGCAGCACTGTTCCCCAGGCTGTGTACCATGAGACATGTTAATTGTGTTACATGCTAAGCAAAATAAAATGAAATTGAGGTGAGGAAAAGTCATCATTTCATGTATTTGAAATCAAAGTAATTAAAATAGTAGTGGTGCTCACACACAAATTAGTTTTCAAAAACACAACATTCACCCACAGCAACCAAACTGGTATCATATAAAGTATTGTCTGACTGCTAAGGTTGGGCATAGCTGGGGCCAAAACATTAATGGCCCAAAATCTTCCAATGATGTGAATTCATTCTGAACTTGGGAGCTGAACAAGGGAGACAGAGTTTACAAATCATGTGAGATGGGGACACAAAAGTAATTAGCGGCAATGGTTTTTGTTTCACATATTCTGTCTCCTTAAAATACTTCTATTTTCTTTATACAAGAAAGAAATAAAAAATATATGATGGTGGGGAGGGAGGGATGGGGTGTGAATGGGGCTAAACTTGTGAGAATGGTGGGTTTGACATGTTTCTACATTTGCTTCAAATCATATCCAAGGAACCTGAAGATAAAAACTCAAAAGCATTACACATTTTAAATTTCCTAGAAGGAAGAGTCTTTTTGAATGTAACCAGATCTTGTTCTCAAAGAACTTGTTCATTTTTGGCTAGACTCTGATGGCACCATGTGCAAATGATGTTTTATGCAACCCAGGGTGTACATAAACTTATGTTTATATTCCGCCAGTGTACTTCAGATGGTACGTCCCCCCTCCACCCACCTCCTCACCCCATTCACCTGATAAAAGTTCTGGACTGAAGAGAGAAAAAACAAAATCCATTTAATGGAGGTTTGAGGTTTTCTTTATGTATGTCCTTTGCATAGGAATGGATTGTACATCCAGTGAATTTTAGTCTAGCATTTTCCTTTCCTGCAACTAGTTTCATTTCTCTTAATTTGTGCTACTACATAGTTAACAGCTCTGTTTTAAGAGATCAGTCACCACTAGTGTAATCAAACGATAATGGATCATGCTTTTTCTTTATCAGCACTATTTTACATCTATTTATGTTGAAAGTTAACTACCAGTCATTGCAAGTATTCCTGAATTTTGCTGCGATTTTCTGCCTTAGTGACTTCCCGTATATTCAGAAGTGTCACTTACAGAAAACTTCATTGGACTGCAGAAATTATATGTATTGTAAATATTAACTGGTCCTATAACACTTCTGAAAAGCATGCCCAAAACTATTATCAGTCCTGACTATGTTGGCCCTTTAATTACAATGTACTGAGTACTGTCTGGTAGGAAGTCTTCAGATCAATGAGAAAGTTACTATAATAGTTCCTGTACTCATATTTTGTACACTATATGTAATAATTCGAGTTCCAAAGAAAATTCTTTACAGAAGTAAGGAAAAACTGGTAGAAGCTGACCTCAGAGGAGATCAGTTTGGATTCTGGAGGAAGGTAGGAACACAGAAGGCAATAATGGCTCTACAACCTATTGTAGAAGATAGATTAAGGAAAGGCAGACCCACTTTTATAGCATTTGAAGAGTTAGATAAAGCTCTTGACAATGTTGACTGGAACACTCTCTTCAAAACTCTGAAGATATCAGGGTAAAAATACAGGTTATTTACAGCTTGTACAGAACCAGATGGCTGTTATGAGAGTTGAGGGTCATCAAAGGACAGCAGTGATTGACAATGGAATGACATACGGTTGTAGCCTATCCCAGATGTTACTCAGTCCATACACTGAGAAAGCAGTAAAGGAAACCATAGATATATTTGGAGTAGGAGTTAAAGTTCAGAGGGAAGAAATAAAAATTATGAGGTTTGCTGATGACATTTTACTTGTGTCAGAGACAGAAAATGTCTTGAAAGATCAGTTTATCAAATAGACAGCATATTGAAAGACGAGCGTAAGATGAACATCAACAAAAGCAAAACAAAGATAAGTATTCAAATCAAATCAGGCGATGTTGAGGGAATTACATCCAGAAGTGAGACACATAAAGTGATAGATGAGTTTTGCTTTTTGGCCAGGAAAAGAACTGATGATGGATGAAGTAGGGAGGATATAAAATGTAGACTGTCAATTGGCAAGAAAAGCATTTCCGAATAACAGAAATTTGTTAACATCAAACATAGACCTAAGTGTTAGGAAGTCTCTTCTGAAAGTATTTATATGGAGTGTAGCCATGTATGGAAGTGAAACATTAGATTAGATTAGATTAGATTAGATTAATGCTAGTTCCATGGATCATGAATACGATATTTCGTAATGATGTGGAACGAGTCGAATTTTCCAATACATGACATAATTAGGTTAATTTAACAACATACTTAAGTTAATATAACAACTTTATTTTTTTTGTGTTTTTTTTATTTTTATTTTTTTTTTAATTTTTTTTTTTTTTTCTCTTAATTTATATCTAAAAATTCCTCTATGGAGTAGAAGGAGTTGTCATTCAGAAATTCTTTTAATTTCTTCTTAAATACTTGTTGGTTATCTGTCAGACGTTTGATACTATTTGGTAAGTGACCAAAGACTTTAGTGCCAGTATAATTCACCCCTTTCTGTGCCAAAGTTAGATTTAATCTTGAATAGTGAAGATCGTCCTTTCTCCTAGTATTTTAGTTATGCACACTGCTATTACTTTTGAATTGGGTTTGGTTGTTAATAACAAATTTCATAAGAGAGTATATATACTGAGAAGCTACTGTGAATATCCCTAGATCCATAAATAAATGTCTGCAGGATGATCTTGGGTGGACTCCAGCTATTATTCTGATTACACGCTTCTGTGCAATAAATACTTTATTCCTCAGTGATGAATTACCCCAAAATATGATGCCATATGAAAGCAATGAGTGAAAATAGGCGTAGTAAGCTAATTTACTAAGATGTTTATCACCAAAATTTGCAATGACCCTTATTGCATAAGTAGCTGAACTCAAACGTTTCAGCAGATCATCAATGTGTTTCTTCCAATTTAATCTCTCATCAATGGACATACCTAAAAATTTGGAATATTCTACCTTAGCTATATGCTTCTGATTAAGGTCTATATTTATTAATGGCGTCATACCATTCACTGTATGGAACTGTATGTACTGTGTCTTATCAAAATTCAGTGAGAGTCCGTTTACAAGGAACCACTTAGTAATTTTCTGAAAGACAGTATTGACAATTTCATCAGTTAATTCTTGTGTGTCAGGTGTGATTACTATACTTGTATCATCAGCAAAGAGAACTAACTTTGCCTCTTCATGAATATAGAATGGCAAGTCATTAATATATAATAAGAACAACAAAGGACCCAAGACTGACCCTTGTGGAACCCCATTCTTGATAGTTCCCCAGTTTGAGGAATGTGCTGATCTTTGCATGTTACGAGAACTACTTATTTCAACTTTCTGCACTCTTCCAGTTAGGTACGAATTAAACCATTTGTGCACTGTCCCACTCATGCCACAATACTTGAGCTTGTCTAGCAGAATTTCACGATTTACACAATCAAAAGCCTTTTAGAGATCACAAAAAATCCCAATGGGAGGTGTTCTGTTATTCAGATCATTCAAAATTTGACTGGTGAAAGCATATATGGCATTTTCTGTTGAAAAACCTTTCTGGAAACCAAACTGACATTTTGTTAGTACTTCATTTTTACAGATATGTGAAGCTACTCTTGAATACATTACTTTCTCAAAAATTTTGGATAAAGCTGTTAGAAGGGAGATTGGACGGTAATTGTTGACATCAGATCTATCCCATTTTTTATGCAAAGGTATAACAATAGCATATTTCAGTCTATCAGGGAAAATGCCCTGTTCCAGAGAGCTATTACACAGGTGGCTGAGAATCTTACTGATATGTTGAGAACAAGCTTTTAGTATTTTGCTGGAAATGCCATCAATTCCATGTGAGTTTTTGCTTTTAAGCAAGTTTATTATTTTCCTAATTTCAGAGGGAGAAGTGGGTGAGATTTCAATTGTATCAAATTGCATAGGTATGGCCTCTTCCATTAATAGCCTAGCATCTTCTAATGAACACCTGGATCCTACTATATCCACAACATTTAGAAAATGATTATTAAAAATATTTTCAACTTCTGACTTTTTGTTCGTAAAGTTTTCATTCAATTTGATGGTAATACTGTCTTCCTCTGCTCTTGGTTGACCTGTTTCTCTTTTAATAACATGCACAATAAACAGTTTACCGTAGACAAGAAGAGAGTAGAAGCTTTTGAAATGTGGTGTTACAGAAGAATGCTGAATATTAGGTGGGTAGATCACATAACCAATGAGGAGGTACTGAACAGAACTAAGGGATCAGTTAGCAGTTCGTAGGACACATTCTGAGGTGTCATGAAATTACCAACTTGAATGGAGGGAAGTGGGGGGGGGGGGGGGGGCAAAAATTGTAGATGGAGGCCAAGAGATGAATACAGTAAGTATATTCAGAAGGACAAACTCATTCAGAGATGAAGAGGCTTGCACAAGGAGAAGTGCATAAAACCAGTCTTTGGATTGAAAACCACAACATGCCAATGAGGAAGACAACAAGCAGGCAATCAACCTGTTTGCCATTATTTCTCCCTTATGGATCTTGTGGAGAAACAAGTTTCATATGAGAACTGCTTGCAGAATTCCCATTGACTCCAACAAAAAAGATTTTTTGTCTCTAAGAAGATAAAAATACGTGAGAACATAAAATATATTCAGTTTGCAGTATAATACTGATATAAAAATGCAGATATACATACACATTACACATTCATTTTTATGAAGGGGTATGAACAGTGCCTCTCTGCAATTGTTTGGAATCCTGCAATAAACTGATGGTTTCATGTAATACTGCTGATCAGTGATATCACTAATGGTTACAAAGACAGGGATTTACTGTTTATCCAGAAGATATTGTGACACTAATTGGTAATTGCCTTCTGAAGCATATACAGAAATCTGTCTCCAAATTCTCCAGGATTCTTGATGCCCACATTCAAATTAATGGTCACCAGACCTGGAGCAGACTGGCGATCACTCCATATGGCTCTGAAGGGGTGTGACATGATCTCAGTTTGTCAAACAACTGTAGTAGTCATGTACAGCAATTTATGCATGTAGAAAATATTCTCTGCAGTATTGAAACTCCACCCAAAATGCTGTTGAGGTCAGAAACCAAAATTATTTTGTAAACTCTGATATGCTATGACTAATGGACCTTCCATGTTAAGAAACTGGTTAACTGGTGGCATGCTCCCATCCTCCTTGCACACCTATTTATGACAGAATGGCCAAATATTGTGTCAACACTCATACCATATGAAACACCTAGCTGTAATCATTGGGCCGCACACACAGCAAATCTTCAAATATGATAAAGTTGCCTGTTAGGTTTGGCCACTCACTTTATGTACTTGTTTACTTGTTTCTCCAAATGAAACCATAGGATATATCACCTGTCATTGAAATTCAGTTTTTGATGTTGAGATTTGTGCAGTGTTGTAGCACCTCAGCCTCTCCCATTCATTAAATGCTCTACAGATTATTCTATAAATGAATGTATCCAGCAGAGGAGCTTGTTTAATACATACAGGATACTAATTTCTGTCTCCAAAATTTGAAATGTACCAAGCAAGGTGACATAGTGGTTAGCACACTGGACTCACATTCAGGAGGATGACAGTTCACTGGCCATCTGGATTTAGGTTTTCTGTGATTTTCCTAAATTTCTCAGGGCAAATGGCAGGGTTCTTTCTCTGAAAGGGCACAGCCAATTTCCTTCCCCATTTGTGACACCACCCAAACTTGTGTTCCATTTCTAATTACCTTGATGTCGATGGGAAGTTAATCCCAATCGTCCTTCCTTCCCCCAAAATTAAAGTGCTTGTTTATGAAATAGGCATTATAAAGCTATATATGGTTTTATTTGATTTATATTTTCCTCTTTGCTACTGGTTTTTGGGTTATAGCCTCTGTTCTCAAGTTGTCATTCTTGTTGTCAGCCAAGCCATCGGGCTTGAATCCAACATCAACAATGGCCACACTTTGGCTATGACCAGCAGTGATGACAGCTTTCAACCTAATGCCTTCGATGATAGCAGGTGTAGCTTGAGAATGGGGGCTGTTTCCCTATAACTCAGTAACTGAGCTTATCTTCATATTCAACAATCTGTTCAGGAGTAAGTTCTACTGCTAGCACTTTGCTGACAGTGTTACTGGAATTGCTCTCAAGTTCATCCATTGTTTAGTTAAGAGTAAAATAAAGAGAGTATGGTATTCTGATTGAGATCACATAATGAGCACCAATAGTTTGATTTGTGCCACTGTTAAGCATTGTAGACAACGCTGGGCTGCAGTCAATATTTGTGCTCCTGGAGCGGGTGCAACTGTGTATGAAGTGTGCCAACCAAAAATAAAATGATTTTGTGTGGTTCCATTTTTATTCCACAACTGAAAACCTATAACTATTCCTTCAGTATTGCTTCAGGTAACACAGCGATAAATTGTGTTGTCATACGTCCAAGTGAGCAGCAGCAGTATAAAATACAAAGTGAGCTATGTGAGGAAAAAAAATTTATGATCAGTTCAAAAAAATAACCCCACTTACAAATTAGCAACATAATCCCACATTGAGACAGTTGTCTATGAGATAATTAGTGATTGAATAAGCAGTTGACCAAGATCTGATGCAACTGCACTGCTTTACACTTCGAATGCATCATTACTGTCTCTTTAACACCTGTCCTTGGCAACAGAGAATTATAATGAAAATTTATTTCATTATTGTATAATAAAACAGTAGTTTAGCTCATATTATGTAAGTTTGTTTTCAACTTGTTTAAATAAACTAAGATTAAACTGTGATTTGACCAAACTTGACTTACGTTGGTAACATAAGGAAACCTATTCTTTTCATGTGTACAAAGTGCACCACGTGCCTACTCGTGTTATGACAAACAGTGTGCCAGCTCAAGGGTTACGCTCTGTGGGTAGTTGTTGCTAGCTGTGGTGCTGCCCAAGTCAAGCTGCCTATCTGGCTGTAATTGATGGCACCAAACCAGTATTAAACTGTCTGCCTCATTAGTCAGCTATTTTGCTACATTCAAACTAATCTGTCAATATTTCTTAAAAGATCTTGTCATCTAAAGTCACTGCCCATGGCAGTAGGGCAGCTGTGTTATAGTGTTCCACAAAGGAATATGTCTCTATTCTCACAATCAATTTAGCTGATCACCAACATAGTTTCAAACATTTTAAGCACACCTACTCCTCTACTTAACTTACAATACAACCAAAGGGTCAGTATTTTTTAAACACTAGTTTCACTAGTCAAGGCTACAGAAAGTAGTGAGGGCTATTGTCTCTTTTTATCACACCTGCTGCAGCTTAGCTGCCCACAGGGGTCAAACACTTCTTGGTGCGCATGACAGTATATTGGCTGTCCTTTGAATCAACTGTCTCATTACATTGCATCCTAAATGGCAGCATTTATTAGGAAAAGAGTGCAGAACACTTATATCTGTAGTTTAATAACAAAATTAATTTGTAATAATGTAATAATTCAAGCTAGCATAATATTTTATGACATGTTACTCATTTTAAATATATGGTGTTCATTTTAATTGAAGACATTGAATTGTCTTGAAAACTACTCTTCAGATAAAAAAGTTATCATTCCAATTTGTTTATGTCAAAGGAGGACATCCAGTGATACCACTGTCAATCTGCTACCCCAATGCATCCATGGGTGGAGGGGGACAACTTTGAAATCTTCAGTGTTAACACATGCTTCTTATTATACTTGTAGATTACAGTTCTACAACAAAATCTACATACATTTTGTCTGAAGCATTTTCTTTATTTTGGTACAGATGGTGCTGTAAATAGAGAAGTAGAAATGGGTACACAATCATAATTTATGACATGCTACCCAATTGGCCATTGGATATCCAGTGGCATCTGGGATGCTACCTCCTTGCATTGAGGGTAGGACAGGCCAGTATCTCATAACTTCTAATTGGAAATCCCATTCACAATATTGTACTCCTCTGACACATCAAACAGGGGACCACTCAATGTGCCACTGTGGCCATGGCTAGAGGTAAACACTACTCTTCATTCTAATTAGAGTAAGTGTTCAAACATAATACCACCAACTTCAGTCCATTTATTGATCTGATTTTCAAAGGACTGTTTACAGGACAGAAGCATATCTGTGGGAATGTCAACACAGGCCTTCCTGATGTGCTCAATCGTGTCTTCACAGCTTGTTGGCACTTGCTAGTACACCTGATCCTTTAAATATCCCCATCAAAAGAAATCCGGCAATGTCAAATCTGGCAACCCAGCAAGCCAATTAATAGGACCAGCTCTGTCAATCCCCTGACCAGTATCAACATGGCCGAATGCCTCCTGTGCTTCAGTTTTATAATATGCTGAGCAACCCTCAAGCTGAAACCCCGTACATTGTTGAACATCCACGGCAACATCCTTCAGTAGTACAGGGGTAGTTCTTGGTCCAAAAACGTTCACTATTTGCAAGCTGTTGATAAAATATGGGCGAATGAGTTTGTTCCCCATGATGCCACACATATGTTCACCAATAAAGGACATTGAGGGTCAACTTGCCATGTCCAGTGTGGATTGTCTACACTTCAGTAATGCATATTATGCCTGTTATCACTACCATGGTTTGTGAATGTAGATGCATTGGAAACTAGCACCTCAGCAAAGAATGTGGGGGTCATTTGCATTTGTTGACATGTCCATTCACAAAAAGCTAGCTGCTTATGGAAATCAGTGGCATGAAGATCTTGATGCTGTAATGGATGGTACAGATGATACTTATGATGAGACAGTATTATGACAATATCACCTACAGTTATACTGGAATCATGGTGTTTTTGCCAGGTGCTTATCTGTGGGTTGTGATGCACTACCACTAGTACAGCTATTTCATTAACTTCTCCTGTAACACATTTGTTTTGTTTCCTTTTGCTGGTGTGTTCACTGTCTTCAGACATAAAAGTGTTCACAATCTTGTGAAAGAATGAATGAGATTGAGCTTTTTCTGGAAAACACTTGGCATACATGACAGCAGCAGTCTCAGCATTTCTCCTACATTCTCCATAAATCAGGATCATTTAAATTTTTTCTTCTGTGGTTGCAACATTCATTGTCTGCTTGCACATCTGTTCTCCAAATGATAGGTAGATGTGTAGGCAATAAGCACAGTGCAGGTATTGTGCTGTTTAGAGTTGCTGTCTGTTCTATGTCTGCATGATATGTGAGCTCCAGCTGCAGTGTACTGCCTTTTATGATATGTCATCATTCACTACATACCCAATATGTTTGAGGAATGCAACATAGCAAATGGGGTATCCAATGAGAAGCTTGAATTTTTAATGTGTGATGAATATGAAATATGTGAAAAGAGCCAAAGAAAGGAAGTACTTTTGTCAAATGCAGCGACCACAAATCATTTCAGTAGGCCTACGAAGTCCTGTAATAACAAGAAAGGAAATACCAGAAAATATATGGAACATATTTATCATGCAAACAAGATAACTACTGATACAGGTAAGAGGAACAAAGAAGATATTTTCATACTTTCAGACAGTCATGGAAAGGGCTTAGCCGACATTTTGTGTAACATGCAAACTATGTTCAAGGTTAGTAGAATAATGAAACCGGGTGCCCCATTGCTTGAAGTTTTAAAAAACTGTGAACATTCTTTGAAGCCGGGAAGCAACTGTTTAATAATAGGAGGTGCTAATGATGTTTACAGGAATGAGGGCAAACTTGCCACAAGAGCTCTAAGAAGTACATTACAGAAAATTACAGATTTTAACTTCTTCATTGCCAGTATCCCACAAAGACATGATCTTATAGAACAATCCTGTGTCAACAAAGAAATCACTGTTACTAATAGGAAATTTGAGAAAATCTGCCGAAGCCTCCCAAATGCCACATATGTGGACGTACCATCTACAGAGAGAAGTCATTTTACCAGGCATGGGCTTCACAGAAATAAACTCGGAAAATCATTCATTAGTCGAGAAATCCTTAATGTAGTGAAGTCAGTTGAGGACAAGAATAGCATGACCGTACCACTTCCACCACCAAACACAGCAACTGAAAATTTCCAAGAAAATGAAACGGAATCACTGACAACAGGTCCAGCACCAGAATTTCCACTTTCCTCAAAAGCAGCTGAGATAAATGATTCAACTAGGACAGAAGTTTGCAAAGCAGCTTCAGCAGAAGCAGCTACATACTACGCAACTGCATCATTAACAAGAAAAAAAACGTCTGATGTGCTGGCAGCCAACGACCTTTCATCAGTATTGGCCCCTCCTCAGTCTTCAACAGTGGAAGACTTTTCACCATCATCAGCAGTAACAGAAGCTAATAGAAGAAGCACAAGAACCAGGAAACTTACAACTCTGCAGGATTTTTGGTACCCGGCCTCAGTTACAAGACTAACATAAGGCACATACCTTCAGATACGCAACTTCCAAGTCTAACTGGCAACAGACTCACCTCCACTGTCATCAACAGAAGAATAACCTGCCACCAGCTCATCTTAAGTATTTTTTAGCATCAGGTCTAAAGGGAAGGACGCCACCAAGATAAGTGAAAACAATTGCCTAACAGTGTTTCACCAAAACATTCAAGCCATAAAGAACAAAGCACAACAGCTAGAAGTAGAATTGGAAACTTTTGATAGCCAAATTTTGTGTATCACTGAACACTGGTGCAAAGGGAAGGAAACTGAACACATTGCATTAGCCTCATATGACCTTGCATAGCAGAATCTCAATGAATGGTGGAGGTTCATGTATCTATGTAAAAAAAGGTATGTCATTTAAAGTTAGATATTATCTTTTAGATCTAGGTGAGGAGAAACATTTTGAACTTTCCGCTGTTGAAATAATAGGACCTGGCATAGGAGAAAAATTAGTCATATTTTGTGTTTACCACTCTCCCAGTGGAGACATTGATATATTCTTCTGAAAACTGAACCAAAGCTTAGACAAGGTTTCTGGACCAAAAGCAAATGTAATTATCTGTTTTAACTTAAACATTAATATGATGAAGCCTGATAAAGCTAGCAACATATATGTGAATATTCTAAGCTGTTATGGAATATCCTCCCTTGTTAATTGTCCAACTAGAATAATGAAAAAATCTTCCTCATCTGTAGATCATGTAGCTACAGATATTGATAGTAAAAAATGTCATATTGTTGTCCAAAACCTGGGCCTATCAGACCACCACTGCCAGATCTTAAAAACTAACATTCATGTAGAAACTCCTCCTAAACTGTGTACATACAAAAGAATTTTTTCCAAATCAGCCCTGTATGAGTTTAAATCCCAGCTACAATATGAAGATTGGAGGGAAGTCTATGCAGAAACCAATGCAAATGAGAAATTTATCAAGTTCATGTCAGTTTTTAAACTCAGATTTGAAGAGATGTTTACCAAAACTTTTTATCAAATTAAAACTACAAAGAGAAATCAGTGGGTGACTACAGGTATCAAAAAGTCCTCAGAAACTCTTAGATATCTCACCTCCATAAAAAATAATCAATCTAAACCAGAAGTTCTGCAATTCTGCAAAAAGTACAGGAAAATATACAGAAAGGTGCTGCTAGCAGCAAAAAACTTTCAAACAACAAAATATTACTTGAAGCTGAAAACAAGAGCAAAGCAGCCTGGAACACCGTCAAACAGGAAACATTTAACTCTGCTAAAAAGGACCTCAATTCACATATTAAAAACATAGATGTACCAGTAGGTAAAGCTAAAAAATTAGCTGATTTTGTAAACTCATATTTCAGTAGTATTGCAAAAAAATTACAGCAGAAATTTCCAGATACGTATGATTTACCTACTCAGAACCAGCCAACAAACTCAATGGTGCTCTTGCCAACTACAGAAAGGGAAGTGGCACTAGTAGTACACCAACTAAAAAATAAAACTTCAGTAGGACTTGATGAAATCCCAGTCTGCATAATTAAAGAAGGTATAGACTCCATAAAGGGCCCATTAACAGACATAATTAATGAATCTTTCAAATCTGGATACTTTCCAGAGTACCTAAAACAAGCAAAAGTTATACCTATCCTTAAAAACGGAGATATGGAAAATGTAGAGAACTACAGGCCGATTTCTATACTGTCTGTAATTTCTAAAATAATAGAAATACTAGTCAAAAAGAGACTGCTAAATTACCTGAATAAATATAACCTTCTTTCCAATGACCAATTTGGTTTTAGGCCCGGAAAAGGCACACAATCTGCTATAGCACAGTTCACTAAAGTAATTTTAGAAGCACTGGACAAAGGTGAAAATGTAAGTGGTATCTTTTTAGACTTGTCAAAGGCCTTTGATACAGTTGACCACAAAATCTTACTTCATAAATTAGGGCAAATAGGAATAAGAGGTGTGACAAAGAAGTAGTTCAAATCATACTTGGAAAACAGAGTTCAACGAGTTGAGATATCACAAGTTTCAAACAGTTCCCTTGTAACCCAGAACATGTGAATATAGGCGTCCCACAGGGAAGTGTATTAGGCCCAATATTGTTTCTTGTATACATTAACGACTTCCCATAAAGTATCAGACATGGAGAAAAAATACTTTTTGCTGATGACAGCAACATAATAATAAGAGGTGAAAATCCAACACAACTGTCAGAAAGATCAAACGAGGCTCTCAATGATGTCTACAACCAGTCATTAAAGAAAATAAAGTAACCCTAAATGTAAAGAAAACTAACTATGTTAACTTTGATTTGAACAAAAAACACAATGCCACTAGAATAAAAGTTAATAATAATGAATTAGAATGTGTAACAAGTACCAAATGCTTAGGGATGAATGTAGACAGCCAATTGAAATGGACAAACCATGTCAACATTTTGGCAAAGAAATTATCCACAGCATGCTATGCTCTTAGAATCCTTGCAATAACACCTGTCTTAAAATAACATATTACGGATATCTACACTCAGTCCTCAGCTATGTGATCATGTTTTGGGGAACAAGTGCCAGTAACATACAAACTGTGTTCAAAGTACAAAAAAGAGCCATAAAGATAATAACAAACAGCAACAACAGGGCCCACTGTCTAGAATTACTTAGAAAGCTAGATATTCTAACTGTTTCTTGTGAGTATATCTTTCAGAACATAATGTCCATTAAGAAAAATCTCAACATGTAAACACAGACAGCCTAATACATGACCATGAAGCAAGACCTTGTCACCACCTCCATCTAGATAGAAAGGACAAGGCAAAGACGCAAAAAAGTATATTTTATAATGGGATAAAACTGTATAACAAATTTCCACAGAAAATTAAAGAAATAAATGAGCCCCTCACTTTCAGACAAAAGCTTAAAACCTTCTTAGTAAGTAAAAGTTGTTATACTGTAAAAGAATATTTAACATAGATGTAGATTATTAGCAACATATGACATTATCACCAAAATATGATGTAATTATAAATGTGTGTATGACTAGTTATAAAAACTACACAAAATATGAGAAATCTGTTTCATTGTAAATGTAAATGTGTGCTCATGTATTATAAACTGACGACATCCATACAATATTTATTGTTCCACAGATGAATAAATAAATAAAAGCTATGAAATACTGGTCTGCCCTACCTTTGCAGCATGAAGGTGGTGGCCCATGTGTCATTGTACATTTAAGGATTACTGAGGGGCCCGTCATAAATTACAATTTTGTACCCATTTCCATTCCTCTGATTACAGTACCATCTGTGGTGAAATGGCGAAAATGCTTCAGACAAAACATATATAGATTTTTGCCATAGAATCAAAATCTGTAATAAAAAATGAGGCTTCCTATTGAAATTTCAATGTTGCTCCCCTCACCACCCACACATGTGGTAGGGTGGCGGGTCAAGTGTGGTTTCGTTGAATGCCTCCTCCAAAACAAATTAGACTCATAAAGTTTTTTGAGCCTATGTGTAATTTTCGAGATATATCAATGTCTTCAGTTAAAATGAAGACCCTGCATATATAGTATTTGATATAATTTTATTCAGCATTCAAGCATTCTTTTTATTATGTAACTTTTATCTACTACGATTATGAATGTTAGTCAATTGGCTCAAACTTCTGAAGAATTTGTAATAAAGTCCATGTCCCTATGATGGAATGATGTCATGGGGAAGGAAACTGAAGCATGCAGCGGGAAAAAAGCATAGTTAGAATTAGCTGTGTATGGATCATAACACAACAGGGGATTCTGTATAAGACTAAAAAGAGCATGGTTTTAATTTAGCAACAATGGAGGAAGGAAATGGGTCTCTCCAATGTGGCAGTAGGATTTCTGATTAGCTTTGAGCAGCAATTGGCCACACTGTGAAAGTGTTTGGACTTTGATTTTTCATGACTCCACTGCAATTTAAAAGATTTCTGTGTTGTGGAACTATGGTGATACGGGCATAGTAAAGTTTTCTTGGGAAGTATGTTAAGACATACAAACAGTCTGAATAGTTAATCACAAATTGTGTGTTATGTTCAGTGTGCTTAGTGCCTGCTAGAACGTAGTGGAACAATTAGTGCCACTAATAACTTGTTTTAGTAAATAAGCAGCACCATTTCAAATATATTCATTATACTGCCTAGTTCATTTGCTGTAAAATAACTCCAGCTACCAATACATACTTTTATTTAAAATGCTGTTAATGAGTCTGCAAAGACATTGGAAACTTAACAGCTTTTTAAAAGGGAACTGTTTTGCAATGTTGAGTGATTGGTCACTAGACTAGGATTCCTCAACTGCCACGTAGTGACACATTGGTGTGTCACAAATATATATCAGGTGTGTTGCAAGATTTTTGTGTTCATGCTGGAGAGTAATACTTTTATTGCTTGTCTTATGTTAACATTCATATGGTCCTATTCAAGAGTCTTACATGTAAAATTCATATCTCATAATCATTCCATAATTGAAAGAATGTGTTGTTGTATGTACTTTATGAGTTCGTGTTTTGAATCGAGGAAAAAAAATCACCTAAGTTATACCCCAAAGAAAACATGCTTGAGAAAAACTGCACTAGACGACATCTAACTGGCCAAAAATTGTTGAATATGATTGTACATTTACATTCCGCTCCCAAAATTAGTTTATGAAAACAGGGTGTAAGCTCACATGATTTGTTCATTAAGCTTCTTTCTTTTTTCCCTTGATGTTTTTGTGAGTTTTCTTCACTGTTCTGGCATCTTTTTTTATTACTAGCACCATTATAGGTCTAAAATAATTACCAGCTGTATTAAACACTTCATTCCAGAAAATAAATTCTTTCCTCACCCAAAAAATGAGGAAATGTACCAGACAACAATTAATTTGTTTTCCTTCACCCGAGTACATATCAGTAGCAAGAACTTCACAAAAAGTTAATAATTTGAAAACAGTTTGTTGTTTAACTATAGTTCATACCTATATAATCTTTTGAAATAAACTGAAAGTCTGACAGTGACATCTAAAGTGAAAATAGAAAAGGAGCTCACACACAAAGAAGTGGTGCTTACTTAAGAAGCATTAAACCTAAAAGTGTGTGTAGATTGGACATGAGAAGGAAACCATATTCAAGGAAACTATAAAATTATAAAACAGAACTTCTGGCCAGTAGTTACACTTGGGAATCAAAATAAGAATACTGCTGACCACACATATAAAAGCAAATGACACAATCCTAATTTCTGGCCCTAGTACATCTTTCCTCAGTTAGGGGAGAGAGGGAGAGAGAGAGAGGTTGGGAAAGATTAAAAAGGAAGAGCAGTTCATTCACATCCCAAGATGAGAGAGACCTACCAGTTTTGAGGACAATGGCTGACAGAGATGAAAGGGAAATGGAGAGGTGGAACCAGCTACAATAGAAAGTAAAAGATAGTGCATTGGTAAGCATGTGCAGCTTCAGTCTAGAGATAATTAGGACAAAATGAGAAATGAAAATGAATTAGGAGAAAGAAAAAATAAATAGTACAAAAAAGAGCCAAGGAAAAACTCATGGGAAGGAGCAGGGAGAAGGAACAAAAGTGAAAAAGTAAAAGCAAAAAAGAAAATAAGGAAGTAGTGAGAAATAAAAAATACCTTTTCATTCTGTGATATTTTTTGAAGCTCTTCATGGTGAATTGTTTCAGTTGGCATTTCTGCTGAGTTGTTTGCAAATAAATCACTGACATTATTAAAATTATTGTCATTAAAATTGTTGCCAGTCCTGTTTTCACTTATATATTCTTACAAAAGACCAACTGTCTCTTCCTCAGAAATGACTGTGTGTGGAGACCTAGGTTTTTCATGCCTACTAACTTGAACATAATAATTATAATATTTTTATCAACACAACTAATATTGTTTCACATTGTGTCAACATGGTCTTCCCTTCATGGCATTAGTATGCAGCACTGATGACTAGTGCAGTCAGATTTGAGAATGGAGCATGTGAGATCCATGAAAAATCATATTGAAGGCGACATGACTTTGGAGTTGAAAGCAAAATTTATAGTGTCATGTGCCACCCACTGTTGGAGTGGAAAGGGCTAATGGAGGATAAGTCCAGGAGAGCATTGGGATGTGAAGATTTAGTGGAAGGACAGTTATCGCCACTGGTAAATCCTACAATATCAAAGGCAGAGCACGTTTTATTGTTGACTAATTTGAGTTCACTACACAGTGTTTTATAGGGGGAAGGACCCCATTAAGCAGACTGAATGCACAAATGGACATAAAAACTGCCCATCTGGAGCACCCTATACTGTGTTACTGAACACATCTACAGCATGATTCAAGAGACCTGAGTGACTGCTACACCACACAAAATATTTGTGGAAATTAAATCAGTCAAGTGGCAGCTTTTGTTACTGCAGCAACACACTGAAGTACACCATTTCATTCTGTGAGTTGACACAGTTTCTCATTAGAAGCAACATATTCGAAATTTCATCTGTGCTCCTTAGTTAAATCTCCTACATTTGATGTATGCATGTGTATTTACCAAGCACAGCTCTGTGCTTTATTACCTTTTAGTACATAGTGCCACCATTTGCATGACTCTAGACATTGCTTTTGTGTTTGAAGAGCCACTTGTACTAGTTAGATCTGTCAGTGAAATGGCAGCGTTCATTACAGCAGCAGTGCAGTGAAGTACATTGTTTCAGTTTGTGAGTTGAGGCAGGTTCTCATTAGAAGCAACTTATTCTAAATTTTTTCTGTGCTATTTAGTTGAGTCTCCTATATTTTTGTGTGTGTTTGTGTATTCATCAGGCACAAAAAAATGGCTCTGAGCACTATGGGACTCAACTGCTGAGGTCATTAGTCCCCTAGAACTTAGAACTAGTTAAACCTAACTAACCTAAGGACATCACAAACATCCATGCCTGAGGCAGGATTCGAACCTGCGACCGTAGCGGTCTTGCGGTTCCAGACTGCAGCGCCTTTAACCGCACGGCCACTTCAGCCGGCTCATCAGGCACAGATCCACATTTTATTGACTGCTTAGAGGGCACTTGTGTCATCTTTAGCATAGACGGGAACTGTGATTGCTGTGTTCAGATTCAAGCTGAGTTGGTGACCACTCACAGCTCCACTGCTTGAGGCTGTTGCCAGTGGGAATCACCGTCTTGGACCAGATACGAGGAGCCATTGGACATCCAGCACATCACATGTGTCCCCCAATCGGCAACTGTGGTGGCCACCCCAGGTGTTGTCCACACTGAGATTGACCTCTCATGTGTTGTAGAGTGGGAAGTGGTTACAAAGTGTGGTAGTTAGCAGAAGACTTTCCAAGGGGCTGGTCAGAGGGCCTTCTTGTTTTGCCTGATGAACAAGTTTGAGATGTTGTCTGTGGCTGACAAAGATCCTGAGCCAGATGCAGTTGTTCACCCTCTTCGAGAGGAAACCTCTTGACCTGCAAGTTCTGGGCATTCACAGAGGGTGATATTACTCGCAGTAGGGAGCTCCAACATTAGGCACATAATGGGCCCTCTTAGGAATATGGCTGCCAAGGAGGGGAAGGAAACCAGGCGTGCTCTGTGTACCTACCAGAAGGAGTCATTCTAGATGTGCAGCAGGTGAGAATACAATGAAAAGCACAGGGTGCAGATGGTGGCTCATATCAGTACTAATGATGTGTGTCACTTTAGATTGGAAGAGATTCTCTCTGGTTTTAGGCAAGTGGCTGAAGTGGTAGAGATAGCAAGTCCTGCTTATGAGATGAAGGTAGAGCTCAGTATCTGTAACATCATTGACAGAACTGACTGTGCTCATTTGCTACAGAGCTCAGTGGATGGCCTGGATCAGAGGATCACATGATTCTGTGACTGTGTAGGCTGGAAATTCCTCAACTTACATCATAGAGTGGTGGGTTTCCAGGTTCCACTTAACCCTCCATTACTCGCATGAATATTTGTGACATCAACACTCGTGGAGATGACTGGTGTCATCCACAAAGCAAGTGGTCCATTTATATACTTTGAATGGTATTTATAGCTGGTTTTATGATTTTTTAATTAAATATAATACATTTAATATTTGTACACAGTATAATATATTGTAACGTTTGAAACTGTTTGACCATTCAAAGAACAATATCTTAGCTGAATTACTGGCATTACGTGGTGCCACTTGTTGCTTACCGATGTACGGCTCTAAATTCAAAGTGTAAGCTGTTTTTACATCAACCAAATCTGTCACTTTTAACCCATACTTTGCTGGTTTGCTAGGAATATATTGCCTGAACGGGCAGTTTCCTCTAAATCCCAAAAGCTGTTTGTCAACAGTAAGATATTCACTAGGTGAAAAATATTTTTGGCAATTGTTCATGAATAGTTCAAGTATCTCTCTGATATCTCTGATAGCAGCAAACTTGTCACTCTCTCTGCAAACACCTCTATCATGGATATTATCAACCCTCAGACATCTCAACAGAAACCTGAATCGGTTTCCACTTATGCATGAATAACATGATTCAAGTCTGTTTCCCTTTGAGTTATCCCACAATTTCGATATACTCTTCCTAAAACATCTCAAAGATCCACACAGATATAGCAAACCAATATAAGCTCTGATCTCTATTGCACCTGTTTCTTTATCATCGCTTTCCCTAGAGAAGCTACCATGGACTTAATTGATGTACATTTTAGTGTATGTTGTGATAATGCTTGTTATGTTTTCATCCAAGAACAAATTCAGAATTTCTATTTCTGTGTTTTTTATACAAGCTTGAAGTTTTGGACCAGGCAAATGCATAATAAAATTACAAGATCTGTTTCTAACACTGGTAGGATATTTATTTTTCCTCCATTTACTTATTCCATCTTTCCCTAAAAAAAAATGCATTATCTTGAGTTACTTCTTTCTGTGATTTGTATTCATCATTTTCTGACGATTCTTGTTTGATTCCTGAATCATGACCACTTTCATGAACAGAATCCTCAGTCTCTGAGTCAACACTATCACTGTGAGCATCTTCACCACTTAGCTCATTGAACCATTCCAACTATACATTAGCATCTCTACATTTCTTCCACAGTAAAAAAAAAAAAAAAAAAGAAAGAATACTAGGTAACATTGAAGGTAACTGCAATCAGTTTCAATACATTTAAATTTATGTGCATGAAAGATCAATTGAATCTAGGAAAGCAATAAAGTAATATAGACTGAATCTGTTTCAGATTGTGGCAGCAAAGGTCGCACAGATGACAAGTGTCCTCCAGAGTATAATAATGTTTCCTAAGCAGTGTATCTTTGGTAACTGAAAGCCAACAGTAATTGGAGCTAACAACCACAGAGTTAACAGAAAGGTACTGAAAATGGCATGAACTCAATCCAGCTCTGTCAGACAAAATTGAGCGGTGAGGTCATGTAGATGACAAGTGTTATCTGCACGAGCAACGGAGGGTTAATACATCAGGGGTCCATTACACACAGGAGGCAGCTACATAGATAGTGGAGTCTGCTTGGAGGGGACCAGGTGATTTTTTGGGATTGAGAGTCTTCGAAAATAACAAAATGGGCAACAGTCTGAAAGGATGAAGGAGAAACACGATGAAGGTGGACATAGAAACTATTGGAATTGTAGTCGTAAAATGTCATAGCTTTGTTGGGAAAGAACCAGAGCTCCAAACACTAATAGGAAGCACTGAAGCACAAACCATTATAGTTAAAGAACGCTGGCTTAAGTAGAAAGAAGTTCAGCCAAAATTTTTATGAAGGAGCCAATTGTGTTCAGAAGGGATAGATTAATTACCGTTAGTAATGGAGTGGTTACTACTGTCAGCAGTAGTTTACCTTGTAGTGAAACTGAAGTAGAGAGTTCCTGTGAGTAGGAGCAAAGGCTATACTCAACAACTGGAATGAATTAATAACTCATTCCTTTTACTGACATCCTGTCTCAGAAGATACAGCTGCTGAACAGTTCAAGGAAAACCCGAGTCTTATTTCAGATTGGTACCCAGCTCATACAATTATAGTTTGTGGTGACTTCAATCTTTACTTAATACAATGGCGAAAATACATGTTTAAAGTCAGCAGTTATAATATAACATCATTGATTTAAATTGTGCTAAATGCTTTTACAGAAAATGATTTTGAACAGTTGGCTCAGGAGCCAACTTTACATGCAAATGGTTGATGAAATGTACTTGACCTCTTAGCAACAAATAATCCTGAGCAGTTAGGGAGCTTCATGATGGAATAGGGAATAGAGACCACAAGGTTGTTGCAGTGAGACTGAATACTGTAACATCCAAACCCACCAAAAGTAAATGAAAAATAGATTTTTTTAGAATCAGATAAAAACTTACTTGGCACTTTCCTAAGAGATAGTCTCCACTCCTGATCTCACTTCGTGAGAGTAGACCAGATGTGGTTTGTGATTCCTAAATTTCTCCAGGATTATTTATGACGAAATAAATCTCAGGTGAACAGCCTGGTATGAGTGTGCATTGGACACAATATTTCGGCAATCGACCACGTTGCCATCATCAGGTGTGCTGAAGTACTGACTGGCGGTGGTCTGGCGCCAGGTGTATATAGGACAATCCCCCTCCTGCTCCTCCCTCAGGTGCTTCCTATCAGTCGGTGTGGTCCGCGCCCCGCGTGCGGTCCAGATACAGCATCCGTTCTCCCGCCGTCTGGGCGTTGTGTCCTAGGTCTTCTCATTTCAGGAAGATCTGCTGGCACCGCTCTCGTTATTCTCCCCTCCTCCCCTGAGGTCAGTACACTCCGGGAAATATCCTTTTTCTTCTTAATCTGGGTGATTGCAGGTTCCCACACCTTGCTAAGGATGTAGTCACTGTCACGATTTAGTTGTGGCTCCCTTACTCTGATCTCTACAGCTTCTTCGATGACACAGTCCCAATATTTGGAAGTCTGTGTCAGGACTTTGGTTTGGTCATAATCCATACTGTGGAGTTCCAATAGGCAATGCTGTGATTGCCGACTTACTGGGCTGTTGCAGTATAGTGTGCCATTGATGTTCTTGGCATCAGTCCTCAATGGTTCGAATGGTCTGACCTATGTATACACTACTGCATTGGCAAGGTATTTGATATACCCCTGATTTATGCAGACCAAGGTTGTCCTTGATACTACCAAGAAGGATCTTGGTTTTGCTTGGAGGATGGAAGACGGTTTTCACTTGGTGTTTACATAAAATGCATCCAATTTTTCCGGATAAGGCCCCACAAAACGGAATAATAGCCAATGCTGCTTCCTCCTGAGGTTCATCCTCAGCTTCCACTGGTGCTGCAGGTGTGGGATGTAGAGCCTTCCGAATTTGCCCTTCCTTGTAATCGTTCTTCTGAAACACGGTCTTTGGATGGTCCAATTCTTGTTGGAGACTGTCACTGTTGGATATGGTGTGAGCTCTGTGTACAAGAGTTTTGAGCACGCCATTCTTTCGTGCTGGGTGGTGGCAGCTATCCGCGTGTAGGTACAAATTGGTGTGCATATTCTTCCTATACAGGCTGTGGCTCAAAGTGCCGTCACCTCATCTTCTAATCAAAACATCTAAGAAAGGGAGCATCTCATCCGTTTAGATCTCCATGGTGACCTTAATATTCTCGTGTCTGGAGTTGAGATGTGATAGGAAATGTGCCAGTTTATCTCTTCCATGTGGCCAGATAACGAAGGTATCATCCACATATCTAAAGAAACAGAGGGGTTTTAGATGTGCTGATTCAAGAGCTACCTCCTCGAAATGTTCCATGTACATATTTGCGACAACGGGTGAGAGTGGACTCCCCATGGCTACTCCTTCTGTCTGCTCATAGTATTCACTGCCAAATAAGAAGTAAGTTGACATCAGAACATGTCTGCAAAGGTTGGTGGCCTCTTGTTCAAATTTCTGGCTGATGAGTTCCAAGGATTCTTGTAATGGAACTTTAGTGAATAGAGATACCATGTCAAAGCTCATCAGTATGTCAGATTCCTTAAGCGTAAGGTTGTATATGCTTCCCAGGAAATCCACAGAGTTACAGATATGGTGTGTACATCTCCCAACATAAGGACTAAGCAGTTGTTTGAGGTGCTTGGCGAGAAGGTACGTTGGGGCACCAGTATTGCTGACAATCGGATGTAATGGAATCTATTCCTTGTGCACCTTCGGCAGTCCATAAAGTCTAGGAGGAACAGCAGCCCTCTGGCAAAGCTTCTTGGTAATCTCGTCATGGAAGCCGGAATCCTTGAGAAGTGCCAGAGCCTTCCTCTCGACCCTCTTGGTAGGATCGATGTCAAGCTTGCAGTATGCACTGTCACCAAGTAGGCCCCGCATCTTCTCAGAATAATCCTGTCAGAATATGATCACTGTTGCATTGCCCTTGTCTGCAGGTAATATTATTATGTCTTGATCTTCTCTTAGCTCCTGTATGGCAGCCCTCACCCTGTAGGAAATGTTTGGTTTCATCAGCTTTGTTTTTGTTAGAGGTCTGCAGGTTTTGTGACGAACTTCTTCAGCAGCTTCAGGTGGAAGTGGAGCAGCTGTTTGTTCCACTGTGCTAATGATGTCAGCAATGGGTACATCTTTAGGAGTCAGAGCAAAATTCAATTCTTTCTTAAGAACCGAAATAGTGTCATCATCCAGTTCCTTCTTAGTGAGATTGATGATGGTCTTACTGCTGCCATCAGAAGGTTATTTCTCCGATATACATTCAAATTTGGACGCGTGTTATTTGGCTGACTTCCTCTGGGTTGAGTTTGCTGTGGCCCATGTGACACCATCAACACAATCCCACGTCCAGGGGTTGAACCGGTTGGCCAGTTGTAGATGTAACTGTAGGCCATCTCCAACAGGGACAGTCTCCAACAAGAATTGGACCATCTGAAGACCGTGTTTTGGAGGAACAGTTACAAGGAAGGGCAAACTCGGAAGGCTCTACATCCCACACCTGCAGCACTGGCGGAAACTGAGGATGAACCTCAGGAGGAGGCGGCATTGGCTATTATTCCGTTTTTTTGGGACCTTATCCGGAAAAACTGGATGCATTTTACGTAAACACCAAGTGAAAACCATCTTCTGTCCTCCAAGCAAAACCAAGAGCCTTCTTGGTAGTATCAAGGACAACCTTGGTCTGCATAAATCAGGGGTTTATCAGATACCTTGCCAATGCGGTAGTCTACACATAGGTCAGACCATTTGTACCATTGAGGACCAATGCCGAGAATATCAACCGCACACTAGACTGCAACAGCCTAGTAAGTTGGCAATCTCTGAACATTGCCTATTGGAACTCCACAGCATAGATTATGGCCAAACCAAAGTCCTAACACAGACTTCCAAATACTGGGACTGTGTCATCAAAGAAGCCATAGAGATCGGAGTACGGGAGCCACAACTAAATCGTGACAGCGGTTACATCCTTAGCAAGGCATGGAAACCCGCAATCACCCATATTAAGAAGAAAAAGGATATTTTTCAGAGTGTACCGACCTCAGGGGAGGAGGGAAGAATAATGAGAGCAGTGCCGGCAGTCCGTCCTGAACGAGAACACCTAGGACACAGCGCCCAGACGGCAGGAGAACGGATGCTGTATCTGGAACGCGCCCAGGGCACGGACCGCACCAACTCATAGGAAGCACCTGAAGGAGGAGTGGGAGGGGGGTTGTCCTATGTATACCTGGCGCTGGCCCACCACCGATCAGTACATCAGCACACCTTGTGATGGCAACGTGGTCGACTGCTGAAATATTGTGTCCAATGCACACTCGTACCAGGCTGTTCACCCAAGATTTATTTCGTCAGATGTGGTTTGGATTCAAAGAAATAGGATCAATGGCAATTGAGAGATAAATACCGAACACATTTATAAGAGATGGTACTGACTGCCACAGTATGCAAAACAGTTCAGAACACTGTTGCAGAAGCAATGAAAACAGCTTGCCAAATTTAAAAGAATGCAAAGTCCCTAAGATCGGCAAAGTTTTGAAGAAGCTCAAAATTTAGCACGGCCTTCAATGTGAGGTGTTTTTAATATTTTCCACATCAAAACTGTGATACAAAATCTGGCAGAAAACCCAGACATTCTTGTTGTACATTAAGTACACCAGCAGCAAGATGTAATCAATATCTTCACTCTGCAATAAGAATGGTAATGTTACTGATGTCAGTGCCACTAAAGTAGGGTTACTAAACATGATTTGTTGAAATTCCTTCACCAAAGAAGATGAAGTAATATACCAGAATTTGAGTCAATAACTACTGCCAACATGAGTAACATAAAAGTAGATATCCTCAGTCTATTGAAGCAGTTTATCTCACTTAATAAAGTCAAGGCCTCCAGTTCTGATTATATACCACTTAGGTTCCTTTCAGCGTACACTGTACAATAGTTCCAAACTTGACAATCATATACAACTCTAGCTCATCAAAAGATCCATATCTAAAGATTGGAAAGTAGCAAAAGTCACACCTGTACCCAAGAAAGGAAATAGGAGTGATCCACTGAATTACAGACCCATAACACTAATGTCAATTTGCAGTAGGATTTTGGAAGATTACTGTTTTCAGACAGTATGAATTACTTCAGTGAAAACGGTTTATTGACAAACAGCCAACACGGATTCATGAATTATCATTCTTGTGAAACACAACTGGTTCTTTATTGTCATGAAGTAATATATGCTCTCAACAGGGAATGACAGATTGATTTCATACTTTTAGATTTCCAAAAGGCTTTTGACACTATTCTACACAATCATATTATGTGCCTAAGGAGACATCTCAATTGTGTGACTGGATTTATGATTTAAAGGTCATAGTTTGTAGTAATTTATGGAAAGTCATCAAGTAAAACAGAAGTAATATCTGCCTTGAAGGAAGTGTTACATGCCCTGTGCTGTTTCTGACCTACATTATTTAGTAGACAATCTGAGCAACCCTCTTATATTGTTTACAGATGATGATGTCATTGAAAAGTCATCAGGTGACCAAAACAAATTGCAAAATGATTTAGACATGATATCTGTATGGTGTAAAAAGTTACAGTTGACTCTAAATAATGAAAAGTGAAGTTATTGACATGCGTACTAAAGAAAATCCTCTACGCTTCTGTAATATGATGAATTACACAAATTTAAAAACTGCAAACTTAGTTAAATTCTTAGAGATTACAGTTTCAAATAACTTAAACTGTAATGACCACATAGATAATGTTGTGGGGAAAGCTAGCCAAAGACTGCGATTTATTGGCAGAACACTTAACAAATGGAAGAGGTCCACTAAAGAGATTGCTTACATTATGCTTGTCCACCCTCTTCTGTAATGTTGTATCATGTAGGATCTGAATCAAATAGGATTGATGAAGGTCACAAAAAGTTTAGAGAAGGGCAGCTTGTTTTGTATTACGCAAAATAGGAGAGAGAATGTCACAGTTATAATACATGAATTTGTGTTGTTATCATTAGATCAAAGTTGCATTTTGTTTTGGCAGGATCTTCTTACAAAATTTCAACCGTCTGCTTTCTTCTCAGAGTGTAAAAATATTTTGTTGGTATCTGCATACGTAGGGAGAAATGATCATCACTATACAAAATGAGAAAACAAATCTCACATGAAAAAGATTTAAGTGTTCTTTATTCCCATACACTATTGAAGAGTGGAAAGGTAGAGAAATAGCTTAAAGGTGATTCAGCGAACCCTCTGCCAGACAATTAATTGTAAACTGCTGAGTAATCATGTAGATGTAGATGTACCTCATTGTTACCACTGTCTTCTTCTTGGCAGGAAACATTTAGTCAGCCTCTACTCTTTGCTGATGCTGAATTATAGGACTATGGAATCATGTTCGTCGAAGTTGAATAAAACAGTTTTATGCAATCATCTGATTTATTTTAGGTGTCTAGGGTGCCTTTCCACAATATAATATGTCACCTACAACTAGTTTGCACACACACATCTGTCTATTACTACAATCAGAATGCAAGAAGCTTGGAGCTTAGTTTATGAGAATAGCATCTTTTTAATATAAAAGCTAAGCAAGATATCAAAACTGCAGCTATAGATCACTCCATTCATGTCTTTGAATTCCCATTAAAAAAAAAGTTAATACTACTTGGGTATCCTACATCATCATAGCATCCCGACTCCCTTCTGGCCTTAACCTGAGCTTATACACCCCTCTCTCACTTTTTCATTTACATCAAGTTTACATTATATTCTATACGTATCTTATCTGCCTCATTATTTCCTTTAGTTTAATTTTCGCCTTTACTTTTTTGTCTTCATTCTCCTATCTCCTCCCCACATCCGTGTTCCCCTTTCATATGTCTCCTTTCATCCTCACTAAAGGTGTGTCCATCTCATTCTAGGATCTGAGTAAGCTCAACTCAGAAAATTTAACTGTATTCCAGGAAAGATTAAAAGAGACAGACTGGCAATGTAACAATAACAAGTCAATTAATGAAAACTTTCAAAAATTCCTAAACAGCTTCCTTCTTGTATTCAATGAAACTTTTCCACCTAAGTGTGCCAACACCAAAGTGACAAGTAAACTATTTTCGATAACAGAAGGAATAAAAATTTCTTGGCTAGGAAACTGCAGCTGCACAAAGAGCTGAAATATAACAAAGATTGAATATGTGAAGCACTATAAAAATGTTTTCCAAAAATATTGTAAAGGCAGCAAAATAAATGATTAACAGTGAACTAATCTCAAATTATAAGAATAAATCAAAAGCAGTGTGGTCTGTTGTTAAATCAGAATTGGGCGCTAAAGTCGGTGGCCATGAAATTTGTAAAATAAAGCATGAAAACACCACCACTGTAAATCCCGCTCAAATATCAGAACACTTCAATGAATTCTTTATCAATGTGACAAAATCAAACGCCATTGTCACAAATTACAATAAAAATGTATGTCCATACGGGCCTGGTTGAAAAAATATAACTCCCATATAATTTAGAAATATTACAATGAAAGAAATAGAAGACATTATATATCACTAAAAAATAAAAATTTGGTGGGTTGGGATGGGATACCTGCAAAGTAATTAAATCAGTGTACAAAATAGTAAGTCCTCCACTAGCTGAATTAATCAACAAATCATTTGAAGAAGGTTGTTTCCCAGAATCATTAAAATATGCAGAAATAAAACCACTTTTTAAGAAAGGGTCAAGTGAAGATATGGGGAATTAGTGTCCTATCTCCCTCCTTCCAGTGCTGTCAAAAATTTTCGAGAAAGTAGCTGCTACCCAAATCCAAAACTTCATTGTATCACAGGGGATTATTTTGTGCAATCAGTTATGCTTCCAGCAAGGGAAAAATACAACAGATGCCATAAATAATTTCATAGAAAAATTAGCACAGCTCTAGACAAAAACAGTAACGTAGCCTGAATTTTCTGTGACCTGACAAAGGCTTTTGATTCCGTAAATCATTCCTTGCTAATCCACAAACTAGAAAAATATGGGATTAAGGGTGCAGTACTTCAATGGCTTAACTCTTACTTGTTGTTGTTGTTGTTGTTGTTGTTGTTGTGGTCTTCAGTCCAGAGAGTGGATTGATGCAGCTCTCCATGCTATTCTATCCTGTGCAAGCTTCTTCGTCTCCCAGTACCTACTGTGACCTACATCCTTCTGAATCTGTTTAGTGTATTAATCTCTTGGTCTCCCTCTACGATTTTTACCTTCCACACTGCCCTCCAATACTAAACTGGTGATCCCTTGATGCCTCAGAATATGCCCTACCAACTGATCCCTTCTTCTAGTCAAGTTGTGCCACAAATTTCTTTTCTCTTCAATTTTATTCAATACCTCCTCATTAGTTATGTGATCTACCCATCTAATCTTCAGCATTCTTCTGTAGTACCACATTTTGAAAGCTTCTATTCTCTTCTTGTTTAAACTATTTATCATCCACGTTTCACTTCCGTACATGGCTACACTCCATACTAATACTTTCAGAAACGA
Organism: Schistocerca americana; assembly: GCF_021461395.2. Taxonomy (NCBI): domain Eukaryota; kingdom Metazoa; phylum Arthropoda; class Insecta; order Orthoptera; family Acrididae; genus Schistocerca; species Schistocerca americana. The sequence continues at coordinate 195,058,063 of NC_060119.1, forward strand.
CTTCCTGACACTTAAATCTATACTTGATGTTAACAAATTTCTCTTCTTCAGAAACGCTTTCCTTGCCATCGCCAGTCTACATTTTATATCCTCTCTACTTCGACCATCATCAGTTATTTTGCTCCCCAAATAGCAAAACTCCTTTACTACTTTAAGCATTTCATTTCCTAATCTAATTCCCACAGCATCACCTGATTTAATTCAACTACATTCCATTATCCTCGTTTTGCTTTTATTGATGTTCATCTTATATCCCCCATTCCGTTCAGCTGTCAGTAGTTCTAATGGAATGTTGTCTACTCCTTGGGCCTTGTTCCAACTTAGGTCTTTCAGTGCTCTGTCAAACTCTTCATGCAGTATCTTATCTCCTATTTCATTGTCATCTACATTCTCTTGCATTTCTATAATATTGTCCTCATGAACATCGCCATTGTGTAGACCCACTATATATTCCTTCCCCCTTTCTGCTTTCCCTTCTATGCTCAGAACTGGGTTTCCATCACAGCTCTTGATATTGATGCAAATGGTTCTCTTTTCTCCAAAGATGATGATGATGATGATGATGATGATGATGATGATGATAGGTTTGTGGGGCACTCAACTGCGTGGTTATCAGCACCCATACAAAGTCCCAACCTTTGCTCAGTCCAATCTGCCACTTTCATGAATTATGATGAAATGATGAGGACAACACAAACACCCAGTCATCTCGAGGCAGGTGAAAATCCCTGAACACACTGGAAATCGAACACGGGACCCCGAGTAAAGCTGGTGTCTTTTCCAGTCTTGGCATTAAAATCGCTGACAAAAATTCTGCAGCTATTTTTAGGGATGGAATCCATAACATCTTCCAGCTCTGCACAGAATAAATCCTTTACTTGATTTTCACTTTCCGCTGTTGGTGCATGACTGTTCATAAAGGTAAGTTGATGGGTTTTCACTGATAAAGTTAGAACTGAGATTCTTGGGTTCACCACCATAAAATTCTTTACCATTGGTACAATGTCCATGTTAACACAGAAACCAGTTCCAAAACTGTGCTTGCAATTTTCTATGTCTATTGTTGCTGTACCATCCCATTGAGCTTCCTGCAGGGCAACCACTGACATTTTCTGCTTTTCCAATTCTCTAACTAAAGTTATTTCCACCCCAGGTTTGTACACAGACTGTACATTCCATGTTCCAAATTGTAGATCTTTTCTATGTTAGTACAGCATTTAAGTTATTGGCAAAAACTAGGATTATTCAGAGTAGTTAATGGCTACCAAAACTGAATGGTAAGTAAGTAGGAATCATTACTGTACAGGTTTGCTTTGCAACAGTTTTTATATTTTAATGTGTATGTAGTTAAAAGGCGTTTCTCTTATTGAATATTAACTAAAATGTCAGTTTATAGAATAATTTCTGTGTTTCAGTTGTTGAGCCACTTTTGCAGTATGTATTACAATAATAATGCTGAAGATGATCAATTTTTATTCTTATAAATTGTGTGTGATATAATAATTAAGTGACTACCACCATTCAAACTGTAACAAACCTAGGGATCACATGCTTTATTTGCACTATATAGTATAAAGTTGTCAATGCTCCCTGAGAAAACGAATAGTAATCAGAACAGAGAATATAATTACCTGAAACACATTTCAGTGACAGCATTTTCAAATAATTAAGCTGATAAAAGGACTCCTTCCCACGTTTGTATTGCTCCATCATTAGTAATCATCTACCAATAAAGATAATTAGCTTTCTGCTATAATATACAGATAGTATAAGTTACTGAGAGATGTTACCCAAATGTTTGATATTACTTTTGTGGTATTCATGCCAGACAACTGTTACATTGCTTACTAAATTATGTTACTCTCTTGTACCTCATTTTCAAAACAGAATTTCTGTACCAAATAAAGTCAGTCCCAATAGTTAATTTTGTTAATGAACAGTGCTAGTACTTGGTGCTACTTTCACTAATTATGCTGGTGACTGTTTCCTTTTATGTAACTGCAGTTTACTTATAACTAATAGAATTCTGATTCAAATCCCATTTGTCCTGCTGTTGCTAACTTTCAGTAGTAATAATTCAAGAAACAAAAATAGGCCAGTATCTTAACCTGTACACACAGTCACAGTGAAATAGAAAAAATCCTTTCACAGGATTAACATTATTGGTATACTGTTAATTTAGCAAGAACAGTTCTGTTATACTTGCACCCTGATTGGACTATTAATACTGTTAGGGAAAGTGTTATACTTGTCTTTTCCTGTGGCAGGACTGTTAGTACTGACAGTGGGAGAAATGTCATGTTTGGCACCATGATGTGAAAGGACATTTCTGTGATTTGTTATGCAGTAAAATACAGACTGCACCACAAATATGAAGTGAAAAACGAAAGTATTATGAGCATTGAGTATCCAGTGGCATGAACTTGCAATGGATTCAATAAATCAATATAATAGGAGCTTAGATGATAAACTGTAACCAAATTTCAGTATTATAATGGATACCAAAGAGTAGTACATCAAAGCCAGCAGAATGAGTGAGTACATGGCATACCAAGAAACATCACCAAACTCAATATGTAGCAGTTACCAAAATGAATACACAGGTAGCACCAAAGAAAGGCAATAAGCTGATGTGGAATATCATGTGTATGTCAATGATCATGTTCAGATGGTGAGCCTGTCATGAAGGAAACAAAACAGCGAAATTACTTGGGCTAATCATAGACCAAAAGCTCGGAAGGACACACCAATTATCTATGTAGTAAACTAGCATGAGTACTTTTCTTATTGTATAAATTAAGATAAAGTGTGAGCAAGCAATTGCTACTCCACTCATACTATGCTTTTTTTCATTCCCAACTGCAATATGGAATATTGCTTTGGGGTAACTCCCCAGGGGCTGAATGTATTTTCAGATGGCAGAAGAAAGCAATCAGGCGCATGGAGGGGTTAGCACCCAGAGAGTCCTGCAGAAATTATTTTAAATCTCTTGGCATAATGACAGTGCCAAGGATGTACATATACAACTGTCTTATATATGCCAGAGAAAATATGAAAAAATTGAACATGAGATGTGATGTGTATGCACACAGTACAAGAAACAGTCACCTGCTGGACTTGTCTTCCACAAGACTTGCTGTAGTCCATAATAACTATAAGTATTTAAGCATAAAATTTTTCAATAAGTTACCATGCTCAGCTCATACAGTACCACTAAATAAATATAAGAATACATTGCAAACCTGGCTACAAAACAACAAATTCTATACAACTGAAGAATTCTTAGAAACTAATCATCAAAATATATGTTTTACCTAAGTTATGAAGAAAATGTTTTGATATTATATAAGCTAGTTATTTACTGTGATTCTTTTATTATGTGTGTATTTAATTAGTGTATAAAACATTGTTTTACATAATGCTGAAGAAAAGGTCTTTAGTTCCTTTTCTCCCCTTTCTGTAACTATTTGAATATCGTACTGAAACTAAAACCCTCTGTAAACTTTGACGAAGCCAATTGTATGAAAAATACTGAAAGGCTAATAAAAAAATATTCTATTCTCTTATATTTTAACTAAAGGATGGAATAGATGAGAAATATTACATAGAATGTAATGGTTAGGTGAATGAATCAGTTGATGTGTTTAGTTTGTCACAAATGGAGAAAGAACCAACAAGAACAAGGGTGAAAAACTACTTTAACACAAATGATCTGTTTAAACTTTTGACTGCACAAATTAAAGCAAAAAGCAACCAACTGTTTAGCATTGTTAAAGCCATGAGTGGCTTTGAGAATCAGCTGGAAACACAGGCAAGTGGAATTAGTAGTCTCAATAACCAGGTGAAAAGATCAGGTGTAAAGATCAGTAAACAGATCAAAAAAGATTTGAACAATAAAACTGAGGACATGAAAACCAAAATACACAACATAAATACTAACATTGTCACTATGAATGGGGAGATCAATGAAAGAATCAGAATCAGAAATCATAAAGGTCGAAGAAACAATAGAGGCTTTAGTAGTAATGAAAGTGGATGAAAAAGCTTTTGGTCTGAAAGCTGAAATACTTGATGAATATAGAAATAAAATCTCACTTTTGAGACAGACAGTACCTGATTCTCAAAAGGAACTAGGTAAACAAGTAACAAGTTGTGAACAGAAGTGTGATCGAAAATCTTTGCAACCTCAAGGCAAAATTTGTGACCTTCAACAAAAAATTGGACACAATCCTAGTTGTGTGACAGAATATTTTATAATGAACTGTTAGATGGTGAAAAATGCTTTGGCCTGGGCAAAAGACATACTGGCTGGCACCCATTGGATTTCCTGGTGAAAGGATTTTTCCTGAATATATAATAATGCAGGAAAATATGAGTGTAGCTATCAGTGCATTAACAGGTGATGCTAAATGCTGGGGACTAAATCTGAACACTAATCAGATGACGTTCAACAAATATAAGAAAAAATTACCAAACAATATTGGTCAGAGCAAAAACAAGATTGTTGTGAAATCATATTGGCCAGATTGTGTGATAACAGGGGCACCAACTCCGCGAAAGATTTCTGCACAATACGGTACAAAAAACTGAAATACTTAAGAAGCAGATGATCAGAATGCAAAATCATGTGGTGGGTGTGGAAGGAGATTCAAAGAGACACATAGGAAACCATCATTAAAGGTTTTCTGCATTTCTGGAAAGAGTTGAGCATGAAGATCATTAGCAAGTCAATCGCGATTATCATCAAAATAGCAACCATAGAGGTAATCAAAATGACAATAAAAACAAAATGACAGCAAAAGGTGTCATGTTGATATGGTTCAGTGAGGTAGGGGTAGAGGACGACAATTATCAGTGGCTAACGGTAGAGGATTTGCACTGTGACATTACCACAACAGCAACATTACGGAAAACTGAGGTCTTTGTTATGTTGTAGGCCAAACTAACGTGGACTGATTTGCATGGCCCAAACATAAGAAACAGCACCAATGTAGATGTAATGAATTAAGTGCATGAGTTATTGACAGCAGGCCACTGGAAGTGAAGCATCACAGGTGCTCAGGAATGAGTCACAGTAGGCATGCTATGGAACAAACACTAGCTGGCTGACAGAGCACCCACCAGCAATGAATAAACCAGATTGATCTTCTGTCCATATGGAAATTGTAGCTAGGACAGCAGAACAGAAAGAGACTATCACGGTAGAATAGAATGAACTGAAGTCAATAGATAAGCAAGAGGAAATGTTAATATACTCATAGGCAAGAAAGAAAGTGCTGACAACAGTTTAAATAACTGTGAGTAATTGCAAGTTGCTGCAAACAGTTTGGTGATCTGCACCAAGGACTAAAACAGTATGAGTGGGAGGATTTCAAAAGGAATTATGTGACCACAGTGTTAGGTGGTAGTAAAAGGAGAAAAAGGGACAATGAGAATAAGATGTGACCCAATAGTATGGAAAAAATTGAAGTAATTAGTGTCACACAAAGGTCACAAGTAGCTACTGTTAAAGAGGTGGAAGATAGTGAGGTAAAGGGTATCACATAAAGTACACAAGCTGACTATAATGTGGGGAGTAGTAAAAGGAAGTAAATATGGTCATTACAAGAAGGAGAATGGCAGAATATGAAATCCCCAGTCTTGCAGGAGAAGCATTCCTAACTAACAACTTGTATCTATGGCGTCTGGTATAGTAGGACTAATGAATCGCTCCATGAAAATTAATTGCATAGTGTCTATAAAGTGTGTATTATGTGGTGAAATAGTACGTAAAAGAATAAAAATTTGATCTACATTGCAAACATGGTACCACACAGAATGTTTTGGTGTTACTAACTTTAATAATCCAAGTTGTGAGTGCGGGGTAACAATGTGTAACGGCCGACAGACTGCAGCCAAAATGTTTGCCGATGGACAAGACGAAAGTGTATTATGTTCTCTACAGCATGATGTGGAAATGTGCGAACAGTATACAAATCTACTTAAGAAAATGATGAGAAGCCTTCTTAGCAACTCGGATAGTATTAACAACGATAACAGTGAATATGTTACACCTAATCCAGTGCATCGTAAACAGTGTGAAAACATGCTTCACACTGCAATAAACGTACGTATCAGTGTACTTGAGGCAGGTGTGAATACAGGTTAAACCACGTACGGGGAAGAATATGTTATGTCTAGTGCAGTGCGTCGTGAACATTGTAAAAATATGTTTCATACAGCTGTAAACACAGCGCTAAATACGCAGAGTGAAATAACAACAGGTAGGCCTACCGGAACTGTAAACCACACAAAGGAACATGCGCAAATTAATACAGTGTTACATGCGCAAATTTCTGAATCAAATGTGTGTATATATTCTGACAGCCACGGACGTGGTCTTGCTGAAATCTTACGTGATAATTATCGTGTAAATGCAACCGCCATTGTAAAACCGAGGGCACCCATGTCTGAAATCACAACAAACATAAAAGTTGGAAATCGCCCCAGCTCAACTCAGTGTACAATTATATTAGGTGGAGCTAATGATGTCTACAGGAATGAACTTTACAAATCCACTAACAATTTGAAAGAAATTTTGAGCTTTGCTAGAACACCTGTAATTGTCGTTGGTATTCCCCATACACACGATCTTATGACTACTTCTATTGTAAATAAAGAAATTATTAAGGCTAACAGACAGTTCAAGAAGATATGCAAAGCATTCCAGAACTCACATTTCATTAGTGTAGATTCACTGGAGATAGAACATTATACCCAACATGGCCTGCATTTAAACAACAGGGGAAAGATTGTATTAGGACAAAAAATCCGAGACTTCCTTTTTTCACTAGGCAGATGCAAGAAAAGTGAGCACATTATTCTTCCACCTCCAGTAACCCAGTCTACAGCATCATGTGTAGGACAACAATCACCATCTTCAACAGAAGCAGATCAGCCTACACTGCTGGCAGCTTCAACAACAGTACCTACTAAGGAAAGTGAGCCCAATATTCTTCTGCCTCCAGTAGCCCAGTCTACAGCATCTTCTCCAGTACTACAATCACCGTCTCCAGTAGAAGCAGATCAACTTACATCACTAACAGGTTCAACAACAGTACCAACTACCCGAGCAGAAGCAATGAAAACCACCTGCCCCTTCAGCAAAAGAAGAGTGTCACCACCAGGCCATCTCAAAGATTTTTTATTGGAGGCAGGCACCAATCAGCCAATGCGGTGAGCACTGCAACAGATGCCAAGCATAAAAAATTAGTAGTTTTGTACCAAAATGTACAGGGTATAATTAGTAAGATTCCAGAATTAGAAGTACTGTTGCTTGATGAACTAAAGGATGTTTCAGTTTTATGTGTATGTGAACATTGGTTAAAAGAAAATCAAGCTTTTGCTGCCAGAATAACAGGATATGAAATGGTTAGTAGCTTCAGTAGAGAAACTTTTAAAGGGGGAGGAACATGCATATATGTCAGACAAGGAATTGAATATAAAGAAATCAAGTTTAGTAAGATAAAAAACTTTGAAAAAGTATTTGAATATTGCGTTTGCAGACTAACAGACCTGAAAATAATTATTGTGTGTGTATACCGTTCCCCATCAGGTAATTTTATGGAATTTTTGGACAGTGTTGAAAGTCTTTTTAGTGAGTTAAGACATTCTACAGAAAGCATTATTGTACTTGGAGATTTCAATGTCAACTTTAAAATCAACTTTTTAAATGTTACAAAATTGACCAATGTCTTTTGTTCGCACAATTTAGCACCAACTATCTTTGAATACACTAGACATGGAAAGAACTCTGAAACAATAATAGACCAAATATTTCTTGACTTACATAAACTAGACAATGTTGTAGAAGTGATTGACACTGGATTCTCTGATCATAAAGCACTAAAACTTAGTATAAATAATGTAGTCTCTAAAAACTCTAGACCAAGTGAGAAACACATCCACAGGAAATGTATTAATGAGGACAACATTAGGATTTTTAATTCCTTGTTAAAAAATACAAGTTGGGATCTAGACAAACATGATAGTATAGACATGAAGTTTGAGTCATTTCTAGCTGATTACAAACATAACTCTGAAATTGCTTTCCCCCTTAAGAAAACGAAGGTAAAAGGCAAAATTAACACATGGATAACACAGGGCATAAAAAAATCTGGAGAGCAACTCAGAATGTTAAGTAAATCAGTAAGGCAAAGTCCTGCTTTGAAACAACTTGTTAAGTGTTATAGGAAATTATACAAGAAAGTAATCACTGCAGCAAGAAAGTTAAATAATGATTCATATATCAGTAGAAATAATGGCAACAAAAAATGAAATCAGTTTGGAAAGTGATCAATAGTAACTTAGGAAGAAGCAAAGTGAGAAACAACATTGTTATTAAAACTGAGGACAAAACTATAACTGATCCATTACAAATTGCCAATATATTCAACTCTCATTTTACAAGTGTAGTTCAAAACCTCATACAAACCCAAAGTAGTACAGACATCAGTCATAACATCACATTGAATTCCGAAACTATGTTTTTGTATCCTGTAACAGTACATGAGGTAGAGAATGCGATCAGCAAACTAAAAAATAAATTATCCTGTGGCACCGATGGCATTCCAGACAAAATCATTAAACACAGCACATATATTTCTCCTCTTCTTGTAGATATAATTAATGCATCTTTCAGTACTGGCACCTTCCCTAGAAAGCTGAAACAATCAATTATAAAACCATTATACAAAAATGGGGATCATTATGATGTAAAAAACTACAGGTCTTTATCAATGTTATCTTGTTTTTCAAAAATTATAGAAAGAGTAATTCGAATGAATAGATCAACTGAAACAGCTATATACAACTTTCTAAAACTTGTCCTAAATTCCATTGATAATAATGAAGTAAATTGTGGGGTCTTTTTAGATTTATCAAAGGCCTTTGACGTTATTGATCATAAACTACTACTCGAAAAACTTAGTTGCTATGGACTCCATGGTACTGCTCATGCATGGTTTAAGTCATATTTATCTGGCAGATGCCAGAAAGTAGAAATAGTTCATGATGGAAAGTCATACTTTTCTGGTTATAAGGAAGTTAGTTATAGGGTGCCCCAAGGTTCGGTGTTGGGACCCCTGTTGTTCTTGATCTTTATAAATGACTTGCCAAACTATTTAACACAAGCTGATTGTGTACTTTTTGCTGATGATACAAGTCTCTTTATTAAAGCTCAGAATGAGACTGACCTTAACAGCAAAATTGAAACAACAACAGTTGAAGCAAGTAAATGGTTCAGGGACAGCAGTTTATTTGTGAATGAGAAAAAAAACATTATGGATGAATTACAGACATGTTTGAAAAAAATATGAAGCCCAATATAACTGTGAAGCTAGGCCAACAGAATATACTACAAACGCCAAATACAAAATTCTTAGGAATTTGGTTAGATGAGCATCTAAACTGGGACAAGCATATAGATGTGCTCAATAAAAAGTTAAGTAAATGTTGCTAAGTATTTAGAATGCTCAAAAATTGCTGCAGTGATCAAACAGAATTGTGTACATATTATGCACTTATGCATAGTCTTTTGCGATATGGTGTCATATTTTGGGGCAATTCAAGTCAGGCAAAACGCTCCTTTATTATTCAAAAACGAGCGATAAGAATCATAAAAGGAGCTGCACCTAGAGATCCATGTAGGGAAATTTTCAAGGAGTATAAAATCATGACTCTTCCATCCATTTACATCTATGAAAGTATATGCTTCCTGAAGTCTCACCCCCAGTTTTCTTCTTTAAACAGTGAGTTCCATGACTATACAACAAGACAGAGTAATGAATTTCACAGAGAAGTGCATAAGAAAGCCCATTACAACAAGAGTGCAATATACCACCCAAAAATTCTCTGTAGTGCTCTTCCCTTAAAAATAAAAAGGATTCAGCAGCTGAGCAGTTTTAAAAGTGAACTCAAAAGAATGTTAATCAGTAATAGTTTTTACAGTGTTAGTGAATATATGAATTCTTCAGAAAGATAGTGTGCCTTCACCTATCTTATAAGTTACTCATATACAAACTTCTGTCGTGGGATAGACTCTTTTATGTAGACACAAAAATTAATCAATCTGTCAATATAGAGTGTTATAATCATTGTTTCTTGTTGCTGTCCATTATACACAGAATATATGTAACTTATTTGTGTCCTATATTGTTACAAATTTATATCATATAAGCTATAATTGTTTTGCCCATATATTTAATTCAGATTGTTCACTGATAGTTTTTACATAATATGTTGTTATTCATATTTTTTCTGTATGTAACATATGACAAATCCCATATCATTGTACATGATAAAACGGCTGCCCAATAAACAAACAAACAAACCAACCAACAGAACAAATTGTTGTCATTAGGTAGGAAGAGATAGATGAAGATTCTTTATGAGTTATTGAAGTTCACAAAGACAACACAAAATATGAAATAAGAGTAGACATTATTAGAGCCAATGTAGAACAGCCCATATGAAGAGCCTGCTGTGAAAGGAAAGAAACTAGTAACATTTAGAAAGAACCATGACTCTGAGTATTTAAGATACGAGAAAAATCAGATGAAAAAATTGACATTCATCTAAGAAAAAGTTTCTGTTAGAACCAAACAGTCACCCACTGTAGTCATATTACAAAGATAGTTTGGGTGAAGAATATGGTGAGGTAACAGAAATAGAGGAATGTGCGATGGAAGATTTTTGTACACAAGAAGAAGAATTAATATCAAACCAAAACCATGAAGTAACCCAGAACCCAGAAAGAGAGAACCATCAGATGATACTGTATACTATCAAAAACAGATTTAATATTTCACAGATTTTTAAATCCTGAAACCAACAAAGCCAAATGATATAGACAATGTGCAAGTAGATAGCATCCATTGGGACAAAATTAGACTTCTTTAAGACTTTTTGTGGTGAAATCAGGAAAATGAAATTATACTGTTTACAGTTGCCCACACTGCCATGATAATTAGAGGGTGTGAGGCAGGTTTATTTTCAAATTTCAATATATTTATAGTGGCCTGTTTGAAGTGGAAGGAACTCCTCATACTATCTGGTGTACCCTAAATCAAAGAAGCCCTTAAGTGTCCATAATACAGCAATCTCAAACCATATGTCCACAGAACAGAATAAAAAGGAGTACTGTCTAGAAATATGAATTGAGTAATATGTACTATATTGTAGAATGTTTATTCCTATTTTGTAACTAAATGTTCTACTGTTTTGGAGACATACTGTTAGAGTTTTGCTAGTATATGTCTATAAGTTTCGGATTCTTGATGATGTAACAGAGTCTAAACTGGAATGGGTGTTACAAAAATGTGAAATGACAGGCTAAAAGACTGTTTTGTTTACAGAGTTGCAGCTTAATAAAAGGAACTGCCAATATTGTGAAATTTACACAATAATAACTTGCTGAGTGAATAGAGCAGGAAAGGGTGTTTCAAATGAACTGTAAAAAAATATCAGAAGACAACCAAGGGTTTCCTTGATAAAACAAGGTTTGTAAATACAAGTGTTTTGAATCAACTTCATGAAATAAGGATGGAGCAGTTAAAAATTTATGCTTATTGTAAATAGTATTGTATTATTTTGCCGAACTGCATAAAAATTCACATGGCCAAAAGGACCTCTCTGCTGAAAGTGATAATTTTTCTTAACAATTTTTCTTGTGCACAAACCGAAAGTAATATACTGAAGATTATAAAGAGTAAAAAGCTTAAGTGCTTCCTTTAAAGCATAGAAAACAGCATTGACGCATACAGTTCCTGATATATACACTTTGAGCTAATGCCATGGGACAAGTTACAAATTACTTCACAGACTGTCAAGGAGCCAGAGCAAATATGACTCTTGATCTGATCTCTAATGGGTATCTGTACATCTCATGTGGAACTCAAACTCAGTGGCCCCATAAGTGATGTTCAAAAATCATTGCACCCACTAAATGCTGTCCATACACATACAGAGTAGGACAACACATTGCAACAGTCAGAAAATATAAATGAGCCCTTGCAGTTTTTATCTGTTTCTTTTTTTTTTTTTTTTTTTTTTTATCGAAATAGATGAGCTTCTCCTGGTAGTGAAACCATGGTCTGTCATATATTTTCTTTGCCAGAAGTCTTTGTCTCTTGGTGCTAGGAAGTGCGTTTAACCATGCGTTCGTTTCCTTTCCCCTAAACATAATTTCAGCAGGTGTATGTAAGGTTCAAGTATGTGGAGGATTATTTACTATCTCTTCAAAGAGTACTATGTATTCAGTCCACCTAGTCTGCTGACTATCATCATACATATGAGTGAATCTGTTAAGCTCTCTAAAACTCCTCCCTAGTGGATTCACTTCCAGCTCTAATATATTGAGATTAAAATTTAATTAATTTGTTGTTCATCAAGGAATGACTTCCGTGTGTACTCGTGAAGAGTATAGCGTCAAGTTTACCAATTCTTAGTATGTAGTCATTGGCTGTTTCCTTGATGACAGTGACACCAGTAGCTGTTTTGGTCACATATAATCCAATATATTTTGAGGAGATCTCATGTAGTGATATTTAATACTTTGCTCCACTGTGAGCTTGAGGTAGGAGATCATATATGTGAACAGACACAATTTGCCATGGTTTGGTTGGTAGAATTGAGTGTAATTTGGTATGACAGTACCTATCTTATGGTTTGGAGTTCTGACTAATTATATAAGTTTTCAAGACTTTATGTACACAATGATGTGTGTTCAGAAAATAGCAATGGAGAACAATATATCTTGTACATTTTGTAACACTGAAATGACCTATGCACAACGAAGGTAGCAAATTAAATAATTTGAAAAATAGAGGGCATACGTAGCCACCGTGAACAGGACTGGGTGTTACTCTCTTATTCTTTTTGTGTGAACTTCCTTTCTTCCTTCGTACCATGTTTTACCATTTTTGGTCTCTGAATTCTCTTGGAAACTCTGACATATTATTGAAGATATCCAGGAATGAGATCTATTTGAGTTTCTTCTCAAATAGATCTTGTTCCTGGATATCTTCAATAGTGATGCCCGTTTCCAGAAAATACCATTCAGTGGCAGTGAACCAAGGACTAATGATTTTTATTTGTCCAGCAAATAGAGATAAAATAGGTTTGGCCCATTCATGTTAGGTGTTCACTGAAAAAAAATCCTTGTTTTCAACTAAATGTCTGTCATGATACCATATGAAGTAAGGTTATGCTCTCTTCTAAAACTCACCATTCTCTCTCAAAATGTTCAAATGTGTGTGAATTCCTAAGGGATCAAACTGCTAAGGTCATCAGTCCCTAGACTTACACACTACTTAAACTAACTTATGCTAAGAACAACACACACACACACCCATGCCCGAGGGAGGACTCGAACCTCCGGCAGGACCAGCCGCACAGCCCATGACATCACCATTCTCTCTCATTGCGACAAAGTTCTTATGTAAGATTTGCCCTCTCTTAACTTCTAACATCTCTTAGGGCCTTTCCAGTTAATCACAAAGTATTATGCTCTGTGCAATGTCTCTGGATGAAAAACTAGAAAACAGGGTCTGACCCTGGCATCTGTTAAAATTGGAAATAAAAATTACGAAGTTCATCATATTTGTGATGCTTTATATCTTTGGCATGTAAGACAAGTTGAATCCATGCTGTGTAAAACTGTGTTCTTCCCCTCAGTCTTTTATATGTTGGTGTTCGAGTAGCCTATGCAATGAAAATGTTAGTTAGTCGGAAATAAATAATCTTAACAGCATCAAACAACACTGATTGTTGATTGGCAGCACCTTTAGTAAGGCTGTATCTCATTTCTGTCTTGTTCATCCTACACATGAAGGCTTCTTTTTCAGTGATGTTTCATTCTATACACACTCCTGTTAACACTGTCTGATCAGAAGTATCCGGACACGTCGACCACTAGATGTCACGAGCAGAGAACCAGTCAGTATAAAAGCAGGTAGGGAGTATTGTGTGATTTCCAATGTGAACTAGTGATGAAATGTCACGTGAGTGACAGATCCATCACAGACATATCAACCCTTCTATAGCTAAACATGTTAACCGTTGGTGACATGATTGCAAGACATGAGAAGAAATGACAGCTAAACTGAGACAAATAGATGTCAAGCACTGATGGCAGAGCCCATCGAACATTGCAGATGGTGGCTGTACAAAATAGCATTAAATCAGCTGAAGTAATTATTCATGAGCCTTAGAAGTGTCACCAGCAGTCAAGCCAGTGCAGTAACTATGCCTGGGGAGTTAAAATGAATGGGGTACAATGACCAAACATCTCCTCATAAGCCACACACTTCTATAGTCAGTGCTATGCAATGCTCAAGATAACGTAAAGGACAATGCCAATCGACATTGAATGACAGAAAATGAGTATCCTGAAGTGATGGATTACTCTATACTGTAGAAATCCAGAAGATGAGTTTTGGTTTGACAAATTCTTGGACAACATTACCTGTCTCACATTTTGTAAGAGCAATGAAGTACAGAGAGGGCGGTGTTAGAGTTTGGGGGTGTTTCTCATGGTTGTGTGAGATCTCCTTATTGCGCAAAATGAGGAAGGAAATGAACCCATTTTACAGCACTATGTCCTGTGTCCAACAAAGGAACAGTCAGGAGATGACGAACGTTTGCATCAGCATCTGTCATATAATGGTTTGTGGACAATAACATTCCTGATCTCGATCCACGTCTAATTCTCAGGGCATAAGCTCGGTTGTTTTTATGAATTCCATCTCCTCAAAATATATCTAGAAGCTGAACTTGGTTGTTTGTGTTTTAAGCTCAATAATCTGTTTTGTTGATATATTTAGGGGATTATGAAAGATACAAGATCATCTGTGCAAGGTAGGCTCCCAATTCTCACGTCTCAATGTCTGCACCCATTCTGACCCAATTTTTGATCCTTTCATTACAAGCTGACTTCCGTCACTCTTAAATGACTTTCTTGATAAGTGGAAGCAAGAGTTTGTGTATTCAACCAATACCAGTCCTGTTCTTGAATGTGTCTGAAACCTTAGCTCTGTTTTTTAGGAGATGGTGACAGCCAAGGTCTATTGCATTGTCACTCTTGTTTTGTTGCCTTAAGTCTACTTCATTCAGAATTTCAAAAAGTGTGTTTCGATCAGTTGAGTTGTAGTCCTTCGAGGAATCAACAGGGGTCACCATGAATTACTTGTTGCTGAGTTTCAGTTATGAATGGACAAATTTAAGACTAGTTGCATGTTCATCTTCTATTCTCTTGAGACAAAAATGAGAAAATAATTCCAAAATGGAGTTACCAGTTTCAGTCAGACAGTGGTCTTCAGCAGACTGTCTAAGTGTACATGTCACAAACATTCAAGCATTGACATAAAGCTCCCATTCCAATGTCAACATAAGTGCTACATGTTTGGCCTACTTGGTATTTTTCCCAGATGTGAGCCAAGTTGTTCCGCTGTCTGGACTTAAAGAACTTACAAGAAAATCTTGTATATCTTCAAGCTGAGTGAGATACATCAGTTGTTCGTTCTGAGGAGGGCAAATCAAGGCTGAGGTCCAGTCACTGGGCCCTTTCCTTTATTTTCCTAATCTCATGGATAATCACTGCTACAATACCAATAGATTTTTCATCTATGTGCTTCCAGAGTTGTGAGGTTATGGTGTTCTTGTCTTGTCTTTCAGGGACTGGATAATCAACCCGATTTCTTCTTTTGTAGGAGTAAATACGTTAGTGTTGGATTGTGGAGTTTCTTCAATAGACATATTGATTGTGACACCTCACAATTAAGAATGGGCAGAAACTATTTAGTCAGCTGCACCAGTTGTCCTTGTCACTGTAAACAACTTTTTCTGGGAATTTAAGAAGTAGAGTCACAAAGAGGAATATTTACTGAGGCTGCATCTGAAGATTCTTTTAGAAATCTCGATTCTGGCTTTTCTGAGTGGTCCTCATTTCTGTATGTGTTCAATGTATAGTTCCTGTTTAAAGTCTGATTTGTTTATGAGTATTTATCTGTAGCATCTACTAATGTTTTCCACATGGACCCTTCTAGTAGTTTGGAGAAGACTATGGACTTAAACATATGAGAAATAGTGATCAAAGTTAGCATTGTCATTTCCCAAGACTTTCACATTTTGAATGTAACATGGTCGATATGATTCTCTCCAAGGTATAAATCTGAGGATGTCCAAGTCTTCCATTTCTCGAGCAAGTGTCACTTCTAGAACAAAGTTGTATGCCTTACAGTCATTCTATATTGCAGTTGGTTCCTCAATGAACCTGGACAGTTCCTGATGATGTTTTAAAACTTCATCCCTTTATCAAGGTATGGACTTTATTTTTCTTAGGAAATCTAGAAATGGTAGTTGCACACTCTTCCCAGAAGCCATCTGTTCCTGCTATATCTCTTTTGCTCTCTTGATTGACTACTTTATGCATACATCCAATCATTTAAATTTTGTCCATCTTTGGAGGCTAAGGTCCAACACTGTCATGGAAGGTAAAACATGTGACTGATCTAAAGCCATCCTGCTGTCAGTTTCATAACATGTTTTCCACGGTCCCTATGAAGATCATGTGATGTTCTGATTTGAAGGGATGCTTGTCAGTAGATGTCTCTTTGCCCACTGTGATGACAATTTCGTGTTTGGACAGAGTGTCAGTGAAGTTTCTCAGCTTACCATGCTTCAGCAAAGAGTTCAGATTATCGACTGGGAACCAAAAAGAAAAAATTGGTCAAGTATGAGTAGGACTCTAGTATTGATGGTTCCATACAAACTTAATTATGTATGGTATTTATATAGTTCATCCATCATGGAAATAAAGAATCTCAGCGATTTTTGTCTGTTGGTGATATTGATACTGACAAGATGTTGGTCCCAAAAATTGCAAAACTGTATCAAAATCACTACAGCAGTTCCTCAGACTAGCCTGGACATACAAAAAGAAGTGAGCAGGGGACTTCAGTTTACAATTGTAGACAGAGAAGACCTAATAAAATATTTTTTATTTGCTTATTAAAAAAGTGCTTTCAGAGCAGACCTTGAAGGCCCAATGGTACCGACCGGCTGCCACGTCATCTTTAGCCCTTAGGCGTCACCGGACCCATGCCACTACTCAGTCAAGTAGCTCCTCAGTTGGTCTCACAAGGGCTGAGTGCACCCTGCTTGCCAACAGCAATCAGCAGACCCTGATGGTGACCCATCCAACTGCTGGCCGAGCCCGACCTTGCTGAACTTCGGGAATCTGATGGGAACTGGTGTTATCACTGTGGCGAGACTGTTGTAATTTACTTACTAAAATATGACTAAAATCTACATTTTATGTTTGCATCGTCTGTTATGCATTCGAGGGTTGATGAATGCAATCAAATGGCGGAAGGTATTTTTATGCGATGTAAATAAAATTCAAAAAGTTTTAAATTTTTTACTGTACTTGTAATTTGAAACCTTTCTTCTTGCCGAATTTCATGATTTTAGGTCAGTGGAAAGCACCCTACAAGATATGATGGGAGAGATTTAGAGCATCAAACTACGTGACATGAAAGACCAAGCCTTTTGATTACAGTAACTTAGAAACTTAAATTTTTTACAACGACAGTGGACCATAGACATTAGTATGAGACGTAAATCTGAACTTGATACAACGAAACGTTCCACAGGTAAAGGGTCTTAACAGACGAACAGACAGACATAGGGATAAAAAAAAAAGGACAAGAAATTTTTTCGAGTGATGTAGTTAAAAATTAAGAATTTTCGAATTTTTTCCTTTACTTGTACTGCAAAACCTTATTAATTGCCAAATTTCATGATTCTAGGTCAACGGGAAGCATCCTATAGGTTTTGATGAGTGAGTTTTCGAGTACCAAATTATGTGACATGAATGGCCGTATCTTTTGATTAAAGAGACTTAGAAGCTTAAAAGTTTTACATCTCAAAGGGACCATAGACCTTAATGTGCGACAAAAATTTGAACTTGATACGTCAACCCGTTTCATGGAAAAATAGTTCTTAATAATCGTATAGACAGACAGAGCAACAAGAAAGCGATCCTACAAGGGTTCCGTTTTTACAGATTGAGATACGGATCCAGATTGCTCGTACGTCACCAGTTATCTGTCAGGATTACTGTCCTAAGTCATGGTTCAAAGTTCAAATGGCTCTGAGCACTAGGGGACTTAACATCTGAGGTCATCAGTCCCCTAGAACTTCTTAAACCTAACTAACCTAAGGACATCACACACATCCACGCCCGAGGCAGGATTCGAACTTGTGACCGTAGCGGTCGCGCGGCTCCAGACTGAAGCGCCTAGAACCGCTCGGCCACATCGGCCGGCTCCTAAGTAATGACATTTCAACTTTTGCTTGTGGTTACAGGAGTACTAGCTTTCGTAATATACCATCTCAGACGAGACTAATGTAAGAAAAGCCTGCTATTAATTTGAGGAACTAGCGTTGCTCTATGTTCACATACAAGTATAATCGTATGAGCCTTTCAGTGCAATAATTCTGATGAAATTCGATCGCTCCGCCATTAACAATATTTTGCTTGTGACAGCGCTCCAGTCTTACCAGTCGCAATTATGACACTGATGATGAGCTGGAGGTCGAATTTAATCTATACTAAGTACAGTATGAAGGCTAAAATGTTCTTATGCACAGTGCCCAGTGGGAAGTTAGATGCGGCTGCGTGTGCTTCAGTGGATGGTAACTCCTCACTGCCAGCAAAGTGTTACAAACTTTCTGTTTACCGTATTCTGTCAGTAGTTACTAGTTAGTGATTAATCAATTATTTCACGACGTCATCGGAAGTGACGTAAGAGAAGAGAATAAAGGTTATTTCATTCCAGTTTGGAGAAAGTAAATCACACAGCTATCACTTCAATTTTGTCCGCAGGTTTTGATGGTTTCTCAGTAAGTGTACAAGCGTTTGTATTCGTCAGTTATACCTGTACTATAATGAATAAGTACAGTATGAGAGATGCCATCAGACCACTACATTTTCTGACTCAGATATGTGGTCTAGCTCCAGTTCCAGGTGACAGTAAAACCTCTTCAGAGCGTAAAGCGATCCATTCAGATGTTAATAGGCTTACTGCTATAGGTGTGGGTGTTGTGTGGCTAATCTTCATAGTAGTGACTGGTTCATACTGTAGCTATAGACAGTTACCAGTACAGCCATATCCTGGCCTTCCAATAACAGTCAGAATTATGAATTTATTGGCTTCTCTCCTTTACTGGGCAGAACCGGCTGTGATGTTGACGACATGTTTAATTACGGTGAACAGGCATGTAGGAGAAATTTTTGAGCTGTTGCACTTCGTAGACGAATTGTTTGCCAGACGTGAGAAAAATTATTTCCAAAATCGTTATAGTAGAACACGGCTTATTGGAATCATTTCACTAGTGTCCAATTTTGTGTATCTTGTCGTACCTGTGATGTACTTAATATGCAACTTTTTCGGCTACCTTCGGACGATGAACATCCTTTTCTTTCTCCAAACATACTCGTTGGTTTGGCGAACACAATTCACCTGCATCGTTCTGATGGTAAGAGACCGCCTCGGCACTGTGAGGGTCCATCTGTTGAGAAGTGTGTGGCCACGGATCTATAGAGAAAACGACCTGGACGAGGCAGTGACGAGAGCACGGCTGCCCGCAGCGCCTCAAGCGGCAGCAGGGGAACTACGTCGTCTGCAGCGCGCCCGGCTGGCATTACACCGCTGTGGCTATCTGTGTGGCCGGCACTTCGGGCCAGCCCTACTGCTGACCGTCGTCAACAACTTCGTTATCATCGTGTGCGTGAGCTATGGCCTTGTAAAGGGAGTGGGAGAAAATCAAGACAGCGTACTCATGGTGTGGTTCTCCATTTGGGTCTTGGTCATACTGGGAAACTTACTCAACACTTGTTGGGCGTGCTCTTCTGCAGCCCATCGTGCTGACAGAGTTTCTCTGTTATTCAACAAGGTTCAGGCGTTGATGAAGTACAGTGAAGTATGTGACACTTTTCAGCTGGAAATGGGCCCACTACACTTTTCTGCTGCAGGGTTCTTTGACATAGATTTGCCTCTGTTTGTGTCTATTGTTTCTGGTGCTGCCACCTATTTATGTGTGATCGTGCAGTTTTCCACTCAAATCGTGACCTCTAGCTCTAACGACACCTAGGAACTACGAGAGCTTGTACTCTCTTCTCGAGATAAACATATAATTTTACTTAGTATCTAGGTCATTTTTATACAAAAGCGCTACTGCACAGTTATTTTACAGTTTTCCAAGGACCTTCATCAGAGTTTACTAATTAAGAAGATGATGATCATTAGTCATTCTGCAAAGAGATAAAAATAAACCACCCAACTATCTCTTATTTATAAGTCTGTTATTCTTGATATCATATTTTACCACATCATTTTCTGAGACAAGATCTATAGCTTCAAGATTAAAGCACCTTTTTGCCTTACCCCATTTCTAGAAAAAGTGTTTGTTATTGGTCATACCACTAGGGTTTTACGTGTTAATAAGAGCAAATTAATGGATTATGCAAAAATTAATGTATCCATACGTTTGTCAGTCGAAGGCTTCATTGGTTAATACTTTTTTATATCTGTGGTCTTACAAATTTTGTGGTCGCTTTTCTTAGTAAAATTTACTGTTTGTTAATATTTTATACATACAGCTAATAAGAAATATTGTATACTGTGATGTATAAATACAACTTAAAAGTGCACTAGTTACACTATTTTGTAACCGTTTCCTGTGTCCTCGAATTTGTAGCAAAACAATTACAAATTTGTGAATAGGTTTTGAAAAAATCCTTTTCCTTCTTTTCCTGATGACAATAAGATTGCAGTCACTAACAAAATAAGAGAACTCCTACCAGAAAAAAAACAAATGGAACATTAAGAAAATTTATATATGTTCAATATGTAATAAAGTTACAATGAATATTAACAAATCAAATATCATGCATTTCTATATGAGGAGAGAAAGTGACATTGATAAATTAAATGTAAATGTAAGTGCTAAAGGGCTCCATGGGAAACATTGATTCACAAGGAATGAAATTTGATTATGTAGTTAAAGTTATGTCAACATACATACATACCTGCAAACAAAATGTCATCAACATGTTATCCCCATCAGTCTTTCAGGCTTTTAGTTACATTTGGAACATACATTTGCACTCATTTCTTAGCTATGCATTTCTTATCTGGGTAACAAAACATAAAATGTGGACATATTTTTCAAATTACTGACATTAGAAAAATAAAAAAAAATAGATGTCAGGCTATTTACAATAATTTATTTAAAGCAACTGGAAGTTTCAGTACACCATGTGAGTATGTTTATTAATCACTTAAACACATTCGAAATAACCTTGACTATTATTGCACAAACAGCTCTGTTAGCTCTGGAACAAGATATGGGTTGTTCGTACATTTACCAAGAAATATAAACATAAAACCCGAAACAGCATGTTCTACCAAGGAATAAATAGTGCAATACATTGTCCAAGGAGATCAAAGATTACTAAAATGTATTCATTTATAGGAGCAGTTAAAAAGTGACTGTTAATGAATACATTATTATAGCAAAGGAGAACTTAGATATTACAGACTAGGATGTGGTTAAAAGTGCAACACAAATGCATAGTAATAATAATAAAACATATCTGCCATTTCAACACGGTTTTTGCTTAATTTTATTTCCAGTAGACCTCTGCTACCAATGCTCTACAGTGTCTAATACCAGTACCTTACCCTTTTTTTGAGCGCAACTTCTCACTCATTTTTCAGGGCTGCTGACTCAGTTTTCCAGGTAAGTTAATGGGAGGTTATGGTACACAAAATGGTAACTGAATGTCATTTCTATGGTCCTGATGTCAGCTGACAGTGTATGTAGTGCTGTGTTATGAAATAATTTGGAAACGGTGCATGTAGTGTGAGTGGTGACTGATAGGGAGAAATGCATGAGCAGTTTTGAACTGATTTTATAGATTAGTAATAATTTCTTTGCAAAACAACACTGTATGCTGAGATAAATTGAATGTCATACCACAGTTTTAGAAAGACTAGCCTTGTATTTGGGAGAATTGTGGCTCCACCTTCATCCTGTCATCCTGATTTAATTATTACTTCAGCCAGATGTGGAGCTGGTTCCTACTATGTCATTTATGTGAACTGCAGTTATTGAACTAGACCTGAAAATATGCAACTGGCTCTATATTTGATCTATGTTTTTTCCCTTATTCTTAAAGTGTTACATCGTGACATATTCAGAATCCTTGTAAAAGTGGTCTGCAGGTGGATAAGAATACTCCTCCTCCTCCTACTATTACAACTAAAAGTTCTCATTTAGAAGGTACAAGCCACTAGCACATGTGCAATGACGCAAATATAAAATATATAAAATTACTGACAAATAAAAGCGCCTTCTGCAGTGAAAAAGATGGATGAAAGCCAATGCTGATATATTCCCATTGTAACTTATAAAAGAATTTAACACATAATCGCAAAAGTATTCTGTGAGAATATTAGTACTGCTGTATGGATAAACAAGAGCACTGCACGATTCAAGGATCACTTTAAAAAATTTGCATCAGTTCAAAACGATAATAAATATGTCTACATGTATGTTATGATATTACCTATATCTTTCGCTGTGAAGATATTAGCTACCATGAAGAAATTTAAAGCTTAAATTTGCTTCTATAACTCAAGATACATTAGTTTTGTTTCTAAATACGTTGTGTCTCTTTCTTCTCTTTTGTCTATACATTTAAATTTATATTAAAAATGTACTACATGCGATATGGTAGATTACTGTGGAGTAGTTTGCTTCATGATGTGGAATATTCTACCCCTAGTTATATATTTGCTACTCAGTCTTTGCATCTACTACAAGACTTTTACGTTTTCCTACTTGGTGAAACAATGTAATTACATCATTAACATGTTGCTACAAATTCATATGCCTGACTGCCAGGGTACTGTGCTTACTGCCACGGTATTGTGATTACTTTTAACAGTAACTCAGCATTTATTTCTGTCTGCGGAGCCTTCTATTCAGTGCACCAATATTTTGTTGTACTGAGAATCAAACGCCTTCTGTCCATATATGTGGTTGTGTTATCAATGTTTGTTCAGTGCACATCCTGAAATATTTCTGCACTAGTATGATTGAAACATTTTATAACAGTGATCCCTCCCACTCCCTTTGCTTTCCTTCCTTCCTCTGCAGATACTGGGTGGTGTCTGTTCTTTTGGACATGTCTCAAGGAATGGACTCCACACTTTCATATAATTTTGTATACCACATTACCTTCTCTGATGTTACTGGTACTTGATTCTGCAGTATATATGAGGCAATGTTTTCGTTACATACCTGCTGTACCCACTTCAATCTTCTGATGGAAATGACTTAAGTGATGCTTAGCTGCAGGCTGCCATCTTTATTGAGAGCGTTGACATTTGTATGTCAATCATTTCTTTTATAACCCCACTCAGAAACTATTAATTGATGTAGAAATATATGTCTCATCAAATTTAAAAAAATGTCCATTTTCTAGAGCATGCTCTGCTACCACTGATTTATCAGGGTATTGAAGGTAAATACATCTATCATCAGTCACAGGTGGATAGCTGTTGACACCACACATATAATTAAGGTGAAGTCAGCCATGGATGACTTCAGTGCAGATGCACACCATGCTGGAATTCTTATGGCTATTGGTGAAATGCCATGAGTTACGAGGATAATGGTCAAGGGCCACTACATCCGTACTGTGTAGATAATTTCACAATTTGGGTATAACTGGAAGCATACTAGCGTAGTTCATGCAGTTGTGGCGACCACTGTGCCTGGATGGCGCAGTGGTCAGTGAAACTACCTAGTAAGCAGGACGCCCAGGTTTGTATCCCAGTCCAGCACAGATTTTCAACTTCTCTCATTGTTTTAAATCAATGCCCACTGGCACCTTATACCTTTAATTCTTTTGTGTCTTGATTCATAATGGCTGAAGGTTAAAAATAGTGTCTGTGCTTTCAGACATGTCTGAAAAAATGGACACCACATATAGAAATGTAGCATGTTTGTGACAAATGCAAAAGGTAGTGACCAGAAAATGAAAATAGTTAATGTAGTTCAAAACAAAGATTAAAAGCATTTGTAACAAATTTTACAATGAAAGATCACATAAAAGTGATATGTCAAAGAAGTTATATCAAAAGCAAATACATTCTCTACAAAAAAAAATACTTTTAACATATCTTAGTTAAAGTTATATGGTAGTTAGAGAGGGAGAAATTTAATATTTGAAATAAAAGGAAACATATGAACTTTTATAAGATACAATGATTTAAGAAATGTAATTAAGTATAAGACTACAAATGTTGTGACATTATAAGACATTAATCAATATGATTAACTATTTGATAATGTGGTGGTAAATTTTACATTGATTAAAAAACGTGCTCTCTGACCACTAGATAGCGACAACATCTGTGACGGTGATAAACAATTGCAAGGCTAGAGATGATTATTAACAATTAATCCAGGATGCACTAATTAATTAATAGCTGTCTATTTGTGTTGGCCAAGGACCTTGCTGCAGTGGTAACACTGCTTCCTGTCAGATAACCAAAGTTAAGTGCTATTGGGCTGAGCTAGCACTTGGATGGTTGGCCATCTGGTATACCAAGTGCTGTTGCCAGGCAGGGTCCACTCAGACCTTGTGGGGCAAACTGAGGAGCTACTTGACTGAGATGTAGTGGCTGTGGTCTCATAAAATGACATACAGCTGGGTGATCAGTGTGCTGACCACATACCTGTGGGCAGAGGATGACACAGCGGCCGGTCAGTACCATTGGGTCTTCCAAGGCCAGTTAGTTTTAGTGTCTGTGTTGAGATATGAAAGAAACCAGCAGCATATGATTACTTATGGAAGAAGTTTATGCACACCAAGTATTTTAACTTTGTGAATGTATTACATAAAGGTTGTGTGTGAAAATACATACAGAAATATTTTAATAAGTTGTTTTAATGTTTACTTATTAGTCCATGAAACTATATCATAATAAATGTTTGGATGATCGTGAGGACCTACAAGGACAGCAGTAATAATGGTGGGAAACACTATCATGTCACTGCAGTGCTGAATAGGTATAAGAAATCACTTCAAGAAAGAGGCACAAGAAAATTTTTAGTTTTTGTATGTATGATCTTCATAACGAAATCTTACTGCTCAAGTTTTTCTTCATTAGCTATGATGACTATGCAGGTAGCCAAAACCCCTATTTATCTGATCACATATTCAAGAATAGTCTTAAAAAATCATTTAACCCTTTAGATAATATTTCCCTTATCGTTTCCAAATCCTTTTCCAAGTAATTTTACAAATGGCGACTGAATAGTGACTGTGATCTACAACAATTTTGTGTGTAAGTACAGTAAAAATTAGGATCCATTATTGGAGATCGACATTGTACTAATAATTATTTTTTGTTGTATATTTATCATATTTGGAGAAGAAAGACAGAACAGCCTGTTAATAATTACTGGGAACAAGAAACATTTAAACCACCCAAATATACTGGATATTACAAAATTCCGAGTTATGTGGAAATGTGAACAAGCAACAGTCAAGCTAGGATCAAGAGTACTGTTAGATCTTAAGCGTGGGAGAGCAATTTCACTATGATCCCATCCTTTGTTCAATTTCCCAACCCTTGTAATAAACAACAAAGTCCAAACTTGTAATGTGTGTTCTTGTAGTGTTTGTTATGTAATAGTGCCACAGTTACATACCATCTTGTTGCAAACAAAAAGTAATTTCCATAGATAACAAAAATTTCTGTAAGAATTTAACATTCAAAAATGGAATGCACCAACAAATAACTATTAATAACAGTGAAAATGTAAATGTCAAAGTATAAGCAGTTTGCCAATATGAGATGAAAATAACGAATCGCAACAAGGTGGTAACATGTCAAATAATAAGAATATTCAATTACACTCTATTATTAGTAGAGAATGAATTGTGGATTTAGGGGATAACACATTTGATGAGAACGGCCTTCAATCAATGTTGGAATGTCAAATTTTTGATCGTAATGGAGAAAGAAGTAATGGAACTGACAATGAAAGTTTTTGCAACTCAATTTTGAGCGAAGAAAGCGAGTTCACAAGAACTACTAATATGGATAGATCAATACGTGATGATAGGAATAAGATAGAGAGTAACCAAATATTGCAGGTAATATTAAAGCTGAGTCTATAAAAGTGCAGCGTATGTATAAAGATGACTAACCCATATTCAGAAATTGGTGGTATTCGGTCAGGTAACACAAAAATGAGTGACTAAGTAGTTTAGATTCAAAATTAACTTCAAAAATCGAGGCTGTTGTAACAGAAGTCAGAAATCTCGAAAAAAAACTTTCTAATAGTTTCAGAGAGATAGAACAAAAAGTCATTACGTTACTCAGTGTAGTAATTGGATTACGGATCTGACAGGGACCACTAACGAATGTGACACGAAGTTTTCTAGTATGAATTAGCAGTTAAGCCAAACATCTTCAACTTTTGTAGTCCTGTCTTGCTCAGTTGCGAGTAATATTATGGTATATTGTTAATTTTTAGATGAGCCAAATGAAAAAAATATATGAACTTCCACTTGGACAGCAACAAAACACACCAGAACATAAAATTCACATTTGAAAAAGAAAATCGAATAAATTTTCTTGACAATACAATAAAAAAAGGCAAATATATATTTAACATCTTTAGAGAACCGATAGCCACAGGCACAATAATACATTCTAATCACCCCTAGAGCCAGAAGCTTGCAGGACTAGATGAAAAAGGATCTCACTCAGTAAGAGGAACTATGAAAAAGAAATGAGTACAATCACATAAATAGCTAGAAATAATATGTATGACACACATGCATTACACAGGATCAAGCAAAAAATAAAAACACAAATACAAAATAAACACAACACTTCCAGAATACAACACAACTCACAAGCTGCAAACTTACAATCACACTCAACAAACACACGCAATGACAACATCACAAAGAAAAGAAGCAGATGGTACAGTACGACTTACACACATAAATTAACACACAGAGTTGCAAACATACTAAAGAGACAGGGCTTCCAAATAACATATGAGGCTGGGCAAACCCTCTAATCACACCTAAGCCAAACAACTACCAAGAGTTCAGGAATATATAAACTTGAATGTCAAAGTTGTGATGCAGTGTACATTGGCATGACATGCAGGAATTTTAAAACATGGTACAAAGAACATACCAGGTGTTGGAAGTACAAAAGAAATCATTGCACATTTGCAGAGCATTTAAAACACCATCCTACAAATATGGAACAAGAAATGTAAGTAATGAGAATAAACAACCATCACAAATACCTTACACAAAAGCAATAATTCTTCCATATTCAGAAACCTATCGCTGTAAGCAAAGACGTGATAAACGAGCAGACACACATCAGTACAGGCTTCCTACTACACTTAATAAAAGAAATGATGAGATATAAATCGTCCGTCTCTCACGAGATGCCACAAAAAAATGCTTACCAAAATAAATGTTATTTCACACCAAAAAACACACACACACACACACACACACACACACACACACACACACAAACATGCATACACAAACAGATCACAGATACTTCAAAAATTAAGCAGTTCACCGGCACCAAGGAATCATGACGTCTGGCCAGAAGCAGCTTGCGGGCCCTGAGGAATCAAGATGTCATATCATGAAATGACGTCGTCGTCTCATGCTAGCCAATATCTCTGGTAGTTTTCGAACCGCCAATACTCTTTGAACCAACAACCAAGTCATTCTTTGCGGATGGCTTGTGGGTGTATGTACAATGGCGGATTTTGTGTTTTGTGTGCGATAAAGCATATTAGTTACGGAAAAATTCATATCATGCACTTCTTCTGGTGTGTGTATGTAGAGCCAAATACGCAAGGTACGGTGTAGTGCCGCAGCACGACTGCAGTTTTTCGTTCAACATCTTGGCAGATTTGAAAACACATGCTACGGAAGCACATGGTTGCAGAGGAGAAAGGAAAGTTTGTATTCCAGACAATGGACGGTAACTTTGTATAATAATTTTGTGATGTGCACAAAAAGTAGCGTGTCAAGTAAATCTACAGAACTTCGTTCTTTGTGCCTACAGTATTATGATGCAATATGTTACACTGTAAAGTGTCTTTCAGTGCTTCTATGTGGATTGTTTGTGGTAACGGCGTATTCTCACAAGAAATGGCTTCGGTATTTAGGCTGCAGCCGTCGTAACTTTTTGTTGCTCGTAAATAGTGTAGTAACTATATTCTAACTTCAGTAGCGCTCAAATATTTGGTTTCCAAAACTGCATCAGTGACCATAGCATTTTTTACAGTAAAATAGCTATGAATTGCTGTGACAGAATCCAGATTTGTGAGTGGTGTAAACTGTTTTTGTAATGAAAGTTTCAGAGTTTCTGAAGTGCAAGTCCAAAGAAGAGAAGACAGCGGTAAGTAGCTTTTTGTGTGTTTCATGGTTTATAGGCCTACAGGTGAAACTCACCATGTAAAAAGAACTAGTAATGCATCAAGTTTTGTACCTCTATGGTGATGTGGAAATTCGAGCATTGTTAATAAAGAAATTAATTCAGTGTTTTTTTCTTCTGATTCCTGTATCGTATTGCCTGTAGTTGAAAAAATGTAATTGAAATACCGAGTTGACAATTTTAACATAGATTGGACTATGTGCATGGCAGTCTCTAATGGCTTTGCTGCTTTTCACAGATAAATTATGATTATTCACCAGTCCTATGGTGTGCATGTCTACTAGTCAGTTGTGGCAAGAGAAATCACTGACTCAAAGCATAATTTGCTTGATGGACATAATTGGAAACTGCCTTTTTAATTATAATTTTATGTTTTGAGATTATTGTATTCCCTGAGAATTTATCTCACTGCCTTTCTTGTATACTGACATGGTTAGTGACGGATGTTTCTCCACCAGGTCAGGCATACAGCGTTAAGTGTGGAGCTCTGCTTTTGCTGGTGGCAGTAGCATGGTAGTCAGTGTGTTAAGCAGGCACTTGGGAACCTTGAGCATGAAGTATATGCATCTATAATAGTCTTGGCTAAAAAGATGCAGCTTGAATGCTTACTGTTTGAGCGATTATCCTTTACAAAGTTAAATATCTTACGTTAAATGTGTACTTGAAACTGAATTCATGAACAGCTTTCTAGTCACTTATTCGTTTACTTTTGTAAGACATTCAAATAAAAATACTTCAGACCCAAAAATCGTCTGGAAATGGTAAGGAATATCAGATATAAGATAATATTTTTGCTCACCAAGATTAAAGTGTAAAAATGTTGATATCTGGTTGTTACCATGAGACCACTGCTGGCCAAAGCAGAGCTATCTGCTGTGACCACCACCACCTTCATATCAGCCAATGGGTCAATACCCAAAAGAGGGCCATGCAAGACTTGGTCCATAGTTCTCTTTGGTTGAAGCAGCTAAAATTAAATTTCTGAGGCATACTGGTACTCTGTTACAGCATATTCCCCTGCGTGATTTAAAATCTTTGCATTGGAACAGCACTGACAGTGCATAATATGTTCTGAAACTGAGAATAGATACTTAAAATTTGATGTGGGAATATATTTCAAGAAACACTCTAGAACCAAATCTGACAATTGTATTGACACACAAATAAACCCATCTGAATGGCACACTGGGTTACACAAGCATTAGCTTTAGGTATAGAATAGGTAATTTACTCACAAGGGGAGGACACGACGTTTGGAAAGCGGATTTAGTGTAAACTTCGTACGCTCGTAGTACTCCATGAGGACAACAAAATGTGTAAGCAGTAGCGCGTACTTTTCAAGCATTGCTGGGAAAATCGCAATATAGTTTCGGTCGTCAAGTATATACCTGTGCTTGGCCATTTTTACCATGACGCGGCTGCAGCCCAGCGGTTCTGGCACGGTAGCTCAGCGTGTTCGGTCAGAGCGTTAGCTTCTCTTTCTGATAAAAAAACTAAGCGAACGGATGAAAGAAACAAACTGAACGGACGTCTGCCCTGAACAAATTCAGCGAGCAATATAGAAAAAATGTTATTAAAAAAATGTGGTAGGCGTTCAAGCCGCTTGATCGCTGGATCGAATTCCGTTCGTCAGTTTTTTTTTATTTTTTATTTGCAACACAGTCATTTTCTTTACTATTTATATTACAATTGATATAATGGGAAAAAGACGTGTAATCGGATGAACTTTTATTAAATTTACAATGTTATTTGACAGTCTACTAATTTTTACTATTACAAATAATATAATATTCATAACTATCGACTAGTAAACAACCAAACGCATAAAGTGATACTGAAAATGCATGATTGTCTGTGTCTTCAAAACTGTTCGTATTTAATCGAAAGAGAAATTGCTTCTCAGAAGACGCTATTAAAATATTCTCGATACTGCATAACCAATTATCAGCGCCGATTTTTAAAGAAATACTGCGTTATGCACGGTTTGCTTCCAAACTATCGTGTGAAAGAGAGGTTTTTGAAAATTTTAACAATGTTTGTTTTTTCCCGGAAAACGTCAAAAGACCTTGCGTATGCGGAAACATAGCATTTCTTCAATGCAGCTGGTGCCGTTAACTTTGTTTTCCATTTTTTTACGAAAATACCATCCTGCAACTTGTACTCGTAATATCGAAAGCGACGATTAATTGTACATCTTTCGGAAGCCGTCTGTGCCGGTCACAACTTGGAGGTAACAAGTCGTTTCGGGCTCCTTCCAGCTATAAGGGATTTATCAAATCACGGACAAGATTACATTTTCTGTATCACTTTATGTGTTTCGTCGTTTACTACCCGATAGTTATGGATATTACATTATTTGTGATAATAAAAGTTAGTAGGCTGCCAAATAACATTGTACATTTATTAAAAGTTCATCCGACTACACATATTTTCCCCATTATATCAATTGTAATATAAATAATAAATAAAATGACTGTCTTGAAAATAAAAAAGAATCTGACGAACGAAACTCGATCCAGCGGCTTGAACGTCAAACACTTTTTTTCAAAAATAAACATTTTGTTCAACATTGTTCATTGACTTTGTTCAGGGCGGACGTCCGATGACACCCACTCAGTTTGTTCGAAGATCTGTTCGCTTAGTTTGTTTATTATAAAGGATGACTGACGCTCTGATCGAGCACGCTGATCTACCGTGCCGGAACCGCTAGGCTGCGGCCGCTTCATGGTAAAACGGGTCACGCACAGATATGTATTTGACGAATGAAATTAGCTTGCGATTTTCTCAATAACGCTTGAGAAGTACGCAGTACTGCTTACACATTTTGTTGTCCTCATGGAGTACTACGAGCGTACGAAGTTTGCAGTAGCTCGGCGTTCCAAACGTCGTGGCCTCCCCTTGTCAGAAAAATTTCCATACAAATTTTATTGCAAAACACACTAAATTTAAGGAAAAGTTGCAGTACACAGAACGGATAAACTTGGGAAGGCAAGAACTGGTTTTGCTCAGACATATGGAAAACGAACTGCAGTATTATATTGACATATATGGTGCTGTTTCCTGTGATCTAAACACGTCTTAGATGCAGACTTGTGGAGAGAAGAGATTTCATTGAACCTGTTGTGTATGATGCACTTTTTGGTGCAGTGCTGGGATGATGTCATACTGATTTCAAAATAAGGGGCCTAGAAACGAAACTCTCATCAGTTTTATTTTAAGTAACAAAGTAGTTGTTTACATTCTGATATTAATGGATAACAGTAGGAACTACAGCAATAAAGTAATGTAAATTACTTAAACCAGGAATGAAACAAATGTACATAGCTTTGAACACAGTCATTACACACATTTCTTAATCGCTACAGATTTGTGTGCTGTAAGTAATACAGTAACCTTTTGTCTTCTCATCTTTGATCTGGGACACATGTCACATCTTACTTGTTTTGCTAAACCAACTCTAGGTTTACAAGATCCACATTTCAGAATTCTGGTAAATGGTAGTCCTACCTTCTGCAGAAAGTGTTGGTTGATAGCAGACTCTTCAGATATGGTCTCATCAACTGCCATTTTAGGAACTTGAAGCAAAAACGTGATTCTTCGATTTTCTGTTGATGATGAATATCACTAATGTGTTTACCACAGAAATATTCATGATGGTATAGAACCAGTGATCTCCATACTAACTGGATGTACATCTTCTGTATTCGACCATAGCGCTTATCTGTGCCGTCTCAGGAGTGTTTGTTTATATCGTCCGCCATCTTTTAGTTAGGCAAAAAGTTTCTCTTGGCGTTAACGAAGTGTATGTTGTGAGTGTAAAATGGTTATTTCGTGCTCTGCATACAACTGTACGAACCGGTGGAACAAGGAAAGTAATTTAACTTTCCACAGGTAATAATTGAATGTCAAGAAATGACAAAAATCTCGTAAATGTCTTGGTCGTTGCCTTGCATGATACAATGTGTCTTCTGTTTTGGACAGGTTTCCTCTGCAAAAAGACAATTTGCTGAAACAGTGGGTCATTGCCACTAAACGCAAAGGTTTCACGCCTACAAGGGCTAGTTTCTTGTGTAGAGATCACTTCTTGGAAGATTATTTAGTAAGGCCTGGTACTTCGAGAAGGCATCTCAAGCTTGATGCAGTGCCATCACAGTTTGCGTTTCCAACGTATTTAATGCCCAAGGAAGAGCAACCAAGGCGACAGATTAGAATAACAACTGAACAGCCTACTGTAGAAACTCATGATTACATTGAACAGGTTAGTCACTGCACATAAACATTGTTTTTGTTTTCAAACAAACATGTTTTCTCATACATACTTGCCAAACTTTGTTTCATGCCTGTACTACTTGTATTCTAGTCTTGTTTCAGTTTTCTCAGAGTTGTGAAATATCTAAGGAATGTGGATCTCAAACACAAATAGAAATGATTGACAAGGCCACTGACACATGCAGTTTTTTTTACCAGGTGTTCTGGAGGCACTGATAAGAAAAATCAAGAGCCTGCAGGAAAAAATTAGGAGAAGAGAGAAGAAAAACTATTCAATGAAAGACATCATAAGTGCTCTGAAAGAGAAGGGTCATCTGACAGAGAAGCTGCATGAATTTGTGAATCAACAAACAGGGACTCAGGTGGAATTAGTGTGCAATTTGTTGAATGATAGTGTGTCATCCAAGGGAAACAGGTACAAAACAGACATTAAAATGTTTGCAATGACAGTGTATTTTTACTCTCCTAAGGTGTATGAATATTTACAGACATTAATGCCTATGCCTCACATATCACTGACTTCTCGTTGGGCAGGGACTCTGAATTGTGATCCTGGCTTTTTAAGTGATGGGGTCGGGTACTTTGAATTTAACCATCAAGTGAGGACTGAATTTAAAGATTCTAGCCTCATAATAGACAGTATGGCAATTACAAAACAGGTAGTGTGGGACCAGGAAACTAAGAGGTATACAGCTTTTGTAGATTTTGGAGGAGAAGTTCAACAATCAAAAGAGGTGAAAGAAGCTTCAGAGGCATTAGTTTTATGCTTGTGTCCATAAAAGGTAAATTTAAGTGTCCTGTATCGTATTTTTTAGTGAATGGCTTTGATGGTAGTGTGCAGGCAAATTTAATAAACTCTGCTCTGGAGAGGCTAAGCAGGCATCAGAATTTGGGCAGTAACTTGTGATGCCACAAGAACAAATATAAGTACTCTTCGTTCATTGGGATGCAGTATTAATTTTCATCAAAAAGTTTTTTCTTCTCAGTTCCTTCACCCAGTTTCAAACCACAATGTTTACTGCATTTTGGATATGTGTCATTTAGTGAAACTTGCTCGAAATGCATTAGCAGAAGTAGGTGTTATAGCGTCTACAAATGGCCATATTAAATGGCAGTACTTAAAAGAACTAAATGAGTTGCAAATTTGCTAACAAGTTGTCAGGACAACATATTAATTATGTTAATGAAAAGATGAATGTCAGCTTAGCAGTTCAAACACTCAGTTCTAGTGATGCAGATACTATAGATTTCTTGAGAAGAGCTGGTAATCCCAGATTCCATGGTAGTGAGGCAACAGTGGAGTTTTTGAGATTTAAAGATAGAATTTTTGATGTCCTTAACTCCAGAAATCCTCTAGCTTCAGGATATAAAGCCAGCCTGAAACTCAGCACTCAGGTATATTGGCTTGATATTTTTCATCAGACTGAATCTTACATAAGAAGTTTAAAAGTAAATGGTGTTTCTCTCCTGAAGCACCCAAGAAATACTTTTGCCTTTGCATAATTTTGAACATGCATTCGATTGAAGCCATTGCACTGGAAATAATGACTAGGGAAAATTCTCCTCTGCAATATTTATTGACATATAAGTTTTCCCAAGATCATATTGAACTTTTCTTCTCATGTGTGACGTCTAGAGGGGGTTGGAATAACAACCCAAATTCATATCAGTTGAAGTGTGCTATGCACAAGTTGCTTTTAGGCACTAATGTTAGCAGTGTTGGGGGAAACTGTGCGAATTTTAACATGTGTTCAATGGTACCTGTAGGACTGTATGATTTCTGATCGCAGAAGTGTCCTCTTGTAGATGATTCTTGTATGTTTGTAGACGAAGTAGAATAATGGTGCTCACTTATTGAAGAGGGTACTCTGTTTTCCACAAACAAGCAGAACATTTTGTACTACATTGCAGGGTATGTTGCCTCGCAGTTTCAAAACAAGTTACATGTAAGGACTGCCTCTACATTCTTAGGCCATCGGTTGTTTGTAATGACGCAACATATGCACTTCTTAGTACTGCAGAAAAGATCTCATTCACAAAATTTATAAGCCGAGGCAAGCTAATTGAAACAAGTAATGCTGTATAGTCTGTGGTGGAGCACTCAGAAAAACTGTTTCAAATGTTTGTTGTCAATGGTGACATTAGGCAAAAGCACTTAATTAGTAAGATTGTCGTGTGTGTTCTTAAAAAATTTGTGAACTATTCATTTGCTAAACTTGACCATGACTTCCATAATGAATGCGAAATTGCATGAGACACAGCTTGTACGTAAGATTGCATTCAGGTATGGCTGAAAACATATGGGAAAAGGTTTTTTGTTGAGAAAACAGGTCACAATACAACTAGTGTAAGACAAAAACTCAGTAAGATTATTTTATTTAGTAATGTGTAGTGTTGTGCCTGTAACATCGCAGCAGTGGTTATAAATGTATGGAAATGACAAAAATAAATTTCGTGTTTCAATGTGCTTTTGTGTTCTCATTTCAATACCCTTGCTCATGCTTAATGTTTACAGTATTCATCATTTTACAAATGATAAAAAAGTACGTAGACATATGAAGGTGTTCCTTGGGACATACAATCAGGGTAGCTTTTAACTAATCATAGTATCTTTGTACCAACTGCTAATCTTGTTTCGAATGACTGGTGTTCCACCCGTTTGTATTATTTTGTACCAAATGTAACGATTTATTATCTCTGTGATTCATTCAAATGTCTTTCCACCTCCCTAAAAGCTCTTAGGCTTGTGATTTTTCTTTAATTACTTTGACTGTGAAGTGAGCTTCTGACAGTGATTTTAAGCTGAACACTGCCAGGTTGATACAAATATCTTGATATTTCGAAGTAAATCTGGAAACTGAATCAACAGTTTTTACTTCTTATTAACACCTGATTTCCTTTTGTTGGGATGTAAATTTATTCACAACATTAGATATGGGAAAAATGCCATGCTTTTTAAGACTTAAGTTACCCAGAACGACTGAGTAATTTTGTATCAGTATTAAAATTGAAATTTTACTCCAAGAGAGCGTCTCTAGTACATATTTCCTCTTAGCCAAGCACACCTTAGCAATATGGGTGAAATTTTGGTGTCTGTTATGATGTAGATTGTGTGTGCAGTACTTTCAAAAAGACGGAAAAAAGTGGTGCAAAGTTACCCAGATTGAACTGTTTATATACGTTAGTTCTCAGTTAAATATGCACTTTAAAGTAAATTTCCACGTTGGTACATGTGAATTAGTTCAGTAAAAGAAGAGAACAATTTTGGTGTTGGTGTCACACGTAATTTTGGTTGTTTCATACGGTGCCTGACAATTAGCATATTGTTGTGGATATCCCAATTCACATTTAAATAAACCCCATTACGTTTTTTGCTGACGCCAAAGATGATGTCGCCGTTGATAAGTGCATTACATATGTGAATAAAACTGTTCCTTACGCCTGGGAAAAATATTGTTTCGCTTTATGTACTTTATATTTACGATGTTACAGTAGACTTTAGTGTTCATGAGCGTAAAACGAAGTTGTTAGTTCGTTGCTTTAATGTTAATCTAGTTAGTTTTACTATCGTCAAGAATGTAGATATTTCGAACGAAAACGAGTGCCGCCTTTCTAACTACAATATCACACACAGTTTCTTGCCTAATTGCAATATGGCGGCGCTAACAGACGACGGCACGCTGTCACAGTCGACGTTCGCCATCCAGTTAGTATAGACATCACTGTATAGAACGGTGTGAGGCCATCTTCTGGAACACCTGCTTGGCAGAGTAAATTGTGCACTTCACATCCAGTGCATCATTTTATTCTTAGGTAGTATAGAAGTACTCCACTATCTCAGGCTTGTTTGTTGTGGTGCTCAATGAAGCAGCATTATGCCTTGAAGACACTAAAATAACAGCCTCCTTAAGTTTTTGGATGAAAAAACAAATAAGTTTTACATTTAGCTATAAGGAATTCCTTTGGAATATTTCTCTATACTATTATTTTTTTACATGTGCGGCCTTTATCTGAGTTCTTACCAATTTGACAAATACATCTGCCTTGCCTAATGAGAATATTTATTGCTTCAAACAAAGAAAAGATAAAAATGGGGTGGCAATGCAAACTTAGTAAATACATAGTGTGGCATGTGTGTGAGTGTGTGTGTCTGTGTGTGTGTATATTGAAGCAAACTCCTCGCTTTGTTTGGTTGGTTTCAGATACTATCTCCCTTTAACAGATATCGGTGTATCGATGGAGCAGCACGCCGGAATGTATAAGCGGCCCTCGCTTATAACTGAAGCAATGGTGTTCGAAGGATGTCTGTCTTTTTTACTGCCACACGTAGCGACTGCACCACTCGGCACCGCCACTCATTTTATTTGAAACAATAAACCAAAAATCCATCGCGTGTTCGTGAAGGGCTTATAAGCTTACGCGAAACTTGATAACAGTGGTTCCTTATGACCGGTTTGCAAATGAATGTTCAAACGTAGATAATGTGATATCTGGAATTAAAAGTTCACCCCTCAAGCCGATGCCCCATTATAGTCTTGAGGGTGTTGATTTGTGAAGTATTATACCGTCGATAAGGCGTCACTACGGTACTAATTCAACAAATCCTACGTCGTAAATCCAGCGATAAGGTATTCTCTAAACAACGTACAGAAGGCGTCGTATTTCGATATAAACTTACTATTGCCTGTTGACAGTGTCACTAAATCACGTTTAACTTCTGCGTTCTCTCAAGAAATAATTATTTCACAGTTATACAGTAACGTTCCATTAAATGTTGTCGTCGACACGAAGCATTAAAGTTATATCTGAGCTTATTAAACCTCTGCATTATTTAACCACTGCACTTGAAAGCACACCGATCTGTCATTCAGGGAATTGAAGCTATTAGCATCAGCTGTTCTGACACTGACTTCAGCTTCCGAAAGCACAACGAGCTCTCATTCAGGGAGTTGAGGCTATTTGCATCAACAGTTCTGACTGACTACAGCTTCCGACAGCACGGCGTACTTGCGAATTCTTCATGATCGCGTGTAGATGTTTCCTACTCAAGGCTATTGTAGAGTTGCTGTCGGCGGTTGGTATGTTGCTGTATAGCCGGCCGGTGAGACCGAGCGGTTCTAGGCGCTTCAGTCTGTAACCGCGTGATTGCTACGGTCGCAGGTTCGAATCCTGCCTCGGGCATGGATGTGTGACGTCCTTAGATTAGTTAGGTTAAAGTAGGTTAAGTTCTAGGGGACTGATGACCTCAGCAGTTAAGTCCCATAGTGCTCAGAGCCATTTTATGTTGCTGTATACTACCCACAGACTTCAAGAAGAATATAATAATTCCTATCCCAAAGAAAGCAGGTGTTGACAGATGTGAAAATTATCGAACTATCAGATTAATAAGTCACAGCTGCAAAATACTAACGCGAATTCTTTACAGACGAATGGAAAAACTGGTAGAAGTGGACCTCGGGGAAGATCAGTTTGGATTCCGTAGAAATGTTGGAACACGTGAGGCAATACTAACCTTACGACTTATCTTAGAAGAAAGATTAAGAAAAGGCAAACCTACGTTTCTAGCATTTGTAGACTTAGAGAAAGCTTTTGACAACGTTAACTGGAATACTCTCTTTCAAATTCTGAAGGTGGCAGGGGTAAAATACAGGGAGCGAAAGGCTATTTACAATTTGTACAGAAACCAGATGGCAGTTATAAGAGTCGAGGGGCATAAAAAGGAAGCAGTGGTTGGGAAAGGAGTGAGACGGGTTTGTAGCCTCTCCCCGATGTTATTCAATCTGTATATTGAGCAAGCAGGAAAGGAAACAAAAGAAAAATTCGGAGTAGGTATTAAAATCCATGGAGAAGAAATAAAAACTTTGAGGTTCGCCGATGACATTGTAATTCTGTCAGAGACAGCAAAGGACTTGGAAGAGCAGTTGAACGGTATGGACAGTGTCTTGAAAGGAGGATATAAGATGAACATCAACAAAAGCAAAACGAGGATAATGGAATGTAGTCAAATTAAATCGGGTGATGCTGAGGGGATTAGATTAGGAAATGAGACACTTAAAGTACTAAAGGAGTTTTGCTATTTAGGGAGTAAAATAACTGATGATGGTCGAAGTAGAGAGGATATAAAATGTAAACTGGCAATGGCAAAGAAATCGTTTCTGAAGAAGAGAAATTTGTTAACATCGAGTATAGATTTAAGTGTCAGGAAGTCGTTTCTGAAAGTATTTGTATGGAGTGTAGCCATGTATGGAAGTGAAACATGGACAATAACCAGTTTGGACAAGAAGAGAATAGAAGCTTTCGAAATGTGGTGCTACAGAAGAATGCTGAAGATAAGGTGGGTAGATCACGTAACTAATGAGGTGGTATTGAATAGGATTGGGGAGAAGAGAAATTTGTGGCACTACTTGACTAGAAGAAGGGATCGGTTGGTAGGACATGTTTTGAGGCATCAAGGGATCACAAATTTAGCATTGGAGGGAAGCGTGGAGGGTAAAAATCGTAGAGGGAGACCAAGACATGAATACACTAAGCAAATTCAGAAGGATGTAGGTTGCAGTAGGTACTGGGAGATGAAGAAGCTTGCACAGGATAGAGTAGCATGGAGAGCTGCATCAAACCAGTCTCAGGACTGAAGACCACAACATCAACATACTTCAATGTTCGTGACTATCACAGATCACGACGATTAAGTTTCAGAATTGATTAAGTACCACACGACTTATTTTTCCTTCACGGATAATAACAGTTCCGTTGTCTGGCTAAACGGTAACTGTTATCTTACATTTGTTCAGAATTCTGACTAGTACGTCAAGACAGTACTGTAAAGGCTTTACACCTCCAGATCGGTCTGAAACAATCTAGTAGCGGTCAATAGGCGTACTGTTATCACAACGTCTACAAGAGAGCGAATTAACATCTCCATTGAAGTTTTACATTGTAGTCGCAGCGAACTTACAGTTCGATGTGGCTACAACTCTCCCCTTGGATAAATGTTATCTCGGATCACTTTATCCTGTCTGGGTGTTAATCTTCGTGAGGCACATATTTTGAATTCCTTATTTAGAGTTTCATGCTTCGTATCAGCTGATGGTCTTTCATTTAGTTCTTTCCTTGTGATAAACGTTGTTAGTTACACAGCATTTCTGTTAGTCAGACTTTCAATATAGTTAATATTTTGTTGCCAGTAGCTCCTGTCAAATTCAGAATAACAAATTTTTTAAAAATATCTTTTGCTACCAAAGGGATGTCATTAGGGCCTCTAGTTATTTGGGGTGTTATGTATTCCGCCCAGACGATGAAGTGGGTACGTGACTTCCTGGTTCAATGTCCACACACATACACATGCCAAAAAATCAAATCATTACAGTGTTCTTTTTACATCAATAATGAACTTAAATTTCATGTACGTTATATGTTTTATCACTTCATTTTAACGTCACACTTATATCTTCTGCACATTGCCACACTGCCGCTGCACCCGCACCAGACCATGCAAAGCTGCGAACATGGCCCCGTTCGATGCCAGTGCCTTCTTATCGATCGATCGGGGCGAAACTGCAACAGCATCGGACCGCATATGGCAGCGAGTACGATCTGATCATGCACTCCGTCTGGTTGCTCTTGTTGCTCAGTGGCTGCGCTCCCGTCAG
The DNA here is from genome assembly GCF_021461395.2 of Schistocerca americana. Lineage (NCBI taxonomy): Eukaryota > Metazoa > Arthropoda > Insecta > Orthoptera > Acrididae > Schistocerca > Schistocerca americana. Next base: position 195,098,594 of record NC_060119.1, read on the forward strand.
ACGGTACCAACATGTCAGCACAATGTATCCGAAGATAGTTTTCATCACCTCTGTTGAGCGCGCTGAAACATCTAAATTACTTCTTTTTCCGGGTCTAACTAATGCGTGACATGAAATCAAACATCGTTACAGTAGTTATTAATGTTTAGTTGTCTTCATTAATTTTTATTACAATTATTGGTGTGGTGATTATATTTATATCGATATTCCTTAACTTTTGCGTTTAACAATCGTTGACCTTACAGATTTTTTTACACATCAAAGATCTCTGTCTGCTATGCAACAGTCGATATGTATTAGCTGTCGCAGTCGAATATCTTTGCCTTCCGAACTCCATCACAGGATTTGTTTATTTTCAAATGACCATCACTATTCAACTTCGCATGACTTTAGACAATTATTAAAGTTTATCACTGCGTGTGGTTCCTTAGCTTAATTAACAATGTTCGTTTAAGTATTTTAGTCAATATTTTCACTGTCACACGTGTACCGTCAGTTTGTAAACCCGTACAACACTCCTTACACTGGTCCCATTCCTTTGTTCCTATCAGTTAGCTTTCGCTTTTTCAAACATTACTGGTTCAGTCATTTATTTCATATTCACTTTTATTCGTCTTTTAGCATCTCATTCCTCAAAATAAGTGATGTTGTTAAATACATTCCCCTATTCACAAATGGCTACGGGAAGATCTTTCATTTTGCTTGTGTGCATATTCAGAACTAGTATCTCGTTTGTTAAACAAAAACATGCAAAAGCATGCTAACATAAGAACATGAAAACATTAGCTGTTAAAATGAGAATATCAACATAACGGTTTCTACTTAATTAAATAAGGATCAATGAATACAAATTAATCACCGTTATGAACTTGTTGCTCATAACATTTCTTAATAAATTAACTAGATACAACAGATCTCCTGCTCCTTATTACTTTTTTTTAGATTCTACCGCATAAAATCGTAACATCAATAATCCTTTTAGCAAGAACTACTTAAGAGTAATCACTGCCCACTAATTCTACGTATAAACAATCAGAAAATTTCACAAATATTGTTGCAACATATTTCTGCATCATGCCTCCTCCTGTGTATAATTAAAGTCTTGATCTTCAGTTAACTAAAGTATCTTTTTAACTCAATATGGGGGTACACCCCCTTTATCCTCTTGGTTTATTGATCCTCTATAAGCAGCTTCCTTCATGTGGGATCTTAATGATTTTATACAGTGCTTTATAAAGATTGTTCCACTTTCGATTTATTTTTCTTAGCTTTGAAGACTTGGGATGATTCTTCAGTAGAGTACTATCACCAATCTTATAAGTGATTCCCAGGCCTAGCTTTTGTCAAATTGATGTTTACGAATACTTGCTTTATGTTGCAAGTTCAGATATACCTTCTTTATAATTTCATCACGATCCTATGGTCATTTTACATACATGGGAAATTACTAAGCCAATCATTACTATCCCGCTTATTAAATAGAATCTCATTGGGCGAATACCCAGTTGACATATGTGGTAAATCTTTGTACATCTTTTCAAAATCTTCAATTAATTCGAGCCACCTATGATGTTGATTCAGTACATAAGTTCTTACGAATCTATTTACTTCTCGAAACACTCTTCCGATCGGGTTTCCTGCCGAATTAAAGCGTGCCATGAATACATGAGGAATTCCATATACTTTTACTGTTCCTTTCCACGCTTCACTCCGAAAATATGAGGCGTTGTCTGAGATAAGCATTCCCGGTTTTCCTACATTAACCAAATAATCATTGTTAATCTTTCTCAACATGGGCGTCACACTGGTCGTTCGCAAAGCGTGAAGTTTCACATTCTTTGACAATAGGTCGTACATCGCGAATATATATCTTTAAAATTACCTTTGGCTGTGGGAAACGGTCCACACGTATCACATGAGACTATACTCAGCAGTTTTGCCGATATAATGGGATGCTTTTTGACAAACTTTACACCTCCTGAGGGTCTCCTGAGCTCTTCTTAATAAACCCTGATAAAAATATTGTTGTTGTAATTTCACCACGAATTTGTGAGCTCCGAAATGTCCCCACCTAGCAAGCATGAACCATAGCAATCTCTCAACACATTGTGATGGAATACGTATCTTCCAATCATTCTCCTCGGTGTTTCGATAAAACAGTACACCTGATTGCAACTGATAATGGTCACTAACATTACTATGATTTCCTTCTTTTATTTTGCTTCTAATTTTTCTCAATTTGGTATCTAATTTGTGCATATGTCCTATTCGTGAACACATTTCCTTAAATTCCTTCCTATACAGAAGTGTTTCGAACATGATTACTTTGAAGTCTTTCTCCTTCCATCTCTATGCTTTCAGTCGGTAGCCTTGACAAGGCGTCTGTGATGACATTATCCCTTACCCTGACATGCCTAACGGTTATATTCTACTCCTGCAGCAACAATGCCCAACGTGTTAGTCGACCATGCAGCATCTTACTGGTCATTAGAAACGTCACTGCTATATGGTCACAATAAACTATACTTCGTTTCCCGTGCACGAAATTGCAAGCACTTCCAGCTCTGTAGTGTTGTACGATCTCTCCCAAGCAGCTAAGGTTCTTCTAGCAAATGCGATAATATTTATTGTTTCCACATCAATCTCATCTTCCATTTGGAACAGTTACCACCTAATCCTGTTTCAGCTGCATTCGTCGCAACATAGAAGTCTTTATCCATTTGGGGACGAAGTAATTATGGAGCATTTATCAAAGCATTTCAAATATCATCGAAAGCTTTACTACACGCTTCCGTCCATTGCCACGGAATGTTTTTCAGGAATAAATGTAACAGACAATCTTTATTTAACAACTGCTGTGACAAAAACTTTCTAAAGAAAGAGGTGAGGCCCAAAAATGACTTCAATAGTCTTATTTTGTGGATACGGACAATTTTAATGACATCCAACCCATTAGGGTTCGGTATAATCCCTTCTGGCGTCACGATATGTTCTAAGAATTTTATCTGATTCCTATCAAATTTAGATTTTGTTAAATTGATCGCGACTCCATACTCAAGAAATTTACTAAACACTTGATCAATTAACACGACATGCTCGCTCCAGGTCTCAGTGGTGGCGATCAATAGATCGTCTACTTATGCAGTAACATGCTCTAACAAATCGGATCCGAGCACTGTATCCAAAGCAGTTATGAAAACACCTTCGCTAATATTGTGACCAAACGGCATTACCTTAAAGTGGTAACTCCATCCCAAGAAAATAAATGCCGTATATTTTCTTGATTCTTTGAGATTTTCTTTTACCAGTAGGAACTTCGGAGGTCTAGGGAGGTTAAAAATTTCACCCCGTGAAATTTTTGCAACAGTTCTTCCAAGTTTTCAGGACGGGCTCTAACGGGTTTTATAATTTTGTTAATGTCGCTAGCGTCAAGAACTAGCCGAACATCGCCGTTCGGTTTAGTTACTGCTATCAATGGACTTGAATGTTTAGAAGTCGAAGTTTCAATTATTCGCCAATCTATCGTCTTTTTTATTTCTTTGGTCACGGCTTCTCTTTTTGACCGGGGAACCAAATAAGTGGTTTTACAAAACGTAGAGTGTGGATACGTTTGAATACAATATTCAAAATCTCTAATAACGCCTGGTTTCTTATTGAACACGGATAACACTTTTCCCGACTCGTCTTGTTATTCGATAGACAGACATTCCGATTGAAGTACCTTTTCCATGATGCTTGACACATTTATCTCAGCATCGTCTCGTTCCACACAAAAAATACTTCCCAAATGTAAAGCGTTTACAGTTAGACAGTCAACAGTTACATTTTGGCAATATTTTCCCAAAATAAGTTTCCTCTTTAATAAAGCTACCATTAATGGTTGTGTTTTAACCACGAAAGTACATACACCCTCCTTAAAATCTGTCACTGCACCGTAGTCACGCAAAAAATCCATTCCTCAAATACACAGCATTGACATCCGAGATACTACTAAGAAGGTGCATTCAATGGCTACCCCTTGTAGTTCTACCATCACCCGTATCTGTTTAATTATGCGTTGCGCTTTCGCACTGAACGCTCCTGACACCATGCTGCCCGTTACTGGTAAGATGAGTATCTTTCTTTGCTTACTAACCATGTTTAGACAACCCATTATCTTTACGCCAACTGCCGCTCCTGTGTCTATGAAGACGTTCATCGGTACGTAATTGATATTTGCGTCTATAATTGCTTGTAAAATGTATATACTCTCGTTTGTTTCCTGTCTCGGTTGCAACGTAAGATCCTCACGAATATCGCTCTCCTTATAGTAGTCCAATATATTTATTAGCTCACGACGTATGCCTCCCTCTTCAATACCAATCACCCGAGGAGGGCCTAAAATGACTGGCATTAGTTTGACCGACTTTCCTTTAGGTTCCTCGGCTGTTCGTGCAGCTCAACGATATGAATTTCGTTCCCCAGTTTTGGATACGAATTATCTATAACTATACCTCTTTCATCTGATAAAAGTATGGACCTGGAAGATGCACTTGGAGGATTTGAATTTCCCTAGCTTACATTATCCATCAGACAATTTCCCCAATTCGATTGATTCAGTTGATTCACAGGAACGTAATTGTTGCTACTATTATCATCATAGTATTGAGGGTTGAGTGGTTACCGCCCCCCAAACTTTCTTTTTATGTTAGTGGTTACAAAATTAACTCAATGGAAACTTCCCGTTCCGCACACTTGATTGTTGCTTCCCAAAATATACCCTTTGGAATATCAATAACTCGTGCTCCTATTCTGACTCTTGTTTGGAAGTGATCAAAATGACCATTACCAATCTTAGAATTACCATTATTACGGCTGAATTCTCCAGAATGATTATTAAATTGGTTACCACTATTACCCGCATTGTTACCACCGTCGTTCTTTGCATAATAATGGTTGTTATTGTTATTCTGCCACTGTTTTACATCATCCATTAGCATATCGATTGAATCGATCACTGAGAGGAACTGTTAGACGTCTGAATCAGGAACATGAATTAATTTCTCTCGAATATTTAATGGTAGCCTACCTTTATGTGTTCGGATAACTTCTCTATTCGAAATTGGTCCTGACAAGTAGCGCGTTTTGTTCCAGTAGGGTTCGAAATATGCCTGAGGGTTCCCTTTTCTTAATTATAAAATTCTGGCTGATATACCGCCTTACATAGTTTCTCCTGTTTACTCAGAGACCAATGTTTAGCTAGAAACAATTTCTCGAATTCAGATTACAAATGTGTTGTCACCCATTTTTATCTTGATCACTTCTTTTGTGACACTATTCAGAAACTATTACTTGATGTAGTAATATATGTCTCGTCATATTTAATAAAACGTCCATTTTCTAGAGAATGCTCTGCTATCACTGATTTTAATCCCGCAAGACAGATTTTGAAATTCAGTTGTGCTCTGGAACTGATATTGCCATGAAAGAAAACTATATAAAAATTCTGGGAATAACAATACTGGGATACATACGTTTATTCGCTGACTTAAAATATATGTGTGATAAATATGCAGAGCAAATACTGAAACAATACCCATATACTGTGGTCTGCTTATCATATGTCAATATATTGTGGTATAAAGTATGGAATGTCACAACACAAGAAAATCTTTATAAGCTTTTGAAGTTACCGAAAAAGGCTGTAAGAATAATTTGTAGTGCAAAACTAAGAGACTTATGCTGTGTTCTCTTCCCTAAAGTTGGGATATCAACTATTATAAATATGTACACTGATCAGTCAGAACATTCTGACCACCTACTTAATACCTGGTATGTTAATATTTGGCATGGATAACAGGAGTGATGCATCATGGCATCGAAGCAGTGAGGCACTGGTAGGTCGCTGAAGGGAGCTGGCACCACATATGCACACACAGGTCACCTAAATTCTGGGGATAAGCTCTTGGCACCACGTTCAATCACATTCCCGATGTGTTCCATTGATGCCGGCCGCGGTGGTCTAGCGGTTCCAGGCGCTCAGTCCGGAACCGCGGGACTGCTACGGTCGCAGGTTCGAATCCTGCCTCGGGCATGGATGTGTGTGATGTCCTTAGGTTGGTTAGGTTTAAGTAGTTCTAAGTTCTAGGAAACTGATGACCACAGATGTTAAGTCCCATAGTGCTCAGAGCCATTTGAACCATTTGTTCCATTGATTTCAGATTTGGCCAGTTAGGGAGGCAGCACATGAACTGGAAATCGCCACTGTGCTCCTCGAACTACTCCGTCATACTCCTAGCGTTATGACTTGTCACATTATCTTGCTGAAAAATGCCTGTTCCATCGGTAAATATAATTGTCATGAAGGGGTGTATGTGTGCAACCAGTGTATGATATTCCTTGGCCATCATGGTGCTTTGCACGAGCTCCCCTGTACCCATGGATGCCCAACTGAATGTTCCATAGAGCAAAATTGAGCTTCCACTAGCTAATCAGCATCCTGCAGTACAGGTATGAAGGAGCTGTTCCTCTGGAGGGAAACAGATTCACACCCTCCTGAGTAAGGTGTCGGGATTCATTCGAGCGTGCAACGCTCCATCAAGCACTGTGTGTTCAGACATACTCTCACTCTGCCCAGCATTAAAGTCTGATGTTAGTTCGGCCACAGTTTGCCACCTGTCCTGTTGTAGCACTCTGCCAAGCCTACGATGTCCGACATCGGTACTGGGGGGTTGCTGCTCAACACCATGATGTCTGAACTTGCTGAAGACACTCACCACAGCACTCCTCGAACACCCAGCAAGTCGTGCAGTTTCCGAAATGCTGATGTTGAGCCTCCAGACCATCAAAATCTGTTCTTGCTCAAACTCAGACAGATCATGTACCTTCCCCATTGTACACACGGACAGCACGCTCACTTATACTACAAAGCATTGTGCATGTGTCTAACTAGCAGTCATTCCTCACTAGGTGATGCTGCTGTTGCCTGGATGGGTTTATATCGATAGTCGGTTGGTGATCATAATGTTCTGGCTGATCAGTACATTTTTTTAAACCGATTAGGTTGCCCCAAGCACTTGATATAAAGGTAAACTCGACCAAACAAACACAATACGAAAAAAATATATTAGTTTCATCTCATAAGGCACTGAACTGCACTTTATCAGAGAAACCTACTATAATGAGGCTCGTCAATCCACTACAGAATTCAGTCAGATCACTCCCCACCGTAAAATTTAAAGCCAAATTACGAAGAATATTTATTATCAACCTGATTAACCACTAGATGAGTATCTCTGTTTTGCACAGAAAAAGGCAGTTTCGTATTGGCTTCATTATGTGTGTTTAGCAGCATTTAATATAAATGTTTTATCATCCAGTTTTAGTGTTGTTATTTCTTAAATAACTAATCTAAAATAGATCTTAGATGAAATAAAACAATGGAAACTTCAGGTTGGAATATCAACACTATCAGGAAAAGATAGATTGCTGCTCACCATAAAGATGACACATTGAGTTGCAGACAGGCCTACTAATCTATCTTTTCCTTATATTTTTGATACATATCTTAGCTGCTAAGGTGAAATGCTATCTTCCTTCAAATCTAGCCTCGTCTATGAGTAAATTACTTGCAGACCTGTGCCTTATTGTATCACAGTTTGTTGTAAAAAATGTACATATGTGGAGCCATTTGTTATGAACTGACAAATTCAGCCGGCCGGAGTGGCCGAGCGGTTCTAGGCACTACAGTCTGGAACCGCGCGACCGCTACGGTCGCAGGTTCGAATCCTGCCTCGGGCACGGATGTGTGTGCTGCCCTTAGGTTAGTTAGGTTTAATTAGTTCTAAGTTCTAGGGGACTAATGACCTGACAAGTCCCATAGTGCTCAGAGCCAGTTGAACCATTTGACAAATTCAGCAAAATGATCCTTGTATTGTATGGTGTTGAATAAAGTTTTAGTAATAATTATAATTATTATTACTGAAGAGGACCAGTTATCCACTGTCAGATTTCTAAATGATAAAAACCATTAGGAGAAGCCAGTGTAGGTTATCTGTCTTACTATGCAAGATGTCTTTATTGTATTACTGGCCACTTTCGGTCTTTTGCCTGTTTCAAATGTATAACGTTGGTGATCCGTGTGTCACAATCTGTAACTAGTTTCATGCTACATGTAAACAAACATACAACTGCTTTTGTGTGTAGAAATATTACTAACAGCGAGCTTCCTTGTCCTCATAAATTCACGTAACAACTCAGTGTGTAGGTCTACTTTTGTATCATCATAGATTAAGGTATCTGTTTACTTACTTTCATTTCTTTGTGAGAATGTAACACCACTTCAGCCTAGGAGAGAAAACTCTTAAACAATTGGATGGTGTCAGTACCTAAAAACAAAAATTGGTGTAGCCACTAACTTCCTTGCTGTAAACACGACCTATCTGTTCGATGATTCAGAGCATACAGACTGAAATGTATTGAGATTGCAGAGCCACAGTGCCACAAACATTCAAACTAAACAGAAAACAAAATTTCCTGCAGTCCACAAGAACCCACCGTACTAGTTACAAGTTAAATAGGTTAGGCCTGATGACTTGGCAGGCATCTGTCAAAACAATAAATTCCGAGTAAGTTAACAGGGCAGTGAAATAAAAGAAACAAGTGAAAGTAAAGAGGGAGTATAATCGAAGTAAAGATGTACTTGAGAACCAAATAAAGGAAATAAATTTTGTCTAAGAATTGGAATATATTTTCAAATCTCATGTATTCTAGAAACCACTTAACCTTCAGTGTAAGTCAATAATTATTAGCATAAATAAAATTGTATGTAGAATTTCAATAAAAATGTTCTGGATTCCAGAATCTCACAAAAGCCTTGCATCTATCCAAATACAGTGGTAAACTGCAACACAAGAGTTTACATGATTGTTTTGAGAATTCTCTATGAAGTGATCTTAACCACAGTATTAACTCATGCCACAGAATTTCTGGGAGTGCTGTGCCTAAACTCTTCTTAGTATTTCAGTGGCTTGTATGAATCATCTGCTATGTATTTCTAAATACACTAAAGATAGCAAAAAACTGTAAAGTAATTCAGTTAAAAAAAGATGGTAAAAACTGAAACAGTGGCAGGATCATGAAACAGAACAAATAAAAATAGGTTTTCCAACAATGAGGCACCGTTATTTCTGAGGTGGGATTGTAGATAGTTGACTAAATGTTAAACAAGCAATAACAGGTAAATAACAGCTAAATGCTGTAAATGGGATACAGCAGCTCTTTTGAGATGCAAGACATTTAATTATTCTGACAAGTTATTGCAGTCTCTAGGTCCTGTTTGGTTAAATTTTCAAACTGAAGTCATGCAAGAGGCCCACAATGATTATATGAGTAACTGAGCATGTCCCTATTGCCATTTTAAGTTGCTAATAACAAAAAGTACAATTGTTATTGAAATTTTCTTATTAATGCATTTTAGGCAATCCCTATCTTCAGAACATCTGTCGAAAAACATCACAGCTGCCATACAAGCAGAAATTATGTATGACATATTAAGAGCAAATATATGGGTTCATCAACAAACAAGTTTACATACCACAAGAAAACCTTGCTTCAGAATATCATATTAAGTTTTATCTACTGTAACACTGATGCTCAGTTGACAGTGGTATGTCATTTCAGAGTTAACTACCATAACATAACACTAGGTAGCATGGTTGTAAGGGTGCTGTGATATTGTGTCAAATCTTGATGGACAGTTGTTAACGTAATCTACTATAAAACCATGAAATAACTGTAAACCATGGTAAAGGGTTTTGTCCTTTATGAAAACTAAGAACCATAAAAGTGTAGGATATCACATTGAAGCAAATGATCATCATTTATACGTGTGGTATGAGTAAGGGATGATGGGATGGGAAGGGAAAGACAGGAGGACAAGAGAGACACAGTGGGCATAGTACAAAATAATCTCAGCATAAATAAATACCAACCAGCAATCTCTAGCACTGTCAAACTTAAAATATGGTAGGGAAACCTATTGTAAGTCTATTAGGTGTTGCAGAAACACGTAATAAGGAGAAAGTGAAATTTCTTCATAGCGCATACACGTGTTATTAAATTATTGCAGCTGTACATACATATGTATTCCATGAATAATACTATTTACAATTGATGAGTAAGTGGAAGAAGCATTGGTGAATATGCAGTGGAATGGAGTGAAGGACTGTGGAGGAGCATGGCAAATTTATCTTTATTGACTTATAATGCCACTGCACTAAAAATCATAGTACAATAAAATATCTTAAAATTTACAAAAAACAAAAATGCAATGAAGAGCAGCAATAGTGTTCCCCAGGCCTTAGAAGAGGTCATGTACTCCAAGAATAAATATAGGAAAGCAACATGCATTTGAATACACCATGAATAGAATTAAAATTACAATACTAATAAGAAATCATCTTTTATATCAGTTAAACACAAATCACTCACCCTGGTTAAAAAATCACATCAGTTTATTTTTTCCAATGATCACTTGTAGGATGCACAAATGAGGGGAGGGGATCAAGAAAAAAGGTAGAGTTGATTGTGCATCATTAAATGGAAAGTGATCACGTATGATCAAAGGAAGATGTAAACAGAAAGTAGACTAAAGCTGTGGGAGGAAGGGGGGTTGGGGCAGGGAGGCATATGAAACAAGGACAGAAGGGGTTGTTGCCTATGTTTGATTGTGGAACCACAGGCCAGACAGACAGACAGACAGACCTGGTACTGATGACTGCGAATGCCAAAACTAACAGGTAAATGAAATGTTTAGTGTTATAGATTTTGCTGTTCACACACATTTAATCAAATATAACAGTAGTGATGATACTGTCGCAATGTTTGCCTACAACATAAAGAATGAAACCTATAACACTAAGTTGCGTACTCACGGCAGTTCTGCCTTGCCGTTTTTGGTACGACTTGGAAAGAGCGAAAAATTAATGGATGATCGCCGATGCGTCGGACATCTTTTGTGTTCAGGAGACGTAAGGTTTGACTACGCGAAGGTGGTTTCGTGACTGACCTTTGATCCGGACTGCCTTCACGCAATCTTCGATGAAAATACATAAGGGACCTATATGAATAATAAAAAAATTGAAAATGAATGCAAAACAGGGAAATTTTGTAAAAAGTTATCAAATTGGAAATTGAAGACGTTAATGTCCTTCCGAATACAATAGAGGTACCGCGATGAAGAGCGAACCTGTAACAAAGCTTACGTACATTGAAAAACCATGGTGAGTTTAAAAAAAAATAAGCAGGGATTTTCTGAAGAGTGAAGCATGAATATATTCTCAAAGAACAAAGGCGTTAAACTAATAGACATTAAAAAATATACAACGAACACAAAACTTACATTTTTATGTTTCTCTCATACATGGAGAAGTTGAACAATCGCTGCTTTTGTCTATACGAGATTCCTTAAAAATTACTGGACTCGCATTCGGGAGGACGACGGTTCAATCCCGCGTCCAGCCATCCTGATTTAGGTTTTCCGTGATTTCCCTAAATCACTCCAGGCAAATGCCGGGATGGTTCCTCTGAAAGGGCACGGCCGACTTCCTTCCCCATCCTTCCCTAATCCGATGAGACCGATGACCACGCTGTCTGGTCTCCTTCCCCAAACAACCAACCAACCAACCTTAAAAATTAAATGTTCTGGCGTGCGCGTAAGTACTTTTTTGCGTCACACGGAAGCGTTTTGCTTGGTCATTTACGTGGCTTCTGACACTAAATAAAATATAACTTATAGCAGTGCTACACAACACGTCTTAACAAGTCGACGACCAAACGTAAAAAGATAATGAAGTCTCTAAAACATTTCTTAGCAAATGATGGATTGTTCTTTCAAATGTTTCGCAGCTTATTCTTATTGAGCGCTGTGACAATGATTTAAATACCTGCTCCCAGCGGGTCATAGTGTTTATTTGAAATATTTTAACGCTGGACGTGTGTCTTGGCGTAGGCGTACATTATAAAGTATTTTGTCTCCTTACACAAGCGCTGTGATGCTTAATATCTTTACTAACTACAGCCCGATGGCTGTTCCTCTCTTTTATGACAAATATCTCATTTGCAAAGTATCTGAATCCAATAACATAACGTTGCTTCCGGCGCGAGGAGCGGTGACTCCGCGAGGATCATCGAGACTCACGCGTAGTCGTAATATTGTTGTTTTCGTGAAACAAGTTAGGATTATTCGTTGAAATTCTTTACAATAAATCTCACATATGACATTAAGCAAAGTAGTTGACATAAGGAATAAAAGGCAAATATATTCGTAAACATGAAATTCATTCTGACTTGTTCATAGAATAATTACATGACGATTTACTTGTACTCTTTCTAATCTATTATACTAAGTTATTAAATGTTCATTTCTCAGTAAGAGATAAAGAAATTAGGACTAAGATACATACAAATATTAAAAACAATAAAGAAATAAATTATTTGACTTCACAGGAAGTCTTGGTGCATTGTGCACTCTTGCAAAAATATATTACAAAGAATCGACATTCTTGTTCTACGGTGACATTTACAGGAGCATTTTTGTCGTGGTCTCGACGAAGATTTCTTGCGGCGAACACGTAGCACTTTACTGATTTATGGCTTTCATGACTTACTCAAAAAACAAAGATTTCACTACACTTGGGTAGGTATAACTTGCACAGGGAGTGGCAGAATTTCGGGTAAAAATGGTACCACTGAACATGAATGGGGAAATTGATTGCACTTTCACAAGGCAGAAAAATTAGGGCATCACTTTCACTGTGGTGATTGAAGTGGGTGTCTGGACGTGATGGTCCGTTGGGAATACGACGTGGATCAGGAAATGGAAGACTAGTTCCGCAACGTGTTGAGCCGTTTGGTGGCAGTCTCTATTTCACTTGACACATATTCGAGCTCCCATTCATGTTCCCATACATCCAAAATACAGAGAAAATATGTATTAGAATGTGCTTACTTACTAACTTAGTCCTAAAGGAAATTGGATTAGGTAAAGATAACAATTTTTTATGTACATAAAGTCTCACTCTTTTATGAGTGCTTAGCTTGCATATTGATTCAACTTTCTTGTTTTATTTTTTGTTGACACGTTTCGTCACTACTTAGCCTGGTCTATAAATTCGGTAACAATTGTCAAAGTCGAGCTTAACATTTTTCTGATTAGTGTCTTTATAATTTCGTAAGGTATATGAGTGCCTAACTCATTGTTTTATCATAGTTTATTTTGATAGTATTTCAAACACATGTGGCGCCTGCGCTCGTTGTGCAAAGGAATGTGGATTGTTGAGCGCGTAGCGTGCGCAATGTTAGGTCCGTTTGTCATAGTCACGTCATAGTAACTTAACGATTCTACAACGCTGGATGCAGTATTCTGCGAGAAGCAGAGCATTTGGTTACTACTAGTCGTGCTGTAAGTTTTGCACACTTTCATCGACACGGGAATACGGGAGCAGCCAGATACGGCGACTTCCGCATCTGTGTCGAAGAATATTTCCGTAGAAGGGTGTACAGTACCGGTTGAGGTAAGTACAACACTTATTCATTTGCACTGTTCGATTTCAAATCGTGGTTTCGTGGTACAAGTACTTATAACATTACTCCACACGCGGAATTCCACACATGTCCATGGAGTTATCACCTTTTCAGTTCACACGTTATTATTCATTCGTGTCCACATGTATTTTGTATTTGGTCGTCATGTTAAGGTTCACACATTACATTTTTATTCATGTCTTCTAATTGCTCGTCTATGGTCGATTCACACGCAGAATCATATACGTGTCCGTCAATTGCTTGTCTATGGTCGATTCACACGCAGCAGCATATACATTCCAATTAATTGATGGCTGCATTATTCCTACAGAGTAGAGTTAACATTTGGTATACATATTACGTCTGAAAATTCTTTACAAATAAAAAATAGTCTCTGTGACTACAAGGCCTGACGGAAAAAAACGTGTCTCTTATTTATAGTTTGTGCTTCCAAAGGATTTTTAGGTTTACACCTAATTCGAAATCTTGTTATTCTTTTCTTTTTGCAATAGTTACTCTTTTCTCAGGTACAGCTCTTTCATTTTCTCTCTGTTAATTACGTCGTTAGTTTGAAGACATAGTCAACGTGGCTTTATTGACGTGATGAACAGTCCATGTTCAAGTTTCCACCAGGGAAACTGGGATGCTTGGTGTCCCCTATCGTGCAATTGAATTCGCTGTTCGCGGAAAATAAGCATAGCCAGTCAACAACTAAAGCGTCACGACCATCCATTCGTACAGTCTGTACGTATCAAGCACTCAATCAGCCCGTAAAATTCGCTTCTCTGCTGGGTAAGGTAGGGATGCTGATTGGAGGAAAACAAAGTAGAATTTAATAGAGTTAAGAAATTTGAAGAGTCTATGTCAATGACATATTAACTGATGAGCTTAACATAAATTACTCATTACCACCTTAGTTTTTCATGACAAATAGTATAATTAAATCGATACAGCTGTTTCAGTATTGTCTGATCCAGCTACTAGGCATTTCTCTATACATATTTAAAATTACTTAAAGCATGCAATAGCAGTGAACAGAGACTGTTGGATACCTTCTGTTCTGTGTATTCGTAAGATTGGTTTCTTAAAACACTCTTCGTATCTCGAAGATTTGACATAGATGACTCTAGTAATAAATTAGTTTACTTGCAACTGATCTCCCTAAGTATGTCAGCTGCGTCGCGCTGTAAAAAAGTTTTTATGAACGCATACGGTTTTCACTGTCCGGTAACAAAAATAATTAAGTAGCGCATTTCTTTCCTATTACCTGGATCGTCATCGACGTATTTGATTCTCAAATGCTAAGTTGCTGCCGTTGTTTGCTGCGTTTCACAGGTGGTCTTACAGAAACTGTTGTCAAACACGCCTTATTCATAACATAGCATTAACCTCGTCAGAGTAAGCAACCATAATCAGCTGTCATTTATAAGCAGTCATTCTGGTCCGAATGATCAATTTAATTTATCTCATTCATGAAGAGAGAGCTTTGTTATACTTAAAACTAGTTGTAGCAAGTGGTACTTAGCACGTCCCTACGATATTATTTATTTGTCAGCTCTTTGGCTGCGGCCGTTCATGAGTCAATTATCTTAAAACTAACTTACTTACATCTAAGGCAAACCTTGCACACCTGTAATAAATGTGCTCACATAAGTTAATACTCTTGTTGAGGCAGGTTGAAAGGGCATTAATCCTGTGCAATATTCTTAATTATGTATCTTGGTACTTCATACATAGTACGACAATTTATAATTATACATATACATATATTGTTACCAGCTTAACTTAGCAGACATCTTCAAGGATTTGCTCGGTATTTCTTCAAGTCTGCATGGTGATACAGCCCTTTTATTCGTCCAGACACAGGATCAGCTAACAGATAGCAACCAGTGTGCGATTTTCTTAGGATGATAAATGGTCCTTCATGTAAGTGCTCCCATTTGCGATTCTTATGATAAATCAAAGATGGTTTGAAGTGGGTCTTTAATAGCACTCGTTCATTTATACGATACGATAGGACTTTGCTAATATGCTTGTCATGCGCCCTTTTTCTTAGGATGGCAAGAGTGATTAAACATATGAGAGCTTGCCTTAAACTTGTCGTCTAATGTTAATTCAGGGTGTTGTAATTTCGGATTAGGGTCTACCCATTCAATTTCTTTCTAGTCATTTAGAAACCAGTTCAGATGGCGTTAAACCTGTTGATGTGTGAGGTATGTTATTGAAAATCCCTTCAAAGGGTGTGACGAAATTAATCCAGCGAGTCTGCTGGTTTGGAGTATAAACTCGTATAAAACGGTTTAACTCGTTTTGAAGATTCTCTCTGTGGGATTACTCTGCGGTCTGTATCGGGATATTAAAATTTGCCTGATGTTGTTGGTTGCAAGAAAAT
This sequence comes from Schistocerca americana, assembly GCF_021461395.2. NCBI lineage: Eukaryota > Metazoa > Arthropoda > Insecta > Orthoptera > Acrididae > Schistocerca > Schistocerca americana. Next base: position 195,114,549 of record NC_060119.1, read on the forward strand.
TTCTCCACCGTTTCCATACAAAAGTTGATGCATTACCGGATAACAGGTTTGCCAAAGCGAGGAAAATAGTTATTTTCGATTCGTCTGATCAGTGGAAGTGCGTTAGATGACTTCATTGCATAGAGTCTTACATGCTTGGTAAAAAGATTTAACAATACGACCAGATACTTCACACCTCCTCTTCCCTGAGGAAGGGGACCTGCATAATCTAAACTGACGATTTGGTTTGGCCTTTCAGTACATATCGGATTTAAAGGTAAGGCATTTGATAGGTTGAAAAGTTTCGCCTTTTGACAAATGGAGCAATTTCTTAACAGCTTGTGAACTTTCTTGTGAAGAGTAGGTACATAACAATATGCTGAAATTTTGCGTTTACATTTCTCCGGGCCATAATGACCCCTGGAAAGGTGAGTGTACAAGACGAGATCAACATAATCTTTAGGAATACATACACACCACCTACCTGTCAAAAGAGAAGTTCGATGGAACAAAACTTCATTGTGTATTTTATAGAATTTCTACAACGAATGATCGGGATTATTTTGAAGAAGCTGTTTAACTTTTAACCAATGGCGATCTGTGTCTTGAAGAGTGTTCATTTGACGGCAAAAACGAAGAAAGTAACTTCAATGCAGAGGATCTTTCATGAGAAGTATCTTGTGATTATAAATCTGTTCTATTAATTCAGTAGGCTCCGGAAATCCTTCTGGCATACGTGACAATGCATCAGCAATAATGTTATTCTTGCCTTTTACGTAAATAATTTCAAAATCATGCTCTTGTAAAAACAGGCACCATAGAGTAAGCCTAGGATGATAAAGTTTGCATGAGAGTAAAAAGTTTGGTGCTTGATGATCTGAGTGCACCTTGATTTTACGTCAATAAATATAGTAATTAAAATGGCGGAAAGCCCACACAACAGCTAATCCTTCTAATTCAGTTACCGAATATAATCTCTCACAGTCGGTTAGGACTCGAATGGCAAAAGTGATTATTTTGTTTTCATTCTGGCCACCAGTTTCTTCTATTTGAAATAAACACGCACCTAATCCTAGAAATGATGCATCGCATGAAATGCAAAAATCTAAATTCATGTTTGGATGACTTAAAATGTTACTCGTTAGAAGAGCTTCTTTGATTTTCTGAAAGGCATTTTGACATTCAGAAGTCCACATCCAGTGGACGCTTTTCCTTGAGTAAACTCAACAACGCTGGATGGCTCATTGATTGATCTGTAATGAAGCGACAAAAGAATGAGGTTAATCCGATGAAACCTTTTAATTGCCTTTCAGTGCAAGGTACAGGAAAGTTTTTTATACTTGTTAACTTGCTGGGATAAGGAGAGATTCCTTCCAAAGAAATTAAATGTCCCAAAAACTTTACTTCTCTCTTGGCGGATTTGGATTTTTGCAAATTGGAGGTAACTCCCAAATCGGAGAATCTTTGAAAGATCTGTTGTATAAGACTTAAATGTCCTTCCCAGGAAGCCGTTGCTATCAGTAAATCATCAACGTAGACGGTTATTTGATCAAGTAACTCTGTACCTAGCACATGATCAAGGGCTGCAATGAAAACACCATAACTAATGTTAAGACCAAAAGGTACCACTCTAAAATGGTTAGGGAGACCCACAAAGACGAATGCTGTGTAATTCCTGGATGATGATGACAGTTCCACCTGCCAGTAGCTACTGCGGAGGTCAATGGAGGATAGGCACATTCCGATTCAGAATTCATTAGGGGATTCAGTATTCTGAGATCCACAGAGGCAGTAGCGTGCTGAGAATACCAGATTTCAGGTATTGTCTCTTACCATGGGCAACATTGTTGCTGATGGCCTTCACCGAAGCATCGAACGCAGCGGCGTTTGCATAGAGTTGTCAGTGCCAACAGACAAGCAACAAGGCATGAACTGACTGCAGAAATCAATGTGTGACATACGGCGAACGTATCCATAAGGCCAGTGTGGCTAAATATGGCGTTAATGACCTACGGTAGCAGACAACAGACGTGAGTGGCTTTGCTAACAGTGTGACATGGCCAGCAGCACATCTACTGGGCTCATGACAGCATTGGTTAGACCATAGGCTACGGAAAACTATGGCTGATCAGATGAGTCTCGATTTCAGTTGACAAAAGCTGATGGCAGAGTGTGAGTGTGGAACAGACCCCTTGAAGCCGTAGACACAAGTCGACAACAAGGCACTGTGCGAGCTGGTGTTGGCTCCATAATGGTGTGGGCTGGTTTTACATTCACTGCACTGCATCCTCTGGTCCAGCTAAACTAATCGTTGAGTGGAAATACTAACGTTCGAATACTTGGAGACCATTTGCTGCCATTGACGGATTTCACATTCTCAAACAGTGAGGTCATGTTGTAAGGCCTTAATATTCTTTATCTATTCATAGGTTCATAGATAACCGAATCTTTAAACACTGACATGTTTGCTCTTAATAATTAGGTGCGTCGTGTCCCGTGCTTATCAACCACATTGTTATCAAATAATTTTTCAACAATGCAATTAATAAGACTGATAATTTATTTACAACTTTGGTCATTGTAAACCCTCAGTAAAAGTTTACAACTTGACTAATTTAGCAAAACATAGCAACGGATAATGCAAGAGAACGATCGACTGACCATGGCACAAAGCATACGCTGTGAGAGCAGGTAACACTTTATTTTTTTAACTTGCCATAGCATGGCTTTAGTAGCATTCTCCCCTAATTGATTTAGACTGCATTAAGAAATATCAATTGTAATGACAGTAAATGAATAAAATTAGTTTCCTTTAGACTGGATGAACTGGAATACTAATGAAAAAGGGATTTGTTCTAGATTAGTACTTATTTTCATTCTTTGAAAGCAAGAAAAACACAGAATTCACACACTAGCAGAATCTGACTCCGCAGTGACTAGATGGGTTGGGTTGTTTGGGGGAAGAGACCAAACTGCGAGGTCATCGGTCTCATCAGATTAGGGAAGGATGGGGAAGGAAGTCGGCCGTGCCCTTTCAAAGGAACCATCCCGGCATTTGCCTGGGGAGATTTTAGGGAAATCACGGAAAACCTAAATCAGGATGGCCGGACGTGGGATTGAACCGTCATCCTCCGGAATGCGAGTCCAGTGTGCTAACCACTGCGCCACCTCGCTCGGTGTGACTAGACGTCCAGGTAATAATCTGTCAGTATGTTACACATGAGTCCTTACGGGGAGAAGGTGTATGAATTTGAATATATCATCATGAAACATTACACTACACATACATATGCATGTAATTAATCCAAGCCACTGTGTACCACAAACATATGCAAAAAAGGTCGTCAGCAATTTAAGCAAAGTTCTTTTGACCTCGCCTCGTCTTTATTTATTTATTTATTTATTTATTGTTCCGTGGGACCACATTTAGGAGAAGTCTCCATGGTCATGGAACGAGTCAATACATGAAATTTTAACACGATTGTAGAAACAGATAAAATGAAATATAAGAAACATATTCAGGTGACAAGTCGTTAGTTTAAATAAAGAAAATCAAGAATGTAACAATGGAATTTGCTTAATTGTTTAGCTCTTCCAGGAACTCCTCGACAGAATAGAAGGAGTGAGCCATGAGGAAACTCTTCAGTTTAGACTTAAAAGTGTTTGCGCTACTGCTAAGATTTTTGAGTTCTTGTGGTAGCTTATTGAAAATGGATGCAGCAGAATACTGCACTCCTTTCTGCACAAGAGTCAAGGAAGTGCATTCCACATGCAGATTTGATTTCTGCCTAGTATTGACTGAGTGAAAGCTGCTAACTCTTGGGAATAAGCTAATATTGCTAACAACAAACGACATTAAAGAAAATACATACTGTGAGGGCAATGTCAAAATTCCCAGACTATTGAATAGGGGTCGACAAGACGTTTTCGAACTTACACCATACATAGCTCGAACAGCCCGTTTTTGAGCCAAAAATACCCTTTTTGAATCAGAAGAATTACCCCAAAAAATAATACCATATGGCATGAGCGTATGAAAATATGCGAAGTATACTACTTTTCGTGTTGAAATGTCACTTATTTCAGATACTGTTCTAATGGTAAATAAAGCGGCATTTAGTTTCTGAACAAGATCCTGAACATGGGCTTTCCACAACAGCTTACTATCTATCCGTACGCCTAGGAACTTGAACTGTTCCGTCTCGCTTATAACATGCCCATCCTGTCTGATTAAAATGTCAGTTCTTGTTGAATTGTGGGTTAGAAACTGTAAAAACTGAGTCTTACTGTGATTTAGCATCAAATTATTTTCCACAAGCCACGAACTTATATCATGAACTACATTATTTGATAATGTTTCAATATTACACATAAGATCCTTCACTACCAAGGTGGTGTCATCAGCAAACAGAAATATTTTTGAATCACCTGTAATACTAGAAGGCATATCATTTACATAATTAAGAAACATCAGTGGCCCCAGCACCGACCCTTGGGGAATGCCCCATTTAACAGTGCCCCATTGGGACTGAACATCATTACCACTCTCAATATTGTGGAGGATTACCTTCTGCTTTCTGTTCTTAAAGTAGGAGGCGAACCAATTGTAAGCTACTCCCCTTACTCCACAATGTTCCAACTTCTGCAGTAATATTTTGTGGTCAACACAGTCAGAAGCCTTCGTTAAATCAAAGAAAACACCTAACGTTCGCAACCTTTTATTTAATCCGTCCAAAACCTCACAGAGAAAAGAGACTATAGCATTTTCAGTTGTAAACCATTTCTAAAACCAAACTGTACATTTGACAGCAAATTATGTGAATTTAAATGCTGCAGTAACCTTGTATATACAACCCTCTCGATAACTTTAGCAAACACCGATGGCATAGAAATAGGTCTATAATTGTCAACATTATCCCTGTCTCCCTTTTTATAAAGTGGCTTCACTACCGAGTACTTTAATCGGCTAGGAAACCGACCACTCCTAAAGGAAAAGTTACAGATATGGCTAAGTACTGAGCTAACATACGTGGAACAATACTTCAGTATTCTGCTAGATACCCCGTCATATCCATGAGAGTTCTTGGTCTTTAGTGATTTAATTATTAACTCAATCTCCCTCTTGTCAGTATCATGGAGGAGCATTTCAGGTAACAGTCTCGGAACACTTTTTTCTAAGAGCGCTATATGATTCCCTGTTGGGACTAGGTTTCTATTTAGTTCACCTGCTATATTCAGAAAGTGATTGTTAAGTACTGTACATGTATGCGACTTATCAGTAACACGGACATCCCCACTACGCACTGATTCTATATTCTCGACCTGTCTCTGCAGACCAGCCACTTCCTTTACGACTGACCGTATGGTTTTAATTTTATCATGAGTCTTAGCTATTCTATCTGCATACCACATACTTTTTGCCTTCCTAATAACTTTTTTAAGCACCTTACAATACTGTTTGTAATGGGCTGCTGCATTTAGATTCTGACTGTTTCTAACGTTTTGATACAATTGCCACTTTGTTCTACAAGATATTCTTATCCCTTTAGTCAGCCACCCAGGCTGCCTGTTTGTGCTAGTACCCTGTTTTGAACGTTCTAACGGAAAGCAACTTTCAAAGAGCACGAGAAAAGTCTTGAGGAAAGCATTATATTTATCGTCTACTGTATCAGCTCTATAAACATCTTGCCACTCTTGTTCCTTGATAAGGTTTACAAAAGTCTGTACAGCAACTGGATCAGCTTTCCTAAAAAGTTGGTAACTATATTTAACATGTGTTGCAGCACAAAAATCTTTTAGACTTAAAATTTGTGCATCATGATCTGAAAGGCCATTCACCTTTTGCTAACAGAATGCCCTTCTAATAATGACGAATGAACAAAAATATTGTCTATGGTTGTTCTACTGTTCCCTTGCACTCTCGTTGGAAAGAATACGGTTTGCATAAGATTATATGAATTAAGGAGGTCTACCAGCATTCTTTTCCTTGCACAATCACTTATACAATTAATATTGAAGTCACCACATATAACTAACTTTTTGTATTTCCTATAAAGTGAACCAAGAACCTCCTCTAGCTTTAGCAAAAATGTTGTGAAATCGGAGTCTGGGGATCTATAAATAACAACAGTAAGAAGTTTAGCTCCACTAAATTTAACCACACCTGCACAACATTCAAACATCTTTTCAGTGCAGTACTTTGAAACATCAATTGACTCAAATGGGATACCGTTTTTCACATACATGGCTACTCCCCCACACCGCAAAGAGCTCCTAGAAAAGCTGCCAGCCAACCTGTATCCTGGTAAAGGAAGCCTCTGAATTATCTCCTTATTTAAGAAGTGTTCAGATATACCAATAATTTCAGAGTCAACATCTATAAGCAGTTCACTAACTTTATCTCTAATACCTTGTATATTTTGATGAAATATACTAATTCCCTCATTAATCGGATACCCAAGCTTTGTAGAAAGTGGTTTCTTTGTTAGAGAGACTTCCCTTAGGCAGGAATACCTATCAGCTGACTTCAATCTAAAAAAGGTACAGCTCTAACACCCACAACTACCGGAACTTTCCCATGAGTGATCCCACCACCCCCACCTATGCTGTCACCTATAAGTTTTGCCAACCTCCCCTTCCCATACCTGTTGAGGTGCAGGTCATGTCTAGTGAAACCCGTCCTACTGATAGACTCCACCGACACCACTGAAATGTGACTCATGCCTTCTGTCATCAGCGCACCCCCAAGTCTCATGTTATTACGCCTGACGGCTATATTAAGATGAGGCCGATTGTGACGCTGAAACAGTTCCACGAAATGCACATTCGTGTTGCCAGTCTGAGTGGCTATCTTTTCCAGGTCACCATCTATGTCATACTCCCCATCCCTATCAATACTATTACCAGCCCCACCCACAATCACTACCTGATCCTCTTTAGTAAAATCCCTACATAACCACCCTATGTTAAAAGTCACCTGAGCCAATCCTGCGTTAGGCTTCACAATGCTGGTGACCTGGTACTCACTCCCCAAAACTTCTTGCAACTGCTGGCCTACACCTCTACCATGAGAACTACCTAACAGCAGAACTTTCTTCTTTCTCTTAGACTTTGCAACTGTCCTAGCCACCGTAACTGCTGAGGTCTGCTGCATACTTCCTACATCTACAGCTACAAAGTCTGTACAGCAACTGGATCAGCTTTCCTAAAAAGTTGGTAACTATATTTAACATGTGTTGCAGCACAAAAATCTTTTAGACTTAAAATTTGTGCATCATGATCTGAAAGGCCATTCACCTTTTTGCTAACAAAATGCCCTTCTAATAACTGGATATTATCTTAAATCAAATGGCAGCACAATTGCTCAGTCCTGTTCACATCAGTATTTAATGCAATATAGTCGCTTATGTCCAGTATGCCTGCTCTACCAAAATCACGAAGAAATCCCTCCAAAATTTTTAGAATTTCCTACATCAAACAACCCACTAGGCATAATGAGTTCAACCAGGATATTAAATAGGTTCACTAGAACTGTCTTAATCTTGTTGTATGGCAAGCATCGCTCACATGTGTGTAAGCGCAAAAAACAAAGTAAATTCTCTACGAATCAAAAACGTCTCCACAGAATTTATATCATTCCTTTAATAGCTTCCTCAAATCAACCAAATCGTAACATAATGCAAAAAGAGGGGAATTCTAGGTTAACAAAAGTAGGTCCTCGTGTTCAGACACAACTCATCAAGAAGGGCAAGGGTACTGAATTAAAATCCCACATAAAAGGTTCATGAATTCACTCATGTTACTTTCCACGATCTCGCAGTGCGTTAAACATTTCAAGAGCATAGTAAATTACACAGGTTTTGACTCTGATTCCCATTGGCATAACCATGTGGCTAAGTACCACCCACAAAGAATACACTCTAAATTAAATTAAATTTCCATATAAATCGAAACACATTCACTGGTCACAAAGAAACCCAACAAAATTCACTAAAATTATCACACACAATTTCTGTGCTTGGAAACTTATTTAGTCCATAGACTATTGAGCGCAGGCGGTAGCACACAACATCGATATTTCGACATGTTAAGCAGTACTCAAATAAATGGCTTGGTTCGTTCAGCGAAGGGGAACAGACAGAGAGGTCATTGGTCCCATCGAATTAGGGAAGGATGGGGAAGGAAGTCGGCAGTGCCATTTAAAAAGAACCATTCCGGCATTTGCCTGAAGCGATTTAGGGAAATCACGGAACCTAAAATCAGGATGGTCGGACACAGGTCTGAACTGTCGTCTTTCTGAATACGAGTCCAGTGAGCTAACCACTGCGCCACCTAGCTCGGTAAAAAATAAAAAAATAAATAAATTGCGCCAACAGGAGGCCAAGTGCACGACACAAAGAGAAATTTTAATTCCTTGACGTAATTAACCAAAATTATACCGTTTACGAACCGCATGAGGTTTTACACAAACTGAATCATTCCGAAACAACCTTGCAATACGAACATGACTGATTTTTCACATTACACATAGGCTCGTGTATAAGTCCAAAAATGTTTCACTCAAATTCCTCAAAATAATACTAATTAAAACTTCACTGAAAGCTTTCCCATCTAAATTTGTTCTAACACAACTTCTTTGTGCACTTTTTACAACAGAATGTTACAATCTCCCATCTTTCCTTACTAATACACGAGCACCTCACGTCGACTCCGTCCGTTCCGTCTTCACATCAGCCCCATCTGACTAACTTGGTCGCCCTTCCTGCTCAACCGCTGGCCTATTCAAAATGGGTGGTGGGGGTGTTCATTTTGCAGTGACCAGTCTGAGCACCCACTCTGTTTGACAATCTTTAGTTCCTGTTTTACTTTGCTTAAATTTGCTTACCAGGGTAAGTTTGCAGTATCCTAAACTACTCCTACTATCCCTGGATAACCATGATTTCGTTATACACATGTATTTATTTCACTCACACTTTCATGCACTCACACGCACAATGATGACAAATTGTAAGATGGAAAAAGGAGTGTGAATTAATTAAAATTCGAAAGAGTCCAACTTTCCTAGTCATCAGCCGAAGAACGAAATAAAAACTGAGAAAAACTATTGATGTCTTAATTAATGATACCAAATTTATTTAAAGAGAGAAACACCAAATGAAGCGAAACAGCGGTTACGTTTCAATGTCACTAGGAATCCGTTGTTCGTGACTGATTTGAAGAACATTCTGGACAATTCGAATTAAGGACTTGGCCACCCAAATAACTTGAGATGAATGCCATCAAACATTTGTGGGACGTAATCGAGAGGTCAGTTCGTGCACAACATCCTGCACCGGCACTTGCGCGCATATGGAAGGCTACGGAGGCAGCATGTCTCACTATTCCTGTAGGGGACTTCCAACGACTTGAATTCGTGCCACGTCGAGATGCTGCACTACCCTGGGCAAAAGGAGGTCCTACGCGATATTAAGAGGTATCCCATGACTTTTGTCACCTCAGTGTATATACTATTACAATGGTGGCATGATCATTAACTCGAAATTCGTTATAAAGTGCTGTACCAGGAATCTAGGATGAGGTGTTGCCTCACTATCTACCATTAAAAGAACAGAGACTGGAACAAGACTGCAGATTGTGTGATGCCTGGCATCTAATGTCTGACGTCTGACTCCCAACGCTAGATGCTTCACAACCCTGTGAGAAACTGACACACTTACATACATGATAGCGCATGTTTAGGAGTTTACAATTAGACGGCAAGCACATAAAAGTATTAGAAGGAATCTACATCTACATCTTCATGGATACTCTTAAAATCACAATGAAGTGACTAGCAGAGAGTTCATCGAGCCACCTTTGAGGGGGCATGTAAGACGGTGCTCGTCGGTTTCTTCGAGCTGACAGTCAGAGAAGAGTGGGGAAGTGGCCAATCCTACGCGTTGAAGTCGACTATTAGTCGGGAATTTGCCATAGACTAAAACATACCATTGTGCAGACACAGACGACGGTAAAAAGGGTGCGTGCACACACCCCCAAACCGTTCACCAGTTAATGTCAGTGTGCTGTAGCACCATGGGGTCGCAAGTGCTAGACAGCATAAACAAGCGATAATAATCTTTTGTACAGGGAGGACTGGTGACTGGAAGATCGACCCGAACGTAGCTGAGTTCTATGAAACAATTGGTGACGTGATACAATAATGCAGAAATAGGTGCCACATTGATCGGTGGATCGAGAGAAGCTGGTCGGAGGATATCTAAGAGACTGCGTGTTAAGGACTGGACCAGCCCCTGCCAGTGCCGCAACATAGTATGGACAAAGAGTGCAGAAGATCGTGCCCGCACGTTGACGAGTTCAGGGCCACCTTTTGCAGGAGGCAGTGTTAGAGTGTTGTAGCGGACTTTGAAAAGTGCCCCTGCTGACACGAAATATCCAAAGGCTGATTGGATGCGGCGGCCAAGGAGTAACGGCATAGGGAGGATCTGGGTGAATGTACCAGTTTAGGGGCGACATACATGTTGATATAGGACACATGTTGGTGTTGGTTTAAGTTACAGTGCACTTGACCGTGGATATGGTGCCAAATCGACTGCAAAAGGCGCCGGTAAGCGAGGGCCACTGTGCGGTGTGTGGAGCTCGTAAAATAGATACCCAAGTAAAGAAGTACCGACTGGGAGTGGGGTCGGCACCATAGCCGGGAGGCAGCGCCCAATGTGCATCATAGTCGATTTACGGAGATTAAGAGTGCTACCAAAAAGACGTCCATACTGGTGGATCCATTGGATGGCGTCATTGAGTTCCGTGGAGAAGCAGGTGAGAAAGAGGAGGTCGTCCGCATAAGCCCGGCAGTGAAAGGTGCAGCCACGTGAAGTGAGACCCTGCTGTCTAGAGGTAAGACCAGTGACGAGGGGCTCAAGTGCAATGACATGTAGTAAAGTAGACATAGGGCATTCCTGACGCACAGAGCGGCGTATAGGAATCGGTCCTCCAAGCCTTCCATTACTTGTACCATTGAGACCGCGGGAAGTAGTAACTGGCGAATGTCATCGACAAAGACTAATGGGAACCCCATACGTGTCGCCACCATGAGGAGAAATGGGCGTCGAACGCGATCAAAGACACTCGTGAAATCGATGGATACCAGTGCTGCACGAAGGCGACAAACTGCCGCCAGCGTGATGAGGTCACAGCATTCTCCTAGGGCTGTTTGTAAGGTGGTCCCACAACTACGTGCAGTCTGCTCCGGTGAAAGGACCGTAGGTGAGACGGTGCGTATGCGCGCTGCTAAGAGGTGTGCATAGATTTTATAGCCTGCATTCATTAATGTAAGGGGGCGATATGCAGAGACATGAGACCCTCCCTTCGGCTTAGGCACAGGTAGAAGAATGCCGGTGGTGAATTCAGGTGAAATTGGGAAGGTCGGAGTAAAGAGTTCCTGAATCATTTCCGTCCAGCGAGGAAGCATTAACGTGGTGAACGCCCGGTAAAACTCCACGGGGAGACCATCTAGTCCTGGTGATTTGTTCTGGGCCCCCTTGTCGATCACATGTACCACCTCTTCCGCGGTGATTGCAGACACCTTGGACGTTGACTCCACTACAGTGAGGGTCCGATCAGGGGAAGGACGGAGATCATCAGGAATTGGCGTTGCCATCGGTTCGTTGTCATAAAATTGGCAATAATGTTCAGCAAAGGCAGACACCACTGCCGCCTGTGTTGTGTGGTGAACGCCGTCGGAGGTCGTGATGTTGGGGACGAAAAGTTGACGTCGACGACGATGGTCGGATGCGGCATGGATTGTGGATGGTGTATCGTCGTGGAGGAGGTCCTGTCGTCGGGAACGCACCACAACACCATACAGTCATGCACGTTGGAGAGAGAGGAGACGAACTGTTGTACACGGTCGTTCCCTATGGGTTTCAGGTGATGGAGGGAGCGCATCGAGCTCACAGAGGACGGTGTAGTGAAAATTTGTGGTGTCTCGATGCCATGCTGCTGCTTCCTTGCCACATTGCATGAAGACCTTTCTGATCGCAGGTTTGGCACACTTGAGCCACCAATGGAACGTGGATGTGTTTTGCGGGAGGCGTCTTTTGCAAGACGCCCATGTAGTGACAATACATTGTTGGCAGTGTGGATCATTAAGGAGGGAGGTATTAAGTTTCCAGTAACCTCTGCTGCGCCATTCTGACTGAGGTGGCAAAGCCAGGGAGCAAATGACGGCGCAATGGTCCGAAAATGCAAGGGGCCATCGTTCTGCTTGGCAGACTTCGTTGCCAAGGTGGGCAGAGACATAAAACTGGTCCAGTCTGCTGGCAGAATGTGCTGTATAATGGGTAAATCCGGGGGTATTGCCATGAATTTTCTCCCAAACGTCCACGATATGAAAATCTTCGATTAAGGTGAGCAGCGCCGGGCATGGCGAATAACCAGGCATTTAGTCCTGAGGATGGACGACGCAGTTGAAATCGTCCTCCATGATAAGGCGATCATAGCGACCAGAAAACAGGGGCGCCACGTCATGTCCGAAAAAAGTGGACCACTGCCGACGGTTCGTGGAGACAGACGGAGTGTAGATATTGATGACGCGCGTGTCCAGAGGGAAGGATTGTCGTATCCTTGAGTGGGATTCCTTCGCGTATGTAGAAAGCCACTCCACGCCCTGATTGATCACATGTGGACGTGTATGAGTCATAGCCGTAGACTGGTGGTAGTGTGGCAACGAGTACTTCCTGAAGAAGGGCGACGTCGACGTCAGACGGCCGAAGCATGTCACACAGGAGCTGCAGCTTGGGTGTAGTGCCGATCATGTTGATGTTTAGTATGGCGAACCGGTACGTTTGTTACAGTGGTGGTGGACGCTCATCTACCATCACCAAGGGAAGTATGAGGAGGGCACGGACAGGAAGTCCCGTTCCATTAGCTGCAGTGCCTCGCTTTTGACGTTAACAGGCGGCCTCGTCCGGCGAAGGCAACTCATCCGGAGGAGGGGGCGTACCTTCCTCTTCGTCGTCGGCCCATGCTCCTGCGCCGCGGATCTGTCCAATGTCCATGGGAATTGCATCGTGGTGAGGGAGATCTGGAGCTGTCGGCGGGGAGACAGGCGTCTCAACCTGCGCACCGATCGTTTCGTTGTGCGTGGCGACCTCCATGGTGGTCCTGTCCTGCGAAACGTCTTGTTCATCGTGAAAGCTGTCCGCCGACCTCTGCATGGAAATGTCGGCTGGTTGGTTGTCGTCTTCGTCGCCATGGGTGGTGTCGCTTTGAGAGCCCGTGGGTGAACGGCGGCGGCGTTTGCGCCTACGTGGCGAGAGTTGTTTGCGCACGTGTTCCTCAGTGTCGGATGACGGCAAGGAGGAGCGTTGACCCGGATCGAAGGCGTCGGTGGGTACAATGAAATTGCCAAACAGTTGTTGTGAAGAAGTAGTGGTCTCCTCGGTGTCCTGTGCGGGAGCCTGTTCGGCGGCAAGTTTGTCAGGTGGGACGTCTGCATCGTCCGTTGGTGACTGGGACGGTGGGACGTGCCGATCGGAGGGACCGGGCGACGGACTGGACGAAACTGTAGAATGGCAAGAGCTGCTGCGTAAGTGACCGGTAGAGCGGTCATCATGGGTGTGACGGACACTTCCGCCAACGGGAGCTGCGCGACACGTCGTTGAATGCACTCAGACCGTAGACGACCTTTCCCGCAACCGGAACAGGTCCGAGGTTGGCAGTCGTACATTATAATGGCACGACAGCCTCCGATACGTAGATAGGAAGACACGTGTTTCTGCAACTCGATGCGGACCTGTCTGACACCGTTGAAAGCGGGATAGGTTTGAAATTTTACCGATCGTTCGGCATGTTCCAGAACGTTGCCATAGGGACGGAGCGTCGCGATGAGGACGTCTGCAGGTAGTTCGAACGTCAGTTCGAAGATCCTTATCGTTCGTGTTCCGAGACCTGCGTGATCGACGGTAACGGGTCAGACGTTGCCGTCGGAAAGACAGAAGCGCAGTCCAAGTTTTCTTGAAGAACCTTGTCGCACGCCGGATCGTTGATCATTTTGACGTAGACGGTACTGCTAACTGTGGACAAGTGGATATCAATTAGATCCGTTGGTGGTATTTTAACTTCATCGCGAATAAATCGTTCTACCTCCAGGGCCTTGGGTCGGGTGAAGTCGGAACAAAAGTTGAAACGTAATGTCTTCTTCCTATAGTTGTGCAGCGGCCGAAGTAAACACAGACACACGGTGCGCGCCTCCCCCGCAGCGCTCTGGCGCGTGACCACCTCGCAGCACTGCCGGTGGCAGACAGTTGTGAAGTACTGCTTTATTAGAACACAGGATATTGAACAGATCGGGATTCTTATCTCCCCAACCAAGCATAATCTCGCAAAATTCCGCTCTCTTGTCACAGCCCTCGTCGAACAACTATTACACATAATGTAGCTTCCAAGAGCGAAAAACCAGGCCGGCCGAAGTGGCCGAGCTGTTCTAGGCACTACAGTCTGGAACCGCGCGACCGCTACGGTCACAGGTTCGAATCCTGCCTCGGGCATGGATGAGTGTGATGTCCTTAGGTTAGTTAGGTTTAAGTAGTTCTAAGTTCTAGAGGACTGATGACCTCAGAAGTTAAGTCTCATTGTGCTCAGAGCCATTTGAACCATTTTCGAAAAACAAGCTCCCGTTTTAATCTGTCATTACCGTGTGAAGTGACAATCCCGTTTCCCTAGCAGCTTATCTTGTTGAGTTTGAACGGCTCTGTTCGAAGATGTGCTAAACAACATTTTCATTGTCTTCTAGTTTGGATGTTGAGGGTCTTCCAGACCGATTTACATCTTTCAAACTACCATTTGCCATTAATTTATTACGACAGTTTTCGATTGTCTTAAAGTTAAAGAGTTACACTCCTACCTCGGACTTGCCGCCACTGTCCGTGAACTATCACCAGCGACCGTTAAACGTTATACCTGGTGACAATCTTGGCTCTATCTTCTACTGTTGAGTAGATCACCCTCTGAAATCGTAAATGGCAAACTTCAAATGGTAAACTTAGTCAATGTCATTACACTTCAGCAAGAGTTGAGTCAAAATTAAAAATGGGTACTCACTTTAGAACCACCCTGAATACAATACACAATCGTTTCGCGATGTGTTTGTATATGGCAGCTACTTGCTGGCTCTTCAGTAGCGAAGGTGCAGAAACATCGTGGCCTTTTCGTAACTCATTATCTTCTACTCTGGTGGAACTCACAATTACACTACTGGCCATTAAAATTGCTACACCACGAAGGTGACGTGCTACAGACGGGAAATTTAACCGACAGGAACAAGATGCTGTGATATGCAAATGATCAGCTTTTCAGAGCATTCACACAAGGTTGGCGCCGGTGGCGACACCTACAGCGTGCTGACATGAGGAAAGTTTCCTACCGATTTCTCATACACAAACAGCAGTTGACCGGCGTTGCTGGTGAAACGTTGTTGTGTTGCCTCGTGTAAGGAGGAGAAATGCGTACCATCACGTTTCCGACTTTGATAATGGTCGGATTGTAGCCTATCGCGACTGCGATTTATCGTATAGCGACATTGCTGCTCGCGTTGGTCAAGATTCAATGACTGTTAGCAGAGTATGGAATCGGTGGGTTCAGGAGGATAATACGGCACACCGTGCTGGATCCCAACGGCATCGTATCACTAGCAGTCGAGATGACAGGCATCCTATCCGCATGGCTGTAACAGATCGTGCAGCCACGTCTCGATCCCTGAGTCAACAGATGGGGACGTTTGCAAGACAACAACCATCTGCACGAACAGTTCGACGACGTTCACAGCAGCATGGACTATCAGCTCGGAGACCATGGCTCCGGTAACCCTTGACGCTGCATCACAGACAGGAGCGCCTGCGATGGTGTACTTAATGACGAACTTGGGTGCACGAATGGCAAAACGTCATTTTCTCGGATGAATCCAGGTTCTGTTTACAGCATCATGATGGTCGCATCCGTGTTTGGTGACATGGCAGTGAACGCACATTGGAAGCGTGTATTCGTCATCGCCATACTGGCGTATCACCCGGCATGATGGTGTGGGGTGCCATTGGTTACACGTCTCGGTCATCTCTTGTTCGCATTGATGGCACTTTGAACAGTGGACGTTACATTTCAGATGTGTTACGACCCGTTGCTCTACCCTTCATTCGATTCCTTCGAAGCCCTACATTTCAGCAGGATAATGCACGACCGCATGTTGCAGGTCCTGTACGGGCCTTTCTGGATACAGAAATTGTTCGACTGCTGCTCTGGCCAGCACATTCTCCAGATCTCTCACCAATTGAAAAAGTCTGGTCAATGGTGGCCGAGCAACTGGCTTGTCACAATGCTCCAGTTACTACTCTTGATGAACTGTGATATCGTGTTGAAGCTGAATGGGCAGCTGTACCTGTACACGCCATCCAAGCTCTGTTTGACTCAATGCCCAGGCGTATCAAGGCCGTTATTACGGCCAGAGGTGGTTGTTCTGGGTACTGATTTCTCAGGATCTATGCTTCCAAAATGCGTGAAAATGTAATCACATGTCAGTTCTAGTATAATATATTTGTCCAATGAATACCCGTTTATCATCTGCATTTCTTCTTGGTGTAGCAATTTTAATAGTCAGTAGTGTAGATATAAATAGCGGCGCGAAACGTACAATAGCTCATACTCTGTGGTCCGAGCACGGGGCTCACAACCCGAACCACACGCCACTGTTATGCAGTAATGAAGGACTGGGTCCCTTACTTCGATTGTACATAATTCATTAAGATCAATCCAACACATTTATTTCAAATAATAAATGAAGTTACATTTGAATCTGCCTGACATTAAACAGGAATTAAAAAAAAAAACAATTTCAATATCAGCTGATTTAGTGCGTGAAGAGTGAGTTAAGCCAATAGCCAGGTAAACTAAATTTGAATGTCTGGCATTAACCAGGGATAAAAAAATATTTTTTTACATGTTTAAATTACAGCATTAAGGAATTCCAAATCTTTCCCTTTTCTAGGCGGAGGCTGAGCCAGAAACACAGAATGCGACAAAAACACAGATTTGCTGTGAAATCTTACAGGACACCCGGAAGCCATAACAGACAAGGGGGCGGCACCCACAAATAACACAGGCTAAGAGTCAGGCCGGGAGCACATCCTACGAGAACTTGTTCACATTACGCTCACCACAGACTGTAGACATTCCGGCCGAACATCCGCTTGCGGTGGCTGCCAGAAGGACGAAGCAACCAACAGGCCGACGCCGTGCTTCTCACACAGGCACCTCAATTTGTACAAACATCTAGGCCAACACCAACTCCGAACTCCCCTCTCACTGCGCGGCTTGGCAGAGTTTATACGAAATGCCTCCCATGCAACCAGTAACCGCCGCAGGAGTTTCACGATTCGCAAACAGCCCCAGCGCAACAGACGTCACACATGTGCTTACGCCCGAGCCACAACTCCACCAATCTTACCGGCCGCCCCAAACCGACTCCCTTTCGCCGTCCCGCGCGCCCCAGCCGAAAACGCAAAGATGCTCATCCCCGGGGACGCACCAAAGATAACAAGCCGATCGCTGATGATCGACCGGCGATCTGGCCCAGCCTCCCCCCCCCCCCCCCCTCTTAACGTAAAATCCCCGGGATGAGGTTACGCAAGCAGGAACATTGCTAAGCTTGATTTGTGGCCTGGAAAAAACTGCGGTGAAGAAACAGAAGCACACCATTAATCAATCACGCCGAGAAAAGCTAAGAGATTACTAAAATACTTCTTTTCGATTACAATTTTTCTTCTGTTTACCGTGTGTTGACCATGCGGAAGTTGTCACAAAATGTAATGAAATATAAGTGAAAAAAAAAATCAACTTACTTGCTGAAATAACAGCAGAATGGTTTCAATTAATGAGATTTCCGCTTTTCCACTGCCCTTACAAGAGTGCTTGCTTCAAGAAAGGGAGAGTAGCAAACAGCGCGCTTATAAGTTATAGCTTTTATTATAAACGATCTCATACAAGACGAACATAGAGAAACTTTCTCAGTTATTTCATTTAAGGAGCCAGCATTGCCTCGTACACTCATATGCAGATTACCGTCGGGTCTTTTAGTACATTAAGTCAAATGAACTTCGATCGTTCCTCCATTAACAGCATGTAACTTTTCACAGTACACTTTGTATTATCAGGTGGAGTCAAAGAACTCCTGCCGACCCGGAAGTCGACGTTAATCAGTATGAAGTGCGATGACCTTTCTTTCTTGCGTAGACCGCACAGTGGGAAGTGACACGTGGCAGCGTGTGCCTCGACGAATGGTAGCTCGTCACTAACAACAAAGTGTTGGTAACTTTGTGATTGCCGTTATTCTCCCAGCACTGTTACTTACACAGTTATTAGTGATCAGTGCGTAACTCACTGTTTTACATCAGCAGAAGGAACGATATAGAACATAATAAGAATTATTTTATTCCCGGGGGGAGAAATCATATGCGCACAAACAACGTGGCTTGAAATTCCGTCCATACGTTCTGGTTTTCCTAAGCGAATGTACAAGCACCTGTAGTTTTCTACTTTAGATCGGTTGTACCTGTTTCGCTATGAATGACTACAAAGTGAAAAATGCCATTAGACCACTACACATGCTGACTCAGGTGTGTGGTGTGGCTCCACTTACATGTGATAGTCAGACCTCTTCCGCACATAATATTTTCGATGCAAGTGTTCGGAGAAGTATTTCAATAGGGATAGCAGTTGTCTGGCTTATCTGCATAGTGGTGACTGGTTCATACTGTAGCTACGGACAGATAGCCTTACAACCAGATCTTAGACCTGCACCGGCAATAAAATTTTTGAATTTATTGTTTTCCGTCGTCAGCTGGGTAGAACCGGCTGTGATGCTGACAACATGTCTAGTTACTGCGAACGGGCATATAGGAGAAATTTTTGAACTTTTGCAATTAGCAGATGAATTGTTAGACAAGTGTGAGAAAAATTATTTCCAAAACCGATACCGTACAACGCGATTAATTGGAATTATTTTGCTAGTTCACCCTTTGGTGTACCTTGTCGTACCTGTAATGTACTTCACATATGACGTTTTCAGCTATGCTCAGTCAATGAGCATCCTCTTTTTTCTCCATATATTCTCGTTGGTTTGGCGAACACAATTCACCTGCATCGTCCTCATAGTACGAGACCGACTGGGCACCGTGAGTGTCCAGCTGCTGAGAAGCGTGTGGCCACGGATCGACAGAGAAGCAGACCTGGACGAGGCGGTGTCGAGAGCAGGGCTGCCCGCAGCGCCCCTAGCGGCGGCTGGGGAACTACGGCGTCTGCAACGAGTCCGCATGTCGCTCCACCGCTCCGCCTACCTGTGTGGCCGGCACTTTGGACCAGCCCTGCTACTGTCCGCCGTCAGCAGCTTCGGCACCATCGTCTGCGTGAGCTACGCGATAATAGCGACACCTGCAGCGAATCAGTACAGCCCGTTCCTGGTGTTGCGCTGCATTTGGCTGCTGATCGTACTGGAAAGCGTACTCGCTACTTGCTGGGCGTGCTCTTCTGCGGCCCATCGCGCTGTCAGAGTGTCTCTGTTACTGAGTAAAGTCCAAACACTTTTACAGCATAGAGAAGCATCTGATACTCTGCGGCTGGAAATCGGCCCTCTTCAATTTTCTGCTGCAGGTTTCTTCGATATAGCTTTGCCTCTCTTTGTGTCCATTGTTAGTGCTGCTGTTACCTATTTAGTGGTGCTCGTACAGTTTCCTACTGAAAACGCGACTTGAAGCTCTAACGACAGCTGGGAACTCCAAATGATTGTATCCTTCTCTCAAATACATATGTGATTTTAATTAGTACCTAAAAACTTTAGATTCACAATCACTGTCGCGCGTGTATTTGACAATATACCAAGAAACTTTGGCAGAATTCACTAGTTAAGAAGGTGGTAATCTTTAGTCAATCTGCCAAGAGGTAAATATCAACTATCCAACCAATAGTTGAATATATATTGATATTACTTTTTACTTTACTATTCCTTGAGGTGCAAGATATATTTCATAAGGTCTAGAGTATCTCTCTATTTCACCCCATTTTTGTGAAGAATCTTTGTTGTTGGTTATAGCACTAACTTTTAAAATCCTGAAAACAACAGTTTCACAAATTGTGCAGAAATTAAGAGAATATGTTTGTTTGTAAGTCAAATCTCTCTTTGATTAATTCCTTACTTATACCAGTTTTGTGGTTGCTGTTATCGGTGTATTTAATTGTTTGTTAATATTTCATACATAAGGCTAATAAAATTTGTAGATTGGTGTAGTTTACAAATTTGGTTTCAAAATGCAGTGGTTCCACTGTTCTGTAACCGTCTCCACTATTCTTGAATTTGTAACGAAACAATTACGGACTTGTGAAACTATTTTGATCAGAACTTCCTCCAATGTTACTGATGACTGTACTATTATAGTCACTGGGTACTGCTTGCAGAGAAAACAAATGAAACCTTTAAAGAAGTTCACAAATGGTCAATACGTAACAAAGTTGAACGCAAATAAGACAGATGTCATGAATTTAAGTTTGAAAAGGAAAAATAGTACTATTAAATCAAAAGTACACTGCGTAAGAAACAGGAAATTTCTAGGGATGACTGTTGATTTCATAGTTGAATATACTTCCAAACTGAATGTCATCAATATGTAGAGTGCTGTCATCAGTGTGTCATAACCAGTGTTTCTTCATAGCTTCATAGCGTTCATATTGTAGTGGACGACAGGTGAATGGAAGGAATGGACTGATTACGTGGCTAATCTTACAGTATTTACTAGAAAAGAAAAGTTTCTACAGCAATTATCAGGCGTCACGGTCCAGTTAAAAACACAATAAAATCAGGTGACTTTGCCAATTCAAAAATTTAAAAAATGCATTACGAACCATACTCCTCAACCAGCTCTTTCAGATATTTCTTCAAATTACAAATGGCACACATCAGTATGGTTATAATCTAACTAAAGATTGGCCCCAGCTGTTCTGCCCTGATAAGAAAACTGCCTCCGGAAGTACCTCACAAGCAGCTGACAGACACTTCACAATCACAGATGACACGGCAACTCTGCAGCTTTTGCAGGTAATGTCGGTGCTCTGGTAGACCTGCAGTTACAGGCCCAGTCGCCTAATAGTCGACTCGTCCGTCCAGCCCAGTCCACGAGACACGGCGCATGCCTCAGTGCCTTCGATCGAACAGTGGAAAACCACGCTCTGTGTCGCTCTACGCTACTGCTCAGCGCAGCCGCCAGTAAATGCAAATGCAGGCACAAAAGAAGCCAACAGTACATATACACTACAGTGGGATAGTCGTGGGATACTTGAATGTACATATACAAACGGTGGTAGTATCGCGTACACAACTATAAAATGGCAGTGCACTGGTGGAGATGTCATTTGTACTCACGTCATTCAAGGATCAAGATTTCTAGTTGCTTACAGCCGCAATACGGGAATTAACAGACTTTGAACGCGGAATTGTAGCAGGAGCTAGGCGCATAGGACTTCAGTATTTTGCGATCCACAGTCTCAAGAGTGTGCCGAGAATACCGACTTTCAGGCAGTACCTCTCACGACGGACAACAGAGTCGCCGATGACCTTCACTTAACGACCGAGAGCAACGGCGTTTGGCTAGAGCTCTCAGTCGTAACAGACGAGCAACACTGTGTGAAATTCTGCCTTGCGCATGGATGTGTGTGATGTCCTTAGGTTAGTTAGGTTTAAGTAGTTCTACGTTCTAGGGGATTGATGACCTCAGAAGTTAAGTCTCATAGTGCTCAGAGCCATTTGAACCATTTTGAACTGCGTGAAATTACTGCAGAAACAATGTGGCATGTACGACGAACGTTTCCGTTAGGAAAGAGCGGAGAAGTCTGGCATTAATGGGTTAAGGCAGCAGATTACCGACGCGAATACCTTTGCCTACAGCACGACATGGTCTGCAGCGCCTCTCCTGGATTCATAACCATATCCGTTGGACTCTTGATGAATGGAAAATCGTGGCCTGGTCATATGAGTCACGATTTCAGTTGGTAATAGCTTATGGTGGGGTTCGACTGTGGCGCTGACCCAACGAAGCCATGGATCCTGGTTGTACAGAATGCACTGTGGCTCCATAATGGTGTGGGCTATGTTTGCATGTAATATATATATATATATACAGGGTGTCACAGCTATCTTGTCCACCCAAAATATCTCTGGAACAATAACAGCTATTGGAAAACAACTTTCACCTGCGTCAATGTAGGGCTGAGGCCCATGAATGTACATATTTGGAAACATTCTAAAACGAAAGCATATGTGTTTTTTAACACAAACTTATGTTTTTTTAAATGGACCTCCTATATTTTTTCTTCAGCAATCCATAGCATGACAAAGCACATACACAATGGCATTGATTGCATCGCAATATTCCCATTACATCCCGAGATATTGAGACGCGAAGTTGACGCTTGAAACACCCGACATGCGCTGCTAGCGCACGTCCTGAGGCTCAGGACGTTAATGCAGGATGGCGAAGACCGTATTATTCGTTTAGGACCTCTTGATTAGTATGGACGTGTGATTACGCATGTCAATCACATCGCGATTACGGGCAGCATGGGGTTCTCGCCTGAGCCTCAGGACGTGCGCTAGCAGCGCATGTTGGGTGTTTCAAGCGTCAACTTCGCGTCTCAATATCTCGGGATGTAATGGGAATATTGCGATGCAATCAACACCATTGTGTATGTGCTTTGTCATGCTATGGATTGCTGAAGAAAAAATATAGGAGGTCCATTTAAAAAAACGTAAGTTTGTGTTAAAAACACATATGCTTTCGTTTTAGAATGTTTCCAAATATGTACATTCATGGGCTGTTATTGTTCCAGAGATATTTTGGGTGGACGACATAGCTGGGACACCCTATATATATATATATATATATATTTCACTATGCGACTTAACTTCTGAGGTCATCAGTTGCCTAGAACTTAGAACTAATTAAACCTAACTAACCTAAGGACATCACACACATCCATGCCCGAGGCAGGATTCGAACCTGCGACCGCAGCGGTCGCTCGGTTACAAACTGTAGCGCCCAGAACTGCATGTAATATAGTGGGTGCTGTGCTCCAATTGAACCGGTCATTGATTGTAAATGTTATATTCGGCTAGTTGGAGACCATTTGCAGCCGTTCATGTACTATATGTTCCCAAACAACGACAGAATTCTTATGGATGACTTGCAGCATGTCACTGGGCCACAACTGGTCACGACTTGTTTGAAGAACATTCTAGACAGTTCGAGAAAATGATTTGGCTACCCAGATCGCCCGACATGAATCCGATTGAACATTTATTGGACGTAATCGAAAGGTCAGTCTGTGCGCGAAGTCCTGCACTAGCTACAGTTTCGCAATTATGAACGGCTGTTGTGGTAGCATGGTTCAGTATTCCTGCAGGAGACATCCAACGACATGTTGAGTGCGGGCCACCGCGAGTTGCTGCACAACACCAGACAAAACGAGGTCCGACACGACGTTAGAGGTAACCCATAGCTTTAGTCACTTCAGTGTGTGTACTGACATGACTGTAGAGGTAACCCATAGCTTTAGTCACTTCAGTGTATGTACTGACACGACTTTAGAGGTAACCCATAGCTTTAGTCACTTCAGTGTATGTACTGACACGACTTTAGAGGTAACCCATAGCTTTAGTCACTTCAGTGTATGCACTGACACGACTTTAGAGGTAACCCACAGCTTTAGTCACTTCAGTGTATGTACTGACACGACTTTAGAGGTAACCCATAGCTTTAGTCACTTCAGTGTGTGTACTCTCCATTCTTAGCTATCGAATCTTGTCTAGGTAACAAAGGCTCAAATTACGAACATATTTTTCAAAGAACCGTAAGAATAATTCGAAAAATATTAATCAGGCCCATTGTAAAAATTTATTCCAAAATTTTAATACTTTTACCAATCACTCATTCACATCAAAAATAGTCTTGAGCAACACTGCACATGCAGTTCTGTCAACTCAGGAACAAGATACACACTGAATGTATGTGTGTTAAATCTTATGGGACTTAACTGCTAAGGTCGTCAGTCCCTAAGCTTACACACTACTTAACCTAAATTATCCTAAAGACAATCTCACACACCCATGCCCGAGGGAGGACTCCAACCTCCACCGGGACCAGCCGACACTGAATGTACATTTATCAAGAATGAGTAAACATGAAACTCTGCGAAGTAATGAAGTTATATTGTTAACTTTACAAGGAGATTACTGATATTACTGAAATGAATTTACTTAAATGGGCATTGAAAATGTACCTCCTTACCTATAAATTGTACGCAACAAACAACTACTTAGATAACATAGAGTAGGGATTTGCTAAAAAAATGTAACACTGATAAATGGCAATAATAATAAAACATTTCTGTCATTTCATACAACACGTTTGCACTATGATGTTTTCTTTTCTGTAAAACCCGACTGCCAAAGCTCTGCAATGTATAATACTAACTCCTTGTTCTGAGGTGAGCATGTCACTCATTACGGATGCACGGAACCAAACATCTTCGCTGTCGTCAGCTGATAATGTGTATAGAGCTACATTATGAAGCGTAGGTGTGCAGTGTGTGTAGTATCTGTAGGAATTGGTAGCGAGAAATGATTACACAGGGTAGCACTAGCATTTTCCGCTGCTAATTAATTTTTTTACAAAACTGAATTGTAGACTAGGAAGAAAGTGAATAGGGTTGCAATGTTTTAAAGAGTCTGACCTTGTGTGCAGAAGAATGGAGGATCCTGTCTTCATATGATTTAGGTTTCCAATGGTTTCGCTAAGTTACTTCGGGCAAAGTCTGGTATGATACTTACTAAAAGACTACAGTCGACTATCTGAACCATCCTTATCAAACTAGACCTGTAATTATGTAAATAGCTATATTAATGTTTTCCCACAAGTTCTTAAACTATAATGCCATGACAAGTCCATCAGCCTTGTAAAACTGATCCACGTATGAATAAAACTAGTGCTACTCATATACATTTGGAAGTTATGCTACAGTAGTACTTTTCTAATGATACTACCTATAAAATCCAATAAATTTCTTATAAATACAAGGTCGTTCTGTGAGAATGTTAGTATAAAGACAAATAAGAGTACTGCAGAGTGTTAAGGTATACAGATGGAAAACGGTTTACATCAAACTGAAATAATATTAAAAGTGAGAAGTCCAGATTTATTCTATAACATTAATAACTATTCACAGGGAAGGATACGACACAACAAATAAAGAAAATTGAAAATTAAATTACCTTCTCCACAGTTCGATATTATCGGTTTTTATTTCAGAATTACCTATGTATTTTGCTTTTGATTTTCTTATGGTCGTAGTATTATTAAACTGGAATTAACGAATTAGGTGTAATATAATGGACTCCTACGGAGTATTTTGTTTAACGCTGTGGAGTATATTCCCTTGAGTTATTTAATGGCTGCTATATATCGGCACCGAATAAATTCTGGTGTGCGATTCCACTCGTCGGCTTTGAGCAATGACGTCGTACTTCAAGGCAGAGACACTACGTATAGACAGTCGATGAATGCAACGGATATACTCGTAAACAAACGAACGTAGCATAGGATAAAATTACAATCACATTTACTTAGTCATGAATCTTAGAGAAACGAACTAATGACAACTAAAATAATTAAGAACAAGAAGTAAAAACAAATTTTCATGTCTGGTTGGGAGCATTCTCGTAATTTTTGCGGTTAGAAAAGCACAGAGAACCTGTAAATTGCATTACAGTAAAGCGCATATCATAAAATAGCGTTAATTCTATATAAATTATTGAATCTAACGGAAGAAGCGCAGAAAAGTGGGAATTTTGGGCGGGAGGCACTAAAATGCATCAGAAAAACGGAAAAATTAAATGAATGACAACAAATACAAAACAGTAGCATAAAATGCAGAAAAATCGACACACTAAATTCTAAAAGAAAAGCCAGTACATGACAAACGAATATCTAAAAAAATTACAGCAATCGTTAACTAGAATTAGCCTCTGTAGCTAAATTTCAGTTACATGTTCCAACCGCTCCGTGAGTCATACGTAAATTATTTCTGCAGTTGTATGGACTGGAACGTAATACCATTTCTACATTTATAATTGCTGCTGTGTATAAAAAAACTGGAACCGGTAACTAGAACTGACCTTCTGTATAGGTCAATCCTAGTACCGATTCTAGTATTAGTAATCTTCTTGCAGTAGTTCAGAGAGCAGAAATCATCTTAGCTTACATTTTAGTGCACACACGTGCTGAAAAAACGATCCAATTAATGAATTATCGAATAGCTGCAATCGGTAACTAGAATTGACGTAAATAGGAGCTTACCGATTCCAACTTTTCGATGGTTCATAGTTCTGGACATTTTTGCAATAAACATGTGGACTATGTTTTTGTAGGATTTCTTATTTATCTCAGAACTACAACGAAAAAGTAATAAATATTGTAGATACAGCTTCCAAATTTTTCTATTTTTCAAAATACTGAAGATAGTAATAACATATGCAGAAATCTTGTAAAACTTCAGTGTATACACTTTTTATTAAAACGACCTAAATAACGAACAGTGGAATGGTTGGAAACGGTAACTAAAATTATCCTGTTTAGGTCAGTTCCAGTTTCCGATTCCAGTATTTGTTATACCCTAATTTTTGGCAATTTTCGCTACTTGCGCATTCGTCCCGTTAAATTTAACAATTAGTATTAAAAGTTAACGCTGATTCATAATATTATGATTTCATCATGCGCTATAACGTATAGGATTTAAAGGTTCCCTATGCTTTTCTTACTCGCATAAATTACGATAGTAATTTATTTCAGAGATGTATACTTCTATTTTCCTGTTCTTATTTATTTTCGTTACCTATAATTCTTGTCGGTATAATTTCTGGCTAAGTAATTAATTACGTGAACTGTGTTTGTAATTTTACATTCGTTTGTTTACGAATATGATCAGTTACTTTCAAAGATTGCCTCTATGTAGCGCCTCTGCGTTAGTTATGACTTCATTGCTCAGAGCCGACGAGTGGAAACGCACACTAGAATTGACCCTCTGTACCTACGACTGCATTTCTGTTTCGTCCTACTGCCTAAACAATGTCATTAAGTCAGTGATAACATATGCGCGACGACTGCAGTGTTGTTTTTACTGTTAATGGTAAGTCAGAATTTTATTTGTGTCTGCTGAACCGTCCATGCTGCATTGCTGCAATTAGAAGCAAACTGTATCTTACTATATGCGTCGGTGTCTTATCAAGCAGTCTTCAGCACTGTTGCTAGAACTTGTTAAGCCAAGTCTGGATTAAATATTTAAAATTATGTTTAAATTTTGATGGTGAAGTGATTACATACAGTGTGCATTCTCCACACATGCATGCTTAACTGCTTCACTTCGGGAGGACGACGGTTCAATCCCGCGTCCGGCCATCCTGATTTAGGTTTTCCGTGATTTCCCTAAATCGCTCCAGGTAAATGCCGGGATGGTTCCTCTGAAAGGGCACGGCCGACTTCCTTCCCAATCCTTCCCTAATCCGATGAGACCGATGACCACGCTGTCTGGTCTCCTTCCCCAAACCAACCAACCAACCAACTGCTTCACCAGGGGTTCCGTTGCTCTGTAAGTTCTATATGTTCCGTGAGCCACCCTTCTCCTATCTCTGTAAGTATTAAAGGATGTGCTGAGTAATTTGAATTTGTTTGTCTATTGAGTACATGGAATAAGATCCTGACACAGCAGATTAGGAATTTAGTGCAATGGTTACATCATATCTGAGTTAGTGGTCTGAAATTGCATATGGTTCTACATTATTCATGTTGCTAGAACTTGTTAAGGGAGTAGGACGTCAAACGGGCCGACTTGGAGCAGGAGAGGCACCACAGGACATTTTAATTTCCACTGTCTATACCTTTACAAATAAATTTACAGGACTTTGTCAGCATGACCAGCAAGGATTCAGGATTCACGCTCATAGCAGTGGCAGCTCCCGAAAATGACAAAATAATTTTTTTTATATGTGAAATTTCATCATTTTTTCAGCTACTGTTGGCAGAATTTGATGCTATAGGTACACTTTTCTTCATAAGTAGGAGAGACTCTTCGATGAATTTTGCACAGCATGCAAACCATACTTACAGGTGTATGAAAAAATGAATGAGCTGTTACATTTTAAACTTCATGTTTAGAAAAAAACTCAAATTTTATAGTTAATTATGTCAATTTTTACCACAGTTTTTAACAGATTTGGAAAATTCTAGAGTTTCATACGCCTGTAACTATGGTTCTTATGCTGTGCAAAATTCATCGAAATATCTCTCCTAGTTGTGAAGAAAAGTGTACCTATAGGAACAAATGCAGCCAATAATAAGTGAAAAACTGATGAAATTTCCGATATAAGAAAAAATTATTTTGTTGCGTTTTTGGACTTCCACTGCTATGGGTGTGAATCCAGAATCCTTCCTGGTCATGCTGAAAACGTTTTATAAATTTATTTGTAAAAGTATAGAAAGTGGAAATTAAAATGTCCTGTAGTGCCTCTCCCGCTCCAAGTCAGCCCGTTTGACGTCCTACCTCCCTTAAGCCAAGTCTGGAATAAATATTTAAAATTACATTTTAATAGGTAAAATCCCTAACTGAAACCTAATGCATTTTGGCCCACTGCATCCACTCTTGTTCTCATTCTCAGCTGAAGCAACCACTAATTAAAATAGCTCTATAGTTTTTTTTTATACAAGATCCACTGTTAAAATACACGCGAAATAACAGTACACTGACCATGGGAATCCAGACTCCTGTTCAATCATGATGAAAGGAAAAACTTCTTTCCTATCTCTAACAACTTAAGAAATTAGCGGCAAGGTCATAAGAAATAATAAATGATAAATTATTTGCGACACTCCTCTGATCATATCGCACATCATGGCGCCCTTCAGCTGTTAAAGAGGTAACTGAACCCACATTCTACTCATTCCACTCAAATTTAGTGCACAGAAATATGCTCACCTTAATCATATTCACACTATTACTGACTCTTGGTTGTGATAATCAATGGTGAAGTGATTACATATAGTGTGCGTTCTCCACACATGCATGCTTAACTGCTCACCAGGGGTTCCGTTGCTCTGTAAGTTCTATATGTTCCGTGAGCTATCCTTCTCCAGTCTCTGTAAGTATTAAAGGATGTGCTGGGTAGTTTGAATTTGTCTGTCTATTGAGTACATGGCATAAGATCCTGACGCAGCAGATTAGGAATTTAGTGCCATGGTTACATCATATCTGAGTTAGTGATCTGAAATTGCATATGGTTCTTCATTATTAATTTGGAATTCACTATGATAAATGTTGGATAGAAGGTTGCTACTTTAGAAGACCTATTACAGAGTGTTGAAACAAGTAAGATGGTTACATTGGAAAACAAATACGATGTATGATCTAAATTAAACTTAATGCAAGACTTACTTATAGGCATGGATCAAGGTCTGGTATCTATTTATGTTTATTCTATTAAAAGCAGACGGATGAAATATTGTAAATCAAAGTTAAAACGTTTGATCAAAAGCCATTCTTTACTAATCCATATCTTACTGCATGGTCAAAGACAACATTAGAGAGTTTAAGTGAAAGATTGTTAGCACTTTTATACCCAGTAAAACAAACCTCTTCATGTTCTTGCTAAAAAGGACAGATATGACCAAATTGTTATTAAAATGAGGTAAACGTATTTCGCCATATTACCACAGGGAGACACACAAGAAAAAATGGAAGTGCTATAGCAAAAGTTTAAATATGTAGAATGTTCCATTTGTTTTTGTTTTTTTCTGACACATGGCTATGAGTAACTGAAAGCGGGGCTGAACAGAAAATACACTACTTTTATGTTTGCTGATAAGGGCTAGTAATTCACAAAAATACAATTTGTGCAAAATGTATGTCTCTGGATATCCATGTGTACACATATTGTAGGTGGATAGGGCGGTTAATTGGTGGTTTGTATCCATTAGAGATACTTTATACAATGAATTGGAAAATAATGTTGAAACAGAAAGAAGAAAACTTTATTGTAAAAACAGGAAATAGCGGTAATGTCTCACGTGGTTGATTTGTCACTGAAATCCACTCTCGAACCACATCTTGATATTTTGTGCTGACCTGTGGGTGATCAAGAATGCACTGTAAGATTTGAAATCTGAAATTGCTTTACACGAATTGCAATGTTTGTACCAGAGAGATGAATTACTCCAGATCATTCGTGGTGCTATCATTCTCCTACAGACACCGGTGAAGGAGGTGATTTTCTCCTGGGTATCGAGGGAAATGTGACGGTGGGGAGAGCAGCAAATACAGCCCGGCAACACACCACAGTTGTCGCTCTCATTCCCTCTAACAGGCTGATTTTTCTTGGGTAAAGGCGGTCAGTGAAGCCGACAATCCGAACGTGTTGTGTTTCTTGCCAACATCATACGAGATACGATTTTGTCCCCATTCATCTTCGAATAGGATACTGTCCATAGATATATGCATCTCACCTCTGACAAGAAGTCACATTGGAATACAGTTGTCGTGGGGTAGCTTCCTCAGTGCACAAAATTTTATACTGCTGTACTTAATATGTCAGCAAAAGAGTGGCACATTAAGCGATATACGTCGTATGTCAGAAAATAAGTTGTTTGGCGTCCAAATTTCCACTATATTCTTTGGGCGAAGATTTTAGAACGTCTCAAGACAGAAGGTTCATTCTATTAATTTCACCATCAACCAACAACACATTCAGATTGAACTGTTTTCATAGAATTTTTAATATAATTTATATCAGAAACTAACGACTTCGTCATTTAGCTCTCAAAAATAACAAATGCAATCCAGTCCAGTAAATGACACGTACCCAGTAACATCAGCGATGAAAAATTTTGTATAAGCTGCCAGGAAAAAAAAAAAAACGCACCACGAAGTGATTATCGGAAAGGGACCGATATCGGTAGATCTGACGAAAATATTGCACACACAAACAAATAATTACATTCTCAGATTTGTTAAAGAGAAAGAGCTCTACAAATTGAGCATTGAGCAAATTGAACATTGGTTCTCGTATGGCCCTTCTGCAACCTGTTATTCGTCTTGGTATTGTTTGATAAAGTTGTTGGATTTCCTCCTCAGAGATATCGAGCCATATTCTGTCCAAATGCGGGTTAGATCTTCAAAATCTCGAGCTGCCCGATGGCTCCTGCTCTTAATGCTCCAGTCCTTACCAAATTGGGAGATATCCGGAGACCTCGTTGGGCAGGTAGGGTTTGGGAAGCACGAGGACAAGCAGCAGAAACCCTTTCTGTGTGTAGGCAGCAATTATTTTGCTGAAATGTGAGCCGAGAAAGCTTACCATGAAAGGTAACGAAACACGGCGTAGAATTTCGTCGACGTATCGCTTTGTTGTAAGGATGCCACAGATAACAATCGAAGAGGTCCTGTTATGAAATGAAATGGTACTTCAGATCATGACTCCTGGTTTTCGGGCTGTATGGTGGGTGACAGTCAAGCTGATATCGGGGCTTTATTAGAAATGGGACCCATCACTGTAGAGAATTCTACTCCAGGTCGAAGATGTGTCTTGAGACGCCCTGGGCAACGGTGGGTTACTAACCAGACAGTTGCCTGCCATACAGCCTGACAGTCAAGAGTGGTGGTTTGCGATACCGTTTCTTTTCATAGATGAACTCATTTTTCTGCGTCCGAGACACTCTCACAGCGCAGCAGTACGTCAACTACACTACTGGCCATTAAAATTGCTACACCAAGAAGAAATGCAGATGATAAACGGGTATTCATTGGACAAATATATTATACTAGAACTGACATGTGATTATATTTCACGCAGTTTGGGTGCATAGATCCTGAGAAATCAGTGCCGGCCGGAGTGGCCGTACGGTTCTAGGCGCTACAGTCTGGAGCCGAGCGACCGCTACGGTCGCAGGTTCGAATCCTGCCTCGGGAATGGATGTGTGTGATGTCCTTAGGTTAGTTAGGTTTAATTAGTTCTAAGTTCTAGGCGACTGATGACCTCAGAAGTTAAGTCGCATAGTGCTCAGAGCCATTTGAACCATTTGAGAAATCAGTACTCAGAACAACCACCTCTGGCCCTAATAACGGCCTTGATACGTCTGAGCATTGAGTCAAACAGACCTTGGATGGCGTGTACAGGTACAGCTGCCCATGCAGCTTCGACACGATACCACAGTTCATCAACAGTAGTGACTGGCGTATTGTGACGAGCCAGTTGCTCGGCCACCATTGACCAGACGTTTTC
Organism: Schistocerca americana; assembly: GCF_021461395.2. NCBI lineage: Eukaryota > Metazoa > Arthropoda > Insecta > Orthoptera > Acrididae > Schistocerca > Schistocerca americana. Next base: position 195,146,935 of record NC_060119.1, read on the forward strand.
AGTTGGTGAGAGATCTGAAGAATGTGCTGGCCAGGGCAGCAGTCGAACATTTTCTGTATCCAGAAAGGTCCGCACAGGACCTGAAACTCGCGGTCGTGCATTATCCTGCTGAAATGTAGGGTTTCGCAGGGATCGAATGAAGGGTAGCGCCACGGACCGTAACACATCTGAAATGTAACGTCCACTGTTCAAAGTGCCATCAATGCGAACAAGATGGTGACCGAGACGCGTAACCAATGGCACCCCATACCATCACGCCGGGTGATACGCCAGTATGGCGATGACGAATACACGCTTCCAATGTGCGTTCACCGCGATGTCGCCAAACACGGATGCGACCATCATGATGCTGTAAACAGAACCTGGATTCATCCTAGAAAATGACGTTTGTCCATTCGTGCACCCAGGTTCGTCGTTGAATACACCATCGCAGGCGCTCCTGTCTGTGATGCAGCGTCAAGGGTAACCGTAGCTCTGGTCTCCGAGCTGATAGTCTATGCTCCTGCAAACGTCGTCGAACTGTTCGTGCAGATGGTTGTTGTCTTGCAAACGTCCCCATCTGTTGACTCAGGGATCGATACATGGCTGCACGATCCGTTACAGCCATGCGGACAAGATGTCTGTCATCTCGACTGCTAGTGATACGAGGCCATTGGGATCCAGCACGGCGTTCCATATTAGCCTCCTGAGCCCACTAATTCCATATTCTGCTAACAGTCATTGGATCTCGACCAATGCGAGCAGCAGTGTCGCGATACGATAAACCGCAATCGCGATAGGCTACAATCCGACCTTTATCAAAGTCGGAAACGTGATGGTACGCATTTCTCCTCCTTACACGAGGCATCACAACAACGTTTCGCCAGGCAACGCCGGTCAACTGCTGTTTGTGTATGAGAAATCGGTCGGAAACTTTCCTCATGTCAGCACGTTGTAGGTGTCGCCACCGGCGCCAATCTTTGGTGAATGATCTGAAAAGCTAATCATTTGCATATCACAGCATCTTGTTCCTGTCGGTTAAATTTCGCGTCTGTAGCACGTCACCTTCATGGTGTAGCAATTTTAATTGCAAGTAGTGTATATTCTGTGCCCTGTTTTGTTACCCTTCATGGCAAGTCATTCTGGGCTTACACTTCAGTAAGATGATGCCCGCCGACGCAGAGTATGAGTTTCTACTGCTTGCCAAACCCTATCTCGGCCAACAGGGTCGCCGGATTTTTCCCCAGTTAGAGAGTGTTTGGAGCATTATGGGCATAGTCCTTCAACAAGCTCAAGATTTTGGCGAACTAAAGCGCCAATTGGTGACAATTTGGCACTATGTATCTCAGCGCAGAGATACTGCTTGCTTATGGGTCTGAAGTGGACCAGTGCGTTCTTGACTTTAATAAAGCATCCAGTTTTTCTGAAACTGTAATGATTTGTTTGGCTGTACATGTGCAACACTTCTACAGATAACCGTCTCATTTGGATAGTTCTTTCATGGTGTGTCGTTTTTTATCTCTGAGTGTATTAGGATGAACCACCAAATGGGGCGCTAGTATTAAATTCCTCGTGATACAGATTCTGTTGATAGAGTTTTTGTTATTGACGAGATGAGATGACGCTACGAGGAAAAATTCCAAGTTGCGAAATGACCTGTGGAGAATGAAGAGCGGCTGGTCCTGGCGGAGGTTCGAGTCCTCCCTCGGGCATGGGCGTGTGTGTTTGCCCTTAGGATAATTTAGGTTAAGTAGTGTGTAAGCTTAGGGACTGATGACCATAGCAGTTAAGTCCCACAAGATTTCAGACACATTTGAATTTTTTTTTTTTTTTTTTGATAGTGGAGAAGGTATACAGATACTGTAATGGTGGGATAAGAGGAGTAGGTGTGTGAAGAGGACGGAAACAACGTTTAATGGGAGCTGACTTCATGGTAGATGTCACGATGCGGGACGAGGAATCTCTTGAAGGCGCCTTGTGATTGCGAAAGTCTTAGGCTGTAAGTTGGAAGCTGCGTATTACAAAACGTATTTACGTAACAATGTTTCTTATTGCCGTCACTGTATATCTTATACATTTTAGCAATAGAATGAATTATTATTTTTAAGTTTCTACAAGAAACCTGTGTCTCAGTGTATTACTAGCAATGTGAAAGCAAATGATCTAAATTATTATGATTACGGTGTAGCCCTCGTATTTTGAGCCTTTACCATCCTACTCTTGAATTCCAGCGTAACTGCGTAAATTACATTCAGTATGTATGATGCTAATCGTCCTAATCTAAAACTGACCATTTATAAATTAAACTGAATACAAAAAATAGAATGTCTTCCTTCTCAAACAGTCACAACACACAGGTTAACAATCGTGTACCGAATGTGTCCTATTAGAAAATGCTTCTTAATTATGCGAAAAATTTAGAAATGAATACATTTCCCTAACTCCACCTCACTAAGTTTGTTTACGCCCCACGAACGTCTTTCCTGTGCAACGGACAACTCAGCTTCGCTCTGTTCTGCTTTCCTGCGTAATATGAAATACTGCACTGCATGTTCCTGAGAGGAATTACTGTGTGGCTGTTTGCCTCCTTCTTTACTTTAAGCTGTTTCCAAATAAGAATTTGCTACCTTTTCAAAATGCAGCTCGCCTTTCATGTAATAGTGCAAGACGTGACAGCACAGACCTGACAAAATTTACTTTTAAACTGTGAGGAGAAACTTATTGAAATATTGGCAAATTGTATTAACATCATTTTTAATGTCATAGAAATGGGTCATATTAACTTCGAAGGTGTGCTCTACCTTAGTATTCTCACGACTGGTGTAAACTGATCAGAACAGACATTATTTGAGTTACATGGAATTTGGTCTTTGCTTTTCTTATGAAATACCTTTAACTGAAAGCGGAGGATAAAGAATAGTTATTAATACTCTGTACGCATGAGCGATAATTTGCCCTGGTGATCGGAATGCAGTCTTTGCACAACAATAATTCGCGGTTAGCGCTTGCAGCCGGTAAGCGCTTTGTGTGTTACTCTTAAAACATCTTGAAAACCAGCCTCTACCCTCAGTCACACTGGGGAGCGTCTCAAACAAAACTCATTCTCGTTTGCTACGTCCAGCATCAAGGCACCTGGCTCACCGACCACTCAACACTCTCTTTTATAGCAGATTAACTGTGACATCATCTACTACCAGCACAACCTCTGCTAGTCAAAGGGTAACATATCACTCATGTGTTCAGACATCCAAAGACGCTCATAATGGAAAATGTTCCAAGCTAAACTGCCGTTTCTCAAGCTATACAAAACTTGCAAAAGCATGCAAAGGAAGTGAAGACACAAGGCAGATGGGATGTGTTGACAGTGTACCACTGCCACAAATCAGGGGAGAAACAGAGGTATTTCTTTCACCCAACTTGCAGGATTCACAGCACAGTATGGACCATGAACTTGGTGATGTAGCAGAAAATTTGTATAAGGGACGGTAACCGAAGGCATAAAGTTAGATGGAGCGTATGATATTGCAGGATTTTGAGCAGTCCCCTCGGCTCTACTGAGTTACATCTACCTAGCCCGCCTGGTTAGCCATGCGGTGTAACACACGGCTTTTCGAATTGGGAAGGAGAGCCTCGTCCCCGGCACGAATCCGCCCGGTGGACTTGTGTCGAGGTCCGGTGAGCCGGCCAGTCTGTAGATGGTTTTTAGGCGGTTTTCCATCTGCCTCGGCGAATGCGGGCTGGTTCCCCTTATTCCACCTCAGCTACACTATGTCGACGATTGGTGTGCAAACAAGTTCCCCACGTACGGGTACACCACCATTACTCTACCACACCAACATGGGGGTTACACTCGTCTGGTGTGAGACGTTCCCGGGGAGGGGGGTTGGGGAGGGGGGGTGTCGACCGGGGGCCGAACCGCACAGTATCCCTGAAAGAGTGGTTCGGTGTGGGGTGGCGGAGGGGTGAAGTGGACTACGGTAGCCGTCGTGGGGTTGTGGACCACTGCGGCTGCGGCAGGGACGGAGCCTCTCCTTCGTTTCTCGGTCCCCGGTTAACATACAATACAATATACTACTTCTACCTAACTATTTGGAATCATTCAACTAACTCAATGAAATTCCGAAGACTAAATCACCCTTTTGCATTCCAGTCTAACGCTCAGTCGCTCACGTTCTCGATATCGAGAGGATATTAAAGCCTGACCTTCCATCATTTACTTGTCTCTTTCCCTAGTATCTAGCACGACATAATTATGAAAGCCAAACAAATGAAACAAACAAGCCTTGTAACTGATCTCTGTCGCAAAGAAACTCATGTAATACGTAGCGGCTTTTTCTATACTCTATGGCTACAGGATAAGGATGGATATCGTCTAACACAGGCTGTCCACTTGTATACTCCTTAATACGCATGTGAATGACTAAGGAACAACTTTTTGTTAAGTAATTGAGATGTGTTTCATTTCTGATTTCACAGAGAAAATGACTGCTGTCTAATCAAAATAGAAGCACTCATTTGCGATACAAGTGCATATACTGTCGCCTTTTGTGTAATTACTTTTGTGGCTCATACAAACATCGCGGATCCAGAGTAGCACGCTGCTTGGAATCGCACATTTTACTCTATAGATTCGCTGTAGACGGTCTGTCTGTGAGGCTGCCGAGATGTAAAAGGTAGCTGCAACAGACGTGCAGAATGCAGGCGTACAGCATGCGGCTTGGACTATTTTTAGTAAAGGTGTCATGCTATCAATGGCTGAAATGCTTGAACAGTCCAACTGGCGTAAAAGGAGTAGAGAGCTGTCACCAAATGTGAGTGTAGGATAGTAGTAAGCAACTGGAATTAGCTGGTTTTAAGAGATACTCCTAAAGATTGAAGAAGAACTAAAAATACAACCTCCCTTTTAATTTTTAGATATTCAGTTTCTTCTGCACGACACGCCACTCAGTAATACCTTACCAGAGAGAATGTAAGAGAAAAAATTACCCTCACAATCGTCTTTGAGTAAGTTCAAACCAATATTGAACTCTAATGATTAATTGTTCGGTGTTCCACACAAAGAATTTCACATCATTAGCATGTTGGATAGCTGCTAACGTCACGTAATTACATTTACAGAATAGGTCTAAAATGATTGTCAGTTATTCATGACCACAGATGTACTGTTCGAGCTGAGATAAAGATTAGATTTTTAAAGTGTGCCATAGCAAGAAAGGAGAGGAAACTGGGAAGATTTTTTTAAGTTAAAGTGGCTGAAATAGTACATTTCCCTGTGAAATACACGCCATACAACCCATGGAGTGGAACATATTGCTGTGCATAGCCCAAGAACAGGATCCAAACTATAAGGAAAGCAAAAAGACGCTTCAGAATTGTTAACAATAGGCCATCTGACAGCGGCGTTTGTGACTAGGTGGCTTAGTGCGGAGCAGTTGATGAAACAAAATAAATAGTGTTTCAAAGAGATTCGTCCATTTACAGAGGACTATATCTTCTACACCAATGTGAATAGACAGTTGGCGCAAATTGTAATTTAGATATCAAAACGGAAGGTTCTTATATTCAAAACTACCATCCGTTTTTGTGATGGGATATCTTTAACATGTGTACACATGCAACCTTGGGCTGCTTTTCAAAGATAAGATTAGGAACAAAACTGTCATTTATGTTTTACAAATGTTCTGTGTTTATTAATCCATCGCAGATGTGCCTTCGGCCGGTTCCACATCAAACATTCAGACTACAAACAAACTAGTCCTACAGTTTTTTGAAGATTTCAGTAGTTAGTGCGTTCAAAGCTGTTGCTGCACAATGACACAGTTCACCCAATTTTATTGGAATGGGCGGCCGATAGTGCAAGCGTTTGACAAACCCAAGAAACTGGATGAAATTCACGCCACACAGTTCTAACTGAACTGCATGTGTTGAAACGAAGACCACAGAGTAGATTTAGTTGCCGTGTTAGGGCCACCTCGACTCTACATTCGTTGGGGGATTAACGAGGGAGAGACTAAGCTAGAGGCTAGGCAGGTCTCTACCGAGAACCACATGAGCTGGCAGCTCCTGACTGGGGCCCAGGTAAAGTTCTAGCGTAATGTGTACGTTAAAGTTCACGTTAAGTTCCTGTCTTCATTTGTGTAAGATATAATCTTGTCAAATCGAAAGAATGGTTTTGAAGCTTCTTGTATATTAAATGCAGCAAACGTGAACTGTTCGTAGCTGTTCTGTTAAATGTTTTCATAGTAATTAACATGATTAAGAATCAGGCATTAGTCTGAAACTGAACTTTGTACTGGAAACCAGTCAGCAGTAAACTTAAGTGTAAATGTAAGTGAGGCAAAAATTAAGAACTATGAAATTCGTATGTTTTGTTCTGTGATTTATGTAGAGAGTTTCAGCATTCAAAATATATGATGATGAGTCGAAATTAATATTAATGGGTTATAGAATCTCCTTCTTTCAGTTGACGTACTGAACGTTTTGCACACAGAAACGCAAATGCAGTTTTCAGCGAGCTACATGGTGAAGTAAATTAAATGTCCGTATTTCCTCGGTCTGTAGCACTACAGACTAAAATAAAGCAGACGAGTTTCGATCGCTGTTACATTAGCGATATTAAGTGCAGGCCAGGTCAAATATGCGCCAGTACATCGAATACCTGTCAAGATGGAAGACAGACGTAGCTGAGGCCGTACTTACAATACAAATGTGTTGTTAAGTGAATCTTGTTTCTTAATGAATAGTCGTGTGAAACTTTACAACCAAGTGGCTGGACGTGTTTTTGTATGAGACAAAAGATAATTTATATCCGTTTACATGTAACAGTGGAAGGCATGATAATTGTTTTAGAGAGATGAGAGAATTTACCATATCACAGCTTATTGTAGACATCTTTTAGGGCTTTTAAGCAACAGATAATGGATGGGTATAGATTTAGACTCGCTGTTAGGCGTTTATTTGTGGTGAGCCAAACGTGTGGACTCGCACCAGTGACGTGCAGTGCGGAACGAAAAACAGTTAAACGAGCAGGAGGCCGTCTGGCATGGATAATTGATCCCTTCTGCAGCCTGCTGTGGCTAACTGCAGTACTGGTTGTTGGAATAAACGGCACATACAGCGTCATTAAAACAGGCCAACAACCTGACCTCCCACTGCTAATCTCTGTTACGAACGTACTTTCCTCTTTGCTCACATGTCTAGAGCCTGCTGCAATACTGACCACTTGTCTGTTCACAGGACACAGATACTTAGTGCAAGCAATTGACCACCTAGAACTGGTAGATGCATTACTTGCCCGTTGCAAAAACTCTGACGGCATGACACAGTACAGCAAAACCCGAAAAACAGCGAACTTGTTAACGTATGTCCTAGTAGTTCTCGCAGGTGGGCCCACTGCCTGTATCATCGGTGGCGTGTTCGACAACGTTCCAGGGATACGGGAGTTCCTTTCGCTCCAGGTATTTTCCACCTTTTGGCACGTTCAGTTCCTCAGCACCGTGCTGGCAATTCGAGACCGGCTGGGCGACGTGAACGTGCAGCTGCTGAGGAGTGTGCAGCCTCCAGTGGACAGCGAGGCGGACCTGGAGGCGATGGTGGTGCGCACTGGACTTCCAGGGGCGCCGGTGGCGCTGGAGGCTCAGCTGAGGCGGCTGCAGCGCGCCAGGCTGGCCCTGCACCGCAGTGCCCGCCTCTGCCGCCAGCACTTCGGGCCGGCGCTGCTCGTGAAAGTCCTCGCCACCTTCGTCTTACTTATCACTCTGTCGTATCAGGCAATGTTGGTGCCACGCAGTAAATTCCTGTCTCCCTTCCAGAAATGTTTCAACTTGGCCATTATTTGCTTGTGGATACTTATAGTACTGAGTCAGTTCCTCTTTACCTGCTGGTTATGTTCTTCGACAGCAGACCGTGCTATCAGATCGGACCTTATAATGACCAGAATTAAAGTATTTTTGCGAACCTGGGAGACACTCGATGTTTTCTGCTTGCCTATGGATAGGCTCTATTTTTCTGCATTTGGCTTCTTTGATATCTCACTATCTCTCTTTGTGCCTTTCCTCGGCGCTGTCATGTGCTATATCGTAATACTTCTGCAATTCTCACCATGAAACCTCATATGTTACAAGCTCTGCATTGCGAGCAACATAAATGTTTTGAATAACCTTTTAGAATCATAAGTTCCGTATCTGGTTAATTACCATTTCTGCGCAGCTAGATTTCAGTCTTACATCAACTAAATAGCTAGCACAACCTTCCGAAACATTCTAAAAAATTTTTGATACAGTTAGGTCTCCTAAATATTCCTGAAAGAAGATGTCTGAGATTATAAATATCGATAGACTCACTACTGATTGTTATAGCTTTCCTCTGAATGTATCTTGAGATACTTCCATTTAAAATCCAGTACTTGAAGCATTGTTGTCAGTGTAGCTTGTGGTACTACTTATGTTACTAGCATCCAGAACGTTGTGAAAAGCTTACTTTACGCAGAAGAGACAAGAGTCATGGGATAGCGATACACACATATATGGTCAATAGTAGTATAGCAAACAGCATGTATAAAAGAGCAGTGTATTGTCGGAGGCGTCATTTAGACTCACATATACAGATAGTGGTAGTACCACGTACACAGTGTATAGAAGGGCAGTGCATTGGCGGATTAGATTAGATTAGATTAGATTAGATTAATTATTCATTCCATAGACCCATAAAAGAGGGAATCCTCCTCGATGCAGAACATGTCAGATGACTCTACTCAGGTGACTCATGTGAAAAGGTTTCCGACGTGATTACGGTCCCACGACGGGGATCAACAGACTTTGAACACAGAATGGTAGATGCAATGGTAGTATTGCATACACAAAGTATGCAATGCATTGGCGGAGCTGTCATTATACTTAAGTGATTTATGTGAAAAGGTTCCTGACATGTTAAATGTGGCACGACAGGAATTAATAGACTGTGAGTGCAGATTGGTTGTTGGAGCTAGGCTAATGGGACATTTAAATTCGGAAATCGTTAAGACAGCCAATATGCCGAAATACACCGAGTCTAGGGTGTGCCAAGAATAACAAATTTCAGGCATTATCTTTCGCCATCGACAATGCAGTGACCGACGGCCTTCACTTAGTGACTGAGAGCACTATCGTTTTCATAAAGTTTTCAGTACTAACAGACAAGCAACACTGCATGAAATAACATCATAAAGCAGTGTGGGACACACAACGAACATATTCCTTAGAACAGCGAGGCGAAATTTGGCGTTCATGGGCTATGGCAGCAGGCGACCGACCTGTGCGCCTTTGCTAACAGCACGATATCGCCTGCAGAGCCTCTCCTGGGCTCGTGATGGCTGGGAAACAGTGGTCTGGTCAGATGAGTGCTGATATCAGTTGGTAAGAGCTGATAGTAGGATTCGAGTGTGTTCTAGACTTCGTGAAACCATGGACCCAAGTCCATCTCAACCGATCATTGACTGGAAATGCTTATGATCGGCTACTTTGAGACCATTTTCTGCCATTCATGCTCCCAAACAACGATGGAACTTTTACGGATGACAATGCGTCATGTCATCGTGCCACAATTGTTCGCCCTTTGTTTGAAGAACATTCTGGACAGTTCAAGTGAATGATGTGGTCATCCAGATCGCCCAACACGAATCCCATAGAACGTTTATGGGACGTAATTGAGAGGTCAGTTCGTGCACAAAATAATGCGTCGCCAACCATTTCGCAATTATGGACGGATATAGAGGCAGCTTGACACAACACTTCTGAAGGGGACTTCCAACGACTTATTGAGTCCATGACATCTCGAGTTACTGCATTACGCTATGCGAAAGGAGGTACGAAATTGTATTAAGAGGTATCCCATGACTTCTGTCACCTCATTGCATAAGGGTGAATCATCTAGTCTTCTTATCCATAGCAATGTTAGCTGCGTACTCACTAGTGAATTTAATGACCGAGTTTAGTCTCTGTTTATACTAAATGTGTCAACCACAGTGGTATCAGAGGCTGTACATTAGGCTACAGTCTTAGGAACCAGAGCTATGTTGCAGATTTGTTTAGGCCAGTCGCTGTGGCCGAGCGGTTCTAGGCACTTCAGTCTGGAACCGCGCCACCGCTACGGTCGGAGGTTCGAATCCTGCCTCGGGCGTGGATGTGTGTGATGTCCTTAGGTTAGTTAGGTTTAAGTAGTTCTAAGTTCTAGGGGCATGACCTCAGACGTTAAGTGCCATAGTGCTCAGAGCCATTTGAACCATTTTTCCAGACACGGTTAGTTAATGTGCTGTATTTTTAAAAGGACATACCTGCAGAGAAAGAGATATTGAGGGGGTCGTCACACAATGATATTCCAGGAGGGAACCAAGCGGTATTGTATCGTCAAGACGGGTATTTTGTTGGCCCACAAGTTTAGCGATAAGAGCACTATGGAAGCACCAGTCAAAGCGACCAGAGTACTAGAAAAATTATGGTTCAAATGGACATGAAGATTTGCAAATATCGGTAACTACTCTAAACATTACTCAATAAAATGCAGCAATACTTTTAGAATGGTGCGTTTTGGAAAGTACTGAAGAAAGACCAAACAATGTTACTTACATACATTTTTTCTGTCGCACTGAAGGATAAAAGCTTCTTAATCTCCTGTTAGAAAAGCCATGAAGTATATTTTACAGAATGACATGCACTAAGGCTTCGAAGTAGATGTAAACCTGCAATTTTTCAGTTTGTGTCAATGTCATAACTAACACTCAGGAAAGCAATACTGAAATAAGTGTCAAAGTTATAGGTATATTCTTGTTTCCTTTGTTTATTGTAGTGAATGTTGGAAATATATTAAGCCTTTGTGAATATATTGTGTAAAATATAGCTGCAATCGTCTAGTTACAGAAAGATTTTAAAGCACGCTACTTAAATTAATGTACTGATATTCAAAATCCTTTCCATTGAAACTTATTGGATTGCTGTAATCAGGTGCAATGCTAATCAATAATAAAGATATGCAGTAAATCTCTTACTTCTTAATTAACTGCTGTAGTTGTCCAAAACTGTCCTCTACCTATATAAGCTTACTAGAACGATAGAATAACGAAACATTCACACAACATTTATTGCTATAATTAATATATGTTGCCGGTTTTCCTCTGTAGCTTTAGTTATATATTATAGCATTACATAAAATGCAATTGTAAGTCAACAGATGTCGTGATTCTCTTCCCAGAAATACCAGCCAAGTTCCTAACAACGTGCAGGAATCCTTTGGCTACTATTAAGGCTTCTTTTTCTTTGGGAAAAACTTGTTAATACGTTATAACTGTATGCCGTACCTGGATTTGCACCTTTCATAGATAGTGTGCAACTACTTATGCCATGTGGCCATGTTCACGGATTGACTAAAAGATTTTACCTTCCACAGGCTCATCTCCTTATCATTTTTTTCTGAGATTTTAAGCGAACTAATACGGTAAGTACCAGATGTTCCATTTCATTGCAGATACAGTGAATGTGGAATCCAGGTCTGTGTTTTGAGGAAGTCAGTCCAACAAACCCAGCAGATATGAGAACCAATATGCACCTTGCTTTGTGGACAGTAGCATTGTTATGTTTATGTAGAAAAGATTGGATTCCCAATTGTTGCTCCAGTATCTGTAGCACACTACAGTCTACAATGTTTTCGTTATCACCTGCAATTATTTTCCGCTTGACAAACGCTCAGGAACGCAGCACAACACAGGTTGGCTCTGAGCACTGTGGGACTCAACTGCTGTGGTCATAAGTCCCCTAGAACTTAGAACTACTTAAACCTAATTAACCTCAGGATATCACACACATCCATGCCCGAGGCAGGATTCGAACCTGTGACCGTAGCGGTCGCGCTGTTCCAGACTGAAGTGCCTAGAACCGCTCGGCCACACCGGCCGGCAAAGCGCTATCGCTTCATATGTATTTTATATGTGACTTACCAATTGTTTTAATTCTGCTGCTATTGATTTATCGACCGTCACTCTATCTCGTACCAGGCATTAGTTCCTATGGCCGGCCGCGGTGGTCTCGCGGTTCTAGGCGCGCAGTCCGGAACCGCGCGACTGCTACGGTCGCAGGTTCGAATCCTGCCTCGGGCATGGATGTGTGTTATGTCCTTAGGTTAGTTAGGTTTAAGTAGTTCTAAGTTCTAGGGGACTGATGACCACAGCTGTTAAGTCCCACAGTGCTCAGAGCCATTTTTAAGTTCCTATGATCAGTGGATACTCGACGGCAGCACAACAATCAAACCATTCTAACCAACCATTTCTTCATTGATCTCTACACCTTAGTGGCCATGACAATTATAGGTCGTTCTTGGGAAGCATGCTGTAAGGTTTCTAGCCAGTAGTGAAGATGGGAGTCATTCTGTAGCAGTAATTCCTTATCACCAGGCTGACACAGTATCACAAACAATGGCAATTATTGTATACTCAAGTTCGGTGCACCAGATACTTTTATTACAGATCAAGGTGCGAAACTCTTATAAGCTTTAATGCAACATTTATGTTATTTGCTTCACATTCAGAAACTCTGAACAAGTCCTTTTTATGCGCAGGCAAATGAGCGAATAGAAATGGTGCCTAGATCTACGTATTTCTAAAACGATAAGCCAGTGTGTAAACAGCCAACGCAACAACTGGGACACGTACTTCGAATTCGCTCTCTCGGCTTATATTTCCAAATAGATACCAGTACAGACCTTTCGCCATACTAGGTGAAGTACGGCATAAAGATGCTTTGTCATTTCCATGACATAAAGCCTAAACGAATAGCCGCGCGGTCCAGCGCGCCTAGCCACGGTTCGCGAGGCTCCCTCCCTCGGGCATGTGTGTGTGTGTGTGTGTGTGTGTGTGTGTGTGTGTGTGTGTGTGTGTTTTGTCCTTAGCGTAAGGTAGTTTAAGATAGATTAAGTAGGGTGTAAGCCTAGGGACCGATGACCTCAGCAGTTTGGTCCCATTGGCACTCGCCACAAATTTCCAAAATTTCCTAAACGTGCAGCTAAGAGTGAGCCAGTAAAGGAATTTGCGAAATGCTTACGTGAAGTTCGGCAAAAGGTGAAGCAAGCTGACACGTAAGCCCTACAACATTAGAAACAGATAGGGCAACGTGTACGGAAACTACCATAGCATAGAATTGGTCAGTGGGTATTAGCAACAAACTAATATGTGCTTAAACGTGGTCCCTACCAAGTTATTGAAATGACTTCGCCAGTAAAGACTATTATCTACGAAAACGTCTATTGTTCATGGTAGCTGAATCAAGCCATTTAAAGGAGCCGTGAATGCATTGCCTCAAGTTCCACCAGTTACACAAGCGTCAAAGGAACCGTCAAAGAAAGACAGGAAAGGAATATCTAATGACGATCACAATACACACAGTGTAACTCTCGCACTTGAATCACAGGATAAGTAATTGTAATCACATTTATGTGTTGTTTCTAGGATTATTTTGTACATTCGTTGTCTTTATTTTGTTAATGTCGTTATGAATTTACTTTTTTGATATGTAACATGGATTTCGGAAGTTTGTTTTTCCCATTTTTGTCGACGAGTGGGGTAGTAGTGGGTTTTAGGTTTATTTTTGTCCTCGTGTGTACGAATTTTTGAAAGAGGGAGACAACTGATAGCGGTTCCTTCCTCTTAGATGGCTACCAATAAGGACAACTGACAGGACTGCCATCGACCTGATGTCCCTGCATTTCGTCAGGGGAGGAGTACCGACTACAGTTCAGAACCAGCCTCTATATTCCGGAATATTGTTCTCCAGACAGCTGGATGTGTCACTAACTGCCTTTCAGTGGACACCGAAGTTATCTTGCGACATAGGAGAAGTAAGGATTGAGGTTTGCAGGTTACGAGATGTATTCGTAGAATTACTCAAGGAAGCACAGAGAGATAGTTCTAGCGGGAATATTGGATAAGTACCAAGAGTTGAGTCTCCCTTATGGGAGATTGAGAACACAGCTAAAGAAAATAACAAATGTAGTATCACAGCCACTAGAGATAGCGCCACAAGATTAGACGTCAGGTTCGCGTCAGCTGCCCACAATCTGCTGGTCCTAAGCGCTGTGGTTTGCTCCCTCATACACTTGTTGCCGCGTTTACATTGTCACCAGTGCAGTTCTGTACTTTCGCGCAATGTCTTGTGTTCACATGTGGTTTTAGTCTTCCGCGGAACAGCGCACTGACGCGTGTCTGGTAGTGAGCGAAGCGCAGCAGCAAGAGCCTAAGTGTAGTACTACTCTGGTCGGTCTACGTAATATTTCCGAATTTAGTGTATTCCGTATTAACAGTGCAGTACCATCCGCAGAATCTCGATATGTGGGCATGTGTTTTGATTCTCCAATAAAGAGATGTAAACGAAAACGGAAATTACGGGATTTAACAGTAAGTTACTGCGTAGAACAGAACTTCGATACTATGAGAAGGAAAATATCTGACACTTCAGAAATGCAAAATGAACTCCATGAAAAAATTAATTATTCTGTTTCAGACACACCCGTTCTTTGTCTTCTCCACTCATTTGGTTCTTGGTTCAGAAAGTGTAATGAGGAACAAAATGTTTTAACGGAATGCAGAGACATTGCAGCAGCAAGAACGAAGTTTTGTTTAAAACGTACTTGCTGTATGGTGAGGACAGCAGTGGCGTAGCGTGAGGGGAGACTTTGAGACTTAGTCTAACCTGTATTCGTGCTTAAAAAAGATGCAATGGTAATTCATAACAAAAATATAAACAACTTTCTACTAAGAGCACTAAATGTGCGATTGCATCATTGCAGCCCACGCCGCCGCACCCTGAGTATTGGTGATCTGCCTGCTTGAGACTCGACTGCTCTGTCTCTGCCTCCCTTCCCTTACCTGGCTGTGTTAGTGGCGTTCTCGGCTCCCCTCCACTTCCCCTCTTCCACGAAGGCATGTGGGCTGCACTTGCTACCAGGTATCGAGACTAGTCTTTGCCGCTTCTACGCTGGCTTTTAACACGGAAGTGAACAGTCGCGCGGTTTGTGTTCATAGTCATTCTTGGGTGATTTTTAGTCCATATTTTCGTTATGTCGCCAATATGAGTGAGCCAGCAACTGTACACCTTATAGAATTTTTATTAAAAACGCCTTTTTCTACATTAACGTACGGAAAAAAGTGCGAATTGAAGGATAAACGACCTACTGCTATACTCAGTGTAGTTTTAAGTGAAGCCAAACAAAAACGCACTTTTCAGACAGACTAGTAGGAAAAGTATGCTTGGCTGACTGCGAATGCAGTTAATAACAGATTATATTGTTATCTATGTCTTCTGTTTGGTGGCGAAAAGGAATGATGCAGTGAGGGCATTTGTACAATAAAGAACTTTGACAGGAAAGCACAAAAACATCAGACATCAAAACGTCACCTGCAGAACAAAGAATCATTTCAGTTATTGGGCAATAGTAGAACTGAGCACGCCCTTTCTGAAGCCGCTGGTCTGACAGCAATAAAATACAACGAACATGTTGCATACAGCAGGAGAGTATTGGCTCGTCTTATTCAGGAAATTGTGTTTCTTTGTAAACAAGAACAAGCTTTTCGCGGCCATCGAGAAGACGAATCCTCCAGCAACAAAGGTAACTATCTGGAATTGTTGGATTTACTAGCTCAAGGAGAGAAGTTAATCCGAGACCATCTGTCATCATCCTCAACCTTTAATGGAACGTCTCCAGATATACAGAATGATGTAATAGAAATGATAACTCAGGCAGTTAATGAGAAAATAAAATCTGAAATTCTGAAATTCAGAACTGCAATTTAATTTCGATTCAGGCTGATGAAACATTAGACGTATCATGTA
The DNA here is from genome assembly GCF_021461395.2 of Schistocerca americana. Taxonomy (NCBI): domain Eukaryota; kingdom Metazoa; phylum Arthropoda; class Insecta; order Orthoptera; family Acrididae; genus Schistocerca; species Schistocerca americana. The sequence goes on from NC_060119.1 coordinate 195,162,762, forward strand.
AGAGTCAAATGAGTATAATATTCGGGTACTGTATAGCAGACAAAACTGAGGAAAGATTCGTTGGATTTTACGATGGTTTTGGAGATAAAACTGCTGAAGGTTTGACAAACATTGTTCATGCGGTATTGAAAGAATGGAATGTGGAAGGAAAAGTGGTTAGTCAACCATATGATGGCGCTTCAGTAATGGCGGGCAGAGAAAGAGGACTACAACTATTGGTGAAGCAGTTCCGTCCCTACGCGCTGTTTCTTCATTGTTACGCACGCCAACTGAATGTGGTACTGTTACATGCCTCCAAAATCATACGACAAGTACGCATGTTTGTGAGTGATCTTACTGCATTCCATTCGTTTTTCAGCAAATCATCAAAACGAACTGTATTGCTAATTGAGACAGGATTTAAACTGCCACATGCAAGCAACACTCGCTGGGACATTCGTTCCAGGGCAGTTTCAACATCTAGTCATTTCTCAGGACTATCTAGTTTTTTAAAATTATGTATTTGATGATACAGACTCTCAGCTGTGCTTTGGGAATGAAACGACGGATAGATGATCCTACGTTTGTCTACTTACTTTGCTTCTACAGAGGGTGCTTTGTTTATGTTGATCATCTCTTCAATGTTCTTCAGTCAAAATTTGTCAGTATAACTGCTTGTCACGACGAAATAAGAACTGTTTTGAGAAACTTAAGACAATTAAGAACGGAAACAATCGTTGATGAATGCATTAAATGCAGCTTGTGTTTGAATGGCAACTTATCATTCTGTGACAGTCAAAAGACATCTCTCTGGTCACTAACTTACGAGATACTGGATTTGCAGATTGTTCAGAAGGTTTCAAGACTTTCCCCAAATTCAGTTTGTTGAACTTTTGAACGAAAAGTGTTTGCCGAACTATCAAAAAGAATTCCCAAAGTTGAAACTGCTTCAATTATTAGAACAGTACCCTTTTTTTCAAACAAGAACAAGTTGAAAATGAAATGTGTAACATATACGCTGATGAGAAAAAACACTTATCTCCAAGAATCCTCTTAAAGTACATTGTCAACAATGATTTAGATTCCGTTTATGAAGAAACAACGAAGTTCCGGATTTTGGTTTTGACACTACCCGAAACTACAGCAAGCAGTGAACGAAGCATGAGTACTCTTTAACGAGTGAAGAATCATTTAAGGAATTTAATGCCCAACATCCGGTTGTCGTGTTTGAGCACGTTAGCAATAGAAAAGTCACTACCTGGAGAGCTATTCAGTGATCAGATCTTTGTAGACCGAGTTACAGACTTATTCGTGGAAAGAAAAGACAGGCGCATTGCACTTGTGTACAAGAAAATTTAAGTGCTTCTTCTCTTGCTGCTGGAGTTCTACAAATTTGTCATCGTTTCTTGAACAAGTAAGTTATTATTATTATTTATGGCGGTGGTAGTGGTGGTAGTAGTAGTAGTAGTTGTTGTTGTTGTTTTATTTGATGCTTTTTGTTTCATTTGTTTAAATTATTGTTTATTGCACTATTTTGTCTCCCTATAATAACCGCAGAGTCTCCCCAACCTTTCCAACCACGCTACGCCACTGGAGGACAGTAGTCATGTAGTATTTTTTAGTGAATCTTTAGTTTACAGAATCACTCGACTAAATATATTTTGCTAGATTTCAATGGAAATATTGGCCTCAAAGTACCTACAGTTACTTCCTTGTACAGCGTATATCGGCGATTTGCTTAATGGATGTTGTGACGAAGGGAGAGTAAGAGCTACAAATAAAAGAGGTAGGAAATATTCTCAGTCGTATTAAAACGAGCCGTTGGAACTACAATCCTGACGGCGGCATGAAAGTACTCGCGCGTATTCGAACTAAAAATGGAGATTCTAATATTTTTTTTCGGAATATTTACTAACATTATCACAACTGGCAATACTGTAGGACACTGAGATGACCCCGAGGAGCCTCTTTTCGCGACCGGCCGCGCTGAATGGCAGCGCGTTTTGGGGCGCCATGTCAAGATTACGTGGCCCCTCCTGCCGGAGGTTCGAGTCCACCCTCGATCAAGGGTGTGTGTTGTTCTTAGCATAAGTTAGTTTAAGTAGCGTGTAAGTCTAAGGACCGATGACCTCAGCAGTTTGGTCCCTTCGCAATTCACACTCATTTTCGTGACGGCCGCTATAGTGCAAAGAAAAAGAGTATTTTTAGACGCACAACGAAATTTGGTGAAAACGGTTTTTGGCACAGCAAACAGCGAAGACATACAAAAATTGAATAACATGGTGAGACAAATACAGGAAACAGCAGGCACCACTAAAACCACAGGTCAATGGCGTACTACGCAGTAATCAAATGTGGAGCAGAGTATTCTGACACTAAGACGGTACTGGAGCTAGCTATGGAACTAGCACAGTTCACGAGAAGCACTATGTGAACAATAAACGACAACCTAGAAAGAGGACAGAATCAATTTAGTCTCTTAGGCGTAAGAATGGTTGCATCTAGGACGTTATCAGCATTGCTTGATAGTATCCACGGCACAAGAATGGTTGTAGCAATGCTGCAGAATGCGGTTTTCCACGCCGTGCGCGGCGTTCTGCACTGTGGCCTCCGCACCAAGGGAATTTCCCTTGGAACTACAACACGTGGTGGAATTTAAGAACTTGGTGCTAGTCTATCGTATAGCGACTGGCGAGGTCAATACTGACAGAGCAAAGTTATACAGAGGGTTCCAGAAAAGTGTAGACATTCTTTAAGAGTTAATATATCTGGAACAAAATACCATATTGTTGCAATTTTGCGCTTTAGCGTAATCTGAAGGCTGCAAAGTGGTAAGTGTACAGTCCAAGATCGCTGCGTTCTATGACAGAGGACGACACGGCTCGAAGGATGGAGTACTGCGAGTGGTTTGAAGGCTTTGCTTCGCGATTATGAACAGTATGCGAGAATGGTTATTTTGTCTGACGAGATGCAATTCAAACTCAGCGGTACTGTAAACCGCCAAACTGCGTGTACTGGGCTCCTGAAAGTCCTGCCGTTCACGTGGACAAACATGTTAATCTCCCACGTGTTGATGTGTGGTGTGGTCTGTCATCGCACAGTTGGATTGGCCCATTCTCCTTCGCAGGTACGGTAACTACTGAGGTGTATCTTTATATGCTGCAAACAGCGATTTTACCCGCCATCCAGAGGTGTTTGGAGATGAAAGATCGCGCACCGCCTCACTACCACAGAGATTTCGCAGCCTACTTGCATGAAAATCTACCTGAAGGATGAATAGGTCGAAGAGGAGCGGTTTAGTATCCACCAGTCTCCAGACCTTACACCTCTTGACTCTTACCAATGTGCGACCTTGAAAATTGAAGTTTATCAACAGGAGCCAGCTACCCTGAACAAACTACGATAAACCATCGAGGTGTTGTGTGCTGCTATCACACTGGCGACACTAACAGCCATAGTTTGGTCAACAGTTCAGAGACATCGACCATGTTTGGCTTCTAATGGGGTCACATTGAACACATGAAATAACCTTTCCCCTGAAAATTATTATAATGGTACATAATTTTGTTCCATTACCATTGAATATCAAAGAGTGTCTACATTTTTATGGACCCTTCTGTACGTAACAGTTCAATTTCTGACAGTGGGTATGAATGTACAGTACCATTGTTTCACTCTTTATCCATATCAAATAAAGTGGGGGAATTATTGGCAAATGGATACAAGTATGAGCTCAGAAAGTGTTGATAATCTTCGAACAGGAATAAAATTACGTTCTGAGGTTACTGGATGACTAGTGATAAAGAAAGAATTGCAATTTGTCCAGCCATAGTGGTACAGATTAACGCACAGGCATTTGAAGTACAGTTCTTCTTAGGGAAACAGAAGCAAAAGACGGCCAATAGGAACTGCTATCCCAAGGACCTCATATCCAGAGAGTGAGATCACAATAAATTTATTCGCTTTTCTCGTCATACATTGTAAATACGAATTGTTAAAAAAAAATTAAAACCCAAGTCATGACGAAATGGAAGTAGTAGCGCAAAGCATATACAAGAGCATTATGTTAGTGCGGCTTGCCTACATTCAGGGACAAATATACATTGAGGGGCAAACCTATTGTTCTCTTTTGATTGACAGGTGCTGAACCTATTCTTCTGCTAAGGGGGTTGTGTTCCCCAAGGGATATTCCTTCGTTTTGATTGAAAGGTCCTTAAAATACTGTTCCCTCACCCATACTCCTCCCCCTCCACCTCCCCCTTCCATTCTCCTCCCCCAATCTTCTGGGAACTCCCCTCAAAAATGGTTCAAATGGCTCTGAGCACTATGGGACTTAACATCTGAGGTCATCAGTCCCCTAGAACCTAAAATTACTTAAACCTAACTAACCTAAGGACACCACACACATCCATGCCCGAGGCAGGATTTGAACCAGCGACCGAAGCAGTCATGCAGTTCTGGACTGACGTGCCTAGAACCACTCGGCCACACCGGCCGGCGAACTCCCCTCACCTATATAAGCATACTTCTGATATCAATTTGATTAACTAATAAACTAAATCGATCAATTAATTAAACCCTCCCCCTCTGGCAACCCCCCAACCCTACCCTCCCACCAGCACCACCCTACCTGTAAATTGGCTGCTCTGTGCTGGAGAAGAAGGATCTCATGACAAGAAATTAAATTAAAATATAGAGGGTATGCTGTTTATTTATAAAAAATTCAATTTCCATGGGTTTGATCTCTCTTGTTATCATTCCCTGCTGCTTGGGAAGATGCAGGTCTTGTAAAAATATATCAAAAAGAGGTAATTAAATCTATAACATTTTCTTATCCCAGTCATGCAAGGAATACCATCACGAAAGATCCATCTGATATAATTACACTGTCAAAAATGAAGTTTCATAAACAGATTTTTCTTGTGTCCTTTAATATAGTAAATGTGCTCTAATCCACCGTTTTCGGCAAGTCCTTCAACATATGACTACTTATCACTGCTCTTTACAGTAAATGCTATTATCTTGTATTCCAGAGTTGTAGCTAGATTTCTCCATACAGTGTGTTTAAAGCCATGTATAAACCTGGACTGCACATCCGCAATAGCTTCTTCCTTTTAAATTTGCATCTTATATTCTTCCTTTATGGTAATTATCTTCTCCATATACTCCAGTTTTCTTGTCTTTACTTCGATGTTCTCCATTTTCAGTTTCCTTTTTCGTGTGCATAACAAATTAACTGTACTTAAAGGTGTAATTTCTTCATTGGGGGATAGTTTAAGTCTGTTTGACACATTGGTTCTTTTTCTTAGGACTTTTGGTATTACATTGTCTGTGTCAACCAAGCCCAATCCTGCAATATCTACATCAGCCGGTACTGTGGAAAACAATGTTCTGAAGTGCGAAAATAAGTTTCTCTTACTTTAACATCACACTTCTGTATAATGGTTATATGGTATTTATTGGAGTCAGAGTTAAGATTCCCCAAGTAGTTTATAGATGGATAATTAAAACTGTATGCAGATGGAACATAGCTGCTGAGATTTTCTCGGTCTGGAGTATCTGGAAGACTTCTTTGTACACCTCTCAATTTTCGGGTATTCTTATTACCCCACTACACAAACTGCAGAACGTTATTAAACACAACACAACAACTGTTCTGTAGTCATCCGTCAACTGACACGTGTAAGCCTGGAGTAACCTGGAGCACATTATAAATATTGTTTGTTGGCTTCTAATACACATAAACTCTCTTGCATAAGGTCGAAAACCGATCCATTCTGTAGTTGTATATTGTAACCTCCAACCTGGCAATGCCTTGGCTGTTAGCAAAGGAAGACCAAAAAGTTCCTTGCAGTCGCCTGTCTGGACAAATTATAAAATCTATAATGTGGTTGCCAATGTCTTTGTCCACTCCCGGACTTGTGATTTAATATATAAATTTGTTATATACCTTTACAGTTAGAGATTAAGCACGTTAGACAGTCTGTTCCGACTGTCTTATCGTTGTCCAGAATCACACTGCTGCGTCGCTGGCGATTTCCTTCCATGCATATGTCATGGACTAATATTAAATAGCATCTCCAATTTGTTCAAAATTCCGGCAAAGTCTTGTGTAATGTCAAAATCGAAAAGGTAATAGTGACGTAGCTATTGCAGTATTCCAGGCAGATCTTCCATTAGTACATTCATTTTAACGTCAGCTAATTCTACTTTACTGGATTTGTATATTTCCTCAAAATAGTTTCCAGCGCTTCCAAGCCGACTTTTTCCGTATTCCTCTCACCGTCATACCGTCTTTCCCGTGTAGGAGAAAAGGCGGCATTGTCTGTATGCTGTGTATCACAGTGACGAAATTAGAAAATTTAACACGTAGATAATAGCTAAATGGCCACAAATCTCCTTCTTTAACATCGCCCAGAGTTGAACCGAGTAAGTTTTCGAGTGTGGATCTACCACACGGTATATCTGGAGCAATGTTGGCATGCGGATCCATAATACGCCGCGGCGAGGATAGGGTTTGAAGGTGGATCCTCCAAGGGTTATACCTGGGGCGACGCTCAGAGGCAGATCCACAACACGTCATATTTGGAATTTGAGTACAGTGCTGTACTACGCTGTTGAACCTGAAAAATAGTGCATTAACGCCAGGTGTTAGCATCTGTAGTACATTTTAAAGCAATTTTATAGTATTGAAAGAGAAGTGACGTTATGATGGCGTGGGCAAAAGTGACATAAAATTACGAAAAAGAAAGGAAAACACGTGTAAATTGAGGGAAAATACGGCGAAATATGGGAGTACTTGCATGTCTTCTGCTTGGTGCAGTACAGTTCTTGTACATGGGAACGAGTATGCTACAGCAAGAGGAATACAAGAAAAAGTTGACTTGGAAGCACTGGGAACTGGGGAAAGAGTCATTTTTTTAAAGTAGATAACCACCAAATGTAGAGAAATAATTTTATATATGTCGGATCACAATCCCAGGTGTGACCCAAAGTTAACGGTGTCCGCCTTATGAATTTTTACAAAGTGTCCTTTGCTAAAGAGCATTGTATTACCGGCTGAGGTGACGGCAGTATATAGCTATAGAATGGATCGCATGTTTGACCCTGTGCAGGACTGTTTAGGTGTTTTAAACCCCAACAAACAGCATTTACAATGTGCTTCCCTCTACTCTCTGTCGGTCACAACCTTCCGGTGTCAGCTAACAAACTATTGCTGTATGGCAACGTCCTACTGTATACGTATTGAGGTAACAGTGATACATGCAAGATGATTGCTGTCTTTGATGCTTTCCTCGAAAAGAGAGCCATCTGCCTCTAAATTTACGTGAACATGCGTTAAAGGAGAAGAGGACATATAGGGAGTGACCAGTTGAGAAGGAGAAAGGGAGATGTTGCTGCAGCTCATTTATCCTGCATTTAACCATTTTTTCCATTGTCCTCTTGGGGTGCATCAGTTTTGTGATATAACCTGCGCTCGACTCGTATACAAATGTATGTTCTGTGTGCGACTTACACTCAGTACCCTCTTCTACACGAACCAAGATGCATGCGAGGTAGGCCATTTCTCTGCCACATTTTGGACCTAAATCGAGTCTTTAGTTTCTTATAGGTACGAAACGACCATTACTATATTTCACATGTCCGTCCTAACACGCAAGTGGATCATCGGGGAGAGGGCAAGTCTTAGGATTTTTTAATAGGTTGGCGTATAAAAAGTGCAGATATTCTCTTAGAAAATCAAAAAGCACATGGGCATGTCAGCAACATGACCATATACTGTGAAAAAATGTAAGATGGCATAAACTCGGTAAAGTTCGAGGAAAACCTTGTATAATCTCGAAAAACTGACTGGAGATACGTAAAAATTGAGGAAAAGAGCATGAAATATGTAAAATCACGTAAACTGAGTAAAATTACTGAAACTGCCTGAGAATACATAAAATTACAGACAAATACCATGAAAAGAATACTGAGAAAATCAATAAAATTACGTGTTCTGGAGGAGGAGAGTGGACTGATGCTACACATACATACCTTATTAGTTGACAGAGGAGGCATTCTAGAGATGTGACGTCAAGGCGAAACGGCAATATTATCCCGCACATGAGCAATACAACCTAACATCTGACCATGACTACTGTGTGCAACAGGAAGGCTAACAGGCCACAAATTAAATCAGCGACAGTGATGCAGGGAACTTCAGTCGACGACAGAGCGAAGAGATCTTTCAATCTCTAACTTGATCCTAAGAATGTGAGAATTCTCTATGACCCCCATACACATAGGGAAACATGGGCAATCGTAATCGTAAATTACACACTATGATCTAAGTGCTAGAAATATGTAGATTGCTGTCTGATATACTTTGGTGAATATGTTGGAAAATCAACAATGAATGGACATACTGCACAGTCATCTATCTACATTCGCAATGGTGCTCACAAAGTAGTGGAGGAGCGTTTTAGCGATGATACAGAAATTGCGAATCATGCCACCATGTCATTGATCGGTTTTGAAATTATGGTAAAATTGCTAAAATTGATCACACTATCAGCTGTGGTGCTTATTACAGTACATCGGTGGTGTCTTTTCCATCCCATCCACCCACTAGTAACTAGAGGGACAAGGGCGGCATCAGCACAATTTGCAGTGCGGGTGTAGGTATGCACTCAGGGGCAAACCTATTGTGCTCCTTTGATTAACAGGTACTTAACCTATGGTACTCCTTTGATTGACAGCTCCTTAATCTGTTGTTCCGTTAACCAGATCCTTCCTTTTGACTGACAGGTTCTTAACCTATTATCCCCCTACACACTCCCACTATCCTCCCCCCTCAGGAAACCTCCTAACGACCCCTTTTCCCTCGCTGCTACAGGTACACTTTCAGATCTGAATTATTCGAATACCCCCTCTCTCTCTTATCAGTTTGAATGACTGCTAATTAAATCGATCAATTAATTGACTCCTCCCCTCTGGTTAACCCCCATCCATCCCCCTCGCTCTCCCCCACCCCTCTCCCCCTCCCAACCCTACCCGGAAATTTGCGACTCTGTGGTGGAGAGAAAGGATCTCGTGCAGGGAATTTAATGGGTATTTTGTTTATTAATCAAAAAAATCGCAGATCGTGGTCTGAGGGTAGTGTTCTCGCTTCCAGGGCACGGGGTCCCAGGTTCGATTCCTGGTGGGGTCAGGGATTTTCACGTGCCCCGAGATGACTGGGTGTTCTTGTGTCATCTTCGTCATCATCATTCATCCCCATTACGGTCGGAGAAAGGCAACAGCAAACCACCTCCATTAGAACCTTGCCTACTATGGCGGTGTGGGTCTCCAGCTTAGTTCCCCTATGCTGTCAAGAAGCATGGGACTTCATTTCCATAAAAAAATCAGTTTGCAGGAGTTGGATTTCTCTTGATCATCATTCTCTGCTGTTTGCAAAGATGCAGGTCTTGTAAGAAGTAATTAAATTGATAGCCTCTCTTTTTATTCCAGTCACACAAGGAATACGGTAATGAAACACACATCACACGTAATTCAAAGATAAGCATGCACCGCCCGCCGTCCCCTGTCCACTGGACCGCAGGAAAGGCCACCACACACGCTGCCATGTGTCGGAAAGCACCGGCGGCTCCTGCGAAGTGACGACGCGGCCTCAGCTGCCGAACCACGTGGAGGTGTCAGTTCGGGTGCCACAAGGATGCGGCGGCATCTCTTTCACAAATGACACCTGAGAAATACACTCCTGGAAATGGAAAAAAGAACACATTGACACCGGTGTGTCAGACCCACCATACTTGCTCCGGACACTGCGAGAGGGCTGTACAAGCAATGATCACACGCACGGCACAGTGGACACACCAGGAACCGCGGTGTTGGCCGTCGAATGGCGCTAGCTGCGCAGCATTTGTGCACCGCCGCCGTCAGTGTCAGCCAGTTTGCCGTGGCATACGGAGCTCCATCGCAGTCTTTAACACTGGTAGCATGCCGCGACAGCGTGGACGTGAACCGTATGTGCAGTTGACGGACTTTGAGCGAGGGCGTATAGTGGGCATGCGGGAGGCCGGGTGGACGTACCGCCGAATTGCTCAACACGTGGGGCGTGAGGTCTCCACAGTACATCGATGTTGTCGCCAGTGGTCGGCGGAAGGTGCACGTGCCCGTCGACCTGGGACCGGACCGCAGCGACGCACGGATGCACGCCAAGACCGTAGGATCCTACGCAGTGCCGTAGGGGACCGCACCGCCACTTCCCAGCAAATTAGGGACACTGTTGCTCCTGGGGTATCGGCGAGGACCATTCGCAACCGTCTCCATGAAGCTGGGCTACGGTCCCGCACACCGTTAGGCCGTCTTCCGCTCACGCCCCAACATCGTGCAGCCAGCCTCCAGTGGTGTCGCGACAGGCGTGAATGGAGGGACGAATGGAGACGTGTCGTCTTCAGCGATGAGAGTCGCTTCTGCCTTGGTGCCAATGATGGTCCTACGCGTGTTTGGCGCCGTGCAGGTGTGCGCCACAATCAGGACTGCATACGACCGAGGTACACAGGGCCAACACCCGGCATCATGGTGTGGGGAGCGATCTCCTACACTGGCCGTACACCACTGGTGATCGTCGAGGGGACACTGAATAGTGCACGGTACATCCAAACCGTCATCGAACCCATCGTTCTACCATTCCTAGACCGGCAAGGGAACTTGCTGTTCCAACAGGACAATGCACGTCCGCATGTATCCCGTGCCACCCAACGTGCTCTAGACGGTGTAAGTCAACTACCCTGGCCAGCAAGATCTCCGGATCTGTCCCCCATTGAGCATGTTTGGGACTGGATGAAGCGTCGTCTCACGCGGTCTGCACGTCCAGCACGAACGCTGGTCCAACTGAGGCGCCAGGTGGAAATGGCATGGCAAGCCGTTCCACAGCACTACATGCAGCATCTCTACGATCGTCTCCATGGGAGAATAGCAGCCTGCATTGCTGCGAAAGGTGGATATACACTGTACTAGTGCCGACATTGTGCATGCTCTGTTGCCTGTGTCTATGTGCCTGTGGTTCTGTCAGTGTGATCATGTGATGTATCTGACCCCAGGAATGTGTCAATAAAGTTTCCGCTTCCTGGGACAATGAATTCACGGTGTTCTTATTTCAATTTCCAGGAGTGTACCTGTGAAATAGGTGTTCACCTAGGCACGGTTGCTGGCGCGATGACGCATAGCTGCTGCGGGTCCAGCACTGAGAGAGATGTTTGCGTAGCAGACCACCCTCAACGAGATGTTTGCATAGTGGCTCACCCTTGCAGGCGCAGCTAAAGGGTTGTCGCTGTTATACTGACGTCATATGTATATGTAAATAAGAGCCAAGTCTACCTCTCGGAAATAGCAAAGTGTTGCAGTTGCAGTTTCAGTTAACTGTCACTGTTGTAGGAGCTTTCGTGTTGTTTCAGCTTGCCTGCATGGAAATTCTTGTTCTGACAGTACCTGTTTACGAAAATAGCCGTAAGAACGCCCAATGCATTGTTCCTGATGATCCTAATGGGACAGCCAGACTCTTATTGAATTTACCTGTCAAACTGCTGCTGCTGACAGTGTGGGAGCACTGTCCGCATTTTTCTTTTTCTTTCAGCGTCAAAAAACTATTTTGTAGAGATCGCCGTATTGCACTGACAATTAAACCCTGCAAAAGTTATCTACAGATCGTTATATACATCCCACGTGCTCACCGTGCCACAGTGCAGCGCCGACGGAGGAAAGTGCCGCCGTAAACACGGCCCATGACCACAACCGAAGAAACGTGTGTCAGCCAGAGAGAAGCCAGCCGGCTGTGGAAGAGCGCCCACCCCAGGAGGACCTAAGTGGTAGGAATGCTATCTATACTCCCAGCGCAAACGCTCGTCGTATTGAATCTTCTCAAACTTCTGCGGAGTATACACGCGACACACGCGGTCCTGAAGGCAACTCAATGCAAACTCGGTATTAGTTCACTATTCACCGCCCAGGGGGCGCCGCAAGCCAAATCGTCATAAGCCAAGAGCTTTCTCGTACTCTCTGAACTGGTATAAAAAGCCCCATCTCGAAACAAAGGTGTCCACTGTGATACTGTTTCTGGCCCCAACCTGCTTGCTTGCAACGGCCATCTCCAGACTCACAAGAATATTGGGAACCCGGCACATACTTATCACTGTAACTACAATTAAATAGGATTGCTGCTGCAGTTTGACATCGAGCAATGTACTGGAAATGTCTCCTCTTGGCGGCTATGGTTGTGGAACGAATCTCAATATCTGCACCACACATAATTTTCAATGCAAAAACAATATTTCACCCTCCTTACGGATATCGATGTGCTGAATGTATACCTCCCTCACGATAGGGAAGACAGTAGTGACCACCAGACAGTCGTACATATATCGCGAAGACTGTTGTACAAAGGCTGCGTCGCTTCCTGTCGTCACAAAGGCGTCGCTGCTTCTGGCCCCGACCTATTTGCTTGCTTGCTTTCTACACCCATCTCCAGAATCTAGGATTAAAATAACACATGTATTTTCACATGGTTTGCCAGAATATTATAACTTTTGTACCATACTTCTCGATATCAAGCCCATAGCAGTATGTTACCGATTGCTTGCACAGTATAGTTCCGAAGATATAGACTGGAAATTATTTCTCTAGAAACCCGAAACTTTAGCGAGGTGTAGCATGCTGTAAACCACTGAGTAACTAGAAACGTATACCGTCTGTGAATGAAAAATCGAAAAAAATAGAGGAAACTGATATTTCCACTTGCGAATACCGATGTCGGTGATATAACAGATTCCAAATCATCCTTATAATTTACAAAATCAACTAAGATGTCTTCCACCGGTCTTTCCCCTGCTAGAAGCCCACACCACAGTCGATGTCCCCCCAACCAAATAGCCGGCCGGTGTGGCCGAGCGGTTCTAGGCTATTCAGTCTGGAACCGCGTGACAGTTACGGTCGCATGTTCGAACCCTGGGGCATAGATGTGTGTGATGTCCTTAGGTTAGTTAGGTTTAAATAGTTCTAAGTTCTAGGGGACTGATGACCTCCGATCTGAAGTTCCATAGTGCTCTGAGCCATTTGAGCCTCAACTAAATAAAAGTGAGAAATGTGTAAAAGCAGTCAACTGACAATTTACATGGGAGGGAATAATGGTCTGGCGCAAACACACGTCTATATTGAACCTTCCCAAATTACCACGCGATCACGCAAGCTATCCAGCCCATACTAAGTATTAGTTCGCTTTTCGGCCGTCTAGAGCACGACACGGTTAATTCATCTATATTCCTGCATCCCAACAGGCCTCTCCATTCGGACAGCTTCTACTGTTAGCTGGAAACATGAATCATTCGCGCCACAGGTCACTAGCGAAGACAGAATCATCCTAGGAATCCGGCAACATTATATTTTATCACTGTACTTAAAATTAAATTTTACGACCACAGTCTAAATTGGACAACATTCAACAATGAGCGAAGTATCGGAAATAAACCCTGCTGACGGCTGTGTATAGGAACCATTCTTATGACTTGATAGACTTTCCCCTTTGCTATCACAGAATTCCACGTCAAATCCATACCTTCCTTACGACTGAGCATAGTCATTCCCTTTGCACATGTCGGAACACAAATACATACTTTATAAGCTTGATGCTCAAGGCGAACCTATCACGCAGGTAACATATTGCTATGTGCTTGATATCGAGAAGTATCATATATAAGGTATAATATTCTGGCAAACCATGTGAAAATACATGTGTTATTTGAATCCTAGAGTCTGGAAACGGGCGTAGAAAGCAAGCAAGCAAGCAAATAGGTCTGGGCCAGAAACAGTGATGCCTTTGTGCCGACGGGAATCGACGCAGCCTTGTACAACAGTCTTTGCGATATATGTACGACTGTCTGGTGGTCACTACTGTCTTCCCTATCGTGAGGGAGGTATACGTTCAGCACATCAATATCCGTAAGGAGGGTGAAATATTGTTTTCGCATTGAAAATTATGTGTGGTGCAGATATTGAGATTCGTTCCACAACCATAGCCGCCAAGAGGAGACATTTCCAGTACATTGCTCGATGTCAAACTGCAGCAGCAATCCTATTAATTGTAGTTACAGTGATAAATATGTGCCGGGTTCCCAATATTCTTGTGAGTCTGGAGATGGCCGTTGCAATCAAGCAGGTTGGGGCCAGAAACAGTATCACAGTGGACACCTTTGTTTCGAGATGGGGCTTTTTATACCAGTTCAGAGAGTACGAGAAAGCTTTTGGCTTATGACGATTTGGCTTGCGGCGCCCCCTGGGCGGTGAATAGTGAACTAATACCCAGTTTGCATTGAGTTGCCTTCAGGACCGCGTGTGTCGCGTGTATACTCCGCGGAAGTTTGAGAAGATCCAATACGACGAGTGTTTGCGTTGGGAGTATAGACAGCGTTCGAACTCCTACCACTTAGGTCCTCCTGGAGTGTGCGCGGATCCACAGCATTGCATTAACTCAGCTCAACCTGTTTCTCCACAGGGTGCAGTGGGTCTGACTTCTGTTCAGTTCTGACTTAAACTGGGATGTTCACATGGATGAAGTTCCAGGGAGGGTGGGGCAGAGACTGAGGAACAATTACAAGATGGAGAGGGACTGTCTAAAGCCACATTGGAGTTTGCTGTAGCAGATCGGCTCGGAAAAGGTGATTCGTTTCAAGATACGTGAGTGGCATGAATATGATTCATCAGTCGCTGTAACCATAAAAAGACGTCTCCATAGGATCCAACGCAAGTATGTGGTTGACTGCATAGACATAATTCAAAGTCTCCTACAGCATTTCTACCAGATAATGTAGCGCTGTCGGCGACCCTTAGTGTGCCTGTAGAACCAAGACTACTATTTATGCTGGTGACTGTAACATAGTCGTTGTGATAGTGTTCTTAATAGTGTGGTCCTTACGTGGAATGAATGTTACCAGCGGTAGAATCCACCCATGGTCAACTTCAAATGTCAATTCTCAGTAGTGTTCCTCGAAAAGAACATCGTCTTCCCTCAGGGATTCATGTTTCAACTATCTGGTAAGGGTAATCCGACTTGTGAAAAAGCAAAATTAGTCTCAATGCAAAGTGACTCTAGTGATCAGTTTAATTAATTAGCCTATCAGTTTTATATCAATGACATGCCACCTGGCGGGAGGAGGCGATCTTGACTTGGCGATTTTTTCGTTGCGGCGATATCTTTTAACGATATTTGAATCTCTCACCTACATGGGGAGAGACAACGATCGTAATAAAATCAGATGTATTACCGAGTTTATAATGTGATACATAGTATAAATCTTATATTTACAATTTCTCTGTTCTGTTATCTTACGACAGGGTCCAAAGTGAGGAGGCGTACTGTGACAGTGGTAGATCTTAGCACTCCATCATGACCCAAAAAGATTGAATATTCTAGTCATGTGATGCAGGACATGACAGATAAGAAAATATATATTTCTACTTGATGAAAGAATACTTAGAGGGAATGTTACCTATACCACAGTCTTGTACAGGATTTTCACAACAAGTATCGATACATTAGTGATGTGAAAACGACTGTTTTGTCCGATTTCTTTTATCTTAGAAAATAACTTGTATAAACGCTTTAGAAATTCGAGATCTATGGTCAACAACAACGCTGCCTTGGATTGAGTAAAGTGGATTCTTTAAACTGGTGGGCCTATGTCGGGGTGGAATTGTTTGGAACTACTGTATACATCCAAGAAGTAGTTGTTTGTTTCGCAGTGCACCGCGGCTCGCTGCAGCAGCGGTTGTGAGGAGTTGGCAACTGGAAGTAACTGATAAGCTCACCCTTGGCAGGGTACAAGCAATGCTCCGATCTCTCTGATCTTATCCGCTGTGCTGGGTGAGCGCAATAGAGGTGGATATGTGTCTGTTGCGTGAGAGAATATTCAAAATTGTGGATGTCTGCAGTAATCCTGTTGATAACATCCAAATTCGTATCACTACAATTATCCCTAATGCAATCTGGCATATACACATGCCCATGACTGTGGATGGGGCCACGGCGATGGTTTTCACCGACTTTCAGTGCTGGCGTTGTACAAGGGGCAAGCATGCTGTGTGTGGATGTCTAGGAGGAGGGCGCATAGGATATGCGAGTATTTCAGCAATCTCCGACATCTACCCCTGGCAGCCACTGCTACGGACTGGTTGGTTGTTTCAAAGAGTCTTGTTTAGTGCTTCTCAACACATCGCAGTGGACTGTGCCTTGCAGTGGCATTTGCTGTTGTCTCTTTTCTATCATGCAGTAGGACTTCCTCCTTCTGAATGTAGTGGAGAGAACCAATTTAGGTATTCTATAGTGCTTTAAAGCCCCAATAGTGACATCAGATTCCCGACTGATCAATTTATTGTTTCTGATAGTTGTATTTCGTGCATGCATGCGTTTGGTACAGGCAGGTATAACCAGTGTGAGTGTTGGTCTCTCTCTCTCTCCTGGCTGGTGCGGATGGAGCTACCTTGCAGATGGTGGATGGCATTCTTCTTTGTCTCGCAAGTTTGTGTGATCGGCAGTATTTTTTTTTTTTTTTTTTTTTTTTTTTGCCAGATATGTTGAGTGGGAACATTGTGGTTGAGGAGGATTTTGGTGTTCTCAAAAGTCAGTGCAGGAAAAAACCTGGATACATTTAGTGCTACGATATATTTGTGACTAAAATTACATTAACTGATTTGGAAGCTGTTTGTGCGTGAAACCCAAATGTTGAAAATATGTTTTATTATGAAGAAGGATCGTCGTAAGGTGGAGGTGAAATTCATTTCATAGGGTTGTGCAAAAGGATTATTTCACCTTGTTTTTCATGTCGAAATTGGCTCAGCTTTCCCTTTGTCTCCAGCATTAGGCAACAGGAATACAGTATTCTGAAGAGAGATGAAAACTTTCATCTGCGTGTTTGGAGACGTTAGTTCATGCCGACAAACAAGGAGAGACAGAGATATGAAGTTAGTCAGGAATCAGGCAATCATCAGAATTTCATCACTAGATGGTTTATTTGAGGGGCCTCGAGTTCAAACAAGAATGATATCCGGTCTGTGGTTGGTGGTATTTAGTAATGTGATCTGTAATTATGATATTGGGCTGTTTTGATCTTCATGATGGTACCCTGACAATAGACACACACACACACACACACACACACACACACACACACACACACACACACACAGGAGACCCCAAACCATGGCTACTATATCACACTTCATTCTGTTCCCTGCTGATTGCAGTTATTATTTCAAGGGGATCAAGAGTGGGGGAGGGGTGCAAACATTATTTCTACCCAAGTAGGGGAACCCTGTTCCCACAAACTGATTAAATAAATAATGTGTATCAGTGGCTTTGATTTGGATTATGTGTCGTGAGACACTTTCTCTCGAGCACAGAGTGAGTCTTTTCTCTACCAACGTTTTCCTTAAGGGGTGGGGGGAGGGGGGGAACGGTAGGGGAGGTTTGCAGCATCCTCTTGTGGTGACACTGTAAACTAGCTCAGTTGATCCCTGCATATCAAGGTGAGCCAACACACAAAAATTTTCCAATGAGATGGCACCTCCAGCCTTCAGAAGTGTAATTACATAATTAGGACATTCAGTTGCTGAATGTGAGGTTTTCCCAACAAATTAAAGTGAGATCCACCTCTGCAAAATGAATTTTATAGATATACAGTATGTGCTGTGCTATATAATTCATTTTCGGTCATATGATCCTTTCTCTCCAGCTCAGACTTACTCCTTTTCCACCAGTGTCCAGATGGAGGAGGGGTGAAGGAAGGATGGAGGATTTTCCAGAAGGGGGAAGGGTTAATTAATTGATCGATGTAATTAATTAGTCAATCAAATTAATATCGAAAGAGTTCCTGTACTGATGAGGGGAGCTTTCAGAGGGATGGGGGCGGACTAGGGTGAAGGGATTGGGTGGGGGAACAGTAGGTTAAGGAAACATCAATCAAAAGGAAATATTATCCCCAAGAGTCATAATCCTCTTAGCAAACAATATATTAAGCACCTATCAATCAAAAGAGGACAATATGTTTGCCCCTGAATGTATGCTTTCCCCTGAATGTAGGTAACCTGCACTAACAATTTGCGCTTTGCCCCTGTTGCCCCACTACTAATGGAGATATAGAACACCTGTATATTTATAAATGGTTCAACATGTGATATAACAGGAGGTCAGTTCCGTCTTCCGGCATCAGTCACTAGTGTGACTGCAATCTAATTATCGTATCTTGATTTGCATTGGTCGAAAGAAAACCACTAGAAGTTGTACTGTTTGTCCATGATAAGTTGACAATTGATGCAGTGGCTGTCGGGAATGGCCGTGCCCCTACGTTATGGCTGATGAGGGGAGAGGAGCTGTGAGGGAAGGCAGCATCGGCTGCTTGTAGAAGTTTTGGCACCACTACCCTCGCCTTGTGCGTAACACCAAATCGGAGGCGGCACTCGCGGAAATACTGCGCGTTTAAGTGACGCTTCCGTCGGATCGGAAATCGCCTAATTTGTTGACACATTCGTGTTTGAGAGTTTTAGATACAACTTAGGTATTATTCATTCATCGACAGTAATGAAAATAGAAAGTAGATGAATGTAATACTTACGCTATTATGAAGCAAAAGTCAAAAGCTGATTTTTGGAATCTGTTTGCACATTGCATTTATTAAACACAGCACAGTGGTACTGTTTACAAAGTATACTTAAGAACTGTCAAAATAATGTTAACCAAAGATCGCTGTAATTTGTGTTTGATTCAAGATCATCATCATCATCATCATCATCATCGGTTGAGGGGATGGTATTGATGATAGCTTCATTGATGGCCATTTATATTACTCAGTCTCGTGTCCAATAGGCCCAATCTTGCTACAGCTGCTGCGCTTTCCAGCAGTAACCTTGACAGTCCTAAACAGTCAACGAATGGAAAGCAGCATTAGCAAGATCCTGCAATCTCCCTTCGAAATGTTATCAGTGACACTGTTCGTTCGGAAATTGTGTTTCATTTTGTCCCATGTCAGTTCTACTGAATTTAGATCGCAGTTGTGTGCCTGTACTCGGACTACTTTGTGGACTCTGTTCTCAGTGATTTTATTCACCACATACACTTTTACAGTTGGTTTGTTTTCCTTTATTTGACATAATAATTCAGCCTTTCGCATTTGCAGTTTATTTGCCTGTCTTGCAACCACTCTTAATATCGTAATCCTGAAATCATACCTATTAGGCGTTCTGCCGAATTTCCTGCTGTGGTATGGCACATTTTCACACAATCACAGAATTGGGTGGAATATTAGCAACCACTATGTTAGAGATCCCCCCTCCCCGCCGTCGCCCCCTCCCATCAACGTCCGCTAGTTTCGTTCACTTCCCGAAGTTCGCAAGTTAGTGGAAACAACTCTTGCATGAGACTTCCTGCCAAATTAAAACTGTGTGCCGGACCGTGTTTACAACTTCGATTCCCGGTCCGGCACATAGTTTTAATTTCTCAGGAAGTTTCATATCATCGCACATTCCGCTAGAGGGTGAAAATTCGTTCTAGTTTCTTACATTTTCCTGCAAGCACTAGTCGAATTTGTCGTCTCGTAGCCGGCCGGAGTGGCCGAGCGGTTCTAGACGCTGCAGTCCGGAACCGCGCGACCGCTACGGTCGCAGGTTCGAATCCTGCCTCGGGCATGGATGTGTGTGATGTCCTTAGGTTAGTTAGGTTTAAGTAGTTCTAAGTTCTAGGGGACTGACGACCTCAGAAGTTAAGTCCTATAGTGCTCAGAGTCATTTGAACCATTTTTGTCGTGTCGTGGAAGTTTTTCTCAAACTTACGGAAGCTCTGTGTGTTCAGCATCGGTGCAAAAGTACCGGTGTCGAAAAGGAGAATGACACAAAGGCGCATCGGCCAAAACAAATGTACCATTAGAACCCTTAAACACATATACGTAATTGGCACCACCCGTCAAGGAAATGCGAAATGCGTTTATCAATCAATTTCTTTCACCAGAATAAAAAGTGGACAGGTAGTACAGATGCCTTAGCTGATTTTTTAATGTTGCCATAAACATAAAGGCATTACATTTGTGATAAAGGTGATGAATGTTGCTCGCAAAAATCGAAGAGTAATTAAAACGCAGTCTGTTGGTGACACACCGTGCCGCACTTTTGTTTCCTGCTATAGGATCTTTGATTATACATTAGACAAGAGATATTCGAAATTTGGATACGACAGCCTCAAAGTATTTTATCTTAATGAAATCCTCTGATTATAGATTAACTATTCATGTTTCTTGGTGATATCAGTATGTACACTCTAAAATTTTTTCGTATTTTTTTCATTTTGTGTTTCGTCACACCTTTTGTTCATTAATAAATAATGCAACAACAGTGGCGACTGCTCTGGTTTTTAGGAATAACTGCACTTCTGCAACAAGTACTTGCAGCAGGTTCCTGGAATAAACTTGCCCTAGTGACCTGAGGAAGTCAACTTGGGTAATTTTTTGTTCTAATGCAAATACACCAGCAAGTGCTTGCTTAAGTTACTTGTTAGTGGACACAAGCCTTTCGTAATGTTTCGCGTTTAGGGGCAGCTTGCCGTTAACAGAGCTCGGAGACAAAAACATCTTTAATGTAGAGCCGATTTTCTCCGCATCTGGCAGCTCTAGCGAAATCGTCAAGTTATCGTGGCCAAACACTATTGCATCACAATAGTATGAAGAGGCTTTATACACACTATATGACTCCTGTGATATCCCTGCTAATAGTTAACAAAATATGTACTGCTCTGTCTGCGAAATTAGTTACTGCTGCGGCCAAAACTGCGTACCTTCCCACAAAATAACATTTAACACTAGAACCACAGATGGGCCCAATTGGCCCTTTTCGAAATTTTCACTTGTCTTCTGAACAAACCGTGAACTAGACTGACTTTATGTTTTCTGGCTTTTCGACAATTATACGAAATTACTTTTGAATACATTATGGGAGTAGGAGTGATCAATAAGTTACAAATATTTACTACTGTGATTCTCCAGCAGAAAGAGGTTCCTACTCCATGGTCTGAAGATGATCACAGTAATGGTCGAAACCGGTCACCTTAATAAATAAATCGTGATCAAGACTGTTTTTAATAGTAAGTAATTATACGAAATATTAACCATCGTTTTTTGAAGTGTCCAGTTTTTATTAGGCTGTGAAATGTGGAGCTTACTACCTAGAAGAAAGGCGGGGCCAATTTGGCGCCTCACAACACTTCTATTTTTTTACAATACTGTTGTCCCTTCGTTGTTCAATTATTTGACAACAATGTCATTAAATCCCGCGTAGGTTGTTGGGCAGCTGAAGCAAGGATTTTAGTTATTGTCTGTTATGACGCTATCTGATAGTCGTCCCTGCAATCATGAGCTATGAACACAGGAAGCGCCTGACAGACTCTGATGTACAGAAGCCCTGAGAAATACGGAAGAAAAGGGGAAGAATTTGAGTTTTCTGACAGCGATCAGAACAATGGAGAAAGTGTAGTAGTCCTAGTGTCTGCAGATAAAAAAGTGATTCGTGGAACGAAAGGGATGATATAAACACGGTCCATGATAATTTAGGGAAAAGTGAAGCTTATTCGTCTAACATGCCTTCTGATGTTCCAGATTTTATCTTTATAAGATCAACAACCCGGACAAGAGTTGTTTCCCCTGGAAGTCAGTCAAAAGCTGATACTGAGCAACAAAAACGTACTCAGGAAAAAGAAACAGCAAAAGACGGGACTGTGTGGAAAACTGTACCAGTGGGTTCTAATGCTTGTCAGTAATATTTCTGATCTTTGAGCAGAGTTTCAGTCTGTAAAACTACAACAAAGACTAAATCTACATCAACATGGACACTCTGCAAATAACACTTAAGTTCCTGGCAGAGGATTCATAGAATCATCTTCACAACAATTCTCTATTATTCTAATCTCCAATAGTGATCGAAAGAAACAAACGCCTGTATCTTTCGGTGAGCGCTCTGACTTCCATTATTTTTTATGATGATCGTTTCTCCTTATGTAAGTCGGCGTCAGTAAAATATTTTCGCATTCAGGGGAGAAAGTTGGTGACTAAAACTTCATGAAAATATTCCACGGCAACGAAAAGCGCCTTTCTTTTAATGAAGTCAACACGAAATCATGTCAGTGATCGTCTTTCCCCTATTTCTTGATAATACAGAACGTACTGCTCTACATTGAAGTATCGCGATATTCTCCATTAATCCTATCTGGTAAGGATCCCAGACAACGCACCAGTACTTCGAAAGAGGACGGGCAAGAGTAGTGTCTCTTTAGTAGATGTGTTCTGCCAATAAAACGCAGTCTTTGGTTAGATTTTCGCACAACATTTTCTATGTGTTCTTTCCAATTTAAGTTGTTCGTAATTATAATTACTAGGATTTATATGTGAAGATAGTAACTGTCCTCGAAAGAACAGACACCTCTGATGACCGTGCAGCTTCTCTAAAGTAAATGACAATTAACTGAAACCCTCAGCTGCAGATAGGTCTTGGTGATATATCTCGATGGGGACACCTGAAAATGTGTGCTCCAACCAAGACTCGAACCCAGGATCTCCTGCTTACATAGCAAACGGTCTATCCATCTCAGTCACCGAGGACACAGATCAATAGCACGACTGCAGGGAATTATCCCTTGCACGCTTCTCGTGAGACCCATATTTCTAACTGTCCACAATCTACATATGTAAAGTTCCTAATAGATATTTGTCCATCCACTCATTACTCGAGGCAGCTAAGGTGACGATTCCCATAAGAGTTGGGGCAACCTGCGCGCATTTGCACAGGCGAAGGTCATTGGCCGAAAGAACAGATACCATTGATGACCGTGCAGCTTCTCTAGAATAAAGGACAATTAATAGAGCGTCTGCCATGCAAGCAGGAGATCCCGGGTTCGAGTCCCAGTCGGGGCACACATTTTCAGCTGTCCCCATCAAGGTATATCAACAACACCTGTCGGCAGCTGAGCGTTTCAATTAAGTGTCATTTATAGTAGGATTTAGTTGAATTTGTGGCCTTTAAATTTGATTGATTCATTGTGTAGCCGAAGTTTAAGAGATTCCTTTTAGCACTCATGTTGATGACCCGTACTTTTCGTTATTTGGGGTCAATTGCCAATGTTTGCACCACACATATATCTTTTCTAAATCATTTAGCAATTTGTTTTGATCTCCTGATGATTTTACTAGACAATGAACGACAGCATCTTCTGCAAACAACTTAAGTCAGCTTTTCAGATTGTCTTCTAAATTGTTGAAATAGATAAGAAACAGTAGAGCGTGTATACACTACCTTGGGAAACACCAGAAATCACTTCTGTTTTACGCGATATTTACCATCAATTACTACGAGCTGTGACCTCTCCAACAGGAAATCATTAATCCAATCACATAACTGAGACGATATTCCATAACAACGCGATTTCATTACAAGTCGGTTGTGAGGCACAGTGTCCAAATTCGTTAAAACGATCCACTAATTATCTTATTCCGGTTGCCTAGAATGACCTCTACCCACATTAACTCAAAGGAATTGTCTATTTCAGTTTCGCTACAAGATAAACTACTTCTAACAGCACCAAACATGCCACCGCCAGCTGTTTTTAGCACGTCTTTTCACCAAAACGTTTGTGTAATAAATAGTAGTAATAATAACAGAGCGTGCTATTACACAAAGAAATAGAACATCATAAATACAAGAACAGATATATTCATGTAATGCCAGTATATTAAACGTTATAAAAATAGTCAAGTTTTCGTGTTTTCAGGTTGCCTGCAAACTCGTAACATTTTATGGGACGTTCATGAACCAACATCATACGCTAGAAGCAAATCTCGAAGTAGGAAACTTGTTAAGCATAGTGGCTACTTTTCAGTACTTCCATGAAGCGTCACATGAAGCACTGTACTGAAATTGAGGCTCATCGTCTAACACAAGACGATTCCTGGACAGTATGCATCGAAGTGCTGGATGCTTATATCGCAATAATAATTGCAAGAGGAGTGTATGGGTCAAAGAATTTTCCTATCAAATTTTCCTATGGTCAACACTATGGGGCCCTACTTTTCTCACAAAAGTACGGGGCGAAATAGAGCTATCGAAATAATAAAGTACATGAAGATTGACACCAAGTCCACTAGTCTGAACGCCTAAAAACTGGCAAATCTGCTCTTGTCTCAGATATCCGAAATGATTTCATAGAAAACCGTGCGTCATGCTATAAAGCAGATCCTTATTTTACAAGTGATGAACTAATTTTGCCATGTAAAACAAGATGCCCATTCACACAACATATTCTTATCGAGCCAGACAAATTTGGTATAAAATTCTGATTACTTGTATGTGTTTTTAGTAAATACAGGCTGAATGGTTTGCCACATACTGGTGCTGATCCCATTAGTCCAGATGACCAAGACGTAGGTGAAAATATTGTTCATAGGGTTATGAAACTACACATAGACAAAAATTTGAATCTCACTTCTCGCAGTTACTTTACTTCACAAAGATTTTCTAGCTGTCTGAGGTCAGCATCCACTAAGGTGGTAGGTTAATCGAAGGGAGGTGCTTTGTACTGCAAAACTGGAAAAAACAACCATTTCACTAAACTATTGTATATTAAAATGATGGTAGAACAACCCTAACACTTTATCAAGGGAAAAAAGTAAGAATGTTGTCACGTACCTCTGCCCAACAGCCAGAAGGAGACTCCTGAAACAGTGCAATTTTACAATGAAACAAAATTTGGATCAGGTGGCAAGGATGTACTCTACAAAATCCTGTACAAGGCGTTGACCAGTGCGCGTATTTCTTGATTTGGCTGCCATTAATTCCTGAGTGTTGTATAAAGAAGTGACAGATAAGTGATTTAGCAGATGGAAGTATACTTCTGATTTGTATGAAGAGCTTCCACCACAGTACGATCAGCAAGAAATAAAGAGCCAGACCAGGATGATGAAGACACTAAAGACCAACCACACAGGGCTTACAAAGAGAGAGAAGTGTAAAATTCATATCTCATGCAAACGAAACAATACTGCTACTTCTTGTTCAGGTTGTTGAAAAGCAGAAAGCAAAATGTGGCAAATGTGAGAAGAGAAGATAAGTACTGTTCGACAAGAACAGGAGTTACGCCGCGTTATTTTAGGAGGAGTAGGCGTTCGCGTCTTACAGTTTTTAAAGCAATAGACAACATTTCTATTACTACCAATAATTACGTAGGCGCCCAAGTCGTCTTGCAGGGGCCATCGGTGTTTTGGCCAGCAGTTTTGAACTTCGCTCTCGCTAACAAGAAGAATACGAATGAACACGGTAACAGCTGGGTCACCGTTGCTCTTGTACGTGGACCAAAAGTCGATAAAGTAAAAGGGCTAGATAATTTCAATTCACGTGATGTCATGGCTTATCGGAAATTTCAGATTTGTGAAGTCTACAACAGAGACAAGGGTTCATCGTATTACATGTCGACTACGCCTTTGGTTCTCAGGACCAGGAATCATCGTAAAATAAATGAATCGGAATCTGTCTCAGTGGGTGAAAGGTGTTGACAACGCACTCGTTGGTGATCTGACTCATTATTATAGAAATTAAATAAAGTTCCCTACCTTATCCTTAATCCTTATCTATTAAAAAAACTACACACTGATGTTGTCATATATATATATATGGTGCTATGGTTGGCCTGCTAGATGGCGTTGCCATAGGTCAAACGGATATCAACTGCGTTTTTTTTTTTAAATAGGAAACTCCATTTTTATTACATATTCGTGTAGTACGTAAAGAAATATGAATGTTTTAGTTGGACCACGTTTTTCGCTTTGTGATAGGTGGCGCAGTAATAGTCACAAACGTATAAGTACGTGGTGTCACGTAACACTCCGCCAGTGCGGACGGTATTTGCTTCGTGATACATTACCCATGTTAAAATGGACCGTTTACCAATTGCGGAAAGGGTCGATATCGTGTTGATGTATGGCTATTGTGATCAAAATGCCCTACGGGCGTGTGCTATGTACGCTGCTCGGTATCCTGGACGAAATCATCCAAGTGTCCGAACCGTTCGCCGGATAGTTACGTTATTTAAGGAAACAGGAAGTGTTCAGCCACATGTGAAACGTCAACCACGACCTGCAACTAATGATGATGCCCAAGTAGGTGTTTTAGCTGCTGTCGCGACTAATCCGCACATCAGTAGCAGACAAATTGCGCGAGAATCGCGAATCTCAAAAACGTCGGTGTTGAGAATGCTACATCAACATCCATTGCATCTGTACCATATTTCTATGCACCAGGAATTGCATGGCGACGACTTTGAACGTCGTGTACAGTTCTGCCACTGGGCACAAGAGAAATTACGGGACGATGACAGATTTTTTGCACGTGTTCTATTTAGCGACGAAGCGTCATTCACCAACAGCGGTAACGTAAACCGGCATAATATGCACTATTGGGCAACGGAAAATCCACGATGGTTGCGACAACTGGAACATCAGCGACCTTGGCGGGTTAATGTATGGTGCGGCATTATGGGAGGAAGGATAATTGGCCCCCATAACATCTACCGATGTTACTACAAGATGTTTCACTGCATGACAGAATGGCATTGTACTTCCAACATGATGGATGTCCGGCACATAGCTCGCGTGCGGTTTAAGCGGTATTGAATAGCATATTTCATGAGAGGTGGATTGGTCGTCGAAGTACCATACCATGGCACGCACATTCACCGGATCTGACGTCCCCGGATTTCTTTCTGTGGGGAACGTTGAAGGATATTTGCTATCGTGATCCACCGACAACGCCTGACAACATTTGTCTGCGCATTGTCAATGCATGTGCGAACATTACGGAAGGCGAACTATTCGCTGTTGAGAGGAATGTCGTTACACGTATTGCCAAATGCATTGAGGTTGACGGACATCATTTTGAGCTTTTATTGCATTAATGTGGTATTTACAAGTAATCACGCTGTAACAGCTTGCGTTCTCGGAAATAAGTCACAGAGGTACATGTATCACATTGGAACAACCGAAATAAAATGTTCAAACGTACCTACGTGCTGTATTTTAATTTAAAAAACCTACCTGTTACCAACTGTTCGTCTAAAATTATGAGCCATATGTTTGTGACTATTACAGCACCATCTATCATAAAGCGAAAAAAGTGCTCGAACTAAAACGTTCATATTTCTTTACGTACTACACAAATATGTAATAAAAAATGGGGGTTCCTATTTAAAAAAGCGCAGTTGATATCCGTTTGACCTACGGCAGCGCCATCTAACAGGCCAGCCATAGCGCCATCTGGTTTCCCCCTTCAAGCTAGACAAGTTTCGTTCTTTGAAGTTTTTTCGTTTGACGCTTATTTCGTCAGATATTTGGCCCAGTCACGATCAATGGACCACCCCGCATATATATATACACTCTCCAGTGGAGTCTACACAACTGGCAGCTACACATAGCTACCTCAACACATGACCCGATTTTGTAAATGTCTATATTGTAACACCTCAGTGTTGTCTCATATTGATGTGTATTTATTTCGCTTGCAGCAGTTAGCCCTTTGGATATGGAAGCTAGCAGCAGCACTGCGACCTGACAGGGGTCTTATTACACTGTCTGGACTATAACTTTAGGCACTGAGAGACTTGCCTCTCCACCTCTGTTGGCATAGGCCACCTGCGTGTTTTTCGGCCACAAGCGATACTAGCTTCAGATAGGCATACAAAACAAAGTAATGGAGTGTATCGAGGACAGTACAGTATTCTGAAGCTCAGATTGCGAGTATGCTGAATCTGCATTAAAGTATGTCCAGGTGCCACGGTTCCAGGTAGTATCCAGTAATCTATACTCTATCCTGTTACATACACACAAACTGCAATTTAACTTTGTTACCAAAAATCTCTAAAATTTCTTGACAAATTTGCTCCAAATCTTTACACAATACTTTAACAAACTTTTAGACAGACATAGGTTGCACTTATGTTCAAACATACACAGTATATAAATACATACAGGGTGTAAATATAAAGTGACAAACCAGAATAACTCGAAAAATAAGCTTCACACGAAAAAATATATAGAAACTAAAGTTGATTATTTTCGAGGGGGACATCTGCTGGTGCTTAAATTAGCCCGCCACCCCAGCCCCCTGGGGGTAGGGCAGGTGGAAACTTTAAAATTTCAAAGGGGATCCCTCATTTCTTATTGCAGAATCAGATTCTACATAAAAACTACGTCCATTTTGTCTTAAAATTTGTTTTGATTCTTGGTAGTTGGCACTGTAATTCAAGAAAATCCATGTTCTCATTAATGGATAGAAAATGGTTACAGATAAACAAAAAAATACATATTTACTTCATAAATTTTGATTCGCTAAAACTAAAACTCTCCCTCTCCCCCCACAGGGTATGGTTTGAGAGAGAGGAATTAGGTTCATGAGTCAGTTAGTTTTTTTAGATAATGAGTTCACTTGTTAGTAAGTAGGATGTTTGGTTAGTTAGCTAGTCAGATGATTTGTTTGACGATTAAAAGTTGTAGGGCCTCATGACCACGAAACAAACAAAACTTTTCTGAATCTGCAGAAACAATTAATATGTGGGTCAACATTTGTAAAACTCTAATTCCTAGGGAAAAATTGATTTGCTGCTCTTAACACAATATTTATTTTCCAGTCCGCTCTATCAAGGTCTAACATTTGATGAGAAAACAAAGAATTATTACAAGAATACTTGCAGCTACAATGCAATATTTGCTGTGGGTCATTTCTGAGGTTAAAATTTCAGACTCAGTCTTACATCAACTATATCACTATAAGATACATGATAATTTTTATCACATATCACATCTACTGAATCAACTGGTCGAATTTCAACCACAAGAGACACTAGTTTGTATAAAAAGGTGATACATGAAAGGAAATGTTGCTAGTAAATATCTCGAAGATATCTTGAACGACTTTTCTCTTATTTTTACTCTGACTCCAACTACCTTTCAGATACACATACACTGCACACTTTTTAAATATATATGGAGTTCAAACAGATGTCTAATACATAAAGGGGAAACGATGTTACCAAAAAATCAGAAAACATTCTTAACCAATTTAGATGAAATTTTTACATGAGACTCTGTTATACTTTGGAAGAGATGTAGGGTACATATTTCCTTAATATATGTGGTACATAATCGTATTTATAGTACATAAAGGGGAATTTTATGGAAACCTTGGATGCCTTCTAATATTTTGTTGGATTTAGTTTTTCCTAGTGTAGTGCAGTGACTTCATGAGGCATCGACTCAATAATCCATTTGAAGTCCCCTGCAGAAATAGTGAGCCATACTGCCTCTAAAGCCATCCATAATTGTGAAAGTGTTGCTGGTGCATGATTTTGTGCACAAACTGACCTCTTGATTTTGTTCCATAAATGTTTGATGAGATTCATCTCGGGCAGTATGGGTGGGCAAATCATTCTCTCGAATTTTCCTTCACATTGTCTAGAATATTCTTCAAACCAATCATGAATGATTGAGGCCTAGTGATACAGCGCATTGTCATTCATAAAAATTCCGTCATTGTTTAGGATCATGAATCGCATTAATGGCAGCAGATGGTCCCCAAGTAGCCAAACATAACATTTCTACAGAATGGGCAGTTCCCTTGGACCAGAGTACCGAGACCATCCATGTAAACAAGGCTCAAACCGTTATGGAACCACCACCAGCTTGCTCAATAACCTGTTGAGAACTTGCATCACGGGTCTGTGCCACACTGTAACCTCACCATCGGATCTTATAAACTGAAATCAGGACTCATCTGCAAGGATACAGCATTCCAGCCCTCTAGAGTTCAACCTATATTGTTACGAGCCCAGGTGAGCTGAGGCAAGTGATGTCATTCTCTAGCAAAAGCAATCGAGTCGATCGTCTGCTGCCATAGCCTGTTAACACCAGATTTCACTGTGCAGTCCTAACAGATACGTTGATGGTGCATCCCACATTGATTTTTGCGGTTTCTTCACTCACTGTTGCTTGTCTATTGGAACTGAGAACTCTATGCAGAATCCACTGCTGTCCATCATTATGTGAAGGCTGTCGGCCACTGTGCTGTCCATATTAAGAGATAATGCCTCAAATTTTTGCTGCACTCTTGATGCTGTGGACCTAGGAATATTGAATTCCACAACGATTTCCGAAATGAAATGTCCCAAGTGTCTAGTTCCAACTACCATTCTGCACTCAAAGTGTATTAATTCCTGTGCCCATCAACACTTTGGAAACTTTTTCACATGACACGACTGAGTACAAGTGGCAGCACCACCAAAGCACCACTTTACACGATGCTATCACCATCTGCATATGTGCATATAGCTATTGCACGATATTTTTCAGCTCACTGTAAATATGTATATAATACATAAACGGGAAATGTTGTTAGTAAACATCTTGATAGGTTCTTGGCCCGTTTTATTCCTATTTTTACACTTTACTCCAATAAACTTTCAGAGGGACATAGGCTACATACACATCAAATACTCATATATCCTATACATAAATGTTTATTAATACAGATAGGGAAAACATACATAAAAATCTCAAGAAGTTCTTGACTGGTTTATTTAAAATATTTACACAAGGCTTTAATAGCGATTCACACAGATGTAAGCTGCACATTTGTCAAATATACATAATATAAACATATACAAAATATATGAAGAGGAAACAGCGGTTAGAAAAAGACTCACAATGTTTTAGATCAGGTTAATTAAAATGTCACATGATATTGCAGTTACCGTTCAGGCAGATATATGCTGTACCTTTATTAATACATAAATGCAGTACATATGTACTACGTAAGGAGGAAATGTTAGTAAAAGTATTGAAAGATCTCGAGCAATTCTTTTCTGTCTACCCATTGTATTCTAATAAGCTTTATGAATGACATAGGCTACATGTTTTTAAGTACATGCAGTAGCTAAATATATATGTAATACATAAACACAAAAAGTTCTTAGCAATAACCTTGAAAAGTTCTCAACCAATTTATTTCAAATTTTTACATGATTTCTGAATAAACATTTGGCAGGCATTGGCTGTATATTTTTTAAATATGTGTAATAAGTAAATGAATATTTAATATGTAAATGGAGAATGTTGTTACCAAAAATAGTGAAAAATTCTCGACCATCAAATGTCAATTTGTTTCATGATACTCTATAACATTCAGACAAATGTGAGCTATATATTTTTTTAAAACATCAGCATACAGATTTCCATTAAAAACGACTGTCAGAAGGAAATTTCTGTTCTGTGAAAATGTTTGGTATCGTTTTCTTTGTCACAGTCAGTTTTATCTCAGTTATCAGGGCATTTAAACCATGAGACTAATTGCTGGGTCTGCATATATTCTTTCTGCATGTAGTTCCAAAAAAAATTTATACACAACAGTGTACTGTTCTCATTCCTTCATTGCAGTTAAGAGGAAAGGAGAATGTTGTAGCCATGGCTTACTAGCTTATGATCAGCATACTACAGTGGAATTTGAATCATCAGAAATTTTGCATCCCTACATGTTCACAGATTAAAACGATGAGAAATAATGTCATTGAAGCTAGTATCCTCACACACCTTGTGGAGAGGTCTTTCTTCTAATGATCCCACCCACTTTACCCAGTCTTTTTAAGTGACTATTTCTCTAATGAGATTTAATCTGCAATAACAATAGACAACAACCAAGGTCAGAGAGAGAGATGAGAAGATCATATGGACAGACATGTGGTGTCTGAGAAAATGTATTAAGAAATGGGGGAGGTGGAATTCGACAGACAGAGGGGTGAGAATGAGACAGTCTGTGAGAGATGGAAGGAGGAGGAGATGTACGCAGAGAGAGGGAGACAGGAATAGATGGGCAAAGAGAGGGAAGGAGGAGACAGACAGAGAGAGGAGGAGTGGAAGAATTGGATGTATGTACAATTCCCATTCGTATTTAGCAGCTGTGAAGCAGTGATGGGTTTGCTAGTAAAGAGGAAATGTTGTCAGAAAAACTCGCGAGAATTCCTTGACCATCATACATCAAATTGTTATAAAATACTCTACAGGCATTCAGATGGAAGTAGGCTATATACTTTTTCTAACAACAATGTACAGATTTTCTGTTAAACCGACTGTGAGAAAGAAAATGCTGTGCCATGAAAAGTTTCGCTTCGTTTTCTTCCTCATGAGTCTTAACATAGATATCAGGGTATTTAAACTGTCAGACAAATTGTTTCTTCAACATATATTGTTTCTCCTTCTATATAACTTCAAACAAAAGTTTTACATGCATTAGTGTGCTGTTTTTGTTTCTTTATTGGTGTCAAGAGGAAAGTGAAATGTTGTAAATATGGCTTATTGGTGTATGGTTAGAAAACTACTGTGGCATCTGAATCACCATAACTTAGTAGTCTTACCTGTTCACATATTGAAACTACGAGCAATACTATCACTGAAACTATTATTGAGCAGCTGGAGAGGTCTGTCCTGCACTCCTAACAGTAATAATTCCAACCTGTTCACCTGACTTCATTTTTCAATCAAGGATTAGATTGGAATAACAATAAACAACACTCAGGGTCAGACAGAGAGGTGATAGACACAGGGAGGGAGGGGAGATGAAATAGAGAGAGGAGAAAGGAGGAGATTAGGACATATATACAATTCCCATACATATTGAGCATTTGAAAAACATTGCCAGATTCGTTAGTATGATATAGAACTATGCCAACATGTACTACAAAAGAGTTTTTGTGTGAGCCATTTTGTTCATATTCTTTCTCAGAAAAGAAGGAAATAAAACATGGACAGTCAACACTAGACCTACCAAATTTGGTTCAGAAGATCAATAAATTCACTGGACATATTAACTAAATATGACTTGTTATCCAGTAGTGGTGACCGAAATGCAGTCTTTTGCTGGAATTTTCTGCTGTTTTTAAAGGACAAAATGGCTAGTTCAACCGAAATTGTGTACATGCATTTGCAAAATTGAGTGAGGTCGTTAATCAACCATGAACTGTTTGTCAACCATTCATGACTGTCTATAGATGTAGTTGCTTTTTGGGAGAATAGAAGAGAAATTGCGTTTGATGACCAGCTGGAAAATGAAATACCTATACACAATGAGAATGCAAGACAGAACTGCGACATCATTAAAAGTCTCACTATGGCAGTGTGTTTTTTAGAAACAGGAGAGTTAGCGTTTTGGTGAGACAATGAAACAACAAATTCTTGCAATCAGTGAAATTACTTGGAAATTTTGAAGTATGCTGTAGAGTATGATACTCTTTCAAGGACCACATGGAAACATATACTGTTTTGAAAGGAATTTTTAATCTTATTGAGAACGATTTAATACAAGCCATAGATTCAACGTAATCAGGTAAAAAGAGGGATTTTGTGGATGTTCCTCTTGCAGTCGCCATGGTCGACAAAACCTCAGATGCAAGAAATATACTGCAGTTTTCTATTATCATGGGTTATGTATGTAAAGGAGAAATAAAGAAAAGATTGTTTGCATTCTGTCATATAATTAGTGACAAAATGTCCAGGCTATTGCAGAACTTTTCTGGTACCTATTATCAGAATCCGTATGCAATGAAAATCCATTGAAGAAATGTTTGATTGTGCAGTAACTATGAAATGTTCAAGTATTAATCAAAGCCATCCTAAAGCCATATTTTATCTGTGTTATGTCTATGTAATAACCCTAATTTTGTCTCCAAGCACCATTCAAATACAGAAGTCTAAAATTTCTTCTTTTTTTTAATTTGCTTAATGGACTTGCTCTTCTTTTCCAACATGTTATAAACATATAAAATTTTGGATAATATTTACAATGTTGTTTTCCGCACACCTACCCAACACAGTGGAATTATTCATTTTATAGGTGAACACTGTGTGCAGGGACAGACCTAAACTTTGTACCATGTTTAGTGATATACTAGAACATCCCCAGAAAACTGATTCAGGTATTTAAGCGCCAGTTAATGGCTTTTTGGAGCTTTTGGGATATTTCATATTAGTTTTCTCTGCAACACATTCGACTACATATTTACTTTTAATGATGAGTCGTACAATGTCCTGCAGATGAAAGCAAGTGATATTTTGTACTGTGAAAAATACTAAAGAAACTTACTGCTCCATAGCCGCACTTCATAATGTCTGTGAAATAGTTGTCCATATAACTCTGTCGCTGGTAGGAGAACCTTTGAAGACGAAAAATATAAACTATTATCAATGGATCTATTCTGAAGTGCTTGATAATAGTGATATCCACTTGCACTTAGGTTTTCAACTTTATTCTAAATTGAAATTTTTAAATTTATTTTCATTGGAAAACTACTGGCAATGCTCTAACCAATTCCCTGAAAGCAGCTTCCAAAGGGTCATACATGCACATGGAAAGCTCTCTGATATCATTCAGTTGAAAAACAAGCTGACTGTAGTGTACAGAACTGAATTGTACAGAAAAAGAACCACAAAAGAACAGGCAAAAATATTAAACATTAATTCAATGCCAAACAAATGTTTTCAGCTGTTTAATATGTTAGTGTCATTACTGTGTACAATTTCTGTGAATACGTCTTTAGTAAGAAGTTCGTTTTCAGCTGTGAAGAGAATGGAAAGGTGCTCACAAAATTATGCTGGAGGAGAAAAACTGTCTCATCTTCCTACTGAAGCTAACCTACTAGGAGAACTTAGAAAGAAGGAATGTTTCACTGAGGAGATGATTACCAAATTTGCTTCCCAAGACAGAAGATCGAAATTTCAGTTGTGTTGACATTGCAGAGATGGCATCCTGAAGGATCAAGGTAGAGATTAAAGTCAAAAGCCTGTTATTTCCTATGAATATTTTCTTATAGTAATTTAAATTTATATTAGGTCTAATTATTTCAACATCTTTTCTTTCAATTTAAACTGTTAGCAGTTGTGATTCCAGTCAATAGTATTTATTCTCCTAATTTAACATATTACCAATTGTGAGTCTCAATGAGATAAGCCTGTCCTTTGATTTAGAATAATATGGTTGACATGATAATATAAACATGATTAATTCATTAATTAATAATACAATCATAATTAATATATAATAGTAATATAATAATAAATATTTAGTGCTTTGGCTATCTGAACAGACACTGCATGCCTATGGTATATATAGCACAAAGATCCAGGTATAGTTAAAGGATTGTATGGACCTGTTTGAATTTATAAAATAAAGTCTACGATTTCATTCTATGGAGACGCAAGTACTAAAACCATTAGATTCCTGCTTTATACATGTTATGACTCCTGTATTGTATCTTTTGGTACTACGTAAATAAACTTACTAAATCGTTTCTACATTCCTGCAAAACAATGTTGAGGAGTTAATATATGTTAATGTCTTTTATAGCCAATAATTACCTGACATTTGATTAGCTCTTGTATTACTGTTTATTATATTGTAATTAATGACTTATTAATACTTGGCTCCAGTTCAATGTTATTTAAGTGAGGATCCTTTCCTTATCACCTATGAACTTCATGCCTTCTGCCTTTTGCTGACACCAAGCAAAGATCAAGTTAACTACCACGTCAGACATGTGAATTATCCATCTCATGATTTTTGTATTGCAAACCGTTTTTTAATTTCTTTTTCTGTTATGAAAATTACTATTATGTATTTATTTTATTGCCTTATAAATTAATTATGTACTCTTTTTATTTATTTATCTAAAGTGATACGCAAATGATCATCATTGACTAGAGTAGTGTATATATATGAGATATGTGGCTTACCTTGAAATGACTTACAACATCAAATTTTAGCAGATAAATTTTAGGTTTGACAACATACTGTAAACAGTTTTTCAAAAGACTGATTCAAGGTTTAAGTTTTACAACCAGTTAAAATATTAAAGTTTAGCTGTTATTTCATTTCCTTTGAAAATATTAAATAAATGAAAAAAGGATTAGTACATCGAAGTTGTGCTATGACATAGAAGATGATCACACAACGAAATTGTACTAAGTTATTTCGAACAAGCATGTATAATTTCCATTTCAATACAGTTAAAACTTATTTTGTATTTTTCAACATTTTTTTATGATAAACTAATTTATGTCGTATTTCTAAATGTATTCTAGAAACAAATTTTCGAGAAAAAGATTCACCTTTTGCTATTACTTATTGTTATGTTTTGGAGAAGTGAAACACTTTCTCTCTTTTTATTTCAGTGCAATTATGATTATACTTAGACCGGTTTTTAAGTTTTTTTCCAAATTTCACAAGTAAATCTTTTTTTTTGCATAATTAACAAGTAATATGATATGTTCTAAATTATTTTCCCTTTATTCTTTTCGTTTCTTTTTTTACAATCAACACAACCTGTGTTTGAAGGTAAATCCTGTTTTGCTATCTTTATTTCATTATTAATTTCTCTTTCATATTTACACAGTTGACAAATAACTTTACCTGTAATTTATATTTACACTAGAAAATGTAATGAAAATAAAAAATTGAATTTAGTAAATAAAAAAATTAAAAATTGAATAAATTTTAAAAAGTTATAAATTAATATTTTTATATGGAAATGATACGATTTTTTTATTTTAAAATAACTTATATGTAACGATAACCAAGTGTTACTGATTGATGATAAAAATTATTACGGTTTTTTTGGAGAGACATTCGTTATTTTTTAGGATACAAACATCCTAGGAAAGTAGCAACAGATCTTGTTAAAGAAAAATATTGCAAAAAACATGAAAATTTCCATAGTTTTGAGATAGTATTATCTAGAAATATTCATTCTCATACAAAATTCTATATTCTTAAATTATGAGCTGCAAAATGCATTTTGCAGAAAATTTTCATGATTTCAACAACTCAAAAACAGGTTTAATATAAAATAAAGGATAATATTTAAAACTCTATGTAAGTGTGGTATCTCATTTAAAAATCTAAATAAAATAAAGAATAATTATATTAAAAAGCAGATTAAAAATTTAATAGAGCTTAAGAAATTTCACATTAAATAAATGAAGACATAAGTACTTTATTACCTCATATAGGTATGAAAATAATTTCACTTTACTGTCAGCTAACTAGTTTCACCTATTCTTTGAAATGAATTAAATTTTGCGTTTATGAATAATGAATTTTGAATGTCTAATTCTATCTGCTTTTTAAACTAATCTCATTTCTTTTTCCTTTCGAAATGGGAGTTGAAAATAAAATGTTTACTACAGACAAAAAGAAATATGCTACAAGGGCATTTTTCAGATATAAGGTAAAACCAAGAAATGAAAGATTTGGATTATGGTTATTGTAAACAATAAATAACAATAAATCATTGTAAATATTGGAGACATTACCTGTACAAATTGAGAACACAAATTAGAATACTTTAAAGCAATTACCATTTTGAAACAATAATATGGTCATAAAAAATCACAAATTTTATAGATTGTGAACGAAAAATAAAAAAATTGAAAATTTATAGTAAAAAGGAAGTATATGGAAGTCTTAACAGTATTTTAATATCTAAATTTTCTAAATTTAATATAGTTAACATGGAGTTATTGCCCAAAATTCCATATTGATGAAATTCTAATACACAAACAACTGAAGGTAATAAATTAGTAACAAAGATTTAAAAAACCATAAAACAAAAATATAAAAATGCTATTGATATTTTATGTAAGATACAATTATCTGCTAATTAGATATACTTTCAACAGAAACAGGCAGCAGCCTTGCCGCAGTGGTTACACCAGTTCTCGTGAGATCACTGAAGTTAAGCACTGTTGGGCATGGTTGGCATTTGCATGGGTGACCACCCAGGCCACCATGCGATGTTGCCATTTTTCGGGGTGCACTCAGATGCCAATTAAGGTGCTACTCGACCAATTAGTTGTGTCTCCAGTTAAGATTACCATCATAATGGCCAAGAGAGTGGTGTGCTGACCCCACACCCCTCCTATCTGCATCCTCCAAGGAGGATGATATGTCGGTTGGAATGATTCCGGTAGGCCACTCGTGGCCTGATGATGGAGTGCTTTTTAAGAGAATTACTGCAAATTTTGGAAGAACATAAAAAGGATAGATTCAAACATTAAACAAGATTCTGCAGGAGTTTTTAATCAAGAAAAAATTTATCAAATGCAAAGAAAATATAAAGAAGATTGCAATAAAACAGTTAACAACAACAAATATGTGGAAAAAGACTGTTTAACTTGAATTAATGCAAGTTCTAGAAAAAATGTACAATAAATTTCTTTGCCAGATAGCAAGTCCAGTAGTAAATACATTTTAGGTAACAATATTACAAGTTTTTTAAACTGTCCAGATAAATGTATAAAGAAATGTTTGCTTCTAAATTATCTAAACAAATTGTACAACAGGACAGGAAGGAACAATTTACAGTTATATCAGTCCACATTCACAAGAAGAACATGAATTACATACATTACAGATTGTTTAAAATTAATAACGAATAACAGCAAATACTTCAAAAAAGATCCTTTCTATTGCGCCATATTCCAAAATGTGGCTAAAATTTGCAGATTACTTACAAAATAGTTCTTGTATTGTTTCTAATAACCTTTGACAATACGTCTATTAGGGTCATAAAAATACAAAAAAAAGTAATGAAAAAAGATTGGTGCAGAAATAAAGAGGAAAGAGAAAAGTTAGTTAAATTTCTTTCATTTAGTTTTAGTTTAACCTTATTACCTATTATCGGTACAGGAATCTTCGAAGACAAAGGGAATTTACTTCCTGTAAAACACATCTGTTATATAAAAAATGCAGAAACATATTTTTCTGTATCTAATAGTTTTTTTCAACAATACAGAAAGAATTAAATATTGTGGAATTAGGATTAATAAAACCAAATGATATTATTCCATTTGTATCTACAAAATTTATAAATATTTCCCATAATATTTATCTATTCCCAGTTAAAGAAACAGGACAAACTTATATGGCATAATTACAATCCACTAAAAAATGAGAACAAGACTTAGAAAACTTAAGTATATGAGAAAGAAAACCAGAATATTTCGACAATATACAATACTTAAAGGAAGAATCCTAAAATATTTTGGAGAAAGAACAAAAAGTAAGGGAGAATGAAGAAGAAATAAATCATTATTTTAAATGTCAAAGGATAAATTTTGGAAAAATGGAGTTTATAAAGTTTATGCTCTTTTAACTAATGATAAAAACAAGTTTATATATGTTGGTGTTTTAGGTTAAAATAATGGTAAAAATTTTGTCTACATTGTTAAATATCCCAACAAAAATAATTCATAGAAACAAAGAAAAATCCCAATATTCTAAAAAAGAGTAGGGTCTATTTGTATTCCATACAGTAGTCTTTGCGTAGAATTGGAAATATTTTAGTATTTAAAAGAAGAAGCAGTTTTAGAGATAAAAGCAGATTGTGTTTCCATGTCTAAATGTAATTCTTTGCCTAAAATAATTTACTTAAAGAGGCTCGCAGTTTCCAAGCACAGAGAAAGTTTATTCTATAAAGAGGATAAAGAAAGAAACAAAAATATGAAAATGAGTCAAATATAAGGAATAACAAATATAAAAAATGAAAACGACTAGAAGATCTAGAAGAACTTTTAGATCTAGTTGTTCGCAATATTATCATTGAAAGTTATCAACATAAATTAGATATATTTTTAAATTCAAAATATACTAGACTGTACTTGTCCTAATTATTGAATAGAAGAAGAAATTCGAATTAAGAAAATAGATCCAAATTACATGATCAGTGTTGAACTAGCTAAAATTATAACATCAAATGAGGGCAGGAAAAGATTAGTGTTTGTTGTTTAATTTTTTATGTTTCTATTTAAGTTGTTTCGAATTTTTGTGAAGTGGCTATGTTATTCTCTTCAACACATTTTAACGTTAGTGATGGATATTCTTTATTAATTCCAGCTAAATCCTCTATATATTTACGAATATAATAATTTCCAAAAATATAACAAGGACAAATGAAATTTCCATTTTCTGCAAAATAAGTACAGTTACCATTATAACCCAAATGTTTGTCCTACCCCCATTAACCATGGACCTTGCCATTAGTGGGGAGGCATTATAACCCAAATAACTAAATAATAACAGAAACCATTCCTTTTGTGTAATTTCCTTGATTATATAAACAATTGCATAAATTTCATAAGGTTCAATTTCTTTAAGAATAATGAGTTTTTCTGTTTATTGTCATTAAAATTGTAGTTTTCACTGGATAAAGACAGAAACGTTATAATTTTAGATCTTTAAAAAATATAACATATTACCAAGAAAGGAGAGAAAAATTAAATAATTTAACAGAATAAGATGGCAAACTGCTGTTTGGATTTAATTTTATCTGAAAAATGTTTGTGCAAATATTACTGTTTATGATAAGGGAAATGATACATTTCTAGATGTAAAGATTTAAATAAATGTCAGAGGCAAATGAATAACTGATTCTGAAGGGCATTAACAAATGCTACTTGAAAGAAAACAATTCGAATTCTAATGAAGAAACTGAAGTAGATAACGATAAATATTGTATAGAATAATTTGAAATTTAATATTTTTCAAATTTTTACTATTAACTTCTGTTTTTGTGTTAATAGTAAAGAGAGAGAGAAAGAGAGAGAGAGAGAGAGAGAAATCAAAATTTAATGTACTGTGAAATTTTCAACTATCAGGTGCTACATTGTTACCTCCTTTCTGTCTTGTAGCAGAAAAGGTATTTTCAGTGCAGTTCTGAGCCAGCCTTCTGGTGAACAGAAAACTAAAACCAAATCTGTCTCTTAGTTCCTTCCATAGCAACACAAGAGTTGTGATATTATCCATCCATCCTTTGAAACACTGTGGGTTACGTTTACTGTCTGCTCCCTTATTTTCAACAAATATATGTTTGAATATGTG
The DNA here is from genome assembly GCF_021461395.2 of Schistocerca americana. Classification (NCBI taxonomy): domain Eukaryota; kingdom Metazoa; phylum Arthropoda; class Insecta; order Orthoptera; family Acrididae; genus Schistocerca; species Schistocerca americana. Next base: position 195,203,763 of record NC_060119.1, read on the forward strand.
TTAATTTCCTCATGTGTATCTGTACCTTTAGAACAGGTATGAAGAGGCTTCCTAAATTGCTTTGGGCTATTAAATTTCGATGAATTTAAAATGTCAAACAAAACATGACAGATTTTGATAACTTCAGCAATGAAAGCAGATGATGATGGTAAAGAACTGAAACCTTCATGCACTAACATAACTGAAGCAACGGAGTTACTTTGTACCTGAACTGCTAAACATACCCTAATGCGAGTAAATGGAGGGAATGTGATGCATTTATTTGTCAAGCAAGGGGCAAGTTGAGGTCCAACTACAGCATCCTTTTCATAACATTTCTCGATATTTTCCCTTTCCAGTGTGAATCATACTTCTAAAGATTATTCTCTATCATTTAATCAAATCATAAAGGGAATAAATCATTTCTCCATTTACCTCAACAAAAGGACAACCAGAAGTCACACCTAAAATCTTCCTCATCTTTGCCTTGTTAGCACATTAATCTCAAATAACTGCTTTGGGTATTAATCCTGCCTCTTGAATCTATACTGTAGCCTGAAGTAACATTTCTTGTGTACAGTCCCATTACACAGCATCCTTTACTAAACGGTACCCTATACATTGCTTAATGTTCAGAGATATACCCTTAACCATTACTACTATACCCCAGTTGCACAGTTGTCACTGTGATGAACTGTAGTTTATTAACTGAATATCTGAATCTAAGCCTTCAAATCCTTCAAACAAATGATCCTGTGTAGTGTAAGTCAAATGTGGTCTAAGAGACATTTCATCAAATACTATAGATACGACCCATTCTCTCGGCTCCAGCTTTCCACATCTCAGTATGAATGGCTCAAGGACCATACTGTTTACACTAGGTTTTACCTCTGCATTTTAACTAGCTCCACAGGCACCTAGTGGATGGTAAACAAAAATGTACATGCAGAAAATTATATGCTTTTGGTCAGCAAAAATTTAGAGCTAATGAGAAACTTTTGTCCTGTTCTGAACTGTGACATCCCTGAGCCTTCCTCTTTCTCAGGTTTGCCTGAAGGGTAATAAATTTTCCTGCAACATCATTAGCTATATTATTCATTGCACTCACACATGGCAATCCCTTCTATTTCAATTTTTTTCATTTCTTCATTTTATATTACTTGACTTTTGTCTGCTCAGTGCCGGCCGTGGTGGCTGAGCGGTTGTAGGTGCTTCAGTCTGGAACCACAGGACCGCTACGGTCGCAGGTTCGAATCCTGCCTCGGTCATGGATGTGTGTGATGTCCTTAAGTTAGTTAGGTTTAAGTAGTTCTAAGTTCTAGGGGACTTATGACCTCAGATGTTAAGTCTCATAGTGCTCAGAGCCATTTGAACCATTTGTCTGCTCAGTACTTCCTGTAACATTCTCCTTCACTTGCTCAGAAACTGCGAACTGTTTTTGTGCTCTACACTCACTACTTTCCCCAAGGTTCTCATAATTGCCATATATGTCTTCTTCTTCTTCTCTCTTTCTTTGCTCTGGACTGCTTCTGTGTAGAGTTTCCTTTGACATACATAGCAGCACTGTAGACGAAGTGCCAGGCCAAATATTGAAGAAGACAAGGAAAATGTAAGACATTATTTTAAATTTCTCTTAGCTTTGCAGTGTTTCACAAAATAAAACTTATGCTTGAATACCACAACCTGACAGTGATGGTTTTCTCCACAGATTTACATCGTTTCCCTCATTAATGTGAAATTCTCATTCAAAGGCATGTATCTCAGTGGACTGTGTCTCTTGCATCATTTGATGAGAATTTTACGTTGGGACATGAGAGAGTTCACATTGTCTGTGGTAATCAGTTATCAGTGCTTGTGGCAGATGACTCCAAGTGCATTCGTCTAGGCTTCCCACAATCTGAATGCCTGCATGCGTCATTAGAGGCATTGGTTATCACCTACGATAGTAACTTCCGCTAATTTTTCTTTCATCAGGTAGACAAAAAGCAGTAACAGACGTTTGATGCTGCTACAGATTAAATACATCATATCGAGGCTGTGAACCTTTGAGAAAGCCTGGTGTTCGTCTTTGGTTGGCATTTTCTCCACAGCTCGTACTTCGACTTTCTCGCCAGCACTCGACCGACTGATCGCAGTAGTTCTGCACTGCGAGAAGGGAGCGAAACGTCTCTACGCCATAGCTCTGAGCAATAGCCATGCAGTTTCGTTCCGAAACAATATTCCCAAAAAAAGTGGGGGAGAGAAAAAAAAGCAAGAACGGTAATTGCTTCATGTTTGCTTGCAGTGCGGGGCCCAAGATCTGGTACCGACTGCTCACGAATTATTAGAGGTATCTTAAGGATAGACATACTTAACAGCTTTTAACATTGCTGGGAATAAGAGCGATCAGATGGATAATTAAATCACCTATCACAATGATAATCAGTTTCGATTTTATCAAAAATCATCTTCAGACCATGTGTCAGAAGATGGTGTACAGAGACGATGGCTGCAACATTAGTAAATATCAGAGGACGTCATCAAAGATGTGGTTCAATAGTGCACATTCGTGCTTATTGTCCGTAGGTCTAAACTAGACCTATCTACTCTATGATGAAAACGGTATCATGTTACAGATACATACATCTTTATACCAACACAGATGATGTATCGACGACAGCGGATGGAAAATGATTCACATGTGCTGAAACTCAGAAACAGTGTAAAATTATACGCAATGAATAATTACTTCGAAATTTTCTAGGATAGAGAAACCATATTCCGAACCAGGTTTCGAAGCCAGGATGTGGCCTTTAAGCGGGCAATCGGCTATCTACGCTGTGCTTGGGAATGGCGTCACAGCTATACTTTTGTCTCTCTCTCTCTCTCTCTCTCTCTCTCTCTCTCTCTCTCTCTCTCTCTCTCACTTTTCATACTTCATATGGAGGGGTTAAACAAAACTACGGAAACACCAAAAGCACAGCACATTACCATGTCAAATACGTAACAGGGAAACCGTTGGCATTCAAAACAGCTTCCAGTCTTCTCAGGTTCGGTAAGTAAAGGTACTGGATGGTTTTTAAGCGTATGTTATACCATCTTCCTGTAAAGTTGTGCAAGTTCTGGTAACGATAATGGAGGTGGATAGCCGTCACACTACCTTTCTCCCCAAGTAAACTATAAAGTCTCAATAATATTGAAACCTAGTAACTATGATGGCCACAGAAGATGTGACAAATTCATCCTGGTGCTGAGAAAACCAACTCAGGACGATGTGAGGTCTGTTATGAGGCGTCGCTGTCATTTCGTAACACAGGGTAACTTTTGTGGAACAGACATTGTACCATGGTGTGGATCTGATCAGCCAAAATGGTCGCAGAATCCGTGACAGTAACTTGACATTGCAGAGTAAGCGAGGGGCTCTTGGAATACCACAATATGGCTGCCCAAATCACCATTGAACCTCCATCATGTTCCACGCTTTGGACGTAAACTCCGTCATAAGTTGGAAACATTGTACAACAAGACACATCGGAGCAAATTACTTTCTTGCATTGCTCCATAGTCCAGGTTTTACAGCTATGGCACCACGTTTTCCATTTACGGGCATATGCAACAATGGTTTTGAAATTCCAGCTCGACTTACAGTTTCCTGCTTGTGGAATCTGCTTCGCGTTGCTTGGATGCTGACAAGGCGCGGGAGTACGATACTCAGCTCCCCAGAGACTTTTTCAGCTGCCGTCTCCGTATTTTTCGCCATAATTCTCTTCATTGAGCGCCTGTCACGATGACTCAATGTACAATTACGCCCGCATTGTGACTTATCAGATTATGTATTCCCGCTTTCCCCGACTGAGATACAAATGCTCGATACAGTACCTCTTGAGACAGCACACTCCAATTATCTTGCTTGCGGAAGCACCCATCATACGAGCACCAACACTGTCCGCGTTCGATTTCATTTAGTTCTGACATATCGCACACGCAACCTTACAGAAAACTGCCCTGCCCGAGACTGACACTTCGAGCGTATTGAGGAAGTTACACAGCTACCGTGCGTGATCAAATACAAAGACGCAACCTGCAGGCTTGGCTAGCATTTGCATTTATCTTCCAGCATGAATTTCTCGCGGTGTTTCTTTATGTTAGATTAAGTCATGTATGTTCACCTGCATATCTTACGGGGCTAGCACTCCTGTAAGGAATGACATCACAACAGAACTTGAGCGAAAATCGGAACGTAGCAGGGAGGTAGCGGCAAGAGCCAACTTGTGGGGGCGAGTTGTCAGCTGTGCCTAGATAACTCGTTTGGTAAGAGCATTTCCCCCGAAAGGCAAGATTCTGAGTTCGAGTACCGGTCTCACACCCAGTTCCATACAGCGCACTATTCTGTTCGGAGGGAAAGATTCATTGTGGAAATCACCCTGTACACTGTGATAGAACTAGAAATATAGTGACAAATAATGGCAAATAAATTTCCGCCCAGAAAGAAACAAAAATATTCATTAATGGTATGACTGTGGGTGTTAGGCCAAATTGTTGTTTCGCTCACGTCAACAAAGATAACAAGTCTTCTTTGTAATGTTAAAACCAATCTAGGTATCCTAGAGCCGAGTGTGTATTGCGTTCCATACGGCTTTGGCATGTCTTACGTGGAGCAATTAGAACAGTCGGTGAGAGGTGCAGAGTTCATCAGCGACACTCATGACTAAAACAACCAAGCAAATCGGTTGTCGTCGAGCACTGCCTCGAATATAATATGAAATGAAATACGATGACACCAATATCATGGCGCAAAAGGCAGAGGTTCTAAAATGGCGTGATTAAGGAGTCTATCAAAATAAATATCTCGGTAAACCTACTAAACAGGGACGGAGGTTTCAATTTAAACAAGGATTTGGTTGTTTTAATCGTAAATTTTGAATTTTAATAGCTCAGGTTGCACTTCTTGTCGTAAGGGTTCTTCGGCGATGCGATGCTATCCGCATGCTTCGCACGTACTTCCTGATGCTGTGCGCCGAATGTAGTTCGTTTGACGATGTTTTCTGCAGATTTGGCACTCATTTTAACACATTAAAAACGCTAAGATTTTTACGTTCTCAAAGATTAGTTCCGACTTCTTCTTAAAAACACCATTTCATTCCTAGCTTCTATGTCTTGCGTGTACCTATCCTGTTTATCTTCTCTGCTTCCCAGATGTCAAATGACTTTCAGTACTATGGGACTTAACAGCTATGGTCATCAGTCGCCTAGAACTTAGAACTACTTAAACCTAACTAACCTAAGGACATCACAAAACACCCAGTCATCACGAGGCAGAGAAAATCCCTGACCCCGCCGGGAATCGAACCCGGGAACCCGGGCGTGGGAAGCGGAACGCTACCGCACGACCACGAGCTGCGGACCCCAGATGTCAAAATGGGTATACATCCTCAGGCCTTCTTTCGCGGCTGTAAGATTTAGTCCTCCAGCATGTCTTCCTAGGACGCTTTGTTTTAACATGTGTACATATGCTGAACCCAGCTAGAACATATTTCATTACTTTTAACACAAAACGTAATTAATGTTCACACCCGGCTAACACATGAATTGACCGTATTGTGCTAATTTGCAGTCCTTAATAAACAGTAACGATTTTTTACGTATAGATCCAAACTGCTAAAATTTACAGTACCACATTAAACTCTGAAATATGTCATCTGTATTTGAAATATGATTCTCAGCTCCACATACACAGGACATTTGATGAGTCCGTATTTACGAGGGTTGTCCAGAAAGTAAGTTCCGGTCGGTCGTGAAATGGAAACCGTAGTGAAAACCAGAAACGTTTTATATGCAACGGTTAGGTACACCTTCCACCTACTTCTCTACATAGTCGCAGCTCCAAATTCCAGCGTTGTCGTAGTGTTGTATCAGCTTTCCAATGTCCTCGTCATAGAAAGCAGCCGCCTGTGCTTTCGGCCAGTTGTCTGCACTGGTCTGCAGCTCGTTGTCTGTGGAAATTTTTGTCTTCATAGCCAGCGGTTCTTGTGAGCGGAAATGAGACTCAGGGGGAACCCATTACGGACTGTGTTGTGTGTGCTCAAACACTTCTCATCGGAAACGCTGCAGGAGCGTCTTCATTGCCCCTGCAGTGTGCGGCCGAGAATTGGCATGAAGAAGGAACTGCTCGACAGTTGTGTTATGTGGGCTGCATGACACAGGTGAAATCTCTAACCAGGCCCCCATACTTGGCGGGAGACGCTATTCCCTACGCTTCCTTACGTGCTAACTGTTCACTCAAAACTGAAAAGAGCGACGTGACGGGATCGACGGGCATGCTAAAGACACTGCCCAACACATCTGTGCAAAGCTTTACCAGATTTTCTCAGTGGACCGATCGGAACTTACTTTCTGGAGAACCATGGTATTTGTATAATGAATATTTCAAAAAGAATAATAACTTAGCATAGTTTTATTCCTATTGAATACATTATTAGGTTGTAACATTTGGTTATTAACATTTCTATATATCCTTCCACATTTTCCACACAAATCATGAATCTGTTAGGAACAGAAGACACAGCTTTTATAAGCGTGTCATCTAGGACATTTGCAAAGATTTCACAGTATTTTGTTCAAGACAGTTAATATCCTTCGGTTTTAAGTCATACCTTGATCGTTGGCTCAACCCTAAAAGAAGAAGTACCATAGGGTTAGATCTGAGTTGCATGTCATCCGTTGTGTCGGTCCCCAGCAGCCAGTCCATCTGCAGAGAGACTGTAGTCAAGCAATTCTCTGACTCGAGTTGCGTAGCGGGGTGGAGCTCCACCTGCAATGAACAACAATTCCATTCCATTTTCCCATTCTTTAAACACAGGTCATACGTCCTTTCGAAGCATCACTAAGTCTCGTGACTGTTCATGGTATCAGTAGTACCGGTACTATGGGCCAATGTATATGCTTCACGTCATCCCACACGTGTTGGTTATCTTTAGTCTTGATTTCATTTTTGCAAGTGTTACATCTGGATCAGATTTGACCAATGAGGATAATTCTGACGGTTCACAAAACCGCCAACGTGAAATACTACACCAGATCACAGAAAATGGTACAGATATATATCTATTTCTACGTCTACATCTACATGGATACTCTGCAAATTACATTTAAGTGTCTGACGGAGAGATCATCGAACCACTTTCACAGTTCTCTATTATTCCAATCTCGTATTGCGCTGGTAAAGAACGAACATCTATATACTGCCGTACGAGTTCTGATTTCCCTTGTTTTATCATGGTGGTCGTTTCTCCCTACGTAGGTCGGTGTCAACAACATATTTTTGCATTCGGAGGAGAAAGCTGGTGATTGGAATTTCGTGAGAAGATTCCGTCGCAACAAAAAATGCTTATTCAATGAAAAACAGAGGGGTGAAATAATGTGAATCAAAGCTAAAAATGTTTGACCAAAAACCATTCTTCATTAATCCATACCTCACGGTCAAAGAATAATGTCAGACAGTTAAATTAAAAGAATGTTACAACAACATATTATTTAGCAGTTTCGTACCCATTAAAAGAACCCACTTCATCTTTTTACTAGAATGATAGATATGATCAAATTGCTATCTAAATGAGGAAAGCTAATTTCATCATATTACCACAGAGATATACATCAGAATAATTGGAAGTGCTATTCCAAGCGTTTAAATATGTAGAATTTTAGGTTAGTTTGTTTCTGGCACACAATTGTGAATAATTGGAAGCAAACCTGAACAGAAAATAATATTATATTTGCTGACAAGGGCTACTAATTCACAGTAATTTGTGCAAAATATGTCTTTTGGGTTCCATGTACACACGTGTTGTAGGTGGATAGGGTGGTTAATTGGTGATCTGTATCCATTAAAGATACTCTACACAATGAATTGCAAAATAACGTTGAAACAGAAAGAAAAATAAAACAAACACCATTCTGACAGACCTTGAAGCCCAAATGGTATCGACTGGCTGCCAAGTCATCCTCAGCCCCTTGACATCACTGGAAAAGGTACAGAGGGGCACGTGGTCATAATACCACTCTCCTGGCCATTGTCAGTTTTCGTGACTGGCGCCACTACTTCTCAATCATGTAGCTCCTCAATTGATCTCAAAAGGGCTGAGTGCACCGCACGTGCCAACAACACTTGACAGACCCAGATGGTGACCTGTCCCAGTGCTAACGAAGCTTGACGGTACTTAACTTTGGTGATCTGTTGGGAACAGCGGTAATGTCTCGCCTGGTCGGTTTTTTGCTTAAATCCACTCTTGAACCAGTTCTCGGTGTTCTATGGTGAGCCATGGGAGATCAAGAATGCATTAGAACATTTTAAATCTTCGTTCCGTTTCGTAACGATCACAACACATTGGCAAACTGTTGCGCACTGAATGTAACCTGTTAGAAACGCGTCTACTGAATAACGTGAAAAATTTACAAGTGAATACAGTTTCCCAACTCCACCTCAGCAAGTTTGTTTCGGCCCGACGATTGCTTCTTAACTGTGCAGAGGACAACACAGCTGCGCTCTGTTCTGCTTTCCCGCACTGTATGTAACACTGCAATGCAACTATGTGAAACGAGTCGCTGTGCGGCTCTTTGCCTTGTTCTTTACTTTAAGCTGTTGTCAAATAAGAAATTGCTATCCTTCAAAAATTGCAGCTGGGCTGCCACGTAACAGTGCAACGCTTGAAAGCACAGATCTGAGAAAAGTTACTTTTATCTGTAAGAAAGAACTAACTATAATTTTCATAAATGACAGAAAACGTTCTTTTAATTAGAAATTGGATTAAGATCTTTTTTGAAAACTATCCCCTTCCTTAACATTCATACAAACAATGTAAACTGATCCACTTAAAGATTATTTGAATTACAAGGAATTTAGTCTTTGCTTTCTGAAGAAATTCACTTAACAGAAAATGAAGGGGGAAGGATAGTTACTAATACGCTGAGCACATGAGCGGTAATTCTCCCTGGATGCCAAATGTACCAATTGTTAATCGTAACGCAATCTTTACACAGCAATATTCACAGTTAGCACTTGTAGCAAGTGAGAACTCTTGCTCATGTTACCTCTTTCAAATATGTAGTTACTATCTTAAAACATCTTAAAAACAAGCCTCTATCCTCAGTCACACCGGGGAGCATCTCAATCGAAAATCATCTTCTATTAGCCACATCCCCCATAAGAGCTCCCCGCCCACCAACTACTCGACTATCTTGCAAGAGACTAACTGTGACGTCATCTACCACTAACATAACCGTTAGAATTAAGTATTTTAAATGTGTTATGTTTCCGATTTCACAGAGAAAATGAATGTTGTCCAAGCAAAATAAAAGCACTCACATTTTGTGCAAACAAACCTTTTTCTGGCGACTGTCAACAGCATCTATATAATTGGAGAAATGCATTACACACACTGTGCTGTCTTATAGTACTTATTTACTTATTCCCAATTACAGTGAAGATGGTCCATGATCGAAACCAGTTGTGAATAAACACATAGAATGTAAGACAGCACAGAGTGTATCATGCATTTCTCCAACTTTATTTTGTGTAGTTACCTTTGTGGCTCAGAAAAAGATCACAACACCCGTGTACACACTGCTTGGAGTCGCACATTTAACTCTAGACATGTACTGCAGACAGTCGCTCTGTAAGGCTGCTGAGATGTAACATAACACAGCAAGTGGCCAGGAATATCTTTAATTAAGGTGTCATACTCTCAATGGTTGTAACTCTTGGGCATCCAAGCTGGTGTAATACAAATGATGAGCTTGCACCAAGAGTGAGTGTAGTAAAGTCATAAGCAAATGGAGTTGGTTGGTTTCTCCACGTACGTGTACACCATAATTTATCTACCACGCAAACATAGGGGCTACACTCGTCTGATGGGAGACGACGTTCTCGAGGGGGGGGGGGGGGTGGGGGGTTGTCTACCGGGGACCGAACCGCACTATAACTCTGAAAGAGTGGTTCGGTGTGGGGTGGCGGCGGGGTAAAGTGGACTGTGGTAGTCGTCGTGGGGTTGTGGACCACTGCGGCTGCGGCGGGGACGGAGCCTCTCCGTCGTTTCTAGGCCTTTGGTTAACTTATAATACTTCTACCTAACAATTTGGAATCATTCAAATAACTCAATGAAATTTCGAAGACTAAGTCATCCTTTTGCATTCCGATGTAACGCTCAATCTCTCAGGTTCTCGATATCGAGAGGATATTGAAGCCTGACTTTCCATCATTTACTTGTCTCTTTCCCTAGTATCTAGCACGACATAATTATGAAAGCCAAACAAATGAAACAAACAAGTCTTGTAACTGTCGCGAAGAAACTCATGTAATACATAGCGGCTTTGTCTATGCTATATAGCGACAGGAAAAGGATGGATATCGTGTAACAAAGGCTGTCCACTTGAATAGTCCTTAATACGCATGTGAACGACTAAGAAACAACTTTTTGTTAAGTAATTGAAATGTGTTACATTTCTGATTTCACAGAGAAAATGATTGCTGTCTAAGCAAAATAAAAGCACTCATTTGCGATACAAGTGCATCTACTGTCGCCTTTTGTGTAATTACTTTTGTGGCTCATACAAACATCGCGAATCCAGAGTAGCACGCTGCTTGGAATCGAACGTTTTACTCTAGATATTTGCTGTAGACGGTCTGTCTGTGAGGCTGCCGAGATGTAACAGGTAGCTGCAGCAGACGTGCAGAATGCAGGCGTACAGCATGCGGCCTGTTTTTAGTAAAAGTGTCATGCTATCAATGGCTGAAATGATTGAACAGTCCAACTGGCGTAAAAGGAGTAGAGAGCTATCACCAGCAGTGAGTGTAGGATAGTAGTAAGCAACTGGAATTGGCTAGTTTTAAGAGATACTCCTAAAGATTGAAGAAGAACTCGAAATACAACCTCCCTTTTAATTTTTAGATGTTCAGTTTTTTCTGCACGACACTCCACTCATTGCTACCTTACCAGAGAGAATATAATAGAAAAGATTGCCTTCAAAAACCACTTTGAATAACTTCAAACCAGTATTAGACTATCATGATTAATTGTTCAGTGTTCCCGACAAAGAATTTCATGTCATCAGCAAGTTGGATAGATACTAACATGGGACCATATTCTAATCACTTTATAACATTAACAGAATAGCTCTAAAATGATAAAGTTGTAAAATATTCTTCACTACTGATATACTGTTGGTGCTTAGATACAGGTTTTCCAAGTGTGCCGTCGCAAGGAAGGAGTGAAATTTGAGAAGACTTTTTTTAGTTAAAGTGTCTAAAATAGTACATTTCCATGCGAAATACACACCACACAACCCAACGAGTTGGACATAATGCTGTGTGTAACACAAGAACAGAAACCAAGCTGAAATGTAACAATAAACTGAAATGTAACAATGAACTGAAATGTAAGAATAGGCCACCTGCCAGTGGAGGCTGTGGCCAGATGGCTTAGTGCTGAGCAGCTCGTGAACATAAATGAAGAGTTTTTCAAACGGAATTGTTCACTTACAGAGGACTATATCTTCTACAGCAAACAGGATAGAGAGCTGGAGTAAATTTTATGCATTTCACAGATAAGTTTGGGGTCAAAACTGTAGTTTATCTTTCACAAATGTTCTATGTGTATTACATATTGCGAATGTGCCCTCCACCAGTTGCGCGTCAAAAGTTCAGATGACAGTCAAACAAGTCCTACACTTTTTCAAAGTTGTTTGGATTTACTGCATTCAAAGCTGTTGCTGCACAGAGATAATTTACCGAACTTTATTGGAAGGAAATTGACGAAAAGAAAGCGTTTGACAAATCCAGAAAACTGGATGAAATTTACGCCACAGAGTTGTAATGGGATTGCATGTGTTGAAACGTAGAACACAACTCACATTTCGTTGCCGTGTTAACGGCAACTCGAATTTATGAACGTTGGGGAATTAAAGAGCGATCGACGGAGCTAGTGACCGGAAAGTGGCCCTATTGGGAACCACATGGAGTGGCAACTCCGAACTGGGGCCCCAGTTAAACTTCTAGCTTCGCTGTGTAAGTTAGAATTCACCTCACGTTTGTCTCTCCATTCGTGTATAAGATATAGTCCTGTCAAGCCGGAGGAATGTTTGTGAAGTGCCTTGTATATAAATGCAATAAACGTGAACTGTTCTGTTAAATGGCTTCATAGCGATATACGGATTAAGAATCGGGTAATACTCTGAAATTGAACTTTGCGTTGGAACCCAGTCAGCAGTAAATTTACGTGTAAATGTAACTAAGGTGAAAATAATAACGGTGAAATTTGTAGGTTTTGTCTGTAATTTACGTAAAGAGTTTCAGTATACAAAACGTATGATAATGATCTAAAACGTGAAGAAGAAACATTAATAAGTAATAGATCCTCTTTCTTTCAGGTAACATATTGAAGTCTTTACACACAGAAACACAATTGCAAGTTTCAGTGAACTACAGAATGAAGTAAATAAACGCTCGCATTTTCATCGATCTGTAGCACCGTAGGCTACAATAAATTATAGCAGATGAGTTTCGATCGCTATTGCATTAAAGATATTAAGTGCAGGCCTGGTCAGATAAGCACCTGTACATCGAATAACTGCCAAGAGAGAAGACAGGCCTACCTGAGGCGATAGTTAGACTACAAATGCGCTGTTCAGAGAACATTACTTGGTAATAAATAGTCACTCGAAGCTTCACTATCCAGTGGCTGCATGTATTTCTGCATGAGACAAAAGATAGTTTACATCTACTTCTATGTAACAGGGCCTCATACCACACATGCTCTTGGAGACATGAGAGAATTTACAATCTAGTACACTTCTACAGACATTTTCAAATGTTAAAATGTGTGTGGATTCTTAAGGGACCAAACTGCTGAGGTCATAGGTCCCTAGACTTACACATTACTTAAACTAACTTATCCTAAGAACGACACACACACACACACACCGATGCCCAAGGGAGGAAGCGAACCTAGGGCGGGAAGGGCCGCGCAATCCGTGACACGACGCCTCAAACTGCGCGGCCACAACGCGCGGCACAGACATCTTGTAAGGCATTTTAACCAATAGGGAATGAGTTGGTGTGCAGTTAGGCTCGCCAGAAGGCTTTTGTTTGTGATGAGCTAAACATTTGGACTCACACCAGCGATGTCCTTAAACAGAACATACACCATGATTAAAACAGGCCAACAACCTGGCCTCCGGCTGTTAATCTCTGTTAGGAATATACTTTCTTCTTGCTCGCATGCCTGCAATTCTAATCACTTGTCCGTTCATTGGACACCAATACCTGCTGGAAGTAATGTATCTCCTTGAACTTGTAGATACGAGGGCTATCCACAACGTACATTACGTTTTGGAATTAAAAATAAATAAAGTAGTGGAATTTTTTTTATTATATACAGATGAAAGCCACACTTAAATACTAATTTTCTACATAGTTGCCATTTAAATCAAGGCAATTATCGTAGCGATGGACGAGCTTGGAAATTCCTTCGTCATAAAATTCGGCCGCCTGCGCCTTCAACCACGTGGTTACCTCTTCTTGAAGCTGTGCGTCGTCATCAAAACGCTGCATAGCCAACCACTTCTTCATTGCTGGGAATAAGTGGAAGTCGCTCGGTGCCAGGTCGGGACTGTACGGCGGATGAGGAAACAACTCCCATTTAAAAGATTCGAGAACTTCACGAGTGGCATTTGCCGTGTGGGCCCGGGCGTTGTCGTGAATCAGCTTACGAGAAAGATGGCGACTCATTACTCAATCGCATTGTTACTGGTGACGAAACATGGGTTAAGCATGTGAATTGCGAGACAAAATTGCAGTCAATGCAGTGGGGGCACACAAATTCCCCCCAAATACCCAAGAAATGCATGCAGACAATGTTGGCAAGGAAGGTGATGGCGACTGTCTTTTGGGACATAAAAGGTGTGATTTTTGTGGATTTCCTGGAAAGAGGCACTACAATAAACTCTCAAAGGTATTGCCAAACTCTGCACAACCTCAGAAGAGCAATACAAAACAAGCACAGGGGAAAGTTGGGCTCAAAGATCTTTCTGATTCACGACAACGCCCGGGCTCACACGGTAAATGCGACTCGTGAAGTTCTCGAATCTTTTAAGTGGGAATTGTTTCCTCATCCCCCGTACAGTCCCGACCTGGCACCGAGCGACTTTCACTTATTCCCAGCAATGAAGAAGTGGTTGGCTATGCAGCGTTTTGATGACGATGCACAGCTTCAAGAAGAGGTAACCACGTGGTTGAAGGCGCAGGCGGCCGAATTTTACGACGAAGGAATTTCCAAGCTCGTCCATCGCTACGATAAGTGCCTTAATTTAAATGGCAACTATGTAGAAAAGTAGTATTTAAGTGTGGCTTTCATCTTTATATAATAAAAAAAATTTCCAATACTTTATTTATTTTTAATTCCAAAACGTAATGTACTTTGTGGATAGCCCTCGTACATTACTTGACTGTTGCAGAAACTCTGATGGCATTACAAGATATGTCAAAACCCAAAAAACAGCGACCTTGCCAAATTGTATGCTAGTAGTCCTCGCAAGTGGACCCATTGTGTGTATGTTAGGTGGCGTGTTCTACTATGTTCCATGGATACAGGAGTTCCTTTCACTGCAAGTATTCTCCACCTTTTAGCACATCCAATTCATCAGCAACGTGCTGGCGGTTTGGGACCAGCTGGGCAGCGTGAACGCGCAGCTGCTGAGGAGTGTGCACCCTCCTTTAACAGCGAGGCGGGCCTGGAGGCGATGGTGATGCGAGCAGGACTTTCAGGGGCGGCGGTGGCGCTGAAGGCTCAGCTGCAGCGGCTGCAGCGCGCCAGGCTGACCCTGCACCGCAGCGCCCGGCTCTGCCGACAGCACTTCGGACCGGCGCTCCTCGTGAATGTCCTCGCCATCTTCGTCTTAGCTTTCACGCTGTTGTATCAGGCAATTTTGTCTTTCTCTCCTAAATGTTCCACACTGTCCATAGTTTCTTCGTCGATATTTGTCATACTGAGTCAGTTCCTCATCACCTGCTGGTTATGCTCTTCGACAGCAGACCATGTTATCAGGTCAGACCTCGTAATGACCAGAATTAAAGTATTTTTCAAATGGTCCAAATGGCTCTGAGCACTATGGGACTTAACATCTGAGGTCATCAGTCCCCTAGAACTTAAACTACTTAGACCTAACCAACCTAAGGACAGCACACACGTCCATGCCCGAGGCAGGATTCGAACGTGCGACCATAGCAGTCACACGGTTCAAGACTGAAGCGCCTACAATCGCTCGGCCACCGCGGCCGGCAAAGTATTTTTGCGAACATGGGAGACACTGGATGTTTTCTGATTGCCTATAGATAGACTCCATTTTTCTCCATATGGTTTCTTTGGTATCTCATTGTCTCTCTTTGTGTCTTTCCTCGGAGCTGGTAAGTGCTATCTTGTAATACTTTTGCAGTTCTAACGGTAGAACCTCTTATGTTACCAACAACATAAAATGTTTGAAGTATATTTAAGAACCATAAATTCCTTATCTGGTTAATCATTTCCGTACAGCTAGACTTCAGACTTATGTCAACTGAAGAGATAGTGTGCTCTATAGGAAGCCCTATAAATTTTTGTAATACAATTAGGTCATACTGTTGAAAGAAGAATACCTCAGATTAGAAAAATCTGAAGACTCAACATTAATTGTCTTAGCTACCTTTGAATATACCTTGAGATACTTCTGCTTTAAATACAATAAATGAAGCACAGTTATCATGTTAGCACGTGGTACTGCTTACCTTATTAGCAATCAGAATGTCGTGAATAGATTATCCTGTACTACAAGAAACAAAAATCTGGGATAACGATGTCCAAATACACAGATGGCAGTAGTATCTCACACATAACGTATAAAACGGCATTCATTACTGGCGGAGCTGTCACTTATACTCAGGTAATTCAAGTGAAAAGTTTCCAGCACGATAAAGGCTGCGCAATGGGAACAGAGAGCCTTTGACTCAGAATGGTAATTGGAGTTTGACGTAACTGACATGTCATTTTGGAAACCGTTAGGAGATTAAGTATTCCGAGATCTAAACAAACGTTACTGCTGTCGGTCATTAAGTGAAAGGCATCAGCCACTGTGTTCTCTGTGGAGAGAGGTAATGCCTGAAATTTGGTATTTCAGTCATTACCTCTCACCACCAACAACGCAGTGGCAAATGGCTTTCGCTTAATGACCTACAGCAGTAAGGTTTGTGTACACTTGTCACTGCTAACAGACAAGCAGCACTGCGTGAAATGACCACATAAATCAGTGTGGGACGCACGACGAACGTATCCGTCAGAACTGCGCAGCGGAATTTGGCGTTCATGGGCTATAGCAGCAGACGACCCATGTGGGCACCTTTGCTAACAGCACAACATCGCCTTTAGCGCATCCCCTGGGCCCGTGACCATATCTGTTTGGCACTAGGCTGCTATAAAAACGTGGCCTGGTCAGATGTCAGTTGGTAAGAGCTGATGGTAGCGTTCGAGTGTGGTGCAGACCTCACCATACCATGGATCTCCTGGGCCTGTGACCATATCTGTTTGGAAAAACATGGCCTGGTCAGATGAGTGCCAATGTCAGTTGGTAAGAGCTTATGGTAGCGTTCTAGTGTGGCGCAGACCCCACCATACCATGGACCCAAGCTATCAACAAGACACTATCCAAGGTGGTCGTGTCTGCAGCTCACGTCTAATTGCTAGCGTTGCTACCTCTGGGTCACGTGGTCCTGGGTTTGATTCCCGGCCGGTTGGATATTTTCTCTGCCCAGGGACTGGGTGTTTGTGTTGTCTTCATCATTCCATCATTCATGAAAGTAGCTAGTTTGGACTGTGTACATTTTGGGAGTGTGTAAGGGCACTGATGACCACACAGTTGAGTGCCCCACAAACCAATCATCATCATCATCATCATCATCAAGCTGGTGGTGGTTCCATAATGTTTTGCGCCATGTTTACGTGGTATGGACTGGATTCTGTGCTCCAACTGAACAAATCATTGACTGGAAATGGTTATCATCTACTATTCTTCTGCCATTAATGTATTGTATTGAATTGTATTGTGCTGTATGTTAACTGGGGGCCTAGAAACAACGGAGAGGATCCGTCCCCACTGCAGCCACAGTGGTCCACAATCCCACAACGACTATTGCAGTCCACATCACCCCTCCACCGCTGCACATCGAACCACACTTTCAGGGTTATTATGCGGTTTGGACCCCGGTGAACACCCCCAGGGAACGTCTCACACCAGACGAGTGTAACTCCTATGTTTACGTGGTAGAGTAATGATGGTTTACACATATGTGGAGAACTTGTTTGCACAGCAATCGCCGGCATAGTGTAGCTGAGGCGGAATAAGGGGAACCATCCCACATTCGCCGAGGCAGATGGAAAACCGCCTAAAAACCATCCACAGACTGGCCGACTCACCGGACATCGACACAAGTCCGCCGGGTGGATTCGGGCCAGGGACCAGGCACTCCTCAATCCGGAAAGCTGTGCATTAGACCGCATGACTAATCAGGTGGGCTACCATTAATGTACTCCATCTTCCCAAATAACGATGTAATTTTTATGGGTGACTAATTGTCATGTCACAGGTGCAAAATTATTCGCTCTTTGTTTGAAGAACTTTCTGGACAACTCGAATGAATGTTTTGGTTATCCAGATCGCCTGACATGAATCCTATGGAAGATTTATGGGAGATAATCGAGGGGTCAGTTCATGCACAAAACCATACACCGGCAAAATTTTGCAGGACTTTTTGAGTCCATGTTGCGTCGAGTTGCTGCGTTAGACCGTGCAAAGCGAGGCCTGACCGGATATTAGGAGGTATGGTACGACTTTCGTCGCCTAAGTGTGTAGGGGTGAACCATCTGGTCTTAGTTTCCATGTTAATGGTTCAAATGGCTCTGAGCACTATGGGACTTAACTGCTGTGTTCATCAGTCCCCTAGAACTTAGAACTACTTAAACCTAACTAAGGACATCACACACATCCATGCGCGAGGCAGGATTCGAACCTGCGACCGTAACGGTCGCGCGGTTCCAGACTGTAGCGCCTACAACCGCTCGGCCACTCCGGCCTGCTCCATGTTAATCTTAGCTGTGTACCTCACTAGTGAATTTCACGATTGCGTTTAATCTGTCAGATACAGCGGCTTCACAGGCTATATATTGATCTTAATCTTAGGAGCCACTGTTCTGTTGCAAATTTCTAAAGCCGCTCTACTGTATATTTAAAAGCAATTTCCTGTAGGGAAAGAAAGATTGAGGAAGTCATCAGTATCATTACAGAATGCCACCAAGTGCTATTGTGTGCTCAGAAGGGCCAATGTGTTTTGACTCCTAAGGCTAGCGATAATAGCTCTATGGAAGGGCCAGTCGAAGGGACTCAAGTAACAGAAAATTTGTTATTGAAATGGAGATTTGCTGATATCGTTAAACGTCACTAACCACTACATAAGAAAATGCAGATATACTTTTAGGAAAGGACATTTTGGAAAGTGTGCATTCCATTAAGTGTGGATAGAAGAGGTTCTGAAGAAGCACCAACAAGTGTCACTCACATATAATTTTTCTGCCATAAAGAAGTATGAAGAATACAAGCTTGTTAATCACCTGTTAGGAATGGCCTAGGGCAAATTTTACAGAATGACATGCACTAACGCTTCAAAGTAAATGTACTCCTGCAACTTTTCAGTGTGTGTTAAATAACTTAACACCTAGGAAAGTAATTCCGAGATAAGAATCAAAATAATAGGAGTATTCTTGTTTTCTTTATTGATTTTTGTGAATGTTGGAAATGTATTAATCGTTTTAGAATATAATCTGTAAAATACAACTGCAGTCATCTACCAGAAGATCAAAATACTTATATTTTGTAGAAATGAAACCATTTTAATGTACACTACTTACATTCTTGTAGCTGATATTCCCTATCCCTTTCTTTGAAACTTATTGGAAACCTGCACTCAGGTGAAATGTTTATCAGTAATAAAGGTATGCAGTAAATTCCCCACCTGTTACTTAACTTCCATATTGAACCCAACAAATTGTCCTCTACGAAGATAAGCTTACCAAAGCGGAAGTATCACTAAACAGTCACCCAGATTATATTACTATTATGAATATTTGCTGCCAGTTTCATCTGTTGCTTTACTTATATGACACAGTATTATATAAAATGCCATTGTAAGTCAACACATGTCTTGGTTGTCTTCTTAAAGATAGTAGCCATGTTGTTAATAGTGTTCAGGGATCTTTGGTTACTATTAAGGCTTTTTTTTTGGAAAAGACTTGTTAATGCATTATAATTATGTGCCATACTTTGATTTGAGCCTTTTGTAGACAGTGCGCAGCTATTCATGCCATCTGAACATTCCTCACGGATTGACGAAAAGATTTTACCTGCCACAGGCTCTTCTCCTTAACAGTTGTTTTTGAGATTTTAAGCGAGCTGATCAGATAAGAACCTGACGTTCCATTTAATTGAAAATATAATGAATGTGTGATCCAGGTCTGCATTCTGAGAAAGTCTTTCCAGCAAATCCACCAGATCTGTGGACCACTGTCCAGTGCAGTTCGTTTTATGGACAACAGAATATTTATGTTTCTGTAGAAAAGATTGGATTTCCAATTGCTGCTCCAATATCTGTAGCACATTATTGTCTACAACGTTTACTTTACCACCTGCATTCATTTTGTGCTCACCAAACGCACAACACAGGTAAATCAGCTCTAGACGTACAGTGAACATTGATAAAATTTTCCTGTCATCATATCACACTGTGGTGTACATAGTTAGCGAGTCGTTCACGAGGTTTACACACCTCCATGAGAGATTTTCACTATGTACTGGGACGCATTACTTTGAGAGACCTAATGCTACTGATTTATTGACCGTTACTCTAACTCGTGTCTGGAATTAGTTTATGTCATCAAAGGCTACTCGGTGGCAGCACAACAATGAAACCCATCTAATCAACAGTTTAATCACTGATCTCTACAACCAAGTGACCATAACAATTCTCTGCAGGTCTTGGTAAGCATGCTGGAAGGTTTCAGCAGTGTCGATGGGAGTGATGCTATAGCAATAATTCAACAAGATAACACAGTAGCACAAGCCATGGTAAACAGTTGTATACTCAAGTTTGGTGTAACAGATACTTTAATTACAGATCAATGTGTGAATTTCTTATCGCTTTAGTGCAACAATTATATCATTTGCTTCGCATTCAGAAAATCTGAGCAAGTCCTTTTCATCTGCAGGGAAACTGAATAGGAAGGATACTTAAAACCACTTATTTCTAAATCGATAAGCCACTATGTAAACAGCCAACGCAACAAGTGGGACATGTACTTTGAATTCTAAGTCTAGGATTATAATTCCAAACTGCATACCAGTACAGGCCTTTCGCTATGCGAGGTGTAGTACGGCATAAAGTTGCTGACTCCTTTCGATGGGATAAAGCCTAAACATGAAGCTAAGAGTGGATCAGTATAGGAATTTGCGAAACGTTTACGTGAAATTTGGCAAAAGGTGAAGGCAGCCGACAAGAAAGCCTTAAAACGTCTGGAACGGATGGGGTAATGTGTGAGGGAACTACCGTAGTATAGAACTAGGTAATGGATATTAGTAACAAACCCGTATACACCAACAAGTGAAACTAAGAAATATTGAACTAAATCCCATGGTCTAAAACGAGTTATTGAAAGGACTTCGCCAGTAAAGACTAATATACTATTGCTGACAAACACGCCGATTGTTCATGAGAGTGTAGTCAAGTCATTCAAAGGAACTGTGGATGCATTGCCGCCCAGTTCCATCAGCTAAACCAGCGACAAAGCAACCTTCAAAGAAAGACAGAAACCGATTACCTAATGATAATCAGGATATGTGCTGTGTACCTTACACACAAAAATCGTAGGATAAATAGTTGAAGTCATGTTTCTGTGTTGTTTTTGTGGTTACTGTGTACAATCATTGTCTTTACTTTGTTAGTGTAGTTATGAATTTATTTTTGTGATATGTAATGTGGTTTTTGTAAGTTGGTACTTCCCATTTTTTGCCTACGAGTGAGGCAGAAGTGGTTTTTAGGTTTGCCTTTGATTTCATGTAAACTCATTTTTGGGACAGGGAGACAACTGATAAAGGTGCCTTCCTCTTAAATGCTTAAATGGCTACCAACAATGACATCCGGCAGGACTGCGGAAGTCCTGATGTTGCTGTGCTTCGTCAGGGGGGGGGGGGGGGGAGTACTGGCTACAGTTGGACATTGAAGTTATCTTCCGACATAGGAGAAGTAAGGATAGGTTACGAGATATATTTTTGGAATTACACGAGGAAGCACAGAGAGAGAGAGTTCCAGCGGCAATACGGGATGAGTACCAAGATTTGAGACTCCCTCACGGGAAACTGAGAACGCAGATAAAGAAAATAACAAACGTAATACCATAGTCACTATAGATGGCGTCACGAAATTAGATACCCACTCCCTGCAGTCCGCTAGCGCTGAGTGCTGTGATTCGCCCACCTCATATATTTGTTGCTGCATGTACACTGTTAACAGTGCAGTTCAGCAACAGCTTATGTTCTGTACTTTCGTGCAATATAGAGTGTTCACGTGTGGTTTCAGTCTTCCACGGAACAGTGCACTGACGCGTGTTTGGCAATGAGCGAAGAGTAGGAGCAACAGCCTAAGTGTAATACTACTCTGGTTGGTTTGCATAATATTTCCGAGTCGACTGTATTCCATATTAACAGTGCAGTGTCATCCGCAGTATCTCTGTACGTGAGCATGCGTTTTGATTCCCCAAGAAAGCGACATAAATCAAAACGTCAATTACAGATTTTGACAAATTCGGCAAAAAGTTTGTGTGTGCAACTGTACTTTGATATTATGACAGTGGAGAATATCTGATGGCTACAAAAACAGAAAGTGATCTACGTGGAAACAATTATTCTGTTCCAGAGACCCCCGTTATTTGTCTTCGCCATTCATTTGGCTTTTCATTCAGAAAGTATTATAGGTGCCAAACTTTTTTAATGCATTGCAGCAGGAGCCGCCACCTCACGAATTGCGCGGCCCCTCCCGTCGGAGGTTCGAGTCCTCCCGCGGGCTTGTGTGTGTGTGTGTGTGTGTGTGTGTGTGTGTGTGTGTCTGTGTGTCCTTAGAATAGTTTAAGTAGTGTGTAAGTCTAATGACCGATGACGTCAGCAATTTTGTCCCTTAGAAACTCACACATATTTAAACATTTTTTGTGGCGGCAAGAAGGAAGTTTCATTTAAAATGCACTTGCTGTGCTGTGAGGACAGTAGTCTTGTAGTTTATTTTGATAAGACTTGGATTTCACTAAACCCCTCGCATAAATATATTTTGCTCGATATGAATGTAAATATTGCCCTGATAGTATCTACAATTAGTTCTTTGTGTTAGCGTATGTTGGCGATTTGGGTGATGGACGCTGTGACGAAGGGACAGTAAGAGTTGCAAATTAAAATTTTTCGTGAGAAAGGGAGTATTCTCAGCCACATCAGGCGAGCCGTTGGAACTAAAAGCGTGGCGGCGGCATAAAAGTATTCGAACGTTGTCGCGCACGGATTATCTCGTAAATAAAATGCGTTCATACGTGACACGATACAGTACGGTGGTCTCAGACGTTACCAGTTGATTTCGTCGTGTTGGTAACAACCTTCTCGCTGAAAGTTTCTACAAGGTCCAACTGAACGCAGATTCATCTGGGATCACACTTTTCGTTAGACAGGGAGAACAGTTTCACATGTTTTATGGTATTTTATTTCTGATCTCGGAATTCTTTTATATCTTTACAATAAAATATGTATCACGTGCATCCTTAAGCTCTCAGAACGTGCACGTACTAATTTCATTCAAAATATGTCAGTGGTTCTGTTGTTTCGACAGCTTGAAGTAAAAACAATCTTTCAAAGTTTCTTTTAACGTTAGTTTATTTCACAGTAAGTAGCAATAATTGTTTTGGAAAATAATCCATCATATTCGACATTAAAAACGGAAATTTTAACACGTTTTTCGAAATTTTTATTGATAATTGAAATTATCACAACTGAGAATGCTGTAGGACAGTGAGATGATCTTGAGGTCCCTATTTTCGTGACGGCCGCTATAGCGTAGAGAAGAAGAGGATGATTAGACGCAGGAAGAAATTTTCTGAAAATAGTTTTTGTTGCGGCAGACAGTGAAGATATGTAACTATTCAATACAGCAAACAGCAAACACCACTAAAACCACAGTGTAATTGCATAATAAGGAGTTATCAAACATGGAGCAAAGAGTTCTAACATCAAGCAGATGCAGGAGCTAGCTATGGAATTTGCATACTTCACAAGAAGGGCTACGTGAACAATAAACAACAATCCAGATAGAGTAGTGTCTCTTAGAAGCAAGAATGGGTGTAGCTAGGGTGGTGCGAGTAATGGTGGATAGTCAAAGCGGCCCAATAATGGCAACAGAAGTGCTGCAGTAAGCAGTTCTCCACTGCTGCCTCTGCAACAATTCTTAGCACTATTAGGCGCAGGCGCAGATGGAATATCACACGAAACTACAACATGTGGTGGAAGTAATTAATAATAACTTGGTACTATTTCCCCACAATAGCAGCTGGGCTGAGAGAGCAATATATAAGTAACAATCTGATTTCTGATAGTGAGCGTGAATGTACGATACCACTGTTTCGCGGTTCATCCACATAATGTAAAGTGGGGAGCTATTAGCAAGTGGATACAAACACGAACTCCGTAACTACTGATAATCTCGAAGCAGAGAAAGAATAACATTCTAATGGATGACTACCGAGAGTGGCGGAGAGAAAGAATTACAATTCTAGAGTCAGAGTGGTGCTGATTAACGCACAGGCATGTGAAATACAGTTGTTCATAGGGGAAGCAGAAGCGACAGAGGGCCAAAGGGAAGGGCTGTCCCCACAGTCTCATTTCCAGAGAGTGGGAGAACACTGGATTTATTCCGTTTTCTCGCCAGATATAATTAAGAATTGTTACGAGAATGTAAAATCCGAGGCATGACGAAAATGCAGTTGCAGAAAACTGATATATTGATAACTTGTGATACGGCAGAAGCTCAGCTTCGCCTTCCAGCCGCACCCACCGGTACGACTACACTCGTACCTTGAGTTGTATTGGTCGAAAAAACCGTTTAAATTGTACTGCATCAGAATAATATGAATAGCGTTTGCACAAATAATCTGCCCTCTGTGATATCCCTGACTATATTGAACAAAATATGAACTCCTGTGTCTCCGAAATTAATCACTCAGCGGTCAAAGTTGCGTACCTTACCACAAACTAATTTTTAATGCATGGAATGTAGTAGCACTTCAGTACTTCCTGTCCTCACAATGCTGACAGTCTATGTACGGAACGAACTTCAGTAACAATACATTCACTGATTACATTACCGTCTATAAATATTTCGTAGGCAAGCAACGATAATGTAATAAATGGTGAATAGATGGCCTGCATGCGTCGGGTATATATTAGTCCCTTTGGTACAGTACTCATTTTAATCACGTACGTACATGCAACCTTCAGCTGTTTGACTTCTGACTAACTCAAACATCAGTGGCGTGCATTCAGGGCCAGCAACTGAAACATCGCTTCAGTGACATATACACACATCAAAAAAAGTTTTGCGTCACCTCGGTTCAGAGAGTTCCGGAACCTGTACAGAAAATTGGAATAGAGATCAACATAAACAACATTTCTGCCCTTTTCACTGCTCATGAAAACCACACATTGCATGTTGTACCACCATACAGCGAGACCTTCAGAGGTGGTGGTCCAGACTGCTGTACAAGCCGGTACCTCTAATACCCGGTAGCACGTCCTCTTGCATTGATGCATGCCTGTATTCGTTGTCGCATATCATTCACAAGTTCATCAAGGCACTGTTGGTCTAGATTGTCCCACTTCTAAACATCGATTCGGCATAGATAGCTCAGAGCGGTTAGTGGGTTACGTAGTCCATAAACAGCCCTTTTCAATCTACCCCAGGCATGTGTGATAGTGCTCACGTATGGAGAACATGCCGGCCAATCCATTCGAGCAATGTGGTTATCCTGAAGGAAGTCATTGACAAGATGTGCACGATTGGGGCGCGATTTGTTGTCATTAAGGCGAATGCCTCGCCAATATGCTGCCGATATGGTTGTGCTATCAGTCTGAGGATGGCATCCATGTATCATACAGCCATTACAGCGCCTTCCATGACCACAAGCGGTGTATGTCGGTCCCACATAACGCCAACCCCAAAACAGCAGGGAACCTCCACCTTGCAGCACACGCAGGACAGTGTGTCTAAGGCGTTCAGCCTGACCAGGTTCCCACCAAACATATCTCCTACGATTGTCTGGTTCAAGGCATATGCAACACTCATCGACGAAGAGAACGCGATGCCAATCATCAGCGGTCCATTCAGCATGCTGTTGGGCCCATCTGCACCACGCTGCATGGTGTCGTGGTTGCAAAGACTGACCTCACCATGGACGTTGTGAAGGAAGTTGCGCATCATGCAGCGTATTGCTCACAGTTTGAGTCGTAACACGACGTCCTCTGGCTACAGGAAAAGCATTATTCAACATGATGGCGTTGTTGTCAGAGATCCTCCGAGCCTTAATCCGTAGGTAGCAGTCATATACTGTATTAGTAGCCCTTGGACGTCATCGACAGTTCCTGTCTCTATCTACTCCTCCATGTCCGAACAACATCGCTTTGGTTCACTCCGAGATGCCTGGACACTTCTCTTGTTTATAGCCCTTCCTGGCACAAAGTAACAATGTGGACCCGATCGAACCGCGGTATTGACCGTCTAGGCATGGTTGAACTACAGACGAGACGAGCCGTGTACATCCTTCTTGGTGGAATGACTGGAACTGATTGTCTGCCAGACCCATCCGTCTAATAGGCGCTGCTCATGCATGGTTGTTTACATCTTAGGGCAGGTTTAGTGACATCTCTGAACAGCCAACGGGACTGTATCTGTGATACAATATCCATAGCCAACGTCTATCTGCAGGAGTTCTGGGAACTGGGGTGATTCAAAACTTTTTTAATGTGTGTATAACTAATACGATCATTACGTTACGTTATTGATAGAGTATTCTGAGCTGAGCCAAGCCGAAGCAATATCCTTGCAGCTTAGCTGAGCAGCGAGCAAGTTGTGCCTACAGCCTCTTGGTCATGCATATTGTGCCTGTTTTTCTGTGACAACTGAAGCTATAGTTGAGTCGGCGTAAGTTGCGGACTCGGCGCAGCAACTTTATGCACCGACCTCAAACAGTAACATAACCCAATTTTGTAAACGCCTCCATGTTAACACCTCAGTGTTGCCACAGCTTGATAAGCAGCTTCTGTTCTCGCCTGCAGTCGTTAGTCCTTCGCAAATGAAAGCTGCCAACAGAGCTGCGAGTTGTCGGGATCATCTTACGCTGTCTTGACTATAGCTTCTGGCATTAAGAAACTTGCCCCTCCACCTGTGTTGGCCAAGGGCCACCTGCGAGTTTTTCGGCCACAAGCGATGGCAGCTTCAGACAGGCGTGCAAAACAGTGTAACAAAATGTATCAAGATTAGTATAGTATTGTAAAGCTCAATTTGCGAGTTTGGCGAATCTGTATAAGAGTGTGTCAAGGTGAAATGACGCAAGGTAGAATCTAGTAATCTACACCGTATTCTGCTGTATAAAGACAGATTGAAGTTTAATGTTTTTGCCAAAACCATAGAAAGTGTCTGGATCTAATTAAATTCAAATTTTTACTCAACAATTTAACAAACTTTCGGATGGCTGCACGTTTTAAACGATACAGAACATATTTATATAAAAGGAAAGTCATCTACTTATCTCGCATAAAAAATTATATTATTTGCCAGGTCTGGATAATTCCGAAAAAACATCTGCTCCATTGAGCTTACGACTTGCTGTTGTGTTTGAAGGTTCCCATGAAGGCCCAGAACTGTTATTTACCACTTTCAATAACCTTCTTCAAAAAATCAGCTTCACGCAAGATAATGAGACAGCTGATAGGACCTTAGATTATCTCGACCTGACTATCCATTATTGACATTAAAATAGATTTCAACATTTTTCGAAAAGCAACCTATTCCGACAACGTCATCCCAGCTGATTCCACTCATCTTCGGGCCCATAAAATGGTCTCCTTTCGCTCGAGTGTCCATCGAGCCCTTTCCATTCCGCTTTCGCCAGTCAATTTACAGAACTAATTAAAGGTCCTCGAAAATATCGCTCAGAATAATGGATATAATCCCAGTGTAGCGATACAGTTGTGTAACAAAAAACACAAAGGAAGACTACCACCCTTTCCAGTTCAGGTACCCACAGGCAACGAAATGCATATCAGTTCCCTTCATAGGTAACGTATCCTACAAGGTAGGCCGTTTATTAAAAAATCTGGGGTCTAAGGTTTCTTACTCTACCTAAAAAAGAATTTAGTCCATTCTCTTGATAAAGGTACTGATAAACCATCCCTGTCTGGTGTGTGTAAGATCACTTGTGCTGAATGTCCCTGTTATTACATTGGCCAGACAGGAAGAGCCCTGTCTGTTAGGTTCATAGAGCATCTGCCGACTAAAAGCTGTGATGGAACACGAGGATCTACATTTGCTGAACATCTTGCCCAAACGGTCCATGCTCCCAAGCCTCTAAAAGATGCAGAGCTTTTGTATTATGAGGTCAAAGGATGTAAGTTAGACACCCTTGAAGAATCGTAAATTCTTAAACATCTTATTACTGATAGAGAAAATTTACTTAATGATCAGCTGCAACAAAAAATAGAAATTATTTCGAAGGATTTCAACTTTCACTAAAGTGGAGTTGACCCACAGTCCGCTTCTAACGGCCGATGCTGTTTCCTCTCTGCTTTGTCTCTTTATTGTAGTACGAGTGTACATTGTACCTCTATTATTTTGTATTATACTGGTAATGACAACTAGTTGCTAAGGCATTTTTTAAGTTGCCTGTTTTATGTTCGTTTTATGCTTCGCACGCCTGTGTTTCCCATACTAATTTATTAGTTACTGTAGTGGAGCTTTGCCCTTTTATTATAATATTTGAATGTGAATTTTCATGCCCTGATTTATTAGCTAATTCTCAAATTGTTTAACGTACTGTACCAATAGGTAGGTTTGTCCATTTGCAGAACTGCTTCCTATCTCGTTTTGTTTATAATTTAAGTTTGCTCTAAGTAATTTTGAGACAGCTGCCTATAGCGATTACGCTCGCGCATGCACTTGGCCGCTGGCCGAGCCTCGCTGCGGGACTGCTCGTGATGCCTAGTTTCCTTGTTGCTTACGTGTGACCCTTATTCCTGACCCAGCGCAGCTCCGTCTACATTATCTTAATGTTTTTAGTTTTGACAGACATAATCTTGTGACTATGAGTCTTTATTGTGTTTTAATTTTATTCTGTGACATGGCCAACGTTTGGCCCTCAAAATAATTAAATTTTTGTAGGTATCACGATTTTCTTTATTACGAAATCATTAGATTGATAATATATTCCAGTGTGTAAGATATGTCCATATCGGCTAATTTATAGGTTCTGAAGAAGATACCATTATTGAAATCGAAATCTAGGTAAACTAATAAAACTTTACCTTGCAATTGAAGGCTGAATTTCTTATTTTCTGAACAATTCAGGGCTGCTGAAGCACTGTATTATGTTAAAGATTTGTACATAGATTATTTATTTTTATGTGTTTCATATATTATATACACAATATATTTATTTATGTATTGTATATATTTAAACAATATACAGCCTATGTCCATCTGAATGCTTAGTAGAATATCATATATATATATATATATATATATATATATATATATATATATATATATATATATGTGTGTGTGTGTGTGTGTGTGTGTGTGTGTGTGTGTGTTTGTGTGTGTGTGTGTGTGTGTGTGTGTGTAGATATATCCATCCAAATATTAATTATAAAATCATGTGAAAATTTGAACTAAGATATTCTTACAAAAATCTCGAAAATTTCTAGATCGATTTACTTCACCATCTCACACATTGCACTAATAACATTCGAACAGATGCGTCTATACATATTAAGACAAGTAATATAACTGTGTGTATACACACTATATAAATGAGAAATGTTGTTAGCAAAAATTTCGAAAATTTCTTGACCATTTTACTTCAGATTTTTGTATGGTACTCTAGCATACTTTACAACAAATATGGACTACATATTTTTAATATACATAATATTAATACATGAACATGGAAATTGAAGTACCGATTTTTAATATGTATTAATTATACAAGGAAACTGGTGAAACTTATATAATTCGAAAGCAACTTCGATGCAGAAAGAAAAAAGAATAATTTGTATGTAGCCATTAAGAGTGGTGAAAGGAATTACATGCTTTTGTATTCATAACTGTGATAATACCTTCTCTATCATGCATTGTAATCTCCAGTACTTGAAAATCGAAAATTGTAGTGCTACCAACTTTTGCTTTATGTATTTATCAGGTGCTACTGTACAAATGTAACATCAAAGTAAAAACATTTCATGAAACTGTATTCGACGGACATTCATGTTTAATTGTTGCAGATAGTTCATTTGCAGTAACACGCACACACCACGTAGCTGCAATGTCATAAATTCTGTGTCATTGATGTTTTCAGCAATGCAAAACAAAATATAGCAATGAAGCCATTGAGGAGAACAAACGCTGTTTTTAGTATCATTGTTTCGCTACTTTCAGATAAGAGTAAACTGGTCTAGCTTTGTACTCGTTTTCTGTCGTCACCACAAAATTTGGAGCGTTCCAATTTTTGGTTTCTTTATTCTGAGTAGCTATGACTTCCCTCATTATACAGAAACTATATTTGGTTT
This sequence comes from Schistocerca americana, assembly GCF_021461395.2. Lineage (NCBI taxonomy): Eukaryota > Metazoa > Arthropoda > Insecta > Orthoptera > Acrididae > Schistocerca > Schistocerca americana. The sequence continues at coordinate 195,233,709 of NC_060119.1, forward strand.
ACGGTATACCTCAAACAAGAAAACTAGTGGGTTGGACTGAAAGGCGAAGAGCCAGAGAGGGGCAATTTTGTGTAGACATCGTTTTGCCCAATGCTGCCAAGCAAGTTCATATGGTATGACTACAGTCGTTTGAACACCATCTAGCTATATTGAGCCATTTGCCTCTATAGCCATTCTAACGTAACCTGATCCAGATGCACAGCATGTTTTAGATTTTTGGAGGTGATAACTTCGCTACAGAAAGTCTTGGGTCACTAGCAGAAGTACACCAATTAATTTGTTAGCAACACTTGTTAATTTGTCACAACATTACAGGTACCAGAACGCACCAGCTAGTCCTCTAACCGCTCTCTTTTAACAATTACGTTCTTTGACATTGTTATGTTATTTCAAGTTTGATGTTACAAATGCAGTAAGTTGATCCAGTAGTAACTGACTTTACGGAGTTTTAGTAGAAATTAAAACAAGTACAATGGCAATGCATATTTCCGAAATTAACGACCTTTTACAAGTGCAATTTTCAAACATACATCAGCTATTCAGTCCAGAACATTCTCGAATATGTTTTCGTAATTTAATTAATTACGCGATTTCGTGAGACAATTTTGAACTGGTAATATTTCTAAAAAAATCAAAATTACAATTCAAACGATCAAAATCATTTTTTATAACATTTGAAGGCTAAAATGCGAAATAATTATGTACAATCCAAAATCGTTAAACCGTGTTATAAAAGATTAATGAATAGTTCTTGTAACATTATTTATGATACAAAATGTCTTTCTAAATCAGGTTGTGTCCCCAGTTATAATGAATCTTCTCAATTTTTCTGTATTTTTTCCGGAAACATTAATTACGAGCTTAATTAAGTATTTTTAGTTGGTGATTTCCGTAAGAATATGTCGTCCTGACTTGCAAAGGTACATAAACGTTAAGATTTTCCAAAATTAATGATTTCCAAAGTTAATTTGCATTATGGTAAACAATCAATTTTTACTAATTGAATTATAATTACAAAACTGAATGAAAAATGTTACTAACATTTACACACCTTTAACACTGATTCCAGAACTTGTTCTTTGTTTTCAAAACATCCCAAAATTCATATGAAAGTGGTAATGACTTATCCTGAATGTACATTACATTACTTGCTTAAGAACATACATCAATTTGTCTGTGACACAGTTCAACATTTTCGTTACAACTACTTCCCACTGATGCACTTATTCACTAGATGTCACAAACATCTGTTTTAGTGTGTATCACATACTACGAAACCTGCTCTATTGGGTACTCCACATGACGCAATACGGCCTGTTTCATTACACCATCCATAACTATGAAAGTGTTGCTGGTGCATGATTTTGTGCACAAACTGATCTCCCACTTACGTCCCATAAATATTCGATGTGATTCATGATGGTCGATCTGGGTGACCAAATCTTTCTCTCCAACTGTCCAGCAAATTCTTCAACCTTGTGACATGGTGCATTGCCATTCATACAAATTCCATCATTTTCTGGGAACAAGAAACCCATGAATGGCTGATTATGGTCTCCAAGTAGCCGAACATAACAGTTTCTAGTGAATGATCGAGATAGTTGGATCAGACACCCCAGTCCATTCCATGCATACACAGCATTCGCCAATATAGAACCACCACCAGCTTGCACAGTGCCGTTTTGACAACTTATGTCAGTGGGTCGTCGCCAAACTCGAACCCTACCAACTCTTACCACCTGAAATCGGAAGTCATCTGACAAGGCTACAGTTTTCCCGTCGCATATAATCCAATCAATATTGTTATGAGCGCAGGTGAGCTGTTGCAGGGGATGTAATGCTGTTAGCAAAAGCGCTCGAGTCGGTCGTCTGTAGGCATACCCCATTATCGCCAAATTTCGCCTCATCTACATCTACATCTACATCCATACTCCGCAAGCCACCTGACGGTGTGTGGTGGAGGGTACCTTGAGTACCTCTATCGGTTCTCCCTTCTATTCCAGTCTCGTATTGTTCGTGGAAAGAAGGATTGGCGGTATGCCTCTGTGTGGACTCTAATCTCTCTGATTTTGTCCTCATGGTCTCTTCGCGAAATATACGTAGGAGGGAGCAACATACTGCTTGACTCCTCGGTGAAGGTATGTTCTCGAAACTTCAACAAAAGCCCATACCGAGCTAATGAGCGTCTCTCCTGCAGAGTCTTCCACTGGAGTTTATCATCTCTGTAACGCTTTCGCGATTACTAAACGATCCTGTAACGAAGTGCGCTGCTCTCCGTTGGATCTTCTCTCTCTCTCTTCTGTCAACCCAGACCACACTGCAGATCCCACACTGGTATGGATCCCACACTGCTGAGCAATGTCAAGCAGTGGGCGAACAAACGTACTGTAACCTACTTCCTTTGTTTTCGGATTACATTACCTTAGGATTCTTCCAATGAATCTCAGTCTGGCATCTGCTTTACCGACGATCAACTTTATATGATCATTCCATTTTAAATCACTCCTAATGCCTACTACCAGATAATTTATGGAATTAACTGCTTCCAGTTGCTGACCTGCTATATCGTAGCTAAATGATAAGGGATCTTTCTTTCTATGTATTCGCAGCACATTACACTCGTCTACATTGAGATTCAATTGCCATTCCCTGCACCAGGGGATGGCAGATCCTCCTGCATTTCAGTAAAATTTTCCATTGTTACAAGCTCTCGATATACCACAGCATTATCCGCAAAAAGCCTCAGTGAACTTCCGATGTCATCCACAAGGTCATTTATGTATATTGTGAATAGCAACGGTCCTACGACACTCCCCTGCGGCACACCTGTAATCACTCTTACTTCGGAAGACTTCTCTCCATTGAGAATGACATGCTGCGTTCTGTTATCTAGGAACTCTTCAATCCAATCACACAATTGGTCTGATAGTCCATATGCTCTTACTTTGTTCATTAAATGACTGTGGGGAACTGTATCGAACGCCTTGCAGAAGTCAAGAAACACTGCATCTACCTGGGAACCCGTGTCTATGGCCCTCTGAGTCTTGTGAACGAATAGCGTGAGCTGGGTTTCACACGATCCTCTTTTTCGGAACCCATGCTGATTCCTACAGAGTAGATTTCTTGTCTCCAGAAAAGTCATTATACTCGAACATAATACGTGTTCCAAAATTCTACAACTGATCGACGATAGAGATACAGGTCTATAGTTCTGCACATCTGTTCGACATCCCTTCTTGAAAACGGGGATGACCTGTGCCCTTTTCCAATACCTTGGAACGCTACGCTCTTCTAGAGACCTACGGTACACCGCTGCAAGAAGGGGGGCAAGTTCCAACGCGTACTCTGTCTAAAATCGAACTGGTATCCCATCAGGTCCAGCGCCCTATCCTCTTTTGAGCGATTTTAATTGTTTCTCTATCGCTCTGTCATCTGTTTCGATATCTACCATTTTGTCATCTGTGCGAATATCTAGAGAAGGAACTACAGTGCAGTCTTCCTCTGTGAAACAGCTTTGGAAAAAGACATTTAGTATTTCGGCCTTTGGTCTATCATCCTCTGTTTCAGTACCATTTTAGTCACAGAGAATCTGGACATTTTGTTTTGATCCACCTACCGCTTTGACATAAGACCAAAATTTCTTAGTATTTTCTGCCAAGTCAGTACATAGAACTTTACTTTCGAATTCATTGAACGCCTCTCGCATAGCCCTCCTCACACTACATTTCGCTTCACGTAATTTTTGTTTGTCTGCAAGGCTTTGGCTATGTTTATGTTTGCTATGATGTTCCCTTTGTTTCCGCAGCAGTTTTCTAACTCGGTTGTTGTACCACGGTGGCTCTTTTCCATCTCTTACGATCTTGCTTGGCACATACTCATCTAACGCATATTGTACGATGGTTTTGAACTTTGTCCACTGATCCTCAACACTGTCTGTACTTGAGACAAAACTTTTGTGTTGAGCCGTCAGGTACTCTGAAATCTGCTTTTTGTCACTTTTGCTAATCAGAAAAATCTTCCTACCTTTTTTAATATTTCTATTTACGGCTGAAGTCATCGATGCAGTAACCGCTTTATGATCACGATGGATACGTTTTTTGTAGACCCTACATTTATTTCTGTGGGTATTTCACACACTATTGTTTGTCTGTTAGCACAGACAACTTATGCAGACTCCACTGCTCTCGGTAGTTATGTGAAGGCTGTTCGGCCACTGCGTGCCCATGGTGAGGGGCAATGCCTTAAATTTTGTATTGTCAACAAACTTTGACACTGTGGAGCTCGCAGTATAGAATTCTCTAACGATTTTCATATGGAATATCCCATGAGCTAGTCGCTCCAGCATGACACTGTAGAGCTGGGAGTTCTGAATTCCCTAACGATTTCCAAACGGGACGTCCCATGGGCTAGTTGCATGGTGCATTCCATTTTGAATGTCTCATGCTACTACCATTCCACGTTCAAAGTCTTGTTATTTCCTTTCATGTGACCATAAACAGTTTAAACTTTTTCACACGACTCATCTGAGTGCAAATGACAGCTATGCCAGAACACTGCGCTTTTGCGCATTGTGCACACGACACTATCGCCATCTGTTTACGTGCATATCGCTATTCCATGATTTTTGTCACTTGACTGTAAAAATATATGTAATACATAAAAGGGAGATCTTGTTAGTAAACGCCTCAATAGGTTCTTAACTCATTTTTTCCTATTTTTACACTATACACCAATAAAATCAGACAGACATAGGTTACATGCATTTTAGATACATAATGTACATTGATATGTATGGGGGAAATGTAGGAAAAAGTCTCAAGAAGTACTTAATTGATTTATTTTAAATATTTACACAAGGCTTCAATGAAATTTACAAAGATGTAGCCTGTATATTTGTTAAATATACATTATACATAGAGATGTAACGATGAAACAGTGGTTAGCAACAGTCTCGAATTGTTCCTGATCTATTTAATTAAAATGTCTACATGACACTGTGATTAACATCCAGGCGGACACAGGATAAATATTTTTTAATATATGGTAATAAGTACAGTATGTATGTAATACGAAAATGGGAAATGTTGTTAGTAAAAATTTAGAAAATTCTTGAACATTTTATTTCTATTTATACATGGTACTCAAACTTTCAGAATAATACTGGCAACATATTTTTTTAAATATATGTGGTAATATATGTATATTCAATACACCAAGAGAAGTGTTGTTAGTGAAAACCTTAAAAAGTTCTTGAGCAATTTAGTTCAAATTTTAATGTCATTTTCTGATAAAGATTTGACAAACACTGGCTATATGTTTTTTAATTATATATAATATGTAAATACAAATTTAATACATAAATGGAAATCTTTGTTAGCAAAAAATTATGAAAAATTCTTTACCATTTTTAAAGTTGTTATACGATACTCTATCAACATTCAAAGATATGTAGCCTATAAATTTTTTTAGACAGTGATGTACAGATTTCCTGTTAAAATCAATCATGAGAATGAAATTGCTGTGCCTTGAAAATATTCAGTTTCATTTTATTTCTCACAGTCAGTTTTAACTAAGTCATCTGGGCATTTAAACCATTAGACAAATTATGTACTCCATATACATTCTCTCTCATTATAAATAATTTCAAACAAAAATTTTATACCACAGACTGTGCTGTTCTTGTTTCTTCACTGTAGTCGGAAAGATGAATGTTTTAGCTATGGGTTATTGACTTATGATTAGAATCTGCTGTGGAATCTGAATTATCCAAAACTTGGCAGTCCTACATGTTCAAAGATTAAAGCTATGAGGAATAATGTCATTGAAGCTACTATCCTTACAGATCTAACGTAGACATCTCCCTCATACCCCTTGTATTAATGATCGAAATCCCTTTACCCACTCATTTTATGTGAATTTATTTGTCTAACGAAGTTTAGTTTGCAATAACAATAAAGATGATTCAAGGTCAAAGAGAGATGACATGAGGATATAGATATGGGGTGGTAGATAAATGGATTGAGAGAGGAGGAAGGTGAAGTTCGACAGACAGAGGGGTCAGAATGAGATTGGCAGCAAGGGGTGGCAACAGGGGGTGATGGACAAAGAGAGAGACAGAAGTAAATGGGATTCGGATGTATAGCCAGTTCCCATACATATTTAGTAATTACTAAGCACCAATGGGTTTGCTGGTTAAGTGGAAACGTTGGCAGCTAAAACCTAAAAAGATTTGTGACTGATTTAATTCAATTTGTTACATGATACTCTGATATACTTTCACATGGACATAGGGTAAGTATTTTTTTAAATATAATAAACAACATGTGTATGCACGCACCCCCCACCCCCACCCACAAACATGTACACACGCGCACAATTGCGTGTGTGTGTGTGTGTGTGTGTGTGTGTGTGTGTGTGTGTGTGTGTGTGTGTGTGTGTGTTTTACATGATTGCAAAACATAGTTCAAATGGTTCAAATGGCTCTGAGCACTATGGGACTCAACTGCTGAGGTGATTAGTCCCCTAGAACTAGTTAAACCTAACTAACCTAAGGACATCACACACATCCATGCCCAAGGCAGGATTCGAACCTGCGACTGTAGCGGTCTCGTGGTTGCAGACTGCAGCGCCAGATCCGCACGGCCACTTCGGCTGGCCAAAACATAGTAAATTTGTGAAAGTTCTGATTTTACTTTCCTTTCTTTATGCTATACTCCAGTCAGATGGACTGGCACTAAAAACCTAATAAATATATGTGATATATAAATATGTATCTAATACAGAAGGGGGAAATGTTATAAGCAAAAATGTCAAAAATTTCTTCCACAATTTGTTTGAAATTTGTTACACGATGCTCTAACAAAAATTCAGACAGACATAGGCTGCATATTTTTTATGTATGTACTACATAGAAACCAATGTAGCTGAAACTTTTACATGACACTATAACATACTTTCAGATGGAAATAGGTTACAAATTTCTTCAATATATGTGGATATGTAATACGTAGAAGGGAAATGCTGGTAGTAAATACATCAAAAGTTCTTGACCAATTGTTTTCTCATTTTTATACATCAATATTTTGGATGGTCAAAGGTGATACACTTTCAAATATAGATGTAATATATGTAGGGAAAATAAAAATAGTAAAAATCTTTAATAGTTTCACCAATTTCTTTGAACTATTTACTCAATGCTCTAATGAGATTTCACAGAAACAGGTGCTCTTTCTCCAGGGAACAGTTGTTAGTAAATATCTCAAAACAATCTTAATCAGATTAATTAAAATGTTAACATGATACTTTGATATACAGTACATTCAATGGCAATATCCTACATATTTCTTCAATATATGTGGTATATAAATACATATGTATTATAAAAGGGATAGCATTGTTATGAAAAGGCTTGTAATGTTTTTTCTGATTACTTAAAAATTTACATGATACAGTAATAAATGTTCAGGTGGGCATAGGCTGCATACATTTTAATATATGGTACAAATATGTAGGTAATACATAAAGAGGAAGTTTTGCAAGAAAAATTGTTTGAAAGTTCTTGATCGATTTATTTAAAATTTTTACACGATGTCTATTATAAATAAATGGCAGAATCAGCTATATATTTTTAAAAAATATGTAGAATATAAATATATATGAGACTTAATATGTGCAGGGGAAATGTTGTTAGCAAAAATTTCTTGAGAATCATACTTCAAATTGTTACATGATACTCTACAAACTGCCAGACGGATGTAGACAATATAGTTTTTGAAACAATGCACAGATTTTCTGCACAGACCGACTGAAAGAAAGAAAATGTTGTGTTATGAAAGTGTTTGGCTAGTTTTCTTTCTCTGTCAGTCTTAACTTAGATACCAGAGCAATTAAACCATTAGACAAATTGTTTCTGCCACATGTATTGTTTCTCCTTATACATAATTTCAAACAAAAATGTTATCCACAACAGTTCGCAATTTTCCTTTCTTCATCAGAGTTAATTTGAATACCACTGTGGAATCTGAATCATCTAAAACGTGGCAATCCTACCTGAGAAATACTATCGTTAAAATTATTATCCAGCAGCTTGAGAAGTCTTTCCTGTACCCCTTATATCAGTGATCACAATCGGTTTTCCATTCGTTTTAAGTGACTTAATTTCTCGATAGAGATGTAGTTTGCATGAATAAGAAGGTCAGATAGAGGGGGTAAGAGGAGATAGAAAGGGGAAAGGGCAGAAAATGGAAGAGAGTGAGGGAAAGAGGAGATTACTACATATATATATATATATATATATATATATATATATACAATTGCCATATGTATTTAGCAATTGCAAAGCTTTACCAGATTTGCAAGTATGGTATGGAACTATATTAACGTGTATTACAAACGAGCTTCGTCTTAGCAATTTTGTGCACAACCTTTGTCAAGAAAGATGGAGATAATTTAAAATGGATGGCCAGCATCAGACCTACTGAACTTGGTTTCGAAGATGAATAAATTCAATAGACATATTGAGTGTAATATTTATACCAAGTGTGACGAAACACAAAAATAACAAAACACGCGATACACATATCAACACGATATACATCAAATTTTTTACGTGTTAAACACTTCTTAACGTTTATGTTGAGTTTATTCTGGTAATAACACAACTGCAATTTACACTCGGTGCCATCTTGTTGCTACGTCAATTATCGATGTGATGAACTGTAGGGACCCTAACTGCGAGTAAAATAAAAAAAATGCCTATTCTGGAGGAGGAGAGTAGACTGATGCTAGTTAAAAACGTCTTAATAGTGGAGAGAGGAGACATTCTAGAGACATGGCGTCAAGGCGAAACAGCAATATTATCCCACATATGAGCAATGCAACCTAACACTGGACCATTACTTCTGTGTGCAAGAGGAAGATCACCAGGGGCTTTGCTAAGCTACAGTAAGATTGTTACACCTCCTGTAGCTACTGATCGTAATGTTTATTTCCTCGTAAGAAGTCACTGTGTCTTTGTGTGCATTTTCGGCTACCTAAATCATCTTATAGCACTGTTGTGAACATATCATAAGTTCTGAACTATAATCGGGCTTGAACTTCGTAAAAAGCAGGCGTCTTAGACCTTTGGAAACCTGTGTATTGTTTATGTGACAATGAATCGCTGTTTCCTTTGGTGTGCAAGTGTGGCATCATAGTTTATGGTTGAGAAACTCGCAGGGAGAATGTTTGTCATGCGCTGAGAATATATTTCGTACGTTTGAATATTGACAGCATTGCATTCCACCACACTAATAGGTCGCAAACCGTACTGCTCTAGCATTATAGCATGTTTAAATGCTGAACCATTTAGGCTTAAGAATGTGTATATGTTCATGACCATTTCTCCCTTTCCTGTATCTTTTTGGTATGGACACCAAACACCAGAAAATGACTTCAGGAAAGATAGCACAGCTGTTTTACGTATAATGTTTCAAACTACAACCATCTAGAGCTTCATCAAGCATGAAACAGACGTTTCTTCTTAACTGACTGTTATATCATCACAACACTCTCATATCTACTATTCAGCGATAAAGGGTGCTAACTTCCTCGGCATGCACCCATCTGTAGGGAGGCTGTGCACTTGAACGAGGGATGTGAGAAAGCCTGGTGGAGAAAAGTCTTCACTCGACAGCAGTTGCGGACTCTGATCGTTCTATTCCTTCACCACATGTAGAATGTAGCTTCCATATTACCCTCCTCTTTCCGGTCAGCTGCAAATTAAATTTCTGCCAGTGTTGCAGGGAGGATTGGTCAAAGACAACGTGGGGAAATCTTCCAATCTCTAACTTTATCGAAAGTTTGGGAGAATGCTCTGTCACTCCGATCTGCATAGGGAAAAATAGGCAATGGTAATCGTAAATTACACACTATGACCGAAGTGCTAGAATTATGTAGATCGGTATAGGACGCCGTCTGGTGTACTTAGGTATATATGTTCTAGAATTAACAATGAATGGACTTATTGCACAGTTATCTATCTACATTTGCAATCTAGTATATGGTACTAGCATATGGTACACGCAGAGTAGTGGAGGGAAGGTTTAGCGATCATACAGAAAGTGGGAAGCATGCTGCCATGTCATTGATTGGCATTGAACTTACGAAAAAACTGTTAAAATTGATCACAATATCAACTGTGATGCTGATCGACAGTGTTTGTTCCATCCCATCCATCCACTGGTACACTGTTAATTACCACATAATCATTGACTGGTACCACTTGTTTGAGGTGGAGGGAATGTATTACTGGGAGCACCACCTTCTGGGGATGACATGCACTGAAACAATGATTGTGTACATGACTGCAACATGATGAATCATTCGAAACTGAGCACCGACACATCTGTTACCAACCCCCCCCCCCTCCCCCCCCCCCCGCCCAGTCACTGTGGACTCTTCCAGTTTCCACATGATGCGATGTATTACCCATTTTTTTCAATAAGAAACATCCCCTCCATCATTTATTTCAACCATCCTGTGTCTTGTGAGAGCAGCAGCAAAATAATTTAAAGCATGCAATGTCCAGCTTTCAGTCTGAGCAAATGGATCAAAACATTTTAATGTTTGTTTAGCAGTTGCCACAGTCCTCAAAGTAGTGGTGGAGAAAACAAAATTACGGCTGTGAACAAAGCTGTACACTGCTTGAATGTGCTATCCCAGAAGAAAACAATACATCAAACAACAGCACAAGGACTCTCTATTGTGAGCAATAATCTGTGGGATATGATCCTCCTACAGTACAGGTGACGAAACTTTACACTGGTTTGTGCAAGCGACTTGGATCACTGGTCTCCTGCTTGGGAGGACAAATAAATGTATATTTAATGGGATCACCACATATGCTCGATGCAAGCAGGCAGGTGGTGTTTGTTTCCTGATGTATTGGAAGACAGGTATGTTGTAAAATCTTATTAAGTGCTCTACTGGGTGATATTAGTAGAGTTTTTATAGTTCGTAATTTTTTCTCAACTGGATGCTGCAAAATAACGAAGATAGAGAGAATTTTTGGGTGACAGACATGTAAGAACCCTGAGGGCCACAGATCCCCTTCAGAGTGCAGTATCTGTATGCAGTTTAGAGATGCACTGCAATGTGGTAGTAAAAGCCACATCCTTCTTTCAGTTCTGGTATGATGTGCTGTCTTCCTAAATTTTCCTGGTAAGAAACGCCATACTGTCTCATCTACTACCTAATGTTGCAGGAGAAAGCTTTACTAAGTGCTGGTCTTACACACTGTACATGGTTGGTGGAGCTACGACAACATGTTCCCATTCCCTATGAGTGGTCAAAGCATGATCTTTTCGCACTAACTCAGCTCACCCTGTTTCTCCAAGAGATGCAGAGGGTGTTAGGTGTAGCACTGTCTGACTTCTGCTTAGTTCCGATTTAAACTGGTGCGATCATATGGACAAAGCTGAAGGGAGCCCAAGCAGAGACTGAGTAACAGTTACAAGATGCAGAGGGATCGTCTAAAACCATGCTGGAATATTGGTGCATGCAGTCCTTAGCAGATAGGTTAGAAAAAGTTGCCCCCATATGAGAATGGCACAAATATGATTTACCAGTGGCTTTAATGATTAAAAGACGTCTCCATAAGATCCAACACAAGTATATGGTTGAATGGATTGACTTTATTCAAAGTCACAGACAGTCTTTCTATCAGAAAGGGTAACGCTATCACCGACCCTTGTGTGTATACCTGTAGAACCAAGACCGCTTTTTGTGCAGAGTGGCAGTAACATAGTCGTTGTGATCAGGTTTTTAATAGCATGTTCTTAAGCGAAATGTATGTTGCTACTGGTAGAATCCTTCTGCGGTCAGCTTCAAATATTTGTTCCTCGATAAAGATCTGTTCCCTCTAAGGATTCCCATTTCAGGAACCTGGTGAGTGTAATCCAGATGTTGAAAAAAAAAATAATACTCGTCATGCAAAAAGACTTTAATGATCAGTTTCATTAATTAGTCTATCAAGTTGATATCAATAACATGCCGCTTGGCAAGTGGAAGTGATGTCTAGGGTGTGAAGAACGAATCTTGATCTGGAGCGGTAATTAAGCATTGTTCTGCGCTGTGGTGATATCTTTTAACAGAATTTCAATCTCCCACCTACACACGGAGAGACGACCATCGTAATAAAATCAGAAGTATTACCGAATTTATAAACTGATACTTAGTATAAACCTGATATTTATAACTTCTCTGTGCTGTTATCTTTAGAGACTTTGTATGTGTTGAAGCGTGGAACTACTGTAAGGGAGTACGAAAATGAGGAGGCATCCTGTGACAGAGGTAGATCTTAGCATTGCATCATGAACCAAAAATGAGTCCTGTGATGCATGACGTAACCGATATTAAGCTGATTAGAATGGACTTTTTTCTGCCTGATGAGAAAATGCGTACAGAAAATGTAGCCTAGGCCATACTGTTACGGGATTTTCACAACATGTAACGATACTTTGGCGATGTGAAAACGCGTGTACGCCCAGTATCTTCTGTCTTTGAAAACAATTTGCATAAAAGGGAGAAGTCTACATTTCGCTTGAGTAATTCGAGATGTATGGTCAACAACATCGCTGTATCGGATTGGGTAAAGTGGATTTTTTGAACTGGGGTGTGTCTGTTGGTCAGTATTGGTTAGAACTACAGTATTTATCTAAGCCGCAGCGTTTTGTTTCACAGTGTACGAGAGCAGAAGTGGTCTGGAGGAGTCGGGGGTCGGAAATAAGGTATTAGCTCAGTCTGTCACGGGCAGTTAGGTATAAAGAATGCGCCGACCTGTCTGATCTTGTCCATGGCAGCAGAGGCTAGCAAAGTGACCAGTGTGCTGGTTGAGCGGCAATAGAAGCGGACAGGTGCGTTGCGTGAGAAGATTCAAAATGACAGGTATTTGCGCTGTACCGATTTTAAGTGATTAATTGACTGCTCGGTGACAAACTTTGTGACCTCTGAGTGTTCGGTATGGCGGGCGTGTGGATGCCGGGGGATGGGCTTGCAGTTGCTGGCAGAGCCGATACGTGTGCGGGTCTCTTCTCAGTGGCGCTCGCGAGTTCGTGCGATGTGTCTGCCAGCAGCGGATGACGCGACAGTGGCTCCTGCCAGTCGGTGAACAGCACGTTCTTTCTGATCACGAGTTTATGTAATCGGATGGAATTTTTCACCTGAAATGTTCAGTGGAAATGTTACGGTGATGCAGGGTGTTGGGTTTTCAAACGTCGAAGCATATAAAATCTCCGATCTAATTAGCTCTACGATCTGTTCGTGATGGAAATTTCATTACTTGATTTGCACCATGTTTGCGTGTGATTCTCAAATTTTGAAAATATGTTTTATTAAGGAAAAGGTTCATTATAAAGTGGAGGAGAGTGTTTTAAGCAATCAATGTGACTCTTGTAAATTGCTAAATTATTAATTTGATAGGGTAGTGCAAATGGATTATTAATCTGTATTTTTGATATCGTAATTGCGTCAGCCTCCTCTCATGAACCATTGACCTTACCGTTGGTGGGGAGGTTTGTGTGTCTCAGCGATACAGATAATCGTAACGTAGGTGCAACCACAGTGGAGGGGTATCTGTTGAGAGGCCAGACAAACATGTGGTTCCTGAGGAGGGGCAGCAGCCTTTTCAGTAGTTGCAGAGGCAACAGTCTGAATGATTCACTGATCTCGCCTTGCAACATTAACCAAAACGACCTTGCTGTGCTGGCCCTGCGAACGGCTGAAAGCAAGGGGAAACTACAGCCGTAATTTTTCCCGAGGGCATGCGGCTTTACTGTGTGGTTAAATGATGATGGCGTCATCTTAGATAAAATATTCCAGAGTTAAAGTAGTCCTCCATTTGGATCTCCAGGCAGGGACTACTCAGGAGGATGTAGTTATCGTGAGAAAGAAAACTGGCGTTCTACGCATCAGAGCATGGAATGTCAGATCCTTTAATCGAGCAGGTAGGATAGAAAATTTGAAAAGGGAAATGGGTAGGTTGAAGCTAGATATAATGAGAATTAGTGAAGTTCGGTGGCAGGAGGAACAAGACTTCTGGTCAGGTGAATACAGGGTTATAAATACAAAATCAAATAGGGTTAATGCAGGAGTAGGTTCAATAATGAATTTAAAAAAATAGAAAAGTGGGTACGCTACTACGAACAGCATAGTGAACGCATTATTGTAGTCAAGATATGCATAAAGACCACGCCTACCACAGTAGTATAAGTTTATATGATAACTGGCTCCATGGATGATGAGATTGAAGAAATGTATGATGAGATAAATGAAACTATTCAGATAGTGAAAAGAGACGAAAATTTTAATAGTTACAGGGGACTGGAATTCGATAGTAGGAAAAGGAATAGAGGCAAAGGTAGCAGCTGAATATGGAATGGGGGTAAGGAATAAAAGAGGAGGCTGCATGGTAGAATTTTGCACAGACCATAACTTAATCATAGCTAACACTTGGTTTAAGTATCATGAAAGAAGGGTGTATACGTGGAAGAGGCCTGAAGACACTGGAAGGTTTCAGATAGATTATATAATGGTAAGACAGAGATTTGGGAAACAGGTTTTAAATTGCAAGGCATTTCCAGGGACAGATGTGGACTCTCATGAAAACCTATTGGTTACAAACTGTAGATTAAAACTGAAGAAATAGTAAAAAGGTGGAAATTTAAGGAGATTGGACCTGGATAAACTGAAACAACCAGAGATTAAACAGAGTTTCAGACAGAGCATTAGGGAACGATTGACAACAATGGGGGAAGGAAATACAATAGAAGTGGATTGGGCAGCCTGGAGAGATGAAATAGTGAAGGCAACAGAGGATCAAGTAGGTCAAAGGACGAGGGCTAATAGAAATCCTTGGGTAACAGAAGAAATATTGAATTTAATTGATGAGAGAAGATATAAAATTACAGCAAATGAAGCAGGCGAAAAGGAATACAAAGTCTCAAAAATGAGATCGACAGAGGCATATATCATTAAGGGTAAGATAGATACTGCCTACATGAAAATAAAAGAGACCTTTGGAGAAAAGAGAACCACTTGTGTGGATATCAAGAGCTCCGACGGAAAACCAGTTCTAAGCAAAGAAGGGAAGGCAGGAGAGTGGAAGAAGTACGTAGAGGGTCTACACAAAGGCAATGTCCTTGAGCCGATATTATAGAAATAGAAGAAGACGAAGATGAAATGAGAGATATGATACTGCGTAAAGAATTAGGCAGAGCACTGAAAGACTAAGTTGAAACAAGGCCCTGGGAGTAGACAACATTGCATTAGAACTAATGATAGCCTTGGGAGAGCCAGCCCTGACAAAACTCTACCATTTGGAGAGCTAGGTGTATCAGACAGGCGAAATACCCTTAGACTTCAAGAATATAATAATTCCAATCCCAAAGAAAGCAGGTGTTGACACATGTGAAAATTATTGAACTATGTTTAATAAATCACGGCTGCAAAATACTAACACACAAATTCTTTACAGACAATAGAAAAAACTGGTAGAAGCCGACCTTGAGGAAGATCAGTTTGGATTCTGTAGAAATGTTGGAACGTGTGAGGCAATATTGACCCTATGACTTACCTTAGAAAATAAATTAAGGAAACGCAAACCTACGTTTCTAGCATTTGTAGACTTAAAACGTTTGACAATGTCGATTGGAATACTCTCCATAAAATTCTGAAGGTGGCAGGGGTCAAAAACAGGGAGTGAAAGGCTACTTATAATTTATACAGAATCTAAATGGCAGTTATAAGAGACTAGGGGCACGAAAGTGAAGCAGTGGCTGAGAACGGGGGTGAGACAGGGTTGTAGCCTATCCCCGATGTTGTGGCGGCAGCACCGTCCAACGCACGAAGGGCTGAACTACGGCACTGCCGACACAAGTAGTGGCAGCTGTACCGTTACGCCGAATTTCGGCAACGGTGCGTGGCACACCGGACCGCACGGGGACAAAAGCAGACGGACAGTGCTAGATAGTCGATGCGACCCGACCGACACACGTCTCTCAGTTCTCCCGCCGCGGACCACGTGCGTCGAGTCAACGTGACTCCGCCGAAAATGGGTACGCGCGATCGTAAACGCAGTCGCCGTTCCGCAGTGTGCACCGTACTGTGAAAGTGTCTTTCGCTCCTTCGCGGACGTTACGGCGCCACCGGTCGCGCCAGGAGCAGAACATTCAGTGACGTGGCCTTTTGTCTCGCTCGGTCCACGCGGTCACGCCACGGCTCATCACTGGAGTGTATACCCTCCGGGATCGGTGTTTGAGCCGTGCCGCCAGTGCAACGCACCTGTATGGACGGACATTAGCCACAAACGGTATTTGTCATTTATTGTAACGGTAGGAAGAATAAATGTGTCCTGTCCCGAAACTGCTTTAGTCGTTTTTTGTCACCAAGCCTCTCCCTTGAGCACAGTGCGTGGGCGCGGCGATAAAGCCAGTTCACTGCACGTGAGTGACTGTAAGCGGAGATATCACACGTTCCTGCTTGACTGGTGACACCAACGTGACCTGAGGCTAAAAAGAAAAACACGTGGTGACGAACGTTCGTCGGTACGAGAGACGTGGAACCACGAGTAGGCTTGTGCGTATACGCCCGCGCCGAACAGTGCTCCGTAGTAAAATTAGTTTTTTAAACTAACTCTTTTTTGTATTGTTTTTGTGCGCGTATGTTTTGATCGCGAACTGCTTAGTGTTATTCTCTTTTCGTGTGTTTCCCTTGTCGTGTTATTTTCACTGTGTGCTTTCCTCTTGTACGAGGATTCGACTCTGAACTAAGATGGCGACATTAGAGGAGTTGCAAAAGACCATTGAAGAACTGCTCGCACGCAACACGAGGCTAGAGAGTGAGCTACAAGCATGGACTACACGCGCGGACGCCGCGCAGCAACAGACAGCTCAGGACAATGTTGGCGCGCAAATCCCCGCCACACCGACGCCTCCTACGACCGCCGGAATGCCGACAAACGCTGGACGGGCGTTGATCAGGCTGCCTCCCTTTTGGAAGCGCGACCTTGTAATGTGGTTCAGCCAAGTTGAGGCGGTATTATGAGCAACCACGTGACCTGCGACCTGGCGAAATTTGGGCACGTAGTGAGCCAGCTGGACCAGAACTATGCGGCCGAAATGCGGGATATAATCACTGCCCCACCGACGCAGTCAAGCGACAAACGGCTCAAGGAAGAGCTGATCAGGTGGATTTCGTCGTCCGAGGAACAACGAGTGCACCAACTACTGCGGCAAGAGGAATGCGGCGATCGGAGGCCCTTGCAGTTCCTGCGCCACTTGTGGAGCCTCGCGCAGTCCGATATGGTGCCAGATTCGCTGTTACGCACTATCTGGGTGTGCAGCCTCCCAGCTCAGGTGCAGGCAGTGATAGCCACACAGACGGAGATGCAGCTGGACGCTGTCGCTAACTTGGCCGACAGGGTGCACAACGCGCTGACAATGGCACATAGCACTGTGGCTGCGGCAGCTTACGACTCTGTCCCCACACCTCCGTGGCGGCACGCGCCTCCCGCACCCGCATTGGATGCCAACCTGCACCAGATAGTGCAAAACTTGACCGCACAAGTGGCAGCTCTCTCCACGCTAGTCGACCGGTTGGCGCGATCGCAGCAAGAGGGCAGAATGCGCCGCAGCGGCAGCAGACCAGGTGACAGGTGGCACGGCTCGTCCAGCCGGCAACGCAGCGACAGCCGCTCCAACAGTACCCCACAGACATCAGAGCACGCACAAAGCGGCTACTGCTGGTACCACGCCCGCTTCAGCAACGACGCAACCAGGTGCCGCGCTCCGTGCTTGCACCCAAACGCCAGCTGTGACCAGACCTAGGCGCACCTGGCTGCAGTGTGATATCGAAGCATCTGTTTGTTGCGGAACGGGGGGCAGGCGTGAGGTACCTCATCGACACAGGTTCGGACATCTCGATATTCCATGTTACGAGACTGCAGGTGGGCCGAGGCACTCTGCCTTACAGCGGCAAACAATTCCGCTATTAAAACTTACGGCACACACAGCCGCAATATAGATCTAGGCCTACGTCACACGTTCTCGTGGACTTTTACCGTGGCCGACGTCAATGAGCCGATCCTGGGTGCAGAATTTCTCAGTCACTACGGGCTGCTAGCCGACATCGCAAACAGCCAGCTCATCGACGCGACAATGAATTTAAAGATAGCGGGACAGTGCCTGCAGGCTGCATACTACAGTGTTAAACCCGTGAAGTGCCCCAGACCATACGCTGACATCCTTGAACAATTCCCTGTCCTCACCCACCCAGCCAGTGCACCAAGAGACATCAAACATTCGACGGTGCACCACATAATAACCACACCCAGACCCCCCACATCATGTCACCCACATCGACTCGTGCCTGACACACTTGCAGCAGCAAAGGCAGAGTTTGTGGCCATGCTGCGGCAAGGCATCGTGCGACCATCAAGCATCCCGTGGTCATCGGCGGTGCATTTAGTGCCCTAAAAAGACAATTCGTGGCGCCTGTGTGGGACTATCGCGCCCTTCATTCGCAAACGGTGCCAGACCGATACCCAGTCCCACACCTTCAAGACTTCAGCTACGCCTTGGCGGGCTGTGCGGTGTTCAGCAAGATAGACTGCGCAAAGGCGCACACCCAAATTCCGGTGGCGCCCGAAGACATTGAAAAAACAGCCATCGTAACGCCCTTTGGGCTTTTCGAAAGCCTGTTTATGACTTTTGGTCTTCGGAATGCTGCCCAGACTTGGCAGTGGTTCCTGGACGGCGTCTTGCAAGGCTTGCCATTTTGTTTCGCATACCTCGACGACATGCTGGTGTATTCCAAGTCGCCCGAACTCCACCGCCGCCATTTAACGACCGTCTTTCAGCGCCTGAGTGAAGCCAACATCATTATTAAGCCCGCTAAATGCGAGTTCGGTGTGACGGAAATCGAGTTCCTCAGCCATTTAATTACGTCCACCGGATCGACACCGCTACCGGAGAAAGTGAAAGCAATACTGAACATGCCACGTCCGCAGATGCACAAAGAATTATGACGTTACCTTGGCATGTTGAACTTTTATCGTCGACACCTGCCCAACGCCGCAGACATGCAAGAGCTGCTGACTAAGGCGTTACGAGGTCCTACCTCAAAAGGAAAGACCCTCGTGAATTGGACAGACGCAATGGAGCAGAGCTTCACGGACTCAAAAAGGAGTCTCGTGGAAGCGACACTGCTCGTACACCCGGTACATGACGCGGACTTAGCTGTAGTCATGGACGCCAGCCAGGCCACCATCGGTGCAGCGTGACAACAGCGCGTCGGCGGGAGTTGGCAGCCTCTCAGTTTTTTCTCTAACAAGCTTTCCGATTCGCAACGTGCTTGGAGAGCTTATGACCGAGAGTTGCTTGCGGTGTACGCAGCGGTGAAATACTTCTGACTGTCCATATAAGCCCAACAATTCGTCATTTTCACCGACCACAAACCCATTACCCATGCGTTCGAGAACAACCACACTAAGTGTTCACCGCACCAAGTCCAGCAGCTAGAGTACGTGTCGCAATTCACGATAGACATCCGACACATTTCGGGGATAGACAATATCGTCGCTGATTGTTTGTGCCGAGCGTGTGCCGTTATTTTACCCCCTGTGAACTTTGAGGACATGGCCCAAGTACAGGAGAGTACACTTCCAGCGGCCTGCAACTGGAGATGGTGCCTGTCCCCAGCTCCACACAGAAGATTTGGTGTGACATCTCAACCGGCACACACCGATCCTTCCTCCTGGAGAAATTCCAGCACAATGCCTTCGACCATGTCCACGGACTGTCACACCCCAGCACCAACACCACTGCAATGCTCGTGGCTGCACGTTTCGTCTGGCCCGGGCTTCAGAAGGACAATCGCGAATGGGCGCGCACTTGCACCACATGTCAGTGCGCCAAAGTCTGGAGGCACACCCATGCACCTGTGGGCACCTTGCCGGACGCGACACGCCGATTTGCGCACGTTCACATGGACCTCGTTGGCCCGCTTCCTCTCTCACAAGGCAAGCAGTACCTCCTAACTATGGTGGACCGCTTCACTCGCTGGCCGGAAGCAACGCCCGTCGCGGACATCACAGCCAAGACCGTCGCCACTGCATTCGTCGATACCTGGGTGGCATGCTTCGGATGTCCCAGTCACGTGACAACCGACCGTAGCCGCCAGTTTGAGTGCACGTTGTTTACGCATGTCACCAGACTGTGTGGCACCCAGTTACACAGGACAACCAACTACCATCCGGCGTCAAATGGCATGGTCGAACGGTTCCACAGGACTTTCAAAGCTGCTCTAACCTGCCACAATACCTCATGGCCAGAGTCGCTCCCGTTAGTGCTGCTCAGCCTGCGAGTCACGTCGAAGGAGGAGATCGGTGCATCACCTGCCGACCTCGTTTACAGGCAATCTCTGACAATCCCGGGCGATTTTGTTGAAGATGTAAGATTCCCACGCGACGCCGTGGCACCCACTCTGGCAGAAGTTCTGCGCACTCACATGGCCGACCTCCGAGCGCACGCACCGACGCAGCACAGCACCGGGAAGATATTCGTCCACACCAACCTGCAGCGCTGCACGCACGTCATGTTGCATTACGACACAGTACAGCCACCTCACCGACTGCCCTACAGTGGACCGCACCGCGTGATCACCCTAGGAGACAAAACACTGGTCATCAAGTGCAACAAGAAGCCGTTGACAGTGTCAGTCGACCGAGTCAAACCAGCCTACCTCTTGCCCGCTCCATCAGCCAAGCGTTTTTCAACCCGGCAGAAGATCTGATAATGGACGACACTCTCTCTGCCAGCGGTCAGACGGAACCCGCACCCGGAGCCGCCAGTGATGCACAGCTGCAGCCTGCTGTCATCGCGCCGCCACGTGCGCCTCCCACCACCATGCCCAGGCAGCTGGCACGGCCGTCCGGACTGCGCCCACCACAGGCCCATCGATTGCCCCCACTGCAGCAGCCAGCGGACTACATCACGCGCCGGCCGCCGCATCCAATTCAAACGGCCATGCTGCGTCGCCAGCGTGCCACGACACCCAAACCAGCAATTACACGCCCAAGCCGCCGAACGCCTTCAGAATCCAGCGCCCACGAGCCGCCGTCCACTGTAGGGACCCGGTCTCCAGCTGTAAGTGCCTTCGGCCAGTAACTCCAGTCGAGCCCCGGACATCGTCTCCTGTGTTTGTGACAGCTCCTGGACCCGCATTCACGTCGCTTTGCCTACGCCGTGCCGGGCGTTGGGGCCGGATCGGCATCTGCACCAGTTTACCGCATTCGCTTCGCCATCGAGCTCCAGACATCGCGCTCCACACCGCCCTGCTTGTCCGTAGCAAGTGCCTTCGAGATGTCGCCAACAATGACCTGCAATGCGTGCCTTCATGCGCATTGCTACGGTCAGTTGCAGCCAGTGCCTGCTGCCGCTGTCACTAGCCAACAGCATGGGCCGCCGCCGTTCCAACGCCGACCGACCCCCACCAATGCTGCCGCACTGCCATCACGCAGTGCGCGAACTTTAAACACACGTGCGCCACCAAACGATCGCCACGTTTTCGCAGCCACGGAGCTCCGCTTTCCAAGGGGGGATCTGTGTGGCGGCAGCACCGTCCAACACATGAAGGGCTGAACTATGGCACTGCCGACACAAGTAGGGGCAGCTGTACTGTTATGCCTAATTTCGGCAACGGTGTGTGCCACGCTGGACCGCACGGGGACAAAAGCAGGCGGACAGTGCGAGCTAGTCGATGCGATGTGACACACATCTCTCAGTTCTCCTGCCGCGGACCACGTGCGTCGAGTCAACGTGACTCTCCCGTAAATGCGTAAGCGCGGTCGTAAACGCAGTCGCCATTCCACAGTGTGTACCGTACTGTTAAAGTGTCTTTCGCTCCTTCGCGGACGTTACGGCGCCCCCGGTTGCGCCAGGAGCAGAACATTCAGTGACGCAGACTTTTGTCTTGCTCGGTCCACGCGGTCACGCCACAGCTCATCACCGGAGTGTATATCCTCCGGGATCAGTGATTGAGCCGTGCCGCCAGTGCAACGCACCTGTATGGATGAACATTAGTGACGAATGGTATTTGTCATTTATTGCAACGGTAGGAAGAATAAATGTGTCCTGTCCCGAAACTGCTTTAGTTGTTTTTTGTCACCAAGCCTCTCCCTTGAGCATAGTGTGTGGGCGCAGCGATAAAGCCGGTTCACTGCACGTTAGTGACTGTAAGCGGAGATACCACACGTTCCCGCTTCCATGTTATTCAATCCGTATATTGAGCAAGCAGTAAGGGACACAAAAGAGAAATTTGGAGTAGGAATTAAAATCGCTACAGAAGAAACATAAACTTTGACGTTTGCCTGATGACATTGTTATTCTGTCATAGACGGCAAAGGACCTGGAAGAGCAGTTGAAGAGAATGGATAGTGTCTTGAAAGGAGGATGTAAGCTGAACATCAACAAAAGCGAGACGAGGATAATGGAATGTAGTTGGATTAAATCAGGTGATGCTGAGGGAATTAGATTAAGAAATGAGACATTTAAAGTAGTAGTTGAGTTTTGGTATTTGGAAGAAAAATAACTGATAATGGTCGAAGTAGAGGGGATATAAAATGTAGACTGGTAATGGCAAGGAAAGCGTTTCTGAAAAAGACAACTTTGTTAACATTGAGTATAGATTTAAGTGTCAGGAAGTCTTTTCTGAAAGTATTTGTATGGAGCGTAGCCATGTATGGAAGTGAAACGTGGATTGTAACTAGTTTAGAGAAGAAGAATAGAACCTTTCGAAATGTGATGCTACAGAAGAATGCTGAAGATTAGATGGGTTGATCACGTAACTAATGAGGAGGTACTTAATAGAATTGGGGAGAAAAGGAATTTGCGGCACATCTCGACTAGAAGAAGGGATCAGTTGGTAAGATACAGTCTGAGGCATTAAGGGATCATCAATTTATTATTGGAGGTAAGCTCAGAGGGTAAAAATCGTAGAGGGAGACCAAGGCTTGAATACACTAAACAGATTCAGAAGGATGTAGGCTGTAGTAGTTACTCGAAGATGAAGAAGCTTGCACAAGATAAAGTAGCATGGAGAGCTGCATCAAACTAGTCTCTGTACTGAAGATAACAACAACAACTATGTCAGCTGTCCGTTTGTCTCCAGTATTAGCCAATAGGAACACAATACTCCGAGGTGCAATGAAAAGCTTCGTCGGTGTGTTTCGAGACTGGTTCACACAGATAGACAGGGAGTGGCCTCTTGAGAGAGAGAGAGAGAGAGAGAGAGAGAGAGAGAGAGAGAGAGAGAGAGAGAGAGAGAGACGGGAAGTGAGTCTGGAATATCCCAATCACTAGATTGCCGCCACTTGACGTTTTGTTTGGCGCCCGTAAAATCAAAGGAGGCAGATATCCCCTTCGTGGTCGGTGGAATTTAGTATTGTGATCTGTAGTTACGATAATGGATAGTTTTGATCTTCTTGGCGGTGCCCTGACGGTAGACACACGCGCAGGAGATCACAAAAGTTGGTGATTATACCACACCTCGTTCTATTTAAGATGCGTAAACCACTTTTTCAGGATTTAACTGTCAGTAAAATATGACAGATGTGTGTTTCTCGATGTGTACAAAATTTTCTGCAGCTGAACTTCTCATAATTTCTGAATCTGCAGAAACCGGCGTATAGTGCTCCCACACCAGCAACAATCATTTGGGGGGGGGGGGGGGGGGTAAATTCAGTAAGAAACAATCAGAACACTCCATTCACAGGAATTTCCATGACGTCGGAGAGTCACTAGACATCCTTAGAAGGGGGGAGGGGGGCATAGGAGTGTCTACAGATCTTTTCGAACAAAATGGGGTCAGAGGAATGTATCTACAGAAAGTTCCGTGACGTGAGAGTGTGTGTCTTCTTTCCTCGGATGTTAAGGGCCAAGTCCAAGCAGACCAGCCTCCTCTGGTTCAGGCTTTAAAGCATCTCCAGCCAGCATTCGAAAATTCAAGGAAAATTCTGGCCATTTTTCTCGTCCGTAGGACAGTGTTTCGAATTCTGTGTTTTTTTGTTTCACAATCTGTTGTTGGTATCAAAATATCTCATTAACTTTTAGATATGTATCTGTTCTGACATTCATGTGTATCCTTAGACACCAATGTGCGTAGGAAAGTGAAGAAAATAAAAAATAAGTGCATTTACATCCCTGACTGCAGCTACAAATACACACTAAGCCCACTCAGCATTTCCACAAATTGTTTAAATAAACAGCAGGCCTATTCTACACACTGCAGCTAATTTCCCAACGTTCTTTAATTAAATAAACAAACACTGCTTTGTATCCCATAAATAGTTGAAATAAACAATATTCCAAACATTTGACTTCTCTACTAGAAAAGATTTAATTACTATTTCATACACTGCAATCGATTTTCGCCGAAATTTTTTAAATAAATTGTAGAGCACAAGGGGATATTTTTAGAAAATATGGTGCAAAATTGTGATTTAGGGTGTTTCAGTGGGCGATGCACCAGCCTCACGGCAGACGGCGGATGAAGGCTGGCCAGCGCGTTATGCAGGTGACACAGTTTTGTAACGAGCGTCAGTATGTGTGTACGTACATGGCAGCCATCAACAGCCAGAACGCAGCATTAGCAGAATTACGCAGGCGAGGGCTGTGCATGGTGCAGTTGCATTAGCCAACTCTTCGAGAACATTCTAATAAACACAGTGCCACGTAACCAGCGGATTCAGTAGCGGTCTGCACTATTTAAGGGCATCAGAGGTGGGCGTCGGCATTGGTTCGTCATCATCAGTGACACTGTCCCTGAGGACCGGCCGGCAGAGGGCACTGCCCGCTGCTGCACCGGCGACTCCCGGCGTCGTCAGGGGGCGAGCTAGGCAGGGCCTCGTGCTGCTAATCTTCTACCGCCTGCACAGCTGCTGACCGAGCATGGCGTCATGTACCCCAGGCTGCGCGCATCAGCACGTCTCCACCACAACATGAGCGGTGAGGCCGAGCTACCAGAAAATGTATTGGAAGAACCAACAATAAAGATGAAGATTGCTAAAAACAGCCACCTTCTTCTACCCAGCCACGCCCTACAACCCCGACCACGTCACCTGCTCCAGTCTTCCTATTACAAAATAAACAAATAAATAAATAAACTATATTCATACAAAGCCTTGTATTCCATTAATGGTTTAAATAAACAATATTCCACACATTGCCTGTTCTACTATAATTTATTTAAACAATATTATATACACTGCAATCCATTCCCACCAAATTTTTAAATAAATAAAGTATATTACATACACCACTGTGTATCACATAAATTGTTTAAATAAACAGTATTCTACATGTTGCTTTGTCTGCCAGAATTTGTTTTAACAACATTTCATACACAGCCATCGATTTCCCACCAAATGGCAAATCAGCTGAGTCTTTTTCCCGCAAATTTGCAGGTTGGGGAGGGGAAGGAGAGGGCCGGGGGGATTTTCAGTTGGGGAGGGGAATTAATTGATTGAGTTAATAAGTTAGACAATTAAATTTATATCAAAAGTGCGCTTGTATCAGCGAGGGGACTACTGGAGTGGTGGTGGAAGAGGAGGAGGAGGAGGAGGAGGAGGAGGAGGAGGAGGAGGAGGAGGAGGGGTGGATGAGAGGTGGGGGCTTCTATGAAGACTGGATTATTTTCAGGGGGTCAGAATCCACTTAGCAGAACAATAGATTAAGGAACTGACAATCAGAAGACAACAATAGGTTTGCCCCTGAATGTATGTGTGCTAGTGAATGTATGCAACCCGCAATGTGGAGCGATACCCTCCTTGCCCCACTAACGACATGGCTAAGCCCCACCATCAGTGGTCCCACACAACTGGACAAAGTCCCCTGTTCCTATCATAGTATGTCTACATTCAGTAGCAGTCTTTTCCACTACTCTAATACTGATCAGATCACTGTCAGAAATGCCATGCCTGAGCTGAACAACGTAGTGACTGAGAACACTTTCAATGAGCGAATCACACTTTTACGACTTGTGAACCCAGCAGGGGGTACCAAGACCCCGCAGGATATGTAAGAGCATGCTCTGCTCTGCTGGAGAGAGCAGTCATTCAGCTTCTCAAAGATCTGCAGAACCCCTCCATTAAATGCAGGGCTGTGTTGTGTTATTAACTCACGCATCCCCCCTCAAACGAGTTGGTGCTGCCAAGAAGACCAGCATTGTCTACATTTGGGGGAAAAGTGGGGTGGTATCACAGAGCACCTAAATTGCTACGTGGTTTGAAGGTTGTACCTTGAGTGCTGTATGGGATATTTTTTTTGATACAAAAATTAGAGGCTCAGGTAAAGCACTCAGCCGAGTAATACATCTACATCATACTTTGGAAGCCACCTAATGGTGTGTAGTGGAGGGTACTGTGTGATCCTTCTAACCCCCA
Organism: Schistocerca americana; assembly: GCF_021461395.2. Lineage (NCBI taxonomy): Eukaryota > Metazoa > Arthropoda > Insecta > Orthoptera > Acrididae > Schistocerca > Schistocerca americana. Next base: position 195,260,182 of record NC_060119.1, read on the forward strand.
CTCACGAATAGTGTGTGAGAAGAATGACTGTCATAAGCCTATGTATTGGCTCTAATTTCTCGAATTTTCTCCTTGTGATCAATACCCAAGATGTATGTGAAAAGTGCTGTCCCAAAATTTCAATAGTAAATCTCTCTGCAATACACAACAGCTCTCTTGTAACGTCTGTCAGTGGAGTTTGTTGAGCATCTCCATAATGCTCTGTCGCCAGCTAAACGATCCCATGACGAAATGCACCACCCTTCATTGCATATTCTCTATCTCCTCCTGAGAGGGATCCCAAATAGATGAACAATACTCACGAATTGGGCAAACAAGTACCTTATAAGCCACTTTCTTAGTGGATGAGTTACTGTGGTCACTCCACTTAAGGTCACTCTGGGTAGTTACGCCTAGATATTTTATGGCAGATGCTGTCTCCAGCTGTTTGTCATCAATAGTGTAGCTGTACAGTATTGGATTTCTTTTCCTGTGCATGTGGAACATGTTACATTTATGTTCAGGTTCAACTGACAGAGTCTGAACAATGTATTCGAAAGACGGCGAAATGGCTGGTTAGGCTTTCACTGCTCATAGATGTTCAACAGTTAATCATTGTAGCAGTATGCTGGTGGTCACCTGCAAACTATTAATAAGGCTTATCGAAAGTTAAACAATAGTGCACTGGCCATATAACTGTGTATTATTGGGGGCAGGGGGCTGGGAACATTAAAGTAAAGAACTGTGAAATACAACTGTCCAACTGTCGGCTACATCATTTAAAGTGGTCAGTGTTGAACTTCCAACCCCTATTTTTTAGCCAGTATGGCAATGCAGTACATTGACACTGAGCAGGTGAATGTCACAACTTGTGATAATATGTCACAATATAAAATATTTAAGGCTTCTGCTTATTTATTTTTGATCTTGTTTGCAGTCAGCACACTAACAAATGTTCCAACAAAATAGTGAGAAAAAGTGTGTACTTGCAGATATTAAAGTGTGAAGACTGGAGACTGGCAACTGTTTTCCACAATGTCCCCTCCTCTCAGTGAATTGCTACTGACAGAGAAAAGTATGTCCACCCGCAGCATTGTGACAAGCCTCCCATGAACTCAAGTGACAAAAATGAAGCATGCATTAGTGGTGATGGTCACATAGGTGGCTTTTCAATAAATTAGAATTATTTAAGAAAATTAGTTCCTGTCAAACTGGAATCAGCAACTTTTTCTACAATCTGCCTTCTCCTTTCTGATCAGATAACGGTGCTCACAGGTATCATCTCTGTAGCCATCATGGCTAAGGCATGCTTCTTTTGTGAGACTCAGCTAGGTAGTAAAGCTCAGTACAATGCTGAGGGGTGATGAAATTTCCACTGCTAGTATCTGATCTGCAAGGGGAGGTGAGGTTGTGGAAAGAAGTTACTGAATTCCATTTCTACCAGTTTACTATTTGAAAGCACACACGTACTGTTATTAAAGGTATGGAACATCAGTGAGCTGAAAGTAAAGAGGGTAAAAAATAAACATATATATATATGTCACAGAAACTGTGGTGGATCTTGGTTTTGGGAATGAGGCAGTTTTTATCAAAAGAGACTGAAAGGAGGAGCTTTTCTTTGATGGTTTTAGTTGTAGTGGCAATGGAGCACCTGGACACACTCTCAGGTGAAACAAAAGAACAACAATTTCTTATCTTTAATGACAGGACATATGTGCTTTCAAATAGTAAACTGGAAGGAATGTAATTCAGCAACTTCTGGCCACAACCTCACCTTGCCTTGCAGGTCAGATACTAGCAGTGGAAATTTCATTGACTCTCAGCATTATGATGAGCTTTACCACCGAGCTGAGTCCCACAAAAGATGCATGCATTAGCCATGATGGCTACAGAGATGATACCTGTGAGTATATGATCAGAAAGGAGAAGGCAGACTGTAGAAAAAGTTTGTTGATTCCAGTCTGACAAGTTTACAATCAAAGTAGACACATTTTGTCACCACATATTTGGAACACCTATTAGTGTGCTGAAAGCAAACAAGATCAGAAATGAACAAACCGAAATCTTAAATATTTTGTACTGTGACAGGCTGTCACAAAAAATTTGGTGCTGAACAGATGAATGTCATAATTAAGGAAAACAAAAATTTTCCATTACTTTTTGATCACCTCACATATGTTACAGGAACTCATTTCCTTAAATAATTTCAATTTATTGAACAGCCACCTATGTGACCATCACCACTAATGCATGCTTCATCTATGTCCAGAACATGGAAAAGGGGCGGGGGGGGGGGGGGGGGGGTGGAAAACAGTTGCCAATCTCCAGTCTTCTCACGTTAGTGTGCTGACTAAAAAACGTTATCAAAAATAAATAAGCAGAAGCCTTAAATATTTTCTACTGTGACAGATTGTCACAAGTTGTGATGTTCACCGGCTTGGAGTCAATGTACAGCATTGCTATACTGGCTTAAAAATAGGGAGGGTGCAAGCCCAACACTGACTACTTTAAATGTTCTAGCCAACAGATGCACACTTGTTTTTCAAAATTCTTTACTTTATCTGTTCTAAACCCCCCTTTCCCCAATAACACACAGTTATATGGCCAGTGCACTATTTTTTAACTTTCAATAAGCCTCATTTGTGGGCAACCATCAGCATACCACTACAATATTTTACTGTTGAACATCTATGAGCAGTAAAAACCTAACCATCAATTTCACAGTCTTTCAAATAAGGTGAACACTCACTGTCATTGTTTTAACACACAGCCTATTGGTGTAACACTTATTTCACAGTTATATTGATGCATTGTTGTTGACCTAACCAGCACGGGTTTCTCGTATGAAAATCGGCCATGGACTGACTGACTCGGAACCAACAATCGGGCCTTTATGTATCAACACAATTATAGGTACGAGAAATATACATTGTTTGATGATTAAGTTACTGAATTTACAATTGAAGCATAACTCATTCAATTAACTGAATATATAGAAAAACTCAGTCTTTTTAACAGTTTCTTCTCCTACAAGGGTTAAGCTGTATTATTTGTTTAAATCACAAAATTAATTTATATAATTATACAAACAATAGTTTGGCAAAATTGGTCATTACTTTGGAATTAATTAAGGGCTGGCTTTACTAACATGTTTTTGAGTAGAGCCAAATAAATACTTAAAAGAATGCTATTAGTTGTTCCTCCAAATGTTTATGATTATTATAGATTTTATCCTCCGCCCCTGAACCATGGACCTTGCCACTGGTGGGGAGGCTTGCGTGCCTCAGTGATACAGATAGCCATACCATAGGTGCAACCACAGTGGAGGGGTATCTGTTGAGAGGCCAGACAAACGTGTGGTTCCTAAAAAGGGGCAGCAGCCTTTTCAGTAGTTGCAGGAGCAACAGTCTGCATAATTTACTGATCTGGCCTTGTAACAGTAACCAAAACGGCCTTGCTGTACTGGTACTGCAAACGGCTGAAGGTAAGGGGAAACTACAGCCGTAATTTTTCCCATGGCGTGCAGCTTTACTGTATGGTTAAATGATGATGGTGTCCTCGCGGGTAAAATATTCTGGAGGTAAAATAGTCCCCCATTTGGATCTCCGGGCAGGGACTACTCAGGATGGCGTTGTTATCAGGAGAAAGAAAATTAGCATTCTACGAATCGGAGCGTGGAATGTCAGATCCCTTAATTGGGCAGATAGGATAGAAAATTTAAAAAGGGAAATGAATGGGTTAAAGTTAGATATAGAGGGAATTAGTGAAGTTCAGTGGCAGGAGGAACAAGACTTCTGGTCAGATGAATATAGGGTTATAAATACAAAATCAAATTGGGGTAATGCAGGAGTAGGTTTAATAATGAATAGGAAAATAGGAATGCGGGTCAGCTACTACAAACAGCATAGTGAACACATTATTATGGCCAAGATAGATACGAAGCCCATGCCTACCACAGTAGTACAAGTTTATATGCCAACTAGCTCAGCAGATGATGAAGAGATTGATTAAATGTATGATGAGATAAAAGAAATTATTCAGATAGTGAAGGGAAGTGAAAATTTAATAGTCATGGGTGACTGGAACTCGATAGTAGGAAAAGGAAGAGAAGGAAACGTAGTGGGCGAATATGGAATGGGAGGAAGGAATGAAAGTGGAAGATGCCTGGTAGAATTTTGCACACAGCATAACTTAATCATAATTAACACTTGGTTCAAGAATCATAAAAGGACGTTGTATGCATGGAAGAAGCCTGGCGATACTGGAAGGTCTCAGATAGATTATATAATGGTAAGACAAAGATTAAGGAACCAGGTTTTAAATTGTAAGACATTTCCTGGGGCAGATGTGAACTCTGACCGCAATGTAGATTAAAACCGAAGAAACTGCAAAAAGGTAGGAATTTGAGGAGATGGGACCTGGATAAACTGAAAGAACCAGAGGTTGTAAAGAGCTTCAGCAAGATCATTAGGGAACGACTGACAAGAATGGGGGAAATAAATACAGTAGAAGAACGGGTAGCTTTGAGGGATGAAGTAGTGAAGGCAGCAGAGGATGAAGTAGGTAAAAACACGAGGGTTAGTAGAAATCCTTGGGTGACAGAAGAAATATTGAATTTAACTGATGAAGGAGAAAATATAAAAATGCAGTAAATGAAGCAGGCAAAAAGGAAAACAACCGTCTCAAAAATGAGATCGACACGAAGTGCAAATTGGCTAAGCAAGGATGGCTAGAGGACAAATGTAGGGATGTAGAGGCGTATATCACTAGAAGTAAGATAAATACTGGCTACAGGAAAATTAAAGAGGCCTAGGAAGAAAAGAGAACCACTTGCATGAAAATCAAGAGCTCAGATGGAAACCCAGTTCTGAGCAAAGAAGGGAAAGCAGAAAGGTGGAAGGAGTATATAGAGGGTCTATACAAGGACGATGTTCTGGAGGATATTATTACAGAAATGGAAGAGAATGTAGATGAAGATGAAATGGGAGATACGATACTGTGTGAAGAGTTTGACAGAGCACTGAAAGACCTAAGTCGAAACAAAACAAGGCCCTGTGAGTAGACAACATTCCATTACAACTACTGACAGCCTTGGGAGAGCCTGGCCTAACAAAACTCTACCATCTGGTGAGCAACATTTATGAGACAGGTAAAATACCCTCAGACTTCAAGAAGAATATAATAATTCCAGACCCAAAGAAAGCTTAATAAGGCACAGCTGCAAAATACTAACACGAATTCTTTACAGACGAATGGAAGAACTGGTAGAAGCCGATGTCAGGGAAGATCAGTTTGGATTCCGTAGAAATGTTGGAACACGTGAGTCAATACTGTCCCTACGACTTATCTTAGAAAATAGATTAAAGAAAGGCAAACCAATGTTTCTCGCATTTGTAGACTTAGAGAAAGCTTTTGAAAATGTTGACTGGAATACTCTCTTTCAAATTCTGAAGGTGGCAGGGGTAAAATACAGCGAGCGAAAGGCTGTTTACAATTTGTACAGAAACGAGATGGCAGTTATAAGAGTCGAGGTGTATGAAAGGGAAGCAGTGGTTGGGAAGGGAGTGAGACAGGGTTCTAGCATATACCCAATGTTATTCAATCAGTATATTGAGCAAGCAGTAAGGGAAACAAAAGAAAAATTTTAAGTAGGAATTAAAATCCATGGAGAAGAAATAAAAACTTTGAGGTTCGCAGATGACATTGTAATTCTGTCAGAGACAGCAAAGGACCTGGAAGAGAAGCTGAACGGAAGAGACAGTGTCTTAAAAGGAGGATATAAGATGAACATCAACAAAAGCAATATGAAGATAATGGACTGTAGTCGAATTAAATTGGGTGATGCTGCGGGAATTAGATTAGGAAATGAGACACTTAAAGTAGTAAAGGAGTTTTGCTATTTGAGGAGCAAAATAACTGATGATGGTCGAAGTAGAGGGGATTGAAAATGAAGACTGGCAATGGCAAGTAAAGTGTTTCTGAAGAAGAGAAATTCATTAATATCGAGTACAGATTTAAGTGTTAGGAAGACATTTCTGAAAGTATTTGTATGGAGTGTAGCCGTGTATGGAAGTGAAACATGGACGACAAATAGTTCAGACAAGAAGAGAATAGAACCTTTCGAAATGTGGTGCTACAGAAGAATGCTGAAGATTAGATGGGTAGATCACATAACTAATGAGGTGGTATGGAATAGAATTGGAGAGAAGAGAAATTTGTGGAGCATCTTGATTAGAAGAAGGGATCAGTTGGTCGGGCATATTCTGAGGCATCAAGGAATCACCAATTTAGTATTTGAGGGCAACATGGAGGGTAAAAATCGTAGGGGGAGACCAAGAGATGAATACACGAAAGAGATTCAGAAGGATGTAGATTGCAATAAGTACTGGGAGATGAAAAAGCTTGCACAGGATAGAGTAGCATGGAGAGCTGCATCAAACCAGTCTCTGGACTGAAGACCGCAACAACAACATAGATTTTATATTTGTTTGTAAGTTAAAAATAGAATTTAGGTTACTAAACAATTATTGATTTCACCCTAAAACTTATGATATTTACTACGCATATTCAAAATAAATCAGAAAATTGGTGACATACACAAAAGTAAAGCACAAAACTATATCTGGTGCTATATTCTTTAAAATTGAGGGCCAACCTTTCTCTTTAATGAAAATGGAGATTTTTCTTATGTATGTTAATAGTAATTAGTTAAAAGTGAAAAAAACGAATTGAAGGAGTGAGATAGAAAATCAAGAGAGGAAGCAAAAAGATCCCAGCTTGCTTTGTCACATCACCCCCTCATTGGATTGGCTAGATAGCTATTGAAAATAGCTAACTGGGCAATTCAATGAGCACAAGTGACCCCCAGAAAGTGGGTTTAACTAACAAAAAATATTACATAGGAAATCTTATCAAAACTACAGTACATATGTTTTTCAAATTCCTACTTATCCTAACTAGCCACATGAAAATCCCCACACAAAACATTTACATGCAGTGTATTGTACAATGGCACAATGTATCTAGAATTTACACTTTTACTGAAAGTTAGGCATCTCCATTGTAAGTGATGTCCTTTGTGGGTAGACAAGGATTACATTCTAAGATACATATCATTTTATACAACTCCTATCATGATTAAAAAAATAAATCCTCATGTGCTGGAAAAAAGTTTAATTACGCTGTGCATTGCAGTTCAGCTCCCGATAGAAAATTTCACTTGTTCAATGTTCATTATTTTTCATAAGCACTTTCACTTTTTCAATGAACTTCAACCCATTTTATCAAGCAGTTGTCAATGCCTTCAACAGGTCAAAGTGGCAGTTAGCAAGAAAATGCACTGTTATCAGTTCCCTTGATGGTGATTCTCTTCCACTACAGTACATGAAAAAATGAGACAAAGTACCCTACTTTAGTATAGTTACTTCTACTTGTATCTTAAGTATAAGGGGAAAAAAATGTTTCACACTAAAAATGATAGACATTGCCTCATAAAACAGATACATTATGTAGTTCTCACAACATCACAACAATTAGCACTAAAATTGACTATAGTACAAAAGGTGGTCACTAGAAAAAATTTTAAGATCAAGTACAGATTACACTACAAACATGACACTAGGTCATAACTCTGTCTCAAACTGGTTAAACGTCAAAGATTTGGGATTCTTTCAAATTTTAAAAATCACTCATATGCCAAGTCCTGGTTTGAATTTCACGTAATTTTAGCAAAATCTCAAGATGTACAGTAGCATAGATTTACTAATCCTTAGATTATTGGGAAAAAGGGTAGAGTCATCATCACGTAACTTAATTACTATTCAAATCAAAATTAAGGGGATGGAAGTTATACCAAATCTCTGACCTATATCTCCACTCACTCTGAGTACTACTCTCATTCAAACAGAAAATTAAATCCTCACAAAATCACAAAATGTTACTAAATATTTGACCTGTCAGAATATTATATCAGTCTAGCACCACAGTTATCAGTTAATCAGCAAGATCACTTTTCATCATTTCAGTATTACCACTTTAAGCACATAATTTCTCAAAACACAAACAGAAATCTTCAGATAACCTATAGATCTGATAATACAGCATTATATGACTTGTACCTCATAAAATACTGCTCTTTCTGTTAAGCTATCATTCCCAGCTGCAGTGTCATTAATTGCACAATAGAAACAGTACCCAATGTTGCCTAGTTCAAAAATAGACCATCAATACAGCTATACCACATTTATTTGTACACTGTTATCTTTTTCATTATTCAATCATGTCTGTCATCTCTATTATTGTATTTGCATTTCTTACCTTGTTAGTCATTGGAGTGCATTCTCAAGAAATATCCCTACTGCAGAGACAGGCTCACTAACCATTAAGCCCTAACATTATTCATTATTTTATTATTTCATTATTGTGCCACTATCTAATAAATGAACACCTGCTCATCTTATGCAAAGCAAAATTATTCTACTGAATAACACTCCACAGTAAGAGATCCTTACACTAAGGCAAACTTAACTCTCATCACTGATGAGACAAAATTATCACTTAGAAAAACTATTATTTCTCTGTATTCCATCACACTGCTGAAGATTCTAGCCTGAAGGGTGATATATATACAAATCCTGCTTATTCTTTCCAGACACGTTACTCCAGGCAACTATGTTTGAAGTTGTAATTCCTTAATGTCAGAAAAGGCTGTACCATGATCCTTCTATGGATAGATAGTTATCTCAGTATGCTAACTGCACTCAATACAAACACCTCCATTATACCACACACACTAGGATCAGTAATTACACTCGTCTTACTACTATTATCTACATTACCCTTACCTGTGATTACAGCACATTTATATACAAGTGGCTCTTCATCACTACCCGCTCTAGCGCAAGCCAAAACTGGAGCATTATCTAGCTTAAATGGTTCAATTCAGAATGAAAATCATCTCCTCCATTTCTTTTACTTCAATTTCTCCTACAATTTCTGTGTCCATTCTGGCTACCCTCCAACCAACCATTCCTTGAATTTCTACCGTAACCAGTCCTGTTCATCCTATTTACCTGAAATTCTCTACCTGATTGATTATTGTCATCAAAATTCCTCATACTATCTTACACTGAGGCTTCACCCTTTCCACTTTATCAACATAATTCAAGAAATCACTAACATTACCCCTAGGGCTAGGTACAAGCAATTCTCTAACTTTCTGAGGCAACTTAGTTTCTAAACCCATAATTACTGATTCACTGATTAACTGAAATATTTCAGTTTGTTTATCGAAAGCTGACAGAAACCTTTCACAATACCCTTCCTGGATTCAAATCTCTCTCCTCCCCAAAATTCACTCAGAATTCTCTGCTGCTTCTCTTTGAACCAATATTCATATAAAAGTGCTTTCTTAAAGCTATGCCATGAAGTACAACTATGAGCTACCTGAGCTGCCCATCCATAAGCATCCCCTTTCAAAAAACCTATCACATATAACATTTTCTCTTGGTCAATCCATGTGTAAAGAATGAGCCAGTCGGTATTAATTTATTTTATTAGCTCCCTGAGGTAACTTCATGTTTCCATTATGGCCAAGCCACAGCCGACAGCATCGACGGCCTGCAAATTCTTTCATCCCACGGTCTGGCAACAGGAAGTCAGCACCAAGGAAGGGCACCTTGACCTCACACCTCCCTCATGTGCTGACGAGGGTACGCTAAGTGGAGGCTATGCTCTGGAAAGTGCCATTGCCGCCCCTGCAGGTTTCTCATTCCTGACCAATTGAGGTGGAGGAAGCCACGTGGTGCATCGAATATAACCGGCCGCCTGTCGCCGGGCCTGCTCTTTTGTTTTCTTCCTCTCCTGCGAGTTGGACGCACACCCTGTAACAGTGAACATCTTCCACTTCTCTTGGTGCTGCATCACTGTGGACTTAGTTTTCATGGACACCAACCTTCGCCATTCTTTACCTTCTGGCTCACCCTCACCTTGTAACAAAGCAGGGTTGCCCACTGCTATTCTGTTTTGGTTTTACACTCCTTCAGTAACTTAGTTAAACAATGAATTTTTATTTTTTTTCATATTCACTACTCAGATTCCAACTACAGATTCTGTGGCCTTCAGCCTCATAGTAAAGAATTCAAAAATAGTTTAAATAAAATTCCCCTAGTAAAATCTATTATTTCAGTACATTCTAATGTCTTTTCTGAAAGTAATGAGCTAATCAGTTTTATTGGAAATGTGTACTACTAAAAGTTATGAACAATGATGCATATTGTGCAATACATACTAAGTAAAATTCCAGTGAGCAAATAGATCAGATTCAGCTATAAGACTGCATCCAAAAGAAAGCCTAAATTTTACTGATTCCAGCAAAGTGTTTAAATTAACCAAAAGTCTATCAGTTAAATAGATATTGAGACTTAAAATCTGTAGCCTGTATGACTTTCAGTGCCAATTGTGACCTAACTACCAAATAATTCCGAGATCTGTTTCGATACTTTTGCTATCTTTATTTTTCTACGTAAAATAACTCCAGTCTTAACTTTGGAAGTTCACTAATTAAGAATTAAGTAAATTTGAATACGTAAAAATTATTGTTCATAAAGGCTGTCGTGGTTATAAGTCGGGAATTCCCACGGCAGATGCATAAGTTAGTTCCGTGTATTTAAATTGATACAGCTCACTCATGTTATTTAAATAACAAAACCCAATAGTTAACTTCAAACCCAGCTAGAAAGGATCATTTTAACCCTGGGAAATTATAAACTATAATATATTAACAGAAATAGCCAAATATTCAAGCGCTCATCTATATAAGGTCCGAGCTGGTGCAGTTTTCAGTTAGTTCTCGGTCAGATTCTCTTGGGGCAAAAGTGTGGCAAGTTGGTTAATTTTTCGGTAATTGTAACTTTGAACTTTTTTAAAGACTGGAAGTTTTTGACCAACCTATTGTGAGGATGAAGTGTAATATTGTGTGTGCGAGTGATAACAAATAAATTGCACTGTGGTTGGCATGGATGTTCAACAATGAATTCGATCTTGACATTTGATTTTGGAAAACTTCACCTAGGATCCTGGCTTCTTAATTTCAGTGTGATTTAGGTGAGATGGATGCAGCTACCGGGAAGACAATACTGAATAAACAAAGCCAGGTAGGTCGAGAACACTGTGCACTATCTACTGGGTGAGGAAATGTTTCAATACCAGTACATCCAGTTGTGACGTGAACTAGTAAGAGGCACTAATACGAGGAAACAGCCTGGCACATTACATGTGGTGCCCCTTTGGCTGAGGATATCGAACTTACAAGCCTTAAGATTATATTTAGAAGACCGACTTCGAGTGAGAGCGAAATCAGTGGCAACAACGTCAGAAGTGAGAACCGTGCACGTAGAACTGCATCCGACGCAGTTTAAAGATAGCCGCAACAGTAGCAGCCAACCAACATGACCAGTTTGCAGCAGCGGCAGCCATGATGGAAGCAGCAGCCAATCCACGCGAGCCGGATATAGCTGAGCAGGGTCAGTGACAGCAGGCGCCGAATATGAATGGGAACAGCTTAGCAGATTGTGAGTTTGCAGCAACAGCAGCAGTAGCAGACCACGGACATCATAAACAAGACACCGGCTGACAACCGACGGAGAAGACACCCGGAACTTTAAGGTATCGTACGAGCAATATATATATTGTAACTTTCGTCAAAATGGAAAGTGAGGAAAACAAAGCAGTAGAGTCTGAGCGAGTGGAAAATGTTAGTGACATTGCGAGTGGAATGAAAGGGAGTGACACTTTAGGGGGTAGAAAAGTTGAAGTATTGGAAGTCATAGATGACAGTGAGTATAGGTCAGAATTAAATTTGACCATAACTGACAGTGAAGTAAGTGGTATTCAGGATGAGGAAATTAAGGCTTCGTCCACTGCAATTAGAGACAAAGTGGGAAGAGAGGGGAATAATGTTGATGGAAAGGACTTCAGTGGGGAAAAGAACACTGATAGTGGTACTCAAAGGGTACAGGATTCCTCAAATGAGAATAATTTACAAGATATGCTCATGCAAATCATGGGGGCTATGAATAATATGGGTAATGATATAAGTAGTGGTAATGCAAAACTTAATAATGAACTTAGAAATGAACTTGGTAAGGTGAGGAGTGATATGATTAGCAAGTGTAGCAGAACGATCATACTAGCTAATGACATTAACAAGGAAGCTAGTCTCGTTCAGGAAAAAGTGTCTGGATTAAAACAACATGTGAATGAAGTAGAAAAGAGCTGTGATAATAATATGATAAAAGTAAGGGAAGAGACTGATAACAAACTTAAAAAAGTGAGTACTAATTGCGTTGAAGGGAGAAGGAAGTTACATGAGGACTTTGTGAATACAGTAAAGGCTGTTGAGAGAAAGGGTAAGGCTGAAGTACAAGCAACTATGATATTTTGTGCTGAAAACAGATCTAAAATTGAAAGCAAAATCGAGGACGTAAAGAGTGAACTAGATGTTAAGCTACTGACTGTAAACCCTAGTGTAGAGTCTAAATTAGCTGAAATGGAAAAGAAAGTGCAAACTGTAAAGCACAACTCTTGTAATGGTGAAAATAGTTCTTTTATTAGTTGCAAGAAATTCAGTAACTTTGACCCATGTGGGGGAGTGCATGCATTAGATTTAGTTAGAGAATTCAATGACTTACCTGATACCTGGAGTGATAAAGAGAAAATTTCTTTTGCTAGAGGTTTTATGATAGGAGATGTTTATGGTTGGGCTGCACAAGCAGCTGATTCTTGTAACTCATGGGGTGACCTCAAATCTGCATTTTTGAAGGAATATTGGTCTAAGGAGAAACAGCAAAAGATTCTGAGTGAGTTTTGTGGAGGAGAGAGAGATGATTCTAGAAAGGGTACTGTCAAAGGCTTTTGTCAGTACTGGATTAACAAACTGAAATATTTAGATAAGGAACTGGGTAGTGAAGTGATTATTATGGGATTGGAAACAAAGTTACCACAAAAGGTTAGAGAATTGCTGGTACCTGCTCCAAGGAGTAGCATTAACGAATTTTTAAGTTATGTGGACAAAGTAGAGAGAGTAAAACCTATCGTTGATAACAGTAGGAGAAGTTCTGATGAGAGTATTAATCAAGGGAGAGATTTCCACGTTAATAATATGAGTGGATCTAACTCTAGAAATTATGGTAATGCCATTAGAAGTAATTGGAGGGAAAATAACCAGAATGGAGACAGAAGTGAAGGGGGAATGTCCGGAGATAGGAACAGAGGGAGGAATGTAAATTTTCAGTCTGGACATTTAAACTAAGACAGGCTCCTGTGAAGGCTCGCACTTGGGCAAGGTATTATGTAGAGCCACAGACAAATGATTATACAGTAACTATTGAGGAGCAGAGGCACTCCATAAATGATAGAATAAGTGATAAGTGTAATATACATAGTAGTTCAAATGGAAATCTTACCAGCTGTACCCAGAGAGTAAGTGCTGAAATGGTTGTTCCAGCAGATAATGTTGATGAATTGAGTAGAAGTACTTCTATTCAGGAAGTAGCCAGGGATAACAGAGTGTGCTATATTGATGCTAATAGTGTTCCGAGTACAAGTTATCAGAGAGAATTCAGGTGTTTAGCCTTATGGTCATCTGAAGAGGGTAAGAAACAATTAATTGATCAATTATTGATAGAAAGTGAAAGTGACAGTAGTTCAGAGTCTGAGAATAGCGTAAGTAGTGGTGAGGATAGTGAGGATTCTAGTACTGATATGATGATGATGATGATGATGATAAAGTGTTTGAATTTATGTTGGATAATGAGAATAATTTATTAAGTAAAAGGAATATTAAATGTCAGTCTGATCAGGTAACGAAAAAAATGGTAGAAAATTATGAAAAAATAGTAAGTGAAGAGGAACAAGCTATCTGTCACTTAGCTGTGGTTAATGAAGGTTTTGGGGAACCAGGTGACTATTTTAGCAGGGAGAAAATCATTGAAGATCTTTTGTATGAGGAGAACACAGAGGCTAGAGTTAGTGAGATATGGCATCCTGTGATTACTGCTAAGATACAGGGTGTACCTGTGAAATGTTTTGAACAGTGGTAGTGATTTAAACTGTATTTCACAAGCTTTCTTTGAATCTATAAAAGATACTGAAGGAATAGTTGTTGTGCATGTATCCGGTATAAAAATTATTGGTGCTACTGGTAAACTATCTAGAAGCATAAAACATGAAGTACTCTTAAATGTGGAATTGGCAGACCAACTATTAGAATGCAACTTCCTAGTGGTTCCCTGTCTCAATGTTGGAGTTATTTTAGGGATTGAATTTTTAAGTAAATGGCATGTAAACATTGATTTTGCAAATGGTAAATTTAGTTTTAAGAGCCAAGAGAATATGTACTAAATGACAGTTTCAGAAAAGATCAATAGTGGTAAAGAAAGTGGTTTAGATTTAAATTTAAGATATATGTCTGTGGAAACAAACTTTGAGTATGGTGAGGAAGAAAAGATTAAGAATGAAATAGTAAAGAAGGTAGAAGCTATTGAGGGTATCACAGTCAAACAAAAGGAGGAACTGAAGGGGATCTTGTTGCAAAATAGTAAATCTTTTTCTGATAAACCAGGTTTAGTAAGGGACTTTGAATGTGAACTGAGGTTAAAAGAGCATGAACCATTCTTTAAAAAGCCATATGCTATACCATTTTCTAGAAAGGAAGCTGTAAGGAGAGAAATACATAGGATGTTGTCCTGGAATATAATTGAAAGGCCCCCTTAGTTGTAGTAAAAAAGAAGGATGGGGGTGTTAATGAAGGTAAGTGCTACCAATACTGTTTGGTTCCTTTTGGTCTAAATATATCTGCATGTGTTCTTATCAGGGCTATGGATGAAGTATTAGGAGACATATTATCCAAGGAAATAAATAACAGTATATGTAGATGATATATTGGTTACAAATTCCGAGTGGTTTCAGCACTGTAAGACTTTGGAAACTGTGTCGAGAGCTATATACCAAGGAGGGATGAAACTGAAATTAAGTAAATCAGAATTTGTTAAGAAGGAACTGTCATTTTTGGGACACAGAATTAATGAACAAGGGATACTACCAGACAAAAGTAAATTGGCTGCAATTGCTGAATTTCCGCCTCCCTGAAATAAGAAATAATTGAAAGCTATGTTCGATCTATTTGGGTTCTACAGAAAATATGTGTCAGATCAATCGGTCAATCATCCATGTTTGGGTAAATTACTGAAAAAAATGTACCATGGGTTTGGACAGAGGCATGCCAAGAAGCTTTTCAGAAATTAAAAACAGGATTAGTAAACAGTAAGCTATTGTACCATCCTGACTTTTCACAACCTTTTTGTATGAGCACTGGTGCCAGTATTTGTGCACTGGGAGTTGAAATCTTTCAGTTGATTAGGACTCAAACTGGTGTTGAACACAGAACTATAGCCTTTGCCAGCCGCACATTACATGATCATGAGAAAAATTATTATATTTCAGAATTAGAAGCCTTAGCTATCATCTTTGGGTGTCGAAAGTTTGAGTACTATTTGTTGGGTCATAAAGTAATAGTATATACAGATCATAAAGCTTTGAGCTACCTACAAAAATGTAAATTGAAACACGGCAGGTTAACTAGGTGGGCTATGTATTCACAGCAATTTGATTTGGAAGTGAGATATGTAACTGGGAAAAGTAATATAGTGGCTGATGCTTTATCTAGAATGCCACTGGGTAGAAATGACCAGGAATATGAAGATGGGCAGGAAGACCATATTAAACTGTTCTATATGCAGGGGATGACGGATGAGAGGGCTGTCAGGAACATTTTTCAAACAAATGAAGAAAGAACAGAATGATGACCCTAATTTCAAATTGGTTATACAATTCTATAAATCCAATGATTATCCCAAGGTAAAACAATATTGTACTATGTATAAAGGGGTTCTATTTAGAAGAAAATCCTTAAATGATCAGGACTGGAAACTGTATTTTCCTGAACGACATGTTGACAAACTGATAGATCATTTGCATGAAAACTATGGGCACTATGGGGTTCGAAAAACCATTGCTAAGATTCAAGATACAGTAATTTTCAATAATCTATGGAGAAAGGTAAAGCAGAGATTAGAAAAGTGTGACTTGTGTCAGAGAGTAAAAACAGCTAATAATACTTCTAGGGGTTTAATGCATCCTGTCCTCCCTTCTGAACCTAAGGAACTTTTAGCGATTGACTTACTAGGATCCCTTCCTGCTTCTACAGGAGGTTGTAAATATATATTTGTTGTTTTGGACACCTTCACCAAATTCGTTAAGTTGTACCCCATTAAGATGGCCAATACTAAAACAATAGTTGAAAAATTAGAGACTGATTATTTTCCTAACGTAGGAGTACCAAATTCTTTACTATCTGACAATGGGCCCCAAGTTTTATCAGAAAGATTTATGCACTGCATGAGCATATACAAAATAAAACATATTAGGATATCAACCTACTTTCCCCAAGGAAATATGAGTGAAAGAGTAATGAAATAAATAAATAGACTGTGTTGAACTTACTGTAGCAAAAAGCACACTGTGTGGGCAAGTCATATTAAATCCTTTGAAGATATGTGGAATGAATCAACAGGATTTGCTCCAGTGGAATTAATGTTTGGAGAGAAACCATCAAATATTATAAGTGAGGAGGTAGATTTTCCAGCAATTAGTGATATAGCTCATGACAAAAGAATTACACTTGCAAAAGAGATGAAAAAGAAAGCAATGGGTAGGAAGAAAAGGCATGACAAGAATCTAAACCCTGTTACTTTTAAAGTAAATGATTTGGTGTTAGTAAAAACCAAGGAAAAGTCAAGTAAAGTAAATGAAGAAATTAAGAAATTCTTACACATTTTCCATTAACCTTTTAAAATAGTAAGGATAGCACATGAATTGGCTTATGTTAAATCAGGTAAAATTTATGGCCTTAAGACCATTATTGATCTAAAACCGTATATTCTGCCAGTCAGACATTTAAAGATTGATCCACAGCAAGTGGGGCTGTTTAAAAAACTAAGAAAGGTACAATTTGAAAATAGATTTGAGGACATGGTAAATAGGACATAAAAGTACACCACCTACTAAGGTAGGGGGTCTATATTTATTTTAATGGACGCACCAAGTTGGCGTTTGGTGCCTCCCCAGCTGTGTTTGTCATTCTTCCAGGCAAGTTTTTTTTTTTCTTTTTCTACTATCCTGTGTTACGTGTATAAGTGAAACCAATTATCTTTAACTATCCCTTTGTTTATAAGATTGATCAATGTTGCTGTGGATTGTGAATAATTATTATTTGAAGGTGCAGTCATAGTATTTGTAATAATATTTGGAGAAATAATTGGATAGAAAGCTGCAGAGCAGGAAATATGATTAATGATAAACTTCATTGATATTACCCATTTTTCTACTTGGCAAGTGCCCGCTGGGAATATCTTAGCTGGTCGGTGTTCTTATCATGTAAGTTAGGCCATGCAAATTTAATTTTCAATTTACTATTTATGTATGTATTAGTAATGATATTTGCTAACTGGTGGAACAGGAAGCTACAAAGGGTGGAAAGTAACCTAAATAAATTTTAAAAATATAACATGTATTGGAGTTCAAATAGAAATGCTATGGATTACTTGGACCGCAATTATGTTTATTTTGGAACTTAGGAGGTAAAAAGCAAAATGGGAAAATGCAAATTAAAGTAAGAAAACACTTGCCTGAACGTAGAGTAATAGCGTAGCAGTGAACAGCAGCAATAATATTGTGAGGTTATAAAATAATATGAGAAATATAATGCCATTTTTTTCAAATATAATTAGAAGGAATATTGATTATACTGTCAAGCAATGAAACAGAGTTGCCTATATGGAGTATTAACAGAATGAAGTAAACGTCTTCAGGTGTGATAGTAGTTTGAGGTTTCGGGCATGAATAATCAGTACTATGATGAGTATTGAAGTATATAAAGTGTGCAATAATGAAATTCTGTATATAAAGTAAGTCAAAGATAAGTATGAAAAAGGGTGGTTGTGAAGTGTCTTTTCTTGTTATTAGAGGTTGAGTGAAGGCAGAGCAGGGGGTTAGTTAATTAATTATTTAATGATAATGAGAATAATGGTGAATAAGGAATATGAAGTCAACAAGTATGAAATAGTAAAATGAAGTATTGGTTAGGGAATAGTTAGGGACCCTGTGTCTGCTGTAATTAATGCTTTAGTGGGGATACACTTCACATATTCACAGTTAAGAGAGGAAAAAAGTGAGTATGACACAACTGAAATATAGATAAGCATTATAATGAGGGGTTAAGAACTAGAATACAAATAAATATTATGATGCCTGGATAAAGAAAGGCAACAAATTGGTTCTCTGCTATAATCAATATGGCATTCCTAAGGAATTAATTATTAGAATGGCACCTGTTGAATCCAAATTAGAAAAATATTTAGCATGTGACAAAGTATGTGTACTGCTGGTTAGACCCCATCATATCTTACCTCTGAAACAGTTTCCATAAAAAGAAAGATTTTTTTCATATGCAATTTTTATATAATACTATAACTCTATTGAAAGCTTTGAAGAAATCCTTGTTGATCTGCGGTACTAAATAGTGTTAAATATGTATCTGTATGTTACCTTAGATAAGATTTTATATTACAATTTTAAAAGAAATGACAGAAAGTTTTATATATATATATATATATATATATATATATATATATATATATATATATATATATATAAAAACAAAGACCCCATGACTTACCAAACGGGAAAGCACTGGTAGATACACACAATAAAAAAACACACACACAAAATTTCAAGCTTTCGCAACCAACGGTATACACCTTCCCTACCATCTGGCTCCTACCCTTGTAACCACCCCCGGTGTAAAACCTGTCCCATGCACCCTCCCTCCCACCACCACCTACTCCAGTTCTGTAACCCCAGAAGGACATATTTAAATATGTGTGTGTGTGTGTGTGTGTGTGTGTGTGTGTGTGTGTGTGTGTGTGTGTGTGTGTGTGTGTGTATATATACCCATCCTTTTTTCCCCCTAAGGTAAGTCTTTCCGCTCCCGGGATTGGAATGACTCCTTACCCTCTCCCTTAAAACCCACTTCCTTTCGCCTTTCCCTCTCCTTCCCTCTTTCCTGACGAAGCAACCGTTTGTTGCGAAAGCTAGAATTTTGTGTGTATGTTTGTGTGTCTTTCGTTCGGTAAGTCACATCATCTTTGTTTTATATATATATATATATATATATATATATATATATATATATATACAATAAAAAAACACACACACACAAAATTTCAAGCTTTCGCAACCAACGGTATATATATATATATATATATATATATATATATATATATATATATATATATATCCTTGTTGATCTGCGGTACTAAATAGTGTTAAATAGTCACATCATCTTTGTTTTTAGATATATATTTCCTACGTGGAATGTTTCCCTCTATTATAACCATATATATATATATATATAAACAAAGATGAGGTGACTTACCGAACAAAAGCGCTGGCAGGTCGATAGACACGCAAACAAACACAAACATACACACAAAATTCAAGCTTTCGCAACAAACTGTTGCCTCATCAGGAAAGAGGGAAGGAGAGGGGAAGACGAAAGGAAGTGGGTTTTAAGGGAGAGGGTAAGGAGTCATTCCAATCCCGGGAGCGAAAGACTTACCTTAGGGGGAAAAAAGGACAGGTATACACTCGCACACACGCACATATCCATCCACACATACAGACACAAGCAGACATATTTAAAAACCATATATATATATATATATATATATATATATATATATATATATATATATATATATATATATATATATATATATATATATCAAGCAGACACATTCAAAGGCAAAGGAGTTTGAAACTCTTGGCATGGAGATATAATCAAGAGCATAAGGGAATAATAGAAAATACACTTATTTTGCTACGAAATGTAACTGGACAGTAAGGGAATTTTGTGTAAAGGAAATAATTTTTTGTATTTTTGTTTCTGTGACTGTTTTGCCAGTGCTTGCATCACTACGATGAATTGCCAAATACTTATGTCTAATTACTTGTGTCCAATTACTTAGGTCCATGTGTTATTTTATTATTGTTCATATTGACTTTTATTATCAACTAGCTGGAGAATTTTACAAAAGTTTTGCGAGCACCAGTAATTTAGTATTTGTTTCCATGTGTCACTGTGTTGATAGAATGATGAGGATAATTATTTTTGTGGGATTTCAGGTATGCTAGAATAAGTTCCTGAGTATTGCAAATTATTAAAGTGTTTAGTAATAAGGATGTCTTAGGTGAGAAATTATTTTGGAAGGGTAATTTAAAACGTAACCATGCTTTATTTCATTGGTATTTGAATGTTTACCTGGAGAGGCATGCCACATACCTACCCTTATGATAGGTAATGTAAACAGAGTAAGTCACGCTCACAGAATGAGCGAGCTTTGGTCAGATACCTAGTCTGTTGGATGAACAAGAGAACCAACCCGCAAGGGCACATATCTTATATGACGCAGTTGACACCAGCGTGGACCCTTAGCTGTCTGTGTCATTTCTTCACTTTCCCGTTTTACGACATAGTCCATTCTAACCACTTTTACCTTTCAACTATCATCAAAACTATTCAGCCCATGTGAACTAACACAGACTTTAATTTTGATGTTGAGGAAGAGTTCACGAGAACAATATTCCGTGCTCTCTGACAACAGCTAATCAGGCACCATCAGACACGAACTGTGCCTAGTCTGCAGCTAAACTGGCAGTAAGCGGAATTTCCGTTCAAAACTTGAGCCTTCTTCGACACTGTTTTTCCGTTGTATTTTCTGAAGGAATACCGACTACTGAAGTAGTAGTATTTAACTGTATGGCGTGCCTCAGGACACTGTGATATACCCAAGGATAGATGGAGTTTAAAGCAACTAGCTGGGCCAGATGAGGCCAGTGCCTAGGAGTTATAGAGATGGTGAGTTTAGTCGCAAATGTTGTGAGGATAGAGATGGCAAATTTGGCCACGCAACAAAGTTTTTGTGAGAGATGTAAAGTTTTAGGAAGAAGTATGTAGCAGCTGTCTTTGAGTCACAGCATTGTCGTATAAACAGTTAAGCAGGTGATACCATCATGTCAACAGTGCCCCATGCACTATACCTTCCTAAAGGAGAAATCCTTCAGAAGTTGCGCTCAATTTTGTCATTTCTCATTCAATTCCCTACTCTTTCTGTGCCCACTGTGGAGATCTCCAGATTCTTATCAAGTTTGTTTGTCTCCTCTTGCTATCAACAGCGTTGACATTCAATAGCACAGTCTTCATGTCTGAGAATAGAAAATCAAACTTGCACCAAACTGACATCACTTTTCTTTGTAATTATCATGTTATGGTGTTTAGCAAATACATTGATGCATGAGAAACTTCCTCTCACAATGTGAATGTTACTACACTTGGATGGTCAGCCCAAAGAGGCCTGTAACTTTGTTTACTTATTGATATAGATTATGCAGTCATTTAATATGATACTTGTGTACCTTACTTTTATATTTCCATATTTATGCAACAATTATGTTCAGGCTAAAATGAATTTCATAGGAACTTTGTTACAGGATGTAACTAACATTATGTTCAAAACTTTAATTAATTTGTCTCACAGAATGCTGATTGTTTACCCTTCACTGATCAGTTAGTAGGGAGTGTTGGCGTTAATTTTCAGGTACTGGGAAGGTGAAGCTGTGGCAAATCTGTTCTGCAGGGAATGCCAAACACACTTCTTCCTCCAGCACAACAGTGAAGAACTGGAAGAGTAGGGTATCTTGCGGTGGTGGGTGGGGGGTTTCACTGTCTTTGAGGTCCGTCATCTTTTCTTCTCCAATTTCAACACTCCGAATCTTCTACTTCATTTCTTACTTCTCATCAGAGTATCAAGCTATCCATCCCTCTGTCCACATGCATATGTTTCTACTGATGAGACCCTTCTCAATTATTGTGTTGACAATTGTCATTGTTAACTAAAGCCTATTATATAGGAGGATCTGGGTAACAAGCTAGCATTTCTACACTATTGAGGATATTTAATTTCTTTGAATATTTTCTATGAATGATGCCTAATTACGTAATTGTTGTGATATATCTGACCCTTATGAACCAATTTACTAATGCATAATGTAATTTTAGACAGAACCCACTGTAACAACACATCTAGCGTGTTGTCAGGCGTAGTTCCACTCCTGCCGCACGCCCCTTTGAATAGCACCATAATTATTTTTTTGCTGGTCATTGTCGAATAAACCATGTTGATTAAGTACATCTATTCCCCTTTATTCTGTAATTTATATCCCTTTTTGTGACATTTATATTCATCACTGCTCATTCTGAATCCCATAAATCTCTACTCCAATTCAGAAGTTTTTGTGCAGCATTGTGTTGTGCTCCTTGCACAGTGCACATGTGCACATGTGCACTGTGAGCCGCTGCGGCATTTGACAGTCACAGCCACCTCGGCATCGCTTCTCAGCTGCCGTGCTGGCCTTGGAAATTATCTGCCATGTGCCATTCTGACGTAACGCTAGATTTGGCATTGCAGCCAGCTGGCTGGCTGACGCAGTGTAGCCTTGCAGTCAGCTGCCGCACTCTCACCCACCTTATTGATGCTACCATGATGTTACACACTAGCCTTACCTTGTTACAACCATTCTCATTTAGATATTATTATGCCACTAATAAGCTTTCATGCCACTATGGCTTACTCACTTAGTATTCATGCACCTTTACTTACGTTTTTTATACCTGAAAGCTCATTCATGATTCCCTTCTCAACCGATTTGCCTGCTTTATCTAATAAATCAAATGATCACCTCCTAATGTCGATTGATGACCTTTTAGAACATGAGCAAGGGCAAATTTCTTACAATCGCCTGTTAGTACACTTAAATGAATGGCAAAAAGCCACCAGACTACATACCACCATCATACCCGATGCCACGGTAGCCCCGTGAGAGAGATTAGAGATTAGATTAGATTAGATTAATACTAGTTCCATGGATCATGAATACGATATTTTGTAATGACGTGGAACGAGTCAAATTTTCCAATAAATGACATAATTAAGTTAATATAACAACTTTTTAATTTTTTTGTTTTTTTTTTAAATTTTTTTATACAATTGTTTGTTTGTTTTTTTCTCTTTTTTTCTTAATTTATATCCAAAAATTCCTCTATGGAGTAGAAGGAGTTGTCATTCAGAAATTCATTTAATTTCTTCTTAAATACTTGTTGATTATCTGTCAGACTTTTGATACTATTTGGTAAGTGACCAAAGACTTTAGTGCCAGTATAATTCACCCCTTTCTGTGCCAAAGTTAGATTTAATCTTGAATAGTGAAGATCATCCTTTCTCCTAGTATTGTAGTTATGCACACTGCTATTACTTTTGAATTGGGTTTGGATGTTAATAACAAATTTCATAAGAGAGTATATATACTGAGAAGCTACTGTGAATATCCCTAGATCCTTAAATAAATGTCTGCAGGATGATCTTGGGTGGACTCCAGCTATTATTCTGATTACACGCTTTTGTGCAATAAATACTTTATTCCTCAGTGATGAATTACCCCAAAATATGATGCCACATGCAAGCAATGAGTGAAAATAGGCATAGTAAGCTAATTTACTGAGATGTTTATCACCAAAATTTGCAATGACCCTTATTGCACGAGTAGCTGAACTCGAACGTTTCAGCAGATCATCAATGTGTTTCTTCCAATTTAATCTCTCATCAATGGACACACCTAAAAATTTTGAATATTCTACCTTAGCTATATGCTTCTGATTAAGGTCTATATTTATTAATGGCGTCATAGCATTTACTGTGTGGAACTGTATGTTCTGTGTCTTATCAAAATTCAGTGAGAGTCAGTTTACAAGGAACCACTTAGTAATTTTCTGAAAGACATTATTGACAATATCATCAGTTAATTCTTGTTTGTCAGGTGTGATTACTATACTTGTATCATCAGCAAAGAAGAGGCAAGTCATTAATATATATTAAGAACAACAAAGGACCCAAGACTGACCCTTGTGGAACCCTATTCTTGCTAGTTCCCCGGTTTGAGGAATGTGCTGATCTTAGCATATTATGAGAACTGCTTATTTCAACTTTCTGCACTCTTCCAGTTAGGTATGAATTAAACCATTTGTGCACTGTCCCTCTCATACCCCAATACTTGAGCTTGTCTAGCAGAATTTCATGATTTACACAATCAAAAGCCTTTGAGAGATCACAAAAAATGCCAATGGGTGGTGTTCGGTTATTCAGATCATTCAAAATTTGATTGGTGAAAGCATATATGGCATTTTCTGTTGAAAAACCTTTCTGGAAACCAAACTGACATTTTGTTAGTACTGCATTTTTACAGGTATGTGAAGCTACTCTTGAATACATTACTTTCTCAAAGATTTTGGATAAAGCTGTTAGAAGGGAGATTGGATGGTAATTGTTGGCATCAGATCTATCCCCTTTTTTATGCAAAAGTATAACAATAGAATATTTCAGTCTATCAGGGAAAATGCCCTGTTCCAGAGAGCTATTACACAGGTTGCTGAGAATCTTACTTATCTGTTGAGAACAAGCTTTTAGTATTTTGCTGGAAATGCCATTAATTCCATGTGAGTTTTTGCTTTTAAGCAAGTTTATTATTTTCCTAATTTCAGAGGGAGAAGTGGGTGAGATTTCAATTCTATCAAATTGCATAGGTATGGTCTCTTTCACTAACAGCCTAGCATCTTCTAATGAACACCAGGATCCGACTATATCTACAACATTTAGAAAATGATTATTAAAAATAGTTTTGACTTCTGACTTTTTGTTCATAAAGTTTTCATTTAATTTGATGGTAATACTGCCTTCCTGTGCTCTTGGTTGACCTGTTTCTCTTTTAATAATATTCCAAATTGTTTTAATTTTATTATCAGAGTTGCTGATTTCAGACATGATACACATACTTCTGGATTTTTTAATAACTTTTCTTAATATAGCAGAGTAGTTTTTATAATGTTTGATAGTTTCTGGGTCACTACTCTTTCTTGCTGTCAGACACATTTCCCTTTTCCAGTTACAAGATATTTTTATACCCTTAGTAAGCCATGGTTTGTTACATGGTTTCTTACGAGTATATTTAACTATTTTCTTGGGGAAGCAGTTGTCAAATGCATTTACAAAAGTGTCATGAAATAAATTATATTTTAAATTGGCATCAGGTTCATGGTACACCTCATCCTAGTCTAACTGCTGTAGGCTTTCCCTGAAATTTGCAGTTGTTAAATTGTTGACTGAACGTACTACTTTGGAGGACTGTTTAGTACTGCTGAATGGAGCTATATCATATATTGTAACTAGCTGTGCACCATGATCAGAAAGACCATTCTCAACAGGCTGAGCATTTATCTGGTTAAACTTATCTTGGTCTATAAAGAAGTTATCTATCAGTGAGCTGCTATCCTTTACCACCCGAGTAGGAAAATCAGTAACGAGTGTCAAATTGAAAGAACCGAGTAATACTTCAAGGTCATATTTCCTATTACCCTCTTTCAGAGAATCTACAATGAAGTCCCCACAAATAATAATTTGCTTCCCCCCGACTGACAGATAGCACAACAAGGAGTCCAATTTTTTCAGAAATAGATGAATATATACAGTTATAATTACAAAAGTGCCTTTATTTAATTTAAGCTCACAGGCACATGCTTCTATATGTTTCTCTACACAAAACTTTTTTGTTTCTATACTTTTTGCACAATGATAACTTTTGACACATATGGCAACTCCTCCTTTCTCCATATTTTCTCTAATTACATGTGCAGAGAGCTTATATCCACTTACATTTACCTTATCCATATCAGTAACAATGTGATGCTCAGACAGGCATAGTATATCTATTTCATCCTCAGCTTCTAAATCTTCTAAACAAACCAGAACCTCATCTATTTTATTCTTTAAACTCCCAATATTTTGATGAAATATACTTATATTATTTTTAATTATACTTTTATGAGAACCTTTCCTTATTCTAACATTTGCAGTACTCTCCTGTCTCAGTTTCTCATCGTGCTTAGGCCTAGTTCCTGTACCAGTGGTCACATGGTGTTCTGATCGGCAGATTATGTCAACTGGATTGGGTGACTTTAATTCATCAATGCAATTACCTAGGACTGAGATACAACTTTGTGGAAATAAAATTTCTGGTGATTGGTGAAAATTTATAATTGACAGCTGTGATTGGTGATCCAATGTGCTAGAATTGTGTTGTTTAATTTCTTTCCTAAACTGAAGATTTGTTTCAATCCTGACCTCTCGTAGAACTTGACATCTTTCTGTCTTACCTATCCTAAAAAGGTGCTGCTCCAACACCTGTAACCACTGGTATTTTACCATTCATGGCAGTGCCTCCCCCCCTTTAATTTCCTGCTATTACCCCAACCAGTTTACCCTTCTCTTTCCTGTTGAGATGTAGGCCGTGCCTGGTATAGTCCCACCTACTGAGAGAATCAACACGAACCACACCAATATGAGCCCCCGCACCCGACCCTAGCAACCGTTTCAACTCCAAATTAACTCTCCCAACAGAAGAGTTCAAATGAGGCCGGTCACGGCGTTTCAGGACAGATACAAATTCAACATTGGTGTGTCCCAATGCCGACGCAATCTTTACCAGGTCACACTGTATACTGTACCCAGCATCTCTGTCGATACTGTTCCCTGGCCCTCCCACAATAACCACGATGTCTTCCCTGGTAAATCCTTTACAGAGTGAACCTAAATCCTCTGTTACCTGATCCAGACTAGCACTTGGTTTGAAAAAATTTGTGACCTGGTATTCTGCTTCTAATTCCTCCTGCAGAAGTTGGCCTACTCCTCTGGCATGAGAACTGCCTAACAACAAACCTTTCTTCCTTTTTTATGACTTTCCTTCATTCTTTTTCAATTTCCTATTGAAAGTTTGTTGTGTCCTGTCTACACCTACCTCTGCTTGAGGCTCATCAGCTGAAGCAACAGGTCAAACTTATGTTTGACATTCACCACAAAACTGTCAGACTTAGTTCTAGGCCTGTTCCTTCTGTTACCTGTTGCCACTTCCCACCTCTCTTTGCCCTTCTCCCTCCTTAACCTGTCCAGATCTTCCCTAGCCTGATCTAGCTCAGCCTGAAGAGCAGCAATATTCCCCTCCTATTCCACTATCTTCCTATCTCTGCTGAGAGAGAGAGAGAGAGAGAGAGAGAGAGAGAGAGAGAGAGAGAGAGAGAGAGAGAAAACTAGAACCTATCAAGCATGTGCTCTCCCTTAGTTTTAAGAGTGTAACTGTGTTATCTACCAATGTGAAAACTTGTGCAATACAGTGAAGTGTTCCATTAGTGTTAACTCCCTTTTTAAATGTGTTTGAAATGTTTGAACCTAGCCTTCATACTACTCCTGCGCTGAGTTCCAGTGAACAGGTTTGGCCATGATCATGCCCCCTTCTTGTCAGCAGCTTGTGCACTGCCCCCTGAGGACAACACAACACAATGCCACCTCGTTTCACTTGCCCCCGCAGTGACGCACCAGTGGTGATATGTATTATTTTTCAATGTATTTCTCACTTGCGACATCAGTGGTGAACTCTGCATATCTTTGAATATACTTGCTTCAAGTTATTAGTTCCATTCATTCACACTCGAAGACATTTGTTTCAGGTTCACACTAAAGTGATGCTTTGTAATGCTTATTTACTTTGCAATATACATACCATATTCTTTGCGTTTTGTTGCACTTGTTGCCACTTGTAATTTTGTTTTGATGTTTTTTAATACTTGTTCTTGTTTCTGTACATGCATAATATTGTTGACCTGTATAAGTCATTTTGTGACCCCTTAGAGGTCTTTAAAGTATATACACCCTCCCTTAGTTCAAGGCCCCCGCCGTCTTCTGTGGGCACCATTAACAGTCAAATAACATCTACTATGTTTTGCAAACTAAAATTGTTTACATGTAAATAATAATTATATTGAGTGAATTCACATATGTTCTCCACTCCCATGGAAGAGGGAGGAGTGTAAAGATGAGCCAGTTGGTAGGAAAATTTTAATTTATTTTATTAGCTCCCAGAGGTAACTTCATTTTTTTCATTATGGCTAAGCCACAGCTGGCAGCGTCGGCTGCCTGTAAATTCTTTCATCCCATGGTCTAGGAACAGGAAGTCAGCACCAAGGAAGGACACCTTGACCTCACGCCTCCCTCATGTGCTGACGAGTGTATGCTATCCAGAGGCGACACTCTGGAAAGTTCCATTGCTGCTCCCTCAGGTTTCTCATTCCCGACCAATCAGGGCAGAGGGAGTCATGGTGCACCGCATATACCAGACCACCTGTCGCTAGGCCCGCTCTCTTGTTTACTTCCTCTCCTGCGAGATGGATGTGCGCCCTGTAGCAGCGAACATCTTCCATTTCTCCCGATGCTACAGCACTGTGGACTTAGTTTTCATGGACACCAACCATCACCACACTTTCCCTTCTAGCTCACCCTCACCTCCCTAAGCCTGGCTATGTGGCCCCTTTTTATCATGCTTTTGCCAATAAATGGCTGTTGTCTAAATATTATCCTGATGAATTAATCACATCCATCGCCTTCCCATCCACCCATCCTGTACACATGTTTCAGGCAAATCATTAAATTCCCTAATGAAGTCCAGTGGATGCACTTGCCCATACGGTTCAAAATTATTAAATTTCTTACAACTAACAAATGAAGGACTGTTTGGGACATTACATAATCTATGCTTAAGGTTGTGTACATCTTCCATCTTTTTCTCTATTTCAGCCAATTTTCAATCTACATTTTTATTCACTTTTACTAGTTTTTCCTCTACCACTACTGCACACGTGGTTTCTACCTCTGTTTCTTATTCATTTTTAATCTGCTAGATTTGATTTTTAAGTTTAACACTGTTTTCAGCATAAAATTTATTGGCAGCTTTGACATCATCTTTACACTGTTTTTTGAAAGCCTCCATCCTCCTACTATGGTAATCGCAAAGCTTCTTTCAGTCTTTTACACATTTACTACTCACTGATGTTAATTTGTCATTAGTGTTATGTACTACTTTCTTAATCTTTCCATCACAATCTTTAACTACCACCTCAACCTTCTTATTTAATTCTTAAACATTACACCTGAATACCGTAATTTCATTTTTAATTTCTTCCTTCATTTCACCTTTAAGCTAATCATGTCAGTTCTAATGCTATCAGTTTTCTTTTCCACCCCATTAATGTCTTCTTTCATACTATTTCTCACACTATTAATGTCTTCTTTCACACTTTTTTCCACCCTACTAATGTCTTCTTTCGTACACATACTACTCAGAATTTGCCAGAACATTGCTTCCACTTTTCCATCTGCTACAAACTTTTGGCCTTGTTGATTTACACTACTAGATTCCTCCACCTAAACCTTAATGATTTCATCCACTTCAATACTGTTTTCATCCATTTTGCTCACCTCACTGTACACTGTAAATGACGTTTTTATCATTTCATCTACAACAGGACTTTCATCCCCATCATTCTAAGTTACATTCATGTCTGATTTATAGTCACTACTATCTATAGAACCAGTCCTAATTAGGTATTTCTGTTCGTTTAAAAATTTAACCTCCACAGCTTTGTTATCAATTTTCACATCACTTCCCCATTGTCCTTTCTCCTCCATCATACTGTCTTGTTTGACTCATTATATATCACTTAATATAAAACAACTTTTGCAATGAATTACTTTATCTTTATTTCCTCCTCCTCCTCCTCCTCCTCCTCCAGTCTTCGTTGATTGGCTGCTCCTGTACTCAATGGCTGCTTCCATTCAACCCTCTTGCTCACTGGCTGTTGCACCTTCTTTGTTGAAATCACTGCACTGTAACCCATTCTTCAGTTCTATGTTCAAAGTTCGCGAGTCGTAGATTACTGTGGTTACATACAATATTCCTCACCAGCAAGGGCACCATATGTGACATTCACCTGCTTTATTACTCCACTGATAGTCCTCAGTGTCGACATACTGCATTGCTATATTGGCTGAAAAATACGGAGGGGGGGGGGGGGGGGGGGGGGTTTGAAGTTAAACGCTGACTACTTTAAATGTTGTAGCCATCAGTTGCAAAATTGCTTTTCACAGTTCTTTACTTTAACTGTTCACCAAATAATATTCAGTTCTATGGCCAGTGCACTGTTGTTTAACTTTCAATAAGCCTCATTAGTAGTTTGCAGGCAATCGTTGGCATTCTGGTACAATAGTTTACTTTTGAACATCTATGAGCAGTAAAAACCTAACCACCCATATCACAGTCTTTCAAGTAAATTGAACAGACACTGTCATTGTTTTAACACATGGCCTATTGGTGTAACACTTTTTGCACAGTTAAGTTGACACATTATTGTTTACCTAACCGGCACAGGTTTCTCATCTGAAAATCAGCTGTGTCTGAGTGACTCAGGACCAAGAATTGGGTCTTTATATACCATCACAATAATAGCTACTGAAACTATACAGTGCTTGATGTTTAAGCTACAGAAATTATAATTAAAACATAACTCATTCAATTAAATGAATATATAGAAAAATTCCATCTTTTTAACAGTTTCTTCAACTACAAGGATTAAGCTGTATTATTTGTTTAAATCATGAAATTGACATATATAATTATACAAACAATACTTTTGACAAGATTGGTCATTACTTTGGAATTAGTTTGCTAACTTTTTTTTTTCAAATAGAACCAAATAAATACTTAAAGAATGCTGTTAGTTGTTCCTCAAAATGTTTATAATTATTATAGGATTTATATTTGCTTAAAAGTCAATTTAAGTTACAAAACAATTACTGATTTCACCCTAAAACAAAAGCATTCACTTGGAATAACGAAAATAAGTCAGAACATTGATGACATACACAAAACTAGCACTGGTGTTATATTCTTTAAAACTGAGGGCCAACCGTTGTCTTTTATGAAAATGCTGATTAAACTTACGTGTGTTAACGGTAAATGGTTAAAAGTGAAAAAATAAATTTAAGGAGTCACATGACAAAACAAGAGAGGAAGTAAAAAGATCCGAGCTTGCTTGTTACAAAGTGAATTTAGTTCTGAACAGGTGATAAATGACAATTATTGCATGCATAAAATGTAAGAACAGAAATAATTTTACAGCCAAAATCAACACTTATCTTTTTGTTATACAACTTCTTCTCTGCTGTGACTTTACATTAGTGAGTGTACATATGTTGACACAATCAGTCTAACACTTGTGATGAAGTAGGCTGTTATTGGTAATATAACTCAAAGGACTGTTCCACAGAAACATTCTCATAGCACTGTTCACAGACATCATTCACCAACATATGGAAGGACTTGCTGATTAATTTGTGCTACACCTTTTGACTGCACTATATTCCTCTCCCCAAACATCCAACATGCTGAGGGGTAAGAATGTGGAGCATAGTGATGAGGAAAACAAATAGAAAACTTTAAAACTTTTAAGAACTAATTCTCCACTAATCTTACCATTTGTATGTTACAGAAAATTATTTTTTCTTAGGTAGTTCCACTATATTAAGAACTCACCTCTGTATCTATCACTGCAAATGCATGCTGCTTTTCCTGTGTATGACTTGGTGGTAAGCTCATCACAATGATGATTGTGAATGAAATTTTCACTGCCAGTATCTGACTGGCAAGGGCAGGGGAGGGGAGGGGAGGGGAGGGGAGGGAAGGGAGGCTGTGGGAACCTGATGCTGACCTCCACTCTTGTCAGTTTACTGTCTGCAAGTATCCGTATTCGAGTATCAAACATTTGTGACACCTGTTAGTGTGCTGCAAGTAACCAACCAAAATAAATTAATAGAAATTTTAAAAACTTTTACTAACTAATTCCCCTGTTGTTGTTGTTGTTGTTTTCAGTCCTGAGGCTGGTGTGATGCAGCTCTCCATGCTACTTTATACTGTGCAAGCCTCTTCATCTCCAAATAACTATTGCAACTTACATCCTTCTGCATCTGCCTAGTGTATTCATCTCTTGGACTCTGTCTATTATTTTTATCATCCACACTTCCCTCCAGTACTAAATTGGTGATCCCTTGATGCCTCAGAACATGTCCTACCAACTGATCCCTTCTTCTTGTCAAATGTGCCACCAATTCCTCTTCTTCGTAATTCTATTTTGTACCTCCTCATTAGTTATGTGATCTACCCATCTAACCTTAAGCATTCTTCTGTAGCACAACATTTCAAAAGCTTCTTTTCTCTTCTTGTCTAAACTTTTTATTGTCCATGTTTCACTTTCATACATGGCTACACTCCATACAAATACTTTCAGAAAAATCTTTCTGGCACTTAAATCTGTACTCAATATTAATAAAGTCCTCTTTGTCAGAAATGCTTTTCTTGCCATAGCCAGTCTACATTTTATATCCTCTCTACTCTGAACATCGTCAGTCACTTTGCTCCCCAAATAATAAAACTCATTTACTACATTAAGTGTCATTTCATAATCTAATACCCTCAGCATCATCTGATTTAATTTGACTACATTCCATTGTCCTTGTTTTGCTTTCTGTTGATGTTCATCTCATATGCTTCATCTTGATCTTATATCCTCCTGTGCACTATAAAATACACTACTGGCCATTAAAATTGCTACACCAAGAAGAAATGCAGATGATAAATGGATATTCAATGGACAAATATATTATGCTAGAACTGACATGTGATTACATTTTCATGCAATTTGGGTGCATAGACCCTGAGAAATCAGTACCAAGAACAACCAACTATGGCCGTAATAACGACCTTGATACGCCTGGGCATTGAGTCAAACAGAGCTTGGATGGCACGTACAGGCACAGCTGCCCATGCAGCTTCAACATGATACCACAGTTCATCAAGAGTAGTGACTGGTGTATTGTGACGAGCCAGTTGCTTGGCCACCATTGACCAGACATTTTCAGTTGGTGAGAGATCTGGAGAATGTGCTGGCCAAGACAGCAGTCGAACAGAAGGGTCCGTACAGGACCTGCAACATGTGGTCATGCATTATCCTGCTGAAATGTAATGTTTCACAAGCATTGAATGAAGGGTAGAGCCACAGGTCATCTGAAATGTAACGTCCACTGTTCAAAGTGATACACCAGTACGGCGATGATGAATTCACACTTCCAATGTGCATTCAGTGCGATGTCACCAAACATGGATGCAACCATCATGATGCTATAAACAGAACCTGGATTCATCTGAAAAAATGACGTTTTGCCATTCGTGCACCCAGGTTTGTCGTTGGGTACACCATCACAGGCGCTCCTGTCTGTGATGCAGCATCAAGGCTAACCACAGCAATGGCCTCCAACTGATAGTCCATGCTGCTGCATACGTCATCGAACTGTTTGTGCAGATGGTTGTTGTCTTGCAAACGTCCCCATCTGTTGACTCACGGATCGAGACATGGCTGCACTATCCATTACAGCCATGTGGATAAGATGCCTGTCATCTCGACTGCTAGTGATATGAGGCCACTGGGATCCAGCAGGGCATTCCGTATTACCCTCCTGAACCCACCAATTCTATATTCTGCTAACAGTCATTGGATCTTGACCAACGTGAGCAGCAATGTCTCGATACGATAAACCACAATCGCGATAGGCTACAATCCGACCTTTATCAAAGTTGGAAACATGATGGTATGCATTTCTCCTCCATACATGAGGCATCACAACAATTTCACCAGGCAACGCCAGTCAACTGCTGTTTGTGTATGAGAAATTGGTTGGAAACTTACCTCATGTCCGCACATTGTATGTGTCACCACTGGTGCCAACCTTGTGTGAATGCTCTGAAAAGCTAATTATTTGCATATCACAGCATCTTCTTCCAGTTGATTGAATTTCATGTCTGTTGCATGTGATCTTCATGATGTAGCAGTTTTAATGGCCAGTAGTGTACCTGTTGCAGAAACACATCTTCTTAAGTACATCCATTTCATTTCATTAAAAATATGCATTCAAACACAACAATGCTAATGCTTGCTTCATCTGTGGTCCTCAATTTACTGATAAGCTTGTCACAATGTTTATGGTGGATGAAATTTTGACTACCAGTATCTGATAAAGAGGGGAGAGATGGTTGAGGAAACAGGTTTATGGTCTCCAGCTTTGCCAGTTTCCTATCTGCAGGTACACATATTGTGCCTCCAAATAATTGTAACTTTGGTGAGTGTGCTGCAGACAAACAAGATTAAAAAATTAACATAAATCTTACAGATTTGCAGAACTTATTCTTCAGTTGTCTTATGAAATATAGGTTACAGAAACATGTTTTCTTAAATTGTTCCACTTTATATTAACCCTCCGGCAGGCACACCTACTGTTGTCACATGAGCAGGTGCGTGTTGTAAAATTTATAACATGGTCATTTGTCAGTAAAAAACAAACTTGTCTTAAGCAAAGTATAATATTTATTGAAGAAAACAGTTTATAACAAAATCATTTACTCTTAGTTCTTTAAATAACAAGTAAGCTAGTTTTTCTGACTTATGTTGATTTTCGTAATACCTTTCACAGACAATTTGTTTGTGAAGTAATTATGGCAATGTTGAGAAAAATGAAAAAGTATTCAATGGCCATCTCCTTGTAATTCTTGAAATGAAGTATCAGACACACATTTTAGCTACAATGTCAACTCCACCTTTTGTCATGTTGTACTCAATTAAGTTTTCAGGTCTGTGTCTTTCTTCATCCACTGTCATGTCATGCACAGCAGACAAATGTGTGATATCACAGTTTTTACAAGCAAAATATGAAACTAAGGTCTTACCCTATTGAAATCCAAACATTACACTTCCAATTTCTTTTGTTTTGTTTGGGAGAATTTCTGGAAGAATTTCACATCTGTTCTTCATCAGTGTACCAATGCAAGTGATAGTCTTCTGCAGCAGATATTCAGAAAGGAGATTGTACCAATTGTCAGTTGTAAGGTTCCTGTTAGAATTTTCTATAGACACCACATATCTTTTCACTACATCCTCAGGAGCATTAGATACCCAATATTGTTCTTTGGTTGCATGCCAGGATAAACCTCCAGATTACTCCAATTAAAATGTTTTTCCAGGGAAAACATTTTTGTCCCATACTTAACTAGTTGGCTGGGTATGTACTGAATTCCTCTACAGCAGTCTCTGTAGGGGTGAAGCATTTCGTCTATTGTGGTGAACTCACTAGCCTGTAAGAACATTGACAGTTAGCAGCAAAAGGATCCAGTACTGTACGAATTGCAGCCAACTTATCAGTATTCCTCATGTCATTCCTCATTCCCATATCAACAAACCACATACAGCTTAGAAAAAACAGAAACCTATTGTAACTCACTGCAGTCCTAAGCAGTAGCATTCCTGTTCCATCTGCTGTCCAGAGTTCCAGTACATTAGCATGATGGCATTTTCTTCTTCTTTTTCAAAAAAATCCTAAACACAGCCATTATTTCATCACTTAATTACCTCTTTTGCGCTAAAATTGATGTCTGCCTTGTTGTTTATCTATGTAGGTATTTGTATAGTTTATGATTTCATTGATAATGTGAAGATCAATTACTTTCAAGAAAGCACTAACTTCATCGTTTATACCCATCACATTTCTCTTCGGATCTGGTTGAATTTGCACAATGTCTTTTCTGTTGCTTTCTGATGTATTAGCACACTCACTTTTACACCAACGTTAAACTTTGTCTTTTCAATAAAGAGCCCTCATACATCTGCTGTCTCTTCAGGATCACAACCATCCTCACTTTTAACTTCAGATTCACTGCCATGGTCATATTCAGTATTTTGATAACTCAAATCTACTTTTCTTTCCTTCAAGCCTGAAAAGTCTGGGTAGACTTTATCATCACTTCCTTCGAACAGTTTGCAAATTTCTTCTTCTGATGTTGTTGTTGTTGTTGTGGTCTTCAGTCCTGAGACTGGTTTGATGCAGCTCTATATGCTACTCTATCCTGTGCAAGCCTCTTCATCTCTCAGTACCTACTGCCACCTACATCCTTCTGAATCTGCTTAGTGTATTCATCTCTTGGTCTCCCTCTACGATTTTTACCCTCCACGCTGCCCTCCAATACTTAATTGGTGATCCCTTGATGCCTCAGAACATGTCCTACCAACCGATCCCTTCTTCTGGTCAAGTTGTGCCACAAACTTCTCTTCTCCCCAATCCTATTCAATACTTCCTCATTAGTTATGTGGTCTACCCATCTAATCCTCAGCATTCTTCTGTAGCACCACATTTCGAAAGCTTCTATTCTCTTCTTGTCCAAACTATTTATCGTCCATGTTTCACTTCCATACATGGCTACACTCCATACAAATACTTTCAGAAACGACTTCCCGACACTTAAATCTATACTCGATGTTAACAAATTTCTCTCCTTCAGAAACGATTTCCTTGCCATTGCCAGTCTACATTTTATATCCTCTCTACTTCGACCATCATCAGTTATTTTACTCCCCAAATAGCAAAACTCCTTTACTACTTTAAGTGCCTCATTTCCTAATCTAATTCCCTCAGCATCACCCGACTTAATTCGACTACATTCCATTATCCTCGTTTTGCTTTTGTTGATGTTTACCTTATATCATCCTTTCAAGAAACTGTCTGTTTCATTCAACTGCTCTTCCAAGTCCTTTGCTGTCTGACAGAATTACAATGTCATCGGTGAACCTCAAAGTTTTTATTTCTTCTCCATGGATTTTAATACCTACTCCGAATTTTTCTTTTGTTTCCTTCACTGCTTGCTCAATATACAGATTGAGTAACATCGCGGAGAGACTACAAACCTGTCTTACTCCCTTCCCAACCACAGCTTCCCTTTCATGTCCCTCGACTCTTGTAACTGCCATCTGGTTTCTGTACAAATTGTAAATAGCCTGCCGCTCCCTGTATTTTGCCCCTGCCACCTTTAGAGTTTGAAAGAGAGTATTCCAGTCAACATTGTCAAAAGCTTTCTCTAAGTCTACAAATGCTAGGAATGTAGGTTTGCCCTTCCTTAATCTTTCTTCTAAGATAAGTCGTAAGGTCAGTATTGCCTCACGTGTTCCAGTGTTTCTATGGAATCCAAACTGATCTTCCCCGAGGTCGGCTTCTACTAGTTTTTCCATACGTCTGTAAAGAATTCGTGTTTGTATTTTGCAGCTGTGGCTTATTAAACTGATTGTTCGGTAATTTTCACATCTGTCAACACCTGCTTTCTTTGGAATTGGAATTATTATATTCTTCTTGAAGTCTGAGGGTATTTCGCCTGTTTCATACATCTTGCTCTCCAGATGGTAGAGTTTTGTCAGGACTGGCTCTCCCAAGGCCGTCAGTAGTTCCAATGGAATGTTGTCTACTCCCGGGGCCTTGTTTCGATTCATGTCTTTCAGAGCTCTGTCAAACTCATCACGCAGTATCGTATCTCCCATTTCATCTTCATCTACATCCTCTTCCATTTCCATAATATTGTCCTCAAGTACACTGCCCTTGTATAGACCCTCTATATACTTCTTCCACCTTTCTGCTTTCCCTTCTTTGCTTAGAACTGGGTTTACATCTGAGCTCTTGATATTCATACAAGTCGTTCTCTTATCTCCAAAGGTCACTTTAATTTTCCTGTAGGCGGTATCTATCTTACCCCTAGTGAGATAAGTCTCTACATCCTTACATTTGTCCACTAGCCATCCCTGCTTAGCCATTTTGCACTTCCTGTCGATCTCATTTTTGAGACGTTTGTATTCCTTTTTGCCAGCTTCATTTACTGCATTTTTATATTTTCTCCTTTCATCAATTAAATTCAATATTTCTTCTGTTACCCAAGGATTTCTACTAGTCCTCGTCTTTTTACCTACTTGATCCTCTGCTGCCTTCACTACTTCATCCCTCATAGCTGCCCATTCTTCTTCTACTGTATTTCTTTCCCCCATTCCTGTCAATTGTTCCCATATGCTCTCCCTGCAACTCTCTACAACCTCTGGTTCTTTCAGTTTATCCAGGTCCCATCTCCTTAAATTCCCACCTTTTTGCAGTTTCTTCAGTTTTTATCTACAGTTCATAACCAATAGATTGTGGTCAGAGTCCACATCTGCCCCTGGAAATGTCTTACAATTTAAAACCTGGTTCCTAAATCTCTGTCTTACCATTATATAGTCTATCTGATACCTTTTAGTATCTCCAGGGTTCTTCCATGTATACAACCTTCTTTAATGGTTCTTAAACCAAGTGTTAGCTATGATTATGTTGTGCTCTGTGCAAAATTCTACCAGGCGGCTTCCTCTTTCATTTCTTAGCCCCAATCCATATTCACCTATTGCGTTTCCTTCTCTCCCTTTTCCTACACTCGAATTCCAGTCACCCATGACTATTAAATTTTCATCTCCCTTCACTATCTGAATAATTTCTATTATTTCATCATACATTTCTTCAATTTCTTCGTCATCTGCAGAGGTAGTTGGCATATAAACTTGTACTACTGTAGTAGGTGTGGGCTTCGTATCTATCTTGTCCACAATAATGCGTTGACTATGCTGTTTGTAGTGGCTTACCCGCATTCCTATTTTCCTATTCATTATTAAATCTAGTCCTGCATTACCCCTATTTGATTTTGTGTTTATAACTCTGTAGTCACCTGACCTGAAGTCTTGTTCCTTTAACCTATCCATTTCCCTTTTTAAATTTTCTAACCTACCTGCCCGATTAAGTGATCTGACATTCCACGCTCCGATCCGTAGAACGCCAGTTTTCTTTCTCCTGATAGCGACATCCTCTTGAGTAGTCCCCGCCCGAAGATCCGAATGGGGGACTATTTTACCTCCGGAATATTTTACCCAAGAGGACGCCATCATCATTTAATCATACAGTAAAGCTGCATGCCCTCGGAAAAAAATTACGGCTGTAGTTTCCCCTTGCTTTCAGCCGTTCGCAGTACCAGCACAGCAAGGCCATGTTGGTTATTGTTACAAGGCCAGATCAGTCAATCATCCAGACTGTTGCCCTTGCAACTACTGAAAAGGCTGCTGCCCCTCTTCAGGAACCACACATTTGTCTGGCCTCTCAACAGATACCCCTCCGTTGTGGTTGCACCTATGGTACGGCTATCTGTACTGCTGAGGCACGCAAGCCTCCCCACCAACGGCAAGGTCCATGGTTCATGGGGGAAATGCATTTAGATGTAGGTGTATCCAAAGTAACTTTTAACGTGTATCTATATATATAAAAAGAAAGAGCAAATATAGTTAACATTTTATTACACTTTCCTCTGGACATTGACAGCTGGAACAAAGTTAACAAAGTTTCCAACTGTCACACTAGCAGGCACACACTGTAGTTTTTACAACATTCAACATGGCATTGCATACAGTTCAGAAAATAAACTAAGGAAGATAACCAAATGAACTGAAGCCACTTTAACATTTTCGAGAAAATGTGGAGGACGTAGAAAATGCTATTCCACCATTAATAAACAAAAAATATACAGGTTGGGATGGAATACCCACCAAAGTGGCACACAATAGAATTGCAAACCCACTAGCTCAAATAATAAATCAATTTTTTGAAGAGGGTTGTTTACCACAGGTACTGAAATATGCTGAAGTCAAACCACTCTTCAAGAAGGGATCAAGAGAGGTCATGGGAAATTACTCTCCTATCGCGATTCTCTCAGTCCTATCTAAAATGTTTGAAAAACTTGCTGTTGCACATATTCAAAACTTCATTGCAAAATTTTCTGTTAATCTAAACAATCAATTTGGTTTTCAGCAGGGAAAATACCATAGATGTAGTAAACAGTTTGACTGAGAAAATAAGTATATCATTAGATGAGAGAAATAAGGTGGCAAGAATTTTCTGTGACCTCACAAAGGTGTTTCATTCCGTAAACCATGCACTGCTTGTTTACAAACTTGAAAAGTATGGCATTAGAAGCAATGCCCTACAGTCGCTTAAATTCTACCTATCTCACAGAAAGCAAAGAGTTAGCACTTATTCAAATAGCACATATTATTTTTTTGACTGCAAAAACGTATCTCACAGTTTTCCACAAGGCTCCATATTACACCCAGTTCTATTTCTCTTATATATTAATGAAATACCATTAAACATCAGTTCCCCATCAGTCCTGTTTGCAGATGATACTTCCGTCTTAGTTGAAGATCAGGATTCGGAAAAAATACGCAAATCTGTGATCAGTACCTTCACTACCTTAGAAAGTTCGATTCAACTACATGGGTTGAATCTAAACATATCTATGACTCATATGATGCAGTTATAAACCAGTCTAAATGTGAGAAGATTGAGAATGTACACAACACCCAATGTTTAGAAGAAGTTTACTCAGTAAAATTCTTAGGTTTAAATGTAGATAAAAATTTGAGCTGGCAGGCACACATTGAATGCCAGGCAAACAAACTGAGCAGTTTTGCATTTGCAATGCAAATATTATCAATTGCAGCTGATATGAACACGCAAAAAATAGCATATACAAGCTACTTAGAATCAATTATTAGGTATGGTATTGGTTTTTGGGATAACTTGACAACCATGTGCCCAGCAAATCACAAAGAACCATGCTGGCCATTATTTAGAAACCTTAAAATATTAACTCTGCCATCCTTATAGACATATGAGATTATTATATTTTTGTACACCAGACATGAATTATTTGAGGGAATCCATTTCCTCCATTCATATGATAGTAGAAACAAAGAAAATTTTATGCTCCCCACCCATCGCCTCAGACTGTATGCCCAGGAACCTCAATACATGGGAATGAAAACTTTGAAATAAAGTAAAAGGGAACAAGTTGATGCAGATGCATTTATGTTCGCTAAAAAGAAAGCTATATGAGGTAATGACACTGAAGTGTTATTACTCAGTGGACGAATTCATGCGGGACAGACTGGAAATCTGAGTTGGATACAATTTGTTACACATTCCAAGAAATGTCCTTATAATGTTGTTATTTATTATAGTGCTATTATTTATTAATGTAAAAATCATTGTACTTGTTTTATAAATTTTTGACATGACTCCTGTACATAAACCAAATGGATTGCAAACGTATGTCATGAGATGAATAAAACACAATTCAGTTCCAATTTTATTATAAAATTGCTTTTGTAGCCAACAACATTAGTGCATAATTCATCTCTATCCATCTCCTTGGTAGTGAGCTTGTCACAATGCTGATGGTGTACACAATTTTCACTGCCAGTATCTGACCAACAAGTGATGGGGAATTTCTGGAAACAGGTTCCTGATCTCTGGTCTTGCCAGTGTACTGTATGCAAGTACTGATATTTTGTCACTAAACATTTGAAACACATGTTGATGAGCTGCAAGCAAACAACAACATAAATCAGTAAACAGAAATCTTAAAATCTTTGAAATAATTTTCCAGAAAACTATGACATCTGTATTACAGAAATACATGTTTTGTTCAGTAATTCCACTTTATTAAGGAAACACCTTTGTAACCAATACTGTTGATGCGCACTTCAGCAGTGGCACTTGAGCCACTAGTAAACTCATACAATACTAAGGTGAATGACAGTTTCACTGCTTGGATATGAACAGGAAGTGGAGGGAAGGTTGTGGAAACAAGCTGCTGATCTCCAGCTTTGCCAGTTTATTATCTGCAAGTACTCATAATCCATCACTGAATATTTGGTTCATCTGTTAATTTGCTGCATGAGAACAACAAAAATCAGTTGACAGAAACCATAAAAACTTTCATAAACTAATTCTTCATGTTTCCTTACATAGATCCATTTAATTAAAAATCTGCCTTCAAAGTCAACACCACTAATGTATGCTTCATCTGTGGCACTCAACTCAAGTGGTAAACTCATCACAGTGATAATGGTGCATTATATTTACATTGTTGATATCTGATTGCCAAGGGGAGGCAAAGTAGTTGAAACAAGCTGCTGAACACAAGTCTTGTCAGTTTACTATCTGCATGTATTTATTTTCTGTCCCTAAATGTTTGCTATACCTGTTAGTGTGCTGCAAGCAAACAAAAAAATTAATGAATACAAACTTCAAAAACTTTTATAAACTAATTCTCCAGTAAGCTACAAAATATGTGTTAAAGAAATATCTGCTTTAGCAAGTAGTCACAAAGCCACCTCCATAATAGCCAACACAGCTAATATATGTTTCATCTGTGCCACTTGACTCAGTTATAAACTCATCACAATACTGATGGGTGATGAAATTTTCACTGCCAGTATCTGACAGACAAAGGGAAGGAAAGTTGTAGAAACAAATTGCTGATCTCCAATCTTGCCAGCTTAGGATCTGCAAGTATTGATATTCTATCACTAAAATTTGGAACACTTGTTACGTGATGCAAGCAACCAACAACAAAAATAATTTATCACGAACCAAATCTCCAGTCAACTATGGTAGGAAATATAAATGTCTTCGTAGCAAACACCACTAATGCATTTTCCAGCTATGATAGTTGACAAATTGTTAAACTCTTCAGAATACTGAAGGTGGATAAAAATTTGCTGCTTGTATCTGACGCTAGTGGAGAGGAGTTTGTGGGAATGATTGCTGATCTTCAATCTTGCCAGTTTACTATCTACAGGTATTTCTATTCTAGCATTAAACATTTTGAACACCTATTAGCATGCTGAAATCAAACAATAAAGATCAATTAATAGTTACAGTAACCTTTACACAGTTGCACTTTGTACTGAATTGTATTTTTTATTGGTCCTGTTGTCTACATAGCAGCTTATGCATAAGACATTGGAAAAGTCAAGTTATAAATATATAGGCTGAAAGTCATTTCAAGGCATACATATTTCAGGTTACAATAATACACTTTACGCGTATTTATATAATACGTTTCATAAATTTAAATATTCTTCAATGGAGTAAAAGCAGTGATGCTGTAAATATGACTTTAAAGATTTTCCAAATGTACTGACCTCAGCAATAGCTTTCATGTTTTCAGGAAGTTTGTTATAAAGCTTAACTCCCATGTGAAAAGTACCTTTCTGGCACAGTGCTGTGCTGATTTGAGTCATATGTAAGTTTCTGTTTGTCTGGGAAAGTGATCATGTATATCACAGTTTTTTGCAGTCTCCAGTGCTTGCCTATTACATTTCATTTAAAGAACAAAAGGGTTTCCATAATGTATACACATGGTGATGGAGGAATACCAGATTTCTTGAACAGGGGGTTTACAAGAGTCTCTAGGCTTGCACCCAAACAAGACTCTAATGGCTATTTTTGTAGTTTAAAAGTGCTATTAGCTGTTTTAGAGTTTCCCCAGAAGGTGACTCCATATCTAAGATGAGAATGAAAGTAGGAATTCAATATTGTTTTCTCACTATGGTATGATTTCAATGAACAAAGAAGGTAACATGCATTGCTCAGTTCTGCATTGAGATATTCAATATGTTTATTCCATCTGATGTTGCTCTGCTGCCAAAGTCCTGAGAATTTGGTTTCAGTATTGTTACCAACTAGTTCGTCATTGATAGAGACTGATGGGATGAACATGTACTTGTTAGGAACATTGTGGAATTTTAGAGCAATGGTTTTCTTACTGTTAATTACAAGCTGATTACTCTGTGCCCAGCTGCTAAGTTGTTTCATGACCGTGTTTACTGTCTGCTGTAACTGTTCATTGTCATCTCCTTTTAGTAGAATCATGGTGTCATCTGCAAATATGTCTGTTTTGTGCATCAACATTTAAGCATAGATCATTTATGTAC
Source organism: Schistocerca americana (assembly GCF_021461395.2). Classification (NCBI taxonomy): domain Eukaryota; kingdom Metazoa; phylum Arthropoda; class Insecta; order Orthoptera; family Acrididae; genus Schistocerca; species Schistocerca americana. Next base: position 195,304,037 of record NC_060119.1, read on the forward strand.
AGAAGTAACAGAAGGGGGTCCCATTACTGATCCTTGGGGTACACCACATTTAATTTGTTTATAGTCAGTTCAATATTTGTGTGCTTGATGCACACTGCCTGCTTACAATTAGTCAGGAAGGAACTGATCCACTTGTTGGACAGACCTCGAATACTGTATCGTTCAAGCTTTGATAGCATAATTTTATCGTCCACCATGTCAAAAGCTTTTGACAAGTCAATAAATACTCCTATTGTTTCCTGTTTTTTGTCCATCAGGTTTAGGATGGAATTGATGCACTCATAGACAGCAGTTGTCATTGACTTCTTATTTCTGAATCTATGTTATTCATTACATAGGATGCTGTTTTTATTTACAAATTTTGTAAGTTTCTCATACATAACTTTTTCCAGTATTTTAGAGATGCAGGAGGAAATTGTGATAGGTCTGTAGTTATTTACATTGTCTTTATCCCATTTTTATATAGAAGAATAACTTTTGATGTTTTCAACACATCGGGGAAAGTGCCTGCCTGAAGTGAGCAGTCACATAAGTGTGTGAGTACTTCAGTTAAGTTTGATGCACTCTTCTTTAACATACTTGCAGGTATACCATCAATACCTGCCGATTTGAAATTTTTTAGTCCTTTTATTGCTTTAGCTATGTCATCTTGTGAAACAGAACTGGTGTACATTGATCCTCTACATGCACTTATTTTATATTCATTTGCCTGGGTGCTCTTAAAGTCTGATTGTAACATATTATCAGCAACACCTGTGAAAAAGTTGTTAAATGTGTTGGCTACTTGTAAGGGGTTTGTTACTTTTTTTATTTTTATGTGATAGTGTTATATTTTTTCAAAATGTTACTAGCTATGAGGGTTTTTTTTTAACACACACTAAACAAAAGTAGCTGTAATGACATAGATGTGCAGCATATATATAATGTAGGTGTATTTACTGAATAAATCGCTCTTCACAAAGTTACATTACCATATCTGAGTGTATATTTTTGGATCAACAAAGTATTAGATTACTGTCTTTAAACACACACAATGTTTTGCATGACTTTCTGTGAAATTATTTATTTCTGGTATTCTTAGTTCTGTACCACAGATTTAAGTCATTACATGTATTGCTAAACATTTCTTCTCTGAACACATGCAAAAGATATATGACTTTAGTCACTAACACTGGCTACAACAGGTGTGTTATTATAACTCTTTTCACATACATTACTCATGTGGTTTAAACAAACAGCTTTCAGATGTTGGGCACAATGTGATTTAACTTTCATTTCTGTACACTGAGGACAAACTACACAGTGTGTGGACTTATAATTTCCTTTGTTTAGGAGGTGCGATGTTCTTGCCATCTTAAGAGTCCCACCACTTCAGCAGGTTTCTGTCTAACATATTAAACCATGAAGTGAGTGGCAACTCTCTTGCACACTATCAGGTTTACTAACACTTTTCTCACTTCACATAAAAACACTCTTCAGAAAATCCTCTCATTGGTGTTAACTGCACCTATGATGGAGGCATTAATGCCAGCAATGTCAATCATTTGAAAAACAAAGACAGTGGCCAGTGTCTGCATCTCCCTGGGGCTGATTAAGTAGAACACATTTGATTTATTGCGTATATTCCTGTTTTTGTCTCACTGTACATCATTAAAATTTCTAGTTTCTTTTCGTCCACATCATCAGAATCAATGACATCATCATGATGCATTAGTGATAGAAGGATAAAGTTCTTTCCATTTTTTGGAACATAGGAAAATGTGGTACAATCCTTTCTGAATCCTAAAAGCTGCTTTTTAGATCACAACATCTTGTGCAAACCAATTCTTGAGGTAGCTCCCTCTTATTCTTTCTAAGATTTCCTACTACTGTCAGTTTCCTCTTCAGGAGTTCTTCCACTAGTGGGATGGAACAAAACCAGTTGTCAAGTGTCACATTTCTCCCTGTTCCTTCCCAACTTAGGTCTCCATGCCCAAAGGATACCACATGTTTGCATCCTGCAAAATGAAACTCTTCAATCCATATTTTGCTGGCTTTCTTGGTACATGCAGTGTTTACCTCTAAATGCAATCTGTTTCTCATCCACTGTCATATACTCAGACACAGCATAATTGTTGTCACAGTTGGACAGAAATAATTAAAACAATCCAAGCTCTCTATGCTGTGGCCTGTTTTGAATAAAGTTAACAGAAACCATAAAATTGTTATGAATTAATTCTTCAGTAAAATAACAACTATACAGGGTGAATCACTTAAAACTTGCACCACAGCTATTGCAGAAACTGAAAGTGCTATTGATGTGTGGTTTTCTTAGAATGGATTCATAGTCAGGGGCTTATATGGTTAACCAATAAACAGATTGTAATAATACTTAGTGATTTTTTTGCAAACATACACTTTTAAAAAGGAACAATATGCATTGATATTAACTAACTAAAAGTATGTAAATTAGAGTATCAGTGGTGGTTGTTGCACAATTCTAGTGCGAGACATTTATGGGACATAATGTTTTATAAAGTTCCTACACTGACACTTGTACAATACCTGTTGGTAGCACATAATAAAGAACAACAGAAGTGCATACACTAGGTATGTGGATTCTGAGCAATAGTGAGAGAACTGGCCATGACAGGTTATGTTCAAAATGACCGTCAGCAGCAGCAACACACACTACCAGTCTGGTATGGAACAACTGCTGCACACTTGTTAGCATTTCAGAGGAGATGTCCAGATAGGTTGCAGTAATATGTGTTGTCATGATGGTGTATCATTGGGTCTAGTTGGTACATCCTTGGGAACAGTGTTTTTCACCTTACCCTTCACAAAATTGTCTACAGGCATCAAATCCAGGGAAAGGACTGTCCAAGATACAGGTCTTCTATGCCCAGTCAAATGATTTGGAAACAATTCATGAAGATATGCTCTAGTACTTTGTGCACTACAGGCAACATAGCCATTATTTTGCTGCCACAGGTTCTTCCTGGTCTGTTGAGGAACGTCATCTAACATCTATGGAATATGGTCTTGTTACAAGGCTGTGATACTTATCCACATTCAATGATCTGTCTATGAAACATGGGATTATTCCACACCACACATTTACGCTCCACGAAGACTGATGTTCCACTTGATGAAGCCAACAGAGATTGGCAACAGACCAATAGTGCATGTTCCAATGGTTTACTTGGCCACAACTGGTAGATGTGGCTTCATCACTAAACAAGATACATAACACATCTGGCGTATCCTGTCTTAGTGATCATATACAGAAGTGAACATGATTATGTAAACCATTTCGATGCAGCACTTGGTGGAGAGGGATGTGATAGGGTTGCAACCTATGTCAGAAGAGAATGTAAAGGACACTTGCCTGACACACACCACTTGCAGTTGCATGGGAGGTAGCATGCAGATGAAATTCAACAGCAGCGAGAGCATTAATTTCCCCCTCTTCTGTCGTCTCGCTTTCTTCTGTTGCATTGTGTAGGTGTTACACTACCTTTTATGTCTGCCTGGAGTGGCAAACATGAGTTGGAATTGATAGGAGGGCATGACTGGGGTGTGATGCAAGATCTGATGACCAAGAAAAGATTAGTCTCAAAGTAAGGTGCCAGCGATCAGGAAGATTACTTATCTTTATTCTCCACACTGAAGCAGGCACGGTCTATTGCTCTCATAGCAAGTAGCTACATAATTAAAGTTCACAATACAATTCACAAATCCACAGTGCAATCCAAATCGTAACTAAGTTCTAAGCCCAAGGCTGTCATATAAGATCTACACAATAACACTTCGACATTAACACAGCTAGTGAGCAAGAACGAGTGGCCCTGGCGTCAGGTCTGTGCTCCCATTAATCTTGTGGCCATAGAGGCAGCTGCAGGCATGAACTACTGAATGGCGTGACGTCTTCAGCTGGAGATAACGCCATGAACCTCCAGTGGCCGTGAAGCTAAGGCTGACCAATGTACTTGTGTGGCCAGGCTGAGCGATGGCTGAGCTCGCATGATTTGGTTAGGTCTGTGGACATAGCACTACCACTTTCATATAACTGGTTGAAGAGGTTGATAAATAATTTCTGAGGTGATTGATGTCTATTAGGATGTCTTGTCCCACACATTGTACAAGAACAAACTACGGTACATTCTTCCTGCACTGGTAAATCTCATCATCCACTTGCAACCTGCCTGGACTGTCACACACTATGTGACTAGCACCTTCTAATGCACTCAAGGAACATACAAGCACACTGTAAGCAAACATTACGCCATTGTACTTACCAAGTACAAAGGTGGCATGACACAAACAAGTGTTACTGTGGACACTTTAAAAAATAATTCATTAATGACTGACACTAGACACTAGAATCCTGCAACAAACACCACTGATATTCTAATTTATCTTACTTTTAGTTTGTTAATGTCCATAGGCAATGTTCCACTTTAAAAAGTATATGTTTGCACAAAAAGTACACTTCCTAAGTGGTATTACAACATTTTTATTGGCTTCCAATATGAGGCCCAGACAACTCATCCATTTTGTGAAATCTGCACATCAATAGTACTTCTCACTTCCACAGCATATGCAATGCACATTTTAGTGATTTACCATGCATAATATAGAAACATGTTTCTTTCAGTAATTTCACTTTATTAAAAAACTGCCTTCAAAACCAGTGCCACTAAAGCATGCTGCTTCTGTGGCACTTGACTCAATGATAAAAATAAGGCACTTGGTGCTAGATAATGGTAAGCCAAATTAAGTATATTTCATGGGATAGACATTTTAAAGTTCAAAAAATTCCATAAATCAGGTGATGGACATAAGACACAGGTTTATTGTATTATAAGATACTACATACATTAAGGTATTCTCCTTATATGAAACAGAACATTTTTAACTATTGCACTTAACAAAAAACAATGTTAAGCAGAGGTAATACAGGTAATGTTTTTGGCTTGTCATTGTATACTACTGAAGTTTCAGTGTCAACATTTGGCTTCACTGATCACAATTCCTGTCACTCTCAGCATAATTTAACACACTGCGATCAGTTAATTCTGGTTCATTAACCTGCTCTGTGGCTTGGTAGTGAGTCATGATAAATAATATCCATGATGGACTGCAAGTGTTTAGGGAAGCAGATACATGATGTCAGACTGTTTCTTATGCTGTATGGGAATAGGACTACAATATTTTGACGTTAAGGTCATAATGCAAGATGTTTGTGTTGGATGGCCATGCTTCTTGACATTAATTTCACAGAAGTCTCCATGAACAGTGTGCTTCAGGAATACTGAATCAGGATTTGTGGTCTAAAATTTGAATGGTATAGCTTCTCGCAAGTTTGTATGATGTCCATCTGTTGATTTATTTCTTTTTGTCATGTGCTGAGAAGGCACCTTGCTGAACTCTAGGAAATTATCTTGTTTCATAACTGTCACAACAAATTTAATTTCTACTCTGCTTTTCTTGACAATATCAACCCACTCAGTGGGCAAGAAATGTGGCTCACATGGTGCTTTTGGTATTTCTCCATGGATGCAAAATCCCTAATGGGAGTCATGTGTGACCAAGTATCAAAAAACCGCCTGGAGAAATTTAAATATACAGCTACATATCTCATCACTGTTACATAATGTGACATCCTTAGCTCACATGTATGTGTTTCTGATGCCTGTACCCCAATCGCAATACCCATGATGTACATTCATAGTTTTCACTTGTAGAAAGCTGGACAAGCAGTAAGTTTTGGAACAGGTAGGGCTTGCTGCAAGTCAACGGAGATGACCACAATACTGGAATTGGTTTTGGCAAGGTGATATCTAATGGCATAGTAGCCTGCATTGCCTCTGCTTTCTGGCGATGTAGTTCTCTTTTCTTCTGCAGGTCATTGACTTTTTGTTGCTCATTGGGTAGGTTGCAAGATTTAATCTCACTATCAAGCTTATGACATACTTTACAAGTGTCATAAAGTGGCATCCTGAAGCCTATGTTGTATTTGTGTATAGAATGTGCCTGTATTTACCTTCGGCGTAACAATGCAAATTTTGTTTTCCTCACAGTATAAATAACTGATTGCCTTCTTGCAGTCAAAATAAACTCCTGGGATTCTTGTGCCTGATGTGGTGACTTTGGTAAGTGTGTATTCCATGTATATGTTCATAAACATCTTCTATCTCTTCAGGTCGATATGTCTGTTGATTTTTATGGTACCCCTTTGATATTTCTTTACAAACTCTTTACCACTACCAGCTTGCTGTATTTTGTTTTGCACTCATCCTCTTAATTTACGCTGTCCATGAACGGAGAGGAATGCCTTCTTCCAGATGTTGATCACTTTGCCTTGAACCTTAATAGAATACATAGTACTGATCTTTTGAGAGGACTGATCCTTTTTCCTTTTTTTTGGGTAAGAGTGTTTTGAAGGTGCTGTTGAGATACATGGAAAATTTAGTAGTTTTGTGCATCAAAATTCCCTGAATCCCAGAAGACAAGGAATATTATGGAAGCTGCTTCTCCTATCTTCATCATGCATTTCTGGCAGCAGTCACATGGAGGTTCCATTTCTCTGGCAGTTATTTTTCTGTTGGTTGCATCACTTTGTATGCTCTTTACCCTTAAAAATAAAAATGATGTCAATGTTACAACTTCCTTGTGAAGAAATTGTGTTACTTGCAGTAACATCAATATAATATTATTCTCTGCTGGCTCTCCAAAATGATGATGTTAATTACTGGTATTATCTAAGTAAAATTATATCATTTTCCTTATATTCCTTGATTCTGTTTAACAGCTATGTTGTAGTAGAAATTAGACTATACTGGCATTTACATTTAGCACTTTTACTTTACTCTGGTGGCTGGTGCTGCTATTGATGCCTTCCATCCTTAGCAGGGGAGATGGGTAACTAACTATAGGTGCGATGTGTCCCTCCTTATGGAAGACAAAAATAATGCAAAAATTACTAATAGCATGAACCTCTATATCTACACTGAACAATACTGCAAGTTAACAACTGTATAGTGGCAAGCGAGAATAACCTCTACAACAATAAAGAAATTTAACACCTATGTAATGACAACCACCAATAACCTCCATAGCAGGTACCTGGTGATGCGCATCACAAGTATGACAAGAATTTATGGTTATGGCCTCCATATGCATATCTTAGGAAGTATCCCATAATTCATGGTTTCAGTAATAATTTGTATTAAGAATGTTTTGCACTGTCACGATAAGCCACTTTGCCACATGATATAATGTGGCATGCAACTTAATTACAATTTGTGATGCTCACATCTGATGATGATGAGTATCATATTTATCTGGATGATAATCCACGTCTGAAGCATTGTCAGAGCATGAAGATTTACTCTCAAAACCATCTGTTTCCCTATACGTTCCACAATCCCTTTTTTCATCTGATCAAGTCACACTGTCTTCCTCTCCAAGTTGCTATCTTGGTAGAGAGCGGTGGGAGGAGATGGACATAGAAAATTGAAAGGAGGAAATTGGCAGAGAAAGGGAGCAGGAGGAGATAAAGAGGGAAGATGAGTAGAGGATGAGGCAAGAAGGTGATTGAGAGAGGGAGAGACAATGGGATCAGGAGGATATGCAGAGAGAGGGTAGCGGCAGTGGTGGGCACAGAGAGGGTGGCGGCGGTGGCGGTGGTGGGTACAGAGAGGGTGGCGGCAGTGGCGGTGGTGGATACAGAGAGGGGGGCGGCAGTGGCAGTGGTGGATACAGAGAGGGGGGCGGCAGTGGCAGTGGTGGGCACAGAGAGGGTGGCGGCAGTGGCGGTGGTGGGCACAGAGAGGGTGGCGGCAGTGGCGGTGGGCACAGAGAGGGTGGCGGCAGTGGTGGGCACAGAGAGGGTGGCGGCAGTGGTGGGCACAGAGAGGGTGGCGGCAGTGGTGGGCACAGAGAGGGTGGCGGCAGTGGTGGGCACAGAGAGGGTGGCGGCAGTGGTGGGCACAGAGAGGGTGGCGGCAGTGGTGGGCACAGAGAGGGTGGCGGCAGTGGTGGGCACAGAGAGGGTGGCGGCGGTGGCGGTGGTGGTGGGCACAGGGACGGTGGCGGCGGTGGCGGTGGTGGTGGGCACAGAGATGGAGGCAGTGGATGGTGGTGGGCAGAGAGAGTGAGGCGGCAGATGGTGGTGGGCAGAGAGAGGGAGGCGGCGGATGGTGGTGGGCAGAGAGAGAGGGACGGCGGCGGCGGTGGTCAGAGAGAGGGGGGGCGGCGGCGGCGGCGGTGGGCATGAGAGGGGGGCGGCGGCGGTGGGCAGAGAGAGAGGGGGGCGGCGGGGGTGGGCAGAGGGAGAGGGGGGCGGCGGGGGTGGGCAGAGAGAGAGGGGGGCGGCGGGAGTGGGCAGAGAGAGAGGGTGGCGGCGGGGGTGGGCAGAGAGAGAGGGTGGCGGCGGGAGTGGGCAGAGAGAGAGGGTGGCGGCGGGGGTGGGCAGAGAGAGAGGGTGGCGGCGGGGGTGGGCAGAGAGAGAGGGTGGCGGCGGGAGTGGGCAGAGAGAGAGGGTGGCGACGGGAGTGGGCAGAGAGAGAGGGTGGCGACGAGGGTGGGCAGAGAGAGAGGGTGGCGGCGGGGGTGGGCAGAGAGAGAGGGTGGCGATGGGGGTGGGCAGAGAGAGAGGGTGGCGACGGGGGTGGGCAGAGAGAGAGGGTGGCGACGGGGGTGGGCAGAGAGAGAGGGTGGCGACGGGGGTGGGCAGAGAGAGAGGGTGGCGACGGGGGTGGGCAGAGAGAGGGTGGCGACGGGGGTGGGCAGAGAGAGGGTGGCGACGGGGGTGGGCAGAGAGAGGGTGGCGACGGGGGTGGGCAGAGAGAGGGTGGCGACGGGGGTGGGCAGAGAGAGGGTGGCGGCGGGGGTGGGCAGAGAGAGGGTGGCGGCGGGGGTGGGCAGAGAGAGGGTGGCGACGGGGGTGGGCAGAGAGAGGGTGGCGACGGGGGTGGGCAGAGAGAGGGTGGCGACGGGGGTGGGCAGAGAGAGGGTGGCGACGGGGGTGGGCAGAGAGAGGGTGGCGACGGGGGTGGGCAGAGAGAGGGTGGCGACGGGGGTGGGCAGAGAGAGGGTGGCGACGGGGGTGGGCAGAGAGAGGGTGGCGACGGGGGTGGGCAGAGAGAGGGTGGCGACGGGGGTGGGCAGAGAGAGGGTGGCGACGGGGGTGGGCAGAGAGAGGGTGGCGACGGGGGTGGGCAGAGAGAGGGTGGCGACGGGGGTGGGCAGAGAGAGGGTGGCGACGGGGGTGGGCAGAGAGAGGGTGGCGACGGGGGTGGGCAGAGAGAGGGTGGCGACGGGGGTGGGCAGAGAGAGGGTGGCGACGGGGGTGGGCAGAGAGAGGGTGGCGACGGGGTTGGGCAGAGAGAGGGTGGCGACGGGGTTGGGCAGAGAGAGGGTGGCGATGGGGGTGGGCAGAGAGAAGGTGGCGATGGTGGTGGGAAGAGAGAAGGGGAGGAGGAGGTGATGAACAGAGGGACGGGGGGAAGGGTGGAAACTGGACAGTGACACTGGGAGGGGGAGATGGACAGGGACAGGGGAGAGAAGGCAATCAGAATGTATCCTATGCCCATGCTTTCCCTTTACTTTTTTTCCATTGAAGCAGTCTGAGCCACAGCAAAGTGTGGCTGGGTCCAGCTAGTACATCAGTAGCAATCTTAAATATATAAAGGACTAATTCTCTGGTAAACTTACTTAATATACAGTACAGAAGCATTTGTTTTCTTAAACAGTTACATTTTATTAAAAATTCACCTCCCTAGTCAGCACCACTAATGCGTGCTATTTCTGTGGCACTTGACTCAGATCTAAGCTTGTCACAATCTTTATGGTGGATGAAACTATAACTGTCATTACATCATTATGTTATTGGCAACAGGGTAGGGGGAGGGGGAGGGGGCTGTGGAACACATCTGATCAGTTTACTATCTGCAAGTGCATGTATTCTGACACTAAAAATTTGAAAAACATGTTAGTGTGCTGAAAAAAAATCAAAGTCGAAAATAAATAAATAGGAATCTTAAATATTTAATTGACTAACTCTCCAGTAAACGTACCAGTTGGAATTATTGTTATCTGTATGTGTTTTTCAGGAATTATGAACAGCTCCTGTTGAAGGAGTAAAAATTAATCGAGAACCAGATAATATTTTGCTCCAACAATGGGAGAGACATCCTGCCATTGTTCAAGAATATGCTTGTCCAGTTGTGCCTGATTTTGAAGCTGTTATGATATGTTGAGAGTTGCCCAGAAATAATTGGCTGAACTGTATACAACTATGGTATTTCAGATGCTACCTGCATCCCAACAGTTATGACTCATTCGCCCATGATAGTGTTGAGTCCCTGTTAATGTCATAATTCCAGATTGGTTAGTACTTAGAATTTCAGCTGCTGAATAATTAGGAATGATAGTGTCTGTTAATTTAATATCAAGTGCAGTCACAGACTTCTATCTCCCTTCTTGCTACTGAGCATGTTCGTTTGTTACAAACTGCATATCTCTGCAATTTAATTTGCACTCTTGTGAACTGCCTTAGAATTCCACACCCAGGTAGATCCGGCTTTGAAATCTGATAGTCCAAGCAGTCTAGCTTTTGTGCATGCCTTCCAACTTTTATCAACATCATACACAGCAATGGAATCAACCTTCGGCTTCTGAAAGGTGGATCTGGCGTACTCCAATATAATCTTGAGTTTAACATGTTCTCTTCCATGCTGTTCATAATATCTCAGATAATGAGGTAAACAGTTCCTGTCCTTGACCCTTTGGAAGTGATGCATAACTGTTTTCAATGACCAGCCTTTTAGTTTTTGTTACAATTATCTTCTTGACAAAACTGAAAAGAACACAGTTTTAAACTCCATCATTTGTAAAATGCTCATAAATTAGTTTGACATTAGTAATATTCATGGAAGGCATTTACACCAGTTCTTCATTCTCCAGGACTTCAGTTACAATGGCATCTTCACAGTTCATGAAGAAACTGAAGACATTCAGTCTGGTGTAAAACCTCTAACACCTTCTCTGTATCAGTTGTCATTGTGAATGATACAAAAACAAATACAAAATGTCCACTTACAGTTTACTACATCACTTACACAAAAATACTAGTGTGTCAGGATGTACTTCTCTTGCACTGTTGCTGAATGCATGGATTATCTACATCCCAAGTAAATTGAATACTATGGTGATGGAGTATGGAAATTTCAATGCCAATATTTCATCCTCAAGGGGAGGACAAGTTTGGGAGACAAGTTTCTGATCTCCAGTCCTAACAATTTACCATCTGAAATTAGTTGTGTTCTGTCCCTATAGTTTTGAAACACAATGTACAAGTTCTGCATGGGGAATGAGATTAAAAATAAATGAATAGCAATCTAAAAACCCTTACAAGAACTAATCCTCTAGTAAATTTACAAAATATATGTTACAGAAAAATGTGTTTTCTTAAGTAGTCCCACTATACTTAAAAATATGCCTTTTTGCCAACACCATCAATGCATGATTTTTCAGTAGCACTGTACTAGGAAGTAAGCTTGTTACAAATCTAATAGTGGATGAAAATTTCACTGCCAGTACTTGAATGGCAAGGGGAGGAGAGGTGGTGGGGAATATCTGCCAATCTCTTTTTATCAGTTTAATATCTGAAAGTACTAATACTCTGTCCCTGAAATTTTGGAACTTGCTGCACATGTTGTGAGGCAACAAGATGAAAAATAAATATAGTAGTAGTAGTACTAGTAGTAGTAGTAGTAGTAGGCTTCTATGAGACTTGAAGCTCCCATGCTGATCTCACATGATTCCTCCAAGACGCTCCTGTCTTCTGCTGCCTCTTGACAGTAAAAAAAATGGTAATTGTAATATCTTTGAATGTTGTTCAGCTTCAGGTGCAGCAGACTCAGTGTCTTCAGCTTAATGTTCAACAGATAACCATGTTACTGGCACATCAAGCACCTCCACAATTGGTTGCTGCTCCCAAGTTTTGAGGCATATGACATTAAAGGCATATTTGTAAAAAAATCAATTTTCGTCTTTTGAAAATTGAATGTAACTGGGTAAATAAAAAGTCTATTCATCACATAGTAGCAACAGAACACTCAAATATGAAGGGTAAGGAAGCTGCTTCTTCAGACAGAAGGCTTGAAGAGGAATGATTGGAGATGAAAAAAATACTGGTGAAGTTTAGGAAATGGTAGAGTTTGGAAAATTTGCCCAAAACACACAGTCAGGGAAGACTTACCAGATAGTGTGAGAAGGAAAGACTGATTGCTGGATACTGCACTAGATGATATTTGAAAAGCTGAGAGCGTAGCAGCAGAAGATAGTGTAGTATGCAAGATAGAGAAGAAAGCTAAGTGTACTGTAGGAAAAAGCGGTGGGTAGGAAAATTAAATACCTTAGAAAATAAAAGACATAGTGGACTAAAACAGAGTGAAGAAAGAAACAGTTAATGAGAAGGAAAGATGAGATTAAAGAAATTAATGCAAATTAAGATCAGATAGGTGGCAAGAATCAAGGGCATATTGTGATGCCAGTTCCCATCTTTCGAGTTCTGAGAAGCTAGTGTCTTGATGTGGAACACAGATGGCACATTTGGTGAAACAGGCATCAAGGTCATGACTGTCTGGTTGTAGAGCATGCTGCATAACAGAATACTGTGTATTGCCAGAACACCCTCCAAACATGAATATTGATGGTAGTCATGCCAAGGCAGGGAGGCAGAATAGTGTTTATGTAACAGGTCATTTCACAGGTGGTGTTGTAATGCCAAGTCTCACACGTGGAGTTCTGAGAAGCTATTGTGGGGGGGGGGGGGGGGGGAGTATTCAGATGGTACAGGTGGTGAAACAGGCTCTGAGATCACAACTGTCTTCTTCTAGAGCATGCTCTGCGGCAGGATATTGTTCGTTGCAAGTGTACACCCTTTGTCGGAACCATAGGATCTGACCAAGATACCTGTCTCGAGCTGGTTTTGGCAGATTTACAGAAGAGTGATAGTGATGATGAATCAATTGTAGGAAATGAGGATGACAGTGATGCTGATGGAGGTATGATAGAGGAAGATATACAGGTTGGAATGAAGTGGATATGAGTGACTGCGAAGATGATGATAATAGTATTCAGGTAACAAGTGCATCTACTTTTGTGTCTAGAAGTGGACAGATAACATATAACACAGTACCACCTGATGTGTACAAGCAGATTTCAAGGAATGTAATACACAAAACTGTGCATATTCCACGTCACCTTAGACCACAATTACAGACAAGGGCAGATTGTTTCAGACTTTACCACAAATCACATGCAGAGTGTAATAGTAATGTATACCAATAATCATACAAGAGATGATAAAATTCTGTAACCAACTCTTAAATGCTGGATTGAACTTGATTCTGCAAAGCTGTAGGCATTTTTTGGTCTACTAATAATGCTGGCTTGCATAAGGCTCATGGGAAGCATTTAAGTGAATTTTGGTCAGAAGACTATGGCTTACCTATTCTTCGAGCCACGATGAGCTTTTCAAGATTCTGTGATATTTTAACATGGATCTGGTTTGATGATAAACTCATAGGGGAAGAAAGAAAATCTGCTTCTGGGTCAAAAGCTCAACCTATAAGGGCTATGTTTGCAATGTTCGTTGATACACGCATTTTGTCTTATGTCCCTGGACCTTGTATTACAGTTGATGAGCATCTGTAAACTTTCAAGGGATGTTATCCATTCATGGTGTACATTCCTTCAAAACCTGGAAAGGGTGGGATGAAAGTGTGGGCTGCTGTAGATTGTGAGACCAATTATGCCATAAATGTACAAGTGTGTGTGGGGAAATCTGCTGAAGGAAGGGAAATAAATCAAAGGAAATGAGTGGTACATGATTTACTTGATCAACTGAAAGGAAGTGGTAGTTATATTAGCACTGATAACTTTTCTGCAAGTCTTGATTTGACAGTAAAACTTCTTGCTAATAAATTGATGCTTCAGGCCAACTGAGAAGAGATACCAAAGGAGATGCTGCCATCAAAACAGAGGCATCCATTATTGACCACTGTTGAGCATGCAGAGAATACTGTTTTAGTTTTGTATGTTCCTACAGTTCCTACACAAAATAAATCAGTCATTTTGCTGTCTACTCTACACCAAAAACTTAATGTAAGTGAGCATGAGCACAAAAAACCTGAAATAATAATGTTTTACAACTCAACAAAGTCAGGAGTTGATACAGTAGATAAGATGGCTAGATGCTACATTTTTTGATATATTAGATTTAGCTTCTCTCAATGTTTATGTTCTGTATTGTAAATTTTTACATGATATGAGAAGTAAAAATGTAAGAAGAGAATTCCTCTCAGAACTAGGAAAAGAACTACTCCAACCTCACACAGAATGATGATTCCTGTCACCCCAGTGCAGAACACAATGCATTTGTTCATCAGTAATATCTTCAGGCTTCAAGGATCTTCTAAAGGAAAACCAACATGATAACCAGGAAGCCAATGTTCCAAATCTGAAAAGAAAATGGTGTGATTCCTGCCCCAGGTCAAAGGACAAGAAAGTGAATCAACAATGTTTTGATGGGTGTCACAAGGTTGTCTGTAAACGACATGCTTCATAAGTGTGATGTGTAATGATTAATTGTCATATGACACGGAGAATGAGTAGGAGTGTATTTCTAACAAATATCCATGTAAGTGCTATTACACAGAATATTAATAAATTACTGTATTTTTACTCAGTGTGTGAGTTATGAATATTTTGTGCTAAAATTATTTTTTTTTTGGAACTACACAAACTAAACAAAATATGTTTTCATGATTCAAACAAATGTAGTAAATAATTACAACTTATATGCAACTTCCCCCCATGAACCATGGACCTTGCCTTTGGTGGGGAGGCTTGCGTGCCTCAGTGATACAGATAGCCGTACCGTAGGTGCAACCACAACAGAGGGGTATCTGTTGAGAGGCCAGACAAACGTGTGGTTCCTGAAGAAGGGCAGCAGCCTTTTCAGTAGTTACAAGGGCAACAGTCTGGATGATTGACTGATCTGGCCTTGTAAAAATAACCAAAACGGTCTTGCTGTGCTGGTACTGCAAACGGCAGAAAGCAAGGGGAAACTACGGCTGTAATTTTTCCCAAGGGCATGCAGTTTTACTGTATGATTAAATGATGATGGCGTCCTTTTGGGTAAAATATTCCAGAGGTAAAATAGTCCCCCATTCGGATCTCCGGGCGGGGACTACTCAAGAGGATGTCGTTATCAGGAGAAAGAAAACTGGCGTTCTACGGATTGGAGCGTGGAATGTCAGATCACTTAATCGGGCAGGTAGGTTAGAAAATTTAAAAAGGGAAATGGATAGGTTAAAGTTAGATATAGTGGGAATTAGTGAAATTTGGTGGCAGGAGGAACAAGACTTCTGGTCAGGTGACTACAGGGTTATAAACACAAAATCAAATAGGGGTAGTGCAGGAGTAGGTTTAATAATGAATAGGAAAATAGGAATGCGGGTAAGCTACTACAAACAGCATAGTGAACGCTTTATTGTGGCCAAGATAGATACGAAGCCCACACCTACTACAGTAGTACAAGTTTATATGCCAACTAGCTCTGGAGATGATGAAGAAATTGAAGAAATGTATGATGAAATAAAAGAAATTATTCAGATACTGAAGGGTGACGAAAATTTAATAGACATGGGTGACTGGAACTCGGTAGTAGGAAAAGGGAGAGAAGGAAACGTAGTAGGTGAAGGCTAAGAAATGAAAGAGGAAGCCGCCGGTAGAATTTTGCACAGAGCACAACTTAATCATAGCTAACACTTGGTTTAAGAACCATGAAAGAAGGTTGTATACATGGAAGAACCCTGGAGATACTAAAAGGTATCAGATAGATTATATAATGGTTAAGACAGAGATTTAGGGACCAGGTTTTAAATTGTAAGACATTTCCAGGGGCAGATGTGGACGCTATTGGTTATTGGTTATTGGTTATGAACTGTAGATTAAAACTGAAGAAACTGCAAAAAGGTGGGAATTTAAGGAGATGGGACCTGGATAAAATGAGAGAACCAGAGGTTGTACAGAGTTTCAGGGAGAGCATAAGGGAACAATTGACAGGAATGGGGGAAAGAAATACAGTACAAGAAGAATGGGTAGCTTTGAGGGATGAAGTAGTGAAGGCAGCAGAGGATCAAGTAGGTAAAAAGATGGGGGCTAGTAGAAATCCTTGGGTAACAGAAGAAATATTTAATTTAATTGATGAAAGGAGAAAATATAAAAATGCAGTAAATGAAGCAGGCAAACAGGAATACAAATGTCTCAAAAATGAGATCGGCAGGAAGTGCAAAATGGCTAAGCAGGCATGGCTAGAGGACAAATGTAAGGATGTAGAGGCTTATCCCACTAGGGGTAAGAGGGATACTGCCTACAGGAAAATTAAAGAAACCTTTGGAGATAAGAGAATCACTTCTATGAACATCAAGAGCTCAGATGGAAACCTGGTTCTAAGCAAAGAAGGGAAAGCAGAAAGGTGGAAGGAGTATATAGAGGGTCTATATAAGGGCGATGTACTTGAGGACATTATTATGGAAATGGAGGAGGATGTAGATGAAGATGAAATGGGAGATACGATACTGCGTGAAGAGTTTGACAGAGCACTAAAAGACCTGAGTCAAAACAAGGCCCCCGGAGTAGACAACATTCCATTGGAACTACTGACGGCCTTGGGAGAGCCAGTCCTGACAAAACTCTACCATCTGGTGAGCAAGATGTATGAAACAGGCGAAATACCCTCAGACTTCAAGAAGAATATAATAATTCCAATCCCAATGAAAGCAGGTTTTGACAGATGTGAAAATTACCGAACAATCAGTTTAATAAGCCACAGCTGCAAAATATTAACACAAATTCTTTACAGACGAATGGAAAAACTAGTAGAAGCCGACCTCGGGGAATATCAGTTTGGATTCCGTAGAAATACTGGAACACATGAGGCAATACTGACCTTACGACGTATGTTAGAAGAAAGATTAAGGAAAGGCAAACCTACATTTCTAGCATTTGTAGACTTGGAGAAAGCTTTTGACAATGTTGACCGGAATACTCTCTTTCAAATTCTAAAGGTGGCAGGGGTAAAATACAGGGAGCGGCAGGCTATTTACAATTTGTACAGAAACCAGACGGCAGTTACAAGAGTCGAGGAAAATGAAAGGGAAGCAGTTGTCGGGAAGGAAGTAAGACAGGGTTGTAGCCTCTCCCCGATGTTGTTCAATCTGTATATTTAGCAAGCAGCAAAGGAAACAAAAGACAAATTCGGAGTAGGTATTAAAATCGATGGAGAAGAAATAAAAACTTTGAGGTTCGCCGATGACATTGTAAGTCCTTCAGAGACAGCAAAGGACTTGGAAGAGCAGTTGAATGGAATGGATGGCGTCTTGAAAGGAGGATATAAGATGAACATCAACAAAAGCAAAGAGAGGATAATGGAATGTAGTAGAATTAAGTCGGGTGATGCTGAGGGAATTAGATTAGGAAATGAGACACTTAAAGTAGTAAAGGAGTTTTGCTATTTGGGTAGCAAAACAACTGATGTTGGTCGAAGTAGAGAGGATATAAAATGTAGACTGGCAATGGCAAGGAAAGCATTTCTGAAGAAGAGAAATTTGTTAACATCGAGTATAGATTTAAGTGTCAGGAAGTCATTTCTGAAAGTATTTGTATGGAGTGTAACCATGTATGAAAGTGAAACATGGACGAAAAATAGTTTGGACAAGAAGAGAATAGAAGATTTTTAAATATGGTGCTACAGAAGAATGCTGAAGATTAGATGGGTAGATCACATAACTAATGAGGAAGTATTGAATAGGATTGGGGAGAAGAGAAGTTTGTGACACAACTTGACCAGAAGAAGGGATCAGTTGGTAGGATATGTTCTGAGGCATCAAGGGATCACCAATCCAGTATTAGAGGGCAGCGTGGAGGGTAAAAATCTCATGTGATACATGAAATGTACTTTATAATAAGGTGAAGTAGTCATACTGTCAGTGTTTTTCAAATCATGACAGAAAAGTCTGTCCTTGATATGGTGCACAGTGACTCAAGTATGGTAAACCAGTTCTCTTCAGACAGTCTGTTCACAAGGCAGCCAGGGCAGACATCATTCTGCTGCATGGTTTCTGCATAGCTTTCAGTAAGTGAATGTTATGTCAGCAATGCCTTACAGCCAATACCAATGAAAGTATGCATTGGCTGTAGCCCACAGAGAGAAGAAAAAACGTTTTGTACTATTAAATGTGGCTCAAAAGATGACTACATTTTAGTCAGACACAGTTGAATCTGTATCCCTCATCAACAAAGACAACTATGAAAAAATTAGAAACCATCACCCTATTTTTGTTTTGTCTGCATATAACACATATGAAATACCAGTATTTGACATGTGGAGTTTGTCAGCAACTTTTCATGATGTTATAAACAGCACTTATGTACAAGTACTAGGTTCTGGAAACAGTACAAACATTATTGGTTGAGATTTGTTTGGTTTGTTTAACTTGTTCATAAATGACAGTGTGTTGCAAATAGTTGTTTCAGTGCCTTAGCTAATGTTTCTCACTTGCACAATAAGTACAGTGAATTTTCTGAACAATGATTAGAAAAGCCTGAAGACTTAAGTGCATGTTAATGTTAAACACAAATGCACAACCATGATTTCATCGCGTTTAGCCTGTCCCATATGCTATAAGTGAGCAGGTTGGTCAGGAACTTCAATGATGGAAAGACAGTGGGCTGACACAACCAATTTCTGCTAACCAGTTGGCATCCCCTTGGTCATATAACAAAAAAATCATCAGGAGTTTGATATTTTTGTGTTTATTTCAATACAACCCACAAACTGTCATTAATTCATTTGCTCTCTGAGAATGAGAGGAAGTAATGGAGGGATTGGGACTGGGCAGATTCTATCCCAAGATTGAGTTATGTGAAGCACACTTACACTTACTGCTGGAAGAGCATTCCAAGGTGTATTTTGTGGTCAACTTTCACCTGGGTTTGTTCAAGTTTCAGAAATGCTTCAACTCCTGCTATTTTTCAATGGTTCCTGGAAAAATTAACAGCAAAAGTCTCTTCATGTAAAACTATGTGGATGATGTTGTTGTACAAGGTGTACACCTAATGAACATTGGCAAATTTAGAATGTTTGTTTAAAGTTCTTACTGCAGCTGTCTTCAAGTGTAACAAGGAAAAGTGCTGTTTCTTCCACAGAGAACTTTAATATTAGAACATCTCATAAATGTGCAGCATATTCATCCTGTTTATTCAGATTTGCCTGTGATTAAAGATCTTCTGGTATTCTGTAACATCAAGGAGATACAGGTCATTGTGGGTAATTTCACATATTACAGTAAGTATATTGCAAATGCTGTGCACACTACTGCTTCACTGAACTGGCTGTGCCAGTAAGGTGTTCTTTTTATGTGATCCCAAGAATGTTAGGATGCATCTGAGATGTTAAAAGACACACTGTTAACCCTTTAACTGTTCTGGATGTGTTAATGTGCATGCCTTTGTACCTGTCTCTTTGTGCTCTGAATGTGTTTATGCACGCCACCAGTCCTTCTACCTGGTACTCTGAACGTGTCTACACGTAGACACGTTCAGAGTACCAGGTAGAAGGACTGGTGGCACACAAAAAAATGGTTCAAATGGCTCTGAGCACTATGGGACTTAGCAGCTGTGGTCATCAGTCCCCTAGAACTTAGAACTACTTAAACCTAACTAACCTAAGGACATCACACACATCCATGCCTGAGGCAGGATTCGAACCTGTGACCGTAGCAGTTGCACGGTTCCGGACTGCACGCCTAGAACCGCGAGACCACCGCGGCCGGCCGGTGGCACACATTACCACTTTCAGAGCACATAGAGACATGTACAAAGGTGCACGCATCAACATGTTCAGAGCAGTTAAAAGGTTAAGTTGTCACTGTCTGATGCATTTTGATCCAGCTAATCCTGTTGCGTTAGCTGTGGATTTATCTTATAACTTAACTGAAGCTGTGTTCTCTCATAGAACTGGTTCATATAATAAGCCCATTGCTTTTGCCTCAAAAGCTCTCAAGAGAAAGCACTGAAATTACAGTCAACTTGAAAAAGATGTGGTCATCATTATACACAGTGTCATTAAGTTGCACCAGTATTTGTACAGTTGGAGGATCTAGTTGATTACATATCCTCAGCCTTTAATCATGTTGCTTAATTCTTCCAGGCATGTCCCACTGTGGACAGTGCATAAATTGCTCTGTTGTAGTATAATTATCAGCATGAGTTGTGGTACAGGCTGTGATGACCTCAACCCACAGGAAAAATAATTATCAAAATCTGAACTGTGAAGTCATCCAAAATTCTAGTTGGAAAACCACACTCTTTGTTATACTTTTCAATTGGTCACGATCCCACATTGTTTATGAACTGAAAACTCTAATATTCACGAGAAACTGCTCTGAAATTAACATGAACCAACAAAATTGTGTATATATTCTCTGAAACTTCAAAGGAATTAGAAAAAGCGACAAAATTTCGTTTATCACACAGAATAATGTTAACAATCGCATGAACACTGGGGGGTTTCACCATACATCTACCCACTTTTGAGTATAACCAGTGTCTCTTAATACTACGACTCATAGCAATACAATATCAATAAACTTTTATTACTGGGTAAAGAGTCACTACGTGATTTGACAGCTGACATTTATAATTCCCGCTCACGTCAGGAAAAGCACCAATGCTGGAATAGCAGCTTTTACATTATTGGTCAGAACGCAAGCAATAATGGCAGTCGCCATAATTTTCGCGTGAAGCCATATTTCGCGACAAAATACTCTTATTAGTTATGAAACTTCCTGGCAGATTAAAACTGTGTGCCCGACCGAGACTCGAACTCAGGACCGAGTTCGAGTCTCGGTCGGGCACACAGTTTTAATCTGCCAGGAAGTTTCATATCAGCGCACACTCCACTGCAGAGTGAAAATCTCATTCTGGTAACATCCCCCAGGCTGTGGCTAAGCCATGTCTCCGCAATATCCTTTCTTTTAGGAGTGCTAGTTCTGCAAGGTTTGCAGGAGAGCTTCTGTAAAGTTTGGAAGGTGGGAGACGAGATACTGGCAGAAGTAAAGCTGTGAGTACCGGGCGTGAGTCGTGCTTCGGTAGCTCAGTTGGTAGAGCACTTGCCCGCGAAAGGCAAAGGTCCCGAGTTAGAGTCTCGGTCGGGCACACAGTTTTAATCTGCCAGGAAGTTTCATATCAGCGCACACTCCGCTGCAGAGTGAAAATCTCATTCTCTTATTAGTTACTGTCATATATCTAGTCTCATAACAATACATAAAACTACATAAAATAACTACAATAATTTTGACATGTAAGGAGAATTAGTCCTAATGAGAGGAAGAAGTTTGTATTTACCGGTGTTTCAACAATGACTACCAGGCAACTTTTAATTCACTGATTGTAATTTTATTATCGTTAGCAGAAAGCAAACAAACTAAACAAAGAATTTAATTAAACAGAGTCTGTAATTCTTATACTTTTAATAGAGAAAGAAAGTTTCTAGGTCAGGGGATAGTGTTCAGCGAAATCCCTTAACTTTTTGTTGCATACGAAGCGTTGTGTTAGGCAGCACGATGTCGGCGGGGTACGATGATGAGAGCAGGATACAGGTAATTCCGCTGGTTAATCTTCTCCAGCGAAACGCAAATAAAGTTCCGGCACAGCTGTATCATTAACCCCGTGGTGATTAACAAACCACAAGACGCCAGTATACGAACGTTGTTGACATGTCCTCTCTTTCAAAGTACATGATGTAGACATTGCTCGTTTTTACACTTTATGCACTGTCCGTGACGCTATCGTCCATAATTACATGGTTTGTCACATTCATATAGTCTTAACCACAAATAAACAGTTCATACAACTGTTCATGTATGTGAAGCACACCGTAAACAATGTCCACTCTGTTCTCGCATTTCAAACTTCGACAACGTCACTGAAAGCCATTAATATTGCACAGTTAATTAATCTTCACTTTCATGGCTTGATAGAATGTGATATACAACAGTTCCACCACCCAAAACCAATACCAGCAAAGTTCATTCGAATAAAGGCACAGTTCGTGTCGGCCACAACAAAGTAATGTTAGCGGCACTTTCACAGTCCGGTTTATTTGCTCTTAAAGTTCGCTGGTGATGGCATTACATACCGCAGTGGTAAAGAGAATTAACAATCTGATAGTTTGGTATCACTGTCCATACAATTACGTATGCTTTTCCTGGAACAGAGTACTATTTTTCCCATGCACGCTTCACAGACACGCCATCCACCATCCCCTCTACTACACAACAACCTTTCAACTCTCGATATCACTATCGCTGTCCCCTGTCTATAAATGTTATATCATTATCATAAATTACATAAACCGTTATAAATGTTATTGACTGCATTTTTCACAATTAATTATATTCCAAAAGAGAACTTTAGAAACTTTACCACAGGTGCAAAGCAAGAAACATATTTATCCATTGGCAAACGAAATAATCACAATTACATCTTTACATTTAAAAACCACAGTAGAATGTTACATAATCACAATTAGAAATGCCCATATGAACAAAAGAAAAAGAATAGAAATCCAAAGAAAGTCACGAAAAAAAATTTTATATGCGTAATTAGCAATGCCTTCACAAGGCGCACTGCACAACAGTTGAATGTTGACTTGTTGTCTTTGCTATTGGTTGGTACTGACACAGCATTTGATTCGTTTGAGGAATTATGTTATCAAATATGTTATAACGACTCATGTTTTGAAAATCATCAAAATTTTCCTCTCTGTTTTTGATGTATTGCTGGAGCAACTGCTTTCACCCCAGCTCTTTGGGTAATTCTGCTATATGTGCACCATGGGTATCCCCCCTCCCCACCCCTATCTACCCATCACATGTTGCTACTTTTTGCACACCCATGCTCTATCCACACGGTCAGGTATTTGGCTGTTGCATATGGAGAGTGACAATGCACAAGTTGTTCCTCGCTCCATCCAGTGGTAAGTTCTATCTTTCTAGCACCAAGGTAGCATACTTTGCACAAAGCAACTTGCTCAATGTCATTGTATTCTGCAGAGTGTGTAGGCTCGAATTCAGCAAATGACCTCTGATTATAATGTGCATGTACAGCACCAGTCTGTGCCACACTAAGACCTTTTTAGTAGCCATGCCCATCGGGACAATGGCAACGCATCCATACTGATTTTGTGGTGCTGTTCTAGAAGTTACGATGGTTGTTGATGCTTACAGGTAGATGAATACAGTAAACTTCCTTTGAAGTTCCCCTATCATTCACCACTACTATGAGTACTCAGTCAGCTTTGTCTTCTATTTTTTGTCTTGAAGGTCTTCCTGAGGATCTTGCTTCAGATGATGGATCACAATTCACATCCACCGATTTTCAAATTTTTTGAGTTAGCAGTGGTATACACCAGGTAACTACTATATCTTTTAACCCTTGATCTAATGGCAAAGCTGAACAGTTCATTCAAACATGCACTAGTGACTTGACGAAACTCTATTCCTCACACACAGGGATGCAAGCCTCAATGATTTTCTTCCTTCCCACTGCTCATTGCAACATGACAGCAAGCTGTTCGCGGATTTGTTACACAGTCACTGTCAATGTACCATGTTGCATATGCTGCATCTACCACAGAAATAGTTTGTCCCACTGACTCAGATGAAGTTTCTACTATAAGACAAATTTTAGTCAAATTTTTTGGCAAGAAATGGAATTGGCAGCATGGTAGAATCACTAAAGTTTAGCGTCATTCATTTTACATCATTAAAGGTTCCTCTGGGCTATATCACATCATAAAAACTGGTTGTGGCACTTTCATGTCAATGACTCTGCTGCAGAATATTTACTCACAGAACCAGCATGCAGTTGGGGTCCACAACAGCAATCATCTTCACCTCTCCTCCTGTTGTGGACAGTGACAGCCAGAGTGGTGGCAATGGAGATCATGGAGATCAGTGCCGAACTGTCATTGCCAACAGTACTGCAGCCTCAGGCAATATCCATGGAGGACACCCTTGACAACCATAATAATGTTCCAAGAGTTTCACTTGCAAACAACCCATTCACAGCGTGTGCCACTAGACTCGGGCATGCAACTTGCAGTTGTTTTTTTTTATTTTTTGGCTCAGGTTCCCAGTCACTCTCAAGGTGTGCACTGGGATGTGGACAGGGAGCCTCCATTGACCACAGTTACACTCCAGTCTCCTCATCTATGTCCAAATTCAGGCCTCCCCCCGACCACTGCCAGACAATACAGCACTATGCAACAATGGTACAGAGGTTTGGTGTGAAGGAATATTATGTTATCCAAAGAAAGAGGTGCCATGGTAAAGTTGGTACCTCACATCAGAACAACAAGTAACAACAGTGCCATTGCCTCATGCTACAATGAATGAGAAACATTGAAGCAGACATGCTCTCAAGAGGTTCCACATGTTGTCACTGCTGGAAGCACACTTTCCACCAGAGTCCAGTGGTGCGCAGCCCACTCTACAATCATTGCTTAGGTGGAGCATTATCTCACTCCAGATCCAGCACCACAAGTGGTATTAGAAGCCAGAAATGGATATGAAAGTTGAAAGTCAGTTGATAATGCAACAATACTATCATATTGTATTCCATCAAGTGACACGTCATAGTGTACAAACTTTAATAAAGTGATCTAATATTTTGTGTGTGTTCTAGTATATGCTCAACCTCCTCCAGAAGTAAAACTACACTTCCTAGGACTCAGAACAGTTCCAAACTCGCTTCTTTTATGTCTGGCACAATACAAAGTACTTATATCATGCACCTAAAGTTATAGGACATCCATCACACGTGTCATGAGGCTAATAAGAACAAAAATATTTAAAAAGTAATCTTAATAGAATGCAAGGACAAATTCTCCAGAAAATTTACCAAATACTCATTACAGAGTAACATTTTCAAAGAATGTTTCATTTTATTAAAAACTGCCTCACAGCCAGTGTCACTAATGCACAGTTTTTTAGTGACTAACTCTGAGGTAAGCTGGTTACAAAGCTGGTGGTGGTTGAAATTTTCACAGATAAATTTGTCTGCCAAATGGGAGAAGAGGTTGTGGAAAAAAATAACTGATCTCAAGTTTACTACTTGCTAGCTCAAAGTACTAATATTCTGTCACTAAAATTTTGGAACACACTTCACATGTGATGCATAGTAAACATGATCAAAAATAAATAGTGATCTTAATCTCTTAAAACAAAAAATTCTCCAAAAAATCTACCAGATTTATTTTGAAGACCATCATGCTTTTTTAAGCAGTTCCACTCTTTTGAAAACCACTTTCATAGCCAACACAACTAGAAGAAAATAAATACTGACCATTGTTCATTAATTTATTCGACTACCAGTTCTGGTGCTTCTTTTACACCATCTTCAGGCTCCCATACCTGTAGCTAGATAAGTAATCTAAACATTTGGGCTATTATAGGGATCAATAATCTCAACGGGTTTCTGTAGACTTATAAATCTTCTCTGTAGACATGGATTCTCCACATCTCTAGTAAAAGAGTTATTATAACCTTAATATTTTAAAATAAGTAACTCTCTACACATGTATCCAATACATAGTGCAGAAAAACAGGTTTTCTTAAGTTGTTACACATTACTAAACAACCATATCTGGAGCTAACATACCTGAAGTGTGCTACTTCAATGGAGTTCAACTTTGAAATAATCTAGCACAAAATCAGTGGCGGCTGAAATTTTCTCTGACAGTGTTTTTTTGTCATGTGAGGAGTGGCTGAGGAGAAAAATTGCTGATATTGTCTTACCAGTTTACTATATCAAAGTACTCATGTTCTCTTGCTGAAGGTTTTGAACACTTTGTAAATGTGGTGCAAGACAAACAAGAACAAAAATAAATAAATAGTAATCTTAATATCTTTCAAGAACCAATTTACCAAATACATGTTACAGAAAGGTGTGTTTTCTTACATAATTTGGAACAAATATATAACTTTATGACATCTGTTGAGTAGTAGTTGACAACGCAGTTGTTTCAAATGAACCTTTTGATACCATTTATATTCTGGCATTGTTTCTTTGAAATTTGCAACCTTGTGTTCTAAAAGAAAATTTAGGCTATTATGATTTTTGGTGACTATCTGTCAAACTGCTTTGATATCCGTTGTAATAGAACATATTAAAGGCTTTACTTTACCGAAGTATGTGATACCCTCCAAATTCAACCAGTTTAACGAGTATTTATGATTATAGAAGAGTTATTGTGTATGTTAACAATGATTGCACAACATGTCTCCATAAACAGTCAACCCATTAAATTATACTGAATAACTGACCCACACAAAAGTTAATATCACTTGATCACTGATACAGCAAATGTCATCATGTAAAAACACTAAGTTTATCTTAAATAATTAATATGAAGTACGAAAAATAGTAGCCAACTTAGGTATTTTGGATCTCCTTAAATAAAAATCACCCAGTGAAACCTATTTGTTCACTAGGAGTGTTTTCACTCAGTATTCACGTAATCAATCCTATTTTAGACGAAAACCAATGTAATTCTTAATAATTCATGTTACTTACTTATTTATGCAAATTAGAGAAGTCAATTGACAAACTTCTAAAAAACGGCCTTTTTGTAACAAAGAATTATTCTGTCAAGTCTACAAATCTGCCTGTCATTTTAATAACATGTTAAATTATGTCACTCGATGCAAATTAATAACTTTTCTGCACAAATTATGATAACAGATGTACATGTGACTTGTAAACTATATCTCTTTTTAGTAGTTCTTTGACAATGTTATAAATACAAGCAGCAAGAACGGTCGGGAGGCAGTCGGAATGTCACTCTGGTAAAGTGTGTTTGTGTGTTATTGTTTGAGGTGGATAAACAATGCAAAGATCATGTAATGGAAGTACTACTTTGTGTTGTGTCATGGTCTTTGGTGGACAGTGGAATTAAGATGGCCACCAGAGTAATAAATATTTGAAGTTTACATATTTGTTGGTTTCGCTCGTTCTTTATCATCAAAAGCACATAAAAAACACGGGACCTCATGTTTTTAACCCTAGACAACCAGATTTAGAGCCAGCATCAGCATCGAGACACAGCAGCAAGCAGCAGCGATCAGCGATTTCTACAACGCATTTTAATGGCGCCAACCTAACATCAAGTGCTAACAAGCTCCGTAAATGGGAGTGAAATAGCGCGATTACAGCAATTAGCTATATCAACAAAGAGGCGACCATTACAAAAGTGGGGGCTCGTCCGGGATCTTTAAGTGCATCGATGATAATAGTGCAGCGATAAATTTCGTAAGTGCTTAGCACTTTTAAAAAAAAAAAAAATTTATAGTTAACATGTCTCTACCTGAGACCGTAGGAAATGTAAAAATTGAACCAGGGGATGGTGAACAATTAAACTTAACAGAGTGGCTAACAGGGTTTGCAACTCAAATAAGCTCGCAACTTAAACAATCAAGTGAACAAGTACGTTTGGATGTTAAACAATCAAGTGAACAAGTAAGTTTGAAACTTAAAGAAAACACAGATAGACTGGATAAGTTAAGTTTGGATTTTGATCTATTAACTACTCATCTCAATGAGAAGTGTGAGGAAATTAAAACTACCCTCAGTAAGGACACTAGCGAACAGCTGATACACTTCAGAAAAGAATTTCAAATTAAAGTTGAAAGTTTAAATGAAAATATACAAGCTAACACAGACAGTATTGCTGTCATCTACAACAGAGTAGATACTGAAGTTGAAAGATTAGATCAGAGAATAGACAAAACATCAGATAACCTTAAACAAGAGTACAACCTGTATACCACTAATGTAGATACAAAAGTAGAAAAGATACACACTAAATATACACAATTGGAAGATGCATTGATGTCAAAACAAATGTTTTACAATCAAAATACAATGTATGGGCACATCCAAGTGAAATGCTTTCCTGGTGAAAATCTGCACCCTATTGACTTCATTCATCAATGTAAGGATATGTTTGTTGTAGGAATGACAGATAACATAAAAATTAAGTTAGTAAAACGGTTTCTAGAAGGGGAGGCCCTATCCTGGGCAAATGAGAATAATGATTCTTGGAATACTTTTGAAGAGTTTGAAGCTAAATTTATTTGCAAATTTTGGTCACAATCCATACAAGCCAGATTAAAGTCAGAATTTCTAAATGGACCAGTGTATAGAGGGAAAGTAGGGGGAATGCAAAAATTTTGCAGAGATCAATTGAAAAAACTTGCTCACTTGAATAACTCTTTTGATATTATGACACAAATTGATGTTTTAAAAAGAAGGTTACCAGAGAGACTGCAGTGGGAATTGGTCCATGGACCAGACGATTCAATGGAAGAGTTCCTGAAATTTGTAGATAGATTAGATAGGGCCTTGGAAAGAGAGAATAACCAAAGTTTTGGCTCTGGCAACAATCAGTATGGGGGGTGGAACAGGAATGTAAATAGAGATTATTATGGGAGGAGAGACTTTGAAAATTCTGGAAATAATGCTCCAAATAGGGGAGATAGGAGATATGAAAATGATTTCAGAAACAATACACAGGAGGGAGGATGGAGGAGAGATAACAGGAATGATAGAAATAGGTATTGGGGAAGAGAACAAGATAGAAGGGGGTTTGTTGAAACTAGTGAACAAAACGACAACTACAAACGGACAGACCGAGGGAACCAGCCGGGAAACGGTGGACAGTCCCACTAGATGTCCGTAGTTTTGGGGCTAGACAATATTATGATAGGACAACACATAACCGAAACTGGAAAAGGAGAGGATACAATGTAAAGAGTAAATACCATGAAAATACTGATGTTGTTAGAATGAATAAATTAGAATTTAATAAAAGGTTTTGGTATACTATGAGTAAAAGTGATACAGTTAATAAAAACAGTGTTCAAGCACAGGTAGTTAGTGAAAGTGCAGAAGTTGAAGGTATTGCAGAGTTCCTTAGTTGGGCTGAAAAAGATACTGGTGTTAATAACAAGTCAGACACACCACAAATAGAATCTATTTTGGGGGGTTTATTTGATAAGAAGGGGGATGCCGAAGTGTTTAATGGAGCCAAAGGCCCAATTGCTGAGATTCAGATACATAGGGGGGAAACTGAAGATGGGGTTGTTGTGGAGGAGGAGGAAGAAGTAATAGAGGGACATTTAAATAATGATCCTAAATCAAGTGATGTTATTGATGAGAGTGTGGAGGAAGAAATAAAAGTATTTGTAGAATTGAAAAGTGATTATGTAGTAAAGGTAAGTGATGTGACAAACATAGGTAATAATGAGGTTAATTTAAGTGAAATGCAGACTAGGGAATGTGTATCTGAGGACAAGCTATTGCCTATTGGGAACTATGAAACACTAATCTATGAGAATGGTAATAATAATAAAGAAAATATAAAGGGATGGAATGTAAATGTGTGTTTTCAAGAAAAAGGGGAAAAGTTTTTGGAAGTTTTGTGGAACAACTATGGAAACTGTATAAACAAAGATGCCTTTTGGAAAGAATTAGCAAAGGTAAGTGCAACCTTGTATCCTACATGGTGGACTTTATAAAAAATGGGGTGAAAACAGTAGTTTGTTAAGTGACAACACAGTGTTAAGAGGAACAGATGAAAACAAAGGTTTATGTTTAAATGTCAATGCTTTGCAAACAGAGAGGGATGTGTCTAAGTGTAGGAAAGAGACATTAGACTTAGGAACTAAAGAAATTGAAAATGATCTATTGTTTGAAAATACTGAAATAGACAATGATGTTGAGCTAGGTTGTCCATATGTTAAAGTAAACATTGACAAGTGGGAAGGAAGAGTGTTAGTAGACACAGGAAGTCCTGTTTCTGCCATCACTTCTAGACTTAGAGATAAGCTCAGAAATTCTCAACATTTTCCTGAGATGCCAGTTGTTGGATTAAAAGTGAAAGGAGCTACAGGCAGAGCCAGTAAGGTAGTTAAGAAACAAGTGTTACTTACTTTTAAAATTGATAACCTAAATTTTGAACATGGATGCTTAGTAGTAGATGACCTGAATGAAAATTTCAT
The DNA here is from genome assembly GCF_021461395.2 of Schistocerca americana. Classification (NCBI taxonomy): domain Eukaryota; kingdom Metazoa; phylum Arthropoda; class Insecta; order Orthoptera; family Acrididae; genus Schistocerca; species Schistocerca americana. Next base: position 195,334,222 of record NC_060119.1, read on the forward strand.
TTTAGGTATGGATTGGATATTAAAAGTGAATGCTGGGTTTAATTTTACAGCAAAACAAATGTGTATTATAGAACCTGTTAAGCAACAAAGCTGTGTAGTGAATTTGTTAATTTTAAACTGTGGTGACAGCTGTAACCACATTCAATCGGTGTATCATGAAAATGATGATGTTTATTACCCGGATGAGAACTTAGGGGATGGTGCAGAGGGTCAAAAGTTTGAGAAGTTAGTAGAGAAAAAACTGGGGGAAGCTGAAAGCCTAAATAGTACACAGAAGAAAAAATTAAAAGAGTTATTATGGGAATTCCAGGATGTGTTTGATGATAGACCTGGTAGAGTGAAATATTATCAATGTAAATTACAGTTAAAACCTGATGAGCCTTTCTTTATAAAACCGTATGGAATACCATTTGCAAAAAGAGACGCTGTGGAAAAAGAAATACAAAAAATGGAAAATTGGGTAGTTATAGAAAGAAGTTGCAGTGCCTACAACAACCCGTTGGTCATTGTAAAAAAGGGAGAGAATAGCGTTAGGATTGTATTAGACTCCAGACATCTGAACAAGTATCTCATCAGAGAAAACGACCACCCAGAAAGTATAGATGAGCTGTTAGGTAAATTTGAGTGTGTCAAACATATGACAAGCCTAGATCTCACCGCTGGTTTTCATCAAGTTGAACTTAGTCCTGATTCGAGAAAATATACAGCCTTTTTATATAATGGTAAATGCTATCAGTATACAGTCGTTCCATTTGGTCTCAATGTATCAGTTGCGGAATTCATCAGAGCATTAGATTTTGTACTTGGTCATGAGACTAGTTCAAAATTAACCATTTATGTAGATGACATGTTAATCACTGGGAAAACTTGGGAAGAACACCTTGAACTATTAAGGGAGGTATTTATAAAACTCAGAAAGGGAGGAATGACATTAAAATTAGAAAAATGTAAATTTGGGCTAGAGGAGTTAAAAGTTTTGGGACACATCATTACAGAACAAGGGATTTTGCCAGACAAAGACAAAATAAAAGCCATAGAAAATTTTCCAACACCTAGAAACAAGAAACAACTCAAATCGTTTTTCGGATTCACAGGATTTTACAGAAAATTCATCAGTAATCAAGCATTAAATGCAGTTTGTTTGTATAACTTACTTAAAAAAAATGTAGTGTGGGATTGGACACCAGAATGTGAAGATGCTTTTAACAAAATCAAAACGCAACTATGTAACAGCCAACTTCTACATAGACCAGACATGTCAAGTCCTTTCTGGCTAGCTACTGACAGCAGCGATGCAGGGTTAGGAGTACATTTATTTCAAGAAAAGGAAGTAAATGGAAAAATGGAACACCGAACAATCGCATTTGCCAGCAGAATTCTTCAAAAACATGAAAAACACTACACAGTGACAGAAAAGGAATTACTAGCTATACATTGGGGTTTTACAAAATTTAGAAATTACCTTTTGGGACATAAAGTAATAGTACAGACAGACCACAAAGCATTAAGCTATCTCCAAGAGTGCAGGTTATACCATAACAGACTTACCAGATGGGCCATGTTTCTCCAGCAGTTTGATTACGAAGTGAGGTACATTCAGGGAAAACAAAATGTGGTAGCAGACGCTTTATCAAGACTACCTTTGGGAAGTGATTTGGAGGGAAGTAGTGGAGAGGATGAGAAAATTTTCAAAATTATGTATCTAAAGGGCATTAAAGAGGAAAAGGAAATACAAAAAATCTGTAACGACATTAGGAGGTTTCAGAACCACGATGAAAACTGGAAACTAGTCAAAAGTTACATAGGAAAAACTGGGGGAGAAAAGGTAGAAGCATACTATAAAGTACACAAGGGGATACTATTCAGAAGACCTAAACCCGATTTAGACTATTGGAAACTGTGTTGGCCTGAGCAACAAATAGATACGCTCATTACTTATGTACATGAAAGCTTTGGCCACTGTGGCACCACTAAGTGTATTCAAAAAATACAGGAGAACATTTATTTTTACAACATTAGCAGAAGAGTAAAGAAAAAGTTATCAACATGTGACAGATGTCAGAGGGTAAAAGTGACAAACCAAACAACCAGGGGAATAATGCAGAACATATTACCCACAAATAAACTCGATCTCGTTGCAACTGACATCTACGGACCGTTACCCAAGACAAGGGGGGGTTACAGTTATATTTATGTCATGGTAGACATCTTCTCCAAATTTATAAAGCTTTATCCCTTAAGGAAAGCTACCAGCAAACAAATAGTTTCAAAAATTACAAGTAATTATTTCAACACTGTGGGAAAACCTAAGGCAATACTTTCAGACAATGGGTCTCAGTTCACCTCTAAATACTGGAAAACTTATATTGAAGACACGGGAATTAAACACATTTTAATATCTGCTTACCACCCATCAAGCAATCCGGCTGAGAGATACATGAGAGAGATTGGAAGACTGTGCAGAACCTACTGTAGCCAGAACCACATTAATTGGTTAGAGTACATAAATAGTTTTGAAGAAATAATGAACAGCTTACAGCACTCTTCCACTGGGTTTTCCCCACACGAAATAATGTACAACCAATACCCTGCTAGTTTCTTCACTGAAAACATAGAGTATCCACCTTGCAAAATTATGTCGCCCCAAGAAAGAGAAGACTGTGTACGGGAAACCATGAAAAAACAAGGGGAATTGAGAAAAAGGCGACATGCAGCCAAAGGAAAAGCTACACAGTTCAAACCAGGGGACCTTGTACTCGTCAAGACACAAGAGAAATCAAAATTATTGTCAGCCGAACTTAAAAAGTTTTTTGATATTTACATTGGTCCATTTGAAATAAAAGAAAGCCCACATCCTAATGCGTATAGACTTATCTTTCCCAGATCAAGAAGGTTATTTGGATTAAGAAACATCACTGAATTGAAACCATATAAACATGATTAAGCACATTTCCCTGTTTGAATACAGTTACTTACCCATTTTCCGTAAAGCATTTTATCAGCAAAGATTTTTACTGGGTGTGTCAAATAGCAACTACCACTCATCCTACAGACCGTGGAAAAGTTCCAGATCTCTGAGACAATGTTTTTATATTTTTATTGTCACTATTGAATATTAAATTTGGAGACATCTTCTTTACTTGCAAGGGGCAAGTTTAAACATGCACCCAAAGAGGTGACAAACATTTATTACTTTCTGTTTGTATTGTTGAATATGGGACATACTTGCACCAAATATAAAAGACAATGTAAAAATTGTTGTGCAAGACCCATCATTTTGTTACTATTTTCTTAGGCATAAGATTTGTGTACAATTTTCTACAGCTAATCAGATGTTCACCAAGTTTGATGTTTGTGTTATGTTGTGACCAATTTAAGTGTCCAATTTTAGTATTAATATGTTCTTGTACTATCTTGACTGTCTCAATGGGAGACAAGTTTTTTAAATATTTTCTTTTTTTAAAAATGCATATTATATTCATACGTGTGACTTCTCTAGTGTTTGTGTTTATATATCATGTCCATACTTCTAATTATGTTTTTTGTTTTCATTTCCTTTATGTGGCTCAAAAAGAGCAGACAGTTGCAATATTTTCCTATGGACATCTGACCTGTCCATCTATGTAATATATTTATGTTCCTTCTATTATCTTGATTATTCTGTGACTCAATGAGAGCTGGCTTTGAAATAATTTACATATATTTTTTTTTATATCTTAAGATCGCATGTGATATATTTGTGTCTGTTTTTGATCATTTTCCATGTGGCTCACTGGGAGCAAAGATTAAGTTTTTTTTTACTTTCATATATTACTAAATATTTTTATTATGCTGTCGTACTGAAAGCCATAACACAAAGTGCATTTGAAAGAACATAACTAAAATATTTGCAGGAAAAAGTCATTTTGAAACGGTGTAACGGTCATGGTATACATACACATTATGCATAGTAAAACAAAAAAAAAATTATTAAAGTAGTACTTTTCCAAATTTTAAGCATTTGACACATTTGTCCTAGTCGGCTAATATCACTAACATTCTGTAAATGATATTACCCGAGGGGGGTATTGTAATAGAACATATTAAAGGCTTTACTTTACCGAAGTATGTGATACCCTCCAAATTCAACCAGTTTAACGAGTATTTATGATTATAGAAGAGTTATTGTGTATGTTAACAATGATTGCACAACATGTCTCCATAAACAGTCAACCCATTAAATTATACTGAATAACTGACCCACACAAAAGTTAATATCACTTGATCACTGATACAGCAAATGTCATCATGTAAAAACACTAAGTTTATCTTAAATAATTAATATGAAGTACGAAAAATAGTAGCCAACTTAGGTATTTTGGATCTCCTTAAATAAAAATCACCCAGTGAAACCTATTTGTTCACTAGGAGTGTTTTCACTCAGTATTCACGTAATCAATCCTATTTTAGACGAAAACCAATGTAATTCTTAATAATTCATGTTACTTACTTATTTATGCAAATTAGAGAAGTCAATTGACAAACTTCTAAAAAACGGCCTTTTTGTAACAAAGAATTATTCTGTCAAGTCTACAAATCTGCCTGTCATTTTAATAACATGTTAAATTATGTCACTCGATGCAAATTAATAACTTTTCTGCACAAATTATGATAACAGATGTACATGTGACTTGTAAACTATATCTCTTTTTAGTAGTTCTTTGACAATGTTATAAATACAAGCAGCAAGAACGGTCGGGAGGCAGTCGGAATGTCACTCTGGTAAAGTGTGTTTGTGTGTTATTGTTTGAGGTGGATAAACAATGCAAAGATCATGTAATGGAAGTACTACTTTGTGTTGTGTCATGGTCTTTGGTGGACAGTGGAATTAAGATGGCCACCAGAGTAATAAATATTTGAAGTTTACATATTTGTTGGTTTCGCTCGTTCTTTATCATCAAAAGCACATAAAAAACACGGGACCTCATGTTTTTAACCCTAGACAACCAGATTTAGAGCCAGCATCAGCATCGAGACACAGCAGCAAGCAGCAGCGATCAGCGATTTCTACAACGCATTTTAATGGCGCCAACCTAACATCAAGTGCTAACAAGCTCCGTAAATGGGAGTGAAATAGCGCGATTACAGCAATTAGCTATATCAACAAAGAGGCGACCATTACACCGTGAAACGTAATGTACTAGTGAAAACTAACATCTTTGTTAACTTCATTTACTTAGAAACATGTCAGTGTTGTGAGTTTGTGAAGAGTGGATACGGTGGAGATAAGTCTGGGTCTTGCCCCCATTGTAACTACGTACTATATAATTATGAAAGCTTAACAATGTACAGAAAGTGTTTATATTCAAGAGTGTTTTGATTCTGATTACCATGAAATACATTCAAGTGCTTCTAAAAAAGTGTTTCATTTAAAAATTCATCCAGTGGCATTTTCACAAATGTGAACAGAAACTAATTATTTTTATAATTTTTCATGAATACATTATGTCAAACCACTGATTACAGAGAGAAAGCTTTTGTTCAGAAACACGTGAAACCTTGAATTTTAGCAAAGAACATACAATGTTTCATTCCAGAATGATGAGCTGAGCCATTAAAAAAGACAACAAGAAATTTCAATACAAACATCATTATTTAACTTCTATTTTCTACAATGATGAACATAGTGCTGCCTATCTGCAACCTTTGTTCCAACAACTTGAACATCACACATTTTTATGTCTATTATCAAACAAGGGAAAATCCAGTTTGGAATAATGACAGTATTACGAAAATTATAACTTGCTACTCACCATATAGAGGAGATGCTGGGTCACAGACAGGCACAACAACCCCTTCTAAAGTAGACAACACTCACGCACATTCATGCATAGACAGCTCACATACAAATGACCACTGTCTACGGCCACTGAAATTGGACTGTGAGCAACTGCACATGATGGGAGAAGAAATCTGGGAGTTACAGGTAATGAGAATGCTGGGGTGAGGAGGGGGATGGATAGCAGGATAGGGGTAGATGACAGTAAAGTTCTGCTTATGGGAGGAGGTGGGGACATGGTAGGGAAGGGCAGCTTTGTGTGGTTTGGAGATTAGATGCTGGCAAAGAGGGGGGGGGGGGGGGTCGCAAGGGCTGTGGGAAAGGAGAGTAGTAAAGAGGGGGAGAAGGCTGTGTGCATTGGTGGAACAGAAGGCTGTGTAGTGCTGAAAAGGGAGCAGGAAAGGGAGTAAATGGTCGAAGAACAGGACCTAATCAAGGTTGGGAATGATGGAGTTATTGGGACGTAGAATATATTGCAGACAGAGTTTTCACCTGCGCAATTCAGAAAAAAAGTGGTGTTGCTAGGAAGAATCCAGATGACACAGCCTGTGAAGAAGTTATTGAACAAAGAATGTTATGCTGGACAGCATCCTCAGCAACTGGGTGGTCCAGCTCTGTCTTGTCCACAGTTTGTTTGTGGCCATTCATGTGACACATGCCTTATTGATTGTCATGTCTATGTAGAATGCAGCACAGTGGTAGCATCTTAACTTGTATATCAATGACTGCTATCACCAGTAGCCCTGCCTTTGATGGGTTGGATGATTTCGTGGCTGGACTGGAGTATATGGTGGTGGTGGTGGTGGTGGTGGTGGTGGTGGTGGTGGTGGTCAGATGTATGAGACAAATCTTGTATCTAGGTGTATTACAGGGATATGAGCCATCAGACATGGTGTTGGGAGCAGGGGTGGAGTATGTAGGAACAGACGAAGATATTGTGTAAAAGCTTGGTTGGTGGCAGAATACCACTGTGTACGTCAAGGGGGGGGGGGGGGGGGGCAGCAAGAGTAGCAGGTAGGATCAGGGTGTGATGAGGTAGGTGAAACTGTTCCAGCGTAATGAGAAGCAGCCCCATGAAGAAGAAGAAAGCAACAGCAGAGAAGGCTGTGAGACGATGTCAGCCAGTAGTGTGGCGACTAGGACCAAACCACGACAGGACTGGCCTCTATCCAAAAGGAATATAAGTGCTGCTCCTGCCAGCCTCAGGTCAAGAGTGGAAGACTGCACTAGCAGAGGCACTAGCGGACCCAGACTAGAAACCACACGCTACAGGAGAGGCACTAGAAGAGCCATTATTAATGATTCATATGAACTTGTGTGAATTACTTGTATGAACATTGTATATAGCAAAGGACGTTAATTATTTGCAAGTCGCCATTTGCTGGAGACCAAAGTTAAGAATTGTCAATCTACTTCATTGTAATAAAAGCCATTAATGTGTTTTGGTTGAATTGTTGTGTAGCTATCCGAGAAAGCAGCATACTTTAGGTACCCTATTTGAGACAATGGTCAGGACTCCACAGAAACACTCGTGGAGAATGTGATTCAGTTGGTTCAGTCCAGGGTGGTGTGAGTCACAAGGGGAATGCTCCTTTGTGAGTAGATGGTGGGACTATGGGAGGTCGTGGGAGCCTGGAGAGAGAAGACATGGAAGACTTGCTTTTGTACAAGGTTGGGAGGGCAATTTTAGTCTGTGAAAGCCTCAGTGAGACCTTTGGTATATTTGGAGAGGGACTGCTCATCACAGGCGCAACACCCAGAGGTAGCTAGGCTATATGGAAGGGACTTCTTGATGTGGAATGCGTGACAGCTGTTGAAGTGGAGGTATTGCTGGTGGTTGGTAGCTTTGATATGGATGAAGATACTGATGTAGCCATCCTTCAGGAGTAGGTTAGCATCAAGATAGGTGCCTTATCAAATTGAGTGGAACCAGGTGGAGTAGGTGTTGATATTATAGAGGAATGTGAATAGGGTGTCCTCCCCCTCTACCCCGATCATGAAGATGTCATCAATGAATCTGAATCAGATGACGTTTTTGGAATTCTGGATGTGTAGGAAGGATTCCTTTCGATGACCCATGACTGTGTTGACATGCAGGTGATCATTGGCATACCACCGATTTGTTTGTAGGGGATGCCTTCAAAGGTATCACCTACAAACATATCACCTTGTATGCCAGTCTTCTGATATAGGTCACTAAAGTTACAAAAATGCAAGCTAATTTTTGGAAAATGAAAATGAATTCTGCGCAGTTGGATCTATGTCAGATACACCATGTAGTGGAAGACCCAAGAAGTATGACAATGATAATGATCTCACTGAATGCTTGAATGCACCTTTTCTTCATTTACCAGCAACATAGAAAAAGAAGTGGTAGAGGGAAATAAACATTCTAATCTCCATGTACCATTGGCTGTAGGATGAATGTTATTGTTCATTTTGACTCAACCACTTCAAGGAATTAAGTGATCAAAATATGAATGTGTGGTGTTAGTCATGCAAACTGTTACTTGCAGTTTGTCATAAGCTTATGTTGTACATCTTAACTCTTGGTCTCAAAATGTTTAATCTGGATAAAAAAAACCTCGTTATTATGAAGGCATTAACCAACACCCTCCTCACATCATTTTAGGGACCAGTGATCTTATCTTCAAGCTGTATTTCCTCGATGGGTCTGTGACAGGGGACTGTACCTTCAGATGTTATCTCACTGGTTGTTACATGAACTCAACAATACTGGCCTGGTGAATGACATTATTATGTGACTGGATGGTGCCTCTGGACATGACTGGACTCTGGGTCAAGACTGTTTGGACAAGAAGTTTACATTTTGGATTAGACCTGAAGGGTCTCTTATATGGATGGATACACAGAAGCCTGGACTGAACAATGTGCAAAGACGGGCTGTGATCGTTCTTAAATGGAAGACTTCCAAAACTTGGATGACTTCTTTTGAAAAACTGAAAGCAGAGGTTACCTGTACCCTTAGAATGATCATTCCCAAATCCAGTGTTGCGCAACTTTGTAATAAGGATGACAGTCAGCATACAGGGAGAAATGTAACATGCTGGAAATATGGAAGAAAATTCATTAGTGTGTTATTCAATTCTTGCATTTATCTTTTTCTATTAATATAATTCCTGCTATAGCTAAATTTGTCTCATGTTCCCATCTGCATTTCTTTTTGCTTCTTGTTTTTACACAATAAAATTAAACCTACCTGATTTCAACTTCTGTCCCACTCCATACTAACTCAAAGTAAACACATTCTGTCCCTGAAGTTTTTGAACACCCTGTACAAGTGCCAAAAGTCTCATGAGATCAAAAATAAATTTATAGTAATCACAGTATCTTACAAGTTTTAATTCTACCAAAAAATTAACGAAGTATGTACTACAAAACAACAAGTTTTATTAAGTAGTTCCACTGTATTAAAAATTACCTTCATAGCCAATGTCACTACTGCGTGCTGCTTCAGAGGCATTCAACTCGGAGGAAGCTTTTTACAATGCTAGTGATGGATGATATTTTAACTGCCAGTATTTGGCTGTTAAGTGGAGGGGGAGCTGTGGACTAACTTGCAGACCATCTGTCTAACAAGTTCACATGATCAAAATACTCCTTAACCACAGGAGTGTTCACTGAGGCCTGGAAAGATGAAGTAATTAAGCCATTACCTAAAAAGGACATTTGCCACAGTGGCTTCTGATTATTGACCTATTTACATTCTTGCTACACTGACCAAGGCCTTAGAATATATAGTCCATGGCCAGCTAACAAAGAACATAACTTCAAAGAATCTGCTTGATGAATAGCACTCAGGTTCTGTAAATATCACAGTACAACATCTGGCTTAATAAAGGTAACAGATAACCAGAAGGTTGCCATGGAAACAAAAGGCAATTATCATGTGCATCTTAAACTTCAGGAAAGCCATTGGCACTTTCAACATTTTAGTTGCCAAACTTAGCACCCTAAATAACTCTCCTAATGTAGTGCAACCATTTTGCTCATACAAGATGGTCACCAGGAAAGCATCATGTCTGGTAGCATAAAGTCACAATGGAGGCAGACAGTATCATGAGTCTTCCAGTCTCTCATCAGTTTTGTCCCACTGCATGTACCACATGTATGCTGATGACCTCCAACCATACCTAACAAGGGGCAGCCCCAACACTGGTATCACAGATTTACTTCAGACTTTGCATATCTTCAGTAGGCCATTAAAACAACATAATGTTCAAGTGGAAACATGCACTACTCTGGAAATTATGAGAAAATTGAAAGAGAAATTTTATCCATCTATTAGTTATGTATATATTTGTACATAGGTGCTGAACGCTAGAGTTGATGGTGGTCAAATTAGATGAACATTTATGAGGCAACGGTTCGACTCCTGCTCAAAATTAGTATTTAATCTATATTGTTTTCACCACTGGTCATATTATTTAATGGGTATGTCATATGGGAGATAATATGATTTTTAAAAAAATGTCAATTTGCTTGAGGTTTTAGTGAATTTCATGTTACTTAACTAATTTCCGTTTTTAATTAAATTTAATTATTGAAACAAACATATTTATTACTATTGACAAGTAACTGAAGAAATGCATAGTGTTTTCCTGAAAATGTATGCCTGTCATGATTTGCAAAATCCTTTGTATACATAATTTGATAAGGTACCCAGAACAACTTTTCAACTTCACACTTTGAGCTACAGACACAGAGGCAGGCCCCATTTGGCAGTTAATCTGCATAGCGGTGAGATGCTGCTAATGTAGCAAGAATGAATAGTACAGGTGTAAATTTTTTGAGTGTCACAGAACTTACACTTGTCCTGCAAAAATGAAGGTTTGAGCAGGAGTCAAACAGCTGCCTCATACGTGTTCGTCCTACAACGCTCTAACGCTTGCTGCTTGACCACCATGAATTCTAATGTCCAGCACATATGAACTGATACATCAGTTACATAGTAGAAGTGTAAAACTTCTCATATGATTTTCTCAGTATTGCCAGAGTAGTGCACCTTACTACTTACACATTATGTTGTTCTAATAGCCTATCAAAGGTGTACAAAGTTTGTAGTTAATCCGCGATCCCAATGTCATGACCTCCCCTTATGAGCGCAAAACCAGTAAATCTGAAGACAGTTAATGAGAATCACAGTACTGATATGTGGGCTGTATAAAAACGTCACATGATGTAGGGTTAAAGCTGAACGTATCCAAGACCTGGGCAGTATGGGAAGATTATCCTATGATCATCAGCACAAAATATTTTGAACCTATAACATATACAACCTTACATGGGACATATATCAGCTTTCAACCACTCTATTTTAGCAAAGAGTCTAGGATTAACAATGGATGAAAATCTAAATTGGCCTGAGCATGTAACTGCAATGTGCAAGAAGTCATCAGCATCCCTCCATGCATTACAAAAATATAAAAAGACACTCTCTCTTAACCTGAAAAGAAACTTGCAGAAACATATAGACGTCCAATTATATATTACAGTTATGTTACGCTGCAAGCCCTATCTCAGGAAAGCTCATGACATCTAGAACTGGATATGAATGCCTGTGTTCATCACATCTGTGCTGTTCGACAGTTTGATCACATTTCAGCATTACAGGCACAGCTATCCTGGCTGTATGCTAACAAGTATAGAGATTCCCATACACTCTGTCTTCTCTACTCCTTATCAATAAACACTGTCGCTCATTTATCTCCTTAGTCTTATTACACTTATTCATAAAAACATGGCAGAAACACCTGTCCCATCAAAGCACAATACTTTCTGTCTGACTCCATTTTTCAGCCACTTTCTTGAAGTCCTTCACACCAGCAGGAATTTTTATTTGGAATAACCTTCTACATTATATTAGAGAACTGAATAAAATCTCTGGATTCCTAAGACAGTTAATGTCATATCTACTAAAGCAACAATAATGACTACCATTGTCCCTGTATGCGCTTGTTATCCTTGTACATCCTTCTTTCCAAAAAGATCTACCCATTTTCACAGTATACTTACCTACTCTAGTCTCCTTCAATTTCCCTTCCACAGAACTCAGTATGTCAGAAAACGTATATTTGTACACCTATTAATTCCTTTTATATCTGCCACTACCACAGTTCACTATTGCAGTTTTGTTGTTGTCACCACCACCACCACCACCACCACCACCACCACCACCACCACCACCACCACTACTACTACTACTACTACTACTACTACTACTACTACCACCACCACCTCTGTTATCATCGTGGCAGAAGCAGAAACATCAGGAGTGGTAGAAGTACTGCCACTATTCACTTTATTAGTTGATTGTATTATTTACTCATATTGGTACTTCAGACATGCAGATCATCTCAATACTATTTGCCATACTAAAATTATTTCTTTGCAAACTATGATATAGAAGAGGTACTGTATATGTGAAACCCTGATCTAATGCAGAAGATAACCTCATGCCCCAAGTAAAACTGGGCTATATAAATAAATAATATTCTATCAAAACATTTTGGAACATCCATCATGAGGTGCAAGGTAAACAGCATTAAAAGAAAACAACCAGTCTTCCTAATATACCTCATGAGAACTAATCCTCCAAAAAATGTAACAAATATATTTTACAGTAAAACATGTTTCCGTAAGTAATTTCATTTTATTAAAAATCGCTCAGCCATGGTCAGCTCGTGCTGATGCCGTTTTTCTTTTTTGGCATTTTGTCACTATCAAGTGGCATCTTATTGTTCCCTCAGTTACTACCTGAATGAGTTCCTCACTTGCCTCTGTCAGTGGCAGCAGCAGTGTTTATTGATACTAGTACTGCTGTACCTTCTTTGGTGTGGCTGCTATATTTGCGTGTTGTAGTGTGTGTGAGGCAGTTCGTCAGCTATGACAGAGCAGCAATGAAGTCTCCGTGGTGTGAGGTCAGGCCAGGGCTGCTGCCTTCAGCCGCATTTCTTTTAGAATCTGTGGCTTTCACTAAGTGTAAATTTCTGACTGTAAGGTTTCTCTTTCATTATCTTTAATGCTTAAAATGGTCTTCAGCCACACAGTGTAAATGCTTATCTTAAGGTTTGTTCTTAATTATTTTGGATAATTGTTTGGGCCTTCAGCCGTGAAAATATTCCAAGTTTTCCCTTGACAGTTTTCTGTTGTACTGTGTAAATACTTGTCTTTAAGGGTTGCCTTTTATTATGTTGTAACATTATTGGGCTTTCAGCTGAGGAATTAACTCAAATTTTCCTCAATATGGCTTTTAGCTGAGATTTGTAAATACTTGCCTTTTAAAGAATTTCCTTTGCTGATCTGAAATATCTTTTGGGCCTTTAGCCGAGAAGATATTTTAATTTTCCGTAAGTAAGGCCTTCAGTCATTCCTCTAAATCCTTGTGTTTTAAAAGTGAATTATTTAAACTTTATTACTGAGAAGTTACTTGGGCCCTCAGCTGTGAATTGATCCTTGTTGTTTTAAAGAGAAAACCTTGCATTGGTTTTGAAATTAATAAAGTTGTGTGTTCTTGTGTAATTAACAGTACCGGTAACTGATCTTGGCCCCTTTCCACAACCTGATCCGCTCTGTCTGCGAAACCAGATTTCAGTCGTATTCATAGCCAGCTACGGTAATATATGCTTCTGGGGATATGTCTGCATAAAACATAGTGTCACATATACGTTATAATCACAGAGATTGGCTTACAGTAGGTAAGCTTCACACAACAGTGTGAAGCCAAATTTCTGGAGGCTTCTATTCATCACTGTGACTGTGTCTGCAGAGTTTCAGTTACTTATCCCAGTGTTGTGGTATAATGAAACAGTTAGTGTATACTAGCATATAAAGCTGATGTGTAGAAGGTTGCAGGCTCAAAACTCATCAATTGTTGTGAAGTTCATTTTAGTTCTAAATCTAATCAAAGGAGTTCAATTATCAGTTCCATTTAGTTATTTGGTTTAAATCCATTTCCTTTATTTCTAATTCTTTGGTGTATCATTTTCATCATCATATCGTATTTCTTATTTGACTTATTTTTCTTCTATTATTCTTTTTTTTTCATTTGGTGTTGCCTGTGTCACCTATAACCTGCAACAAAGTGCCAAAGAGGACAGCTTATCAGTTGTTAATATGGCAGCTCATGTAGCCAGTGTGAAGATAGTTTCAGGTAATCTTGATGGCAAAAAAGTGCTTTTAGCACTGAAGCTGAATTTTTTTCTGCCTTGAATTTGTTTGTGCAAGTTACCTTCAATCACCATGAACAAGAGATCATTTTTAGTTCTGCCTCAGATTGCTGACCACTGTTTCCTTGCACACACTGCACAGTATGAGGTTGTGGTTAGTTTAGAACATGAATTTAAACTCAGAGATACAAAACAAATCATCTGGTGCAGTTACATTATCGGTAACTTAAACAAGCTGTAGACAGGGCGTGGGGTTTCCGACATACCTCTTGGTGGCCACTTCCGACATTGCTCAACATTACACATTAACAGCATTTGTGAAATGATAAGCTGTGTTTGTGTGTCACCTATAATCAAGTGGTAGCCAGAAGCATACGTATCAACACTGCAATGGCAAGTGACAGATGTCAATTATCACATGATCTTAATAGGACTGTAAGTGATTCCACATTCTTAAGAAGTTGCCTCCATAGCTAACATCACTAATGCACGCTTCTTCTGTGGCACTCAACTCAGAGGTAATCTAGATACAACAGTGATGGTGGATAAAATTGTCAGTGCCAATATTTGGCCAGCAAGTGGAGGAGTAGTAGTGGATTTAACTTGCTGATCACACGTTTTACAAATCTAGTGTCTCAAAGTACTCATATTCCATCCCAAAAGTTTTAGAACACACGGTACTTGTGGGAAAAGGCAAACATGTTCAAAAATAATAAAAAATATAATTATCTTAATATCATACAAGAACTTCACATCATACAAGAACACCAAAAAATTCACCGGTTATATATTACTGCAGAATATGTTTTTGTAAATATGTTCCATTTTATTAATAACATGGTTCCAAAGCAAACATTGCTAATGCATGCATGTGTTGTCGCATTCACTTCAGAGATAAGCAGGTTACAATCCTGTTGGTGGATGTTGTTTTCACTGTCAGTATTTGGATGGTATGAGGGGGAAGAGGTGTTGAAATAAAGTTGACAATCACTAGTATTTCTAGTTTACTATCTCACAGTACTCAACTTATGTCCCTGAATTTTTACAACACTTTGTAGATGTGGTTCAAAGGGAAAAAAATACGAAAAACAAATAAATAGTAAGCCTAACAACTTTCAAGAATCAGTAGTATTGAAGCTATCATGAAACATTTTGTTAGAACCCACTAATTGGAATCTGCTAGTGTGGAGTCATGTGGGTCACAATATATGCTATAAGATTGTGACGTAAGGATAGCCAGGTGCAGCAGTAACCTGAGTAAATGTGAAGCAAGAGGGGCAACATCACCATACCATGGCAAATCTGTTTTTGTGTATGATGTGACTAGGTGCTTGGCATTAGTGAAACAAAGGTGAGTGGAGCATAGGGCCATGTGGACTCCAAGCCACCAAGGAAAGCTGTGTGCTGCTGACATCATTGGGTGTGGTCTCCAAAGGTTGCTGGTGATAAATGGACTAATCTATTATTAACTATGGACCAAGTAGGAAAATGAAACAATTATAAATGAAGTCATCATATCATGTATTAACAGAACGGAAATGGCCTATCAAACTAACTAAAGGTACCTGAAATAGAAGATCGATATGGGTGTGGTCTCCAAAGGTTGCTGGTGATAAATGGACTAATCTATTATTAACTATGGACCAAGTAGGAAAATGAAACAATTATAAATGAAGTCATCATATCATGTATTAACAGAACGGAAATGGCCTATCAAACTAACTAAAGGTACCTGAAATAGAAGATCGATATTATTAAACGCCATAATTAGCCATTGCTGCAGTATTATGATACTATACCATAAGGTCTATATGTGACAGAGTCTCTTATAATGAACAAGAAAGGTATAATGGAGAAACTTTAGGCCAAAGAAAGAGAGGTTTTGAGAAAATCCCCCGTCCTGGCAAGGAAACGGAGTACACAAGGCTCACCGACGAAATTCATAAACAAGAGAAGAAGATAAGTGACACGAATGAGTACAGGAATAGTATCGAAATCCTACTTTCCTGGAAAGAAAACCAAAGGGGCACCGTTCTCCGAAGTCGAAAAAGATCTACAACCGGATATTTCTCATTAAGGTACCGAGGAGCGCGACCCGCTTAAGGAAAGTTACGTACATACGATAGTTTCCAGGAAAAGTCGAAGCTGAAGACAGGAAAAGTTTAAACGCAACAGAAAAAAACGAACAGAAAATATCCCAAGAGCATTGGGCGTCAATTAAAGCTAAGAAAAACAGAAAAGGAAGAAAATAAACGGATGGCGCAATATTGTCGCTGTTTGACAGAACAAATTTATTTCGATAACCGGTTATCGGCTTCCAAGGCCATCTTCTGACCGTAACTGACTCTTGTCGTCCAAGAGGGTACAATATTGCTGAATAATATCGAAAAAGACGCCACACGCCGAAAGTAAATACAAACACCTTGAAGGTATTAATGTCAGTTAAAGGGTAAATGTCATCTTTGACAGTGCAGTGGTAACGTAGTTGAAAATGGTAAGCAGTAAATAATGACAAGAACAGTATGAACACTACATCTCGAAAGCCAGTTAACGAGCTGAATTAATGCTGTAGAACATGCACAACACTGTGCTCTTCATTAATAATTATTAAGTTGGTCTACCAAGAAGCGACGGAAAAATAAATGAAAACGAAAAATATATTAATCACCACCATAGTATAGGAAGTTCTTTATCTCTATTGGTGCAATATTCGTACTGGACATTCAGTCACATTCCATAAACTGTATGACAAATGCTTACAGTCATTACCAAATTTTCCAGACGCATAGCACCAGGCAACATCAAGAAATCGAAAATACAAACGTGTAATCAGAGGAACGGAGTATGCGTTGAGTTATACGTATATCAAATAATATGCTGTGTGCAAAGGAGCCTCTAGAAGAGTAACGAGTGTGACTCGTATTAGACACGTGAGTTCAGTGACAGTTCCTTTTCTATAATTGCCACTATTTGAGGGAAAAAAAGAGCAGCTCAAAATGCGTGAACACTCAAATTTTCGTCTCCAATACTTACACATTTGCCTAATGTGGCACAAATTCGATGATAAACATTATGAAAGTATTAAGCTACTTTAAGAAAATTATTTGTATTTAAATAACTACATACGTACTTCAATCGATTGATGCAGAAACCGTGTTTCATTCTGCATTATTTTGTAGTAAATCCATTTAACAGGAAAGGGAAGAGCTCCCTCTTCATACAGACATATGGTCAACGACAGGAGAGCGTGAAGGTTCATGACAAAATTAGTTTATATCAACCCTTTCTTAAGTATAGTCAGATTGGTCCCCTTGATTAATAGTGTCTTCCACACAGCCACAGCCGACTGCTGCACAATATCTTAACCCATTAAGTACCAGTGTCCTATTTTGAGGACAGAGCACATTTATTTATAAATACACAATAAATTATTGATTTGCAACTATTACTGTTCCACGTCATTTGTTGATGCTTTTTATAACAAATGTATGCTTACAGGAAATTAAAAGCAATAAATCCTACCATTAATTGATTATTGAATACCAAGGCACACTTTTCGTTATTACAGGTATTTACTTTATTGACAATTTAGTAATATTTGAAATGTATGGCAAAGATTTTTTTGTAATTATTTATAGTCAACAATGTGTATTTTAAACTACTTGTATTATTAGCTCAACTGGAGTTATATTCATTGTTTTCCATTGATATAAAATTTGGTGTACTCGAAATAGGACACTGGGACTTGGTGTTATCATTTCAGTTATTTTTATTGCTGCACATTCGAATATGAAACTCTGCTACTGCAGATGTATTTTCTTTTTAGCACGTGGTAATTTTATCAGATTTTGTTGTTGAGGTAAGGAACGACCCCTCTTTTATAAATATATATTACAGGATATGAAGTTACTTTGAAATTTACAGTGTATTATGTAAGTATACTTATGAATACGTTACCCAGTAGTAAATAATACAGTTCCAGATGGACAAAGGTATTTACACATACCATTTTCTGTAGTTTGTTATAATGTATTATTCTTTCATTTCACTTTATTTTATTACATTTTATTTCATTTCATTTTATGTATATTATAATGACCTTCAGACGAGATAGATACCTCACTAACCAAGAAATAGAAGAAATAATAAACAGTGACGCATTCTATAAAGTGGTGTCAGATGATCAGGACCATACTGATATCACCGTATGTCCTCCTGAAGTAGACTGTATGACCAACGAAGAAGAAGGTCCAGATGATGTTACTGGAACCGTGGAAGTCTCAGATGTGCCAGGGGCTATAGAATAGCATTATGTTGCATCAGAGAATAAAGAAGAAACTGTACGTAAAACTTCACTGCCAAGTACATCAAGTTTCCAGAAGTAAATCGAAGAACGGCCCTCGTAAATGTCTGGCTCTTCTACAGACTACTACGTGGGAAAAATGCACTGGATTTACTGGATTTAAGACGTGCTGTTACAGTTACATACCTGAAATTGGACACTGGAAGACCGAATATTGGATGTCCAATGGAATAACCATCAAGTCAGTTGAGAGAGATACTAGACATCAGGTTTGATGGAATTAGTCATATGATTGACAAAAGAAACATCCAAAGAAGATGTGTAGGAGCTAAATGCAATGGGAAACCAAAACCATATTGTATTAAATGCCGTATAACACTGTGTGTGAAGTGTTGTGTAAGATTTCACAAGAAATAAATCGTTAAGACTTGAATACAGTTTAGTATGCTATATGATACTGTTAGATCCCAGTGTCCTATTTTGAGGACAGCCATTATATCAGCATGTATAAATATTCTTTGGCTTTTTTGAACTTATTGTGGTTCATACACTATGTAAATTATAATTCAGAAATAAAAACTTCAATTTTTTAAAAAAATAATTTGGGGCTTAATGGGTTAACAGTCAAAGGATAAAGTGTTCTTTTTCTGTGAGCTGTGTTGCGTAGTTTCCACAGTCTAAATTTAGAACAGAGCCCCACGGATCTGTACCAGAGATGCTGAATAGAGTATTGCAATAGCGCCGCTAGCGAGACATGACTTATGCTACAGAAATGATGTCGTGGTACTTACTTCACGGAGACTAACTTCCCGACGAAAATTGTACGGAGCACCACGTTCCGTTAACGATTCGCTTTGCGACGGAACTTACGACTGTGTTTATTTCCCTGGTAACGCTTACTTCTGGATGTCCATTGTTGAGAATGATGATCATTTTTTCTTATTTATCAACGCTCTATACATGCCTTCAGATGAAACACATCAACCACATATTTTGCGCTCCACGGAAAGATGTGCCAGAACTGAAATGTTTGCTGCTGACTACGGACCGTTATTATTATCCTTCTTCGTTGATCCATTATAGATCGTGGGACGACGGCTGGCATGAACTTCTCGATGCAATAATTTACCAACAGGCGTATGACTTGTAGAAGTTTATTTTCTTTTATGAACTTCCATGTGCTACCAGTTTGGGCATTACACTGATGCCATCTTCAGGCCCCACTCGTAATAGTCGTAGAATCACTATACATGGAAGGAGCCATAGAACTGGGTCAGTGAATCAATTGCCCTGAAACAGCTCTTAGTGGCCACTAAGAGCTGTTGCAGGACGATTGATTCACGGACCCAGTGACATGGCTCCTTCCGTGGATAGCCATTTTACGACTATGACGAGTGGGGCCTGAAGATAGCATCAATGTAATGCCGGAACTGATAGCACATGGAAGTTCATAAAAGAAAATAAGCTTCTACAAATCATACGGCTGTTGGTAAATTATGGCATCAAGAAGTTGTTATTATCGGACGACAGAAGTAACTTCCTACACAATTGAAGGAATCGAGAGTTCACTGACATGGATTCAAAATGTGCTTTGGAATAAACAGGCATACAAAGTCAGAGATTGGAAAACCAAACTAATAAATAACTTTCGGAAATACCGGAAGCCATTCCAAACTAATTCGGAAGTTTATTGCCTATGGGCACTATAAACCGTCAGTAACAAAGAAATGAGCTTAACGAAGAAGCGCCGGCCGCTGTGGCGGAGCGGTTCTAGGCGCTTCAGTGCGGAACCACGCGACCGCTACGGTCGCAGGTTCGAATCCTGCCTCGGGCATGGATGTATGTGATGTCCTTAGGTTAGTTAGGTTTAAGTAGTTCTAAGTTCCAGGGGACTGATGACCTCCGAAGTTAAGTCGCATAGTGCTCAGAGCCATGTGAAAGGTCCTCATGTGAAGACAGTATTTCACTAAGAATTCGACTGGCGATCGCATTACGATTTTTACTCACTGGAGATTCGTACAAGTCATTAAATTACATGTTCAAAGTATCATATTCTGCTATTTCCCTTATAGTGCTTGAAGTATGTGAAGCTGTTTCATCAGTGCTGAAGAATTACACAACATTCAATACTCACTTCATTCCAATAATTTTTTATTTTCAGTTTTAAGCAAGTTATAATGGAAATTAAATAACTGCAAAGTATTTTACGTATTTTTTAAATCGCAAAAATTGATGGAGCTCTTCTGATGTACCTGGTACTTCAACTAATTCTTCACTCTCACAAGTATTACTGTCAACGTATATAATTTCGCTGTTAACTTCTGGACAGCTTATTTCTGCACTGTTTTCCGATACGATAACCGGTAATGATATGATGCTAAGAGTTTGCTTCTCATGCATCAGTCTTACATTGTTTTCCACGTTGTCTCCTTTTGTCCACAAGTGCCACCCCAGTCCCAGTCCTTTTCACTTCGATAACAGTACGGATTTGCCTTGTTGTTATTCCCAAAGTCTTTATCAGAAATGTTTTTCACACACGAATCTTCTGCTCATCTTTCACCAAGTAGAAAACGCAGTTGAGCTTTCTAGGTTCTTGGCAGTGATGCGAAGTTATTTGAGAACGAGCTTTTCAATGCATGTATTTAGAAAATCCCATTGTCTCTCCAACGGTCCCAGTGGCCAGTAATTCTTTGTACAAGAGGGGGTACATTTATTAGTACATGGAGCACCCATTTTTCGAACCTTGACAATTTTATCCGTACGTGATGTACAACTTTTCCCACTGTTTCCTAACGTTTCGGTTTTACTTTGCCCCAGTTGGTAACATTTCGAATTCTCTTTTTAGGCTTCTTAATGGGAGATTTTTCCTTGTGGACGACTGATTTTTCACTTGAATTAGACGATTCATAGCTGCTTGATGGATGCTAATTGTCATTTGAGACAGAGGACAAATCTGAACTGCTATCGCAAGAGTTCGGCCAAGGGTATGTTACTGGCACCTTTTTCAAAACTGATTTTGTCGTGCTTGCCCTTTCAACCACATACACATTTGAAGCTTCCGACAATTGTGTTATCTTGGATTTATGTTTTGATAATGATGGCTGTGGCTGCACCTCGCTCACTTCCTTGTCTGTTATTTCACGGTGTGGGTTTTATAGTTGTGCTATAATGCTCACCCGTGCTTGTGGTTCACTTATCATGGAACACTTTACTTCCCTTGTCCCTTTGTTATCCTCCGCTAGCTCTCGAAGACCAAGTCGCATAATATTTGTTCGTTCGCTCATTTTTACCCCTATAAAAGAGAAATGGAATTGACCTAAATGTATTAAAAAGCCATTTTGTTCACATCAACAATGACACGAAGAACAGTTATGACAAAAAAGTTATTTAAAAGTTGAGGAAACAAAGACGATATGAACAATTACGACGCCGAAGTTATTGAAACATCGGGAAAATAATGACACAATGCACACTTACGTCGTCATTGCACCAAGGATTTTAGTTGAAATGATTCTCAGTCCGCAGTACTCACAACTTGTATCGTTATTTCACTGGATACGTTACTACACTGACCAAACTGAAACACACAACTGACAATTACGACAATGTTCTTCCCAACCCAAGTCACAACAATCGATGTTTCCACAAAGACGCAACTACACTCTAGCGGCACTATGTACTCGTGTAACTACAGTTCTGAGGATCTTTCACTGGATGCGCTACCTTTTTCTGAGATGACTGGTGCAATAACCTCGATTTGGTGAATTTTACAGTTGTGTCATTGTTCTTCCGGAACAGCGATATATTTTACTAGCGGACGAGGTATTTCCATCGACCACAACTATAATGAAACCGTATGCTGGGCTGTTACCAAGGTCGGAGGAAAGAATATTTAATCACCGGCTTTACCGCGTACGACGTATTCGAAAACGCATTCTGAATAACGTCCTCCGTATTTTGAGTGTTTAGGAAGGCATTGTTACTTAAAGCTGAGAATGCTGAAATAGTTACAAAAGCTTGTGCGTATTTCCATATTTTTTTAAGGAAAGTGCAACGTCCAGAATTATTTATTCGCCTCCAAGTAGTTGGGTTACAGAAGACGTAGATGATAGTGTTATTACTCTTGGAGAGTGGAGAGAAGCTACTCGCAACTACACAGGTTTAAAGAATTTATCAAAGGTACGTCGAAGACCTTCCTGTGATGCACAGACTGTGCGAGAGAAATTAAAAAAATATTTTATGACAGCACATGGAAAGGTTGAGTGGCAAGAGAGATATACCAGTAGTATCATCCTGCGTCAATATATCTTGAGTATGTTTACACTACAGTGTATATTCATTTACGTAAATGAATAGAATTATATAGATAAACTCAAACTTTTTAGTTACTTTCTTACTACAAACTTGTTTTTGTAGTCTACTGTAGTAAAATGTACTTCAAACTACTGTTTACATCTATCGATTACATATTTATTCGAAAAAATTTGGTAGAAGGTACTATATGTAGCCCATTCATTACAACAATTTAAAAAAAATTGAGTTTTTCTCAGAACAGAACAAAATTCCGTATTTTGCGAATATACTTATTGATAAGTTTGTTGGCATGGATTGGTATACCACAATACTCAGTTAAGAAATATGAGTAATTAATGAAATCTAATTACTTACGATTGAGCTGTCCATTCCTGCACGTGGTTCGTCACATCTAACATGAATTTGTATGACGTATATGGGAACCATTTTTTCCGTATTAGGCCTACCCACTGAGCCGCTCTTTTTATTCATCAGAGGCCTGTGTTCGCGTTGAAACGCACTTCTCAGATTTTTAATCTTCTTCCTCACAGCGTTCGCACCGTTTTCATCTTTTGAATAGAGATTTCGTACAAGAACTCTTTTCACTACATTATTTTTGTAATGACTTTCTCGTACGGTCCACAGAACTTCGGCTTGTCTGTAGTCCTCCATAAACGCTGAATACTTTTCGCTCGACCACTCCATATTTTCGAATTTACCGCTGCCGTACAGAAAATGTCGCACACGAACCCACTCAGCTTGGGAGCTAGCTAGTTACGGCACATTGTGGCAGCTTGCGACATGACGCACGGTGTTGTCTATGCCGCATGAGTCATGCGACAATGTGCGTAGCATGCGGCACTGTTGCATGCCACAATGTTGCAAGATGCTGTCCCAGCGTAAACAAGGCTTTACATCTTCAACAACCTATGGCACAATTGGCCGTCGACCTCCCTCAATAGCAGTTTCCAAATCGCCAGTCATTTCAAACTTCCGAATCGTGTTTTTAAACCCCGATGCGGAGAGAACCTCTGCGTATTAGTTTAATACGTCGATGCCAGCGAAGAGCAGCAGCACTATTGCTGTTGTTTTATTGAAGTTGTTTTACGAGCAAAGCCCTACTCATCTTCTCCAGACCCTTGGTGACTGACTGCGTCTGCAATGTCCGCTGATACTTGACTATATTTCAACACTATGTCGCCGTAAGAGTACCGGCGCCTAAAAGGAAGTCACGACACACTACTAACAACGCAAATCCAGCAACACAGCATGACAGCATGACATCATTCCTAAGAAGTTGGGTACCCATACGGTAAATAGTTTTCCGTCTACACTGGCGCAAGTAGTGAAAGTTGAGTTATAACCTCCGTGTACTATTCAATACAGGAATGACATGCACTACTCATCCCTGCGCCTTAGTGTGACACGGAAAGGTATCACAAATCCACCCATACAATCCCTACAATCCTCGTAGCACGATTCTGACGTTGTAACACTGTTATCCTGTTGGAAGATGCCAAAGATGCAAATACCATCGAAGTGAACATCAAGCATGGAGGAATGCAGTTGGTCCGCAATAATGTTCTCGTAGACTGCATGGTACGTTAGATTACGTCGTAATTCCCATCGGACATCTGGTGACTATCGCTCACAGCATAAAACTATCACCAGCCGTCAGCGACCATTCGTGTGTGGAATAGCCGTTCGCCTGGATGACAGCTTATGTGCACATGATCATCGACCTCGTATAGGAAGAAACGTGATTCGTTAGACTAGGCAACAGCTTACCAGAGTTACGTGCTAATCATCTCCAATTTTCGTGAAGTACATGCATTCTCACGAGTCCCACCTAGTGTCGCCTGTTTTGGAACTGTACAGAACTTAGCTCGTCTTTTACATACAGATGGAAATTACTTGTAGAGAAAACTGGAAGAAGTTTGAAACGGTTGTCCTCTATTTGCAGTGCTCACTACAATACAGTGGAAGTCATAAAAGAAAACTTGGAAACAGTTATGAGCACCGTAAAAGACATGCAATATCTATTCAAGGAAAACCTTTATACTAGAACTGCAGCAAGCTTGCTGCTTCGAACTAAATGTGATTTTAACTTTTTGCCCCACGTCAACTTTTGGCACACGATACCCGAGGAAGTAAACTTACGAACAGTGTCTACGGCCTCCAACATTGACGTTGGACGAAGGGCTCGCCCAATAAGGAACTACGAATGAGGTTTCAGTGACGGAACGAACTACAGCTGTAGAAGCTTTTGGCATTAAAAATTGCATCGATATAGGCATTTATATCGACCGACGATAAAGGAGGAGAGTAAAATAAATAAGTACAGGGTGAACTAGCGCATGACGCTGGATTATCGATTCAAGTAGTAGTTCGTCGATCAATGTCTGAATGTAAAGACTGGTTGACACAAGAATTGCCATGACGATATCGGCCATGAAGCAATTTGCCAGAATGTTCCAAACTGTTGAAACAAAATTTATGCTTGAACCTTCCGATGACGCTCTGGTTGTAGCACTGAAGAATCTGACAGAATTTTGCGACGAGTTTGGTAAGGATCAGGTTCTGAAAGAAATAAAGTGGAATCGTAAGCATCTACGTGCAACTGATAGGAGTGTGGACATTGCTGGCAGATGGACAGCCCAAGAAATCTTTCAATTTGTAACTAAATCGGACTTCAGGAAATCATTACCCTGTACACTCACTTATAATCCAAAACTTCTTGACTATTGATGTCTCAGGCACATCATACGGAAGGAGTTTTTCAGAACTGAGAGTTATAAGGAATTATCTTCGCTCTAAGATGAATCACCAACGAATAGCCTATCTGTCCATTTAATCAACTGAGAGAAAAGTTTCAGATGAAATAGATTTTAACAACATTACTGGGAACTGCAGTAGAGTAAAGGCGCGAAAAATATGCTATGTTAATAAAAAGTACTATCTCGCACTAAAGTTACGAAATTTACTGATATAATAATTGTACGAGTTTTGTTTCTTGATGTATAAAAGGGAAGCTAATTTTGTTATTCTATCTATTGTTTTTTTTTTTTTTTTTTTTTTTTTGACTGTACCTATTGGTTGCTGTGCTAAATTCTGACTCGTGTTTTAAGTTTATTAGCTCCATCCTCACTGAATATGTGCATGGCAATTACTAGAGCGAGTAGTACATAGATTATAAATATTTGATTTGTCAGCTTTTACATCTACAATAGTTTCTAAGAGGACGGGGGCTTCATTTCTCATTTAGTTTCGGCCTCCTTGGCCTCCGACTTGGTTACTCCGCCACTGCCTTGCTGACTATATCGTTCGATCAATAGGGGAACACGTACGAGTCGTCTGCTGCGGAGTCCCAACTTCAACAATGTGCTCTGATAGGTGTGTTCCGAAACACTTGTAATCCCACCACACTGCTCACTGTCGGCAGATCTGCCGCAGGTCGCCGCTTCCCTGCTTCACAAAGCTCCCGAACCACCGACCTCCACGCTTTGGGATGAAGCGTGGGCGTCCAACACCCAGGCAACTGCTTGTGATCTCACGCCAGCAGCGCGCAAACAACCGAACAGCTCCATCCTCTTCAGACTCCCAGACAGCCTTTTATGACTTGTTTCCCCATTTGCGGTCCGTATCGTCACTGAAACGTTTCCACATTCTTCTCTCCCCCCACTAGTGTCAGTTTCATACAGCCTCATGTCCCGACAACGTCACCATGCAACATTCAGTCTCGCGGTGGATAGTGATAGCAGTGTTTTGGATCACCAGCGTATTGTGAACTGACTGGACTCCAGACTTCGTTGAGGTCGATTGTTACAACACGCAACAGAAGCCCGCAGGGTTTCATTATACACTAGCTGTACCCGGCCGCTTGCTGTGGCCCTGCCTTGCGAAATGGAAAAGAACAAAGAGAAAGCACACAATGTTAGTAATCTTGGGAGCTGGATATACGCCCTATTCTCCTCCTCCCTATCTCTGTCCATCATCTCCTCCTCCCACGCCTGTGTCCACTTCCTCTCCCCCCTCTCCGACCTTGATCCTTGTTTCAAATTCGGATTTTTAAGTATTTCTGATCAAAAGTCAATTAGCCAACTTTGTGTTCTTCCTCGCAGACGGATTTCAAAGAAAACAAACCAATGCATTCTTGAGTGTACAATCTATCTGTAAAAACACAAGGTGAAGAAAAATTCGTGCACTCGCACTTTGCAGCGTGATTCCTCACATAATAGCAATACAAAAAAGTTTTTCCCAAAATTTGGTACTGTGCATATTTCCGGCAGTAAATGGACGTTAAAGATGGGCAACACTGTAATCACATGTACGGCAACTACCTCAGTCAACAGACAAGAGTAATGGTGTGGAGTTGGTTCAGAGATTAGCGTTTTGGATTAGCATGCAAGATGTCGAAGATTCGATTCTGGGTCGAGGCGTATTTGCTTTTATTTGCCACCTTCATTGTCATTTAGTACTTTAGCCTACACCATTTGTTAAGCCTCACGTATTCGACATTTCAGTAGCACAGTGTTTTTTAACAGTGAACGTAACAAAAAACGTTGTCAGACATACCAGAAAGAGACAGCTGAAACAAATGACCTGTCGTGGAATAGAATAAGTACAAAAACAATATCAATCAATGCGATGCTTAAGATTACTGGACAGTAAAATAATTCAGTATCTACGAATCATTACTACTACATGCAGCATGTCTGCTCCGATGTAACACATTAGCAACAAGTGGAAATAATGATTTCCATATTAATGACCACATGACGTTTAAAAAAAAGAATACGTTGTCCTAAGAGCATATAATGCAGCTCTGGGCTCTCCGCAACATGGCTGCATCCACAGACGCAAGAGCTACTCCAACACGCACTATCAGTTCTTCCACGAGTGTCGGCGGAGTAGAATACACGTGGTCCTTCAAGTGTCTTCACAGGAAGAAATCCAGGGGATTTAGGTCAGGTTGACTCTGAGGTCATACAACTGGACCTCCCCTCTAAGCCATTTCCCTGAAAATGTTCTGTCTAAATACCGTTGCACGTTAATTCCAAACGTGTCGAGGTGCACCATCATGTTTGAACAATAACCTTTGCCGATCATGAAGTGAAACATCTTTCACTGCGTCAGGCAAATAGTTTGAGAGGAATGCGTGACACCTTCGTACAGTGCACCAGTCAGCCAACAAGTAGCTATCGGAACTCCTCTCTCACAATATTCCGGCCCAAACACTGATGCCAAAGTAATGTGGTATGCGCGGTGTCAGGTGACGTGTGAGTTAACTTTCTAACATTCTGCGTGGTGTCTGTCTGTTCTAAGCCGTGTCTCCCTAACACTTTCGCGCAACGACGCTCTGATCGTGTTTTTTAGGGGACTGACTAGTGTCAACCTGGGACCTGTTGCTGGTAAGGAGACGCCAGACCACACATGACCTGTAGACTTCAGAAGAGTTCAGTGAGACTAGCGATGATATAATCAAATACTTAATGATTTCAGCGTCAGCTCCACTGCACTCCCTGTAAAAGAATCTTAATACTAACTAAATTTAGTGGAAGGGGTTCAAGGCTTTCCTATTTTTAGTTAGCTGGTCGAAAAAGCAGTTAAGTTTGCCATTGAAAATTTTATTCTACTTACAAAACATTGTTTATAAATTGCACTATTGATAAAAGGAAATATTTTAATACAGGATGATAAAAACCAACTGCGTTCAACAAAAATGTGAATGAATATTCCCTGAATGGGTTTCCAAGTTCTAGAATGGATCGAAGGACGACCTATGCCATATCACATCTATAATCTAGATTTAAGTTAAGTTTCATAAAAGGTAAAACTATCAAAATGGTCTACATTGACCCTCATTTATCTTTAATTACTTATCTAACTTGTCGTAAATTACAGCGGCTGATGTGGCTTCTCAATTATACAACAGAAAAATCATCACGTTTCAGATTTTAACTTCAAGTAGCAAATGTGAACACCATGAGATTTAATTGACGATCGACACTAGTATTGCGTAATAAGGGGATGTAACAGATGAGACTTCTGCAGTTCTGAGTGAAGCCTTATGCGTTCAAAAATGTGGCATCGCGTGCATTCATTACCTTGTTGGTGTTTACGCAGCGTCAGGGGGCGGCGGGCGGCACAGCTCCACGCAGCCCGCCGTCTCGGAAGCAACTCCTAACTTCTCCTTACTACAATTTACCAAAGTTGGTTTAAAAAAAAAGCTATCTGTCTGTGTTTTCAACTGACCGATCAGGGTCTCAATGTTAACCTTAAGCTCTGCCTACAAAAACTCAGTCTATCCAATGAGAAACGTTATACTTTTCGTGGTGGGGCAATATTTTTAACGTTTGCAACGTAATAGAGACGCGAAAAAGTCTCACGCTAAAACTTGCAGCTGGTGTGGCCCTTTTAGTGTTATCGTAAGATCTATACTGTTCTTCTGGAGGGCTCTATGTTTTAACATGGGCTGGGGGGTGGTCCTGGCGGTCAGCCCGAAATGTGGCTGTCTGTCCCTTATCGTAGGGCCTTCTAGCTTAACACGGTTCTGCTTTTGGCTTCTGTTCTCGTTTCTTCCCTCGGAACTGCGTCTGTTTCACGGTGGGGAGGTATGACATGCATTTAGGCGTTCTTGTGTTAGTCTGTGGTATTCCATTTGCTCACTCGTTGATCGTATTACTATGGTTAATTGAATGTCAGGATTTATTCGGAGCTATGTTTTTTTTTTTTTTTTTTTTTTTTGTGGTTTTAGGGCGCAAAACTTCTATGGTCATTAGCGCCCAGCCCGTGACGTAGAAAACAGGAAAAAAACGAAATTTAAAATCAGCAGCAATGGAAACAAAGTCAGAAAATTTGAGAAACTAAAGGCAGAAGGAATGCTTAAAAGTCCACTATAGAAAGGGGTTGGTTGTCCCCCAAAAAAAAGCTTCAAATGATTGACGTCATTTCACTGTCACTAATAAACTGTAGAACGCGGTCAGCTGAGCGCGTGTCATCTGCTAAAATCGACGATAGATCAGGCGATAGCTGTAGACGGGAGCGTAACGGATTAAAATAGGGGCATTCAATTAAAAGGTGTCTGACCGTCCACAGCTGAGAGCAGTGGGGACAGAGTGGGGGAGGATCACCGCTTAAAAGATGTCGATGACTAAAAAGACAGTGCCCTATCCGGAGTCGAGCTAAAATTACCTCCTCCCGACGACGCGTTCGGGAGGAAGAGGTCCAAGCGCAAGGAAGGGCTTTCACTTCCCGCAATTTATTGTGGGGAAGTGTTGACCAATGCGCATGCCATAAATGAGTGACTTGGCGACATAAACCGCTCCGTAGATCGGTAAACGGAAGAGACTGAAGAGCTGGCCGAGGAAGAGAGACTGCAGCCTTGGCCGCTATATCGGCCGCCTCATTTCCACAGATACCAGCGTGTCCCGGGAGCCAGAGGAACGCCACTGAGACGCCCCCCAGGTGGAGCAAGCGCAGACAGTCCTGAATCCGGTGGACCAGAGGGTGCACAGGGTAAAGAGCTTGGAGACTTAGGAGAGAGCTGAGAGAATCGGAGCAGATTACGTACTGTATCTGCTGATGGCGGCGGATGTAGTGGACAGCCTGGAGAACAGCGTAAAGCTCCGCAGTATAGACCGAACACTGGTCGGGAAGCCGAAAGTGATTTGGGGTGTCGCCAACAATATAGGCACTCCCTACACCTAACGATGTTTTCGAGCCATCGGTGTAAATAAATGTGGCTTCCGTCATTTGTGCACATAGAGCAGCAAATGCCCGACGGTAAACAAGTGTAGGGGTACCATCCTTGGGAAATTGACATAGGTCTCTGAGCAAGTCGATCCGGGGACGGTGCCAAGGCGGTGCTGTACCCCAAGTTGTCAAGAAGGTTTTAGGAAAGCGGAAGGAAAGAGAATGGAGCAGTTGACGGAAGCGGACTCCCGGGGGTAGTAGGGAGGAGGAGCGGCCTGAATACCAGACATCAAAGGAGGCGTCGAAAAAAAGGTTATGGGCTGGATTAGCAGGCATGGAAGACAGATGGCTAGCATAACGACTCAGAAGGATTGCCCGCCGATTGGACAGCGGAGGTTCAGCAGTCTCAGCATAAAGGCTTTCCACAGGGCTGGTGTAAAAAGCTCCAGACACTAAACGTAATCCACGGTGGTGGATAGAGTCGAGTCGCCGAAGAATAGACGGCCGAGCAGAGGAGTAGACTATGCTTCCATAATCCAATTTCGAGCGCACTAAGGCGCGATAGAGGCGGAGAAGGACCACTCGGTCCGCTCCCCAAGAGGTACCATTCAGGACACGGAGGGTGTTAAGGGAACGCAGACAGCGAGCCGAAAGATAGGAAACGTGGGAGGACCAGCACAGTTTTCTGTCAAACATAAGACCCAAGAATTTAGCGACGTCGGAAAACGGAAGGTTGACAGGGCCTAGATGTAAGGAGGGCGGAAGAAACTCCTTACGTCGCCAAAAATTAACACAAACGGTCTTACTGGGTGAGAAACGGAAGCCGGTTTCGATGCTCCACGAGTGGAGGCGATCGAGACATCCTTGAAGACGTCTTTCAAGAAGGCTGGTCCGTTGAGAGCTGTAGTACATCGCAAAATCGTCCACAAAGAGGGAGCCCGAGACATCAGGAAGGAGACAATCCATAATTGGATTAATGGCGATGGCAAACAGTACAACACTCAGCACGGAGCCCTGGGGTACCCCGTTTTCTTGGGAGAAAGTACGGGAGAGAGTAGTGTTCACCCGCACCCTACATGTGCGCTCTGCCATAAATTAGCGAAGAAAAAGGGGCAGCCGGCCTCTAAAGCCCCAAGAGAACAGTGTACGGAGGATGCCTGTCCTCCAACAGGTATCGTACGCTCTCTCCAGATCAAAAAATATTGCTACCGTTTGGCGTTTCCGGAGAAAATTGTTCATGATATAAGTGGAGAGAGCAACAAGATGGTCAACAGCAGAACGATGCTTTCGGAATCCGCATTGGGCAGGTGTTAAAAGACTGCGGGACTCCAGCCACCAAGCTAAACGGTAATTCACCATACGCTCCAAAACCTTACAGACACTACTCGTGAGAGAAATGGGGCGATAGCTAGAGGGGAGATGTTTGTCCTTTCCAGGTTTCGGAACGGGAACGACAATAGCTTCCCGCCATCGCCTGGGAAAGGTACTGTCGGTCCAAATTCGATTATAAAGGCGAAGGAGGTAACGCAGGCTATGGGTTGATAAATGCAGCAACATTTGGACATGGATACCATCCGGTCCTGGGGCGGAGGAGCGAGAAGAAGAGAGTGCATGTTGGAGTTCGCGCATGGAGAAAACAGTATTGTAGCTTTCGCGATTTTGAGAGGAGAAAGCAAGATGTCGCACTTCCGCTGCACGTTTCTTCGGGAGAAACGCCGGCGGGTAATTTGAAGAGCTCGAAATCTCAGCAAAGTGCTGACCCAATGAGTTAGAAATTGCGACGGGGTCCACTAAGGTATCATGCGCGACAGTGAGCCCAGAGACCGGGGAGAAACTAGGCGCGCCTGAGAACCGTCGAAGCCGACTCCAAACTTCCGAGGAGGGAGTGAAGTTGTTAAATGAGCTAGTAAAGAATTTCCAGCTTGCCTTCTTGCTATCGCGGATGACGCGACGGCATCGCGCACGGAGCTGCTTATATCGGATACAGTTGGCCAAAGTTGGATGGTGACGGAAAATGCGAAGAGCACGTCGCCGCTCACGTATTGCGTCACGGCATGCCTCGTTCCACCAAGGGACTGGAGGGCGCCGGGGCAATTCGGAGGTGCGTGGTATTGAACGTTCCGCAGCTGTGAGAATAACGTCGGTAAAATGTGTGACCTCATCGTCGACGCTGGGAAAGCGACGGTCATCGAATGTCGCTAGAGACGAAAAAAGTGTCCAATCGGCTTGGGCAAACTTCCAGCGTCGCGAGCGCATATATGGCAGTTGAGGCTGCAGTCGAAGAACACATGGAAAGTGGTCACTCGAGTGTGTATCATCAAGGGCGAACCATTCGAAGCGCCGAGCTAGCGGAACAGTACCGACCGCAAGGTCCAAATGGGATAAATTTGCCGTGGAGGCAGACAAAAATGTGGGGACCCCAGTGTTGAGGCAGATTAAATCCGCTTGGTGGAAGACGTCTAGCAATAGTGAGCCACGTGGACAAGGATGTGGAGATCCCCAAAGCGGGTGGTGGGCATTGAAGTCCCCAACCAGCAAATAGGGGGGTGGAAGCTGATCAAGAAGATGAAGGAGATCAGCGCGTGTCATTGGTGTAGACGATGGAATGTATACCGTACAAAGAGAGAACGTGTATCCAGAAAGGGAAAGACGGACGGCGACAGCTTGGAAGGAAGTGTTTAAGGGGATTGGGTGATAATGGAGAGTATCATGGAGCAGAATCATGAGTCCTCCATGGGCTGGAGTGCCTTCAACAGAGGGGAGGTCATATCGGACGGACTGAAAATGAGGGAGAACAAAGCGGTCATGGGGACGCAGCTTTGTTTCCTGAAGACAGAAGATGACCGGCGAGTAGGATCGTAAGAGGATCGACAATTCCTCCCGATTGGCGCGAATTCCGCGGATATTCCAGTGGATAATGGACATAGGGTGAACAGAAAACGGAGGAACGTGACCAAGGGTGCTGTCAACTCAACAACTGCTCAGAGCTTGCGACCGACAGCATGGAATGGCATTCAGTCGAAGGCAGAAGATCCTGATCCATAGGTTGGTCAGGAGCAGCTCCTGCCA
Source organism: Schistocerca americana (assembly GCF_021461395.2). Lineage (NCBI taxonomy): Eukaryota > Metazoa > Arthropoda > Insecta > Orthoptera > Acrididae > Schistocerca > Schistocerca americana. Next base: position 195,367,589 of record NC_060119.1, read on the forward strand.
CCAACGATCGGCCAGTTGACCGGCCACCAACAGTGCGCCTCGGCGACACAGAAGATGGCCGAGGGCGATTTCCGCCAGGTGGTGCTGTAGATGGGACACGCCGTGGCGGAGAAGGAGAGGAACTGTGTTTCTTCGTAGCCTTCTTGGAGGTATGTTTAGATGATTGAGGAACCGATGGTTGTGAAGTTGCAGTACGTAAAAACTCTTCACGAGAATGCTCTTTTTTTGAAGACTTGGCTTCTGACTTTTTGGGCTCGAGATTTAGCAGAACCCGACGAAGGGTGAGCCATAGAGTGGGCAGGCGAAAGAGGTGAGGTTGAACGGGCGATCTTTGCGCTGGCCGATCTGACGACCGTGGTACTAAATGTGAGGTCGCAAGTCTGCGTGGCCGCCTCCTTTGTTGGCCGAGGAGATGCAAGGACAGTGCTGTATTTTCCTTTCTGAGGCACGGTGGGCTGTCGACTGGCGAGTAACTTTCGAGCAGCAAAGGTCGACACCTTTTCCTTCACTCTTATTTCCTGGATCAGCTTTTCGTCCTTAAAAACAGGGCAATCTCGAGAGGAAGCAGCGTGGTCACCCATACAGTTGATGCAGCGAGGGGATGGAGGTGGGCAATCACCCTCATGGGCATCCCTGCCACACGTAACACATTTGGCCTGATTGGAACACGACTGGCTGGTGTGGTTGAACCGCTGACATCGATAGCAACGCGTAGGGTTTGGGACATAAGGGCGAACGGAAATTATCTCATAGCCTGCTTTGATTTTTGATGGGAGTTGAACTTTGTCAAATGTCAAGAAGACAGTGCGGGTTGGAATGATGTTCGAGTCAACCCTTTTCATAACCCGATGAACAGCCGTGACGCCTTGGTCAGACAGATAGTGCTGAATTTCTTCGTCAGACAATCCATCGAGGGAGCGCGTATAAACGACTCCACGCGAGGAATTTAAGGTACGGTGCGGTTCCACCCGGACAGGGAAGGTGTGGAGCAGAGAAGTACGCAGCAATTTTTGAGCCTGGAGGGCACTGTGTGTTTCTAACAACAGGGTGCCATTCCGTAATCTGGAACAAGACTTTACAGGACCCGCAATTGCGTCGACACCTTTCTGAATAATGAAAGGGTTGACCGTGGAAAAGTCGTGACCTTCGTCAGACCGAGAAACAACAAGGAACTTTGGCAACGATGGAAGAACCGTCTGTGGCTGAGACTCAGTGAACTTACGTTTGTGAGCAGACATAGTGGAAGGTGAGGAAACCATTGCGGAAGAATCCCCCATGATTACCGGCGTCTCCGATGGCGCGCTCCTCCCTTGTGGGGGCCCTCACCGAGGGCACACCCGCCTTAGGTGATTGTTCACACCTCAGGTCACACCTCCCGACAAACGGACGGAGGGACCAATCGGCACTTTCGGAAGGTATCAGCCCGGGTAATCACCCCTCCCTGGGCCTGACCTTTACCAGGGGGTACGTAAGTGTCCTACCTGTCTACCCGGGGCGGGGAATTACGCGTTACCCCGTCACCGGCTACGCATGGAAGTGCGTGGGTCGGCCTTCAGACACGCACAGGGAGGAAGAAAGAGACAGGGAAAGGAAAGAAGAGAGGTCTCAAACGCCGCAGCGGAGAAAAGGGTAAAGAGAAGAGGTAAAGAGAAGAGGTAAGGAATAGAGAAGGACGAAGAAAGATGAAGACATACAAGCAAGGAAGGCAAAGAGTGCGGTACATTTACAAGCGTCCGTCTCCGGACGTAGGCACAAACCATACTCCCCAGAGGGGGAGAAAGGGAAGGAAAGAGCCAGAGGTGAGGGGGGGGGGGCGAAGATGGGGGATGGGGAAGGATACGGAAAGGGAAGGTATGCAGCCCGGAAAGGAAGGAAGGCCACATTAGCTCGGGGTCCCGTGCTCGCTACACACGTATCCACAAAAGAGTTGTGGATCCCCTGGGGGGACGGAGCTATGTGACGTACTGCCGGATTTGCTTATCATGTCAGGATTTTCATGGAAGGTGTTGGATTTGTCTGACACCTTACAACTTCACAACAATTGCATCCACAGACTCCAGGATGCAGCTATTGCATAGGATTTCAGCCTATGCTCGTGCAGCACGTCAACGACCGTGCGTTTCGGGACACGCCACTGCCTTGATACGCAGCGTGGACTACACTGACTTCTTTGTGTATGACTTCCAGAATAGCTTCCTTACTAGCTGCAGTCGCGCCATGGAGGAAGGAGAGAACCTGTGCCGGCCGGAGTGGCCGAACGGTTCTAGGCGCTTCAGTCTGGAAACGCGCAACCGCTACTTTCGCAGGTTCGAATCCTGCCTCGGGCATGGCTGTTTGTGTCGTCCTTAGGTTTAAGTAGTCCTAAGTTCTATGGGACTGATGACCTCAGATGTCAGGTCCCATAGTGCTCAGAGCCATCAGAGAACCTGTCTCCCGAAGACGGAACTCCCGACAATGAAACATTTTGATTTTGATTTTGATTTGGATGACATCGACCATGAGATCCAGCAGCATGTCGGAGGGCAACATCAGCTTGTTTATCAGATGCATCCAGGACCAGAAGCATATCGACATATTCAAGGTCTGTGTATGTCAAGAGTCTGCCCCATTGATTTAGAAAAACACAAGAAAATACGATGTGTGTAGTAATGCATATGCAGCCTGTCATGCACGTGTCACTGAGCTAGCAACTAGTCCCCACCTGGTGAACAGCGCTTGCAGTCTAAACACGTCATTAGTAACTTTGGGCTGTTCCCCCTAACGCACGTCACCTCTCCTAAAGCTTTTGTTCTGCACACTGCTTATTGTGAAATGGTCTTTTTCGGATTGCACTGTTCTCCTAGCGGTGATGGACGTGACGTTTCCACATTTCCATCGATGATGATAGTAGTAGTAGTAGTAGTAATAAAAATAATAATAATAACGCATGGAGATATATACCGAACAATTTGTGATTATCAGACTCAATGATGAAAGGCATGATCAGTGGTTCATGGTGACAATACATACAAACAGAAACGGAGTTTCGAAATTATCTGAAAAAAATGTTCGCAGGCATACTGGCGTCGTAAGACCCTAACGAAATGTAATGGACCTGAACGTGAAAAGAATAATAGTTGGTATTAATCGATGGGACCACTGAGGAAGGGTATACAGGAAACGGTTTTGGAAGTCAGTAGATGCAGTGGTGCGAAACAATTCGCGCCCAAGGCGTGCAAAAGGCTTTTTTAGAGGCTGACCAACGGAAACGATTGAAGTTCCATTTCTGTGTTCATAGTATGTAATACCAAATGTTTTGCAGAAGACCCACTGTAATCGCTGTATGACGATTGAGAACCGTACCACTGAGACTACCTCTATCAAATAAAAACAAGTACGTCTCGAGCCAGAATCGAACTCTCGACCACCTGCGTGCTAATCCGCGCTATTCGCTGCACAACACTATTCCTATATGCTGACAAAGGTACTTACCGTACATGTGATTACAAGTTGCCAGATTGCCAGTTTTAACGTACTTTTACTGTCAGAAATAGGCGCAGGACAAAATGTTGTACATTTTTGTATTCTGGTATGGGAGGAATCGTGCTGCGAGGACTGATTGCGCGAATTTTTCTTCATCATGTATCTGTAATGAGAAACAGTATATATGGGCGAAATTATTTGTCAATGGTTTAAATCAAGGGCGCCCAATATTTCGTCTCGCGGGTGCCACAGTGTACAGCTTCGCTGCACGTTCCCCCCCGCAGCCACACTACGCTGTCCGAGGGAGGAGGGGAAGAGGAGGAAACTGCGAACGCGTCGCATTCATATGGCAATACAGTCGCACCGCATACGAGTTAGTTTTATATTTCAAGTTTCTCAACAATATAGATAAAAAACAAAACAATTTTTCAGTATTACTTAATTATTTTTTGGCCCGCAGACGACATGATTTTAATCAGTTACAAACTTTCGGCATATAGACAGACGCAGACGATTTCACAGTGTTTCGTAGTCAAGTTGCCACGTAATCGTGACTTATTTAGTTTAATAATCGAAAAACAGTTTTTCATATAAATATGTCGATCGAAATATTATGGCACTTTACCAACTTTATTATGGAGACGTGGAAACTACCTGAAGAAAGCAATCTACGCGTCCTTGATAATGTTAAAGTGAAATGATTTATCGTTAACACGGTAATTACCTTGCAGATCAAATGTGCGGAGGCACTTTCGACTGAAACGGCGAACTAACTCGAAAACAGTGTTAAGATTGACAATGTGCTCAAATGTTCAGGAAACTGTGCATCGAACTCTCTCAAGGCCACAGTGAATTGTTCAAACCTCGCGTTTTCCTTGACGTCAGTGAGCGTACGGGCCTCTATTGCGTTTTTGACAATCTGTACCTTGTACAACGTCTTTTTTTTTAAAGGCATCCCCAGCAAATCGGTAAGTTGTTGCTCACCTTGCAATCAAGTCCACTTAAAATCCGAGGTCTGCAATCCATTCCGGGTGTTCTAATTTTCGTTCCTGCACTCCTTCTTCCTTCATAAATTGAACAGTAACGAGTTTTAAACAGAAAAATCGTTACAGTCTTGCCGCCTGACTTAACCAACATACTTTGCAGTAATATATGAAGTCTCCATTCTCTCGTTCAGTTCCATCGAAAACAGTTGCACCTGACACTGAAATGAAATTTTACTGTTCACACTGCCAATATCTTCACGTGCTGTGTTCCTGCAAATTTAGCACAAAGTTGGGGGGTTTGGTTGTTTGGGGAAGGTGACCAGACAGCGAGGTCATCGGTCTCATCGGATTGGGGAAGGACGGGGAAGGAAGTCGGCCGTGCCCTTTCAAAGGTACCATCCCGGCATTTGCCTGGAGCGATTTAGGGAAATCACAGAAAACCTAATTCAGGATGGCCGGACGCGGGATTGAACCGTCGTCTTCCCGAATGCGAGTCCAGTGTGCTAGCCACTGCGCCACCTCGCTCGGTGATTAGCACAAAGTGCTTCTTGATGCACTCAACAGTGAATCCCATATGTCTAGCGTTGTGATTCTTTGCTTTTTCATTGTGAACTAAACCTTTAAATATTTTTTCTATGATATCGTTTTCTAGCAAAACCTGCAGTATCCGTCGCTTACGTGACTGCATAATATACACTGAGAATTGTCATGCCACTCTTCTGTCATCCCCTTTCATTTTCAAAGGCTTGTAACGATAGATCGCAAGGCTGCCTCTTTTTGTGCAAACATCCACCAGATCTGCGAACATCCTTCACACTACGAACAAATAGCGAAGGGTAAACAGCGCTGACACCCCGATTCTACCGAACTGAAGAGAACTGTATCGGCCGGAAAACGTCACACCTCTGTACTGAGTACTTCCGGGAAGTTGCCTCCCACGATCGACCAGCGTGAAGTTTTCCACTCTGTGGCCGACCCTGGTTTCAACGACCACTGTCACAGTTAAAACTGGCTACGACAAAGGAAACAAAAACACACAATTTTACAGAATTTTTTTTCTTGTTATCCGTTTTAACAGAAAACTTGTACATTTTTGTTTTCAAAAATTTGTAGTCAATGTCGGTCTGAATCTTTAACAGAGTATAGTTTAAAACGTGAAGAAAATTGGTCAACAACTTTTCGAAAATTTTGGTAACAACGCTTCCCGTTTACATGTTACATATTTATTAATACATAAAGATATGTTTCAAAAATGTGCAACGTCATGAAAAAATATCAACTACTTTTCGAGTTTCGCGAGCACAAACGTAAGCAGGTTGAATTTTTATATCTAACGATGTCGCTTGGGATGAAGCTTCCCAGTTTTCTAATAACATGGCATACTTTGTGTAGTAATTGTTGTTTCTGTTACCTAGACCAGTGTACAGACAGTGACTACTTGGTAATGCTTCCCTCATATTAGTTTTTAAGAAGTGATCAAGCACAGACATTACGACTCGAAAACTGAAGCGTGTTTCTCCCAGCAATGCCACTAGCGAATGAACTATCGCAACTTCAGTTGTCCCAGTCTCTCTTTCAGCAGTAGCCCTTCTGATTACCTTGATGCATTAATACTCCTGGTGAAATCAACTTCCCAGAGAAATGACCTAGCCACTGCCTAGGCGTTGTTTCTAGAATGCGGTCCAGAAGTGTTGGGGTGTTTTACTTCCCTCGGTTTGGGACTTATACGACGATAATGCCGTTGATGTAGGAACCCGTCGGCAAATATATTTGTTCCAGAAAGCGGAAGATAATATAAAATTTTGTTTTTGTACCCCAAAGTTCGTTGACCTAGTGATATGCTCAACATAGTTAGAAATCTACAGCAAAACATAATTAATGTTAGTCTGTACATGTACATTTTTTATATATGTTGTCACGAGATTGGGTACCTGTGTCAGTACAGGGTGTTACGAGGCTATTGTTCAAATATAGGAGGAACATCTAAGCAAATTTACTTAATTAAGATACGTTTGGTTCCTGACGGCAAGTTGTGACAATAAGGACGATTTACACAGAAGGTGGTATAGTATGCCAATTACATCAGTTGCGTTAACAACAACAGCTCGACTGCGCCTGTATGCGAGCAGTACCTTGTCGGACTACTGCAGCGTGTGTTCGAAGATTCCTGGCATGTCCGCAATGGTACCAGCAGCGATGAAAATTCTGGCGACGAGGTCTCCTTCCGTTTTCGCAAAGGTTTCATACGGCAGCTGCTCCATATGCCCAGAGGAAGAAATCCAGAGACGCGAGGTCAGGTGACCTCTGCGACCAAGCCACAAGGCCACCTTTGTCGATCCATGGATTCCCTAAGGTGGCTTTCAGATAATTTCTCCCGGCAATGCTAAATAGGTTGGTGCCCATCGCGCTGAAAGTACAATCTCTGTCTAATATTCTGAGGTATACACCGCAGCAGTTCTAGCAACACATGTTCCACGGAGATGCGATATCTTCATCACTTGAGGCAGAATGGAAGAATGTATGATCCGATCAACCTATCACTGAGTATGCCAACCCACAGATTAACACCGAATCACTGTTGATGTGTAGGAGGTCGACTACCTCGTGGATTCAAATGCGTTCAAACATACGAACTGGGGATATTCAATCCGTCGTCAAGAGTAAACAAAACTTCGTTGGTGAACAGGACTTCGGCCGGAAATAAACGACGCAGGGAAGTCTGTTGTAAAAACCAATGTGTGAATCACACGCGTTGGAGAAAATCTTCAGGTGCTAGGCACTGAAGATTGAAAGGATGAAGTTGCTTGCCATGTAATACATTCCACACAAGGCCGTGTGTGTGTCGCCAAAACTGTAAGCAGTAGGTCGTGTATTTGTAGATGGAGTGTCCTCAACACGTCGCAGAATCTCGTCATCCATTTCGGTATTTCGCACTGTTTGATTCCGACTTGTATCATGGATACTTAGGCAAAAAGTGCCCGTTTCGTGTTGCAAGCGGTGAAACTGTCCGCATTTATTTGGTCTCATGGAACACGCCGGTTGGGAAAGCACTGTCGAGTGTCTCTCACTGCAGCTCGTCAATTTCCATCCACTGACCCGTATGCCAGAGTCATGTCAGCCATTTCAGCGTACGTAAAGCGCTCCGTGTTCACCGTTTTTGTAATGAATGCGACTGGATCAGGGTGTTTACAAGAAATTCACCGCTGTTGTCACAAGTCGGTGGTGCTCGCGAATGAGTCGGCGTGTTTTAAAGCAGACCTGTACATAGAGCTGTTTTGAATGTCAGTACACGTTCCCATTCAGCGACACCCCCAAAACAGTTTACGTCAGCACAACTAATAAACTGTTCCCTAACACTACATGTTGACTTCAGTGAGGATACGTTTCTTATCGATGTTACTGACATGCTCTACTTATAGTATTGCTTCGAGCGAATAGTTTCGTAACACCCTATATACCGAGATGTGATGATTTCATATGTAATATTCATATGTACAATATAATTTCTCTCGGAGCCATGATGAATCTACGATTTCTTACGTATTGTTCTTCGGTTTTGGTCGCTTACGAAGCTGAATTAACGGAAGAGACAGAAAATCATAGTTGCACGATTCTTTATGTATTCAGAAGGTCGCAGAAATACTCAGTACAACACTGCAGGAGACGTTGCACAAAAGACGTTTAACATCGTGGAGAGCCTTCATTACAATGCCCTGAGATCATAAGACGCAAATCGACTCAAGACACATGCTACTTCGTTCGACACAGGTCCGGCGCTAATATTTAAAACAATGTCGGTCTTGCTTCCTTCGCACAATCAGCGAATATGTTAAAAGCAAAACAGTACGAACCCCAACCACAACGTACGGTGTGTTACACAGCACTGATGTAGATGGGGCACTGCTGTTTACGAGGAAGTGTTCTAACACTTACAACCTGGAGCGAGCGTATATTTGTTGGAACGCTGTATTAGTATACAATAATTGTAGTAATTCAGTATTTTGTCCTGTTTAAAATGCAATCTGTTGTTCTTAGACAATTAGTAACTAGTACGAACGTTTAGGCAATCCTCTTACGAGATATTGGTGACAGATGTTATGGAAACAAGAAAAATATAGTAAATGCTCTTAATTTAAAATATACCCTGTTGAATAAAGACAATTTGGTACCTGTGATAGGTGAAAGAAATGTATAGAAGTACTTTACAAAGAAAGAAAATTGAAGGCAATTATATGGAAAGTATGGAAGAAGTAGATGAGGATGAGATGGAGTATACGGTATTGTGAGAAGATGTGACGCAGCTCCGAGAGACCTAGGTCGATACTAGAAACCTAGAGTAGACCGCATTCCGCAGAATTATTGAGATACTTGGAAAAATCGACCGCGACAAAACTACTCCACTTGGAATGCAAGACATAAAAGTCAGAGAAAATAACCTCCACGAAGAATTCAGTAACTGCACTTTCAAATAATAAATGTGCTGACAGGTGTGATTACTACCGAACTACCAGTTTAATGAGCCGTGTTTGAAAAATTCTGACAGTAATGAATTGGAAGAGAATGGAAAGAGTGGTAGAAGTCAACCTCTGAGAAGTTTAGTTTGGGTTCCGGAGAAACGTAGGACATGCGACGTAGTTCAAATGGTTCAAATGGCTCTGAGCAGTATGGGACTCAACATCTGAGGTCATCATTCCCATAGAACTTAGAACTACTTAAAACCAACTAACCTAATGACATCACACACGTACATGGCCGAGGCAGGATTCGAACCTGCGATCGTCGCGGTCGCGCACTTCCAGAATGAAGCGCCTAGAACAGTTCGGTCACAGCGGCCGGCCGCGACGTAGTAGTGACACTAAGTCTTGTCTTAGAAGACAGACTGAATAAGCCAAATCTCCGTTTACAGCATTTGACTGGAGTATATTCTTTGAAATCCTGCAGGCAACAGGGATAAAATGTACGGGGCGAAATGTTATCGACAACTTGCAAGAAATCAGACTTCAGATGTATAAGAGTTAAGGGGAATGAAAAGAAAGGTGTAGCTAGTAGTTTACAAGGTAATGAGACTGCATTGTAGCGTATGTCCCGTGTTAGTGAAACAGTACATTGAACAAGCAGTAAAAGGTGACAAGGAAAAATTTAGAAACATAATTTAAGTGCAAGCAGAAGAAACAAAATCTTTGAGGTTTTACGATGTCACTGTAATTCCGTCTGAGACTGTAAAAGTCCCGAAAGATCTGTAGAATGGAAAGGACAGCGTCTTGAAATGAGAATCATAGCCGGTAACGGTGGCCGTGGGGTTCTAGGCGCTTCAGTCCGGAACCGCGCGACTGCTACAGTCGCAGGTTCGAATCCTGCCTCGGGCATGTATGTGTGTGATGTCCTTAGGATAGTTAGTTTTAAGTAGTTCGAAGTTCTAGGGGACTGATGACCTCAGATTTTGTCTCATAATGCTCAGAGCCATTTCAACCATTTTTATGAGAGTGAGATTATAAGAGAATATCAAAAAGAAAACGGTGGTAATACAATGCATTACGATTAAATCAGGCAGTACTGACTAAAATAGTTTACGGAATAAGGTAGTGAAAAGTACCGGATGTGTTTTGCTATTTTAGCAGCGAAATAACAGACAAGGGCCGAAGTTAATGAGAAATAAATTGCTAGCCGCCTACAGCAAGAAATGCGTTGCTGAAAATGTGAAATGAGTTAACGCTGAATACAAATTTTGGTGTTGTGACCTCTTTTTTGCAGGTATTTGTTGTACAGCCTTCCGTGGAAGTAAAATGCGGACGATAGCATGTATAAACTAGAGGAGAATAGAGGATTTAGAAATTTGGACCTAGAGAACAATGCAGAAGATTAGAGGGGTTGGTCGTATAACTAAGGAAGATTTACCGAATCTGATTAGGGAGATAATACCTATCCTAATACATCAAGATATAGTTAATTTGGTACCGTGGAGAAGTAAAGAGGGTAAAAGTTACAGGAGACCAGGGATGAACACAGCAAGCAGGTTCAAATGTATGTAAAGTGTAACAGTTATTCGGAGATGAAGATACCAGCGCGGAAAGTTGGATCAAACCAGATTTCGGACTTAAGAACGCTACAGCAACAAATTCGTTACACATCTAGTGGTTCTTTTTCCTTTAAAGTAAATTCCACTACAGTCTCTGAAGTAACTGCTGAAATTGTTGAAAGTGAGTCATTCCGAACTTTTTTTCTTTCAGGCACATTTATAAACTGTAGATTACAGAATTAGTACTCCAGGCGCAGCTGTTGCAGTTTCACCACCGAGTACATTTGCACTCCATACGGCTGAACATAGATTTTAGGAAAGGTACGATCCTAACGGGACTACACAAATGATGCCTCAGGTAGAGAGGGGTTTGGCAATATGGTGGGGGGGTGGAGGTAGGGTGACGTCACGTCACTGTCAGCCCGCGCGTCTTGTCACTCGGCTCCTGGACCCCCGTGCTATCACCACTGCTGACTGCTGACCGCGGGTGGCTGAGAAGAGACCTGCAAGGAGACAGCTACAGGTAAGGACCCAGCTGCTAGCTTTCCTGATCGTGTTGCTCTGGCTAATTTACTAGTCAGAGCTATACTCATCAAGTTTTCATTTAACTCTGTTTCTCCAACTTTCTGGTCGTCTCACCAAAAAATATTACACCTTCTTCTAGGAGTAGGAAAAGTGTGTAGAATCTCATTTCACTCTAGTGCCAACTCAATCTCGATATCGTGAATTATTTTACTTTCCATTATTAAGGTGCATATTTATTTGTCGGTTCTTTTCTTTGCGATTTGCCATTCTAGTCCCTTATATTAGCATTATTTTATGTGTATCAACCGGCGTATTTTTTGATACAATAAACTTCCACAATGGCAGAATGGTAAGATATTTCTCAGCCTAAGTACCCTGAAACGGTTGGGATCTTACTTTATCATGTACTGCCTTTCTTAGTAGCTGACGCTACTAACAAATTTCGTTGATCATAATATAACAGAACTACTATTACGTGTAGTTTACTGCTTTACAGCATGAAATGACGAACGAAATGTTTTTTTTTTTTTTTTTTGTCGGGACAAAACAGTCTGTGTTCCATATTGTGTGTTTCAGTACGTCTTTCATCGGTAGAGATTCGTTGCCCGTATCTAAATATAAGGCGGCCGTCGCAGTAATGTTGATTCTCCTTAAATATTTAATATTGCTAAAGGAAACGTAGCGTATGTAGTACTTTTCCCGGTTGTACAGCATCAGTTACGGATGGGAGCAGGTATATAATGAGCTTAGGTGTGAATTGTGGCATGTGAAGTTACATTTCTGAATCCGGTAATCCTTTCAGTAAGGTTAGAAATTCAGAGTTCAACTTACGTCTGAAGGTCCACAGTCGTACGTGCAAGAGGTTAATAACCACACATTTCCGTTGTTTTTCCTCTCGCAAGCAGTTCTCGAATTTTAGCTTCAGCTATACGCGTCTACCATTTACTGCTTGGATACGCACTGTTGTAGGCATGCATGAGAGTTACTGCTCCGTTCCTGATGCAAAATACATAATATCTTAAACATATTTGCATTTCTAGATAATTCTGTCTTAATATTGCGTTATTGTGTTAATAACGAAACCAAATTAAATGAAAGCCTCACTGCTATGTTGCTGTATTTCAATTTGAAAAATAATTGTGGTTCTATTCCATTAGAGTATTACGCCAGGTTTCATTATATAAAACGACATTTGAACTAAGTTTTCAATCGGAAAGTTGTTATTATTTGCAAATTAATTTTAACGTTATGTTCTAATAATATTGCTTGCCGCCTTAAGCGCAGGACACGCAGATTTGTATTTGGCAAAGCATCATGAATGCGTAACTGGTGTTTATTAGTGCTTTTTTATATATGTTGAAGTCAACAGATTTTACGCTTGTTGTTAGCAGAGGTTGAAAACGACTAAGCTTGCTTGCGCTTTCACCCTAGGCATTTTTCGTCATTAAAGAAACCCTTTTTCCTTTTGCTGCATCTGTGTTCTCTGCAGTTCACTTCATTTTTGTAAAACACTCACAGTTAGCCTTCACAGAAGTTTCGCTTTGGTTTTACTTGTTTTGGGTTCAGCATTGTCAATTTAAGAACTCTTAAATAGGAGTAACGAATATAATTTGGAAATAAAGCGGAACACTTGTGGCGTAAAAGCTCTGTTAAACGTCAGGAAGCTAAGGAAAGAAAAAGTATCGATATGTAAAGCCTAATACGAAGTATGATTATCGAAACAAAAATAGTATCTAACGTTAGTATTTTCTGAATGATTCGAGTACGTCAATAGCCGCGTATAGTTTGCAAAGCCTTCGAACCGCGTGGTTTGAGGCGCCATGCCACGGATTGCGTGCGCGTGTGTATTTCAGTTAGTTTAAGTAGTGCGTAAGTCTAGGGACCGATGACATCAGCAGTTTGCTCCCTTAGGAATTCACACACTTTTGAAAGCGTTCGACTAATACACGCTACAAATTTTTTTTCTGTTTGCGGTCTGGTATATTCACAACGAGAAGCCGACTGTTGTGAAGAACACTAATAGGAAAATTTGCCTTAGTGAGTAAGAAAATCATGTAGGCTGGAATTTTCCTGACGGATAGGGCGAGCAGCCTTTTCCGTCTGATTACTTTTGACACCGTTGTGCATGGGAAGTGTCATCGTTGAGTGACTGCAGGAGGATACAGAATGTTTCAGGCAATTTCTATTTGGACTGATTAATGGCAGCCAGAAAAATTTGTGTGTGTGTGTGTGTGTGTGTGTGTGTGTGTGTGTGTGTAAAGCGAACTTCTGGTATTCGAGTAAAGACATATGAAATACAACGAACAGGGTAAGGGGGAAGACTTATTGTCGACTTCAGTTAATTGGGAGAATTTTTAGGACAATGTAGCTGATCTATATAGTATATTGAGTGTAGAACGCAAGTGCGACACATTCTTGCGTGTGAAACAGTTGTGAAGAGTGCTGTTAGATTTTTTAGTGGCAGGTTCGATTAACACGTGAGTACTACGGAGATGCTTCGTGAACTCAAGTGTGAATTCCTGGAGGGAAAACAAAGTTCTTTCCAGTAAACACTGCCGGCCGCTGTGGCCGAGCGGTTCTAGGCGCTTTAGTCCGCGCTACTGCTACAGTCGCAGGTTCTAATCCTGCCTAGGACATGGATGCGCGTGATGTCCTCAGGATAGTTAGGTTTACGTAGTTCTAAGCTCTAGGGGACTAATGACCACAGATGTTAAGTCCCATAGTGCTCATAGTCATTTGAACCAGTAAACACTACTGACAAAATTTTGAGAACCGGGATTTGAAACTGAATGCAGGATTCTACTGTCGCCAAAGTGCATTTCGTGTAAAGATCACCAAGTTAAGAAAATTTAACGCTCGTAGGGGGGGATATATATACAGTGGCTCCAGTTGTAATTGGAACGGGAAACGGAATGACTACTGCTGGTACAGGGTACTTCCTCCATGCACTGAATGGTGGTTTGCGAAGTATGTGCGTAGCTTAATCGTGTGGATGTGAGGAAACTGACACTATGCGCAATTTCCTGTAGTGATTAGGGTAGTGGACTCATATTGATGCAGGACATGGCTCCGAAGTTGGTTCTTCACCGAGGGTTTATATTTCTGTGGTTACAACAAACTCCTTCATGAGAACGCTGGAATGGTTCTTCCGTTGAAATATGTTTGTTTGTAACTCTTTGTTTGCCGATCCGCAGTCGCAATTTGACACAAGTTGAGCGGCTTGCTTATCAGTGTTGTTGATCACCTATCGGAGAATCCGGTTGCTATGACTCATTGAGTTGTTTGTTACATTATCGCGTGAGGCTACTTGGTGGGGGGGGGGGGGGGGCGGTAAAGGAGGAATTGTGCTCTACAGCTGGGAGCGGCTAGACCACGGAGGTGCAGACCGTGCGAAACTGATAGAGAACAGCAACTCAGTCTCAAGTTGTACACTACCGTGACCACAATGTTGCGTCTGAGTTCAGCTGTCACTGCCGTATTTTGCGTGGATCCAAGTCACACTAACTATCCGCATTTCGTTTTCGAAATTACACTTGCGAATTTAATTCTTCGGTTGTTTCTTCTTACTAAAATGCACGGCGTTTCATGCAAAACTATCCGATTTTAGAAGACTACGTGAGTGAAGGCAGAGACTTTGGATACATTTCAACTTACGCATTGAACTATAAAGTACGTTCAAGAGAAACATTTTATTTTGCAAAGGTTTATTATTCATTTAGATGCAGTAGAACCTTGTGCCTCTGTTTACTATTATGCTTATAATCAATGATTTCATTTACATTTCTCGTATGTTCATTATATCCTCCACCAAACTCGTGAAAACCTGCAGACGGCAATCAAAGGCGAGTTATAATTTCACGAGCATGTCTGGTGTTACCTCTGTTCACTGTTGCTTGCGTGTGGTGCCGCGAGTCACACAAAATTGTCGGAAGAGGATGCACATTGAGGAAATTGGTCACAAATCCTCACAATAAGGGAAAAATAATTCTCATGGCCCAAGTGGGGTGACAGTCTGATATTGGAGGTCAATGACGAACTGTGACACACATACGTCTTTTAGTGTCGATCCATCTTTCTGACCATGAAGATTATAAGAGTTACTTATTCTTTTCGTGTGAGTAATACAATTGCACTAACGATTTTTGTTCACGGGACTAAGCACGATCAAAACAAATCTGCCGTTAGTACACCACTATCACTGTATCGGAAAATACAAATTACATAATCTTAAGACATTTTCGTCTGCAAAAGCAGTTGAGTGCCCGTTTCGAGGAAGGCTTCTTTAATATCCCATAGCGTGTTGTCAGTAGAAAGCGTACGAAGGAATACTTTAATTTTAATCTCATGGAATTAATGGTAAAGTTGTGTAGCAGTTTGCCGGCCGAAGTGGCCGTGCGGTTAAAGGCGCTGCAGTCTGGAACCGCAAGACCGCTACGGTCGCAGGTTCGAATCCTGCCTCGGGCATGGATGTTTGTGATGTCCTTAGGTTAGTTAGGTTTAACTAGTTCTAAGTTCTAGGGGACTAATGACCTCAGAAGTTGAGTCCCATAGTGCTCAGAGCCATTTTTTGTGTAGAGTTTGACATTACAAGATATTAAAGTAATGAGGTTCAAGATATTTCGGGGTATTTTTCTGCCTCTCTTTAAAATATCCGTTAGATACCTTCTTTCGAACATCTCCAATGTTTCCGTTATGCTCAAGCTATGTGTGGTTTTAACTGAAAACTATACGATGTTTTGGCCCCCTAGGTGCACTTAGATGATAAAGCGACGTTCGTTATCTTCTCTCTCACAACCTTGCTGTATTTTATCTGCTATTTTTGTTATTTACTGTAAGCCGTTCATCCTCTTGCCTTTCCTCTCTCTGAACCAAAATGTTCAAATGTGTGTGAAATCTTATGGTACTTAACTGCTAAGGTCATCAGTCCCTAAGCTTAGACACCACTTAACCTGAATTATCCTAAGGACAAACACACACAACCATGTCCGATGGAGGACCCAAACCTCCGCCAGGACCAGCCGCACAGTCCATGACTGCAGCGCCTAAGACCGATCGGCTAATCTCGCGCGGCTCTCTCTGAACTCCAAAACATGTGAGGAATCTGTGGAATCGGTCATCTGATCTGACTTATTGTAGATGGTCTGCGATTCTCCAATTTTTGCTATTGGTTACAGTTTTTGACTCCTTTCTTTTGCCGTTTTCAAGTAACTAATGAGAACGGAAACGTACTGGCCTTTACACGAGGTAGCCACTCAGTTTTATTCCTTGGCGAAGACGCACCAGCTACATGATTTGTTGCAGGTACATGACGCCCTTTTTTAATTTTTTTAAATCAGCATTCTGCCTAGTTTCGTAAAGTACGACATGCTCTTGATCTCGGAGTAGCACTTATAACCAACGTCCTCAGTTATTTGTACTTCATACCTTCACCTGTAATTTACGACTCGTGTTGCTCCATGTAATATTCTAAAAATTATTCCCTGATTTTGAAATACATACCTTTTGCTCCTCTCTTTTTTTCCAGTTGGTGTTTTCCACGTTTTGCTTCCTTCTTCTGCAGAGAATATCTTTGGTTTCGAAAATGAAGTGGACTGGTAACATCAGAAATTATTCTGTACCACCATACCTCATTCGCTCCCAGTCTCTCCTTTTATGGCTTCTCCACGCTCCAGGAATATTTTACGTAGTTACAACGTCGTGACCAAAGCATGCAGTGATGGAAATTTCTTTCTCAAATTAAAGCCTATGATTGTTGCTGGTAACTCCTTTTGACAAGAAAAACCGTTTTTTTATATTTTCGTATGTTAGTCTGCTTCTTAGATCGTTTTTTAATTCACCTGCATTGTTTTGTTTTGGAGGTACGAGATTTCCTTCACTTCATATACTGCGTAGTCCACAATTTTAATTTTGTCACTAATCGCATTTCTGCAGATCTTCAGTACTTTCACTTACGCTCGCCTCGGCAGACTGTTCATTACATTCAAAAGATTGTTATTCTTCCTTATCTTCATAAGTGATAACAATACAAATGGGTTAGTCTAGGTAGCCTAATTTTATTCCTGGAAACATCCCGAATATCGAAATACACTTGTAGTATATAGACCAACTAAAAGAGCGAGAACTCGGGTTATCGGGAATTGGCCACATAAACATTGAATGGATAAACTTAAGGTAATCGAAAATTCTGAATTCTGTTAGAGTTCTTTCAACAGGAAATGGGTGTAACGGTGATGTTGATGCAGAGCAGTTGGTGTCTTCTGTGGTCCAGTCAGTGTGTTGACTTGCTTGGAGTGCATTTCTCCCTCACAAACATCAGCGTCTTCTTTTGATACTGGTTAGTTTTTAAGAGTCGTATCCGTAACAACCATTTCCATAAGCAATTAACGAAAAACGGTATAGATGCGCAGAAGATCAAGCTCCATCAAATCCCTGTACTAGCTCAAAGTTATGTTAATATCCGCTTTATGTTTCTGAAGTAACAAGGTTTCTTTGCAGTTCCGGAGTAATCTTAAGGCAATGATGACTGACGGCTATATCGCTGCTATTTTCGCAGTGGATTAATTTCGGTCTATCACAATTATACAACACAATACTAGGCCTAGATATAGTAACTGCTCTTTGTGGAATCATCGCGGGTAAGTCACTTACTGCAAGTGTGGTCATAATTTCGGATTACAATCGCTCCAGCGATGAAATTTACTAACAGCAATGTTACAAAAAGTAAAACTACTACGTTTATCGAATTCCGCCATTATATTAAACCGCGTTTGACCATTTCGACTGTAAGAATGTTAGGAATGTAGTAAATATAGCCAGGAAAACTGATAAACAATGTTCACTGCGTACATCTACTAGCGAGTCGCGAATTGTGTCAGACACGTTGTTTGAGATTCAACGAGCTGCAACAGTACTATAGTTAACAATAAGCGGATGGCGGTCTATAGGTTGTTGTAGCTAGTGTCCGTTCTTCCAAGCGAGGACGCAGCCAGGATTTTGTGAAAGGAGAGGTCCAGTTTATTAAAGAGGACCTTAAATAGGCTCTTGTTTTTATTCATTCTGAAAACAAATTACTTATTTTTTAATTTTATGTACATAATGTGGCTTCGGGAGGTCTTAACACAAATAGTGTTTGGGCTCTAAAATTAAGCAAGAAGAACCTTTCTTGAACAAGTATAATATACTGTATATTTTCATCAGTTTGTTCCTCGGTTAAATCTCAAATTACTTGTCTTCATTTCACTAACATTCTTCAACCTCCTTAAGCAATCAAGAACTTCTCTTTGAATTATTATTTCAACAGTCAGTTTGAAATAATAGCAACCAAATTTATTCATAAAACAAAGTGGAATAGATTCACGCATCGATTTCAACTAGACTTGAAATGTATGCGACATCGCAAATGACTGTGTTTATCCATGATAAATGGTTATACAGTCTTTTATGCTAAATAGCTCCAGTTTGATTTGCAACATACATCATCACTTCTATCATGTTTATTAACAAGTGCGTTGGAGTTGTGATAGCTGGCCTCACTTATCGAAGGACATTGCGAATAAGACATGTCATAGAAGAACATCTTTCTTACAATAAAACTTGAAGACAAGATATAATGCCTTTCCACGATGGAGACATCTTTATGATATATAATACAAAATGAATATCGCTAGCTGCCTTCCAACGTAAATATCGTTGGACAACGCATATTTTCTAAACCTTATGCAAACCAACATTAAAATTAAATACTGTCTGTCTGAGAAATAGGTAATATTCCCCAAATCGCGATAAGTACTGTTGCAAAGGTAACGAAAAAATATTGCTTTTATAATTGTTTCTACAACTATTAAAACATTTCAGTCTGAAAACATCTGAAAATGCATGTTATAGCGTTAGAAGAGCGTAAACAGAGTATGGGGCGAAGGGGAGGGAAGGGCGAGGGCGTGGATGTATTGGGCAGTCAGCTCGGACGAATTCAAACAATCTTCCGAAAAAATCTTTTAGAAACAAACGAACTATAGAATATGTTGTCATAATATAGCCCTTCTGCTCTCCACAAACCTGGCCCCCGTCGTTCCGTATCAGAACTCGTTTTTGTAATTAAGTACCGTCATGGTGCCCAGAATGAGCAATATTTTGCCATTTTGGCCACTAATGATAGAGCTTCTAGCAATTTTTTTTTGTTTAAAGAAATGCAACCATCGCTGTTTGGACAATATTTTTGTTGATAAACGCAATCTGTGGGCGACACAGGCCAATCCAAGTTAATTTTTGTCTACTGATTTTAATTTAATTTTATTTGTAGTTGTGTTTACCGCTTCGCAGCCTTGTCAATGCTGAAATATTTCAACCCCATATCTTTATCAGGTCAAAATAACCAATCCAGTGCTAACATTAAACTGCTGCAGATAGGTAATTAGGATATTATAGTAGCATGTACGTATTTTTAACTTGTCGTAGTGCAAGAAGAGAAACCAAAATAGAATTTCCTCTTCTTCCGTTTTACAAACTTACCTGTAGTTACATAAAATCACAACAGCGCGCAGAAGAAAAGCGATATACGAGAGCATTTACATTTAATTCAACTGCAAGTATGAACTGAAAAAAAATGAAACAAAAAAAAGACTACTGAAGTCATTAAGAGGCCAACAATGTGCAATACTTGGTCTTGACTGAAGTACAGGTGAGCGGCGATTAGCGATGATAATGTTATCGTTATACTGAGAATTTAATATATCGATAGCCCTGTTGACTATTAACCGAGCTTTTCCCTTTTTTGCCATAAGACTGATAATCAAAATATCTTTCACTACACGGCAATTAGGTGGTGTGTGGTATGGCATTTCACTTAGGTGACAGGGGGGGGGGGGGGGTAACCTCCTGGTCACTCCCCTCCCCCCCCCCCCCCGCCTCAACCGTTAACAACAGCAACAACAACAATATTATAATAATGTAGAAACTATAGCAATCATAAATAGGTTACCCACGTGAGGATGCTCTATGTTCCTAAATATGATTTGGCTGTAAGAAAAAACTGTTTTCGTATAATTCATTTTTTTAGCGCAATCCTTTAGCTGCTCGCATATATCCCAGTCTTCTAGAGATTTGCTCTCCGCGTTAATGCATACAGTATCTATACAGTGAAGAGCTTTCATCTTCCATCTAACAGAAAATGTGAGTCGCCAGTGTTAATAATCAACAGGATAAGCACGAACTTCGGGACCTTACTGTGACCCCGTACACATATTTCTTACCGTCAGCCAACGTTCTTATGGTCTGACAAGCAGCTGCCGATCACAGAGAAAAACTAGGAGTTGCGTTCCACAGTGGAAATTCGACTGGTTACTAGGGACTGGGTAAGTTGGTTCAAACTATCACTTCCGTCAGAGCCTTCGACACACAAGCGTGTGGGGGAATTATATACGTGTTATTCGCCGTCACGAATCCAACGACTCTAAACTCAGATCTCTTGCCACCTGCTTTCAGAAGTTTAATATAATGATGTTTAGTCTACATTCTAATTTAAGTACGATGAGGAATTTTTTTCCCTTCACGTGACAAAAGAAATCATGTTGTAATCAGTCTTTTCGGGACATGAAGATACACTTTAGCTAAATTTTTGAGCGCTCAGTACTTGAAAGGTCTAAAATGACAATGGGTGTCTATTATTGGATACTGTACTCTATACCTTGCAAATACTTAACCGCGATTGGTGGCCGTTCACATAACAAAACTCTTTCGCGGCGCGTAGCAGCTGTGAGGTGAAGCCTACTGTCTCTTAGATTGCCGACCACGGACAAACACTTTTAAAACCCCGGAAAAATTTGGGTGAGATCGGACTTTTTCCTGAACACACATGTACGGTATATACCGGTACGTTGTTCGGTAACGCCAGCCTGCGAGCGCCAGAGACCGAACAGCAGCTGTCTATATTTAGGAGATCGTCTAAGCGTGCTTGCCGCTGGTTTTTTGATATGAATCATGCGAAACTAGCTACGCACCTATTCTCATTTTGGGAATTATAACTAAGATATATTAAAATATACCTTGCTCGACATTTGCTAGAGAACACAGACATTGTTGGACAGGAATAATCACAGGCAAAGATGGACAACATGAACGACAGTACGTACGTAAGATGTGGAGTGGTTTATTTATACGGAAAAAGGATACAGAGTTCACCACCACATGGGAAAGCAAGATAACAGACGTAAGTAACGTCATGTTTCACATGATTCTCGGACACTAATGCACGTTTTGCACCCCTTATTCATGTTGACTACCGAACTGTTGACGAGTCTTTGGGATATATTGTTGCACTCTTCTCTCAAGGCGGTTTTCAGTTCTTCCACGCTTCGATGAGGGAGTATTTATTGAGAAACACGTCTGCCAAGAGCATCGTAGGCATGACCTATACAGCTTAGATTTGAGGAGTACGCAGGCCATTCCATACGTTCGACATCTTCACTTTCCAGACCGACAACTCAGTGGTCCAATATGTGCGGATACTTTCTGCCTTAAACTTGACGTTGGGACATACCGCAATCCTTAACAAAGTGACATGATCCAGAATAATCTCCCTACAATACCGCTGTGCTATAACGGTACCTCGCCAAAGGTTTGAAGCGGCGTTCACCTGCCCACACCATAACGCGTAGACCTTACTGATGGCGTTCATGAACATTCTGTGGTGAATAACACTTTCCCCTCTCCCTTCAAACTAATTGGTGGCCAGATTCAGTCTAGACCGCTGGTGCTGACCCTACTCAACATGCTCCCTATACCAACGAACTCTTTCTCTAGAATGGCGTGACTGAAGTGGAATGTATTTAACAGATGTTGGTATAGCCTTCCGCGGCTGTTGTCACGGCCAATAAAATTCTTCTGGGCTGTTGACTGCATTGTCAATATATAAAACTGCCAGACGTTTCGGCCACTGTGGCAAGTGGCCTTCCTCAGAGCTGTGATCAACCGACTGCTGAATGAGAAAGACTTTAAATCTTAAACAGTAGTGTATGAACCTGTTTACGTAATGTGAGAGAGTGCTAGAGGATAGGAACGGGGGTGCTAGACGTTCTTTATTGATCATTTTATTCCTTGTCATTGGCGGATAAAGACGTGCTTTATTGGTGTTAACATTATTCCTTGCCATTGGTGGAAACAAGCGAATTCAAACGGGCGGTAGCTGTGACGCAGCGCTGTTCACTTGTGTTCAGGTGCGGGCTGCGGTGTGCCTGAGCTGTGTGTATGTACGACCACCGTGGTCTCTCACGCGCCTGTTGTTGTTGCTTTGCGAGCGCTTTCCCCCCTTAGCGTTGTCACTGCTGGCAGCCAAGACGCCGGAAGCCCATAACCGTCCTCTCTTCATGTTGACCGGTCGCTTAGCTACTTCTATCGCCTCTTACTCCTGAATTTAAATGGTTGTTTCACCTGTACGCGGCCTTCGCGGAATATTACGAGGGCAGTTCAATAAGTAAAGCAACACATTTTTTTTCTCGGCCAATTTTGGTTGAAAAAACCGGAAATTTCTTGTGGAATATTTTCAAACATTCCCGCTTCGTCTCGTATAGTTTCATTGACTTCCGACAGGTGGCAGCGCTGTACGGAGCTGTTAAAATGGCGTCTGTAACGGATGTGCGTTGCAAACAACGGGCAGTGATCGAGTTTCTTTTGGCGGAAAACCAGGGCATCTCAGATATTCATAGGCGCTTGCAGAATGTCTACGGTGATCTGGCAGTGGACAAAAGCACGGTGAGTCGTTGGGCAAAGCGTGTGTCATCATCGCCGCAAGGTCAAGCAAGACTGTCTGATCTCCCGCGTGCGGGCCGGCCGTGCACAGCTGTGACTCCTGCAATGGCGGGGCGTGCGAACACACTCGTTCGAGATGATCGACGGATCACCATCAAACAACTCAGTACTCAACTTGACATCTCTGTTGGTAGTGCTGTCACAATTGTTCACCAGTTTGGATATTCAAAGGTTTGTTCCCGATGGGTCCCTCGTTGTCTATCCGAACAGCATAAAGAGCAAAGGAGAACCATCTGTGCGGAATTGGTTGCTCGTCATGTGGCTGAGGGTGACAATTTCTTGTCAAAGATTGTTACAGGCGATGAAACATGGGTTCATCACTTCGAACCTGAAACAAAACGGCAATCAATGGAGTGGCGCCACATCCACTCCCCTACCAAGAAAAAGTTTAAAGCCATACCCTCAGCCGGTAAAGTCATGGTTACAGTCTTCTGGGACGCTGAAGGGGTTATTCTGTTCGATGTCCTTCCCCATGGTCAAACGATCAACTCTTAAGTGTATTGTGCTACCTTCAGAAATTGAAGAAACGACTTCAGCATGTTCGTAGGCACAAAAATCTGAACGAACTTCTCCTTCTTCATGACAACGCAAGACCTCACGCAAGTCTTCGCACCCGAGAGGAGCTCACAAAACTTCAGTGGACTGTTCTTCCTCATGCACCCTACAGCCCCGATCTCGCACCGTCGGATTTCCATATGTTTGGCCCAATGAAGGACGCAATCCATGGGAGGCACTACGCAGATGATGAAGAAGTTATTGATGCAGTACGACGTTGGCTCCGACATCGACCAGTGGAATGGTACCGTGCAGGCATACAGGCCCTCATTTCAAGGTGGCGTAAGGCCGTAGCATTGAATGGAGATTACGTTGAAAAATAGTGTTGTGTAGCTAAAAGATTGGGGAATAACCTGGTGTATTTCAATGCTGAATAAAACAACCCCTGTTTCAGAAAAAAATGTGTTGCATTACTTATTGAACTGCCCTCGTATTTCCTTACAGCACTCATGCTGGTGTTCCGCCACCGCTGACGTGATGCGTTGTCCCAGACGGATATATCGTTCGTGCTCTGCAATTCGTGTGCTTATCGGCCGTCCCGCCTCCCCTACATACACCAGTGCACTTTCGCAACCGATTTCGTAGACTATTTCTGTATTTAGCTTGTCGACCGCATCTTTCCTTGAGCCTAGAACACCTTTTATTTTGTTATTGACCCGAAAGATTGGCTTGATGCCGGATGGGCGGAGATTTTTGTGTACACGTTCAGTGATCCTTTATACATATGGCAGTGGGGCGATGTTCTGCGTTTCCTTGTGCTCTTCCCTACTGCCTTCATCCTTTGTCGTCATAGTTGTAGATCTCACATTCTTGCAAAAACCTCTGACCCCCAAAACGGGCTTCGTAATTCCGGCTTCTTGTGTTCGTCATCGCTGATCTTGTGGGCCCTCCTGGTTGAAGTGTGAAGGACGGACTGCTACTGCGTAGGATGATGATTGACGGACACATGGAAGTATCTGACCGTGCTGGTGGCTTTTCTTTATACTCACACAAGCGCGCGGGAGACAGTGGTGGTCGTACGTATACAGGGCGCAGCATACTACAGTCCATACCTGGCAACAAGTAAACAGAATTATCTCACAGCTACCGCCAAGTCCTAATTCGCCTTGTTAAAAACCATTCAAAAGCCAGGATCGCACAAAATATTTTTTTTACTCAAGACAACCGGTTTCAACAGTCTTAGCTGTCATCTTCGGGTCTTAAACTTTTTTTGTAGTTAAACATGTTGGTTTTACGCTGACCTCATGCACAAGACGTCAATTGGATAAACCTCAGCACATTATAAACGTTTACCACCGCTAAAACGTTTAAAAATACACAGCATCATGTCAAAAATGTCATCTCCATATAAATATTCTCTCAGATGCTCGTTCCCCCCGTCGGAGGTTCGAGTGCTCCCTCGGACATGGATGTGTGTGTTGTCCTTAGCGTAAGTTAGATTTAATAGTGTGTAAGCCTAAGGACCGATGCCTCTGCAGTTTGGTCCCATAGCACGTTACGACAAATTTCAAAGAAAAGTTACCACAGATGCCCGTTACATGGTGCAAATACGGTACACAATGGCACATTTGTTTACATATGCTGGACACACCCAAGTATGTGTTCAGCAAATGTAAACAGAATTGCTATTGTCTATCGTATTTGTTTCATGTAGCAAGGATCTATGAGCAATATGTATATGGACATGGTCTCATGGACAAGATGCTGTGTGATTTTAAATATTTTAGCGATGATGAACGTTTATATTGTGCTGAGTTTTATCGACTTGACATATTGTGCATGGGGACAACGAAAAATGAACATGTTTTACTACAAAAAAGTTTAAGAACTCAAGTTAACAGCTAAGACAGTTGAAACCGGTTGCCTTGAATAAAAAAATAACTATTTGATGCCATCTTGGCTTTTGAAAGGTTTTGAACGATTAAAACAGAACGCCCTTCAATTGTGTCATAACGAGGAAAGTCAATCTAATTCGCCCGTTTCCACCAATGGCAAGAAATAATGTAAACGTCAATCAATACATCTTTATCCACCACCGACAAGGGATAATATACAGATCAATTAAGATCGCCTGACACCCTTCCTCCTATCCTCAAGTACACTATCACATTACTATGTAAAATCTTAAGTCTCTCTCATTCAGCAGTCGGCTGAGCACAGCCCCGAGGAAGGCTACTTGCAATAGCGGACGTAACGTCGGACAATCTTGTATATTGACAATGCGGTCAGCATCCAGAAAGGATTTTATTGACACTACATTTAACAGGGTTCCGTGCATAGCACCAACCTGATTTAATCGTCGAAAATGATTCTGTCAGAGCAGTGCATCGGTAGCGGTTTCAATGTCTGCCTAGGGGTGAGATATCTGTTGCTTATCGCCACCAAGGCTACGTATAATTCCTCCTGCGGAGTGGTGGTCAGCGTACGGTCATCGGCATGCTTCCATACATTTCCACCTTCAGCGAACTTTTTTAATCACGAGATGATGCTTTTGCGCGCGCACACACACACACACACACACACACACACACGCACACAAACATATGCGTTGCTTTGGCCACAGTAGTCTCACTTTGACCGGATTCTAACCGTCCAACTGCTCGTGCGCGATCCTAAATTCTCAAATGGTACCTTACAGATATGTTGCCGTACCACACGGACTGTCGCACTATTCCGTCCCACAACAACGTCCTTCGAACATCGTACCGCATAAACTGTCGAATGCATACAGAGCGTCGGTGC
The DNA here is from genome assembly GCF_021461395.2 of Schistocerca americana. Lineage (NCBI taxonomy): Eukaryota > Metazoa > Arthropoda > Insecta > Orthoptera > Acrididae > Schistocerca > Schistocerca americana. The sequence continues at coordinate 195,393,677 of NC_060119.1, forward strand.
ACATGGTTCGCTGCAGTTAACACGTCCCGTCCTCTACTTTACCTTTGCTGCCAGTGGTCGGGCGTTCCGTACCAACTAGCGGTTGTTCTTAGCAAGAGTCAAGGATTTACCCCGGAAATTTGTATAAACATTGCCCCCCTCCCACCAACTCCACCAGCACGCCTCCGAATGCCCTCAAAACTGTTGTTCACGTACTTTCTCACATTTAAGATTATTGTATAATTCGTCATGTAATTTCTCAAGCTCACACGTTTCGTATTACTTCTTATCGGTATTGTCTCAGTTTCCGCTTATTTCCCTGCGAGGTAATTTTATTTTGCTGTTTCCTTGTCAACTTAAATTTTCTCTGCACCATACGGCAAGGAAAAAAAAAGAATAAAAGATAGTGTTAATACTCTCATCCTTCTTTACCTCTTCTGCATTACTGCAGATGACGTGTCACTGAGTACATTTGTACTCTGCATGCAGTACACGTGAGGTGCCTAGTTGTTTCTTCCACTGCTCTGTGTGGAATACATAAGTTCTTGTACATTTCACTATCCTGCTGTCTTCATGATGACGATGTCCCCAGCGCAGAAAACAGCACGCAGGTCGTGGATTCTTTTTCTTGAAGCTGAAATTAACTTCACAAGGAAGTGCTGCTACGAATAAACTGTAACTCATTTGGGATGCCACACGCGTTTTTTATTGATATAGACACGAGAAACTGTTCCTGATCACAACGTATTGAACATATCTTTCCACAGTCATTATATCTGGCTAAAATAACATGAAATACATCCTGTCACAGACAATATGTCTACCTACTGGAACGGTCAGAACTGGAGAGCCGGACTGCCCGAGACACTTCGCGCGCGCCAAGCCAGCAAGGCGTGACCCGAACGCCACCGAAGTGCATCGGCAGTAATATCGTCAGTCTTTTGATTTAGTAATACTTTGATTTGAATAATTTTGAAATTACTGATTGATAGCTGGCTGTTGAGAGATGTTTATTTAAAAATGATGTAATTTTGATGACAGGTTAATTAATAATAGCAACTAAAGTTTAACGCAGCAGCCAATCACAGAGCAGCAGCATCATGCAGGCGGTCTTTCTCACGGGAATGGTACCGAATCTAACATCTGTCATCGGTACCTCATCCCACATTGCGTCATCTCTATGCTTTTTGCACCTCCACTGCCCTGATAATAGCTTCCTGGAGCCTAATATGATGGCTGAATGAGCCAGAAATATTACAACCACATTAAATTTATTGATTCTTCCCGTTCATTCTCTGTGTCATCCTACCGGATATATTATTTGTAATGCAGAATGTCCGTTATTGTGAGATTACGTTTTACTGAAGCTTCAGGAAGACATTTCGTTGCTTTTGAATGAAAGAACATAATAATTATTTTTCGGCGCCATTCTACGTAATTTTATCGATTATCTCCTAAAAGGCTTCAAAATAAGGGCTATTAAAGATCTCACAACGGTTGTGAGACAAGTTCACGGACATCATGGTAGGACTGCCCTGCGCTACTAGCGGCGCCGACGACAAAATGGTCAACAGTCAGAGATTTGTAGAAGTCTGTCTTCAGGAAAGTACACCGCATCGATACTCACTAAACCACTTCTCGTGCAGCACTATTATGATTGAAGTAGACACAAAATAGTTGAGTAAGGATGGATTCATACTTTTGGGAAACTACTCCACGTACGAATCAATGAACAAATAGTTCAAATGGCTCTAAGCACTATGGGACTTAACATTTGAGGTCATCAGTCCCCTAGAACTTAGAACTACTTAAACCTAACTAACCTAAGGACACCAAACACATCCATGCCCGAGGCAGGATTCGAACCTGCGACCGTAGCAGCAGCGCGGTTCCGGACTGAAGCGCCTAGAAACGCTCGGCAGCGGCCGAAAATCAATGAACAACCTGCTAGCCCTCTTATTTTGAGCGGCAGAGACTAATTCGTACAGAACAATATCCCATGTCCCACATCTGTTCTATGTGCAAATGGCGTAGCACTCACCAATTCGAATTTCTATGATTCACCTTCATTCTCATCATGTGAAGTTTAACTTGGTGGGAGCGGGACGAGTCTTCATGCTTCTGACGACGCACATACTTATCTGCAATCCTGAACACATTGGTTGTAACGCCTGCCACTAGAATTAGTTTAGCGTCAACGAGATGCTTGCATTCTGAAGAAAAATAAAATAAAGGGGGAAACCAAGGAAAACAAACTGGATGACTAATTTTCATCCACCAGAGTACACCAGTGGACAGAGAAATGCAAGAAACAAGTCAAGAGAATGTTTTGTAAACTATTCTGTTTATTTATTGAAGGCATTTTTGTTTATTTATGTTTGTACAGTTTTGTATGTGTTTTTAGCAGTGTGAATGATGTGTTAATGTGGTCTAAAGCAAATATGTAGATTATTTTTCTACTGATGAATGTTGTACGACGGGTAATTTTGTATCATAATATGTTAAGTAAGTTTATGGTAAAAGGAAATCTAATTCGAGTGCAAATGAAAATAGTTAATGCCATAAAGTATAAACAAAGTAACAGAATGTTACAAATTTATTTCGGGAAAAGTACAGTTCGGAAGGGTCTTATGTGTTGATTGATTTGTCCTGAAAAGCGCGGACTAACACTGGAGAATAATGTTTTTCTATTGTACTTAAAGAAAACTGATCAATCAGAACGGAGTATTCCTCGCGCGTCTTTTCCCTTGCAGATATAAAATGCTTACAACAGTCTATGGGGTCGGAGCCCAGACTTTAGCCGGCCAGTGTGGCCGAGCGGTTCTAGGCGCTTCAGTCTGGAACCGCGCGACCGCTACGGTCGCAGGTTCGAATCCTGCCTCGGGCATGGATGTGTGTGATGTCCTTAGGTTAGTTGTGTTTAAGTAGTTTTAAGTTCTAGGGGACTGATGACCTCAGAAGTTAAGTCCCATAGTGCTCAGAGCCAGCCCAGACTTTAATAGTATTGTCGTGTGTAGTATGAGTTCCGAAGGACGTTATAATTTACCGGTTGTAGTTGTGCTACATGCTTCGAAAGTGTTTTAAATTGAAGGCATATTTATTCCGATGTGTTTTTTTTTTTAGAAAATACGGATTTTTTAAGTAATTTTGTGCATGAGAAAAGACAGTAATTCCGCGTGGTATATTTAGCAGATCAGTATGGCGAGCATTTTCATTTACGCACAATCCGTGCTTAGTAGCTCTTCAGATTTCGGGAAATCTGGTACGTTATCATAAACTTGCTAACGTGAATGAAAGGGTTTCTGCATGACTGTGGTTAGATTAGTACGGGATTGGCACTGAACGTGTAAATTATCAAGGTTCAGAATATACCAAACTTTTGCCAGTATTTCCATCTTTCATTCTAAATTAAGACCTTTTCCCGATTCTTGGAATAGTTACGTTGTGTGCAGCCTGGTGCGAGTTGCAGTGCGGTAGGTTTCTGCTCTGATTTCCCACCGGCGATCTGCTGCAAGGGGTTCACATGTAGGTGCAGGTCAAGGACGAAACGAACTGCACCGCCGCAATTGGACCAGGATTTGAAATATCGTCCTGACGAATGCGAGTCCAATGTGTCGTCACTTCACTGTGGGACTCAGAGGAACTTTCTAAATCACCTCCTTCGTAGGTGGTCTACATTTTCTTCGAATTGGCTTGGCTCTGAGCACTATGGGACTTAACTTCTAAGGTCATCAGTCCCCTAGAACTTAGAACTACTTAAACCTAACTAACCTAAGGACATCAGACAAATCCATGCCCGAGGCAGGTTTCGAACCTGCGACCGTAGCGGTCGTGCGGTTCCAGACTGTAGCGCCTTTAACCACTTGGCCACCACGGCCGGCTTCTTTGAATTCTTTCAATGACTGGTTTCTGGCATACGTTATTCATGCGAACATTTTAATGTGTCTGTTTCACTGTATATTGCCCTAGACACATGAAGATGCATCATTGGCTGCTCTAACTGTTTTCCAGAGGCAAATTAACTGGCGCTCACACGCCCAGTCTTGCTGACAGTAGTATTGAGTAATATTTATGCCCACTTCGTTCTCATAGCTACGAGGACTGTGCGAAACTCGCATATATTCCGACTGAGTTACTTGTCTTGGGAAACGCAAGCAGAAACTGTTCTGAACTGGCGGAACAAGTCCGAGATGGTTTCTGTTAATATTTCAGTAGACCAGGGGCTCTTTAATAGGAGCATAGATTCGTAAACCGTAACAGCTTATTACAAATTACACAAGTGAATCAGGGACCGACGGTCTTTGTAGCCTGGTCCCTTCAGTCGGCCGCAAACCAACCAAGTGAATCATGTAATACATCGTATACGTGTTCTGTTGTATTTGCCTACTGCAACTACTGTTGTAAATGAAACAAAACGTTATGGTGAGAGAAAGATTATGTGATCTTATATGTGTACTGTGACAACCGTTGGCAGTAAAATAAACGTGTGTACTCTCAGGACAGCTGATCTGATCTTATTAGTCATATCTGGTAACTGCTGCAAGTGCAACAGACTTACTACTTACTGTCATGACATCAAAATAATGTTTCCTCTGCCATTGTGGACAACATTGTATCTGGCGTTTTCTGATCAATTAGGAACTTCTTTTCTCGGAAGATCTTGTGGCATTTACTTTTTTCAGTTCTTTGTGGAAATTCGTCGGGAGTTTATTGAATATCTCTCGATCTTGTCAGCAACTAACTACTGCACAGAACCGCCATTACACAGTACAGAATATTACACTATATATTGAACGTGCGTCATTAATTTTAAAGCTGCGTAGCTCTCTTCTTTATACATCGCGAACAATCAGTACCCATCTCAGACTGCCAGTATTAACGTCCAATGTTCATTTTTGTCCAATAAATATTCAGCGTGTGAGAGGCCATTCTCCTTCTCCAATAATGTTACCGTACGAGAGCATAAAATGAAAGTTAGGTAAACGAGCTTGAAATTGACGTCATAGATATAGATCTATTTGTTGTGTAGACAATATTAAGCGCATCTGTCCAATGACCTTGAAAACAGGAAAACGCACTGCGAGTCTTCATGTGACTGTCGAGATGTTATTCCCGGTGGCCGAACCTTGCTTCGTCCACTACCCGCACACCCAACAAAACTACGTCCTGACATCGTGGGCAAACTACAGTATATTTTCCCCATTTGACCTAGTCACCTTGAAATTTTTTTGAAATTTCTGTTTCATGTTCTTTTATCTTGTATTAGTCATTTCGGTATCCCGCCACTATGAAAAAGAGGAACAATAAACGCACTTTCGTCAACGATAAGAGATTGAGCACGTATCTGGAACGGTGAAAACTTTTACGGAGGAAATATCGCGGCATTTCCATTAAGCGATATACGGGTTCCACGGAAAACCTAACCCGAAATGCGCCACCACTGCACCGCCCCCGCCAGCAACGTAATAAAAGACCATACAAAGCGTTCAAAAATTCCACCGCAAACTGCCGTCAGCGGTATGTGTCTATATTTGCATGCGTTTGAGCAGCAATATTGTCCTTCAAAAAGGGAATGAGGAATGACCTGTGCATTTTTCCCGTTATTAGGAAGGCGTCAATCCTTCAGCGACCTACGGCGGACTGCTGTTAGGGGAGGAGCAAGTTCATTTTCATAGTTTGTGTGGAAACACATACCGGGTGTCCATTTCAATTGATGAGAGTGAAACATCTCGAAAACTAAAGATTGGATTAAAGAAAGTTTTAATTCTAATTTGTCTTGGAGGGAAACATCCAAGGATACCACACTCGACCCGCCACTTCACCCCGTGAGTGGGTGATAGAGGGAAACTGGAATCTTCAATGGGAAAATCTATTTTTATTGCAGATTACGATTCTACGGCAAAATCTACATCCGTTTTGTCTGAAGGCTTTTTTTTTTAGTTGCGCCACAGATGGCGCTGTAATCTGAGGAATAGAAATGGCTAAACAATCGTAATGTACGATTTGAATGTCCAACGGCACGAGGGACCCACCCTCACGCTGCGAGGGCAGGACAGACCAGTATTCCGCAGCTTCTAATTGGAAATCCCATCCTCAGCTTTGTATTGCTCCGACACACTGAACATGGGACCACTGGAAGCATCACCGTGGCCGTGTAGCGAACTATGACGTATCGTAACAGGCAGTACACTGCCACCGGACATAAGAAATCGTGCAGACGTAGAACACATCGGGGCTCTAAACATTACAATTCCTTCACAGTGTTTGCTGCCTGAACACCCAACTACCATTTGGCGAACAGACGTGCAAGTGGACGACGAATGTTGCAACCGCAGAAGACAAAACTGAAATGATCCTGATTTACGGAGAATGTGGGAGAAATATTGAGGCTGCTGTTTGTTGCCTTGTTCACCCAACATTTTCCAGGGAAGCTCCCACCCGTTTGTTCTTTTACACACGCCTTTGTGTGTGATGGTAATGTACAGACCGAAGATAGGAAAAAAAGCAAATGTGTTATAGGAGAAGGTAGTAGACAAGCGCCAGGCAATTACACCGCGATTTCGTTATGTCCGTTGGCAGTATTGTCACAATACCGCATCGTCATAAGTAGGTCCATCGTCCACGCTAGGTGCCAGTGCATCCAGAACTTCGTGGCGCCGATTTCCTTAACTGGTCAGTGTTTTGTGAATGGTTATGTCAACAAATGGCTAGGTACCATTTTCCGACGAGTCTACTTTCACAATCTATCCCAGAGTTAACCGGCATAACATGCATTACTAGAAGGTAGACAATCCCCACTGTTTACAGTAAGTTCGCCATCAACGTCCTTAGTCGGTTAACGTATTGTGTTGCAAAAATGGTTCAAATCGCTCTAAGCACTATGGGACTTCGAAATACGTAAACCTAACCAACTTCAGAAAATCACACATATCCACACCTGAGGTAGGACTCGAACCTGCGAGTGTAGCAGCAGCGCGGTTACGGGCTGAAGCACCTAGAACCGCTCGGCCACAGCGGCCGGCCTATGGTGTGGCATCATTGGTGAGCAAACTTATTGGTTCGTATTTTATGGACGGCACGTTGAATGGACGCAAATGTCGAGCGGTTTTGAAATAGGAACTACCGGTACCACTGCAGGATGTTGCCCTGGACTTTCGACAAAATATGTGGTTTCAGCATGACGGTTGCCCAGGGCATTGCGCAGTTGAAGTACGGGAGGTATTAGACCGTGTTTGCACTGCTCGGTGGATCGGCAGAGGTCACCGGATTTCTTTCTGTGGAGATATTTCAAATGTATGTCGTACCAGCGAGTGCCAACAGGCTGTGAAGACACGATCTATCACACCAGAAACGCTTGTGCTGACATTTCCACAGATATGCTTCTCTCCTGTACACGGTCATTCGAAAAGCGGATCACTAAATGTACTGAAAGTGGCGGTACTATGTTTGAACACTTATTCTAATTGGAAACATAGAGTAGAATTCGCCTTGAGCCATGGCCAGTCCTTGTTCGATAAGTCGGTGGAATAGGACGTTGCGAATGGGTTTTCCAATTACATGCCATGAAATATTAGCCTGCCCTGCCCTACCACGAGCCACTGGATATTAAAGGGGCATTGAGTAGTGTGTCGTAAGCTACGATTGTGTACCCATTTCTAGTCCTCCGACTACAGGTGTATGTGATGGAACGAAGAAAATGCTTCAAACAAAATGTATGTAGGTCTTGCCATAAAACTATAATCTGGAATAAAAGATGGGTGTTCCCATTGTAGATTTCACCCACGCACGGAGTGGGGTGGAAGGGCGAGTGTGATGCCATTGGATGTCCCTCTCCGAGACAAATAAATTGGAATTATAATGTTTTATCATCTGACTTTTAGTTTTCGAGATACTTCAACGTCTTCAGTTAAAATGAACACCCTGTATATGTATTCCGCCTGGTCCTGTCGCCCTTTCGATGTTGAGGAATGTTGGTAGACTATCTTTTCGCTGTCACTTGGCTCGGTATCTGTCATTCTGATGTTCGTGGGACGATTTAATGGACGAGTACAATCTTCTACCTGTAACAGTTTTCTACATTCTTCTCTGTTATCTTCCGTTTACAGGCTGTTGCGGTCGCTGAGTATGCGGATAGAAGGATTTGATTCTTCCACTTACTTAACATTAAGAAACTTTTTTAGGATTTTATGTCTGGTCGGTAGATATAAATGTACTCTGGAATTCGTCGAAGGCTTCACGAACAATTCTCGTTACGCTAATTGTGACTTCATTCAGGTTTGGTTCCATGAGCCTGCTTTTTAAACAGGCTGTGCTGCTGTCCCACTTTTGAGTTTGTACAGTGTTTTCAGCGAATATTGTATAGTCCGCTCGTTCTCTTTAAAACGGAGGAAACCTTTCCTGTGTTGCAGAGACGATGCCGAGACGATCTCCCACGCCCGAGGCCCGGAGCTTCGAGTGCCACCAGAGGCGGCTCTGGCTGCTGAAGAAGGCCACCATCAATAGGCACCAGCGCTGGCTCAGGGACGTCGTCGACCGCCCAGACATCGACCACCTGCTGGAGCTCTGGTGCCAGAGGTATGAGGGTTTCGAGGAGTTCATCGACTGGCTGCTCAGGGAGGAGATTACAGTCAACACGGAACAAAAGTGAATCGTGTGTATAAATAGTGACGCAACGGACGCCTGTGAGAACCTTGAGACTACTGTGTGATTCACTTGAAGTATCATTACGTTGTTTTACAGCTATAAAAAATACAAATAATAAAATATATGTTTAGTTGTAGCAACTGTGTTTCGCTATATTCCTGATAATGCATTCCCTGAAACTCATTTTTATTTATTTTTAACACGTGTGTGTAGTTAGCAGCAATATTCTAAGTGTTCTTCAGCAGCTTTTTCTTTGTTATGGTTACCGGACGCTGTCAGCAGGAGAGCGATTTCTGGATTTAAATAATGTACTTTCCTTACTAGACAACTTTATTTTTCCAGATCGCTATACACAACTAGTTTCGACAAGTTAAACTGCCGTCTTCAGACGTGAAAAACTATCACAAACATTTTTTAACAGTCTCATAATCATTATCCGTTATCAAGAAGAAAGTGCAATACACGAATTACATACCATCTACATATGTAGACCATTGGGCCACGGTGTCAGTGGCTGCCAGCCTGGACGTATTTGCCTCCTAAGGAGTAATATGAAATTTTCTGAGAGGTAAAAACCAAACTATTCGATTCTGTTTTAGTCAATAAACTAAATTATTTTCAAGAGTTCACTACTATTATCACAATTTCGTAAGACTGTAATATTTACTATACTTTCGTTCTCAGTATCATTAATGCGATGGAGGTTACAGGTTCCTCCCGTAGTCCACCCACCGCACACGTACGTTGTGCTCTGTCCTGTAAGTTGATGATTACAAAAGTGAGAAATACACGTAACAAATGCTAAATATCTCAAAAAAATGTCTTCTGCAAGTTGTAGGTAGTACCCCTAGTAGATAAATTTCTTGATTAGTCGCTTCGAAACAGATAAGTGCATTAATTGACAGCACAACATAGCGGTAACTACACAAAGGCTACTTTGGTGCTGTACACATCATCATATCATCGTCATATCACCATCACCACTATTACCATTACCACTACTTCTGTTACTATTGCTATTACTGTGAGTGGCTGTGGTCAGACACAAAGCATTAACAGCCGTAAGTCTTCCAATTTCTGCCAATTCAGAAGAAAGGAGTGCAGCAACAACTGATTTACGAAATGCAAGTGTAGTGTACACATTTTAACTTGTTTGATTTTAAATGGGGTTGCAGTGTGCAGGTCAAGCAAGAGCCGCAATGGAGAGGAGGAATACAGGGGAAGTTCGTTTTGTAGGAAGTGTCTGCATTCACTACGGAAGGATTATCTGAGAAGGATTTGTGGGTAGCATTTGCGATGCACCACGAATTTCTCTCTCTCTCTCTCTCTCTCTCTCTCTCTCTCACTCACTCACACACTCACACACTCACACACTCACACACTCACTACATAAATATCTTTCATATTTCATCATTTTAAAAAATAAGTGTTCCAAGAAAAGTCTTCCATTCTACAGCTGAGTTAGGTGCTAAAGTTAGTGATAATAGAGTGTGGGGCGAGCAACAGCTTGGCGGGGAGGGGGGGGGGGGGGGTCTGGGAGGTGGGGGCTACTAGCTAATGCCTAATTGCATTCAGGAGTAATGGTCTAAGAAAGGTTGTAACCACTGGTCTGTGTAATATATTTAGTCAAGGACATGTTTGTAAAAGAGTCTAATATAAATAAAAAAAGGTTATGGAAAATACAGTCCAGAAATGTTAATTGCACGACGTGTACATACTTTCTTAAAGTAGTCACGCCAGTGAGGCGTTTTAATTATACAATAAAACCATGAGAGTGACAAACACTCACAAAAGTTGTGCCAAACACGCACGAAAGTTTGTTGTCAAATACATTTGGCTCATAGGGTATCTCTTACTGTGTCGGTGCTGGCAACTAACGGTACACTGCCGAGCAGTACTCAAACGGACTACATAGTGTGTAGGGGTACCATCTGGTGGCAGCAGTCTTTTACGTAACAACGTCGATACATAATAAATATATATTTTCCGTCTTTATGTAGTACATAAACGTTAGGCGATAACCTACATTTAAAATTTTTTAAATTTTTATAATTGTAAAAAAGATACGTAGTTTTTTTTTTATATTACAACATAACAAGTGGCAGTACCAGTTACCTACAACAGGCATACAATTGGAAGTGTTGTATGGCCGATACAAGTTACTGAGAATACAAAGATTTCAACGATTAAAATCACTATACCGATGTAAATAAGGAACTTGTCAGAAAGCGGTTCGCTTCAACCGTCGACAACACATGATACATTTAAGAGCAACATATGTAAATTTTTACAATGTTTGTGAAATATAGTGAAGGCATAGCGGTAAAATACAAACATGGTTTCTGATAGTTATAATAGAATATACGGAACACCCACGGACTACTTAAAACGGTCAGTAATTGGCTATTGCAATCAGCAAAGCAGATAATACGATTCTTACTTGCTAAGTAATTGTTACAGATTTACACACCATACACAGCCTGTTTAAAATTGTCAGCGAGTAGATGCTACAATCAGCAAAATACATCTGTAAGCGTTGAGATGTGAAAGTTATTCACAATAAAGTCCACCATACACCCTGCAAAGATTCAGACTGCTTTCATCACAAACACAAGGAGAGAAGAAGGGGACTACATAGGTGAAAAGAAAAACAGTGTTGTAAAGTGGCTCGTCTCGAGCGCTGAGAAAATGTTTTCGAAACTTAACTTTACAATACATTGCGGTATTACATTGTAAATACATATAACGAGAAAGTATCAGTCATAACATAGTACCAGTTCAACACGTAGCAGTGTTGCAGCCTTTGACATAACAGAGGCGTGAGACATGTTAATACCAAAACAACTGACTCCAAATTGCCTGGCCGTGCGAGATTAGCCGAGCGGTCTCAGGCGCTCCAGTCATGGACTGTGCGGCCGATCCCGGCGGAGGTTCGGGGGGTGTCACTGCGTTTGCCATTGGCTGTGCTTACTTGTGGTATCGTGGTGAGGTAGCAACTACGTTATGGTATCTCGTTCTTCGGAAGTCCCATCACATCACTTGATCATAACTTACATCATCCACCGTGCTTATCACAACGATTGGATACGTGTTTTCTTTTCTTGTATAAATACTCACGTCGCTTATGTTGGACCTCTTGCTAAAGTGAATCAAGCGGGTGAGATTGGGAAACAAGTGCGTTTCCTTGTCCCTTCGCCATGGGGAGGAATGTGACCAATGTTACGGGTGTTTGTAGTGCTGTTACGAACGTTTTACTTTTAACAGGTTATAATACATAATTTTGTTTGTTTACATCTAATACAATAGATTGATTATTCTTCAAGCTAGGCAAGATACACAATATTGTTTCTATACAGCTATTGATAATCTACATCTACATGGATACTCCGCTAATCACATTCAAGTGCCTGGCAGAGGGTTCATCGAACCACCTTCACACTTCTCTAGTATTCCAATCTCGTATAGCGCTCGGAAAGAATGAACGCCTGTATCTTTCCGTACGAGCTCTGATTTCCCTTATTTTATCGTGGTGATCGTTCCGCCCTATGTAGGTCGGTGTCAACAAAATATTTTCGCATTCGGAGGAGAAAGTTGTTGATTGGAATTTCGTGAGAAGATTCCGTCGCAACGAAAAACGCGCCCAAAACCTGTATCATTTCTGTGACACTCTCTCCCATATTTCGCGATAATAGAAAACGTGCTGGCTTTCTTTGAACTATTTCGTAAACTGACTTATACAGGCCTTACCTCCTCTATTTTGAACTGAAAGATTTATGTAAACTCTACACACAAAATTTGCTTATCTCGATGGAATGCTGTAGGCCTAGTGGTTTTAGTATTTTCAGTAGGGCAGATTCTGCAGATGAAGTTGGTAGAATCGCAACAACAGTGGGTGATTTCCAAGTCATGTTTATTAAAAGCGAATGGCGAAACAGTGTTGCGATTACACAATACATGACTTTGGGTAATCTGCTACCAGCCTGCACCCAGGACCTATAGTAACCAGGGGAGGGGGGATTTCTAGTCACGTTCGTTTTATAGTGGATGACGAGAGAGAGAGAGAGAGAGAGAGAGAGAGAGAGAGAGAGAGAGATTGAGATTTTGCAATAAATTAATTTGTGTACACTGCTACAAGTCAGTATCTGACTTAATGTGAACTTATATCACGTTCCTTTAAAAACAAAGACGTAATAATTCAGTGTAAGTTTGATTAATGGAGGTTTTTTTTTTACTTCCTCCGTCCTCTGGGTGCCTCACAGGTTTGCACGAATTTAGCGTGTGGGATGTCCAGCACAAGCATAAGATATTCAACAACCATTGAAACATGGAGCTCAAAAGAACTTCGCACTGCGCTGTGTCACAGTTTCAACACCAGAATGTAGAAGAAATGCAATGGAGAAAGCAAGTAACTCGTACGTGACACATACTTAACGGCAATTATTCAACCATAATCATTAGAGCGAAGAAAGCAAAACTCCAAGAACTGACTAAGCTGTTTATTAAACATTACGAGAGAGACTGTATAACAGAATTAGTCTGTTCTTTAACAGATTGCTTGACCTACAACAAGTTTAACAAGCGATTCACTTGATTGCGTGCCTGAAACGTTGTTTAGGATTCTGAAGATTTAAGCATATAACAGTGGTGAGTGAAATAGAGAGAGTTTTGTTTGTAGCAAAGAAGCTTAGTTTTTGATTAGAGGTTGTAAAAAGCAGACATAATTTGCCAACGAAAATTCAAAGTCTTAGAACTGTGTAATTGCATACTTTATACATTCATTCGTTCATATTGTACTTCATATTTTGTAACAGTTAACATCCACTAGAAAAATAAGTTTTTATGAAGCTTGAACGTAGGGTCTACAAAGACAGCCGTAAAATCCACTTTTTTGTTAATAGCTCGAATATGATTAGATTGCTGTGTTTTGAAATTAGATAACACCTTCCACTGACATTTCCGAAACAGGCAATTCCATATCCTTTCACTTTCATGATCTTTCGTAGTGTATGAAAATTTCTCTTAGTTGGACATACCAGAGCACTGCAGGTGGACGATTATTTACCTGTAAAACCAGTGTAAGCTGAAAAATTATACGTGCACTGCTTTTTAAAACTGTGATACAACTAACACTGGATAACTATGAAAATACCTATTTATGTAGTTTGTAATTGTAGGTACAGCTTGAGATGACACTGGGAGCATCATATTTCACGATACTCAATCCTACTGTTTATGATGTTAATTCACGCAACATAGGTATGTGGAATATATACAAAGGTGATGTGAATTTACACTAAAGTGCTTTCGTATTACGTGCACCTAATCGACAGGTATTCTAGTTGGTCGATAAGAATAGCTTCAATTATTTTTTGAGTCAGCCAGACCACCTTCCATATTAACTGGAGATAATCAATAAACGTAAGAGAGAAATCTACCTGCTCATTTTCATATCGCATGGCTTTGAACATAGTGCAGTTTTCTTAAGACAATTACGAAATGTCTACGGAGAAATTGCGGTAACAGTTCGTACACAGATGATTAGAGATGAAGCTTTAACATCCTGTTGAATGCAGAATGTCTTTGGACAGGATACAGCTTGTAAGTTTGTCAGTGAGCTGAAGAGCGAGCAGGTGAGTCCCCACTATCTCTACCCCATCTACGTCACGTGGGGCACCTACAGGCTGTCTCACAGTAGTAGAGCGACCCTTCCACAGCCGGCCTTTTGGATTGCTCGAGGCGCGGTGCTTTTGTTTTTCGACGACATGCATTAATATTATGCGGAAGACAGAAAATAGTAACTTGTATAATTAACGGAATAAACGGCTGGGTACAGAATGTACAAGGAGCAATGCAAGCCGCACTGCACGGCAGTGTAGCGGTCACCCGAAAACGGCTCTCTCCCACGAGCGCTGCTCGCTCTTCAGTTTGCCACCACACTATACGTGAAAATCCCAGCAGTCGGGTGCCTCGGCCTATAGCGTGGTCTGCCTGTAGCGTGTGTGGACTGCGGGCAGCCACAGGCGGACTGTGCTGCCTCCGGTAGGCCACGCCTCTCTATAGCCGTCCCCCTCCTACAGGCGGTCGCGTATCCCCAAGCCGGTCTACCTCCTCACCTTCCCTCGACCCGTTCTCATTCACGGCTGACATTCCTTTTTGTTTATTGTGACTATTTCAACCAACACCGCCAATGGAGAAGCTGAAACACTGTTCTCTGTTTTCTTAAGGTTTGGAGATATTTTCAGCAGACTTACCAGCTTGGTTAATGTGAAGTAAGGACAAAGGAACTGAATCTCATGAGTGAAGAACACCCCCTCCCCCCCGCCCCATACACAAACAACGACTAGTTCTTAAAGACCCAGAAGTGAGATTAAGTCTCCAAACATTATTCGGAAAGCAAGTCTAACAAAAATCTTTCATCTAATATTCTCAAATCTAATTATGGTTAAACCGAGTGTGTTTCTCAGTTCATATAGTTACACGAAACACTTCAGCAGACTGCTTATGTAATTCGTTGCCGCCAAACAGGAAAGGCTGTCAGACTTGCAAAAACATATATACAACACAAATTTCATCTCAAGATGCACAAAAATGAGGCAATATAATGCAGCAATCAAATCAGAGTGTCTTGATGGAGGTGAAACACTTATCTGAACTAGAAAGAGAGACGAAGACATAGATAGCCGAGTACGGAATGTTATCAAGAAAATTTTAGGTTCAAATTGCGCTAACGAAGGAATGTACGGACCACAAGCGAATTAGAAAACTGTAAACCACACCAACAGTTATTCGGAAATCAACGAAATTCCATCTAAAATTCTGTCAACTTTTTGAAACAAAGGGACCAACCAGGTTTACTAGACAAGTTGTAGAATCCCACCAAAGCCGCGATTCAGCCAAAACTGAAACAAAATTTAACGGTGTAGCAAAAGAGGATCTAAAACAAGCAGGAATAACATAACACGTTGAAAAAAGTAAGGCTTTGAGGATAAATTTCACTCACTGACAGATCGAAACGTTCGTCTCGTCTGTCCTCGGAGCCAGAGTTCGTCATACAGTTAATTGACGCCGAATGTTCCTACTGTTAAATAGCCACGAAGCATTACCTCGTACAAAATACACGTACTTCTCTCGTGGATTTTACATGTAACTTTTGGATTAATAAGACAAAATAAAAATTTCGACGTCTTTTAAACTGACTAATTACCTCAGTTCCAATTGCTAAAAATTTCATAACACCATTCGCTCACTAGAAATTAACTTAAAATACATTAATTTGATTTAAAACAAGGTTTGTTTTACTTTTAAGCTTTGGTTGATAGTACTGGCCTCCGCTGGATGTTTGAGAGTATCTTAATACCATGTAATTTTGATTTTCTGAGGTAAAAAAAAACTTGAATCAGTGACAGATGGAGAGCTACACATTAGACTTTGTTAGAAATTGAAAAACAAAACTTACCTGTACTTTACTTAACATATTGTGATTACGCGAATCCTCATTTAAAACTATGTCGTCCTGATAAACACTCACAGAAGTTACTGACAACTAGAAAAAGTTATTGTTCGTTTTAGATATTACGATTACATTGTGGCCGCAACACAAGAGAATTTACTTCTTGCGATAGTCTGTTAAACAATAACGGTAAATACAGAGTTAAGTCACAGTGTCTACACTCCAATAAATAAATAAATAAATAAATATATATATATATATATGTTATCTAATGTTATTCTTCTTTTAACAATGAAACAATTTGTAATATTAATTCAACGAGATTCTTAACAGGTAAACTTGGTTTGAGTAAGTGTGGTTACCTTCTGCAGCGTAACTGGGAGGAGTATTGCAGCTATTGCCGACCACACGTGGTGTTAACTAGAATTCAAGACTAAAGTTTTCATTTTATCATGTCTTCTCTATCGTCACTTTTTAGTGTGCCCATCTCTACCGTCCATGCGTTTGCGCACGTGAGACGCAAGAACCAGAAACAGAATTTCATTCAAATGATGTGTTACGTATCACTTTAAAGATAAACGGAAGTGCATTGATGTGGTTTGCATTCTTAGTTCTATATTTACTAGATAGGCCTACCAAACTGTTCGTATCTCCGGAACGCTTCTTTTCATAGCTTAGTCTGAAGTTGAAACAAATATGAAATGAAATAGCTCTAAGCACTACGGGACTTAACATCTGAGGTCATCAGTCCCCTAGACTTAGAACTACTTAAATCTAACCAACCTAAGGACATCACACACATCAATGACCGAGGCAGGATTCGAACCTGCGACCGTAACAGCAGTCCGGTTCCGGACTGAAACGCCTAGAACCGCTTGGTCACAGCGACCGGCCGAAAAAAATATGTTCGAGGTTCTGTCTTCACCTAGCCGCTACAAGTACGTAAGGCCGTTGACCTTGAACCGGACTTAGCCGCTGCACGAGGCGCTTGGCGGATCGCGCTATAGTTTTAACTAAGCGCGATCCGCAGAATTGCTCGACTTCCGGCGCCGCCATTGCGCTTTCCTACTTCCTGCCGCGCCCAGGCAGCTTCCGATAACAGCAGGAAGTGTGACATATGGCGCTGCTCTTATCATTACATGCAGGCAGCTACTACTTGTTTGGGGGACTTGTATTGTACTTATATAACGATGCTACAGCATTTGAATCGACTCGAAGCAACTGCATGTTTGAGACAGCCATGCAGCTTTCTTATTGATTTAATATATATTAATTTTATCATTTACAACAAAAGACTACACATTGATCTAATATACGGAAATGGGCGGTAACAAGCTCTACATGTAGGTGCTGATAAGAATTTCAAGTGAGAGTTTTGTTGATTCTCGTAGCACAGTAACAGACAGATTTCTATCAAGTGGGGGAATGATGAATTCATACCGACGCAACACGAAGGAGTGTGGACTAACGACTACCGAGAGATAAGACGAAGCGTTACATTAATGAAAACATTTGTGGGTAAGTTCATGGGCCGTACAAAGCTTCCAAGTGTTTCCTGCGAGAAGTAATCAGGGGTGAAGATGACCCTGTTTTACGAGAACCGACCTGTTCGATGAAATGGACAGCAGTAATTTTTCTTGTAGATCCACGCTGCACCCATACTCTGTCGATTGTTTACAAATGAAGTTGCACAAAATGTGAATGTGTGTGTGTGTGTGTGTGTCGGCGCGCGAACGCTTCTTAACGAACTATGGGAACGCAGACGGAAAAGATTTCCGGAAGCCATATATAAGTAACTGCAAATATAGTCGCCAAATATCGTCGCACAACAAAATTACGTTTAGATGCAGAGTGATGTGTTACTTCGTCAATCAATTTCACATTGACATCATATAATTGCAGATGACAGGCTGCCAGTATCTGATAATGTATTGTCATTATCTTAACACTTTTCAATAAAATTACTGGATGTAAAGTCCACCTGTTGTACAAAACTGTTTTTCATGTAGACTTAAACGTAAATTTTTTCAGCACCTTCGTGTCATTTGATCACATTTTACAGCTTTGAATAAAGAAAACCCATTGACCGGCAGTGTAAACCATGAACGCTATTTCCGTTCCGTGTAAGAGCTTTTTCACGCAGGTGTGATTCCTGCTGGTGGCCCCCATAAATTTCGAGGTCGCCCAGTGTGTCACCAATCGCGTCTTGTAGCACTAAATACGCTAACCCACCTTGGAACACCAACAGCTGTTTGGAAGAATTATGAGGGAGGTGTAGAATGATATCCGGCGACAAACCTGACAAATGTATCTACAATTATCGCATTAATTTAGGGAACACAAAACCCTTATTCTAGAGATCACAGTTGCAAAAAATCGCTATTTAATCCGCCCAACACCAGAACACGATACTGACAACCATGTTTTGTCTGTGGGGCATGTTTTATATGTGAGACCTGATTTTCTCCTGACGTATACAATTTTCAAACAACTTACGGGAATTCGGCCAGGTAATGTTAACAGCGACCGCCGATATTTCGGCGGGAGCGCACCCCGCCAGTTTCAAGACAAACTGCAACGGACAGGCGATGTACATTTAAAACTTCGGTTCTCGAACTAAGGCAGATACACACACACACACACACACACACACACACACACACACACACACACACACACACACACACACACAATCTGAACTCGATCCACCAGAACATTCGTCCCTTTTTTGATGTTTTGGTTAGGAGGAACGATGATGGACCATTGTGACTTGCAGTTTACAGGAAACTGTGCTCCCACCGACTTGTATTTACAGGCTAGTTGTTGTCACCATCCGGCTCGGCTTGAAGGGGTACTTCGTACCCTTGTACACAAGGCATACGTCACTTCCGACACAAACTTTGTCAGATGAGCTGTCCCATCTTGAAGCTACGTTTCGTCAAAATGGTTATAGTGAACGACAGATTGAACGCGCGTTGCGCTATCGACCAACTGTGTATCATAATTGATAATAATACTGAGTGGACACCTAAGTCTACTGCCTGTTTGCCTTACGTAGGAAGCACTTCCAACAAGATCGGTCGTATTTTACGGAAATACGATATGAAATGTGTTTTCCGACCTCCATCTAAAGTTAAAGTACTTTTAGGTTCCGTTAAGGGTGAGCTTGGTTTGCGTAAGGCGGGTGTATATCGCATTCTTTGTAGCTGTGGCATGGCGTATACTAGTCAAACTATCAGGACCGTGGAGGATCTATGTTCTGAGCATAAACGGCACACACGATTACAGCAGCCAAGTAGATCTGCTATTGCCGAAAATTCCTTGCATACTGCTCACCCTATGTTATACAACACCGAGATATTGGCATGCACGTCCAGCTATTGGGACGCTTATTAAGGAGGCAGTTCAGATTAAATTAGCGAGAAACCTAGTAAACAGATATGGAAGTTTTTGTTTAAACACTGTTTGTAATCCTATTCTCTCCCTTCTCAAAAACACAGGGAGGCACAGTCGATGTTACCTCACCCGCTACTTCGTAGTCTCACTATCGATATCTCTGACTTCTTTTATTTTTGGTGGCACTAGCGTTCAGTGTGTGTGTGTGTGTGTGTGTGTGTGTGTGTGTGTGTGTGTGTGTGTGTTCTTTCATCTTTCCTGCATTGGTTCGAGAACAGTGGTTTTAAACTTGCCTGAAGTTTGCCTTGAAAACGACGGGGTGTTCTCCGTCAGAAAAATCGGCGGTCGCTGTTAATACTTACTACCTGGCTTAATGCCCGTTAAGTTGTTTGGAAAGTGTTTTACATGCGCACCCTATAGCGGTTTAATATGGTAAAGTAATGTTAACTGCGGCTCTAGTGTCTTCCGATCATCGTGTTGTCGTAAGAAACCTTGTGTGTCTGGATGCTGTTGTCCCAGGATGGGATGACGTCACTCTCAGGTAGAGGATTGGCGCGAGGGCCGCATACAGCTGCTGTTATCGCTTTTGTTTGCCTTTGCCAGTCGGCAGCTTATCTTTGGAATCTGGAAAGTCCATTACCGCCAGCTGAGTAATTTGAGCTGACGATACGCCACAGCCCTGACTGGACGGAAGGGACGCACTCAGCTGTGGCACATAGGCGACTGGCCCTCGATGTGGAGCCAGTAACGACGCACTTCAACTTTCTTGTTTCAATAGCCAACTTGGGGTGAGGGAGTTTACTATAGCGTCCCTGACGTATTGCTTGGGACTCAGTCATACATGTTACAAATACTCGTTTTTGTTTCGACATCCTGTCTAGTGTGAAAGTGAACCTTCTTACAAAAAGTTGGCCGTATAATAACATTAAGGAACTAGCTGCGGCATTAGGATGTTTTAATGACCAAAGGTAAACTCATAGTAAATTATGGAGATAATGTGTATGGTAAATCCTCTACATTGTTGAAAACTGCGTGAGTACGAGAACTGTTGTCGAAATAAAACAAAAGCGTTTAATTTACTCGAGTAAATAAATGCACAGAAATACGTCATACAATATTTGGAAAACTAAATGTGATGACCTTTTTCGTGTATTTGCGTCTTGCTTTATTTCAAACTACCAAATAACAACCGAAAGTTGTATGAATTAAGAAATGGAAAATTTAAATCGAGATAATTGGATCATATAAACAAACCCATCTTCATTATCTTTCAACAAATTATAGTGACTCTGAATTCCTGTAACAAAATTAATTAGTCACAAGGAATTATTGTAATTTTAAGGAAAATATTTCTTAGGAAGAAATACTTCAAGTTTGCGGTGTAAACCTGTGTTTTATTACTAATTATTTTCACTTACTATTAAAATCTACTGAAAATATATGTTTAATGGCAATGTACTCTTTTTCGGACGGTAGTTATTGTTGAGCTCACAACACGGAAATAATTGCTCTGCCTTGAGTTAGCTCACTGGGTGCTACTATTCCACATCGAAAGTGATCATGTCGTCAGCTGCGAATCTCATTACTGGAGAGGTGTGCTGTAATATCGCTGAGCGAAATCCTGCTCTTTGCACGTAAGCCTTCGTGAGCCTGTTAAAGTACAATACTGGCCATTGAAATTCCTATACCAAGAAAAAAATGCAGATGATAAACGGGTATTCATTGGACAAATATATTATACTAGAACTAACATGTGATTACATTTTCACGCAATTTGGGTGCATAGATCCTGAGAAATCAGTACCCAGAACAACCACCTCTGGCCGTAATAACGGTCTTGATACACCTGGCCATTGAGTCAAACAGAGCTTGGATGGCGTGTACAGGTACAGCTGCCCATACAGCTTCGACACGATACCGCAGTTTATCAAGAGTAGTGACTGGCGTATTCTGACGACCCAGTTGCTCGGCCACCATTTACCAGACTTTTTCAATTGATGAGAGATCTGGGGAATGTGCTGGCCAGGGCAGCAGTCTAACATTTTCTGTATCCAGAACGGCCTGTACAGGACCTGCAAAATGCGGTTGTGCATTATCCTGCTGAAATGTAGGGTTTCGAAGGGATCGAATGAAGGGTAGAGCCACGGGTCGTAACACGTCTGAAATGTAACGCCCACTGTTCAAAGTGCCGTCAATGCGAACAGGAGGTGACCGAGACGTGTAACCAACGGCGCCCTATACCATCACGCCGGGTGATACGCCAGTATGCCGATGACGAATACATGTTTCCTATGTGCGTTCACCGCGATGTCGCCAAACACGGATGCGACTATCATGATGATGTAAACAGAACCTGGATTCATCCGAAAAAATGACGTTTTGCCATTCGTCCAGCCAGGTTCGTCGTTGAGTACACCATTGCAGGCACTCCTGTCTGTGATGCAGCGTCATGGGTAACCGCAGCCATGGTCTCCGAGCTGATAGTCCATGCTGCTGCAAACGTCGTCTAACTGTTCGTGCAGATGGTTGTTGTCTTGCAAACGTCCCCATCTGCTGACTCGGGCATCGAGACGTGGGTGCACGATCCGTTTCAGCCATGCGGATAAGATGCCTTTCATCTCGACTGTAGTGATACGAGGCCGTTGGGATCCAGCACAGCGTTCCGTATTACCCTCCTGAACACACCGATTCCATATTCTACTAACAGTCTTTGGATCTCGACCAACGCGAGGAGCAATGTCGCGATACGATACACCGCAATCGCGATAGGCTACAATTCGACCTTTATGATAGTCGGAAACATGACGGTACGCATTTCTCCTCCTTACACGAGGCTTCACAACAATGTTTCACCAGGCAACGCCGGCCAACCGCTGTTTGTGTATGAGAAATCGGTTGGAAACTTTCCTCATGTCAGCACGCTGTAGGTGTCGCCACCGGCACCAACCTTGTGTGAATGCTCCGAAAAGTTAATCATTTGCATATTACAGCATCTTCTTCCTGTCGGTTAAATTTCTCGTCTGTAGCGCATATTCGTTGTGTAACAATTTGAATGGCCTGTAGTGTAATTATTTTGACATTAAGGTGAATCGAGGCCACAAGAAAATGGGAGTATATATATTCGTCAATTAATGATTTAAGTACACTATCAGGACCCGTAAATTAGCACAATTTTGGCTGAAATCAGCTCAGATTAAAATAACTTTACAGTCGTTGACTGTTCATACTTCTTAAAATGAGTGTTTCCTCATTTCACCATTCATTTTCGCACAGTCATCTGATTATGTCGCACAGCTGTCCTCAAGTACTTAAAAACTCAGAGCTCTATGCCCCTCATAGCCACTGGAATAACGTAGGAGTATAAACGAACTCGTTCTGATTTTGGATCATGTTCCACAGCTTACATGTTTAATGAAGATTTATTCCAATGGTTGTTACGCGTAGACGAAGCTCTGATGTTTTAGGTCTTTGATATAGGCCTCGCGCTGAAAGCACCTGGTTGTGTCCAGTTGAATGATGAAATGGAGACAGATGCGTTTTAAAAAGGCTAACAGCCAAATTTTCCAAACCTGTTTTAAGCTGAAAGAAACAAAATCGTTTTGGCTAACCACGACATGGTTATAGGAAGTGAGCAGTGAGTACCAGTGTCGACAGGGAAGGAGTCCGCATCAATCAGAAGAGCCGTCCTTCGGCCGCCGGCAGCTCCTGTGGATGCGGCACTCACTGTGGGCCTAAAGGTGCTCACGGATGAGAGAGCCAGTGGCGAAAGTTACTGGTAGGAACAGCTAGACTGATATAGCCCCATGGTTTGGAATACTGTTACATTTTGAAATATAGGGTGATTCAAAAGGTTTAGTACAAATTGAACAACTGACAAGAGGACAATTTTGGAATAGGAACTTATGGCCTTTGAAGAAATCCTGAACCAGTGATCCGATCAAACCTCATCCCATCGCGTCTGAATGGAGGTACAAGGTCTTCCATAAGTTAAGAGGATCTGGGCCTACCGCTTATCACGGGTCACCAGATGTAGATAAAACTAGATGGAGCACCTGCACAGTATTCTGAGAAAGTACGTGACGTACTCAATTCCACGTATGACCGGAATTGGATCGGAAGGTCATGTACAATGGCATGGTCATCTCACGCCGCTGATCAGACTTATTTCGATTCTTTTATGGATCATATCAAAGGTTTGTGTGACACCAGCTGTCAAGAAAGAACTACTTCCCGCATGATGAGGTCCGGGCGATGGCTCGTATACTTCGTAAAGTGTCACATTATCTACGACGATGTTATGCCTGCTCGGAATCTACATCCCTGTTTAGTAAAGAGTGCATTACCTTTTCTGAGCCGGCCGAAGTGGCCGTGCGGTTAAAGGCGCTGCAGTCTGGAACCGCAAGACCGCTACGGTCGCAGGTTCGAATCCTGCCTCGGGCATGGATGTTCGTGATGTCCTTAGGTTAGTTAGGTTTAACTAGTTCTAAGTTCTAGGGGACTAATGACCTCAGAAGTTGAGTCCCATAGTGCTCAGAGCCATTTGAACCATTTTTGAACCTTTTCTGAACTCAAGGCATTTGTGAATTGTTGTCCCGCACATTTCCAAGCTTACACTGGCTCAGGCCAACTTCAAAGCCCATACGTTCATATTCCATAGTAATAGCGCTTCGACTTCTGTATCAGCTTCTTCAGTCTGTGTGCACCTTCTTGAATCACTGTGTGTATTGATTACGCTATTTTGCTGTTTACAACAATTTCCTGGTATTTCCAACAATACAAGCCGAAATTACGATTTTTGTCGCTTCAGAAATTTTCCCTCGTGGGTTCACGCAACCGTTGTACAATCCACGTTTCAGTCACATTGTTACATGAGTGGGCAGCGATTTCGTTTCAGATGTCAGAAAATTGCTTTTGAACGTCCCAGTAGCACTTCTAGGGGTACTATGTTTTTATTACTTCATAGTAGATCAATGCGTTTAAACGATCTTCGTCAGACCCGAAGGTCTTCCTGAACGTAGTCACTATTTTGACGTTGTTGACTCCTACTTAAAACTAGAAACCATTTTCTTGCCGTGCTCTGTCCAATGGCATTATTTCCATACAGGGCGTAATTGTTTCTGGCGGCCTTCTCTTGTGTCACACCTCAATTGAAGTCAAACAGAATAATATGTCAGAAATGTTGTGGTGTCTCCACTTGCCAATCCATTATCTAGCGTTCACAGCTCCACTCCATCTGCAAATGACAATACTACTACCTTTGCATGCGCTCGAAAAACCAGATTTCGAAAGTCTGTTTAACAATACCGCTTCTGGTCGGTCATGTAAATATTAAAAAATCGAATTTGGGAATCCGTTACCAGTTGCCGGGTACCCACTTCCACAACGATCTTCGGTCCCATGAAAAAGCAGAACAGCTTTTGAAACGTACTTGAGTTATCAGATTACGTCGTGTTTTCCAAATATACGAGTAATATAGGCGGAATGACTTACTGTGCGATGAAGGAGAAACGGAAATGTTAGGACGACTACGAAACAGTCGATCTCAAGTGAACACACATTGAGACTGTGCTGTCTACGTCAGAAACTGGAATAGCTGTTTTTCAGACGTTATAGTTATGTGGGCTAGTAAATCCGCTTGAGACCTTAACATGTAAAGACGACAGTGTCTTGAGGAAAATGTGTCGCATGTAAGTGTAGTTCATGTAAACTCAAATAGCAGCAGTTAACTACAAATAAAAAACGACAATCGATAAATGAAGCCGTAACGTCTGGAATACCAACATGCACCAATCTGATAGATGTAGGTACGTGGTGTGCGAGAAACCAGAAAGCAATTCTGCAACCAATGGCGCAGCTGCAGTGACCTTGAAGCAGCGAACCACAGCTCCAGTTTCAGGACGTGTGGCGACCGTAGCTGCTCCAAATAAGAACCAGCTTGATATCCTCGCCTGGCGAGGATCGTAGCGAGCAGCGGCCGTGCAGCTTAAAGGCGCCGACAAAACTCGTCCCCAGTGGGCCCGTTTCATGACCGCCACGCCATGTCTACGAGGTGTAAGCAGAGTGCTTGCAGTGCAAACGCACGAACACTTCGTCCCGTGCACGCAAAATGTGCTGAGTCAGTTACGATTTGAAGAATTCGCCCATTAGAAGTGTTTCCATAAAGCATTTTCTAATGGTTGTGTTACGAAACTGTGAGACGTTTAAAAAGGCAGATTGTTGGCGTTCTGTATTAAGGAGGGTCTGCTGACAAAGAGTAGTTCTGTGATTGTAACTGCGTGTCTGTCTCAGTAAGAGATGGCGTCCGGTTTTTGACCGCAGACTGGTAGGGCCAGGGAAAGCGACTTCGAATACTCTGGACACGCAAATATCTGGGGTCAATACTGAGTCACAGGACGGAGAGTAGCTTACAGCACCACTACTATCTGAAGATGTCATCCAGGTTGGGGAATAAACATTTCAGTGAGAAGACACCACGCTGTTCATAATCTTTATAATCTACATCGGTATGGATTGTTCCCACTGACTGGCGGTTCTGTGACAACTTGGAGCAGCAAATACGCATTGCACCAGAGACTGCTATTAAACTGCCAGTAGGTGGAACGTCCAGAACCCAGCGTGATCTCTTGAATCCCTCAGCTGTGTATCTGTCACATTGGCATCACAGATGACTGCTCCCGCAAAGCCCTCATGACAGGCAATATGTGACAAATGTTCCGAAGCAAGAGCGCAGCAAGCTGATTGAGAATTGTCGTGAGGGACTGCAATCTTTTCAGTAATGTATGTCAGTGAAGCCTATGAAGCATCATTCAAAATGAAGTGTGGGATATTGTTTGGAGGCTTTCATAAAATTCACCGGTATGTTGATTAGTACACTATGACACAAAAAAATTGTAAATGAATAACCACATTTTATTTTCACTGCACCAAATACTGCAAATTTTGCATTTTCTCTACCCACTGCTACTGCTAATGGCTACCGCCGACAGCACCGTTATCGCTGACGTCGATCGTGCAGTCTGGAACAGAGGTGATCGGAAGGTCACCTCGTCCCTCTCTATACCTGGGTAGCAGATGGTGCTACAAGATAACGGAGACAGGGTGAAGTGGGTTGCGCAACTGTTAACAACTGCAAGGCGGGAAGGGGAAAGCTGTGAAACGGCGTAGAAACATGGCTACTACATGAAGTATTGTCTTGTACGTCACATCACGCAACAGACTCCGAGTAATGACTTTGTCCATATAGTAGTGAAAGCCGTATTCTTTGTTGGGAAAATCTCTAGTACTCTGATCCATAAAATTCGAATAGTAGGTTTTTATATTTTTATAACCGTAAAACTATATTTGTTGATTGTTTATTTTTAAATTACGTTTTTCACAAACGGGAGCGGGGATGGAAAGGATTTGGTGGGACGATACGATGGTATTTAAGAAGTTCTGTGTTATTTTAGAGGAGTCATCGATATAAAAATTGGTGAGAATTTGCGCTACTTTACTGGGCATGTTGTTATGGAAGGTATATTCTCCTGTTTACCGAAGACCGTTAGAGCTGGTAGTACTCCCGGTCGTCTCTAACGGCCATGATTGTCGCTTGCGAGAGATTTCGGGGCAGCAAAATGCCGTCTTCCTAGATGTTTGTCCTGAGAAGGAACTGAGTATTTGTACCTGTTTGTGACCGAAGGCAACGCCAGAGATTTGTAACTGCATTTTGCGAAATGAGTATACGTGTGACAGAAAACTGACTTTTTAGCCCCTTCCCCCCGCGACATTTGTCATCTCAGTGTATGTTGGGAGCTTGGTACATGGTGGTTCTCTATTGGATCCGATAAGCACTAGGATCTATTACACAAAATTTGGCACATATGCTCGTAATCTGCATCACAGATCATAATTAATGCAACAGAGGCAATCCACACGAAGGGGAGTGAGAACATGTTCACGGACGGACGTATTCAGAAGAGACAGAATTCATTCAAAGTGACAACACATACTGCGACCTACAAACAAACTACGTGATAATCATCCTTTTCTTCAGAACTTATGAGGCAGTTCATTAGCGTAACAGCTCAGAGGCGTACTGTGTCCTGACTGATGGTTTGTGGCCTTTGAAATCAGTGCACATAGGAAGAATTAAAAGAAAAACGTAAAACTAATAATCTTAAAAAAATCTGGGTACTAGAAAATGGGAGAATGGATATACACGTGGGAGTTCATTAAGAAGGAAATAGTACTATGAACAAGCTCAACTATTATTCACTCTTAATTCGGCAAGTAACGAACATGTGCTGGCAGTCTAAGCGCTAGATTTGGGACAGTTTCCCACAACAATATTTGTCTTGCAGATGTCACTGCACCCACACTACTGCACAGATAATGGGATCCATGAATTTATATGATGCACGGATATGAGGAAACACAAGCCCATTTGCATGTGCAGCATGCAGGCTGGAGATGCGAAACAGCGAAGAAAAGTTTCTTTAGTTGAAGAGGGAATTCACAAAATGTATTAAATGCGAGAATAGACTTCATCAACCGAATGTAGTGAATTAACCGGGTGAAGAGTACTTGAAGAAATCAGCTTGGCAAGTGAAATAATTATTAACACGTGGTAGAACACCAGTCATTACAAACCACAAAGGACACGAATTCTTACGAAATACGACTTGAGCAAGACGACGTGTCAGTGGCACTAACGTTACAAAAACACTCTTGTACGGTAAACCGATTCTGGTGTTGCTGAGCAAGTTATACAATAATTTTTAGATGAAAACACCGCCATTTGACTAGTTTTATTTATGTAATTACGACCCAAGTTTCGGCCTTTTATGCCATTTTCAAATGATTGAGTTTGTGTCATGTTGCAGGACATCAGACTCAAAATTGGTCATAAATTAAGAGAAATATTGACTCCCCAAGAAATGCCGGGTGTAAGATAACCTCTTTGTAAACATTTGAGTAAGTAATTGCGGCAGCACTTCATTTTTACTAAATAAAGGTGGGAGCACGTCACTTTTCATTGAGAAGTCATTTATCGGTGGTGACCAGTTTCGGACATTTTGTCCGTTCTCAAACCATTCATCTTCGTAAGTAACTGAAATACATTCAAGTCTCCATCAAGTATGGTCTGTGAATGGGCACAATGTCTCAAACTAGTCACCACCGGTAACTAAAAGCTATTTCTTAAAGCAACTTACGACGGAATTCCAACCTCTTATTTCAACAAAATAAATATTATATTCGACTGTGCAATATTAATATGAATGAACCACTTTAAGCTAAATTGCAAATATATGTTAAAGGACCATACCGAAACCTGTTAAGACCTGCGTGCGTGCGAGGATGATGCAGAACGACAGGTCACTATGAGCAAAATTAAATCTTACAGCACCCGATTCTAAAAGCCGCAAGTACTACATAAATGTCAGCTTCACTACTTAAGTACACCGCTTGGCAATTTGTAAGGAACAGCTAGCACCTGCTAAGAAACACCTGACATATGCTACGGAACAGCTGACTGATGGTGGTACAAGGAAATGTAGAGGGTGGAACGTCTTAACTGCAGTGAAGCCTTTGCACGAAAGCTGTACATGCATT
Source organism: Schistocerca americana (assembly GCF_021461395.2). Taxonomy (NCBI): domain Eukaryota; kingdom Metazoa; phylum Arthropoda; class Insecta; order Orthoptera; family Acrididae; genus Schistocerca; species Schistocerca americana. The sequence continues at coordinate 195,422,736 of NC_060119.1, forward strand.
CGACGGTTCACGTAGTACGATGTTTGACGAAGGTGATTGTGAAACCGATTAGGTCGTGGACGAGTAGTTAGACGGCTCGAAAGCGGTCGGAGTGTAGCCTACAGTGGCCACAGTAATGGGTGTGTCAAAAAGCGTCATTCCGCGATCTAAAAAGCGCCACTGAAGGTTGAAAAGCTATGCGAAAGCGTGCAAACTGCCGTAGACGACCTAAAACACCACAAGAGGATACATACGTAGTGCTAGTGAAGGAAAGGAAGACACACCTTACCTTCTCCATAGGCAAATCTCTCTTAATCTTGCAAACGCTAGCGGCAAACGTGTACCTGCCAGAAACCTTTCACAGCGATTAAACCAGGCTGGATTTTATGCTCGTAAGCCTATTAAATACATCCCATTTTACCACGCCATCGCAGGGGTAGAATGCATGTTGGTTTGGGGTCAGCAACAGTGGGTTGTAATAGGAAACGAAACTTGAGTTAATGGCTTCTTTTTGTATCAAGTATTTACATCGCCAGTCAAATTACTTCTCTCAACCAGAATCTTTCTTTTACTTAGGCTAGAGGTGTCTTTCAGGTAAATCCCATTTCACAAGTGTCTTGGGAAAAGTATCCTAATGCCTTGAAAGACAGTTTTTTAATTCACAGCAATTAGTGATCTACGTAATGTCCGCACTAATTGTGTGTGTATAACGGTCTCCTCCACCCCCCTCTCCCTCGATTTTAGAAAGATATTAACACGATGGATTTCTTCCCAGATTTCTTAGCGCTTTTTTTTTTGGCGATTCTAGTAAACCATGTGGTTTATTTTCGCGTTCTTTTCTGATAAGCCCTATTGTGACAAGATTGACTTTTGCATTACTTTCAGCCTTTTCATTGGTGTTGGCAATATTAATCATCTATTCTCTATTCTTTTTGTTCCAACCCTTTAGTATGATGTGTAAATGCGACAGAAATCTGTGTTACTCCAAAGATATTACTTCTTTGTACTGTGCCCAATTCTTTTTGCTATGTAGTGTCATATACTGGCGACACAATGACTCGTACGCTGCTACACTTAAGGCTGTTGGGAGCCATCAAGGGCACTGCAAGACATGAAATCAGATAGACAACGCAGAGAGCAGGCAAATTGGTAGCGTTTAGCTTGCCAGAACTAAATGGCAACACTAGAGCCGTCGAAAACGTAGTCTCTGGCCAGCTGTGCCAAGGGAGACGTTTTGCTTTAGAGAATTAACTCCGACTGCAGCAAGGATGCTATTGTAATGCGTCACAGTAGAGGATAGCCACGGAAGTGTACATCTTATCAGAGGCAGCAACCTTGAGACTTGTTCCTGAGAACTGCAACTTCGGTGGATTTCCACAGATTGGAGCTCTACTACAGCAGTCCTCCCCCCCCCCCTCTCAAAAGGACTGAGGGCGGAGCAAAGTGGCGTAGAACATTGTTATTGCTGGCCATAACAGGAGTGGCAGTGACGTTTAGCTTTCAGTTGAACGCTGTTTCTACCAAACTTGGAGTTTGTTTGTGTAAAGTCCAGAAGCATTCCTACCCACCGAGTAGGAGTAGGGGAGGAACCGAAATGTGGTTGGCCAGAGGTGGTCTGGGTGTGCAGGGTGACTCGCTGTATTGGCCAAAGCTTATTAAGAGCCGGTGGATTGGCTATAGGAACGGAGAAATAGTGCGCCGCAACAATTATTGAGAAACCTTTGTTTTTGTATTCAGGAAGAGTTCTCAGTCGGATAGCTGAGGCTCTCGTGGTCAGCCTCGGTAAGCTCCGACATGTCCGTTTTCTCACTCGGAACGCTACTCTCGAGTTTGTACTTAATATGCTGCTTCTGTTAGCGTCAACTCCTGGGGATTCAGACACTGACTTCCTTTGCGCAACCAACTGCCTCCTTCGCTTTTTCCAATGTTTAGAATTAGCCTTCAGTGTAGTAGTTAGTCTGATCGCTAGTAAATAGTGTAATCAGATCCCTGAAATCCATGAATCTCCTGCTGCAAGCAGTCTGTCGAGTCACAAAATACGCGCCTCTTGTAAGTGCCCTGAGGCAGCGTTTGGTGCTGATCCATCTACCTGCCATCACTGGAAGTTTGTCTTTCTGCATTTGCTCCTTACCGCTCGGAAACTGCCGACTGACCTCAGATCCCCTCTATTCCCTCTATCCTGTGTTAGGACACGACAGTAGAACGGTTACTCGTCACTTCTGAATAACTAAGTATCGTATATCATCAAATATGTTAAGTGAAGTGACTGACGCTGGTAATTAAAGTGATACCAACAGATTCAATGTACACTACTGGCCATTAAAATTTCTACACCACGAAGATGACGTGCTGCAGACACGAAATTTAACCGACAGGAAGAAGATGCTGTGATATGCAAATGATTAGCTTTTCAGAGCATTCACACAAGATAGGCGTTGGTGGCGCCACCTCCAACGTGCTGAGATGAGGAAAGTTTCCAACCGATTTCTCAACACAAATAGCAGTTGACCGGCGTTGTCTGGTGAAACGTTGTTGTGATGCCTCGTGTAAGGAGGAGAAATGCGTAACATCACGTTTCCGACTTTGATAAAGGTCAGATTGTATCCTATCGCGATTGCGATTTATCGTATCGCGACATTACTGGTCGAGATCCAATGACTTAGCAGAATATGTAATCGTGGGTTTAGGAGGGTAATACGGAACGCCGTGCTGGATCCCAAGGGCCTCGTATCACTAGCAGTCGAGATGACAGGCATCTTATCCGCAGCCACGTCTCGATCCCTGAGTCAACAGATGGGGACGTTTGCAAGGCAACAACCATCTGCACGAACAGTTCGACGACGTTTGCAGCAGCATGGACTAACAGCTCGGAGACCATAGCTGCGTTTACCCTTGACGCTGAATCACAAACAGAAGCGCCTGCGATGGTGTAGTACTCAACGACGAACCTGGCTGGACGAATGGCAAAACGGTCATTTTTTCGGATGAATCCAGGTTCTGTTTACAGCATCATGATGGTCGCATCCGTGTCTGGCAACATCGCGGTGAACACACATTGGAAGCGTGTATTCGTCATCGCCATACTGGCGTATCACCCGGCGTGATGGTATGGGGTGCCATTGGTTACACGTCTCGGTCACCTCTTGTTCGCATTGACGGCACTTTGAACAGTGGACGTTACATTTCAGACGTGTTACGACCCGCATCTCTACTCTTCATTCTATCCCTGCGAAACCCTACATTTCAGCAGAATAATGCACGACCGCATGTTGCAGGTCCTGTACGGGCCTTTCTGGATACAGGAAATGTTAGACTGCTGCCCTGGCCAGCACATTCTCCAGATCTCTCACCAATCGAAAACGTCTGGTCAATGGTGGCCGAGCAAGTGGTTCGTCACAACACGCCAGTCACTACTCTTGATGAACTGTGGTATCGTGTTGAAGCTGCATGGGCAGCTGTACCTGTACACGCCATCCAAGCTCTGTTTGACTCAATGCCCAGGCGTATCAAGGCCGTTATTGCGGCCAGAGGTGGTTGTTCTGGGTACTGATTTCTCAGCATCTATGCACCCAAACTGCGTGAAAATGTAATCCTATGTCAGTTCTAGTATAATATAAATACCCGTTTATCATCTGCATTTCTTCTTGGTGTAGCAATTTTAATGGCCAGTAGCGTAAATTACGGCTCGCTGCGCCACAGTAATGAACAGCAGACATCTGATCTTCGGTGCGCCTGTATCTGCTTCTCAGGTCCTTCCAGGAAGGGCCGCTTCCCCCACCAAGACCGTTACTCGGTCGTGAGTTTACAGACAGGCTACAGCGGAGTACGAAGGAGCAGAAGCGACGTAAAGCTACATTTTAGGGTAATATGCCTTCAGTCATCACAGACCAGCAAGATTTCACGTACTGTTTTAATGTAAATATTTTGACTGAACGTAGTATGCCCTCCTTTTGACTCCTCCCCAGCAGGGACGTGCATCAGACAGCAGTGGCTGAGTGAGAGTTGTGGTGGGGGTGAGGTCGAGAGGGGAGGCGCTCTGTAACGGGCTGCCGGCTGCAGCGGCTGACCAATAACGCCAGGAGTCGCTCTCCCACTGCTACAGCTGTCTCTGACGGGCCATGTAACGCGTGACAACAGGGGGTTTCAGGAGTTATTCTCTCTTACAAAGGAAACTCCCTATCACCGCCCCCCTCCCCCTCGCCACCATCCATATTTAGTTGTAAAAGGGTCTAGTGGACAGCCTGTCAAAAAATGAACATAGTTCAAGCATCAAAACAAGGAAGAAGGTGTACTGAACGGTAAATAAAATAGCTAGTTTCTAGCTGAAATCTAGATCTGGCAATAAAATTTAAAAAGGACGAGAGAGAGAGCTGAAATCTATTATTTACAAGTCAATATAGCAATCGCAGCGTGCAACAGCCTTCTGAATGGAAGGTAACCTGATAAAATAACTGACATGAGGGAGTTTTGAACACGACTCGTCTGCTTAGTAGCCCATCACCCTGACCACTTTTTTTTCTCTCGTTTTGTTCGTTATTGATCTTTGTACTTGCTCGGGGCGGACGTCCCTTCATGTTCATCGTTGATTCATTCACTCAGTTTGTTTTACTACAGAGGGCAGCTAACCCTCTGCCGAGCACGCTGAGCTATCGTGCTGGCTAACCAGGATGCCATGGCTCTTCCAGCGCCTTTAAATGTCCCACTTGTTAAGGCTTCGCCTTTCACTGTTTCTATTTTGCTTTTCTTTTCGCGGTTCAGTACACCTTCCTGTTTTTATGCTTGATCTGTGTTCAATTTTTGACGGACTATTGACTCTGCCAGCTTATCAATGAATCTGAAGGGGGAGAGGGTTGCGACGTAGAGTTTCCCTTGTTAGTATACCGCCCTTAAACTGTCACTCCTTTCTTCTGCGAGACAGAGGACAGTTCTACATTATCCACTATCCTGGTCAACTGTCAAGCACCCTGAGAAAAAAAAAAAAAAAAAAAAAAAAAAAAAAAAAAAAAAAAGAGACGTGGGTATGTGGAACATCTGCTGCCTAGACCTAGAATTTTTATCCTGATATTATTGATACTACAGACCGTGCATCGGATCATTTATCGAAAATTTAACGCTGCCTGGATGTATCTGCACACTACGTTGCCACTAATTTAAAGCTAGCGTTGAAGAGGAGCCGATTCTAAGTTGTGAAACAGGCAGTAGGAGCACCTTCTGACGTAGAGTGGAGACTGGCTCACTCGGTGATGACTTTACCGACAGACTATAGCAAATCGTTATTCTAAGGGCGAGAAGAAAGGACGTAAGTTCGTAAATGGACTTCCCTGGTGGTGTAAGCTACTCTTCACGGTGCTCGTAACAACTTCCACCACTGTTAAGACTCCATAAATTGCAAGGATTCCAGCTAATTGAGAACAGACAATAGGAATTTTCAGTACCAACATTCGGATTCATTCTAGGTGGACATTCAGCCACTAATCGGTTAGATAAAGTACCAAGAAGTTTCATTTTGTTTGTTGTAAAATGCTTGTATATTTTGATTAGTTTTTATGTTCTGTACTGAATGAATATATGCCGTAAGTCACTTCATATAGGCCAAATGAATGGCTTTATTTATATCAACGAAGCATCTCTGTACCAAAAGCACAGAGGACGAAGATCGTGGTATAACAGCTGTAGCTGCAATCTGTAGTACTTCCACAGCTTCTCCTGTTTTGTCTCTGCATTCGTTCGCTATTTTATAACTGCTCTCATTGGATGTAAATGATGTTCTTATAAACCATGGACGAGTTGCGTAACACCCTTATAGTGACAATAAACCTCTCATTTCACTGTATGAACTATTTTCCTTACAACTTTATCAGGCACCTGCTAAAACGCATCGTGTAAGCAGCTTTCGTAAGGCAAGTTTATTCGATTATCCGGAAACTCCAGGACATATGTTTTGCAGACGAGACCCTTACCAAGTATCTTTAGCTATTGTCTGAATATGAGCAGTGTAGTCTCGAAACCAATGGCACTATGAAACTAACAGATAATTAAAAATGTAGCTGTAAGAGAAATGGCCTATAAAGAGAATTCAACAATGTCTGACAGTCTCCTACCGTGTACCCCGTCCGTAACGGAATATACCGCGCAAACAGCCAGAAAGCGACTTAAGCAGTGTTATGTGTGGGCTAAATTTTTCTGAAGAAGGTAAAGCAGTTTCGTGTGGATTGTCATTCATGGTCAAGTCATCTTGTCACACACAGTTCTTCCTCTGCTGATTCAAATGAATAAATCGACAACGAAAGGTCACGCTGTGTTAAAGTTTCTTCATGGGTTCGTTAGAAACTTCTCGAAATGCACCACGCGGCTCAGAACACAGTAAACCGAAGCAGATTTGTCTGTTGCGGCGTGCCGAAATCAAACGGCGTGGGATTACATGTCATTCTGAGGTTTAGTACTCGGAATTAAAAATAGTCTCAAAAAAAAAAATAAGGTTGAAATGGCTCTGAGCACTATGGGACTCGACTGCTGAGGTCATTAGTCCCCTAGAACTTAGAACTAGTTAAACCTAACTAACCTAAGGCCATCACACACATCCATGCCCGAGGCAGGATTCGAACCTGCGACCGTAGCGGTCTCGCGGTCCCAGACTGCAGTGCCTAGAAGCGCATGGCCACTTCGGCTGGCAAAAATGGTCTCATCTAGCTGAGAAAGTATCAATGTGATTCACAATTCGGAATACCTGGTATGTGCATAGAAGTTTTGACATGTACGTAACACAAAGGAAATCTTTCGAAAACATTGACAGCCAGAGCTATTCTTATATTTTTATCAGGCCAATATGCCCCAGATTATATATATATATATATATATATATATATATATTAATGTGTGTGTGTGTGTGTGTGTGTGTGTGTGTGTGTGTGTGTGTGTGTGTGTTACAACTTTGCATAAGTACATCAGATTCCGACAAAAAGACGAATGGATCTGAGACTGAAGTCTAATAGTGTTGTAGATTTTGAAAAGTATGGGCTATTCTATTTTCTACAGCAGGAATTCACTGGACGATGAACTCCAGGACTACTTGCTGCTGCAGCGGGACTTCACCTTCGCAGTTAGCGGCCCCCCATCACAGCCTTGGGAGAAAATAACGCGAATGTAAGATAAAATTTAACCTTTGACTACTAATGGGACATGATAAGTTATCAGAGAACCAACTAGGATATTTTGCTTGTGTCCTACAGGTGAAAGAAGCCTACTAATGGTTAACAGAATTCTTGTAGTTACGGATTCCACTTATAGATTGTGCTGTACTCAAGATTCATTCTCACCCTATCTTCACACTTGCCACGTCACAGACAAAGCCCACAGCGAGCACCTGTAGTTTGAGTTCCTAACTCGGAGGTATGCTCTGTCCACTGACGCGTGTGTGTTTTCGATATGTCTTTTAGTTTTCGGCAGTGGTCTTCTGACGTCTTGGAGATATTTAATGATAATTCTGCATGTCCTACTCCCCCCCCCTCCCAAAAAATGAAACTCTCATTGGAAAACGTGAAAAGTTGGTGAAACTATTGTCTCTTTACTTATTTTTACAATTTAAAACACTGAGCTACAGAATTTTCCCTGAGACAACTGAAACTTAACTTATTCATTTATCACCCACAACATACAAGTCCAACGCAATCTGACTGCTATGCAGTGAAAACATGGCTTCAAATAATTAACACAAAAGATTGGCCCCGAATTGTAAGAAATCCTAACAATAACCCATACTTTTTTTGTAAGTCACTTACCTCACAGAAAACCTTCGTAACACGAACTACAGCAATTAGAGCAAGCAGCAACTACAGCCAGCTAAACAAAAAGATTCTAACTACTATAGACTAACCAATAGGAGTCATATGGTTAGCAAAAGAAAGATTTTGTTGAAGAACAAACAATTATATAGTTGTCAATAATTCCACTTCCCAAACATTGCCAACTACATCCATCCTCACTTTACAATGCATGTCCTGTCAACACTGAGTCTCAAGTAGGAATATCATGTCCAAACCCGTACGTATCCTCTAGCTAACTGCTAGTCCGTCCAACCACAGAACCTCTTGCCTAGGGCGCAGAGCGCTGTCAGCGATATTAACACAGTCTATAGCGCGGCCAACATACCAACAGGCTACTTAGAAACGAAACTACCGGAAGTATTCTTTTCATACTATTACTTGTATGACAGTAGTTAAAATAAGTATACATTGCTTCATTTGAAATAAAATTGATAGTCGAAGGGTCAGTGAGTTTTCACTTCTCCTTATTTGTCCTCCCCTTGAGAAATCTTCGACCCTCAAAATATTCATTTACTAATCGCTCTTACCAGTCTACAGAGTAAAAAATATACAAAATGGTTAGTTAACTACTCTAGTGTAAAGTAAGAGAGAGAATTTGATAGTATTACTGTCCGTTAGTAATTCTTTGAGTCCAGTTATGGGCAAGTATACATAATTTTATGTTTTCATATTGAAAATATGTTTATCTACTCAAAGATGGAAAATTTTGCATTTGTCTCAATGGTAAAGACATTGAAGGCGTCGTGACTGGACAGGAAGGTAAATTATTAAGCATCTAAGAACCGCTATAAAGATTGGAAATATAAATCAAAACATTTCTTAAATTCTGTTTAAGAACTACAGGTTAAAACTATGCCCAATGATTTTACAAGAAAATCTTCGAATTATATAGTTGAGTGTCTTGGATGATGAAGTCTGAAGAAAATCCGGCAGGATACAGAGACGCAGCGTCTACAGCAGAAGTACTGACAAAGAGTTCTGCTTGTAGGTCAAAAGCTGTCGTCACCCTGCACAATGCAGGAGTGTCTCAGGCTCCCTGGTACTTAGCGATCATGTGTTCTCTGGCCCCGACACTCTCCCAGGTGAGCTCCAAAATCTAAGAACGTTGTTCTGATAGAACGGTTATTCCGAAAAAGTGATACATAATGCACTGCTGTCAAAGCGACTTTAGTCCTCGGTGGTAAATCTAGATGCGGAGGTACTCACAGCAACTTTTTTGTCGTGTTCTTGTAGCAAGTGTTCAAGAATCGGTAGAACCCTCAAGAGATACCACATCAAGTACGTGTTTGTCTACCACGAATAATGAGAGATCTGTTATTTTGACAGCGATTATCTTGTCCTCAGAGAACGCTGCGTGTACGAGTGAAAGATTCGCTGCCAGAGTGGGAAGCCTTATATTGGGCGGACATGTGGCACTGTACAAGAACGCTATGTTGAACAACATCAACATAGCTGTGTAGAAACCTGTTGAACTGGCCGTAGCAGACATCGTAGAAGCAAGGGGCATTACATGTTTTATGAAAAGACTGAAATTTTACCCCCTGCATTATTCTTTGGAGATTGTGATATTTAAGTAACAGTGCATAACCGTGCAGCAGGCGACATAATCAAGAGGGATACTGGATTTCAGTCAAGCACTGCCTGAAATCTAGCGCTGGCCGGTGTTAAATTAAAAAGGGAGAAACAAGAACCTCTGATAAAAAAAACTCTATGCTGCTCATTTCACAGATTTAATTCAAGTCTTAGCCATAGCAACTATGGCAGCACACTGTCCTCGGCGCACGTGCGGTAGGTCTCCATTGGGTCCGCCGTAGAAGGCACGATGAACTCAGTTTTCGTCCAACAGGAAGAGCTTTCACGCGTATACGCAAATCCCGATAATGACGCCGATAAAATCCGAGGCCGCAGAGCGAATGGGATCATTCACGTCTTGCAGAGGTAAGCAGGGTAATCATCTGAACATTTAGAGCGGTTACTTCGTAGGATGAGTAAGGGAACTTACACTTTTGTTATCCAGTGGCAGACCCGACAACTATACTTGCAAACACCGTGTCAATTTAGGAAGCACAAAAACCTTCGTCTTCTAGAAACGAATTTTAAAAGTAGTGGTATTTAATACACTAATATGAACAAACGCGAGACTAGATCATCAAACTGACATTTATGTTTTGCCTGGGGACATGACGTGTATGCACACATCATAGTGGTTTAATGTGATTAAGCAGCGTGTTGATGTAAGCGTTAGAGTAGCTCGGTATGTTGTTGTCCCGGGGTGCGGCGACGTCATGCAAGGGTACAGGATTAGAGCAAAGGTCGCATCCAGCTGCTGTTATCGCTTTTGACTGTCGTGTCCAGTCGGATGCCTGTCTTTATAACCTTGAAAGACCACTATGACTAATTAAGTGCCTTAAACTGACCTCTCGCTGCAGTTCTGACTATATGGTAGGGAAGCGTTCTCCTGTGGTACATCGGAGAGTGGACCTAGGTGGAATATAGAAGATACTCTGCGAGGGTTCCACCAGTGAAGTTAATTTTCGACGAACGACTTTCTTGTCTCAGTCGACAACTCTTATCAGGGGAGTCCATTGCGGTGTCCCTGGTCATGACTGCCCATTATTGTTTAGACCTCGGCGTCTAATTGGATGTGTTGTGAATGCTGTCTGCTGTGAAAGTGAGCTTATGTGGAACCGTCCATCCTACGAAACGTTGGACTATAATAACAGCATTAAATATTTTACGACGATAATGATATTTTATAATGACCAAACGAAAATTAATAGTAAAGTATCTATACAAATGTGTATTATCATTGATTCTTGCTGTTGAAAACTGAATGAGTAGGAGAAGTGTCGTCCATATAACACAAAAATGTTTAATTCACTCCAGTAAATAAATAAACCCAAAAATACCAAAAAATGTTTATTAGGTGGTACCTACATAGGGAGAAATGATCATCACGATAAAATAAGAGATGTCAAGGCTCTCACAGAAAAATTTAAGTGCTCTTTTTTTCCCGCGCGCCGTTCTAGATTGGAACGGTAGATACAGCTTGAAGGTGGCTCACTGAACCCCCTGCGAGGCACTTTATTGTGAATAGCAGAGTAATTACGTAAATGTAGATGTTTTTCGGACAATATTTGTGGGCACGCTCACAACATGAAGATACTTGCTTTGCCTTACGTCAACGGACGACTACCGTTCCCCATCAGCACGATCATATCGCCAGCTACAAACCTCATAGCTGAATAATATAGTTGTGAAATCATTATAAGATTTCCAACTCGTTAAATGAATCGCTTATTTGTGATAGGGCTCTTGTCACGAAAAGTAAACTGTTGGGAAAATAAAAAAACTATTTTCCTAATATTATTAAATACGATAGAATTTTTATTCCAGTTATTTTGATTTTACTAACTGCTAATAGTAACAATGATTAAAACAACTATTTTTTTATGTTGCGTGATAGTGCCTATCAAAGTTGTCTGACAAGAGACCTTTCATAAACAAAGGGCTGACAAAAGCCCATTCATCGAGGGGAAAATAAAAAATGCAATGACTGATAGAGACCTTATGAAGGCTATTTATTTTACATTAAACATTGTATACACAACAGATTGGCTACAACAGATACATGAGAATGGGTTTTTAACAAACACAAATTAACATTAAAGTCTCATACCATTAAATTTCACAGTTGTTATTGAACTGTAGGCCACTGAATCACCTCGTCGTAAAAGAAATCATGTTCCTCGGGGACGAACTGAACAAGCTTATTTATATCATCCATTTTCTTTTTAGGAATAGGGATTCTTTTAGTGTATGTTTTGTGAATGGGTAGAGAAAGGCATGATTGTGTCAGGACAGCTAGTATGAATGTGTGTTAGAGAATTCCACTAATAAAAGCTGATACTGTTACTTTTGCTTTACTCGATTGCTGGAACGAGAATTCATGGTAGTTAGAAATAGCAAAATATTCTCTTTTCAGATTTGGTTTCGTCTGAAACGGCATATTTCTTATAGAACTGTGGCAACCATTTTTGAAAACCGAAAATGTTTTCTTTTTCTACCAAATCAACACTGAACTTTCCCTGCACTGTACACGTTAATATCATTTCATACTTCATTTATTGTGTAATATCGGTCACATTTCCTTAATTTTCCTTTGACAAGGCCAAAGACTGTCACCGGGCAGGCAAGAGTGGCCCCTTATGGGCATGTCTGTACGCAATCTTTTTCAATCTTCCACTGTTTGTAAGAGAAAGTAGGAACCTAATCATTACTTGATTTTTGTTTTGACCTGCACAGTTATCACTGTACAGGTACAATTCATCAACGTTTTCTGGTACATTATCACTGATATACTTCATTATAAAAGAGCAAATTTCACTTCGGCCCTTTCCTTCAACCCCTTGGTGTGAACAGGTAAAAGGATGCTGTGTCAGTACTGCTGTTGTGGATACAAAATGGATAAACTGACAGGTGCCTAAGGTAATAGACATCCTGAACAGTAATTGTGAGCAAAGAAATGTCTGCCATGTAGCCGAAACACAGAAGCACAGCATTATCATGTTCTGCACAGTACTGTTTTGTTTCATGTAACGAAGTATAAAATTTGTTACTCCGCCTTTTGTGCACGAGTAACTGTGCAACAGGTACTCGTTTTGCTGCATAATTAAGATGAGGGTTTTTGATTCGTGTATTAAGCATCTCACACTCACACCATGTGTCAATTTGGGGCCTTCCAAAGTAGTAATTAATGTTCGTTGAATGCATTATAATGAAAACTATATTTTACATCACGTCCTTCATATTTTTTAAAAACAAGTCATACATTTTGTTTATGTTAAGCCATGCGTCCAAATTTCTTTTGGCGAGTAGTCACTAGTTTTTAGGGGGAACTTGTGGAAAAGTCTTACGGTTCTTCTGTTGTCCTCTCAAATCGATAGGGGGCTCGCCTTCTACAATTAGCTTTTTCAGTCTTCTAACTTTCTTTATCCCCTATGGCATACAAACTCAGAAACGCTTTCTTGCAAACCTCAACTCGTTCAGCAGTCACATCACGAAACCTAAATGAGCTCACGTGTTCAACATAATGCATAGGTTTAGTAAACTCCTGATTTCAACATAGATGATCTGCTTTTCATGGACTGGCTTCTATGAATGACAGCTGAAGTAAGTCTTGTTCATCTTTGCTTGCAAAGCTTCCGCCTCTGCTAAGATTGTCAATTTTGTCCTCCTCAGAGAACTTCTTGAAACATTTCATTCTGCACCTACGAAATGCAGAATAAGTTAGTCCCATTTATTTTAAAACCAGTTTAAAAATTTAAGACTTTAACGTATAGGCTAAGTTAGGGCTCACGTGGAACAATAAAACGCAACAAATTGAAGCATAATCTACAACATGAAACTACCGAACTGTCTAGATCTAAGGTTTTCAAAATAAATCAACTTACGAGCATGTTGTCCCTGTTTCTAGTGCTTCAGAAACATTCTCTTTATTATTAATATGCTCATCACCACAGATTCTTGCTTTTTTTATACGATTTGCTTTGTAGTTCTCGATCTTGCGAACTCTTCTTACGTTTATTAACTTCCACGACGTTATTGTCATACTTGAAATTTTTTCGGAGCACACGAAATCTTTTAAAAAGCATTTAAATTAATTTTAGGTTAAAGATATCAAATGAAACTAATTTACAGCAATAATAATCACAATGAAGAGAGATGAACAGAACTGTGAACTAGACAGATTAGTGAACGGAAACAGCTGGATACCAGACCACTCCTGCAACCATGGTTTATAAAAGAAAGGGCTCTTGTCATTGACATTGTAACACCCCACCCGTCACTTAGCTGGTTTTGGCGTGTGTTCACCCCAACTAATTGACTAACACATCAACAGAGTGCAAAACTGTCGCCATATCGGATAACGCAAAAAAGTAATATGGCCCTTTGACTCCTGATTGAACTGCGGTGGCACTGTTGACATTAATTTATTCAGAATTGTTCACTTTTAATTAAAAAGGGGTGCACATTGATGTTATATTCAGCTATTGAACACCAGATGCAAACGTTGAACGTAAAATTAATTAAGAAAGTGACTTGGGATTTCAACTACTTGATTGAAAACCGATGCAGCCGATTAGCACAAATTTATTTTAACTCCCGACCTTCAATCATCACATTACAAGACTCTCCTATCAGGCAGTGGTAATAAATTGCGTACGCGTGGAGTAAAGCGCGATAACTCAAAAGTAATTCCTATCGACTGACCCAGGTGTAATGCGAATTGCGAGAAAAAGTCTACAATACACGGCCCATGAAACCCTCGTGGAAACTTTGCCGACGTGATCCAACAAATTAATCAGTGGTCGGAGAGGGCGCAATATCACCGAATACAGCATGGCGGAGCGGCGTCGTTGTGCAGACGTCGGCCGACCTCGTGGTGCTGCAAGGCTGCGCTCGTCTATTCACTCCTAGGTATCCTGCTCAGTATATAGCTGAACCAAAACTTCCTATCTCCAAGCTCAATCGTTCTATTTGCTAGGTCCTAAATTGCAGGGATGCTCACTCTTTCCCAGGCAAGCTGAGTAAAGAATGCCACGTCCGCACTCTAGGCAAGCTGGGAATGGAAAACTTCTACAGAGACTTCTCACAGTCCTCTCTTCGCCTCAGTTTCCCCTCCAGCAAAATCACTCACCCCAATTGCAGCACAAGTCTCGTTAATTATGGGTCACTTCCCAGCGCCGACCAATGCCTGCTCTGCGAAGTGAACAAATTCCCACAAAATTTCCCTTCCTCTCAACTTCTGTTATTTAGCTCCTCCGAGGCCACCCATCAAGGTTAGCGTCTGCACAAACACCAATTTTTCCGGAATTCTGACTCCCAGAAGAGTACTTCAAATTCCTCAGTCCTACGTTCCCAACGAAGGCCGGCGTATTTCATTCTGTTGCTCTTCACCTGATTTACTTCAGCCTCTGCAGACCGAGAATTCAGCGTGAAGTTGCTATAGTCACGAAAACACATATTTTGACCTCTGTTGACAGCTCCACTGTAGCTTTACGTGGCTTTCTCGCATGTTTCCCTGAAGACGGAACGACGGACATTTATCAACAGGCGTACAAGTTCTCCGTCTGCTTCCCGGTACACCAGCATGGGGTCGGGGTCAACCACCGACTCACTGTCACTCATTACTTTAAAACCATCACCCAACATTAATTATTCCAATATGTCCATGCTATACCCCCTACAAGATGCATTGTGCCATGTCAGTCATTTTGTTCAGCCCTACTGTTCGCTCAACGTGAGTTAGGTGATCTTTAATGACTTCATGTAAGGGGCATAGTTCTTGCCATCTTACAGCATGAGCCATTTGATAACTGGACACACATTTCCAATGGTTGTATCTCGAAAAATATCGGTGCGAGAAGAGACCTTTCATAAGCAAACGATGCGAAGATGTTGGCACAATCCATTTTCATGATCAACTCGTATTTGAAAAAAAAAGTGACACGAGTCCTTTCATAAATAACCGATTCACTTAAAACTACTCGAACTTAGTGAAATAGCACTACATATTCTCGTGATACTTGTCTTTGAGACAGAAATGCTTTTTCTACGTGAAACGAATTTTCGCAAAATATTCTTCCAAATGTCATCATCGTTGGGAACTTATGAAGGCAGAAAACTTCCATTGCATCGCTGACGACGCATGTGTTAAGTCTTCTGACATTAAGTGTACATTCCTTGAGGTGAATATGTCTTTCCATTAGAACTTATGACCTGCTCATAGTTCCAGAAATCTGGTTCGTTAACGACGACACTATCTTAACGAGAAGGTTAGTCTGACTGGTTTACGTACAATAGGAAGATTTAAGAAATCCTCGTGAGAATCAACTTGTAGACAGCGCTTTCGCCTGCGTCTGTAAGCTTACCAGATTCTTTGCGTCGTCTGGTCTGGCCACTTAGTAGTCCAGTGGTGGTGGTGGTGGTGGTGGTGGTGGTGCTCACTCTACAAAGGAAGTCGCTACTCGAGACCAGAGATTCGTATCTTTTGAAATTCGATTGATTCGGCTGTATCAGTAAGCAGATCATAGGAAACATCTGCCGCTATGTCGTAGTTTGGTCCGGATGCGACCATATCAGGGTTGTTTTCAACATCACTGGCCTCGCACGTGCTTTCACGGCGAATGATCCTGTTCTCAGCACCCAGGCTTACTGTCAGGTCGCCTCTTTTTGGAGCAGCAGTTGCACAGTCAAAAGTTAACCAATATTTTGGTTGCATTAATTGTATGTTAAGGAAGTTCTTTACGTTATTCTTCTTTATTCACGTTTTAAACGTCCTGGGTGAC
The DNA here is from genome assembly GCF_021461395.2 of Schistocerca americana. Classification (NCBI taxonomy): domain Eukaryota; kingdom Metazoa; phylum Arthropoda; class Insecta; order Orthoptera; family Acrididae; genus Schistocerca; species Schistocerca americana. The sequence goes on from NC_060119.1 coordinate 195,438,889, forward strand.
GTTTTCTAACTATACTACTGGCCATTAAAATTGCTACACCAAGAAGAAATGCAGATGATAAACGGATATTCATTGGAAAAATATACTGTAACTGACATGTGATTACATTTTCACGCAATTTGGGTGCATAGATCCTGAGAAATCAGTGCCAAGAACAACCACCTCTGGCCATAATAACGGCCTTGATACGGCTGGGCATTGAGTCAAACAGAGCTTGGATGGCGTGTACATGTACAGCTGCCCAGGCAGCTTCAGCACGATACCACAGTTCATCAAGAGTAGTGACTGGCGTATTGTGACGAGCCAGTTGCTCGGCCACCATCGACCAGACATTTTCAGTTGGTGAGACATCTGGAGAATGTGCTGGCCAAGGCAGCAATCTAACATTTTCTGTATCCAGAAAGGCCAGTACGGGACCTGCAACATGCGGTCGTGAATTATCCTGCTGAAATGTAGGGTTTCGCAGGGATCGAACGAAGGGTCGTAACACATCTGAAATGTAACGTCCACTGTTCAAAGTGCCGTCAATGCGAACAAGAGGTGACCGAGACGTGTAACCAATGGCACCCCATACCATCACGCCCGTTGATACGGTAGTATGGCGATGACGAATACATGCTTCCAATGTGCGTTCACTGCGATGTTACCAAACACGGATGCGACCATCATAATGCTGTAAACAGAACCGGGATTCATCGGAAAAAAATGACGTTCTGCCATTCGTGCACCCAGGTTCGTCATTGAGTATACCATCGCAGGCGCTCCTATCTGCGATGCAGCGTCAAGGGTAACCGCAGCCTTGGTCTCCGAGCTGATAGTCCATGCTGCTGCAAGCGTCGTCGAACTGTTCGTGCAGATGGTTGTTGTCTTGCAAACATCCCCATCTGTTGACTCAGGGATCGAGACGTGGCTGCACGATCCATTACAGCCATGCAGATAAGATGTCTGTCATCTCGACTGCTAGTGATGCGAGGCCATTGGGATCCAGCACGGCGTCCCGTGCTACCCTCCTGAACCCACCGATTCCATATTATGCTAACGATCATTGGACCTCGACCAACGCGAGCAGCAGTGTCGCGATACGATAAAACGCAATCGCGATAGGCTACAATCCGACTTTTATCAAAGTCGGAAACGTGATGGTACGCATTTCTTCTCCTTACACGAGGCATCACAACAACGTTTCACCAGGCCACGCCGGTCAACTGCTGTTTGTGTACGAGAAATCGGTTGGAAACTTTCCTCATGACAGCATGTTGTAGGTGTCGCCACCGGCGCCAACCTTGTGTGAATGCTCCGAGAAGCTAATCATTTGCGTATCACAGCATCATCTTCCTGTTGGTTAAATTTCGCGTCTGTAGAACGTCATATTCGTGGTGTAGCAATTTAAATGGCCGGTAGTGTATATAGCTACGGAGAATTATTGAATGTAGTCAGGTCAGACCACTTTAGATCGACCTCATTCTTCCTGGTTCGTCTTGAGCTGAGGATTAGCCGAGATTCGTTTACGAATTCAGTACCATATGACACTGTTGACTACAGAGTCCGTGATAGAATCAAAAGTAAGTCAGCAGTATTTTTCGAAGTCAGACAGGTTCGGGCTGACAGACCCGTGTCATAAAGAGTTATGTTTTAACTGTCTTCACAATGAAACAAAGCCATGATTAATGCAAGGGCAGTTACGTGTATCACTAAACTGGTCATTAACAGTGTCACGAGCCGCGGTTAGGCATAAATTACTGTCAGTTTTCTTCCACTTGGTTCCACGGTGGCAGAGAACGTTTCGAAGATGAAAACAATAGTAAAACTCTTGGCTGTTTAAAGTTTTAAAACGAGAGTTTCTTTCGACAGTTTACGTGTGCACGATCGGCTGTGTGTGGTGCATGTCGATCACCAATTACTTCAAAAATCAGAGTGCCATCTGCGTCTCACAGCCATTGGAATAACGTTAGAGTGAAAACGAACTCATTCTGATGTTGTCTCAAGTAATGCAGAGAGTGACGCTGTGGCGTGATGGAGATTTCCACTGATAATCCAATGGCTGTCAGGGTTACACGCAGTTTAATTTTTAGAACATTTGGTATGGCCATCACTGCCAAAGCAGTTGGTAAACTACAAATGAATGATGAATTAAAGATAGAATTAACCTGCAAAACTGATTTAAACTAAAAAGATTTCAAATAATCTTTAAAAACAGGCATGTGTAATACGCTTAAATGCTTCTCCCATCATGGATACAGGCGCTTTCTTTTGCTGTGATCCTTACTCACAGCAAAGTATTCATTTCATTGATCTGTCGCTGTGATGATATTTCCCAACGATAGCATCCAGACAGATACAACTCCATCTTCCGTAATAGTCTTTCCATTCCCATTTATCTGACGTCAACAACCTGACACTACCACTTACAAGGGAAACTCCCCATCGCACCCCCCCCCCCCCCCCCCCCCTCAGATTTAGTTATAAGTTGGCACAGTGGATAGGCCTTGAAAAACTGAACACAGATCAATCGATAAAACAGGAAGTTGAGTGGAACTATGAAAAAATAAGCAAAATATACAAACTGAGTAATCCATGCGCGAGATAGGCAACATCAAGGATAATCTGAGCTCAGGAGCGCCGTGGTCCCGTGGTTAGCGTGAGCAGGTGCGGAACGAAAGGTCCTTGGTTCAAGTCTCCCCTCGAGCGAAAAGTTTTTCTTAATTTTCGCAAAGTTATGATCTGTCCATTCGTTCATTGACGTCTCTGTTCACTGTAATAAGTTTAGTGTGTGTTTTGCGACCGCACCGCAGAACCGTGCGATTAGTAGACGAAAGGACGTGCCTCTCCACTGGGAACCGAAAACATTTGATCGCAAGGTCATATGTCAACCGATTCCTCCACAGGAAAACACGTCTGATATATTCTATACGAGACTGGTGACGTCATGTGCGTCACATGACAGGAATATGTTGTCGACCCACCTAACTTGTACACTTGGCGAATGGGTAAAAAGATTCTTCTACGTTGCCCAAGTTAGGTTTTCTTGTGGATGTGATAATTACTCCCAAAAAAGTGACGAAAACATAAGAGTTTTCACATAAACTGCAACAAATGAATCCGAAAGTTTCATAGTCGCACACTTTTCCCTGTGCTCCGTCAAAACATATGTTTTTAACGTTTTCAAATTTTTCCGTGTGTAGACCGTCAAATCCTGCATATGTCCAAGCAAATCTGAACATGTCCTGGAATTTTGGAGAGCGAAGTTGATTATGTGTGAGTGCCTGAACTTTGATAATTGACTGAAAATAAAAATTAAACTTTTCGCTCGAAGGAAGACTTGAACCAAGGACCTCTCGTTCTGCAGCTGCACACGCTAACCACGGGACCACGGCGCTCCTGAGTTGTGTCTACCCTTGATGTTGCCTATCTTGAGAATGGACTACTCAGGTTGCATATTTTGCTTAGTTTTTCATAGTTCCACACAACTTCTGTTTTCTCGATTGATCTGTGTTCAGTTTTTCAAGGCCTATCCACTGTGCCAAATTATAACTAAATCTGAGGGGGGTGCGATGGGGAGGTTCCCTTGTTAGCATTGCAGAAGAATAGAAAAACTTTTCTCCTCCTCATAAACAGCCATTTATGGTATCGCTGTTTCCCCCTGTCAGTTCACATGCGAAATATTTGTAGTCTGTGTCGTTAAACAAATCCACAGTCGAACATTCACTGTTATTCTCGTCAAAAAGATTTTGGTAGTTGAATTTAATGTATTGATCGATGATGTGGCACTGATTTATAAAACGATAACGCAGAAATCTCCCGTTACAAGCAACAACTCGCCCTTCACTACCATGAAACGTAAATTGAAGTGTCAGTTATCTGCGTCTGGAATAATACGAGAAATGAGACTAAATACTTGGTTAATACTTATCTTGTGGAAGTTCTAACACCTGCAGTGCCGCTGCAGCAAACTTGTCGTAGGTTGTAGACATTCATTGTGATACTACGGTTTGGCTCTGCAAACAACTGTCGTTCATGTATTAACTCCGACAGTTTACTTGTTGAAATATTTCCGGAAAATTCACTCTTTACAGGAAATTTATGACAGATGGCGCGAATAACAATATAGTTAAGAATAAATCGAGGATTCCTATTCCCGCATCTGTCATTGGTGACGGTCAGGTATGTTGTAACAGTTGTAAGACGTGTATATTTCTGTTGTCAAATCATGATTTATGAAAGATGTTTATATTTTATTAATAGGTTTAAGTAGGAATAATTAATGTTTGTCATGTTGGAAATAATTGTGGTAGCAGGGAATGTCTGCACCAAAGTATTAATTGATATAATTTTAAAAAGGGCGGGAGAAACCGCTTACGCTGGAAAGACCGCGCATTGATACATTTTTTAATGGTAGCAGGGATTGTCTGCACCAGAAAGCATTGTTGGCAGGAGAGACTGCACTTAAGCGTTCGTAGGATGTCAGTAGTAAGCGAGATGTGAAGCGAGTCGGTAGCAGGTCTGAAGCGAGAGGTTGAGGAGTAGTGTGCCTGCCAGCCACCAGCTGTGATTTACGAGAGATTATAAACGAATGTACAGAGACATTAACTAATCATAAGAGGAACTAATATTATTGAATTATTTACTTTGCGAAACTCAAGACTGCTGAAGGTATGTCTGCGCAATGCTTGTTGTAAGATTATTGTAAAAAGTAAGTCCCACTTGAACGTTTGTAAAATCATTTCATTACAAACAGTAAATATTTGAAACGTTTTCAGAATATAATTAATTTTTGCCAGCAATGTTGCATTACTGATTATAATCCATCCCAAAAAGCATCAACGTAAAACTTTTCAAAATTTTTATTGTTGTCAAGAAAAAGTTTAACTCTGAATTACGTAACTTCAGTCAAATCAAAGAATAACGTCAGCTTGGCTATTAAAGAATAACGTCAGCTTTGGTAATAAATACAGCCACTTATTACGAAAGCCCACCAGCAGCTAATAGAGTATAGTAAATCAGAGTAAGTATATTTACGTTGCAGTTCGATGTAGCAGTCAGATGGCCATCCAGTAACAGTAAAAAAGGTAAGGAACAGTTTTAGGTTATTGCAGATAACGACTGAGGGCCACACGACGACGACACATTCTATGTTTCGTCGAAATAACACGAAAATCACTTTTTAAAAGCAGCAATTAAATTTGTATGCGAAGATTGAGAAAGAGAATAAATTTCAAAGGGAAAATTTCATTTGTTATTATTAAGCAAGAGATAGAAATCCTAAGGAAAGGTTTCATAGTTTATTGTATAAGGGAAGGTTATCATTACCAACAGAGATATAGAGGAGACGGGAAGGTTTCACAGTGCATGGCGACGTTTAACTTAACGCAATATAAAACGTACGAAGATCTTCTTACGACGGCCAGGCACATGTTTGTGGCAGTGAAATATATTGGCCGACACTTCACTTCACTGATCATAAATCAAGTGTAGATCGTACACAATATATGAAATAAATTTTAAAATTTGAGGGGTATAAGAGCTTGATGCACTGTAACAAGAGAATATTTAAATTTCCTCATGAGAATTCAGAAACGGGTGGTGGATAGAGCATGAAATTTAATCGTAGATGGTGCTCATGGAATAGGATAAAGGATACATTGCTTTTATACTGCTGCTGTGACAAACATAACAAGAGACTAGAGCACTTGCCCGCGAGAGGCAAAGCTCCCGAGTTCGAGTCTCGGTCTGGAACACAGTTTTAATCTGCCAGGAAGTTTCACAAGAGACATGTGATGGAACTGTTAGAGGGTGGGGGCGATCGTGGGGGACAGGGGAGGGTTAGACTTGAGCCACACAAGCTACCGTCACCCCCTCCCCCACCCCCGCCGCCGTCGGCGCCACCACGCCGCCTGCCCTGGCTGCCTGACCTCAGTCAGTGTGTGGACTCTGTGGGTCTCAAACGTCTGTGCTTGCAGAGGTCGCAGTGAAGTTCCAGGTACCTGAGGTAAGCATTGGCTGCTGCTGCTGTTTCGCAATTATTGGTCAGTTCTCAAACAGTCACAAATGCGCAGCGTCTAGGCATTTACTATCCTGAGAAGTTATTTTTTCTCGTTTCTAGCGGGCATACCCTCACTTGGATGTCAGACACTGTGAATTTTAGTGCCAAAGATCTTTAATTTTATAATGACCTTTTTTCATTAAATAAAAAATCGTGTTGATTTACGGAACGTCGTGAATTTCATCCTCCGGGTACAATCTCTACAGCGCGTACGAAAGTCAACCCCTGCAGCATGATTACTGGAACTGCCATTAAAGATCACCCATCGTATGTTACATTTTAAGCAACGTGTTTCACTCTAGATAATGCACAACTTACTTTGCTTCTTTGCATTCTAAGTTCTAGAGCAGAAGGCGAAATTATACAGATACTAGAATGTTAGTACCTACTCACATTCAAAAATAAATTCCTACTTCGCATGTTGTGAGAAATGTGCACCTTTTTGGTCCACGCTGTAATTGTGTGTACACTGTACCCTATTGTAATATTATCACGGAAGCATGCTACGGTAATTACTCAAATGTTTGAACAGTCCGCTGCTTTCCACAGGAGACAATGGACACCAGGAGAGCAGAACAGAGCCGCCCGCAGGTGCGACGCTGCAGGGCAGAGTTGGAACAACAGCGCCGAAGTTTGCTGAGGTGGGCCGTCCACAACAGCGCCGCGCAGATATCGGAGAAGGACTGCGAATGGAAGAGTGAGGGTCACTGTCGTGGGACCAGAACCCGCGAATGTGAGCAGGACGTGGTGTACGATCCAGTGGGGGCCTTAGAAAACCCGTGGCTTCATCTCCAAAAGCGCCGTGATGAGGAAAGGATGGCTGGGGGAGGCGTTGCCTCTTGCGTGTTGCCTGGAGGAGAAGCGTCCGGCCGTCGACCAGGTCCGTCTCCAGCGAATCACTCATCGAACGGAACGAAAAAACGCAGCAGAAGCAGAGACTGAGCGGAAACACTACTCTGCAAACGCGAGGTAAGGGATGGTCACAACTTGCAGCCGTGTAAATACGAGTACTCACTCTGTGACTGGTACCTCAATTAGCCTACTGGTTACTTCTTCAGAGTCTGTGTGTTGTTTTTGTTTCGCTTTCCTCTCCATACTTTCCGGATATGGTAATAATCCCAAGGTTTAGTCAATATCACAGTCTTCCTTACTACCGTTTATGTAATATTATTTCCTCAGTAACACCACACATCATCTCGTTTTTCTGTCAATTACATTCAGAAGTTCAAGACCTTAAATAGAAATTATCCTGTATAAACCCTGTTTACCACCATCGCTACTTTATCTGTGGCCATAATGAACATATAACAGTTTAACAAAAGTCTTATTCACTGATTTTCTTAGAGAACAGAGTTCTGAACTTATTTTTCATTACTTGATGTATGATTGCACGAGTTAATTTATTACACGTCAGATTACGTTTCTAACAGCAACAAACTCCATCGTAAATATACTTTTATACATGATTCCTCAGAATACGTCAAAGTTTTCTCAAATACTGTAGTTGATGGTGCTGCACAGATGTTCGATGTTGAGGTACGCACTCAAACTGATAATCATTTCTGCGCTATTGTTCTCAAAGTAGTCATTCTTTAAGACGCTTTCTATTCAAGGCATAATCTACAAAGTAACATTCATACTGTTTACAATTGGAACAATTTAGTTTATTTTGTCTACAGATCCTAATTTAACAATGATGTTAGACATGTCATGTCAGATTTATGCAGAATAAACCTATTTCTCAGAAATTTGTCACAGATTCATAATACCTTTTAAAATAATGTTAACAGATAATTAATAGTAACACACTGTGATGACATAATAATAATCTGCATTAATTTGCGCAACAGTGACTGGATACACAAGAAAAGTAAACAAAGTTTTATGTTTTTGCCATATTCCTGAAAATACTAAAATTCATTTATATAAAATGAAAATTAGTTTCTTTAGATTATGTATGTTTATCCATACTGCAGAAAAATTACACTTTTATAGTTAGTGAAAACTCATATCAATTGTACTTGCATCATATACACCAAGCCCATATGTACCCCTCTGAATTTTCAGAATTTTACTTTCTTCCTTTCCTTCTTTCAGTAAATTTGTCTCCCCATGAAAAATGAAGTGTTTTACTTCTTTTACAAATTTATTTTTACTTTTAGCCTGTGGATTTGCCTTCAAGTACTGCTTCACCTTGAACCAACATCCAGAGATTAGATGTTCATTTTTCTTTTTTGAGGTGGTCAGTTCCTTCATTCTCTTTATGCTAAGTGACAATGTGGTATAAGATAACCTTCCTGCATTTGTAGGGCCCCTATGTGTAATTTTCAGGGTTTTGCTGCAGATATGATAAATTCCAATAGTTTTATGCTGTGGTCATGAAAATCTATTTAGAGGTGCTGCTCAATTTACCACAAAAAGAAGTATTGTCTCATATGTACATACTTGTTGGAGTTAATATCTTAAATTATCTGAATTTATTTTTGCAGGATGCCTGTATTAGTTTTGCTGTGCATCTGATGGCTTTCTTTTGAAGTTTTAAAATCCTCTGAATCTATACTTCTACTGCTCCTCCCCATATTGGTACAGAGTACAATACATGTGGGAATATAAGTCCATGATCATTTTTAGCAACCTTTCTATGCCCACTCTGTTGCACACCATTTTCTCTAAAAATATTTTTACTTATTTCTGAACATAGCCTGTCAATGTGGTTTTTGCATATCATAGATTTATCCCACTTCTATTCCTCGAAACCTAATAGTGTACATCTGTATCCCAAATATTGAGAATAAAGTTCTTCTAGCTGTTATTTCTGTTTAGGTTTTGTTCACAAAGTTCTCTTCCTGTTGATCAATAGATTATTTTCTGTTAAATACCACATTTGTATGTGCTCCTCAACTTCCTTTTCCAAATCTTTCACAGAGACACTGCATACCAGTAAATCTGTGTCATCTGCATAATAACCACTTTCCCATTTACTGCAGGGGGCATATTTATATATAAGATAAAAGAGCAGAGGTCCTAGTACAGAACAATAAGTTACCCCATATTGTACCTGCAGAAAATCAGAGCAGATGTTTTTCTCTATATTCCAGATTTACATTTAGTTTCAATACATTGCTTTCAACAAACACTTTCATAATACCCTCAGCTTTTCCTGCTTGCCATAGTATTCTAGTAACATATAATGCTACACACAATCAAAAGCTTTTTAAATGTCTGGATATAGACAGTATACTTTCCCTTCATGATCCAAACCCTCAATGATGTGTCCTTTGAAGTTTACTATACTTAGTGGATCTCCCATTCCTAAGCCCATGTTACGGTTAGTTGCTCCACTGAGCTCAGAATTCCATCTCTAATCACTGCTTCTAATATTTTAGGTAGAACAATTGTGACTGTTTTGGGTATATAGTTTCTTGGGTCTACTTTTCCCCTCCTTTGAATACTGGCTTTACCTGGCTCCTTTTTAAACACTATGCAAACACTCTCCCCTTCATTTCTAAATTTATTAGGAATGGCAGAGGCTTCGCAAAATGAGTAGCACAATCAATGTTTTATGATTTTTGCTGATATGCCACCCAGACACCCTGTGTGTTTTTTAGAACTGCAATTATTTTTTAAACTTCTAATTCATCTGCAGGGAGTGGGAAGAAACTCTCAGCAATACTATTTAGACTATTCATGCTCTTTGGTACATTTTTCATTTCATTTGGAAATGTGGAATGCTCAGTGAGTTGTCATGTTACAGGTCCCTCAGATGTACCAGCACCCTGACTGCTGAAGACTTGCACTACTCTTGAGTTGTGAAAGAAGAATGCCTAGCTGTGCCTTCACCAAGACTCAAGCAATGTGTGAACATTACAATGTTTGTTGACTGACATTTACATGCTCTTAACTAGGCTCTTTTGAGGTAGAACTCTTTTGTTTTAACTGATTACATATTATTTTCCATCTTGTTGCATATTTTGTGTGATTCTAGATAATAAATGTATATCTTTCTAATTTTTGTGTTTAATTTATCAGTTTTTATCCTTAAATTATTTTTCATTTCCTGCTATTGTTAAATAACTTATGAATATGAAGCTTCTATAAGAACATTTTAGCACATCTGGCAGCAGGAACAACGAATATATGTAAAATGTTGATTGCTTATCAAGTGGACTTCGTATACAATCTCAATACAGTGCTGCATAATATAATTATATTTATCATTCTAGTTGGTTCTCACAACACACTGTAAAAGTACTTGCATTTTAGAGCCTGGCATTTTCCTCAGCATGACAATACGTTATAATAAAAAGCTGACACTCTACCATTTTGGAACTGATTAGTGAAAAACTTTAAACAAGGCAATGAAACTGACGCACTTATGGATTTTAAGATAAATTTTGCATAAATAATAATGACACACAAATATGTGATGGTTTTACCAACACTGATATACATAAATAACACTCCACAAGATACACTGGAATAAATAAGGTAATACATCAATGCAGAAAAAAAAATCCTTCCTATTCCTTTAGAAAATTTGTGCTGCAAGCACCTGTTACGAACATGTTATGGTGAAATGGCTATTCAGGAATGTTACAAAACATCTGCTTTTATGAAGTATCAGTTTTCCAAAATTTTGCATAATCACAGTATCTGCAGTTGATACTACAACATACAAAATTACACTAATAACTGTGTATGTCTTGATGTTAATGTAAGCCATGAGGAATTGTACTATATAAATAGTTTTTGTCTGTTGACATTTATTTTGCTGAAGTATTCTCCTGTTTCATGGATCACATACGTGATTGCTTGTTACGATGCGGAAATTACAACTTGCTCACCTAGATATTTAATAATTCATTCAATATACAATTATATATGTTGAAGAATATTTTCTGAATATAAGTATTTGTTAACAATGAATAGTAGTGCAGTGTCAGGTGAACTTTATGCGTTTCATACTCTATATGATCAGCTTACTGAGAGAAAATAAAAACAAGGGTACCGTTTTACAAGTACACTCAAGCAGCTTTCACACAGAAGTATTCTTTGCATTTTTGAAATTGTAAAAAATGTTTGTACCTAAACAGTGCACTATAATAACCAAATGTGTATGCGAGTAGCAAACATAGCTACAAGACCTTGGCAAAGTTTCTCACTTTTACTGATAAAGGTCACTCACAGTAATTTGAGTCTTTCATGGAAATCCAAGGCGTGTAAACATTAAGCATGTCTTGGTTTTCACATGCTGGGCTGTGAACAAAATAACTTTCAGAGTTTCACAAAACTAAAGCTTGCAACAATTTCGAGCAATAGCATCAACATAGAGGTTCAAGATTACTTATAACTTTTCAGGTATTTGATCATTAGGAGCAAAAGTATTTGTTCGCTCAAAAGTGCGTCATCAGAATAATAGCTGGAACCCACGAAAGATCACCTTGCAGACATTTACTTAAGGAATACATATATTCACTTGTGAAATTTATTATTAAAACTCTACCCCAATTCAAAAATAACAGTGAAGTGCATACCTACAACATTAGAAGAAAAGATGATCTTCACCATATCCCTGTTAAATCTGACTTTGGCATAGAATTGAGTGAATTATGCTGCCAAATAGCATTGGTACATAGCCAATTTAGAAACAAATTAAAAGAATTTCTGAATGAGAACTACTCCTACTCAGTAGATGAATTTTTAGGTATGAAGTAGTAACTGTAAGAAAAGAGTGCTCAAGAAAACTTATGTTAAAGTGACAAGTTTCATATAATTAGGAAATGTATTCATGATCTATGGTAGAAGTGTTAATTTACTTACGAATGTACAATGTGTGGGATAAATGCATCCTAAAAGCTAGTGCACACAATGTGACAATCATGGAGCTTAGCCTTTTATAAGGATTTTGAAGGATAGCTTTGTACTTGATGCTCGAACAATGGAGAGCCATAGGAAACTGTCAGTAAAACTATTATGTATCCCATTTCTAGCATGTCGTGTGCAATAAAAAAGCTCTAATCTTTGTCAAAGATGGTGAGATACGTACGCTACATCCATCTGAGATGGTAGCTGAAGGACTCTTCCAGCTGCACATTTGAGCAAAGAAAGTTCAAACAGAGTGCAACAGAAAGTAACTTCTCTTTGGTCTGTTGTGCCACATGGGTAAATTATAAGCCAACTCATTAGTTTCATAAATACACAAACGTAACAAATGTTTATTTTAGTACTGTCTTCATAATAAAAGCATCAAGGTTTCTACTAAATTACACAAAATGTGTCAGCCTATGTGGCTAACATTTTGGAGCAGAGAAGCTAGTGAGATTTGTTGATAAATGTAACGGTCATTTACAGTAATGTGACATCCATCTAAGGCCCTAAGTGTAAAAATTCGTACTTTACGTATATTCTAAATGAGTTCCGTTTCATTCCTTTTTTTATAAAGGCTTTTTCTTATTTTAGAGGCGACTATGACTTGAGTGTATACAACTGACTGCTGCTATATTGCTATCCGTATGTAATTTACTTGGCCCTTGACTGATATAACAGACATCGTACATAAAGTATATTCAACAGTTATTTATATAATATGTAAATGTATGTTCTTTGTCACGTCTAGTTCGAGAAAAATAGTCTGGCCAAAAACCACAAAACTCACTATACGCACTGAATATGAATGTGTATGGTGTCCTAGAATGGCTATCGCAACTCTTATAGTGAGTAGACTGTCTTCTGTGAATCTCATGTTGCTACACCGTGTTGAGTACACTATCCCATAATACTCGCCAAACTGTGCGTAATTTGAAAGGGAATTTGGACAATGCTGCTCAATGCACTAGATTAGACAGGAAATGGAACCACTTTTGGATAGGAAAAACAATCTGTAGCGCACATCATGAGGAACAGTAGGAATTATGCAGTTACCCTCGCTTAACTTGTTCTCTGCCTACGAACAGACGTGTGTACTGGTACATAACACTAACTTAAATCCTTCTTAGATATTTGTCTGTAATGTGTTACAAAGTTTTTGAGTTTAGATTCCCGTTTTACTTAGTTACACCGGTAATCAAAAATGCGTTAGCTGCGGAGTGAATGTAGACATCGGGATATTCTTTAAACCACTGTCACCACAACCAGATTTTCATTTCTAAGTGAGTCACAAGCAAACGCTAATCCCTGGAAAGGATCAATAGGGATGTGGAATGAGAAAGCCGCAGAAAGAGTATTCATTACCAAATGTGCCTGTATGCTGCACAAAGTAGGTGCGCGCGCGCACACACACTTTATATATATATTACATTTTACTGATTAGCATACAAATAAAGCTAATTGCTCTGCTAAGAGTTCAGCTTGTTTTTCCAGGTTAAAGAAATGTATTCTGGATATGTAAACATATCATTACGTTGTGATGGTAATCGACGTTTTGGTCTCTGTTGCAAGTGGCTAAGATGAGGATCAGTATCACATCGTGAAGAAGTTGTCACATAGTGTAATAAATATCCATTTACTGGTGGGGAATACTTTCCTTGATACTGCTCGAGATTAGAGTACTATGGCCCCTCATCTAGGACACACAGACATTGTGGAAAATACTTCTACAACCTATCATCCTGTCTACAAAAACTCGAAAACACTAAAGAGTAAGAAATACCGATGTGAACAATTACTTACGCGCCTCATCAACAACATTGTCGCAAAACCAGAACATAAGCTCAGGTGGGAAGAGATTTGGCCAAGAAATGGTAAAGGAATTTTTAAGGGGGGTTGGTCATTTCAGGGGGATACACGGAAGACCTTAAGACGAATTTATTATTTGTGACCGATGGAACAAAAACGGCTGCACTACCGTAGCACCCTACACATAACTACGCTTCTAAAAGAACAACAGTGCTTGAACATTTTCAGGACATTTTGATCACAATAGCCATACATCAACAAGATATCGACCTTTTCCGCAATTTTAACATGGGTAATGTATCACGAAGCAAACACCGCCCGCACTGGCTGAATGTTACGTGATACCACGTACATACACATTTGTGACTATCACAGCGCCATCTATCACAAAGCGAAAAATGTGGTCCAACTAAAAGATTCATATTTATTTACGTACTACACGAATATGTAATAAAAAGGGGATTCCTATTTTAAAAAACGCAGTTGATTTCCGTTTGACCTCTAGCAGTGCCATCTAGCGGGCCAACTGTAGCTCCATCTGGTTTCCCCCTTCAAGCTAGACGAGTTTCGTTCTTTGTAGTTTTTTCGTTTGATGCTTATTTCGTGAGATATTTGGCCCGGTCACTATCAATGAACCACCCTGTATAACTATATTCATAATATTTTTGTTTGATTCAGTACATCGACCTACACAAGTGTCACCATTTAAAATAAAGATACCATGTTCAGTAAATTCTGTACACTGTTTGAACTAACTTCTAAGTGTACACATCCAAAATAGTCAGATCAACAGCGACTCCTAATGAAAATAAATAGTTATATGTGAGTAGCCTGTGAAAGTTCTCCCAGATACAATTATCTCTTCCCTTCACAAAATCATGTCATACTTCCTAAATTAAGGTACAGAGAAACAAAGATGGGTAAAGAATGCTGTAAAGAAATTCATTGACTAAATAATAGAAAATATAGAAAAACAGAACATTGTGTGTTTTCATACAACATGAAACTGGACACGGTAGAAGCATACAAACCAAACATTAGAGTATAGTTTACACAAGACGCTCAGAAAATGGAAAATTTTGCAAATAATTTTTTCTCTGTGTGTACGGAGAGGTTGCGTCGAAATTTTTCTAAACGACTTTTAACACCCGCAACGGATTACACTGCAAACACGATGATACTATTCGCCAAAACAGAACTTCAAGTCAAGTCAAAACGACAATACTAACATAAAAAAGACTCCAGCAAAAAATTGGTGTTCAGTCTGTTCTAAAGAGTGCATATAGATATGATACAAATCCCCTTTAACAATCTTCATAAATGCATTATTCAGATCAGGTACTTTTTTCTGAACACCTAAAGCATACCCGATTTGTGAACCAATAAAGAAAGATAACGCATAGTTTATAGAAAACTCAACGCCAGTATAAGCACTGCCAGTGTTCACAAAAATAATTGAATCAGTCATTGAAGATAGCCTAGTGAGTTACATGAATAAAGCAGTACCATTTTTGGAAGTGGGGGAAGTACTAAATACCTCCTAACAGAGTTACGCAAGTGGTACTTGAAACCCTTAACGGGGACAATGATAGACACTTGTCAGAGGCTTTTCTCACTGTTCATCATAAAATACTATGTAACAAATATTACGCACAAGGTGTAAGAAGAATAGCAATTGAGTGGGTTTCTGTATTTCCTGAAAAACAATGTACTAAAGGTTGAGATTGTTCACATGTCTGCTAATTACAAATTTTCAGATATTAAACTATCAGATGTGAAACATATAGCAAAGCTATACATCAATGTACTGTGTTGGGTCATATTCTCTCCGTAATGGATATGAATGACTTTCCGGACGGTGTATGACGGAGGGAAAGTTATCTCTGCTGATGAGGTCAACATCATAGTCGCTGCTACAACTCCACAACCTTTAACGGATAATGGAAATGAAACCCTCGAAAATGTTTACAGTTGGGCAGTGTAGAATAAATTAACAATGAACACGAATAAAACAAGCAGGATGCATTTGCATCTACATATATACTCCACAGGCAATCGTATGGTGCATGTAATCTTTTTCATCTCCTTGGCACAACGAGGATAAACATCCCAATTGCTTTGAGAACAGATGAAAAACCTTTATATTGTGAACACACAACGACAAAGGCATAAAGAACGCCATCGGAATATTATGTTCTTAGTACTTGTATTAGAGTATCAGTTTGCACCATCCAACGCCCTGTGGTAACTTAACATTCCTATGTACACACAACTTTCAGGTACGGGGCTGCTTTCTACGGATCAACGGAACAAAATATGAATGGTTTCCAAACTACCGAAAAGGGACATAACTAAAAGTAGTAGCTGGGTTGATTGGAAGGAACTGCTTAAAAACTGGGTAATCTTACTGCATCACGTGAGTCCATCTAATTATATCAGAAAAAATATTGTTAAGCATTTCACTAACACTACACACATAATCATGGAACAAGAGCCAGTTGTCCCATGCATTTACCAAGGAATGAGGACTAAATCAGCTTTTCTGTCACAGAATAAAAATGTATAATAAATTATCCAAGGATGAAGGTTACTAAAATACATCTGCTTCAAAAGGCAAGTTAAACATTCCTCGTGAGAAATAGACGACTAAAGATTACTTAGATGACTCAGAGAAGGGGATAATAATGAAAGTCGACTATAGCAACACACATCACACAACGCAATTTCAGAGTATTGTACTTATAAGACGAATGTACCAGTTTCAGTTGTGCGTAACGATATCTTGCCGTTCTCATGAAGTCAACATCGCACTCATCAGGGGAGGAATATGACTTAGTTTCTGAGACGGACTGAAAGGAGAAAATGAAGTCCTAACTATTCGCGGTCGTGGTGTCACCAGCTGCAGTCCGTAGTGGGTGCGGTGGTGCAGTGCAGGACGACGACTGCGTCATACTATATTTGGTACAACATGTAGATGGCAAGAAGACTACAATAGGGATCAACTGAATGACGTAATGCAGTTGTCAAGACACTGACCCCATGCTGGGCGGAACAGAACGGTGTTTGCTCTGTTCAGTCATCCACATTTGTGTGTTTGGTGGTCCTCCTTAATCATTTCAAGTAAACACCGAAATGATACCTTCATCACTGCTACACCCGGTCTCCTGTTCTATTGTCATAATACATATTTATTCTCTATGTATGCATTGGACCTACTTATTTTCTTTTTATTATCAGAACTGTTGTTCCGTTAAGCTGATCCCTGGATGGATGGATAGGAAAATAAGTAAATGTAGGAACGAGATGAGTTGCTTATGTCTACAATTTTTAGGTTTTCGATAAAAAAATGACACCCGTTACGAAACTATAAGTATTTCTGTGTATCATTTACACTTACACGCTGGTAGCCGTAACACCAATGATAAATTATTTAATGAACATTAGAGACACCAAACGCTGTGATTTCTGGATTTATTGCAGCTAGTTCTAGGTAGCAACTGTTTCACAAGTAGTGGTAACTTAAGAATCATGTGGGGGAGAATGGGATTTAACATGACCCGTAATCATATTATTCGGCAACCAATCATCTTGTCTGGGGTATATTGTCTGTCGTAAAACATATGTTAATGATGCAATTATGTTAATCAGTGCAGGCACACTTAAGATCTAGCGAACATTTCTTTAACAATCCGTATAGTATTATTTCCTTTCGGCATCGTAGCCAGTTACTTTCCTCCGTCTTTGTTGTTTCGATGACGTTAGTGTGCGTGCGTGTTGCCCTTAGCGTAAGTTGGTTTAAGTTAGGTTAATTAGTGTGTAAGCTTAGGGACCGATGACCTAAGCAGTTTGGTCCCATAAGACCTTACCACAAATTTCCAAAAATTACCAGAACACAAATTCTGTACGTATGTTTCGTGTTGTTTGTGCCATTATCTTCAAGATACTATACGACAGCAAAGATGTACCTTCTCGCGTGTGCATTTTAGCGAAGCTACTGGAACCTCGTAACAGCTCACAAATAACAAGCTTCATATCAAAGTAATGGAACTCAGTAAAAGCGAAACCGAACTACTTGACAACTTGTACCAACTCTTTAAGCGCGCGGTGCATAATGCAAATTAAACAAAACAAAAATATGCCGGTAAAGAGGAACGTTCCATACGGTGTACGGCTTTTGCCAGATAATGGTTGAGGTCGCATCACCTTTCGGTGCATATATTCACCGTTTTTTTTTTTGTTGTTGTTGTTAACGAATCCAATGAATGAGGAAAAATAAATACTAGTTGTAGTGACACATTGATCTGTAGCTTAGTTCGGTCGGATGGTGACTGGTTGTGAGCTGAAGCCGCCAACAAATGTGACTCCAAAAAAATTGATTAATTTGAAAAAGAATCACCAATGACATCACGTTACTATCCCCATATTATCTGCTGCGTTTGTCGCCCAATTCCTATGTAACTGTTCGAAGACGACGACTCGTATTGAACATTCCTCTAGATCTATTTAACTTCCTTAAACTACATTTCTGATAAAAATGATACACTTGTTGACTGTGTCAGCGCGAACACACTTCGTACTCCACCGCATAGCGATTAAAAGTTTTCACTATCGGCAACGCCCCAGCAGCTAGTTAAATATGCCAAGACGCAGAGATCCGCGGTCCGATTTTAATTCTGAACTCAGAAGCTTACGATACGTGATTTCACCGCCTAACTATGGCGAACCAAGTCACGAGTACTACTAGTTGTTTATTTTGTTTGAGCTATATCGTTATAAAAGTACATTTCGATACACTGGTCATAGTTGACTGCATGGCTACATCTTTCAAAAATTAAGGAAGTTCAGAATATTTTAACGTAACATTTTATACTTTATTCGCCAGCACTGAAATAGAAAAACAAGAAGTAGTTGCCATTTTACGTACCTAATGCAATGATATTTGTGATCAGGCAGGGATGGAGCTTCACCTTTAAGAATCCTCCAAGGAAGAAACAGGAGCATATGTCTTCTAAGGCAACCCACATGACAAGAGTGTACAACTTGATTCGTGCACTAACGGAGCACGTAATCCGACAAGCACGCACTTATCACAGCATCTACGCTACATGCATTTACCACATCCCTGCACATCAGCAGAGATGTGAAATCTGAAACTGCGGACACTTAATCGACACCAGGCCCACACGGTAACAGCGGGCAGCAGCATGTTGCCAGACTCGCTACACAGACAGACAGACAGACAGACAGACAGACACGTGAACGCGGCGCAACTGACGATCCCCAGCGGCGGCACACAGCAGAAAGACAGCGACACTGGTAGCTGGCAGCCTATTCGTTGCAGTCCACCATGACACATGTGAGCCGGTAATACCACAGGGCGGCCCCATACTTCGTAAATAAACGGCAGCGCACGGGTAAAGCGCGCGAGAGCAGGTACCGTTGTGTCGTCTTCTCCGCAAACATATCTCGCTAATAATATGCCGCCGTGACCCACATCCACAATAACCCGGCAGAGAATACTTCCATTTCCTTGATTGTCAGAAATATTTGCGACTGAACTCCCCAGAAAGTGTATCCATATCATTTTTGGTGGTCGAAGTTCATAACAAACGCGACAATCCACAACACTGATCCTACCGAAACCATGATCTACTATAAATCTGATATCTATGGTTACCAAATTAATTAGAAGCTACACGATTTACCATTATAACTTTCTACTTACGCATGACGGGAGACAAATCCCGTAAAAGCGGTGGCGGACGTCGCAGTGCTGGCAAAGTACAGGCCTAGAAATTTATTTTTTCCAGTCATCTGAATCTGACAATATCCGATAGCATTACAGAACAGAAGGCAGTTAAGACAGGTCATCCCAGGTATCTCCTGATTGGAGAAACTGGATTTAATTTTTATTTCGTCCGTTGATACAAAATTCAGCTGCAGCGGTTACAGATTTCAGGCTGAAATGCTCATTCTCAAATCCCACACCTTGCCATAAACCGTAATTATTCGTAGAATGTGGTGCCAAAAGGCACGAGCAGCTTCTGAACAGCAAAGTAGACACTTGGCAACAAGTACCCTCATTGGTCTTAGCCTATGTGTGTCCCGCAACTCACTGCCACGACCAACCAGTCAGTTGCAACAGAAACATGGGCTAAGATCAATGAAGGTACTTGTTTCCAACTGTCTACTTTGCAGTACAGAAGCTGTTCGTGCCATATGGCACCACATTAGACGAATAATTACAGTTAACAGCAGTGTGTGTGGTTTGAGAATGGGCATGCCAGCCCGAAACCGCTAACTGCTGCAGTTGAATTTTATATCAATGCACGCGAGACGGACGAAAAATAAAAAAAAAGTCCACATTCTTCAGTACTGGACAGATGCGGATCTACCACCCCGTGGCAGTATGCCTCAAATAAGCAATAAACAGAACGAATTAATATAGCGAGATGCGGTATTCACCAAGTTATAGTGGACAGTATGACGGATTTCCCGTCTTTCGCAAGTAATTTTCGTACTTTATAGTTGCCGTATTAGGGCACCGACTTTTCTTTTCTTTTTTTTTTTTTATAACGGAGCTACTACTTTTTTCTGTGACATTTCAGATAACCTGTCCGCAGCTCGTGGTCTCGCAGTAGCGTTCTCGCTTTCCAAGCACGAGGTCCCGGGTTCGATTCCTAGCGGGGTTAGGGATTTTTACCTGCCTCGAGTTGCCTGGGTGTTGTGTCGTCTACGCCATCATCATTCATCCCCAATACGATCGGAGGAAGCCTCCACTAGGACCTTGCCTAGTACGGCGGTGCAGATCTCCCGCATCGCTCCCCTACGCTCTGTCAAGGAGTATGTGACTTCATTATCAGATAACCTTTTAAGAAAACTTAAATGATATTTCTGGGACTTGATCCAGTAGTATCAAGATAACAGCTCCGCAAACCACGGTCCCACCGTCAGGAGAAGAGATACCACAAATGTCCGCCCAATTGCATCAAATGCAAGGAAACACGCAACAGTGTGCTGTCGTTAACTCAAGGTGAAATTCAGCTTGCAGTACTGTTTCTGCAGGATCACTTAATAGCGTGTAGCTACTCCGTACGTCAATATTTCGAGCACTTGGTATGAGAGCCGCGATAATTAACACATGAACCGTTCCTGTATGTTTGCTTAGGGCAGACCCTTGTGCAACCTCTTCTCTTGACGGCCGGACAGCCGATTGCGGTGTTGTTATATTGACAATATTTGATCAAGTCCCCTACATGCTATGTCACTGAAGTTCTAGTAGAAGCTTATTTCAAATGGCTCATAAGAAGAATACAGGTCCGTTAGGGAAAATGAAGTCGGTGTCGTAATTCGGCGACTATAAACGATAAAAATTACTCACGAGCGTCAGGAAATTTGCGGGTTGCCAGCTATAACTTGACTAAAACCACATTTCAATATATTCATCCATTAAATATTGCGGGTGGTTGTCTTAACAGCCTTACTACGAATGTTCTACTTCTTATCTTGTTGCTCCAAGTGTACACCATTTCTGGTCTCAAAAAGTTTTCGCTTTAAGTATTTAAATATGTACAATTCAGTACTGAATCAGTATTCAGTGATGCTGTATGAATAAAATTCTTGTTCTCATGGTCATTTCTAGGATCCTTATCAGGGCAACAGTAATTGTGGTGGGAGCCGGCCGCTGTGGCCGAGCGGTTCTAGGCGCTTCAGTCCGGAACCGCACTGCTGCTACGGTCGCAGGTTCGAATCCTGCCTCGAGCATGGATGTGTGTGATGTCCTTAGGTTCGTTAGGTTTAAGTAGTTCTAAGTGACCTCTAACGTTAAGTTCCAAAGGGTTGGAGCCATTTGAATTTTTTAATCGTGGGATGCTTCAAAATTTAACTGCAATGAATCATAGTGAAGCATTTCTTTTCATTCGTGCGATAAGCTCCTATAGATGCTCATCGCTGCCACTGTGTCCTTCAGAACGTTGTTTAAAATACAAAAAAATGGTTCAAATGGCTCTGAGCACTATGGGACTCAACTGCTGAGGTCATTAGTCCCCTAGAACTTAGAACCAGTTAAACCTAACTAACCTAAGGACATCACAAACATCCATGCCCGAGGCAGGATTCGAACCTGCGACCGTAGCGGTCTTGCGGTTCCAGACTGCAGCGCCTTTAACCGCACGGCCACTTCGGCCGGCTTTAAAATACACGTTGTTCACAAAGTCCAACAGATTTTCTTAGGATTCCAAGTTCGATCGGACTTTTCCGCCTTCACATCTGCCTTTCACACTCTATAGCTGAATGGAGCGAGATCCACGCACACTGGTTATGGATGACTGAGTAGTTCGTGCAGTTTCATGAAACGGACGTGACATAAAATGTCTTCCTGAAATACAGTTCACACACCACAAGTGCCCCATCTGTTATCACATAGACTTAACAGTGATTCCATCTCTGCCAGCATTAGGAGAGTTTGTCTCTGTGGCTCAATCATTATGCCACCAACTTGGGGGCGCGAGCGAGTCGTATTGTAGCTTTAATTACTTGTAAACAGCAGAAGTATTTGATCCAACATTTCATACGCTTCGCCTACTATAATCTCGCTAAATTTTACCAGTTTTAAAGTGTCACAAATAACGATTACAGTCAGCACTAACACTGTAACATAAACGCTCTTAAAAGATGACATGCAGTACCTTACAAACTGTGGTGGTAGCATGCACAAAGTTAAAGCTGTCAGATAACTGCTTGGCACCGCATGCTTGCTTACATCTTTCGCAGTCTGATGCTGGTCCCACATATTCATATGCAGCTGACAATCAATAAGAAAAAGATGCTGAGAAGGAAAATGCATTTAGTTTGTGTGGAACGTACTGAATCATCCATCCTTTGATGAAAAGCGAAGCCAGAACTTTGTTAAAACGTTTAAGTGAAGAGTGACAGACACAAATTTGCAAGTAAGTTCAACATTCAGCTCTTTTTTTTGTTTTGGTTTTAGGGCGCAAAACTGCTACGGTCATTAGCATCCGTGTTACACTAGCGCACCAAAGACGAGTGCGATTACCTGAATTAATCTCGCCAAGAGACCAATGGCGTGGTAGTTGATGCACTGGTGTGGAAGCACCGCCGGCCGAAGTGGCCGTGCGGTTAAAGGCGCTGCAGTCTGGAACCGCAAGACCGCTACGGTCGCGGGTTCGAATCCTGCCTCGGGCATGGATGTTTGTGATGTCCTTAGGTTAGTTAGGTTTAACTAGTTCTAAGTTCTAGGGGACTAATGACCTCAGCAGTTGAGTCCCATAGTGCTCAGAGCCATTTGAACCATTTTTTTGGAAGCACCACCTCTGGTGGAATTTCCTCTACAGCCACCGAACAACAGATATTTCGGAGACGCCGAGTACTCCTTCCGTATTATGTCTTGGAGGCTCATGTCTGAGTTCAGGATAAAGATGGACGAAAACAAACCATTCCCTCGAAATGGCCATCCACTTCGGGAGAGGTGACCATCCACGGAAGGAGGCCTCTGATGAGAAACCTCACTCGTCACTGGTGATCTGTTCCCGCTTCCACCAAACTAGGTGCCGCCTTCTGCTGAAAGCCCTGGGCGACTGTCGCTCAGTCATCACCATTTCTGACTAGGATATCTAGGAAGTACCCTGACATATGTTCCTAAGGCTGAAAGCAGACTGGCCCACGTTCACAAAAGTTGTTTGGCATCTTAGTCAAGCTGATTTTTTCACCCACTCTATGATTCCGAATTGGCTCCTACCGTATCGGACTACTTTCCTCTCTCAGCACTGTCGGACAACGTCGGTGCCGTCGGCCTGGCGCTAGTGCAACGGGACAAAGTTATAACTGAACTTGGAGGAGAGACTGGGTCCAGGAAAGTAACGAGGCCATAAACAAACAGCAGGTGATGGTCACAGATCTGCGTGATCAGCCCCGTGCCGCAGCCAGCACAACCTGTGCCAGTCGTTGTCGCATGTGTGACACTGGCTCCACCAGGTTGTGAACCAACGGCCACCTCCTGAGAGACCTGTCCTAGTATGGATTCGTTCCATATGTCACTGATCATTACAATGTCTTTGTTTGTACGGTGCCTGTGTCTCCACATTACAATGTCCCCCAGACATGCATGCAAGTCTCGAAGAACAGAAACTCTTCTGACGATTATAGCTGTACTATTACGAAATGCATCTGCATTCTTCGAACACCTACTGACGTCAGCTGTTTGTGACCAAAAAAAGGAAAAAGAAAACTTGCGGCAAACTAGGACTCGAATCCGCATTACCCGTTTATCGCAAGTGCTCGTCTTAACCATTTTGGCTATCGGAGAATGCTTTCAGAACTGACCCAAACTCACATGTATCAGGAATCCAAACCCTAACGCTCACACATTCCGTGATTCCCGGACAGGGAGAGACAAATATCTTGTATTCAATTTAGCCCGTCGAGACAGGCAAGCATCGCGATGCACATTGTGATGGGGAGATGCAGCAGGTGTAACCATCAATGATGTATCTATGCTCCGACGTGCTAAATAACGATGACGTATTTGTCACTATTTGTGCGGGCATCACGAAATGTGCCAGCGTTAGGATTGTAGACTCCGTTTGGGCCAGTCCTGGAGCCGTCCTCGGATACTGAAACGAAAAGTGGAAAATCCGGGTTGGAGCCGTCTGGAACAAATTTAATTTGTTGCAAACAGTTGACGTCGGTAGGTACTCCCAGAACACGAACCCATTCAGTATCAGCAGCTGTTGCGCCTCCATCCGATTTATTGCCGCCGCCTTCCGTCGCCATCAGTGATGGCAGGGCCTTCCTCTACTCTCCGCGAGAAACATGTCGGTGCAACAGTACCGGCGCGCTCGGGTCGGAGACTTATCTTCCGTGGTCCGCAGTCTACGTTTGAGATACAATGAAATACGCCTGATCGAGGTTGTCAATGAAGTGTGACTGGCTGAGTTTATCGCCCGTTACTCCACGTACCTCCAGGAGAGAGATGCTCGCCCAGTATACCTGTACAATGGTAGACTCTTCACCTCTACTGCTTTCTTGTTCATTGCCGTTTAAGCCTGAAAATTTGTTTCCGCGGCTGTTACAGCTGCACATCGACATTTTGACTTTCTGCACAGCACAAGCGTAAGCAGTGGCCCTAGCGTGTGCAGCGGCAGCAGGGAACAAAGAGAGCGCCCTTCACGTCATCCGCTACTTTTATGTCTGTTGAGAATGACAGGCCGTGCAATATTTGCTAGGACGTCTACAATCAGAACGTAAAGTTGGTCTGATATTCGCGACGCTCGTGTCTTGTTCACCAAACGACATTGCAGTACGGTGTCGAACACTTTCCGAAAGCCGAGAAAACACAATCAACTTGGGCGCTGATGTACATTTTGTCTAACTGGTTCTCGTGGACGAACAGAAGGTGTAAGGTTTCACACGATCGTTATCTGTGGAATCACTACTGATCCCTAAAGACGAGATTATCGGTTTCAAGAAATATAATGCCTACAACGAATTGACGTTAGCAATATAGATTCACGGTTGTGTGCATCTGCTTCACGACGCTTCTCGAAATTGGGAATGACTTACACATTTTTGCAGTCTCTTCTAGCTCTTCGTTGCGCCGGAAGTTTTCTAGTTTCTTACTAAACGAAGCCATGTTCCTTCGCATACTCTACGTAGAGTCGTGTAGGTTCGCGTCAGGTTCAGTCACATTTCCTCCGTTGAGCGATTTTAATTGATACTCTACTCCATCACCTCTTATCTCCATTCGTATTTTGATCCTCATTTGATTGAACGGAGGAATCTTAACACATCTTCCCCCGGAAACACAAAACAGCCCCGGCTGCGGAGATTCTATTGTTTACAAGTTCATTTATTTAATGTTTGCTGTCGAAGTTATAAAATGACAAATGATTGGGAAACCGCCGAAATTTCTATTTTTACAAAAGAATCAGAGAAACTCCCTTGACTATTACAGAGAGATAATTCTCACGTATAGAGTTTGTAAACTTTACCAAAAAATAGTAAACAGTCGCTTGAAAGTAATATCGGATGCATGGTTCGGAGAATACAAGATTAGGTTTACATAATGCCGCTCGTGTAGCGATAACGTTTCTAGAAACAAGAGAATTTTAGAAAAACGACAAGAAATCATCGTGGAAACATCGACAAGAAGTTTTCGATAGGCGAGAGATCGGAAGAACATGGAGGCGAAGGCAGCAGTGCAATCCGGTGGGCGACGAAGAAGTCTTGAACATTGCGCGCCACGTGTCGTCGCTCATTATTCTGTTACAATGTGGCTTTCAGCAAGCTCCGAAGATATGGGAGGACAACAGGCTCCAAAACTTCAGAGATGTGACTCTGGCTCATTACTGTACCCGCAAGACACACACACACACACACACACACACACACACACACACACACACACACAGAATTCGTAATTTTGGCTTAAACAATATATCTACTTTAAGGTGTAAGTGGTTGCAGATGACAAACTGTGGAACAAAACAGCCACTGTAGAAACAGAACACATCAGAAAAACCACACCATGTGATAAAAAGGTATGAATTAATAATTTATGCGTGTTTTAGAATATCCGTAATTACGATTTAAAAACTAATAGTTACGTGTATACAAGCAGTAAAGAACATTCTTTATCTTTAACAGATGAGAAATAAAAGCCCACTGAAGATGCTGCAAATGCAATGAAATATGTTTGGGTTAAAAAACAAAATTATGTTTTGCTAAAGGTGGACCCTATCCAAAAACATACGTATTGTTGAAGCAAACACGGAGGAAAGTGCTTCAACCCCAAGATGACTACTATGTATACTTTGTCCAGCATACTGTGCGCAATAAAAAGCTCTAATCGTGGTAGAAGGTAGTGAAATATGTATATCTATCTGAGGTGGTACTTAGGAGACTCTTTCAGCTGCACATTCGAAAAAAAAGAACTATTGCCAAACAGAGTACAAGATAAAGTAAATTACCATTGGTCTGTAGAGACAGATGAGATAAATCACAAGGCAACTCATTAATTTCATGAATGCTCTCTGTAATATAAGGAGAATGTTCATTTTAGTACTGGCTTCATAGTAAAAGAACCAAAACTTTTATTAAACTGACACCAAATATAAGGGCCTATGCAGATAACATTTAGCAGCAGAGAAACTATTGAATTTTGTTGATGACAAATTTAACGATCATTTGCTACAATATACACAAGCCATAAATAGAAAAAATGATACTTCACATACAATATAACGAATATGTTATGTTAGTTTTCATTGAAACAGAAACTGCTGTTTTAAAAGTGCTGTCAGTTAACATTTCGTGACTAGACGAGTGTTACTTCATTCCTTGCCTTATAAATGTTTTTTTTAATTTTTACTTTTTTAATATAAAAGCGATGTGTAAATTGTACATTGCCTGAATGTATAAAGACTGACTGTTACTGTAATACGGTATTTTACGCCCTTGACTACCATAAGCTTAAGTGAAATATATTACTCAGTTATTTACATCTAAGTTCCTTCTTAGATCGAGTTGGACAAAGATACTCTCACAATAAGCTACAATAATCACTATAAGTATAGAACGTGAATGTGAATGTTCTCTATTATGGAGTCCCGGAACGGCTGTCGCAACACAGACAGTGGGTGGATTATCTACTGTCATGTTGCTGTACCGTGTTGTTTATACTGTGGCACAATACTCGACGTACTTTACGTAACTTTAAAGAAAGTTTGGACGATGTTGCGCACAGCACTAAGTTAGACCGGGAATGGGAAAAACTTTTAAACAGGACACACGTTCTGTAACCCATATCATGAGGAACGATGAGAGTTATGTAGTTACCCTCACTTACATGGTTGTTTATCGAAGTACAGTTATGTAGTTACCCTCACTTACATGGTTGTTTATCGAAGTACGAGTTGTGTACTGGTACACAATACACATCGAAATACTTTTCGGATATTTGTGAGCATTGCGATACAAGTTTTTTGAATTTACATTTCAGTTTTACTTAGTTATAAGAAATGTGCGTTAGATGTGCAGTGAATGTAGTCCTTGGGCTATTCTTTAAATCACTTTCAGCGCTACTAAAGTGCCGGCCGCTGTGATTGAGCGGTTCTAAGCGGTTCAGTCTGGAACCGCGCTGCTGCTTCGAACGCATATTCGAATCCCGCCTCGGGCATGGATGTGTGTGATGTCCTTAGGTTAGTTATGTTTAAGTAGTTCTAAGTCTAGGGGACTGATGACCTCAGATGTTAAGACCCATAGTGCTTGGAGCCATTTTTTTGAACCCTTACTAACCTTTCTTTTCTAGGTGAGACTAACTTTTCTTTGTAGGTGAATCACAAACCAATACTAAACTTGGAAAAGGGTCTGTAAAGGTATGGAATGAGTGAAATAATGCCGCAGTAAAAGAAGCTATTACCAAATGTATCTCAATGCTATACAAACTATGTCCTGATGAACAGTATTTTGTGTTGTGCACTTGCGAAAAACATTTTTTAAATAAACATTTGATGCAAAAAGTATGTAATTTGAAAAAAAATATTTAAGATATACACTACTGGCCATTAAAATTGCTACACCACGAAGCTGACGTGCTACAGACGCGAAATTTAACCGACAGGAAGAAGATGCTGTGATATGCAAATGATTAACTTTTCAGAGTATTCACACAAGGTTGGCGCCGGAGGCGACACCTACAACGTGCTGACATGAGGAAAGTTTCCAACCGATTTCTCATACACAAACAGCAGTTGATCGGCTTTGCCTGGTGAAACGATGTTGTGATACCTCCTGTAAGGAGGAGAAATGCGTACCGTCACGTTTTCGACTTTGATAAAGGTCGGATTGTAGCCTATCGCGATAGCGATTTATCGTATGGCGACATTGCTGCTCGCGTTGCTCGAGATCTAATGACTGTTAGCAGAATATGGAATCAGTGGGTTCAGGAGGGTAATACGGAACGCCGTGCTGGATCCCAACGGCCTGGTATCACTAGCAGTCGAGATGACAGGCATCTTATCCGCAAGGCTGTAACGGATCGTGCAGCCACGTCTCGATCCCTGAGTCAACAGATGGGGACGCTTGCAAGACAACAACCATCTGCACGAACAGTTCGACGACGTTTGCAGCAGCACTGACTGTCAGCTCGGAGACCGTGGCTGCGGTTACCCTTAACGCTGCATCACAGACAGGAGCGCCTGCGATGGTGTACTCAATGACGAACCTGTGTATACGAATGGCAAAACGTGATTTTTTCAGAAGAATCCAGGTTCTGTTTACAGCATCATGATGGTCTGATCCGTGTTTGGCGACATCCCGGTGGACGCACATTGGAAGCATGTATTCGTCATCGCCATACTGGCGTATCACCCGGCGTGATGGTATGGGGTGCCATTGGTTACATGTCTCGGTGACCTCTTGTTCACACTGACGGCACTTTGAACAGTAGACGTTACATTTCAGATGTGTTACGACCCGTGGCTCTACCCTTCATTCGATCTCTACGAAACCCTACATTTCAGCAGGATAATGCACGACTGCAGGTTCAGGTCCCGTACTGGCCTTTCTGGATATAGAAAATGTTCGACTGCTGCCGTGGCCAGCACATTCTCCAGATCTCTCAACAATAGAAACATCTGGTCAATGGTGGCCAATCAATTGGCTCGTCACAATACGCCAGTCACTACTCTTGATGAACTGTGGTATCGTGTTGAAGGTGCATGGGCAGCTGTACCTGTACACTCTATCCAAGCTCTGATTCAATGCCCAGGCGTATCAAGGCCGTCATTACGACCAGAGGTGGTTGTTCTGGGTACTGATTTCTCAGGATCTATGCACCCAAATTGCGTGAAAATGTAATCACATGTCAGTTCTAGTATAATATATTTGTCGAATGAATACCCGTTTATCATCTGCATTTCTTCTTGGTGTAGCAATTTTAATGGGCAGCGGTGTATGTTTCTTGGTTGCTATTTACATACACTACGTGTCGTTGAAAGAAGTAGTCATATAATATAATGAGTATCTGTTTGATGGTGAGAAGTTCTTTCACTCAGATGTGGACAGCACTTCGGCCCCGCCCTGGCGCTGGCAGTGCTCACTCGCCTCCTCACGCTCATCTTCATGAGCTACGGTCTCGTGCTGATGGCCAGGACGCACCTCTTGTCCGAGATGCTGCCTTTCACGGTCGTGTATGTCGTGTGGTTATTGGCTGTAGCCGGCGGCCAGCTGGCCATTTGCTAGACCTGTTCCTCCGCCACGGCAGACAGGGTACTCAGCAGGGCTCTGCTCTTCGTACGGCCCTGCATGGCGTCTGATACACTCCACGAACCGACGGAGTGGCTCCGATTCTCTGCTGCAGGTTTCTTCTACATAGATCTACATCTAGTTGTGGCTGTGACTGGTGCTGTGCTCACTTAAGTTGTCTTACTTGTGCAGTTTAGCTAAGACGCGAAACTTCTTTGATTTTGATACTCAGATGTAAACCTAAGGTCACATGGAGCTGGTGGATGAAGGACAGATGAAATTATACTCAGCCAAATATTTCTGTGTGCACAATAAAACCTTACCTGTGCGCTTATGAGTATGACTGTTTAATGCACCTACGTCATTGCAGTTGTATGGCCAGGTTTGTCTTTCATAATGATAAAAGGTAAGGTAAAAAGTGAATCATCTCTTACAGAATAGCACGAAGCGAGCCATTAAACTTAACTGCCTTCAGATCTCTTTATTTTGTTAGGAGATACTACCGAAACGTTTAGCATGGGTTATTAAAATTGCAGATACTATGATGATTAGGAATTTCACTCACAGACTTCACCTCCGCATGAGAACCAAATATTTCTACTGAAAATATCTTGCATCATCAGAATCTACGGCACCACTCGCAAATTAAAGACCACCCTTATTATCTGGTAGTCCCCTTAGCTTTGAAAGTGTATTGTTTCGTCATGGAAAGGGCTGCTTAATTCGTACATAGTGATGAGATATCTTTATATAAATTTTTGCCATATCATTCTTCACCTGCTTGATATTTCATGCATACTCTCCATCTGTTGTAGCAGTATAGCACATTCGCTTGCACCATGGGGACTGCACTAGTTCCTTAGGGAGTCGCATGTTTCTATCAATGAAGCTAGTGACAAAGCGTTGTTGCCCGCTTCTGCATCCTACAGAAATCTACATTGTTATAGTACCAGGAGTCGTATCATATTCATGAGTCTACTTTTGAATATTTCAATTATTTATCAATAATACCTTAATAAAAATTGAAAAAGTAGCCTCCTGTGGTAACAATCACAAAAGAATAAAGTGTAGATACGTTTTACAGGGTATAACCATATATGATTTCCCTGATGATATAAATTCATCGCATTTATGTTACTGCATTTCGAATATACTGGCAGTTATCTGAAATACTTGTAGATATATATTACAGTGAAATTGGTTATGCTTTCAAACAAAGAATGTGAACTCACAGGTAAACAATAAAATTGTTCATAAATGTTTTTAAAATATCTTAGAGCAGAAGAAATTGCAGTTATACCGACACCAGAGAGCATTGTATAATGTGATAGTTAAAAATGTTTTTAGTGTAAGTATGCTGTAGAGTAGGAAATAAACCGTACAGGTGTCCAACAATGCCAAAAAAATCTTGTAAAATGGTTTTTCATGCTACAAAAGCTAGAAAGTTATTACAGTTTTTAATTCTCTGGTGTGAACTGATTTTAATATAGTGTAAGTTATTTCACAATTCACACATGGCCTATAATAAAGGTACCCTGAATGTTAACGTGATTTAGAAGTGGTATCTTCAGTTTGTTAGTCAGTCTCATGTTCCATGGGTCATTTGTACGATAAATCATAACAATGTGAAATGAGTCAATTAACATTCAATTCACATATGCATCTGTAAGTATGGCTAAACGCTGACCGTTTAGAAACTTTTTTTAAGCAAATGTAAGTAAGTAATTATTCGCTATCACATTTCACACATTAAAATAATTGTTCAAATCGTTCAGATGTGTGTGAAATCTTACGGGACTTAACTTCTAAGTTCATCAGTCTCTAAGCTTACACACTACTTAACCTAAATTATCCTAAGGACAAACACACACACCCATGCCCGAGGGAGGACTCGAACTTCCGCCGGGACCAGCAGCACAGTCTGTGGGTGCAGTGCCCCAGACCGCTCGGCTAATCCCGCGCGGCTTAAAATAATTAAAATTCTTCCTCATAATAGAATAAGTTGCCAAGGAGAAAATTCTTCAGTTCTTAAATTTTGCTTCCCTGTTTGTCAGATGTTTTATGTCACTCAGCAAGCTATTAAAAAGTCTGGTTCCAGCACTGTACACCTGTTTTTGTGCTAAATACGACATCAGTGTGTAGTAATGAATTTTATTTTTTTCTTCTGGTGTTGCAATTATATACATTGTTGTCCCTTTTGAACTGCAGTGGATTATTTACAGTAAACTTCATGATGGAATAAATATCCCGTGAAGCAGGAAGGAAATGTCTTACTCCTTAAAAATATGTCTACAAAATGATCATCGTTGAACACCACACAGTATTATTATAGCACGTTTTTGTGCAGTGAAAACGTTTTTCTTAAAGATGAATTGCTCCAGAACAGTATTACACAGGATACTATTGAATGAAAATATGCAAAATACGTCAACTTACTGATCTGTCTCTCTCCAAGATTGGAAATGATATGTGACAGAACGAAGTTCCTTTAGGAGTTCCAAAATCTATTTTTACTGTTTAAATTCTCATCAATATGGATTTCTAGTAATGTTGAAGTTCACACCCCAGTTACTATTTCCTGACCATGTGTTACACTTATCATTCGTGTACTACTTCTAAATCTGCGGAACTGAGTATACTGTGTCTATCTGAAATTGAGAATGGGACCATTCGCAGGAAAGAACTCAATAAGACTAGTGTCGTCAGCAAAAATAACTAATTGTGCTTGTTGTATGTCAGATGGAAGGTCGTTTACATATATGAGGAACAATAGGGTATGTAAGATTGAGCCTTGTGAAACCCCATAAGTTATCTCTTCCAAGCCAGAAGAATATTACCTAGTTACATTGGTCGAATTACTAAGTACAATATTGTCGATTTCTTTGAATATATGTGACAGTGTCCACTGGCTGGCTGCACTATCAGTTCCATAAAACCTCAATTTATGTAGGAGAATGCTGTGGTTCACACTATTAATGCCCTATGTCGATCACAAAACATACCAAGAGATGCTAGCGTGCTATTAAATTCTTGTAATATTTGTTGAGTGAATGTGTAGACGGAATTTTCAGATGAGAAACTCTTCTGAAATCCAAACTGTGGTTTACTGAGGATAATAATTGCCACATATGTTTGATGCTATTCCAGAATACAACACCTTCAAAACAATTTTGGTAAACGATGTCTGTAGTGAAACGTGGTGTTACTTATTGACATCTCTTCTACTACCTTTCCTACAAGTCTTAACAATAATTTCTCCAGAAAAACGCCGTGAATTAGCGATACATTACGTATATCGGGAAAGATAGTGCTTGTTATATACAAACAAGTACTTAGTTCTCTGTTGAAAACAACATCAAATCTAGATGAGTCTTTAGTGTTGATTTTCTTTCTTTCAATTGAATAAGTTGGTGGGACATACAAACACTGAACTTTGTGAGAGTTGCTTTACTCACTTCCTGCTGTGAATTTTCTCCTGAAGTGACTATCCCTATACAATGTGCCACAAACCATGTGGGTCAAATTGAAATAAGTGATAGTCAGTCCACAACCGATTACATTGACCAATCGTCGGGAATGCGTATTTATTGTGTTACAGACATAAATAGTGTACACTGAAAAACAACATACCTCAGAGTAAGTCTTCAAAGTGACATCCACCAGTGTCAGTGTATGTATTGAAACGCTGCATGTAGTTTTCCTTAACTCTCGCAAAGATCCCAGGTGTCCGTTGTACAGTGGAACAGGCAACGAATGACAAACAGCGTACACTAGAGATCATCAAGGCTCCACGTTGCCTGTCTCCTGATACATCAGACACCAACATTTTTAGGAGAAGTTGGCAAAACTTCATGTGCCATTGCCATGCATGCAGTGTGATTGAACAGTTACTATTAACTACCCTGTTGTTATGCAGAGTACGCTGTGTATATTCATAACACAGTACGAATTTCAGGCCATTGGTTCCCTCTCTCAGAATAATCAGTTGTGGATCCACTACCACCTGTTTTGACCCAAAAGGTTTGTGACACTCTTTTTCTGCTAATCTTAAGAAATGATTATTAAATATATCTACTAAACATATCTACTACCTGTGACCAATCATTAACAGCCCTTCTATTTAATTCGATAGTGACATTATTCTGTTCTGTGGTCTGTTGTCCAGTCTCTCGTCTTGCTATATTCCATATACATTTAACTCTTGTCAGAATTATGGATTTCTGATACAGTATTAATGCTCCCTGTATTTTGATAACCTTTCTTAGAAATTTTGAGTAGTTTTTGTAGCGTGTCACTACTGCACGATCTTCACTTGTTCTTGACAACATATACATTTCCTTTTCCTTTCATGAGGTACTTCATCCTCTAGTGATCCATGGCTTTTTACATGGCTGTGTAATGTCTTTTTCTGTTTACTTTATACATAAAGCTATCACGAATTGTTATGGAACGGATTAAATTTTATGACAACATTTGGTTCTCGGTACATTTCACCCCAGATCTTCTCTTGTGAACTATTCTTAAAAATATTTGTCATGGAGTCATTAATTATTGTAACTGATTTCCACGTAAAGTATCTCTACCCTAAACCACTCTCTAATTTATCCTAGCTAACTGTCCAACATAATCAGAGGGAGCATTTTGTACTAGGAATATGCTCATTTTCTTTCTTTGTGCATTATAAATGAAACCATGGTAAGTGTCATATTGTTTTAACCTAACTGTGTTGGAGAGTTAAGTAGTAAGATCACGTTGAACGATGCAAATAAGGTATCAGATAATTTTTCCTGACGTAATCTCTTAGAAAATCTATAATGAAATCACCATAGACTATTTATTGCTTGATGCTGTCTGACAGATAGCACTGTAAGAAATCTGTATTCGTCAGAAGCAGCTCAAAATATTCTATTGGGGAACTGAATACAGTTACAATTAAAGGTGCATTATTTCCCAGCATTAATTTAAAAGCACATACTTTTCTGAGTTGACCACTACTAAATCTACTTGTCTCAACAACTCCTTTTCCTGTATCGGTTCTACACGAGAAAGATGCGAGAGTGTAATCTTTCATATTTAACGTCTTTATCACTGAGGTTTTTCGGTTCTGATATAGGCACAGGATATCTATCATGTCAGAGCTTTCTAAATTTTCTAAACAGATAAGCAGTTTTTCCTCCACATCACCTAATCTTCTAATATTATGGCGAAATCAGCGAACCTAACTGTTCTTTGAACTGCTAAGAATTCTGTGTGGCTGTTCTGTTGTCTTAACTTTTTAACAATAATTTGCCTGAATCCATATTCTAACCTACATAAGGTACTACTGTGACACCTATAGCCACAAAGATCTTGATTTGTTAGAAAGTGGCCTCCATACTTTATCTGCAAGAAGCTCAGCAACCAATCTTTCAAGCTTATACTCTGGTGTAGATCATAATATAGTTCTCCTATATCTCCATCTCCCAGTTGTAGCAACATGCACTGCACCTATATGAGATTTGATTTCAGACAGAAGCGGCCCGCTCAACTCCATGTTCCCATGTCTCACAACAAGCATGGCTGGTCAAGGTTTAAATGATCTCCAAAAAGCTCACATTTGTGTGTGTAGTTCCTACATCAATATCATCCAATTCACATGATGTAGTTTCATTCTTTAGCCAGGTTGTAACCTGCTTCCTGTACTATGATCGCCTGGTCCACTTTGTCAAACAAAATCTTTGTACAGTTTGCCTACGTCCTTTGTCATCTTGATTCACAATACCTGTGCCCTGGTACCCTGTTCCTATATTCTCATGTGCCATCAGGCCTACACCCCTGCCATGCCTACATCCTAGCAGTAGCACTCTTCTTTTTGCTACTCTCTTCTGGTACCGACCTACAATTAGTTTCTTTGCTAAAAGTTTGCTGCGCCCTATTGTGTCCTTCTGCTGGAGCAGGGTGTGCCATACCTATCAGGTAACAAGTAAAACTTATTAGATACCGTAAACTTAAACGTAGTTGAAGAACTTGAAGAACTGTCCATCTTTTGGATATTACCTGTTACTTGTACACAGTTCCTGCGGTCTTTCGCCCCCTTCAACATGTCTAGTTTAGATTTCGAGTAATCAAAATCAGACTGAAGGGCACAAATATCTGTCTCCTGTACAGTCGATCTCTTGTCTTCGTTGTAGATCCTACAGTTTCATGAGAGAATCTTGTTGAGTTCCCATGAGTTCCCCATTACATTCTACCCAATAGACCTCCAGCTCACAACCTGCATATACCATTCTGTGTCTGACTATCCTGCAGTAACAGCCATATTTATCACTCATTTTACCACAGAAGAAGGTTTCAAAGTAGAATTATATCACTTAACGAACTTTACAAAAGTTTTCCTTTTATACGAGCTGCAAATATGTATCTAAGGCTAGCACTTCGGGTACGTGGTATAACATAAAAAATTAAAAAACAAGAACACTGCGCTCACTTAACTGCAGTATGAGTTAATTAACCTATTCATAATAATATGTAACTTTTATTCAGTAGTTATTACTTACTTACTTAATCACTATGTATCACTTACTTACTTGCTTACTCACTTACTTATTGATGATAGACAATGTTTACTATCAGCAGAATACAGCCTACTAAACCTAATGCGGTTTTGCATGCTAATTTAAGCAGTAAACGTCAGTTCAAGTTTCGGAAATGTGTGTCTAATTTTCGTAACAAATTATGTTCAAGTGGCTGATAGTTTATCAAAAATTAAAAAATAGAAATTTGTTCTGGCGAGAGTTGTCGCAATATCCAGGATTGTATAATTTTTCATGCACATGTAACTGACACATCATCTTGGGAGACAGAAGGAAAAGTGGAATTTAGGAAACTTTATACTGAAACACAAAATATTTGCATTATTAGTAGTGACAGAAATATTTACATTGCAGAATAAGAAGCTAAAACTGGAAATGATGTGTGTAAAGGGAAAATCCAACCACTACCTCGCATTCACGATAAAGTAGTGAGTTGAAAATGAAAATGGGTAATAACAAACATGAAAAAGCGACTGAGGAAAACAAAGTTCAAGGGAAAATGGCGTCTAAAGCTAGCAACCTCAAATGGAAGAAATTAGGAAGTACGATAAAAATCTAATGATGCATGCGAAGCAGCTCAGCAACAAATTACTATTTGCTATTCTGTCGAAGCTGCAATGGAATATGTCCTTAATTTGTGGTGACCAGCTTTCGACACGACGTCCATTATGAAACCCACGCCTCCATTGTACATATTGAAATATGATACAACCACTATATTTGCAAATAGCCACGATCAGCACTTATGAGACTCTGACATGTTTATTGATAGAATTTCAGGTAATGCTAGCCTTCTGCCTTTGTATCTTCTATGGAGAACATCACATTCGATATAATAATGACCTTCATTGAGAGCCTGTGCACCAAAGATGGACTCTTTCTTCCATAGTGTAGTAGTTATAGCCCTGTCTCATTGACCTACGTACGCTCATAAGCCAGAACATCATGGCCACCAACCTATTATTGATATAAACCCTTCCAGGTGATAGTAGCGCCACTTGGTGAGAAAAGACATCTAGTCTGACATACTGAAGATACCTGTACGAGGTGCATTCAAGTTCTAAGTCCTCCGATTTTTTTCTCCGGACTGGAAAGAGATAGAAACATGCGCATTGTTTTAAAATGAGGCCGCGTTTATTGTCAATGCGTCCCAGAGATGGCAGCACTGTACGGCAGATGGAACTTTACCGTCAGCGGCGAGAATGAAAACTGTTTTAAATACTTAAAATGGCGACGTTTTCCTTACTTGAACAGCGTGCAATCATTCGTTTTCTGAATATGCGTGGTGTGAAACCAGTTGAAAGTCATCGACAGTTGAAGGAGACATGTGGTGATGGATTTATGGATGTGTCGAAAGTGCGTTCGTGGGTGCGACAGTTTAATGAAGGCAGAACATCGTGTGACAACAAACCGAAACAACCTTGGGCTCGCACAAGCCGGTCTGACGACATGATCGAGAAAGTGGAGAGAATTGCTTTGGGGCATCGCCGAATGACTGTTGAACAGATCGCCTCCAGAGTTGCCATTTCTGTGGGTTCTGTGCACACAGTCCTGCATTACGACCTGAAAATGCGAAAAGTGTCATCCAGGTGGGTGCCACGAATGCTGACGGACGACCAAACGGCTGCCTGTGTGGCATGTTGCCAAGCAATGTTGATGCGCAACGACAGCAGGAATGGGACTTTCTTTTCGTCGGTTGTGACTATGAATGAGACGTGGATGCCATTTTTCAATCCAGAAACAAAGCGCCAGTCAGCTCAATGGAAGCACACAGATTCACCGCCACCAAAACAATTTCGGGTAACCGCCAGGGCTGAAAAAATGATGGTGTCCATGTTCTGAGACAGCGAGGGCGTAATCCTTAACCATTGCGTTCCAAAAGGCACTACGGTAACAGGTGCATCCTACGAAAATGTTTTGAAGAACAAATTCCTTCCTGTACTGCAACAAAATCGTCCGGGAATGGCTGCGCGTGTGCTGTTTCACCAAGACAACGCACCCGCACATCGAACTAACGTTACGCAACAATTTCTTCATGATAACATCTTTGAAGTGATTCCTCATGCTCCCTACTCGCCTGACGTGGCTCCTAGTGACTTTTGGCTTTTTCCAACAATGAAAGACACTCTCCCTGGCCGCACATTCACCAACCGTGCTGCTATTGCCTCAGCGATTTTCCAGTGGTCAAAACAGACTCCTAAAGAAGCTTTCGCCGCTGCCATGGAATCATGGCGTCAGCGTTGTGAAAAATGTATACGTCTGCAGGGCGATTACGTCGAGAAGTAACGCCAGTTTTATCGATTTCGGGTGAGTAGTTAATTAGAATAAAAATCGGAGGCCTTAGAACTTGAATGCACCTCGTATTATCAGGAAGCGTGCTGTACATATGTAGAATGGGAGAGGTGCGCTATCTGTCTGAGTTTGACGAGGGCAGATTGTGATGGCCCAGAGGCTCGGCACGAGTGTTTCGGAAACGGTGTGACTTGCCGGATGTTCGAGGAGTGCTGTGGTGAGCTTCCTCAACACGTGACTAAATCAAGGCGAAACAACGTCCAGGCATCGTGGGGATGGACGGCTACTACTCATTACAGAAGTCGGATGTCGTGGCCAGGGCAGATGGGTAAAAAAGGAGAGGCGGCGAACTGTGGCGTAACTAACTTCAGACTCTAATGTTGGGTAGAGTACAAGTGACCTGAACGCACACTGCACTGAACACTCCTAACAATGTGCCTCCACAGCCGACAACCAATGCATGTGCCAATGTTACACCCTGACATCGGAAACTGCCGCTGAAATGGACAGGTGACCATCGGCACTGGAGGTTAATGCAGTTCCATAGCGTTGCATGATGTAATGACTCCTGATACCTTCTTCATCATGCCAATGGGAGGGCGTGAATACATCATCTTTCAGAGCAACGGCTCCTTGACACCTTACTGCAGAACGGCAACAAGATGATGTCGTCTCGATTATGCCCTGGGGAACTTTCACTTGGGTATCCACGGGTCCCATGGAGTTCGTGCAAGGCACCATGATGGCCAAGGAGTATTCTACACTTGTTACAAACCACACAGACACCTCCATGATGATCATGTTTCCCAACAGCATTGGCATTCTTCAACAAGATAACGCACAATGTCACAAGACCAAGACTGTGGTGGAGTGGTTCGAGGACCACATTGGCGAGTCACAGTTGATGTGCTGTCCCCGAAACCCACTAGATCTGAACCCATTCAACATATCTGGGAATGACTGGACGTAGCGTCAAAGCTCATCGACTCCCCTCCCCAGAATTTATGGGAATTAGGTACCTTGTGTGGGCAGATGTGTTGCCTTTTCCCTCCAGCCAATGACCAAGGTCTCATCGCTTCCATGCCATGATGTGTCGCCACTGGTACACGTGCCAGAGGTGGACATACCAGCAATTAGGTAGGTGGCCATGATGTTCTGGTTGATCAGAACTGCAGGAAAATTCACAAAGCCAGCTTTGTTCTAAAGATCGAATCTTATCTTTACTGCTGAATAGAATATGAGCAAGAGCATTCCACTATAGAAAGCTGGTGTATGTTTCCTGGATTTTAGTTACATAACAAGTACCTGAGAAATCCTACCTAGGTTCAGCATGGGGACCCATTTGTTGTCAGCGTGGTTTAGTGAAATCTGAAGAGGATAGAGAACTGCTACTATTTTTTCTGTTACAAGTATGTTACCAAGGGTTTGTTTGTAAATAAAGTTTCTGCTAACAGTCACGATTTGGTTTTATTTATATTTTACACGACGCATTTCTGAAAATGAGTCCTATTTTCTAGTGTGTTTCATTTTCTGAAACGCCCCATGTAAAATATGAATAACGGCAACAAGATGCATTGGTAGCAGAAAAGTTATTTATAAACTATCTCATTGGTTTCTCAGCTACAGGCTTTCACGCACCACATCTGATGGATCAAATCAGGTATGTTACCAGTTTGGGTAGGCCTGTAAGCATTACTGCATGTACCCATAATTTCTGTAACTGTTTTTAAAATTTGGTTTGGATTGTGATAGAGGTAGCAGGCAGTGCACTATAGAGTGGAAGGCTTCCTATTGTTGTAATTCACCTTCCTGGGAATTGGCAGGTCTTAGTTTTCCTGTAGAAGCTACGTTCCTGTATACCTCAAATATTTGTTTTTGTGTGCTACTGTCTATGCCAAGGTATAAATAGTTGACTGAATCTCTTCCCAACTCCACTGTAAACTAAATTTTGCTGTTGCGTGGATTAAAATGCTAGATAACTTTTTTCTGGTGGTACATGTCCACAAGCTCTTTATACCATTCCATACCTGCGTGTACAGCACTATATTCTAGAACTGAGGGGCTATTTATCTGAAAATGTTTGTTCTGAAATATTCATACAGATTTCAAGTAATAAGGACTCAGAAGGGACCCCATTGCTAAACAACATAAGTAAACGCACGGAGTCTATGGTGATTGAGTTATATCTTCTACCTCCATTGGATTTTCTCCTTTCATATAACAGTTGTCTTAAAATTTGCATAGAGGGTCTGTTGATATCAAATGAGATTGGCTTAACTCTGGGTGGAATAGGCACATCGTTTATAAGCGAATTACATGTTCCAAACTTCAGTACGAATTTAGTTTCTGATTTAATGAGTGAATCCTATACTTTGAAGAACTTGTAGCAAGATGCTGAAACTGAAGACACAAAAGGTCTTATTGGAATACCTACCTGTGAAGCTTAGGTAACTCATAAAGTCTAGGTGGTATTGGATTCATGTTTGAGAAGTATTTGGAGTCACTATCAGTACATATAGGTTCACAGCTATTTCATAAGAATTTTGTCGACAACATAAAAGAAAAAACTGCCCCTGAAGATATGATTATCATCGAAGGTACAGTGGGAACAGTCTAGTGTTACTTAATAAAGGGGAATATAGAACTACTTCCACAATCCTCCAGAATTCCATCAGTCACCCGATGATCCCATTACCAAACAATCCGTGGAAATGAAGAACCTCATTAAAACTAGCCAACACATATTTATTGGCAGTGACTCCAAATATTTCATAAACAAGACTAAACAAGCACACAAATTATATGGATTAACAAAGCTTCACAAATTAGCGATACCTAGACCTGCAGTCTCTTCAGTTCCAGCACATTTCCATAAAAAAGCCAAAGTGTCAGATTTACTAACTAAAAGATACGCTATATTTACAGCAAGAATAGGCAGTACCCAATTCGCTTGCTTTATTGAAAAAACTAAATGATGTACGTATTTCACCCACTGTTAACTAGTGTCCTTCAATGTCAGCAATCATTTTTACAGTACTCCTCTTGGAGAGGCTAAGCTAATTCTAGTAGAATTGTTGTATAGAACCAGGAAAGATCCAGCGGTGAAAGAAGACATATGATTGGCAACTGAGATACGGTGAAAGCAAAATTATTTCACATTTCAATCAACTTTGTACAGTCAGTCACATGTATTAGCATTGGGGTCCTAATCAGTCTCTTATTAGCTGAAATGTTTATCGATAATTTTGAACATACCTGTTTAGATAAGGAATCCTTATGTTCTACAAGACAATACTGTGCTGGCGTACGCTGGCGCCAGCACACCATGCGGCATAGAGGTTACGAGAGTATCAATAGAGGCCAACGACAAGACTAGTTGGGAACACGCCGCCAGCGCCCTCCCAGCCGTCAGTATTTAGGATCGCCGCCGCGGACCGGAGGGCTGGTTTTAACCAGGAAGTTTAGTCAGTTAGTTCGAGCCTCTTACGCCAGTTAGTTCGAGTCTGTACTCTGTGCAGTTCCAGCATTGTCAACGAGACAGAGCCACAGATTTAGCGTCTATCACAGAGACACGCAGCACATAGCAACTTTATAGTGAAAATAGCGGAATTCTACTTCAACAGCATTGAGGCTAGCCTCGCGGGATTAGCCGAGCGGTGTAAGGCGCTGCAATCATGGACTGTGCGGCTGGTCCCAGGGGAGGTTCGAGTTCTCCCTCAGAATTGGGTGTATGTGTTTGTCCTTAGGATAATTTACGTTAAGTAGTGTGTAAGCTTAGGGACTAATGACCTTAGTAGTTAAGTCCCATAAGATTCCACACACAGTTGATTTGAACATTGAGGCTACGTGGACTATACAGAAGACAGCTTGTACCTCTGCATATGGAACTTTAGGTTAAATAGCTCTTTGTTTATGAATAAAGAACCCAGTTATTAACTGCATGCAGTTGGTGTTATAGAACGAGGATGCTAGCCATCAACCAACACCCTCCTTGCTTCCCACGATACAGCTCTACAGAGACACCGAGACGACATAAAAGCGGCTAAAGAGAATAAAACAAGTATTATATCAGTTATGTGCGCGATGCATTTTTCTCGTGGACAGGTACCACTAAACAATCAAAGAAATTTTAGCAACGTTGAAATTCACACCACAGCAGAATTAAGTTTACAGTGAAGTTGGGAGGGACTCAGTTAACTAAGCCCTTACCACTGAAACCGTTAGTCGAAGAGTAGGTATGGAACTGTTCACAACGAATACAAGTAATTCTGCGCTTCTGACTTACACTGCAGAGGTCGGCTACACATACTTGATGGGACTGGTTCGGTTTCTTTTGGCGCTGGTGAAATTTCATATGAGAGGCCAGAATATGGATTTGCTCTAGTTGATAAGCACTGGGAAAGTCTCATATTCTGAGAAATCGGTAAGGCCGCCGTGTCTATCAACAGAGGAAGTTTCCTAACCAAATGAAACCTTCCTGTTGCAGTCCGCTTGCACCTGTTACTAAGTTTCTGAAATTTCCAAATTCCACTCACAAGGAACCCCTTGAGCACGAGTTCGCAGAGGGCCAATGATGTTTACGGCATTCGACGCCACACAAAATGTCTACCATGCAACCATTATGTTGGCTACTAGTAGCAGTAGGTGGAGGGACTGGAGGTATTCAGTGGTGAACACAACATGAGGCTACGGAGGGTGGCTGAATTGCTTAGTCGATGAGTAACTCACAACAGTGCTACAGCGCTTGTGGTATTGATACAAAGCAGAGCAATGGCAACGATAAACAAAGCAAACATTGCATTATATCTGCAACAACACATGCTGAAGTTGACACTTCGTCAGAAAGGAGCCTAAGGAATTTCACATAATGGGAAAGAATTGACTTCTGAATTATTAGCGTTTTTTCAAGATGCGTCAATGGAATGTGTAGTGTTCTATGCGCTCGACTGTGCGGACAAAGCTCCACAATGTTGACGATACGGGCTTAACAAGTGAAAGTGGTACTCAAATAGTGACGAGTCACGTAGTTCATCATCCTTGTCGGACAGGAAGCCACAAATCCCGTCTCCAGTAAAACGTAACAATTGAAAATCGTTGTCCAAGGACAACATAATTACGTACATGAAAGATGATTCCTAGCACAGTAAAAAAAAAAACACAATTACGACAGTTTTTGAATAAGTCCGGAGCAATATGACCCTGTAGAGCATACGAAAAACTGCAGATATTCAAGGGAGGACAAGGCGCACTTGTTACAAAAACTGGTGTTAGCACATTTCAAGCATGCTCGATATAACTTACAGGATTTACACGATAGTGACCTACTTCGTTATGCACATAAAACTGCGCTCGATATAAATTACTGTGATATCGAGAGAAGCGGTGGATTGATTGCATATCTTCACACAGTGCTACAGAATTGGAAGACGCATGA
Source organism: Schistocerca americana (assembly GCF_021461395.2). Classification (NCBI taxonomy): domain Eukaryota; kingdom Metazoa; phylum Arthropoda; class Insecta; order Orthoptera; family Acrididae; genus Schistocerca; species Schistocerca americana. The sequence continues at coordinate 195,483,164 of NC_060119.1, forward strand.
TAACGAAATTTGAAACAAAACTGCAGTTTGATGATACACAGCAAACAGCGGAATCGCCCCGAAAATTTGTAGATGAGATAAACCAACTTATACCATCGCCCAGTAAGGAATTTGTTTTCAACTCTCAGCAACTGGGATTTGAAGAGGAAGTGTACATGGAAGGAACCATGGAAATTGGAAGTACCAAGGTAGTTGTATCAAGATCAACTAACATCATTGCTGCAATGTATTTGTTTGCAGTTGCGGAGACTGTTTATCTGGATGATAAACTGCCTGGAAAGTTACTTATTGTGCTGCAGAAAGTTGGAGATGCTCTGCCCCCTATGATCGTTTCTCGTGTGCGTGATCTTGCAAGGGGAGTGGGGAATATTTACGTCACAGCAAGCAACAGTGGGAAAATGGGCATAAGAGAACAACAACTAGGGAATGAATGCTGCTTTTGGACCATAGCTTGTGAAAAACTTACTTCTACTTCATTCCTGCTCTGCGTATAAAAATCATCGTCCTTTACAGCAAATTATCCTTCCCGAAAAATGTGTGACATTGTAGTTCATACAAACTGGAACCACTGGAAAAACTCAGCCTCTGGACGTTTCTTTTTTCCGTGCATATAGAACACATTATCGCACTATCTGCAGGTACGCCTTAAAGGACAGCCAGTTTCACGATGAGCTCCACGACAGGCTGTTTGGGATTCGGATGCACACCATCACATTCCATCAGTTCTCACCATCCGTTACACCAATATGAATCTACACGCATTCTTTGAAAGTGAATAACTAGCTGAATGTCCTGCACGCTTTGTAACTGCCAAGGCGTTTGTCCTCGAACTTGCTGGTGTGAATCTTTGTGAACGCTGTGGTGCACCAGTTTTTCATTCGGTCTTCATGGTGCAAGTTAATGTTTTGTTATGAACATTTCTTGAATGTCGACGATGTGCATTTTGCAAAGTGTCATACATACATTCAGTATAAAGTTGGTCTCTGAACCTCCTGGACACTCATTTTCTGTCGCCCTTCTGATGCACATGGTGAGTCACTAGAAGTTATTATTTTTCCTTTCGTAGTTGTTAACACAACACTTTCAAATGAGCCTTACTAAAGAACAAGTTTGAAATGGGTCGAATTACGGTCTTCCGAGTGACGGGACGGTCCTTTCGGAGAATGCCACACAAGTTGGACATGCTGAATCAGTTGAGGAAAGATAGTGGTGTGAGTGGTCGCGTAAAAATCCTCACACCAAGAGACGAAGTTCTGGACACAGTACAGACGTCCCCCAGGACCATCGCAAACACAACTACCACAGCACAGATAAGATGACTTGTGAGCCGAGATGTGTCAACACGAACTGTTGCAAATCGTTTATTAGCAGTGGGACTATGGACACATACACCTGTAGCCCGCCTTCCTCTCAAGCCACGGCTTAACTGATGCTGTCAGGGCTTCATTTGGAAGATGGAATTGCGCATTATGGTCTTCAGTTATGAGAGCAGATCCTGCCTGAACACAAGTGATGACCGTTTGCAAATACAACTTAGACCTAGTGAAAGCTACCTCATAGAGTGCATTCGTCGAAGACACTGGTCTCACACCCAGTGTTACGGTCGGGGGTGCGATAAGCTACAACTCTCGTTCACCTTTGTTGTTTCTAAAGAGGGCGTTAACCAGGGGCCCGTTCGTGCAGAATGTTGTTAGACACATTCTTTTGCCTTTCTTGTAACAGGAGCGATATGTGTTGTTTCCACAGGATAAAACTAACCCACACACTGTTGTGGAACGGAAAGTGATCTGCAAGACGTGCAGCAACTTCTCTGAGAAGCCTGATCTTTGCACTTGTCTCCAGTCGAGATGTGACTCTTGGAACTTGTCGACCAACAACTCATACAGAACTATGTAAACAGGTCGAGCAGTCGTGGCATGGCGTATCTCAGAACAGTACTCGACATCTGTACAATAGACTGGGTGCCACAGTCAGCGCCTGCTTTGTCGCCGAGAGAGGCTACAATATCTACTAACATGGGTGTTTTAGCATGGGTCGAACACTGATACCTCAGAGCACCTTGTGCTTTTGATCTGTGAATGTGATCACTTCATGTACTACACATGCACTGTTGCAACAACAAATCTTGAGTGAATTGGAAACCTCCAAAAAGGTGTACTATTTTCTTTCTGGCAGTGTAAATGGCTGTTGTCTTCGCCTGCAGCCGTTAGTGCTATGCACCTGAAAGCTTTCATCAATGCAGATAACTGTCACGGATCATTTTACGCTGACTCGACTATAGTGCTTCATCTAGTGACACAAAATCTTCTTAGATGTCACCTTCAGATATTAAGTGATAGTAAAATAAGACGCTTAAGTAAATGTGACTATATATTGCTGGAAAGGGACCTGCAATTCATCAAAGTGACTCTAAACATGTGCTGGTGGTATTCATTAATGACATGTTCACCAGTATTATTCTGCAATTATTTCAGGTACGAGTAAACAAGCAATTACTAAGTGTAGTAGATGATTCTAACCAGGCAAATTATGGAGACTATAGATGGACAATGTCAATTAACAATGGAGGGAATGTAAACAATACGGCTTTTGAAGGCAGAGCACACGACAGCTGCCACGGTGGTGCTGAGGAGTAGCGTAGCTGTAGTGGCGACAGTGATCCCCTTAATATGGTTACTGACAGTCGCTGTGGCGGAGTGATGAGCCCCACTTCTCACTGGAGAGAGGCAAAACTTTAGGAGATGGTTTATTACAGAGTTTGCCTAGCTACATACACACAATCGTAAACCAAAAAATGTTTTGCCCTGGAAGAAAGATATATCCATAAACAAATATATGTCTAGAAATACAATAACTCATTTTGCCGCATGTAACTCCTTTGCACTGAAACAGACTGTTCCATTACTAAACCGGAGCAAGTAACAACTTACACAGAAAAGACAACTATGAAAGGCCATTTCACCCTTAAAAGTAAGTTACCTACGTAGGTCATTATCCTTACAAGAGGGATGATATTCACATTAAGTTAATTAGAGTACTGCTGACACATGTCATTCTCTAGGATGTATTAGCGTTAATGAAGCATCGATCGAGGCTCGTCTTCATTAATAAATTTGCGTCAGACCCGCATCTAGGTCTGTTGTCGTGCTGGTTTACAGAAAATTAAAGACTCTCTATAAACAAGAAATGTGTGGATTTTTCGGTGGTTCTTCGTAGCAAAATGTCATGTTTGATTACAAAAGCGCGCAGTAGGCTACTTCGAATTCTCCAACAATAGTTAATTGATGGCGTCCTCTTGGGTAAAATATTCCAGAGGTAAAATAGTCCCCCATTCGGATCTCCGGGCAGGGACTACTCAGGAGGACGTCGTTATCAGGAGAAAGAAAACTGGCATTCTACGGATCGGAGCGTGGAATGTCAGATCCCTGAATCGGGCAGGTAGGTTAGAAAATTTAAAAAGGGAAATGGATAGGTTAAAGTTAGATATAGTGGGAATTAGCGAAGTTCGGTGGCAGGAGGAACAAGACTTTTGGTCAGGCGAATAGAGGGTTATAAATACAAAGTCAAATAGGGGTAATGCAGGAGTAGGTTTAATAATGAATAAAAAATAGGAATGCGGGTAAGCTACTACAAACAGTATAGTGAACGCATTATTGTGCCCAATATAGACACGAAGCCCACACCTACTACAGTAGTACAGGTTTATATGCCATCTAGCTCTGCAGCTGATGAAAAAATTGAGGAAATGTATGACGAAATAAAAGAAATTATTTAGATAGTGAAGGGAGACGAAAATTTAATAGTCATGTGTGACTGGAATTCGGTAGTAGGAAAAGGGAGAGAAGGAAACGTAGTCGGTGAATATGGATTGGGGCTAAGAAATGAAAGAGGAAGCCGCCTGGTAGAATTTTGCACAGAGCACAACTTAATCATAGCTATCACTTGGTTCAAGAATCATAAAAGAAGGTTGTATACATGGAAGAAGCCTGGAGATACTGACAGATTTCAGATAGATTATATAATGGTAAGACAGAGATTTAGGAACCAGGTTTGAAATTGTAAGACATTTCCAGGGGCAGATGTGGACTCTGACCACAATCTATTGGTTATATGCTGTGGGATTAAAACTGAAGAAACTGCAAAAGGGTGGGAATTTAAGGAGATGGGACCTGGATAAACGGACTAAACCAGAGGTTGTACAGAGTTTCAGGGAGAGCGTAAGGGAACAAATGGCAGGGATGGGGGAAAGAAATACACTAGAAGAAGAATGGGTAGCTTTGAGGGATGAAGTAGTGAAGGCAGCAGAGGATCAAGTAGGTAAAAAGACGAGGGCTAGTAGAAATCCTTGGGTAACAGAAGAAATATTGAATTTAATTGATGAAAGGAGAAAATACAAAAATGCAGTAAAAGAAGCAGGCAAAAAGGAATACAAACGTCTCAAAAATGAGATCGACAGGAAGTGCAAAATGGCTAAGCAGGCATGGCTAGAGGACAAATGTAAGGATGTAGAGGCTTATCTCACTAGGGGTAAGATAGATACAGCCTACAGGAAAATTAAAGAGACATTTGGAGAAAAGAGAACCACTTGTATGAATATTAAGAGCTCAGATGGAAACCCAGTTCTAAGCAAATAATGGAAAGCAAAAAGGTGGAAGAAGTATATAGAGGATCTATACAAGGGCGATGTAGTTGAGGACAATATTATGGAAATGGAAGAGGATGTAGATGAAGATGAAATGGGAGATATGATACTGCGTGAAGAGTTTGAAAGAGCACTGAAAGAGCAAAGCTGAAACAAGGCCCCGGGAGTAGACAACATGCCATTAGAACTACTGACAGCCTTGGGAGAGCCAGGCCTAATAAAACTCTACCACCTGGTAAGCAAGATGTATGAGACAGGCGAAATACCCTCAGACTTCAAGGAGGATATAATAATTCCAATCCCAACGAAAGCAGGTGTTGACAGATGTGAAAATTACCGAACTATCAATTTAATAAGGCACGGCTGCAAAATACTAACGTGAATTCTTTACAGACAAATGGAAAAACTGGTTAAATCCAACCTCGGAAAGATCAGTTTGGATTCCATAGAAATATTGGAACACACGAGGTAATACTGACCCTACGACTTATCTTAGAAGCTAGATTAAGGAAAGGCAAACCTACGTTTCTGGCATTTGTTGACTTAGAGAAAGCTTTTGACAATGTTAACTTGAATACTCTCTTTCAAATTCTGAAGGTGGCAGGGGTAAAATAAAGAGAGCGAAAGGCTATTTACAATTTGTATAGAAACCAAATGGCAGTTATAAGGGTTGAGGGGCATGAAAGGGAAGCAGTGGTTGGGAAGGGAGTGAGACGGGGTTGTAGCCTCTCCCCGATGTTATTCAATCTATATATCGAGCAAGTAGTGAAGGAAACAAAAGAAAAATTCGGCGTAGGTATTAAAATGCATGGAGAAAAAGTTAAAACTTCGAGGTTCGCCGATGACATTGTGATTCTGTCAGAGACGGCGAAGGACTTGGAAGAGTAGTTGAACGGAATGAATAGTGTCTTGAAAGGAAGATATAAGACGAACATCAACAAAAGCAAAACGAGGATAATGGAATGTAGTAGAATTAAGTCGGGTGATGCTAAGGGAATTAGATTAGGAAATGAGACACTTAAAGTAGTAAAGGACTTTTGCTATTTGGGGAGCAAAATAACTGATGATGGTCAAAGTAGAGAGGATATAAAATGTAGACTAGCAATGGGAAGGAAAGCGTTTCGGAAGAAGAGAGATTTTTTAACATCGAGTATAGATTTAAATGTCAGGAAGTCGTTTCTGAAAGTATTTGTATGGAGTGTAGCCATGTATGGAAGTGAAACATGGACGATAAAAAGTTTAGACAAGAAGAGAATAGAAGCTTTCGAAATGTGGTGCTACAGAAGAATGCTGAAGATTAGATGGGTAGATCACATAACTAATGAGGAGGTGCTGAATAGGATTGAGGAGAAAAGGAGTTTGTGGCACAACTTGACTAGAAGAAGGGATCGGTTGGTAGGACATGTTCTGAGGCATCAAGGGATCACCAATTTAGTATTGGAGGGCAGCGTGGAGGGTAAAAATCGTAGAGGGAGACCAAGAGATGAATACACCAAGCACGTTCAGAAGGATGTAGGTTGCAGTAGGTACTGGGAGATGAAGAAGCTTGCACAGGATAGAGTAGCATGGAGAGCTGCATCAAACCAGTCTCAGGACTGAAGACCACAACAACAACAACAACAGTTAATTGTTTGACGCAAATTCAATCGAATTAAAAGTCTACTTTCCCAATACAAGTAATTTATTCATCAGTAACTACAGAGCCCAGTGAAGAGTTAAATAAATCTAAACATTCATTATTACTATACATAAGGTAAAATAATAAGTGAAGTCACTCCTTAGTTATTTATTTTTACTCACAATGGTGACAATGTGGGTCATGTCGCACTGTCATCTACCCAAAATGGTTTTCCAATTGTCCTCCACAGGGTAGTGGACGATATCAAGTTTAGAACAGTATTTGGGCCACCAAACAAGAATGTAAAACAGTTATGCATGTAACACGGTAGAACAACTGTACTTCCATCCCTTGGTGCCCCCACATCCACTCACTATATCGATAAATCATGTTTCTTTTTTTTTAATGGCTACTGGTGTAATAGATATCACGACAACGGTACTGGTAGTCCTTCTGGCAAAAATTCAACTTCTTCAATCCACACTGTACAAACTCAGCAAGAGGGCAACACAAATAGTAAACCGTTTGTTTATTAATTTTATTTTACACGTCTAGCTCCGTAGGATTAAACTGAGGAGCCAATCTCCAAGGCCGTGGAACGTGTCAGTTTATGAATTACATCCTAAAAATAATAACAGATAAAATACAATGTTTATGAACCCCAAAAAACCAGACATACGTTTACGTCAAGGCAATTAACAATGTATCACAAGAATCAGCTTAATTTTTCAAGGAACTCCTTGACAGAACAGAAGGAGTGACCCATGAGGAAACTCTTTAGTTTGGAGTTGAAAGTGCGTGGGTTACCGCTATGATTCTTGATTACATAGGGTAGTTACTGAAAATGGATGCAGCAGGTTACTGCACACCATTCTGCACAAGAGTCAAGAAAGTGCGATGTGCGATTTGCCGCACGGGGTAGGTGTGTGTGTTGTACTTGGCTTAAGTTAGTTTAAGTTAGATTAAGTAGTGTGTAAGCTTACGGAACCGATGTCCTCGGCAGTTTGGTCCCATAGGAATTCACACACACTTGAACATTTTTTGAAGTGCGATCCAAATGCAGATAGGACTTCTGCCCAGTAGTAGCCAACTGATTAAAGCTGCTAATTCTTGGAAATAAGCTGATACTGTTGACAAGGAATGACAGTAAAGGATATATAAACTGAGGCGCCACTGTCAGATTACTCCGGCTAATAAACAGGGGTTGACAAGAGGTTCGTGAACTTACACCACGTATTACCTGAACTGTCCTTTTCTGAGCCAAAAATATTCTTTGAGAATGGGAAGAGTTAAGCCAAAATGTAATACCATGATTCATAAGCGAATTAAAATAAGTAGACTACTTTTCATGGCGAACTGTCATTTACATGATATACCGTTCCAATAGTAAAAATGAGAGCATTAAGTCCGTTGAACAATATCCTGAAACTGGGCTTTCCACGGCAGTTTACTATCAAACTGAACACTTAGAAATCTGAACTGTTCAATTTTAATAATCATGTATCCATTCCGTTAAATTAAAACGTCGGGTTTTGATGAATTGTGTGTTAGAAGCTACAAAAACTGAGTCTCACTGTGATTTAGCGTTAGTTTATTCTCTAAAAGCCACGAACTTATGTCTTGCACCGCACCATTTGAAACAGTGCCAGTGGTGCACACAACTTCCTTTACTACCATGCTAGTGTCATCAGCGAACAGAAATATTTTAGAAACACCTGTAACACCAGAGAGCATATCACTTATATAAATATCGGGAGGGGCCCAAGCACTGGTCTCTCGGGCACACGCCATTTAACCATGCCCCACTCAGACCCCATATCATAACTATTCTCAACACTGTGGAGAATTATCTTTCGATGTCTGTTATTAAAGTAAGAGATGAACCAATTGTGAGCTATTTCCCGTATTCCATAATGGCCCAACTTCCGGAGCAATATGTTGTGATCAACAAAATCAAACATCTTAGTTAAATTAAAACAGATGCCCAGTGTTCGAAACCTTTAGCTTAATTCATCCAGTACCTCAAAGAGAAAAGAAAATTCAGCATTTTCAGATGTTGAACCACTTCTGAAATCAAACAGTACATTAGATAGCAAATTATGTGAAATAATATGATCAATTATCGTTTTACGCAGCCTTTTCAATAACTTTATCAAACACTGGCGGCATAGAAATAGTCCTAAAATTGTATGCGTGATCGCTTTCTCCCGTTTTATGAAGCGGCTTTACTGCGTAGTACTTTAATCGTTCAGCAAACTGACCATTCTTGCTGTTGTTGTTGTTATTATGGTCTTCAGTCCAAAGACCGGTTTGATGCAGCTCTCTATGCTACTCTATCCTGTGCAACCTGCTTCGTCTCCCAGTACCTTCTGCAACCGACCTCATTTTGAATCTACTTAGTGTATTCATCTCTTGGTCTCCCTCTACGATTTTTACCCTCTACGATGCCATCCAGTACTAAATTGGTGATCCCTTGATGCCTCAGAACATATCCTACCAACCGATCCATTCTTCTTATCAAGTTGTGTCAGAAATTCCTCTTCTCCCCAGTTCTATACAGTACCTCCTCATTAGTTACATGATCGACCGATCTAATCATCAGCGTTTTTCTATAGCACCACATTTCAAAAGCATCTACTGTTTTCTTGTATAAACTGTCTATCGTCCAGGGTTCATTTCCATGCATGGCTATGCTCCATACAAGTACTTTCAGAAAGGACTTGATGATACTCAAATCCATACTCGATGTTAAAAAAAATTCTGTTCTTCAAAAGAGCTTTTTTTCATCGCCAGTCTATATTTTATATCCTCTCTACTTTGACCATCATCAGTTATTTTGCTGCCCAAATAGCAAAACTCATGTACTACATTAAGTTCTCATTTCTTAAACTAATTCCATCAGCATCACCTGTTTTAATTCGACTACATTGCATTATCCTTGCTGAATTTCATATTATATCCTCCTTTCAAGATAGTGTCCATTCCATTCAACTCTTCTTCCAAATCCTTGGCGGCCTCTGACAATTACTGTGTCATCAATAAATCTCAAAGTTTTTATTTCTCCCTGGGCTCTGGATAGGCTAAAACCCTCTCTCATTCCCTTCTCAACCACTGTTTCCCTTTCCTGCCCCTCGGCTCTTATAACTGCCATCTGGTTTTCATACAAATTGTAAATAGCCTTTCCTTCCCTGTATTTTACCCCTGCCACTTTAGAATATGAAAGACAGCATTCCAGTCAACATTGTCAAAAGATTTCTCTAAGTCTACAAATGCTATGAGTTGGTTTACCTTTCCTTAACCTATCTTCTGCTGCCTTCACTATTTAATCTCTCAAAGTTACCCATTCTTCTTCTGCTGTATTCCTTTTTGTTGTTCATGTCAATCGTTCCCTAATGCTCCCTCTGAAACTCTCTACGACCTCTGGTTCTCTCAGTTTATTCAGGTTGCATTGCCTTAAATTCCTACATTTTTGCAGTTTCTTCAGTTTTAATCTACAGATAATAACGAATAAATTGTTGTCAAAGCCCCCATCTTTCTCTGGAAATGTTGTTCACTTTAAAACCTGGTTCCTAAGTCTCTGTCTTACCACCGAGCGAGGTGGCGCAGTGGTTAGCACACTGGACTCGCATTCGGGAGGACGACGGTTCAATCCCGTCTCCAGCCATCCTGATTTAGGTTTTCCGTGATTTCCCTAAATCGTTTCAGGCAAATGCCGGGATGGTTCCTTTGAAAGGGCACGGCCGATTTCCTTCCCAATCCTTCCCTAACCCGAGCTTGCGCTCCGTTTCTAATGACCTCGTTGTCGACGGGACGTTAAACACTAACCACCACCACCATCTCTGTCTTACCATTAAATAATTTCTCTTCCACGTATACAACCTTCTTACATGACTCTTAAACTAAGTGTTAGCTATGTGCAAAATTCTACCAGGTGACCATTGTTAAAGGAAGAATTACAAATATGGAGAGATACAGGGCTAACATGTGCAACACAAAACTTTAATATTCTGCTTGGTACTCTATCATGTTCATGAGAGTCCTTAGCCCTCCGCGATTTAATTATTGACTCAACTCTCCCCCTTGTCAGTATAACAAAAGAGTATTTCAGACATCAGTCTCGGAAAGCCATTTCCCAAGTGATTGTTAAATACTGTAAATGTATCTGACTTATCAGTAATAGAAATATTTTTGCTTTCTATTGTGGACCTTGTGCTGCTGACTAGATGCTTCCTTCATGACTGACCATATGGTTTACATTTTATCCTATAACTTCGCTATTTACTTTACGTTCCACTTGCTCTTTGCCTTCCTAGTAACATTTTTAAGCACCTTAGTAGACTGTTTATAATGGGCTGCCGTAGCGCGATTCTAACTACTTCTAACATTTTGATATAATTCCCACTTTGTTCTACAAAATATCGTTATCCCATAAGTCAGCCAACCAGACTGTTTTACTGCTAGTACCCTGTTTAGAACGCTCGAATAGAAGCCAGCTTTCAGAGAACATGAGAAACATGTTAAGGACAGCATTATATTGGCGTCTATGTTATCGGCACTATAAACACCCAGCCACTCTTGTTACTTAACGAGGTTTAAAAAATTTTCTGTTGCCGTTGGATTAGCTTTATACATCGTTTGTAATTATGTATAACATTTGTTTGAGTATAAAAGGCCATTCAGCCTTTCAGTAACAGAATGTCGATCAACAAAGAATGAATAAAAATATTGTCTTTGGTTGTGCTACTGTTCCCCTGTACACTGGTTGGAAAGAACAGTCTGCCAGTCTGCAGCAGATCATATGAATTTAGGAGATCTTCCAACATCCTTTTTCTTGCGCAATCACATACAAAGTTCATATTGAAATCACTATATATAACTAATTTTTGGTACTTCGTATAAAGTGAACTAAGAACACTCTAGTTTGAGCAGAAATGGCCTGGAATCATATTTAGGGGACCTATAAATAACGACAATTAGAAGTTTAGTTTTCTCTAAACTCTGCTGTCGCTGCACAACGAATAAATACCAGTTCAGTGCAGAGCCATGGCAAGTCCACAGACTCAAATGGAATACTGTTTTTTAAGTACATGGCGACTCCGCCACTCCGTACGGAACTCCTTGAGAAACAACCTGTTAATATGTATCCTGATAAAGGAAACCTCTGAACTGACAAATTATTTGTTGCTCCGATATACCAATAATGTCAGAGTCAACATCTATAAGCAGTTCACGAACTTTATCTCTAATACCTCTGATCGTGTTCATATGCCTATGTATTCCCTTCGAGAAGATCGCTTGACTATCTTATCAAATCTTGTATGTAAGTAATAAGACATGATCTTAGTTCGGTGTTACTTTTGTAGCTCTTTGTTCACAGTTCTTAGAGGCGGATACATACACCACAACTATGCTTTACGCAGGTATGACGTCATATGGTGAACATAATATTAACAACTGATGAAATGCCGAACCATAATAACGGTAGTCACCAAACGTAAATAATGTTTGTAGCAGTGTTGAGGCATGTGGACGTGGTGCGTGTCATATATTGCACGAATTGTGTCATGAAACGAATATAGTTGAAGATATGTCCACAATACTTTCTTTAGACTACAAGGTCATCTTCCTTTACTACAAAACACGTTCAATAGATTGCAGATAATGTAGGGAAAAGCTCAGTTTGATCCATTTGAATGGTTGTTTTTCGTAGCTCTGTATGTTAGACGAACGCTATGCAAGCTACTGTCCAGTTCAGTGTGATGGTTGTTACAATACCATATATCCAGATCTCATCCCCTGCGGTGAAAGGTGCACTTTGTTAAGTCTATTCTGGGAGTTCAAAAGAGGTGATGGATTCGTAACTTTATCCATCTTGACAAATGACTTACATTAATTACTTGTATTAATTACACAAATTTGTTACACTGGAGTCTGGTGTTTTTAGATAACAGATAAAGCATTAAGTGGTAAAAGTTGTGTGTGTTCTTTGAGAAGAATGAGTTACTCGCAGAGGTAGTGATGCTTCAATCAAATGAAGGAGTAAACACTGGTAATGGTCAAACAAAGATTATTAACGCTTTGTGGCTGTAAATAACACATCGGAAGTCTTCATACAGCATTGACTGTCGTATACACTGCCGGAGAAAAATTAATACACCTGAAAAGACGATGTTGATTTTGATCTGATGCCGGTTTATGCAACCTCGGGGATAGTAGATGCACTGATAATTCTTTGAACGTGGTCCACCAACAGATAGGTGTCTGGCATAGCTACTAGAGAGCCATGTGTGTCTCCCCCTTAAAAGGAAATGCACACAGCCAGAAGACTCAGTGTGGTGCAAACGTGTGAAGCAAGCAGGCAATCAAGCCACGAATATGCACTCGTGATTTCTACAGCCAAGTGAACGAGTTTGAAAGGGGTCAAATTTGTGGCCTACCGTGTGGCAGGATGGTCCTTCGGAGAATCGCACACAAGTTGGACGTGCTGCATCAGATGTGTGACGATGCTGGTATCAATGGCCACATAAAAATACTCACACCCGTAGACGGGGTTCCGGACGTCCCCACAGCACAGACGCCCACCAGGATCGTGCACTGTAAGGACGGTAGTGGCAGATCATACAGTTACCACAACACAGATGAGAGGGCTTGTGAGCCCCGATGTGCCAACACGAATATCACGAATCATTTATTAGCAGTGGGACCATGGGCACGTAAAACCTCTAGCCCATCTTCCGCTCACGTCACAGCATCGATGCACACGGTTCGTCTGGTGCCTTGAGACGGAATGGCGTGCCGTGATCTACAGTGATGAAAGCAGATTCTCCCCCCTTTCAAGTGATGGTGGTTTGCGTGTGCGATGAACACCCAGTGGGCGCTGTCTTGTTGAGTGCGTTCTCCCAAGACACAGTGACCACACTCCAAACAGCACGGTCTGGGGCGCAATGAGCTGCAACTGTCGTTCACTTTCGTTGTTTCTAGAGGGGACGTAAAACAGAATTATGCAGTGTTGTTAGACACGTTCTTTTGCCGTTCTTGGAACTGAAAATGATGGGTGGTTCCAACAGGATAATACTCGCCCACACACCGCCTGTGAAACTCAAAGTGATCTGTGAGACATGCAGCTCCTTCGCTGGCAAGCACGATCTCTGGACTTGCCTCCATTCGAGCTCATGTGGGTTGTGATGGGACGAGCAGTGGCTCGTGTCACTCGTCAAACAACAATTCCTACAGAACTACGTGAACAGGTCAAGCAGGTGTGGCATAACGTATCCCAGGACATTATTCGCCATGGTATCATACTCTGGATGCCAGAGACAGGACCTTCAATGCTGCCCACGGAGGTTACACCACGTAGTGGTTCAAATGGCTCTGAGCACTATGGGACTTAACTGTTGAGGTCATCAGTCCCCTACAATTAGGAACTACTTAAACCTAATTAACCTAAGGACATCACACACATCCATGCCCGAGGCAGGATTCGAACCTGCAACCGTAGCGCTCGCGCGGTTCCAGACTGTAGCGCCTAGAACCGCTCGGCCACCCCGGCCGGTACCACGTATTAGTATGGGTGCTTCAGCATGGGTCGAAACCTGGTACCGTTTGTGCTTTTGGTCTATAAATATAATCATTTGATGTACTCCACATACGCTGTTGCAACGATAAATCTTAAATGAATTCGAAACCTCTAACAGAGTGTGCTAATTTCTTTTCTAACTGCGTTGTTAGGCGCAATGGCTAATAAATTGACAAATTACCTCAATATAAATGAGAATACGTGCTAAACAACTATATGAAAATAACAGGTATGACTAATTGCTATAGGACTACCTCCCTCGAGTATGTGTTCATCTGCACATGGTGGATGCAAAAGCTAATCATCTAAATGCGAATTATTCAACAGAAATCCAAAATCTCGTTTACGTAAACAACACAACCTCCTGTTCAGGCCCGGCTCACCTGACCTTATCTCAGAAAGACAGCTGAGCTCTACAGTGTGTGCAGCGTATTTGAACAGTCATGGGTGAAGGGCAGAAGTAACTGGTTAATACGTAGAGTTAAAAATGAATATACTGAACTTTAGACAACAGTGACGCCAATTGCTAGTTTGCAGTCTAAAATATTTACTCAATTTTACAAAACTAGCTTACAGTGTTTGGAGCATAATCTGAAATCCCAACTGACTTTGTCTTTCTCACAAAACTTAGTGCGGAGAGAATGAATACAAGATTTAACCAAATTTACAAATGATGCGGTAACCAGCTTCTGAAAACTTAACGGTTCGCTATTATTCTGAATGCCACCGCTTCATACGACCTCGCATAAATATGCTGGATCACGGACGAACGGGAAGTCGCTACCTAACTCATAGCAAACGGTTGCTTAGAATTTAGAACAACAGTATAACTTGGAAGAATGGTACCGGTAATGTGACGTACCGCAGTAGTTATTCAAAATCATTACTCTCCTTTGAGCAAAAACAATTTATCAGAACTTACTGTTCCTTTTAATATGTCTCTGGTATAAAACACGTGTTATAACTCGATGCACTGCTCTTCCACGTCCACTCGGTAACCTAATGGCTGATTTCTTCTTCAAACAAAAAGCGTACGGGAAATGCTGCCGCCAAGGCCTGTAATTGATTGAGAGCCAACAGCCTACCAAGGATCGAGTTTCCGATGCAGTGGTTATGAAAATAGTATTCAAATGTACCAGAACCAGTATGTAATGAAGCTGGCTTGTTAGATACCTCAAAGCTAATTATACATTTTATAAAGGAAATTTTTCAACAACTAATATTTTCCATCACACACCATAATTTAAGAAAAGAACTACTGTAGGACCATAGTGTTACTAACTACCTCAGGTTCGTTTTCCCAGGTTTAACTTACTGGGATGAGACAAACGGACATGGACAGATGTCCTATGACGTGAGTGCTGCAATGCATGTTGTTACCAGGTGGCAATCGGTCTTTTAGCAGAGGTGGCCACTGCCCGATAAGCGACGCAGCACCTTGGAGAAAAGCAATGTCAGCTGCTGTTACACACAGCCCGCCGCCAGGGTCAGGTTATGCCAGGCGTTCATTGCAGAGACGCTAACTGGTGATGACTGTGCACAGAACTAAAGCACCGAGGGCCGGCGGAAGTCCGTTACACCAGGCCTGGTAACAAAGTATGCCATGCTACGAGGGGTGTTTGAAAAGTCCGTGCAAAGTTTGAGAGATGGCACCAACGGCGCGTGTCGAGGTATGGTTTAGTTAGTAGTATCTTTGGAAAGAACGCACACCAAGTTTCAGCCATATTGGTCTATTCTTTGTGTTTGGAATACTTGTGAATCAAGGAAGTCGAGAGATTGTCAAAACATGGACGAAAAAGAAATAGGTGTGGTCATTAAATATTACTTTATGAAAGGCAAAACACCTCAGCAGACTAAAGAGAAGCTCGATAAACATTACGGAGACTCTGCACCTTCGATTAGAACAGTTTATAAGTGGTTTCAAAACTTTCGGAGTGGCCATATGGGCACAAGTGATGATGAACGTTCTGGACGCCCTGTGGAGGTTACGACTCCAGAAATTATTACCAAGGGAGAATCTGCACCAAAAAAGGTGAAAACCATTCCTTCGGCCAGACTGTCTTTTGGCATTCGTTAAGGATAATCCTCATCGACCATCTGGAAAAGGATAAAACTATTACAGGTGCATTTTATTCATCGTTATTGGACCGTTTGAAAAGAGAGCTGCAAGAAAAACGCCGGCGATTGGACCGCAAAAAAGTCCTTTTCCACCACGACAATGCATCAGCACACACCTCAGCAATTTTGGTCGCAAAATTATTGGAAATAGGTTTCCAACTCGTTTTACATGCCCCCTGTTCTGCAGACGTGGCTCCATCGGACTACTATTTGTTCCCCAATTTGAGAAAATGGCTAGCGGGACAAAGATTTTGTTCAAACAAGGAGGTGATTGCAGCAACTAATAGCTATTTTGCAGACTTGGACAATTCGTATTATTCGGAAGGGATCAAGAAATTACACTACTGGCCATTAAAATTGCTATACCAAGCCGAAATGCAGGTGATAAACGGGTATTCATTGGACAAATATATTAGAACTGACATGTGATTACATTTTCACGCAATTTGGGTGCATAGATCCTGAGAAATCAGTATCCAGAACAACCACCTCTCTTCGTAATAACGGCCTTGGTACGCCTGGGCATTGAGTCAAACAGAGCTTGGATGACGTGTACAGGTACAGCTGCCCATGCAGCTTCACACGATACCATAGTTCATCAAGAGTATTTGGTTGGGTTGGGTTGGTTGGAGAGGAGGTAAGACAGCAAGGTCATCGGTCTCATCGGTTTAGAGAAGGACGGGGAAGGAAGTCGGCCATGCCCTTTCAGAGGAACCATCCTGGCATTTGCCTGGAGCGATTTAGGGAAATCACGAAAAACCTAAATCATGGTGGCCGGACGCGGGATTGAACCGTCGTCCTCCAGAATGCGAGTCCAGTGTGCTAGCCACTGCGCCACCTCGCTCCGTATCAAGAGTAGTGACTGGCGTATTGTGATGAGCCAGTTTCCCGGCCACCATTGACCAGACGTTTTCAATTGGTGAGAGATCTGGAGAATGTGCTGTCCAGGGCAGCAGTCGAACATTTTCTGTATCCAGAAAGGCCGGTACAGGACCTTGTAAGAGGTATGCGATGTATGCGCTGCCTGCAACAGGCAAGACTTAGGAGAGTCTCTGACCAGAGAGCAGTATGTAGTTAGTTGTTGCTTGTCGCTAGTCGACTGTAGTCTGTGTGAATCGGCAGTAGTCTGCGCGCGTCGGCGCATGTTGGCAGTCTGCTCTGGTCGGGACTGGAGGATGAGTATTATTGTAGAAGGTAAAGAAGCAGCGTTGCGCATATCTATTAATGTATGTTAACTGTCATCCAATTTCTTTCAAAAAATGCCCCAATAATAATTTTTATAATATAAAGCATTTTTTTTTTAAAAAAGGCATTCATTTCAATTTAAAGATTTTATTCAATGGATTATCTTTCCTTTCATGAATCACAAAGCATAGGCCAGTATTGCACGGAGCTGAGCCGAAAATTTTTTACGTAAGAGCAGATATAGTCGCAGTTTTTATTGAGGTAAGAATTTTTGCTTTTTTATTCAGAGTACAGGGCCGTGGCGCAGCGTTGCTGTCGTCATAAAATTTACCAGGTTACTGAATTTTTTTATTATTTCCGGGTTTAGGATTGAATTTTGTGGTTACATTAAATGTGAATGCATATTTGCACAGAGACTATAAATGGGAACCAATTTTGTTCAGAGGTTACAATATTTAAAAAAAAAAATTCATTTAATTAATACACTCCTGGAAATTGAAATAAGAACACCGTGAATTCATTGTCCCAGGAAGGGGAAACTTTATTGACACATTCCTGGAGTCAGATACATCACATGATCACACTGACAGAACCACAGGCACATAGACACAGGCAACAGAGCATGCACAATGTCGGCACTAGTACAGTGTATATCCACCTTTCGCAGCAATGCAGGCTGCTATTCTCCCATGGAGACGATCGTAGAGATGCTGGATGTAGTCCTGTGGAACGGCTTGCCATGCCATTTCCACCTGGCGCCTCAGTTGGACCAGCGTTCGTGCTGGACGTGCAGACCGCGTGAGACGACGCTTCATCCAGTCCCAAACATGCTCAATGGGGGACAGATCCGGAGATCTTGCTGGCCAGAGTAGTTGACTTACACCTTCTAGAGCACGTTGGGTGGCACGGGATACATGCGGACGTGCATTGTCCTGTTGGAACAGCAAGTTCCCTTGCCGGTCTAGGAATGGTAGAACGATGGGTTCGATGACGGTTTGGATGTACCGTGCACTATTCAGTGTCCCCTCGACGATCACCAGTGGTGTACGGCCAGTGTAGGAGATCGCTCCCCACACCATGATGCCGGGTGTTGGCCCTGTGTGTCTCGGTCGTATGCAGTCCTGATTGTGGCGCTCACCTGCACGGCGCCAAACACGCATACGACCATCATTGGCACCAAGGCAGAAGCGACTCTCATCGCTGAAGACGACACGTCTCCATCCGTCCCTCCATTCACGCCTGTCGCGACACCACTGGAGGCGGGCTGCACGATGTTGGGGCGTGATCGGAAGACGGCCTAACGGCGTGCGGGACCGTAGCCCAGCTTCATGGAGACGGTTGCGAATGGTCCTCGCCGATACCCCAGGAGCAACAGTGTCCCTAATTTGCTGGGAAGTGGCGGTGCGGTCCCCTACGGCACTGCGTAGGATCCTACGGTCTTGGCGAGCATCCGTGCCTCGCTGCGGTCCGGTCCCAGGTCGACGGGCACGTGCACCTTCCGCCGACCACTGGCGACAACAGCGATGTACTGTGGAGACCTCACGCCCCACGTGTTGAGCAATTCGGCGGTACGTCCACCCGGCCTCCCGCATGCCCACTATACGCCCTCGCTCAAAGTCCGTCAACTGCACATACGGTTCACGTCCACGCTGTCGCGGCATGCTACCAGTGTTAAAGACTGCGATGGAGCTCCGTATGCCACGGCAAACTGGCTGACACTGACGGCGGCGGTGCACAAATGCTGCGCAGCTAGCGCCATTCGACGGCCAACACCGCGGTTCCTGGTGTGTCCGCTGTGCCGTGCGTGTGATCATTGCTTGTACAGCCCTCTCGCAGTGTCCGGAGCAAGTTTGGTGGGTCTGACACACCGGTGTCAATGTGTTCTTTTTTCCATTTCGAGGAGTGTATTTACGTTGGGAGGTTACACTTGGCGACATCTGTCCTGGCTGCTCACCTATCTCCCATCTTCGTCTCATCCTACACAGTGCTGTATTGTTTTTGCTGAGCCGCTTTACAGCATACATCAATACGAAAGGTCAACATTTTCAGCGCTTCGTAAGACAATCATAATACTCGTAATAAACACGAAATCCATTTCTGAGTTAGGGGTTTGCTTTCATCTGATAGAAATGACAGTTGTCGCAACGGCGGAAAGGCGGTTCACAGCGTAGTTCTCTTGTTGATACCGTGTGGTTGTAATTAAAGTGCAGCTATTCCCAGAAATCAACCGTGTGCTTTAATTATCGTACGGCAGCGAAACTTAGAAGATATGCTAATGCATTAAAGCAAAATCGATTTACGCTCAAAAGAATTAGTTCCAGTTTTGGCCACCAGGTGCAAATCCCGCGATGTGGATGCAAGAAAGACGTGTAGAAAGTCTGCTTAGGTAATGGATTAGGAACGGGACGCGGGCAAAAAAGGTCTAACATGTTTTAAAGGCATAATATTGATTTTATTATTATTCATCTTGCTTGGAAACAGTGGTGTCCACTTAGCTGCGCTCTTCCAGAGGAGGAATCACATGCTCTACAAGGAGATTTCGACAACGTGCAGACGTCACAGTACACTTGACTCGCAGTCTGGGTGTATTTTCTTCAGAGAAGAATGGCTCTGAGCACTATTGGACTTAACCTCTTAGGTCATCTGTCCCCTGGACTTAGAACTACTTAAACCTATCTAACCTAAGGACATGACACACAGCCATGCCCAAGGCAGGATTCGAACCAACGACCGTAGCAGCCGCGTGGTTCTGGACTGAAGCGCCTAGAACCGCTTGACCACAGCGGCCGGCAGAAAAGAATGGACTGGGATCAAAACTAGTTGTGAATCCACACCACACCGTCACGTAGTGTGAGTGCAATGGCTCTTCGTAAACAAGATGCGATTTAACAGTAGGCTTACCACATATACGGTAGTTCTGTGTATTCAGCGCTTCTTATAGTGTAAAATGATGCCTTGTGACTTCATAAATTATTGCCCAGCCACATGTCACCAATGTCTATCCGTGCCACAAACCGACGACCAGATTCTGAACGTTGCTACAGGTCATGAGGTTACACTTACTGCACCACCTGTATTTTGTACTCACACCAGTATAATAAAGACCGTAAAACTTTCCATACCTTTGACCACAGGATGGAAAATTATCGTGAGACTGTGAGAGCACCAGGACTACCTGGTGTACGTGCGGCATGGTAACTTGCAGCAACAGTAGCCTCGTCAATAACTTCCACCGTGAAAGGATGCCTTCCTATTCCAAGTGCCACACCAAGCTTTCCCTTGTTTAGGAATTTTATTATTATCTTCTTTAAAAGTTTGATGATATCGGGTATCAGTAGGCGATACTCTTTCATTGCTGCCCTGTAATTTCTGCCGGTCACATAAACCAGCTTCACTAACAGCGCACAGTCTCTCTTGTCGATAGCCACACCGTTCAGTCACGTTATGGCATGTCAAATGACAGCGTGGATCTCATACTGTCATACAAACGCTGAACAATGCCAGATTTACACATGGTGGGCAAAACTGGAAATATCTTTCTAGCGTAAATCGGTTCCGCGTTAACGCATCAGCATCTATCAAGTGTCGCAGTTATACGATAATTACAGTCCACACTGGACACTTCTCAGTAGCTGCAATTTAATTATAACCATTGGTATTTGATCCGGTTCCTCACTTTTCATGTCGTTGAAGTTGTCTTCAAAGTTCCTCTCAATTCTACAAAGAAATTAATAGTTTAGTTAACAAAAGGTCAGTATCACAATTCGACAGTTTTAAGCGTTAAAAATTACTTGTGTACTTCATAAAACTTGCGACGTTGTCGGCTGCAGCTTAATGAAAACCACTTCTCGGTATCTTGACTCGTTTTGAATAACTTTTTTGTTAGCTACATGAGCTGTCTCACTTTTTATGTAGCTTGACAGTCTGTTTTGATCCATTCTTGTGCGTTAGCCAAGTGTTCCGGCAGAAAATGTGTTTTCAATCGGTAAGAGTGTTCGTTAAGAAAATAAATGTTGGTAGAGCAGCGACTGAAGCTTTGTTTTTACACATCAACATTGCACCACAGTGACGAGTACTTCGTTACTGCAAGCCATTCATAAATTATACTGTCCTGGGGTAATTTCCTAAGTGGGAATTACGTTAATTGGAAAACAAATTTCCTGTTCACTGCGTGTGTTTGACTTTCGGGAACCTATTGTGTGGGTGCGGCATCACGAAATTAATAAAGTTCGACCGATGTTTAATTAAAGGTATTGCCGGCGCAAAAATTCAGTCCAGTAGTTGGCAGCAGTGTGATAGCCTGTTACTGGCTGAAAGAATTTGGCCCGATATATGTATCTCATTTCAATAGATGAGATAAAGTTCAACAACTGACTATTATCAGAAATTTGTTATTTGTGGTCTCTGTGAGGTTTGTCAGCTTGCAACAACTTGAACTTCAGCAACGGATCGAAAATCATGAGATTACTCAGTGTGAATCTGAATGCTATATAGTGTGTCACTTGCAGAGTTTTCTTCGGGACTTAGCAATGTGCGATTATAGCTTTCGAAAGGCAATCAGACCTTTCATTCTTGTAAACATGATATGCGGTCTTGCTCCAGTGAAAAGTGATGGCAAGAGTTATTCAGCAAAAACCTTACGTGAGCGTTTAAAGAGGATTATTAGTGTCTCTGCGACTCCGTTGTGGTTCGGTATCGTTGTTATAGTTGGTGTGTGGTACTTGTACATTAATGTCACTTCTTACTTTCGTTGGGAATGGCCATTGTTAATCTATATAACGTATCCAACGTCTTCATTGCTTATATGGTTAGAGCCAGCTTCAATGCTAGGCATCTGTCTCTTTACAGCGAACCGAAAATTGGAGGAGGTGCTTGAGCTACTAGAACTTGTGGACATATTGCTTACTCGAACTGAAAACGCATATGGCAGGCGAACATACAGGAAAACACGATTAATCGCTAATGTGATGTTGGGTGTTCTAGTGCTTCTAGAGTCGGTACCAGCCATTTGCGCAGAATCCCATATATTCGATGGATTACCAGGAAAAGAAGTTTTCGTCGGACTGCACGGATTCTCCATGTTATGGCAGATGGAGTTCGTTGGTATTGTCCTGGCTGTCAGAGATAGGATGGGCAGTGTGAATGCTCTGCTGCTGAGGAGCGTGCGCCCGCCGCTGGACTGCGAGGCACAGCTGGAGGATGCGGTGGTGCGTGCAGACCTTCCGGGAGCTCCAGTGGCGGCGGAGGGGGAGCTGCGGCGTCTGCAGCGCGCCCGGCTGGCGCTGCACCGCTGCGCCCGCCTCTGCGGAGAACACTTCGGACCCGCGCTACTGCTCACCGTTATTGGTGACTTCGTCCTCATCATCAACTTCTACTACGCCGTAATAGTGAGCCTGCATATAGAAATAGTCTGGAAACTAAAGTTTTTCTACATCCTCTTGTTGACGCTGTGGATAGTCACCATTCTGTGCCGCTTGCTGACCATTTGCTGGGCGTGTTCTTCAACCGCAGAGCGTGCTGCCAGGGCAGGACTTCTCATGAGCAGAGTTCTGTTGTTCCTGAGATCGTGGAAGGCTGTGGACATCCTCCATCTGCCGATGGACAGGATGCGTTTCAAGGCGTCCCCCTTTCTTGACATAAATGTATCTCTCTTTGTGTCATTTCTTGGTGCTAGTACTGCCTACTTTGTAATAGTTCTACAGTTTTCTCGAATATGACGTAGGACATGGGGTATTTTTTTCAAATTCTGCATTATACTCACATTTCAACTGGAACAACAGACGATTTGTCGTAGCAAAAGCTCTGCCTTGGATATGCTCTTTACAAATCTGAACATTGGGACCACCTAATATAATAATAACCTAGCGTAATTTCCTGCGATGCTTTTTTGTAAACTGGACGTAAGAAAGATATACCGGGTGATCAAAAAGCCAGTATAAATTTGAAAACTTGATAAACCACAAAATAACTTAGATAGAGAGGTAAAAATTGACACACATGCTTGGAATGACATGAGGATTTATTAGAACCGAAAACAAACACTCCATATTGCTAGACGCGTAAAAGATCTCTTGCGCGGGTCGTTTGGTGATGATCATGTGCTCTGCCGCCAATTTCGTCATGCTTGGCCTCCCAGGTCCCCAGACTACAGTCCGTGTGATTATTGTCTTTGGGGTTACCTTAAGTCGCAAGTGTATCGTGATCGACCGACATCTCTAGGGATGCTGAAAGCCAACATCCGACGCCAATGCCTCACCATAACTCCGGACATGCTTTGCAGTGCTGTTCACAACATTATTCCTCGACTACAGTTATTGTTAAGGAATGATGGTGGACATATTGAGCATTTCCTGTAAAGAACATCATTGCTTCGTCTTACTTTGTTATGCTAGTTATTGCTATTCTGATCAGATGAAGCGCGATCTGTCGGACATTGTTTGAACGTTTGTATTTTTTGGTTCTAATAAAACCCATGTCATTTCAAGCATGTGTGTCAATTTGTACCTCTCTATCTACATTATTCCGTGATTTATTCAGTTTTCAAATTTATACTAACTTCTTGATCACCCAGTATTCTATCATAAGATTTGTGATTTAGATTGTTCTATTGTTTTGTCACTTCCAAAAGATGTGTGTTCTGAGCTCCTACATGTACTGTTTCATACCATCTGGTTGATATTATATCTGTGTTCTATTATGACATCTTAGGTGAAACAGAATCTGTATCCTGAGACACAAAACGTGCAGCTGACTTCATGTAATCTGAGCAATGAATTACTGTCCTACAAATTGGTTTTCATGACGATATTCTCACAACTCATTGCAGCTATGAGCTTAAATCATACCTTTTAGAATATTTTGTATTCGACCACTGCATGAGCATATGATCACTAACTCACCTCCCTCCATGGCCATTTAAAAAATCCTACTGGATAGCAATAAAAATAATCAGGGAACAGATAAACATGTGTTACAATAAAGATTGGAGATAAAAAAATGTACAAACCGAATTAAACTTTAAAATTACATTAATTCTTATCGTATTCAGCAATGTTAAATCTGTGATTCAATAGAACCGCAGACAACCATTGTTAGGAATGTGAGAAATTAAGCTTGTACCATCAGATTTCAGGAGGGGGACATACCTCCTGTTTCTCCCTCCCCCCTTCCCTCTGCACTATTTGCGGATGCCTATGCCTCCCACTTTTTCATTATAATACCGGTGCATGGAAGGATTCTATCGGTTCTTATTCCAACTTTCACACTGCCACGTCCCGCTCATGACGTTACTCTGGTCATGTCTCTGAACACTCTCACTTACTTCTCCTACCTCAAATTGAAAGCCTGGGAATCCATCGTTATTTAAACTTCACACTGTTGAATTTAGTAGCTCTCACTCACCATTTAAAATGTTCTTCTCACAATAAAAACCTTTTTGCCGTGAAGTTGCCCACTACTTCCCTCAACACAGTAAGCAGTTAATACACAAATTCTGAATATTATGGCAAGTATGTCTCTATTTCAATGTGCTCCAAATTTATGTTCTTCATTTATCTTAATGAGATGTAAACATTCCTTTTTCCAGATTCTCTTGATGTGCTAATATTCCTGTTTCAGCTATCATGCGAAGTTATTAACTTCTGTCGTTTTGTTCCAGCTTGAATCATGGTTTTGTCATTTATCTTAATAATTTAAACTGTCTACGTAACCCAGGCTCCGTATCTTTCCCTTATCAATTTTCATTTACGAATTAGTTGTATGTGGATAATTAAATTTCCAATTTTTGGAATGAGTTCTTACCTAGTATATCGTTTAGAACAAACCACCTGTGGAAGTTGTAGATTATTTTGTCTCAGCAGTAAATAAAACGACTGATCGTGCACTTCCACACTTTGTCAAACTACAGAGTAACCTTAAATTGATTGACCTTAAGTTCACCATGGGTATAAAGGTGCTGCACAGTCACCTGTAGCAGGACTATTCGTGGTAAAAGCCGTACTTTCAATTTTCGAGAACAATACTTTTTATGTGGTGAGAGACTCACAGAAGAATCAAAGAGCACCAGAAACGCACACCAAATGAAGTTACAAATTCACAAGATCATGAAACTTGAAGTCAGACAGAGCATGATGGAGATTGAGAGAGCGGGGATCAAGAAATAGGAAATCGTCTGAATAATGATCAGTCAGATTTGGTTGCAGTTAACGCATGGCATCACCCTGTATGTAGGAATAAACTTTATTGGAAGCCTTCATCAGGGGGTCAGCAGGGAGCAGGACGTAAGCCTTCGGCCAAAATTGATAGGCTAATGGAAAACATAATCTCGTACCCTTAAGAGCACTCAGATGAATGCCAACTTGCTGTTGACAAGTGAATGAATTAGTTGTAAGAAGAAAATCGCCCATATATAACGACAGTGAAAGCCCTTCTATTCAATCGGTTTCGTGATGATTAAATCTACATTGAACGAGCACAAAAGACACCAGTCATTTGTTTCCTAATTGTTTGGCACAAAATCCTCGCTGACGCCTTCTACGGAAACGAAAACCAAAACATTGAAGAAGATCGAAACAGAATTCTGAAAGCAATAGTAGAAATAGTTCTGGAAGACATCTGCTTCTTTGCATGTGGCTTAGAGCAATATCCACCTCCTGGCAACAGCTTGCTGTCCAACGCAGGATCTCTGAAACCAGGGACTCTGATACTCTTCCTTGAAACAGTGGTCGCAAAACACAAGAAATGCGAGTTGGGAAAGTGGAGAAAGAAGGTTGTTACGCTCTCGCACGGAATTATTGCAGCAGCCAGCCCCTGTTCGGTTTTATCTCCAGTATTGATGTGAACAAGTGTTTATATGTACGAAAGATTTGCTTCCAGGTACCTTATAGATATTTTGCCATCCCTTAAATTTTCTGCATCCTACTGGGAAGCAATTCTTTTTGAGACATCTAGTGTGCTCAGTTCTCAGACAAATTCACTGCTACAGCCCTCTTATTGTCAATTTGTCTTTGAGATTGCTAAGTGTAATATCAACACTCTTGACGGATTGAACACGTTCCACTGAATGGGAAGCATCATGTGTGTCACTCCTCATTCTCCAATGGCTCCTGTTGAAATGATGGATTACCCAGTGGCACCTCTGCAGAGATTGTAAAAGGTTCAAACGCTGTTCAACTCCATTCGTGTAGGATGAAGGACGGTTTCAAAAACATCACTGCTTGAATCATAAATATTGCTGACGAAATCCTACTATCATTTACTGACGTTTTCTGGCTGTAAGGGAAGTGGAGAACTTTCCAGAACATCCTGGCTGGAATGGACTAATGGAAGAAGCAACGAAAACCACCGAATACGACCGCTCAGTTATTATACATCTCCCATTCATCAATGCACCGCCTTCCGACTTTAACACTATTTACACTTCTTTTCGGGAAGCAACCAAAAAAAGACAAGAAATCGGACAAAAGAGCTGTGTGGCGACGCTCAACTGACCATTGTACATGAAGGCTATGGATATAGTTCATAGTGCGGATTCTGATTTTAAAAATGTGCTTTCATCTTATTATATTTTTTATGAGATGTATTGGAACGACTATGCCAGGGAGTAGGTTGAAGGATTTGCTGTTAGTCATCTATGCAACAAACAGTGTTGATAAAATGCTAACTAGCTATGCCTATGGGCTAGCAGTCAGAGCACACACCCTCATTCACAATACATTGGCGTTACTGGCGTGGGACATAGTTACGCTGAGTGAGGAGGAAAGAGCTGAAATGGAAAGACTGTTGAGAGAAGATAAATCGTGGATCCTTGATGAAAAAATGTGGTGCTGTCAGTCAGTCACAAATTTCGAAGAACCTTGGAATCTCGTCAGCAAAGAGGACCTACTTCATCGTTGTGTGTTATGTACTTCAAGATTGTCACCCTGGTGAAACAGTTCATAGAGGCAGAACGTATGGGTAGCTGTAGTCTACATCTGGTCGCTACTAAAGATAGCGCTTCTTTCAAGCAGCTGGGCACTTGTTGTATGCTAAAAGTTCTCATCTTCACGTAGGAGACATGATGACCTTGGAAGAAAGGATGGACCTCACTGAGTTCGACCATTTAACCAGAGAAGGATACTTCACCTTAAGGCCAAGTGAAAAATTTTGGTGTGGTATTTGAAGAGGTAAAGCAAAGTTAAGGGGGGGCCTTAGTAGTGGCAGACGCTTCAGTATAAGTGTTCTTGCCAACTGGACACAAGGGAATATGAATCTGCAATATGCGTGTGAAGTCATGAAAACTACTGCCAAGTGGCTGCTGTTTCGTCTGAGCAGCACTTTGATTCAAGTCTCACCAGAGTGGCTCGAGACAATGTTGAGTCACACAAATTGAAAGCATGGTTTCACAAGCTTCGTCCATTTCCAGAGACTGATGTAATCGTGTCAACATATAGTGAAGTAGTTGGTAGGGAGCAGGTGAATTGTCGTTCAGACGAGAAATCGGCAAGGCATATATGATAAAAATTATTGGTCAAAAATTGCGTAGCTTAATGTGAAAGGCATAGATAACGTAGTTATGCTCATACAGGTCAAACAAAGCTTGAATGTTGGCTCCAAAATGCTGACTGCTGTTGATACTATGAGATTGTTTAAACGAATCTGCATAGCAGAACCGTCCAGTGAAGATCTGAAGCACTTTTTTACCCATGAACTGGCGCCATTTCCATTATCATTGTTCAACGAAGATATCTTACGAAAGCAAATGAAATTTCTGTTGTACAAGGCTTCCAAACCAGCAGGTCTTACTATAAGATTACAGAATAAAATGGATGATGTGGGTGGAAGATTCCTTCTTCACAAAGCTCTGTAGAACACACTCGAATCTCATGGTATCATCTGCAAAAAGTACATCAGCTTCGTCCGCTACGAATCTACAGTGATTGTTGTGTTCGATGGCACTCAAGTCAGGCGACACAACAAGGCGCTAAAAGCTCAGTAAGAGCTCAGCGTTCAAAGCGAAGACTTAAGCTGATATAATATTTGATGAGAGTACACTACCGGCTGTTTACCAGAAGAAGTTCATGGAAAATCTAACGACTAAGAGCTACCTTATTCAAATGTTGAGAAAACATCTGGAAGAATCTTCCATTCGAGTACTGGAGGCAGCAGAGGATGCTGATTTAGTGCTCGTGACAACAGCTTGTTCTCAGTCACCTTGATTCGACACTGTGCTTGTGGTCAGCGAGGATAATGACGTATTAGTAATCCTGTGTGTGTGTGTGTGTGTGTGTGTGTGTGTGTGTGTGCGTGTGTGTGTGTGTGTGTGTGTGTGTGTGTGTGTGTGTGTGTGTGTGTGAGAGAGAGAGAGAGAGAGGGGAGAGGGTGGAGGGCTCTGAGCAATGCCACCTACAACAAAATCTACCTACTTTTTGGGTGCTTCTGCTGTCTCATATATCTTGCATACCACTTTGAATGGTCTAGCAATGGCTGGCTGTACCAAGGATATCAGCAATTCTGACAGAATGTCGTCTACTCGAGGGGCCTTGTTTCAGCTTTGATCTATCAGTGTACTGTCTTCTTGCAATATAATGTCTCCCATCTCATCATACCATCGTACCAGTTCGAGAAGAACCATCTCCTGCTCTCGCATGCCTTTTCTGGGTGCCACACAACCTCCACGCCATTCGGGCATGGGAAAATCAAACTGTGTAGTCTCATAGACAGCACTGAAGGAAGTTGCTATGGTGTTCTACAAGGCATCTGCAACTCCAGCAGACATCGACAGAGCTGAGAAGAACATCCTGATGACAACGTATGGCATCAGAACGACCACCCAAAGCATAAGTGAGCTGGTGTATCATCTTATCACGAGGATTTCAACAAAGGCGACTTCATCTTGCCCCGACTTCCCCCAGTACTCGACGTAGCGGATCTGCACAGTTGCAGAGCATTCTTCCAGGTGCAGTGGTGGCTGGGGAATACGCTCATTACGGTTGGAGATGAGACAGCCTTGGACTCAGTCCCATTCCTGTAATGAAACAACCTGCTCCTCAAGAGCTTGTGAAACTGGTGTTCTGCTGCTGCAAAAAGGGATGCACCAGTGAATGACTTGCCTCAAATCAGGCCTCAAGTTTTTGCATAAACACTCCATACACCGAACTTGACATAGACTTGGACAAGGGCCTTGGTGGGTAACAAGATGAGGACAAGAACCTTGGTGAGGAATAAGATGAGGAAGAGCCTGATGAGGAGCTTTGCTGCGAGGAAGTGGAGGAGGAAGAGACTGACGATGATCAACCTGAGGCAGAAAACCACGCCAACCAGTCTGAGGAAGAAGAGCCTAAGCTGGGACGATCGAAACGACCAAAACTGTGAACATTTCAATTATCTACGTAATTATTCTAACATGCCTGTAAATAAGTGTAATTGCTAACCTTTCAAGTAACATTGTACTTAAAAATAAATAATTAAGTAATCTTTCCTCTGTTTTAAATAACAAACAAAATGATTTTTTTAAGTACTTACTTAATTATCTCTTTCCCAAAAACTTTTGTATAATATTTGCACACAATATACATATAAAATACCTAATACAATTAGAAAAATGTCTTCAGGCACTAAATATACATGCAGGGAACAAGAAACAGCTATTCATCTCAAACTCACGAAAAATGTACATTTTAAATTGTAGGGACAGGTCAAAGTGAACAAAATGTAGATTTTAAAGTGTGCACAACAGTCCTTAAGACAAATTTATAAAGCATTCAACTGGCATAATATAGTCTCAGAATGAAGTTAGAGATGATTCCCGTACTCCTAGATACAAAAAAAGCTGCGAAAACCAGATAGTGTAAATTTAAGGGTTTCCTCCATTTTGCTTGAGTCGAAAAAATTTCAAAATTTTCTGAAATAAAATAAAATATCTGAAAATTGGATCTTTTTGAGTTCATGAATTGATGCTTTACAGGGTGTTGACTAAATATGATGCTGGAAAGTTGCGGCTCATGTAAAATTGGTGAAACATAGTTTTTGGGAAAGTAGGATAAATTTGTTGTTTCTTTGGATCCCCATAAAAATCGAAATGCTGCAGCAATGGTCAATTTTTTTCTTTTAGTCGATGACGTATCTTGTCCTCTTTAATTTGCTATGGAAAGGCTATGTCGACAATATGGCCCCTTTTCGTGTTATAAGCAAAAAACTGGGAAAGAGTCCTAATATTTCGAGGTTTTTCGGCCATCACAAGTTGTCCCCCCTACTTTCGAAGTCTAAAACAGATTTAGCACACTCACACCACACCCAACGACCCTAGAAGTAAATATTTTGCCTCAATTAATGTAACCTGCAGCCCCCCTTCACAATGGGCTATTAGATGCTGTAGTCTTCAGTCTGAAAAATGGTTTCAAGTAGCTCCCCACACTACTTATCCTGTTCAAGCCGTTTGATCTGTGAATAACTACTCCAACCCACATCCATTTCAACATGTTTATTGAACTCTATGTTTGGTCACCCTCTGCTACTCTTACAATTTCCGGATACCTAAGATTGTGTCCTGGCAACCAATCTCTTCTTTCAGTCAAGTTATGCTACTAGTTCCTTTCCTCACCAACACTATTCAGTATTAGTTGCACGAGAATCTAGTCTTCAGCACTCTTTAGTAGCACCACATTTCAAAGACTTCTAGTCTCCTCTTGTCTGAACAGCTTATGGTTTGTGTTTCACTTCTGTACAAGGCTACACTACAAACAAATTCGTTCAGAAAAACTTCATAACACTAAAATTTAAGTTTAGTATTAACAATATTCTCTTCTTCAGAATCGCTTTTAGGGTTTTGTCATTCTACATTTTGTATCCTTTCTGTCTCAGCCATTATTTTATTTTACTACCCAAACAGCAAAACTCATCTCTTACTTTTAGTGTCTCATTACCTAATATAATTCCCTCAGCATTACCTGATTCAATTTGACTACATTTCATTACCCTGGTTTTTCTTTTGTTAATTTCCACCCTTTCAAGATGCTGTTCATTCTGTTCAACTGCATCTCCCATTCCTTTGCCGTCACTAACAGAATTAAAATGTCATTTGCAAACTCAAAATTTGTATCTCTTCTCCTTGGACTTTAATTCTCTTTTCAAATTTTTCCGTGCTTTCCTTCACAACTTGCTTAATGAACAGACTGAGTAACATTAGTGATAGCCTAACACCTTGTCTCACTCTCTTCTCAACTACTGCTTCCCTTTCATACCCTTCAACTTTTATAATTCTTATCTGGTTTCTGTACAAGTTGTAAGTAACATTCCACTCCCTGTATTTTACTTCAGATATTTTCAGAAATTTAAAAAGCTTATACCAGTCAATATCATCAAAAGCTTTCTCCAAATCTAAAATTGATATAGATGTAGGCTTGACTTTTCTTAACCTACCTTCCAAATTAAGTCAGTATTATCCTACATGTGTTGAAAGACTTCTCCAGAACTCTGACTGATCTTCCCTCCAAGATCAGCTTCTACCATTCTTTCCATTCTTCTGTGAATAATCTGTGTCATTATTTCGGTACTATGACTCGTTACACTGATAGTTTGCTAATAATTACACCTGTCTGAACCTTTTCTTTCAATTGGAATTATTACTCTACTTTTTGGGTGCTTCTGCTGTCTCATATATCTTGCACACCAAGTGGAATAGTCTATTAATGGCTGCCAGTACCAAAGATATCAGCTATTCTGGCAGAATATCGTCTACTCGAGGTGCCTTGTTTCAGCTTTGATCTACCAGTGTGCTGTCAAATTCTTCTTGCAGTATAATGTCTCCCATCTCATCTTCATTTATTTCCTTTTCCCTGCCCATAATATTGTCTTGAAGCTCATTTCTCTTGCATAGCTTCTCTATACGTATATACCTTAAGTTCCAAGCTCTCCCTTCTTTGCTTAGTATTTGTTTTTCATCTGAGCTCTTGATATTCGTATGGCTGCTTCTCTTTTCTCCAAAGGCCTCTTTACTTTTTCTGCATGCAGTATCTATCTTTCCCCTGTGTGTACATGATTCTATAGACATATATTTGTCGTCTAGCCATTCCTGTTTAGCCATTTTTCTAGGACTTGTCTTTTTTGCTTGTTTGATCCTCTGCTACCTTCTGTGTTACATCTGCCAAAGTTGACCACTCGTCTTTTGCCATATTGCTTTTCCCTGTTTCAGTCTATCACTGCCTAGCGCCCTCTTTGAAACTTTTAATAACGTTCCGTTTTTTCAACTTATCTATGTCCCATGTCCTTAATTTTCAAACTTTTTTATCAAATTCTTCATTTGTTATTTACAGTTTGTAAACAATAAATTGTGCTCTTCGCCCATACCAAATTTATGATATATTATGATATATTGAAATCTGGTTACAAAATCTATGTGTTACCACCATTATGTAATCAATTTTAAACTATATATATATATATATATATATATATATATATATATATATATATATATATATATATGATTTCGTTCCATGATTCTGAAGCAAGTGTTATTTCTGTAGAAAATTCCGCCTCGTAGCTTCCTGATTCATTCCATTCTGTGAGTCCATATTCTCTCAATTCCTTTTTCTTCTCTTCCTCTTCTTACCATCAACTTCCAGTCATCTATCAATTAAGTGTTCATCTTCCTTTTCTGTCTGAATAATTCCGTTTATCTCATCATACATTCTTTCAGGTCTGCATTGTTTGTGGAGCTAGTTGGCATATAAACTTGTGCTGCTGTGGTAGCTGTCGGCTTTATATCTACCTTAGCTATGATAACAAATTCATTATGCTACACATAGTAGCTTACACACACTTTAGTTTTCTTATTCGTAGTATTAGTAGTAGTAGAAGTAGCTTTATTCATCCATAGGTCTTTTTTTACAAGGATATACGACATGTCAAAGTATTTACAAATTTAGATCACTTTAAAATAAGTTAATTCGTGTACATATGTATCTACAGACATCTAGTTAGAGACAATTATTAGATTTACTCCTGGTATTCAATACTATTTTTACAAATAACTTATTAAATAATGTAATGCCATACTGTTCACTCATATCTCACTATCAGTCACTGCATACACGGTACACACATTGTTTCATAACAATTCACTCACTACACACACACACACACACACACACACATACACACAGTGGTGATCTCTGGGCCATTTTCTGTACCGTAACTTCCCATTTGCTATCCTGAAAAACTGAGTCAGCATCCCTCCATAATGAGTGAGATGTTGAGCTCAGAAAGAGGAAAAGGTGTTAGTATTGTGCTATGCATAGCTTGGGGGTAAGTATTTCTAGAAAGGAAAAAAGAATGAAAAAACATAAAGTGAAGGTTTTATGTGGAATGATAAATATTTTATTATTATTATTATTATTATTATTATTATTTATATAAGATTTATTTATCAAACCCCTACTTTGTTTTAGCTAAGTAATCCCTCAATGTATAAAACGTATTGCATAATAGCTACTTTTTAACTGCCTGTTTAAATAACTGTATTTTTGCAATGTCCTTAATCTCTTTTGGTAATTTATTGTACAGCTTTATTCCTTGGTAGAAAATGCTGTTTTGAGTTTTATTTTTATTTTTTTTGGTAAATGTAAGTTGAGTCTATCCTTTGTTGCATGGTCATGGACAGAGCTGTTTGTGCAGTAATTACCAATGTTATTTTTGATGTGTACAACTGACTGGTAAATGTATTCACATGGAGCAGTTAAAATCCCAGTGTGCTGAACAGATCTTTACAATGAGCTTGACTAGTATTTTCGATTATTATTCTTATGACTCTTTTCTGGATTATTAAACTTGTGTTCATGTTTCGTGCATTTCTTCCTCAAAAAAGAATGTCACAGCTTAGAATTGAATGTACATATGAATAATATTTAACTAAAAAACATGGCATGTTACACACTGATGATAGGATTCTAAGGGCATAACATGCTGATGACATTCTGTTTGCAAGTGCATTTGTGTATTCACGCCACTTCAGCTGAGAATATTCATTCCTAGAAATTTTGCATTTGTTACACAGAGTATACAGGTGCCATCTACATTTAATTTAACATTGCCATTTTTCCTCTTCAAAATGAAATTCAGGGCATTAGTGTACTTTATGTTCAATGTCACTTCATTGCTTATTGCCCAATCATAAACTTCCTTGAGAGTTTCATTTGCTTTCTTGGCAAGGAGTTCTCTTGTTTTCTCAGTGACTATAATATTGCTGTCATCAGCAAAGAGAATTTTTTCATCATGATTAACACTATTCATGTATATCAGGAACAGTATTGGTCCTAATATGCTACCTTGCGGAACCCCTTTATTAATATAGTTTGGTTCTGGTAAGTGTTTTACTAAATGTTTAGGTCTATTTGAATTATGTGTTATCTCTACTCTATGTGTACCCTATCTGTTAGGTATGACCGAAACCAGTCGTTAGTTACCCCTCTTATTCCTAATGCCTCTAATTCATTTAATTAGCTCTTGTGATCGACTGTATCAAACGCCTTAGGAAGATCCAAAAATATGCCTATGACACACTCATCTTTATCAAGAGCATCAAGTACAACTTTTGTGAATTCTACTATGGCTGACTCTGTATTTTTGCCACTTCAGAGACCAAACTGTGATTCTCTTAAAAGATTGTATTTATTCAGGTAATTCATTAATCTTTCACAATTGCTTCTATTATGTTTGAGAATGCTGACAGCAGGGAAAAGGGGCTGGTAATTTTCTATGTCTTCTGCATTACCTTTCTTAAACAAAGGTACAAATCTTGCCTGTTTTAACTGCTCTGGAAATGTCCCTGATGTGAAAGAATCATTTATTATATTTGTTAAGGGGCCTTGTATAATCCCTATGCATTGTTTCAGTGCACACATTGGTACTTCATCTAAGCCTACAGACAATTTATTTTTTAGTATTTGAACAGTTTTACTGACTTCATTCTCTTTGGTTGGAAGTAACATCATTGTATTTAGTGCAATATCATTTACAGGTGTTATTTTTGTTTGGGGGAATTTTTGCTGCAACTTCTTGAAAAATGCTTGTTTACATAGTGTGCTAAGTGTTGTTGATCATTAGTGCCTTATCCTTCGCCATTAGCAGTTTTCATTCTGCATTTCCTTTTTTATAATATACTAGACTGTGTTCCTTTTATTCTCTGCATTATATATTATTTTCTCATTAAATGACCTTTTAGCAGCAATCAGCACCTTCCTATAGATATTTTTGTATCTATAATAGAAAGTTAAGAATTCTGGATGATTACGAATCTTTTACATGGAACTGAGGTGTTTAAGTGCTTGGGAGGACTTCTTAATACCTGCTTTTATCCATCTATTTTTGTGAGATGTTGATACAGACATGCATTCATTTGGAAATGCCTTTTGAAAGTTCAATTTAAACAATGAGGAGAATTTAGAGAACTTCATATTCACATTGGTTTCCTTATACACTTCATCCCAGCTTTGTTGTTCTAGTTCTTTTGAAAACTCTTTTGTATTGATTTCTGGTAGATGTCATTTGTAGGCTTTTTGTATAGGGAATGATTCAATGCCTGATTTTACTATTTTTATTTGACAGAGATAGTCTGATAGTCCAAGATCTTTTACAGCTACATCACGCTTTTCCCTGTTCATATTTGTGGGCAAATGGTCAATTACTGATGAAGCCATTGTAGTAACCCTTGTTCTACTATTGACCACTAGGGACATCCCAAGACTTTGAAGGATGTTTATGAAGGTGCTCCTGGATTCATTTATGATATTAGTGTTGATGTTAATGTCCCTAAACAGAATTAAGTTGACCTTTGCACTTGAGTCATTATCTAGAACTTCTGTTAACTTATTGAAAAAAGTGTCCACAATACCACTGGGGGATCTATAGACAGACAAAATGATTAATTTCTTAGTGTTATCAATATCTGTCAATTCAATAGCTGATATTTCAAAGTGTTCATCTTCACTTACTGT
Organism: Schistocerca americana; assembly: GCF_021461395.2. Taxonomy (NCBI): domain Eukaryota; kingdom Metazoa; phylum Arthropoda; class Insecta; order Orthoptera; family Acrididae; genus Schistocerca; species Schistocerca americana. The sequence continues at coordinate 195,519,274 of NC_060119.1, forward strand.
ACTGAAGTCATGTCTTGATTTGAACTGTATTCCTTTTCTGATACAAACAGATGATCCTCCACCCCTTGAAGTAGTTCTGCAGTAAGAGTTTCCCTTTTCATACAGTGATAATACTACATGTTGGATTTCTGTGTCTCTCCACCAGTAATACAAACTATTGTGCAGTTTAATGACTGAAGCTCAACTTCTAATAGTTGTATTTTATTTTTTATTGACTGCATGTTTTGATAGAGTACTGTTAAGTCTGTGAAATGCCCTATGTTATTCTTTCCAATGGTCTGTTTTTCTTTGTGACATCTGGTATATGTGATATTTGAGGTGTTAAATCTGTCTTGTGAGAGACTGTTTCAGTATTTTTTAAAGTGCTGGAGATACTCCTTAGGCAGGGGAACCTGTTGTCTGGATTTATCCTAAAAAAGACCTGCTTTTCCTACCTATGACAACAGGTATTTGACCATGTGTGGCCCTAGATCCACCACCTGTACTTTCATGAATCAGCTGTACCAATCTTTCCTTCCCTGTCCTGTTTAGGTGTAGGCCTTGCCTAGTGAAACCCCATCTGTTGATAGTCCCAACAGGCACCAGAGAAACATGAGCAAAGTTCGCCATCCTCACCTCTGCATTATCTCTATTTGATTTTGTATTTGTAATATAGTACTCATCAGACAAGAACTTCTTTTCATTCTGCCACCAAACTCCACTAATCCATATTACATCTGACTTAAAGCCATCGATTTCCATTTCCAGGTATACTAATCTACCCACCCACCCAAGTGATCTACAATTCTACACATTTACCCATAGTATGCCAGTTTCGTTTTTCCTGGTGACGACATAATCCTGAGTAGTCACAACTGAGAGATCCAAATGGGGGACTATTTAGCCTCTGGAATATTTCAGCCAAGAGGATGCTATACAAGGCCGTACCCAGGATCTGATCTAGGGGGGGGGGGGGGGGGGGGGAGGGGCAGCTCATACTAGTCTCAAGAAACAAGGACTTGAGACAACATACAGCACTTCTTATTAAATAAAACAGTAAACAAGTGAAAAACTGCTTTTAATAAACAATTTAAATACAAGAACGCACTTGTACAATCCGAGAAAACATGCAGCATTTCTTATTAAATAAAACAGTAAACCAGTGAAAAACTGCTAATTTCTTCTGGGGGGGGGGCAGCTGCCCCCCCCCCCCGCCCCTCGCTGGGTACGCCCATAATGCTATATCCCTTTAACAAAACAGTACTGCTACATATTCTTCGAAAAGTAGCAGCTGCAATTTCTCCTTCATTACAGCCTATTCACACTACCAGTGCAGCAAAACCATGTTAGCTGACATTACAAAACTAGACCACTCAACCATCCACACTGTTGCCCCTACTGCTACTACAACTGAAAAGGCTTCTGCCCCTCCTAAGGAGCATGTTCGTCTGGCCTCTTCACAGATAATCCTCCATTGTCGTTGCACTTACAGTGTAGCTATCTGTATAATTGAGGTGCATAAGCCACCCCACCTGGGCAATGTCCATGATTCATGGGCTATACTCATAACAGAGCTGTATGTAGCTCATTTAATAACAACAATGAAATTCTAGATGCATCTGAAACACACTTGATCTTATAGCTGTCTTGTTTGACGTTTATGAGTGTGAACATCTAAACCTCATTAGTATTTCTTGCTACATTCCTTAACATGCAATACTTTCCACAGATGTGCTTTGAACTCCACCATAAAATATATGAAACGTTGCTCTGTGAATACTGATGTTGTAAAGTACATGTATAAAGTTAAATGAATCTTTTTCTGTTGAAAGAGAGTACAGATAAAAATGTAGATATCTGCTTATAATCTAGGTTAGAGGTAAGCCATTATTTCTGCCATGAGCCTATTGTTCCACTGTGTGGTCTTCCAAGATAAAGCAAAGAAAACAAAGAAAAAATAGATAATGCAAATGAAACCATCAAGGATGTTTAAAATTCGACAGTATGCCGTAAATTGGAAAATTATACATAATCAAACAAAGAACAAACAGTGAAAACAGCTCTGTTCCACTAATAATAGGTGATAAATTTATGGACTATGTCAAAAAGGTAAGAATTTTAGGAATGGAAACTAAACCGGCAATTAACATGGAAAAACGCAGAAAGCTTCCGTCAAAATGAATGTCATTTGCATGTAATGCTCATAGGCTGCTGTTGTCAGTTTGTTACAGCCAAGTATTATAGTTGCATACTGTTTCTAAAAATCAGTTCTTAGCTGTTGGATTCCTTTTTGGGGTGCAAAGGCACAAACAAGGACACAACTTTCCAAGTGCACACCAATATCTAAAAGTAGTAGTCAGGCTTGTTGTAAAGCTCTATTTAAAAAATTGATGTCTTTTCTGTGCAAAGTGAGTACGTGCAACAACCTGTTGTCCATATTAGAGGAAACGTTACTAAGTATTTCACTAATAGTTCTGTTCATAATTATAGGGCAAGACTACTTCGCCAGGGAGAAATAAACAAAAATATCTGAACAGATTTTTCCATCAGGTAATAAAACTGTGTAATTAACTGCCGAAGGAAATGAAAAGTGTCACTAAAATACATTTGTTCTATAAGACAGCTGAAACAGACCAATGCATACTGTGCAACTAAAGACTATATACATAATGTAATGCTAGATCTGTAGTGCATGATAATAATGTCCTGTTATTACCTGAGTGTGACATCTCACTTCCAATCGGATGATGTTCACTCATTTTATCAGATTGTTTGCTTGGAGGACGTGAAGACATGAATGATGCATAGTAGAATGTTGACAGGCCTAGAATCAGTTTTCAGAAAATATGGGAGGAAGTGCATGTTGAATAGCACCGAGGTTATGGTCCAGAAGAGACCAGCACATGTCCGTAATGAGTAGTCCAATAAACTACACATTATATTAAAAAATAAGTGATTGAAATCACATGCAGTCAGAAGAACATTCTAGAACATGAACTAGACCAAGTGCAGTTGTTATTCAGTAGAATGGAGGTTTCTGTGGTAGACTACACAGGTTTATCATCTTCATGGTTTTCCTAAATCATTTTAGTCAAATACTGGGTTCAATCAGGCTGCATTACTCTACCTGTTCTGTTCTAGTCAAAACACAATTATATATTCTATTTGTACATGTATTTTGACCTATTTATTTTTTGTGTTTTGATGAAAAATTCTAATTCGCTGTGGGATGATTTCTGGATGAATGAAAAAATATAAAAATAAATAACTGGTTACTGTATCAGTATGTGTTAACTGAAAGTGACATGGATATGGGTCAAATTCATCAATGAATGTGTGTTTGAGGGGTTGTGTAGCTGAAAGTGTGTTATTTGTGTATTACATTGTATCTTTTGTATTATAAAGTGATTAGTATGTATAAAGATATACAGTGAATTTGACTGACAGGTAAATGGTATCTTCCATTTCTGAAAGGGATGTTCTTTTGCATAGTGAAGAATATGGTTTTTTGACATTCATGATTAATTTTTGTGTATGTAATGTCATTTGTTATTATTGAGATGTTGTACTAATATAAGCACAAGTGATTGAAGAACAGTTCTGATTGCATTGTAGTATGTTTGTAATTTGTATATATGTAGAAGCCTCAGTTCAACATTTCTTAGTTAACACTTGGTATTTCTAATAATACAGCTTGCATTCAGTCATAAGGGCACTGTCATATACTTTCTTGCGCTCAACCATAATGTTCCATGAGCACTTAACTCATAAAGCAATACAGAAAATCAGTTCAATTTTCTCTTCGCTTATGTGTTCCAAATAACTACAGCTCATTGATCCAAACATATAAATAGTAATTTCTTTCTATGTAAAGTAAAAGAGGTGACTATTTTAAAAGTTGCGAATAGGTAAATGGTGCATTCATTGTTGCATTATATGTTAGTAAAATAAAGTTACCATTCATAGATTGAGATCCAGTGACTAGTTATCTCTGTACGTATTGACTGAAATGAGAACTGATATGGGTTGTATTGTCTCAGCCCATGTATTCAACATATGTATAATTGTGCATATCTTTGCATGTGTGAGGTTCACTCAGTTGCTGCTTCGTGTCTCCATTAATTTCTACTTATTGTTACTTACTTTGTAAATCTCGATGACCATCACACACACCATCAATGTGATCTGATTTTATTAGATGCATTTACTCATCAAGGGATCAACTCACAATGGTGTGACTGTAAGAACACAGACACATTACGAAAATACGAGTCGAGTGAACAATCCAAAGTATATTCAGATAAACAGTGTCCAGTTAGCCTGGCCAAGTGTAGGCAGTAGAATATACGAAAATGCTAGTCTAGACTTCAGTACATGGTCATAACTCTCAGTCGGTGGTGTATATAACAGCCAATCACAATTAAATGAGCTGGACTGGCTGCAGCAAGCTGCGCTAACATTTAAATAAGTTCACATATAGCATTTACACTTGCGCAAGCATTATGGTAGTTGAAGGCGAACACACTTCCAGGTCAGGGCGGTTTGCACTCAGTCAGATGTATTGAAGTCAGCCTGTCTGGCCAGTTGAGTTTTCTTCCCAGAATGCTCTATCTAGTGTTGTTGTTCTTGTTGATATCTTTGGTGGATTGGCTGATGTTGCTGTAGCCAGATATGGTGCTGCCACTGTTCAGACGGTCTTTCCTTCTCTTGGGAGACCGCAAGATGGAATAAATGGCTCACGACAGAAACAATGGGTTACCTCTAACCTAGATTAAAGAAGATAATTATATTATTATCTGTACTGTCTTTCCATGAAATGGTTTCATTTAACTTTATACATGTACCCTACCACATCACTGTTCACACAGCAACAATTCATATATTTTATGGGGGAATTCAAAGCATCCTGTATGAATATGTAGCGTTAAGCCTCAGATTATTTTTGTGGATATCAATGCATGGAACGAACTGTAGCACGAAATACTGATGAAGTTTAGGTTTTGGCACTCATATATGGCAAATTATACAAATATGAGTAGAACTGTATGCAAGTATGTTTCAGTTGCATCTGAAATTCCTTTGTTGTTATTACATAAGCTACACAGAGCTCCATTATGCATATAGCCCATGAAACATTGACACTGCCGAGGTGGGGCGGCTTTGCACCTCAGTGATTCAGATAGCCATACCGTAAGTGCAACCATAATGGAGGGTTGTCTGTGGAGAGGCTAGACAACTGTTTCTGAAGAAGAGCAGAAATCTTTTCAGTAGTTTTAGGGGCGACAGTCCAGATGACTGACTGCTCTGGCTTTGTAACATGGTTTTCCCATGCTCATAGTGTAAACAGCAGTTTCTTTCCTGAAGGACATGCAGCTAAACTGTATGGTTAAGTTAATGTGGGATCTTCTTGGCTAAAATACTTCAGAGATTTCTGTGCAGGGACCACTCAGGAGGATGTCATCAGGAAAAACAAAATTGGTAGTTTGCAGACAATTGTGTAGAATGTTACATCCCTTAATCTGGCAGGTAGGTTGGAAACTTTAAAATAGGAAATAGATAGCTTGAGGTTAAAATGAAAATTAGTGAAGTTCACCTTGAATCAAAACTACCTTCAGAAACCCACACTACCTGTTTATGCAAAACGTTAGCACTAGTCATATGTCTGCTAGCAGAACTTAGGATTTAAGTGAAAGAGAAGTTACTGCTGAACTCCTATCATGCCTTTTTTCACAGCTACCACACTGTATGCTACTGCGAGGACACGAGCTGCGACTTTATATATATATAACGCAGCTCGTGGTCTCACGGCAGCAATCTCATTTCCTGAGCATGGGGTCCTGGGTTCGATTTCCAGCAGGATCAGGGATTTTCACCTGCCTCGAGATGACTGGGTGTTGTGTCATCTTCATCATCATCATCATCATCATTCATCCCCATTATAATATATATATATATATATATATATATATATATATATATATATATATATACTGTGAGGCCACGAGTTGCAGACTTTATATATATACATATATACTTGATCTGCTCAAGATGGTCTCATCGTTGATATGGCTGAGTAATGTTTGGTTGAGGCCACGAGTTGCAGACTTTATATATATATATATATATATATATATATATATATATATATATATATATATATATAATAGTGTAGCAGATGTGTGACTGCTAACTACATTTTCATGTATACATTAGGATGTATCAAATAACTGGTGTGTAGTTAGCATACAGATTTGTGTTGGAAGACATGACCATTTAAGAAAAAAAGGGAAAAAATGGTGTTAACTGTACACAAAAATGAATTTAAGCGATTAAATCAATTAGTGTGCCCAATAGGACGCAACAAAGATTAGAAAATGGCCCTATCCTTAGTCGACATGTTAGGAAATGTAGATACATATATCAAACGCCTTTACACAAATCTATAAAAGAAACATAATTAGACAAAGAATACATTTCACAAGAAAAACCCATTTAAAAATTCTCGGTCCTTCCACTATGATGGCCTACAGCTGATAATAAACATTAAACATGTGCAGTGTGTACTCTGTGTTTTGCCCTACATCATATACTCTTTCATAAACACAACACTTTGAGTGGCAAACGAAAGTGACAAGGCCATGCAGATTATTCAGGTCTGGTGCTGATGATCTAGACCGAAGTAGCTCAACGACCAGACGTTGGGAACGACTGCAACATCGTTCACACAGACATAGTGGATAACAGACTACATGGGACTGCACTGAATATATGACTCTCCACTGCAGCAGACTGCATGACAAGGGCTTGACTCGTCGATGCAATGGAGTGATGGCAACCTTTACAGGATAGGAACTCGATCTGCTCAAGAAGGTCTCATCATTGATATGGCTTAGTAATGTTTGGTTGAACTCAAATTATTGGACGTCACTTTCTTCTGGATTAAGTTGATGACGTAGGAAGAGGTTCCATTGTGCTCAGAGCAAAAGAGTACTGAGATTGGAATAGCAGACTGCTATCCAATATAGGAAATACTAATTTGGTTTCGACTTATTTCTTCAGCGATCACGGATTTTGGAATTTTAATCATATTATTATCATGATCGACACTAGATATCACAGGAGTGTTGGCATATATCCTGTGCTGAAACAATAGTTGCTTGCAACACTCAGCTGGCCTGGCGGGAAGTCTGCATAAATAATTCTTACAGGACTACCATATGAGGGAGCCTGTTCTACTGAATCATAAAGCTCAGAAATACCGAGAGGAAAGATGTCTCCTACAGTGTCATTCGAATCATAAAGCTCAGAAATACCGAGAGGAAAGATATCTCCTACAGTGTCATTTTGGGCGAACGACTACTCCAGTATTGATTACAAAATAAAAACACGTTAAGACAGAACTTACTGTCTGCTACCTGTAGTACCGATTCTCTGACGTCACTGTCTTTGTGTCAGCAGGGAGGAGGAGTCACCAACAGGCACCACATCTTTTGCTCCACTGTCTGGTCCCTGGGGGGGGGGGGATTCTCATTCATCTTTCACGCATCTGCACACTTGCTGAGCTACTCCACACACAGGTAGGCGCTGCACTGTCAGGCATGGGGTACCCCACCGTTAGGCCAAGTAACCCTGCCACTTAATTGTACCGACCCATGTCACGCTCCCTGCTGTGACCCACTCACTGCTGGTTGTACTCACAACAGTCAAACCGGCAGTTTTCATCTTGCACTTCATATGATGAGCGTGGTCAGCCACCTCCATGAGATGATCTCACAATATCTGTATCCACGTGTACTTTCCCATACCAACTAACTGAAGACGTCACAAAAATGACATAACATCAAGATACATAGGTACAATCAATAGATTATTAAAAGGGACTTTAATCCTTAGTTTTAAATTGTGAGTGAACCATAAAAGGGTAATACCCTTTACATTATTCTAAATTAAAGTAATAAGACCGTCTTTTCCATAATGCTTTTGCATAATAATTTCATAACTGTATTATCTTTAATGTTTAAGAATATTCTTAATGAAATAGAAGTAGCATTTACGGATCTGGTGTTGGTGTTGTGGTATACAGTGTAAACTACATGTTAGTTGTTAGACTCAGTTATCATATTAGTATCACAACACATTTGGGTAGACATGCAAATAAAATTATATAATTTTAATTTTAGGTTAATAACCACATTAATTACAGCATATCATGCTACATGATTAATCATGCTTCTTTATCCATAAATATAATAACAACAGCCACTTAAGAAATGTATTTAATGCAAATTTCTTGCAAAAATAGCTGCAAATATAATAAAATTGGTATGAAATTAAATTACGATACTCTCAATGGACACAGCCTACTCAGCGACACGCAAAGTCCCTCTCATACAGCACAGCTCTCCTGGTGATCCTTAAGTTTTCTTCTTCCATCATCTCTCATACAATCTCTACATATAAAAAAGCAATGGCACGACAGACTGACTGACAGACTGGCTCATAATCGGCCAGCTACAACTGCTAAGGATAGAAACTTGAAAGTTGACGAAGATGTGGATCTAATACTGTAAGCATCGTTCAAAAAGAGCGTTTTTCGAATTTCCAACCCTAATGTGGTGAAATACGAAACGGTGTGTTTTTTTAGAAAATGTTGCTATTAAGGCAATTTTGATAATAAATCGACGAAAACAGGTGTTTCGTTTCTCAGTCAGAAATAAAGAAATCCATGTTTCAGCATTTCTGGAAATTTAACTGTACTGAAGTGAAATAATGGGGGAAAACTTTTTGAAAAGATATCATTATTAAAGAACTACTAAAGCATTTTAAAGCCATATCTCTCAACATTGGTATTTAACTTCTCAGTTATTAATAAAAAAATATGTTTTTCACTTTTGGAAAATTAGCCCCTAAGGAGCCGAATAGGCGGTGAGACTTTTTATGAAAATATTTCACCACGAAAGCATTTTAAAGCTAAATATTCGAAAATTTAAACTTAGCATCTCAGCTAGAAATAAAATAATACAAATTTCACTGTTTCTGGAAAATCAGTCTCTAAGGGTGTGAAATCTGATGTGAAACTGTTAATGAAAATATTTCATAACGAAAGCCTTTTTAAACCTAAAACGTCAAAAATTGGTGTTTCGCTTTTCGGTTAGAGATGAAAAATAATTTTTCATTGTTTTTGGATATTCAACCACTAAGGGGGCGAAATAAGGTCAGACTGATTTACTGATTCATCATGGCCCAGTCCAGACCTCTAAGGATAGAAACTTGAAGTTGGGTGAAGGCCTGGATCTTATAATGTAGGCGTTGTTTAAGAAGGGATTGTCCGAAATTCCTCTCCAAATGGGGTGAAATACGGCATGAACGCCTTTTTGGAAGTCTGTCGCTATTAAGGAAATTTTGAAGCTACAACTATGAAAACTAGCATTTGGTTTCTGAGTAAGAAAATAAAAATTACGTGTTTCAGCATTTTTGGAAATTCAAACACTAAGGGGGTAAAATAGAGTGTGAAAATTTTTTGAAAATAAGTATTTACTGGAACTCTACTAAAAGATTTTTGAGACTGTGTCTATGACAATTGGTATTTGACTCCTTTGGTTGGAAATAAAGAAATATATGGTTCAGTGTTTCTAGAAATTTAACCACTAAGGAAATGTAATAGGGGATTAAAGTTTTTAAGAAAATATTTCGATACCAATGATTCCCTAAGCATGCATTGACGCTCGCTACAACACGAACCAGATCGTACCCTATCGCCTTGGCGAAGGGCCCATACATAAGCGATCGACATCACACTCAAAACTGTGGCCGGTAAATACAAGACTGTGAAAAAAAGACAATAGAGGGCACAAACGTGCTATGGCGTCCAAACTCTCAAAATACAAAGGTCTGAAACACTGTCGCTATTCAGGCGAGAAGATACGGACGCAAAAGATCTAAGTATACTCTCCAAATCGAGGTACAAAAATGAGCAGGATGTCCCCTCCAAAACAGATCAAGCAAAAATGAAACATAAAAAAACATCTGTGCACACACAATGAATACGGATTGAGAAAGTTACAACAGGCTAAATTCTCAAATCAAAAATGTCTCATGAAGGATACTTCATACAACATAGACCATCTTAGCATCTCAGCTTAAAAAGAAGTACTTGAATTAGAAAGACAAAACACATCCAACCCAATAGCACAACGGAAATTCATCGTCATCGATTATATATCTCTAGCTGTACTTCAATATAGATCTGTTAAATTCTTACATGATCATAGCTGTAATTAAAGCGAACATATGTCTTAATGGTCCAATAAGTTTATTGAGCTCAATCAGGTTGGACGGGCGAGCGAATTTCAAGCCGTGTTCCTGCCAGTGTACCGTCGCTGTTGCTGTGTATTTCCAACCCTCTGCTCTATAATAGGGTTGGGGCCACGAACTTCATCTGCTTTCAGCTGACCATTATCTAGTCCGTAATACCTCCAATTAGAGATGAACTGCCGGCGTTCATTGTTACACCTGCTCATATTGTCATTTTCAGAAGTGTTGCACCTATCATACTGTGCCCATTAAATTGAGTTCGGTTCTTTCCAGAGCCGCTGCCTGTGTTATTACGTCTATTATTACTACGTTTGCCAAAACTTCCATCACTTTGCTGTGGGTACGAATTACATGTATGAATATCAAGAGCTCAGATGGAAACCCAGTTCTAAGCAAAGAAGGGAAAGTAGAAAGGTGGAAGAAGTATAGTGAGGGTCTATAAAAGAGCGATGTACTTGAGGACAATATTATGGAAATGGAAGAGGATGTAGATGAAGATGAAATGGGAGATAAGATACTGCATGAAGAGTTTGACAGAGCACTGAAAGACCTAAGTCGAAACAAGGCCCTGGGAGTAGACAACATTCCATTAGAACTACTGATAGCCGTGGGAGAGCCAGCCCTGACAAAACTCTACCATCCGGCGAGCAAGATGTATGAGACAGGTGAAATACCTAAGACTTCAAGAAGAATATAAAAATTCCAATCCCAAACAAAGGAGGTGTTGACAGATGTGAAAATTACCGAACTATCAGTTTAATAAGTCACGGCTGCAAAAAACTGACGCGAATTCTTTAAAGACGAATGTAAAAACTGGTAGAAGCCGACTTCGGCGAAGATCAGTTTGCATTCCGTCGAAATTTTGGAACACGTGAGGTAATACTGACCCTACAACTTACGTTAGACGATAGATGAAGGAAAGGCAAGTCTACGTTTATAGCATCTGTAGGCTTAGAGAAAGCTTTTGACAATGTTTACTGGAATAATCTCTATCACATTCTGAAGGTGGCAGGGGTCAATTACAGGGAGCGAAAGGCTGTTTATATTTTGTATAGAAACCAGATGGCAGTTATAAGAGTCGAGGTGCATGAAAGAGAAGCATTGGTTGGGAAGTGAGTAGGACAGGTTGTAGCTTATCCCCGATGTATTCAGTCTGCATACTGAGCAAGCAGTAAAGAAAACAAAAGAAAAATTCGGAGTAGGAATTAAAATCCATGGTGAAGAAATAAAAACTTCGAGGTTCGCCGATGACATTGTAATTCTATTAGAGACAGCTAAGGATCTGGAAGCGCAGTTGAACGAGTTGGACGGTGTCTCGAAGGAAGGATATAAGAAGAACATCAACAAAAGCAAAACGAGGATATGGAATGTAGTCGAATTAAATCGGGTGATGCTCCGGGAATTAGATCAGGAAATGAGACACTTAAAGTAGTAAATGAGTTTTGCTATTTGGGAAGCAAAAGAACTGATGATGGTCGAAGTAGAGAGGATATAAAATGTTGACTGCCGATGGCAAGGAAAGCGTTTCTGATTAAGAGAAATTGGTTAACATCGAGTATAGATTTAAATATCAGGAAGTCGTTTCTGAAAGTGTTTTTATGGAGTGTAGCCGTGTATGGAAGTGAAACATGGACGATAAATAGTTTAGACACGAAGAGAATAGAAGCTTTCGAAATGTGATGCAACAGAAAAATGCTGAAGATAAATGAGTAGATCACGTAACTGATGAGGAGGTACTGAACAGAACTGGGCAGAATGGGATTTTGTGGTACAACTTGACTAGAAGAAGGTATCGGTTGGTAGGACGTCTTCTGAGGCATCAAGGGATCACCAATTTAGTATTGGAGGGCAGCGTGGAGGCTAAAATGCTTAGCGGAAGACCAAGAGATGAATACACTAAACAGATTCAGAAGGATGTAGCTTGCAGCAGGTACTAGGAGATAAAGGAGCTTGCATAGGATAGAGTAGCATGGAGAGCTGCATCAAAACAGTCTCTGGACTGAGGACCGCAACAACGCATTACTAGATTGTACACTTCTCGATTTTATGCCGAGTGTCTCGTTGGTGAATTCTAATTCTGTTAGTATGTTTTTAAAAGCTTCAATATCGTAGCCACAGTGCCCAACCAAAACTCGGATAATTTCCGATGCGCTTGTAAGGAGATTGTCAGAACTCTCCATTACATTGAAAACAATATAGTAAACTTAACGCTCTTCTTTACATTGTGTAAAATTGGAAATAAATAAGAACTCAAATATCTATTGTAACAATCTGAGAGCGAAATATGCAAGGGCGATTCTAAGCATTGTTGTGAGACGAGGTCTGTCTGCGAGAGTGGAAGTGGTAGTGTCGCTTGAGAGCTCAGAGACAGAAGACGTGTCATGCTGCCCTCACTTCGGTGACGGCAGATCATACCACACTCAACGCCTGATTCCATTTATATAGCCAGCAGAGATTTAGATGCAACAGATGGAATTCAAGGTAAAATTTGCAAGCACAGAGAAAAAACAATTGCAGTGTTAGCCTCGTCATCGTTAGTCCAAGTTTGCAAGAATCCCCTGTTTTGCTTGTCAGTTAAAGAAGCCTGCAACTAATAATAATTATTCTCCACATCTAAATAATATCCTGTGGTTATAAAATTTTGATGTAACTTTGAAATTGAAATAATTTGTTAATCTGGCACTCAGCCATTATTGACTGTCTTCGTATATTATTCGTCATGATGATTTCTGAAGTTTTTAAATATACCTTATCTATGAAATCCCTTCTTATAAGTTATTTAGTAGTTAACAGGACGCAAACAAACTCATTTTCATTCTTAGTAACAGTAAGCTTTAGCCGCTACTGCTGCATGCTGCTGTGAATTGTTGTAAACCACATGGAAAAAGGCAGTCATCTAATGAGGTGAGTGTGGAGACACTGACACACAACAACATGTCATGTACTCTAATCCAGTAAATTCCGTTGCACAAGCCAGATTCTGTATCACTGGTAAATTCTTGTTCCGAAACGCAGTCAGAGAGATTAGGTATTCATTGTTACAGGTTCGTTTGTTCCTGTAGTTTTTCATATTCAAGTACGCAGTCCAATAGCTTATTCAAATGTTAGTTTTAAGTTTCTCGTAACCATTTGTTGAGCGCTTAAATGATAGTGAAACTGACACTCATACAACACGCACACGGTGTTATGCAGATTTGATTGCTTTTACTGATAGCGCAAGGAACTTATCGAGACCATTTTCACAGTCAAACATAGGCACATATTTGTTGTAGCTACAGTAAATTTGTTACAGCTACGTTACATATAGTGAACTCTGTTGTTACACGACAACATTGGAAATCATAAAAACGAAGTAAGATCAACATTAGACACACAGTGGTTACAGCTGCGCTGCCTTGTTACTAATTATATATGTACATCCTTTCTCAGCAATAATTGTGTATTATTGTCTATCTGTGTTAATTATAAGAATTGTGCATGACATCATTAATGCTGAGTGCAAACAATTGCTCTTGCATTAGCAGAAGTCGTTATCTCTTTTTTGTAAGTGATTTTGTAATGGGACAGATTCGTTGCCGAGAAATTATTTTCTGTCATATGAGTATGTTTTTGATTATTACTAACAATGGCTCGCAACACGAGATCCACTAGTCACATTATGGACCTCAGGGAAGTTCCAAATGCAGACACCACTAATGACGAGATTAACTCTCCAGAACAATCCCAGCCTTTATAGTCTGCAGTGGAACATTTTTTCAGAGATAATGAGACACATGTTTCTACTGCCTCATTACAAAGGTCAAACAATGTAGCGGATGACCTCAGTGACAATGTAGAGAGCATTCCCAGATGAACAAGTAGTGAAGTATCACAACACAGTCACATATCACGACAAATCTTTTCAGAGACAGTAAATTCAGGTTCCGTAAGTCATTCCGAATACAAGCAGAACCTTAGTCGGCTTCACATAACAGCAATGAATCATTCATTGCAAACACTGTTACAAACCATTTTTAACAAGTTCCAACAAGATACGCAGAGGTACCAACAACTCATGCTTACAAAATCCCAATAGGACACACAAACAATTATAGAAGACTTACAAACTCAAATTGCGCGGATTAATAGGTCGCAAACAAAAAATAAAACAATAATGAATAAACTCACCAAAACACTCCATGAACACTTGTTCCCTAAAGTGCAGATCTTAGAAACTAAAGTTAACACCATAGAGACTGTGCAAACCCAACAAACAGAAAATCTCAAGGACTGAGATAGGTTTCCAAAAGCACAAATAGGATATGTTAACTGCTGATAAAGCAGCAATACCTAGTACTTTTGATCACATATCTCAGACAGCATGGCGATCAAAATCCTTGTAAAATTACAGCAATTAGTACCGAAACAGACTCAGCAGAAGAAAATATTCATTCTGTCGTAAAGCATTTAGGCACAATTTATCAGAAAACTGACGACCTAACAACAAAGTTTACAGACATCTTCACCAATGTAGACGCAAGCTCTAACGTCACTGCCCTTGTCACTTCTCCCGAACGGAAGAGTATTTAAAAATGAAACTTGTACAGGAAGGGTAAATGCTCATCAACATCAACGCGAAAGTAAAAATTAGATTAAATTCCTCAGAACGATAAATTCTTCTAATCCAGCAGATTCTACTGCACAAGCAAGTTTCTGTGTCACCTGTAAATTCTTGTTCGAAAACGCAGTCAGGTAACGTAGGTATTCCTTGTTACAGGTTCATTTGCTGCTGTAGTTTTGCATATTCAAATTCGCAGTCACATAGCTTGTCCGAATGTTAGTTTTAAGTTTTTCCTATAACTATCCTTTGAGGTATTAAATGACAGTGAAACTGACACTCATATAACACGTTTACCGAGTCCATTTTGACTGACGAACAAGTTACATATTTGTTGTAGCTACGCTACACGCTACATGGTTCATCCAGAAATTGATTCTTTTTTAATAAGGTTCAAATGGTTTCAGTGGGCTTCTGAAACCACACGATTCTCAATCCTGATTCAGCCACGTGCCTGGATTCTTTGTAGGTAGGACAGGAAGGTGCTATGCCCCTTATCTTCTCCGCTGCCGAACTTTTAATATGCCGACAAGTAAATTCAAGTTATAAGCTAGTGGCCAATCTAAAGGCAATGTCCAGTCAAATTGGGGGATAAAACTGTTTGAATGCAAAGTACTGCGTGAAACTTTATAAAGGTAACATTCCGACCGCAGCAACAGCGGCAGTCGACAGAGACATGCCACACACTGAAGTGTCGCCCGGCGACAGCGACACTACTGGATTCCATTGTTTATAATGTGAGTATAAGTGAATATAAGTCACAGCTGTAAAATACTAACGCGAACTCTGTACAGACGAATGGAAAAACTGACAGAACCCGACCTAGGGGAAGATCAGTTTGGATTCCGTAGAAATGTTGTAACACGTGAGCCAATACTGACCCTACGACTTACCTTAGAAGAAAGATTAAGGGAAGGCAAACCTACGTATCTAGCATTTGTAGACTTAGAGAAAGCTTTTGACAATGTTGATTGGAATACTCTCTTTCAAATTATAAAGGTGGCAGGGGTAAAATACAGAGAGTGAAAGGCTATCTACAATTTGTACAGAAAACAGATGGCAGTTATAAGAGTCGAGGGGTATGAAAGGGAAGCAGTGGTTGGGAAGGGAGTGAGACAGGGTTGTAGCCTATCCCCGATGTTATTTAATCTGTATATTGAGCAAGCAATAAACGAAACAAAAGAAAAGTTTGGAGTAGGTATTAAAATCCATGGAGAAGAAATAAATACGTTGAGGTTCGCCGATGACACTGTAATTCTGTCAGAGACAGCAAAGGACTTGGAAGAGCAGTTGAACGGAATGGAGAGTGTCTTGAAAGGAGGGTATATGATGAACATCAACAAAAGCAAAACGAGGATAATGGAATGTAGTCGATGTAAATCGGGTGATGCTGAGGGAATTAGATTAGGAAATGAGACACTTAAAGTAGTTAAGGAGTTTTGCTATTTGGGGAGCAAAATAACTGATGATGGTCGAAGTATAGAGGATATAAAATTTAGACTGGCAATGGGAAGGAAAGCATTTCCTTAGAAGAAAAATTTGTTAACATCGAGTATAGATTTAAATGTCAGGAAGTCATTTCAGAAAGTATTTGTATGGAGTGTAGCAATGTATGGAAGCGAAACGTGGACGATAAATAGCTTAGACAAGAAGAGAATAGAAGCTTTCGAAATGTGGTGCTACAGATGAATGCTGAAGATTAGATGGGTTGATCACATAACTAATGAGGAGGTATTGAATAGATTTGGGGAGAAGAGGAGCTTGTGGCACAACTTGACTAGAAGAAGGGATCGGTTGGTGGGACATGTTCTGAGACATCGAGGGATCACCAATTTAGTATTGGAGGGCAGCGTGGAGGGTAAAAATCATAGAGGGAGACCAAGAGATGAATACACTAAGCAGATTCAGAAGGATGTAGGCTGCAGTAGGTACTGGGAGATGAAGAAGCTTGCACAGGATAGAGTAGCATGGAGAGCTGCATCAAACCAGTCTCAGGACCGAAGACCACAACACATAATGTGAGCTCGTTCACAGGACACCTGTACCTGTCGCGCACTTGACGGGCGACACTGCTGCTCCCACACCAGTAGTGTCGCGTGTCGTTTAGCGTAAATATGGATTTTACTCGCGAAGAAGACGAAAAACTGATCAATTTGGTCTGTGTCAACCCCTAGCTACGTGACGTCAAATTAGATGCATACAAAAATACGCTTGTGAAGGACAATATATGGGAAGATGTAGGGAAGGAGCTCAATAAAAACAGTGAGTAATATTTATTTAGCTACACATTTTATTTGGCAAGTACTCGCATTTATATAAGTATGTACAAGCGCGATATATAATCAAATTAATTTCGTAAATAAAAAATATATACATATCGTTATGTATGTTTCATGTAAATAGTATTCAAATTAACTACGTTAATTCCATGAAGATCAATTACCAATATCTACAGCATTATCTTGCCATGGTACTCGGCCCTGTGTACTACAAAAAACCGTTTAAGCTTGTCTCACCTCAAATCCAACACTGTAAAACCTCCGTTATGCGCCAACTCTATCACACTTGTTGATTGAGTCAGTGTATCTCATTGATAGAAGGGAATTGGTTGATCTTCAAGATAAGCATCTCACAGAATATTATGTGGGCAGCAAGCTGTTATAATCAGGTCATCAACTGATTATGGTAAAATTGCAGTTGGTGTATAAAACACCCTAAATACTTGAGACAATAACCGAAAGCCGTTTTCTACTACTTGACGTGCACGACACAAACCGTAGTTAAAAATTTCTTTTTCCTGATCCAATCGTGCAACTCTTCGCGAGTATGCCTTCATCACGTAATTACTAAGTGCAAATGCCTCATCGCCGATTATGAAGTGCAGCATGAAGATATCAGTGTTGGGAAGGCATTTAGATGCAGGTAAATAAAAACTGTTTGTGGCAATCATTTTCCCCATCTCGGATTTTTGAAAAATACGGCTGTCACCATCTTTGCCATAAGAACCAACATCCACAACAATGAATTTGCAATTGGCGTAAACTATTGCAAGCAGAACAATGGAAAAGTAATTTTTATAGTTGAGAAAAAGAGATCCGCTGTTTTTTGGTGCTCTTATGAGCACATGTTTGCCCCCAATACTACACACACGGTTTGGTATATTCCATTTCTGCCAGAAATCTTGTTCAACGAGCTTAAAATAATTTACATTTGGCGACGGCAAGGCTATTGGCATCAGTTTTGTTCTCAATACGTCAAAAACTTTCCTAGTGATCCGGGAGATATAGCCGTTTGATATGCGATTGGCATATGACAAAGACTTAAACGTTTCTCCTGTGGCCATGAATCTGTAAAAAAGGGAAGCAGGAATTCCTTACTGTTATTTATATAGACAACGTGTGTTTTGTAAATGTACACGACATACGTAAGAAACTGTGATTAGTATTTGAATGTTAACATATAAAGTGCATGTCATAATTTTCGTTAGGAGTGATTATTATAAAAGACGGTGGCAACACATTAAAGATTCCTACAATAGATTCAAGCCCAACAATACATCAGGAACAGGATCTGCTGCACCTAAGAACTCTAAATGGACAAATATATAAACAGTTGAGTTTTCTTGAGACTGTATCTCAGCATAGAACTGGCGGCACTAACGTGGTGAAAGATAGGGTAGACGGAGATGATACTGCTGAGCAATCTGGGGGTGAGAGTATTGTTGCTTATAGGGAGGTGAACGAGGAAGGGGCTGCGAATGAAACTCTTACAGACCGCCAACCTACAACAAGTACTGAGGCTACTAATATTAAACAACGACGCCGAAACAAAAAAGACGATACCATTCTCAATTACTTAAAAAGGAGGTATGACAGTCGGCAGACATAGTTGAATAAAATAACACAAAAACAAGATACTGAAATACATTCATTTTGCAATCATTTGAAGGGTGTTTTGGGCTCGCTAGCACAAATTCACAAGCTTAAAGCGAAGCAAGAAATTTTTTAACATCCTGATTAATTATCAAATGATGGCAGTTGAGAATTCTGATTCTTCTAGTCAGCAGTTCAGTTCCGAAGTGTCATTTAACTGTAGTTCATGTCACTCACATTCCCCAAGTCAAACTGCGAGCACTCCTGATTACATAATTTCAAAGCCTTCTATTTCCACCCTTTCCGTTGCCATGCTTGCATACTCGCCTCAAGAGCCTACTGGTTTGTCACTACCATCTGTTCAAGAACAGAATAATTTCAACGTAGAAGAAATTGAAAATATGATACAAGACGATGCAAATGCAATACCTCAACGTTCAGAATAATTTTTCTTCGACTGCAATCACATCTCTTGTAGTTCTTGGTTGTAATTCTTCACGAATTAAATTCAAAATAAAATTAAATTGTTCTTTTATTTAATCTGCAATAAGATATAAATTTTTCTTCATCACTTTGTAAATGTTTTTCTAACATGTAGAAACATTCCTAGCGTCATTCCTTGAACATCGAGTTAACAGGGCGTCTCCTCTTTAAATACTGGTTAAACAACAAATCATCATCTTCCTTCTCTTCAAAAAGTAAACGCAAAATTTCATTAGTCGACATGTTTTCGCAGACAACCGTCGTCTTCGAATTCGAACGACACACTGTAGAGTCTGTCGCTGGGTACAGCAACAACATGTCGCTGTCATGGGCGACACCTGTCTCTGTCGCCTGCCTCTGCCGCCAGTCGCTGTCACTGCGCTCGGAATGTTACCTTAATTAATATCTCAGGAGCAAGCCGTCTGCCTAGTACTCGCTCACCGGCTCTGCTGGCTAACACGTTAGCAGCAGGCCCAGTGTCGGCCATCTATAAAAGTGATGCCCTTTCTACATTGTTCACTGAAGCCTCTGGCGGAGGTCAGCAATCACACTGTACCTTATCATAATCTCTTCGTTCAATAATGGCTACTTGATGCTGCGCTCCCTTTACGTCATGGACTCACTAATCTCCTATTTATCAGTTATCTGTTTCAAATTTGTTCTGCCCTGTTCCAAAGTTTCTGTCCTCTGCGAATTATCTGATTCCGGCGGTCTTTTTCTTGTAGAGTGTCTAGTACCGTTTTCGTCTTTGCCACTGTGTTTCGAGCGACACTGTCATGTTTCTCCTTTACGGAAACATGCTTTTGTGTCCGTAACGCATCTACCATAGCGAGACGAGCGTCTTTCTTCCCTTCGATGGTGGTAGTTGGCCGATACACCTTTTACTTCGTTCAAATCATCTATCACCTTACTGATCCTCTCTCGAATTACCGTCGTAAATCTTTCCTTTTGCTTCCAATCCATCTCCTTTCCTTAACGATTTTCGTGTTTTTTTTCACCTCTTCCTCTGGCCTAGCCTGTTCTTTTCTCTCTTCCTCCACTGCTTTTTCCTTCCTTGGCCCTCTCTTTTTTACCACTCACCATCCGTCGTCATTGATAGAACAGTACCATGGGTAAATGCGCGTGTATTTTTTCACAAATAATATATAAAAGAGATAACTGAACATTCCCTCAAGATAAGGGTGTAGGGAATATTTTAGAATCAATAGGCCAACGCAGAGTGTAACGAATTTACATTTATTTACCTTAAATGGTAAAAATCACACATAATACTGACTAAAAATGAATAACCCAATTTGAAAAACTAGTCATATATGTAAGTAAGTAATGGGAACGGACAGGAATTGCGTAACCCTCTCCACCAAAAATTATAATAAATCTGACTGTTATCACACGAGGTTAAAGGACGTCAGAGAAAAACGAAACGTTGCGCTATACTAACCAGTCTGAATGAAACGGAATCCTTAAGGTAATCTACAGGACGTTCGTATTCTGGAGTTCCTAACCACAAAAGCTCCAAGATCTCTCACCAAAAACTGTGGTCTGGAGCTGGCAGGCTACAGCATCACGGCTGCGTCGAAGCACTGCGTGAGCGCCGCAATGTGAGTCTACTACGGCAGGCTCGGCTCAAGACCACCTACAATACATCAGACCACAACACAGAAACCAAGATGGCGGCAGTCTTAGACCAAGTATTTCAGCGGTACCCTAATACGAATTATTTAGAAACTTCATAAATGGGAAGTAGATTCTAAATTGCATAAGATATGTTTTGTTATGTATTTTTCTATATTCAAACTTAAATAAAAAGTTGTTACTAAAGTCACAAATTACGTAATAAGTACTATGACGAAGTAAAATTTGGAGATGTAACTCAAAATCAAATCCAAACAACTAGTACACAACACATGTAAATGGCATATTTGGACACTAATAATAACTTGCAAAATAGAAGCTACATAGCAATAATAGGTGAAGCGTGTAACTAAAGCTCAAAATCGCATTAAACAATATTCAGTTGAAACGTTCCCTTTGAACAATTATACAAGACTGTGCTTAAACCGACACAAAGTATTTTTAGCGCAACGCAATCTGACTTTCAAAAATCCCTACAAAAGAATGGCCCTGACAAACATTAACCTATACCTTTCACAAATCACTTACCTCACCAAAAATCTTCGTTACTCGAACTACTGCAATACAGCGAGCGCCACTACTGCCAGCTAAATAAAAGATTCAAACTACGGAAGGCACTAACTACTGATAGGCATAGTTAGCAAATGAAAGATTTTAATAGAGAACAAACAATGTATTTACCTTAATAATCATAATATATATAGCAGTTCATGACATCCAGTCTTACAAATTTCAAAAGTCCTCCATCTCTATCCCCACATCCACCACTGCTGGTGGCTCACCTCCAACTGCGCAGTGCTACACGCTGTTCGCATCCAGCTGCCCAACACTACAATGGCAGACAACAATGCAAACTAGCCACAGACTGCACACAGCACAGCCAGTGATTTTCATACAGAGCGCTACGTAACGTTGCCAATAAGAAAACATAAACAGCCTACTTACATAACCCCCATGCTCCCCACAAAAAAATGTACAAATTGTTTTGGGCAGTGGCCAATAATGATTTGATAAAATATTTCATAATTACAATAACAAAGATATCAAATGCACACACTTACTGATATAATGTTGGTCAAAAACTAAAATTTTCTCACAGTCCATAAAGACAGACCTGATCATTCATGACAGTAAAATTGCAGTTTCTTTTCTCAAAGTCTGAGCAGTAAAAGAAAATGCACACGGAAGTAGTGGATTTCCATGCTGTCTTGAAGAAGTAGTGTTGTCCTTCCAACGGAAAGACAGTGCTGACTCTTGAAGAATATTGGTATGTAGGTCATCTCAGAGCAGACCCACTGTAGTCCTGGTAGAGATTACGGTATTGGTGGGCCACCAGAGGTGCAGAGCCACTGCAGTCCTTGTAGAAATAATGGTATTGGTGGGACATCAAATATGCAGACCCACTGTAGTCCTTGTAGAGGCGGCCAGTAGCCATCTGTTGCGACTGTGCAGGTGCACAATCACCATCGAAGAGTCTTGCGGACAATATAGCAAGTCCGTAAACCACCACTTGTGCACTCACAAAGTTTTTGGAATGGTCCTTAGAACCAGCAATGCTGTTAACCACTCCCTTGCTGAATTATTAACATACATAGAAACGCTAACAGTCCCTACTTCTCACATATTGTCCATATACTACGACCAACAGAAACGTGTGCACTGAAATGAATGCTTACTAGTTAATTAATTTGCTGAACTGGTGTCCATTAGAATTTTATAACATGAGAATACAATTACAAAGATACAGAAAACATCATTAAAACACAATAATACAGATAACATTTGTAGTAATACAGGCTTTACAAAAGAATAGAAATAAACATATACATCAGTGTTACAGGAATTATGACATATGTAAATATATAAAATAATGAGAACAGTTTTCGAAACATTAATTTCCCATATGAGCACTGAAACAAAACACAATAAATAATGTCTAAACATCTTTATGAAGTAAATAACATATTATTAATGCAAATTATATTTGAGGATAACAGTATTCCTCTTCATAGTGAATGTAGCTTAGTAATAGAAGAGAAAAAATTCTATGAAACAGTACACAGAGACAGGAAGAAAACAAATACATAAGGGTACACAAACACATAGTGGGATAACACAAAAGGAAAGGACAGGGTTAGTTTTCAGTGTAACATTTGATACTGCAGTCCAACCCAAAACTTCATTCCATAGATCATTCCTCTTATTTCGACATTTGCTCCAGCCAAAAAAAAAAAAAAAAAAAAAAAAAAAAATACTATCCAAGCATTCTTTCAGTATTTTTATGTTCACATATTTCTCACCTCATTATTTATTTTCCATTATCTTACCTCGTCATTTATTTCCAAGAAAATCCTACCTAAACCTGTTGTCCCTAAACCCTACTTTTTTGCTCATGTCCTCTTTCAAAATACTTTTTTTTGCCAAACCATTTTCTTATAGCTTCTCAATGCATTTCTTCCAATTCATCACAAGTCGTTCTCTCATATAGCCTACCCCATCTTAAGCTAACTTAAATCTACTGAGCTCAGATATATATATCAATGGACGAGGCAATGCAGCAGCACATAACAAATTAACACAAACCACAAGGACAAAAAAATGCAAATTGGCAAAGCAAGCAGAAATATTACAACTAATATAAGGCAATGAGCAGCAAACAAGAAAAATAAATCGTAGTAAAACTGGCTTAACAGATTAATGCAAAGTGAAATTTAGTAACATTATGCCTGGCCAACAGCAGCAGCAAATGCAATAACCTTTATCTAATTATGACAAAGCTCAAGCAGAAAAAATTGTACACTAAAGACAACAATGCAGATAAGGAAATGTATATTCACATCTTAATGTCTATGTAATTAAAGTGGTGCACCACAAGAACTTATTCTATGAAATAAATTACCAAGTACTTGAAAAGAAAATTATGTATGCAGTTCCTGTGAAAGAAAATATCTTTTTGTGCTCCCTCATTTTTTTTGGAAGTATATCATAAAATTATCAGTTACTGGATCTGTAGACAGAAAATATTTATATTAGTACATCTATAAAATTTTATTTTAACCAATGCTGCAGTGCAGCTAGAAACTAGATATTAAACAAAATAGGTAAAGCAAGGTGTGAATTTTATTCACTAGCCATATTGCATTTCATAATGCAGTAAACAATGTTTCAACTAGCAAGACAATAGATGTGAAATGTTTCTCATCATTCCATTAGGCATTTTAGTAAATATCATAAATTACGAGCTCCACAGTGTAATCATATGTTTTAAGTTTGAGTGTGTCGTATTTGCAATGCTTTCTACAAAGAAATGTCAATAGCGAGGATAATGACCTCCTTTTTTCTCCACCTGTGCCTCTGAAAGGCACACACTAATGGCTTTTTTCCAGGCGACAGTTGCGCAGCTGCCCACGTAATGCGTTGTGCCCACGACTCATTACGTGAAGGTCACTTAACATCCTTTTTGAAATATTTACAACACCAGTTTGCGCTACAGTGGCAGTCTCATATACAAAATTTCACAGGTTGAGAATTTGCGTTGCAAATGTGTAGAAACAAAATCTTATGAATATAACAGTGTCCAAAAAATTTTCGCCGGCATTGTGATACATTAACGCATTTACACACATTTCATAACTCTTAAAGTACGATTCTTGGTTTCCAACGTCCTTTTTCACAAGTCAGAGTTCCTAACCACTATTCATTACTCCTTACCTTATTACACATATATATATATATTCGTCGACACGTCAATCTTGCGATGACACTTCAATATTTCATCATAATAAATACATAGCATAATAAAATTCCTCATATAGCATCAGCTTATTGACCATAAACATACATCAACAGCATAATACACATCATCGTCGTAAAAATAACATCATAACACCTCAGTCAAATCCCAAAAACGTCGTAGCTTTCTGCAATAATTTCGAAACCTAAAAAAATTCTCTGTTCATTTCAATAGTGTCATCTACCTCAAACATACTTTAAAAATCATGATCTCATGCCAAATACATCATTAAAAGCTCTCATAGTATCACAATGGTTCCGAAAAAATATGAACAGTTCACAAAGTACAGACAAAATACAATTTCATAAGTGTGAAGTTATCCAACTGTGTAATTACGTAAACATGTCACTAATGTAGTAAAAAGAAATGTTTGTCTCTCTCCGTTAAATGATTAGATAGCTGTGAAATTTATGTGTTAGAGAAATATGGTACCGATGTGTAAAGTTGTATAAGCAAAAACCATATTAGCTAGGGCTCCTTGTGTTTGCCAGACACATGGTACACAAAGTAAGCGTGTACCCCCCTGAGGATTAATGTAATTATACCCTCAGGTGTTACAGATTATTGCAATGGAATGAAATGTATCACGGAAAAACTTTGTATCATTGTACTTCAAATATCTTTAAAAATAAATGTTTTAAGTACAAAATTAATCACTGAAACACGTGTACTGTAGCGCTAAGCTGTGCGTCTCGTTATAAGATAATCTCTGTGGAAGTGTCGTAGTTATTGCCCTCCGAAAGCTAAGTTCTGCAGAAGTCAATGTACTTACCTCATCATAAACGAAAGAGAAATTCTTTGCGTATAGATATCGTAGTTATTACGTACCTCACCGTGATCAAGAAAGTACTATAATGTAACGTACTGTTGTGCTACAGAAAAGGCTGTCTCATTGTATTTATACCACAAAAGTTACTACTAAAACATGTTTTACTTTCCAGAATAATACACAAAAACTATGCAGATATAAAACAGATACGTCACAAAAGCAACGTTGTAAATTGTCACTCATTAGTAGCGTCATGATAAAATCGTGTAGCTGTCACATAAACTAACCACTGTGTCATCTGGTATCTCACAGAAAGTGCTTTAAATCCAGAATGTATTTTCAAGTAAACCAAAATGTTGCATTAAAATCTCATTAGCAGTACCAGTATATGTTCTAAGTATGTAAGCCTTATAGTCGTTACATAATCGTGCAACTAACAAGCAAAAATGTACACACACAATAACACTGTGACGTCTGTTCACTATAACAATGCATTCGTAATTTCTGTTTAAATAAGTTGTCTTGGTTCTTGATTGGATATTTAACTTCAAACAATGTTGCATGGTAACAGTTTCTAAGTCTGACAATGCATACTAGAAATGTGAAGTGAAAAGTTTTATGGCAAAGACAAAGTTAAAAAGCAGATTATCTTTCAATAAACCGTTTTACATGTGAAATGTGGTTTAAACCTTTACTCTTACTACTATGCAGAGCTCCAGCTTCAACAGAATCATCGTGTGGTATATGTCGGTAAAGAATACTGGAATTTTTCTCAAGGTTAGCATCTATGTTATTTTTCTGTGAGCCAGCTGGCGCACGCGGCTGCCTGCTGTGCGAGTCATTGTCTGTATCTTTGTTGGCGCGCGTCGTTATTGGGATTTGGAGACCTAACTTCTACAAATTCACCTTGTCGAGAGGGCCCTGCTCTGTTTGAATCCCGCCAGTTCTGATGCAATTCAGCTCTGTCGTTACGATCATATCGTCTGTCGTCATGTCGGTGGATTCCATAGTTTCTTTCTTGTCGGTTAAGTGGTGGAGTATTTCTCCCTAAATCGTAACTGCGCGCTGCACCATTGCGTCTAAAGTAATTCTGTCTCCCTTGATAATAATTATTTTGGGCCCCAAATTGTCTGTTTCTCTGATTGTCTCTGTGATAGTCACTACCGCGGAGAGGTGATCTTTCCCTGTAATTATTACTACTCTGCCAACGGTTGTCATACGGGTGGTGTCTATTTTGGTCACGATTTGTGTTGTGAGAATAGCCTTGTCGTGTCCAGTTATTATTTCTTTCATCGCGGAATTGCGACGGATGTGACCTGTAATTGTTGTGTTCCTGTTTTCGCGTTCCGCGATTGTCAGTGTCAATTTCTAATTCTTGTAAGAGTCCGTGGAAAGCTTCAATGTCGTCTTTGCAACGTCCTGCCAAAATAATATGTCGTAAATATTCAGGAAATTTGATTAAGCAAATGCGGATGAGTTCTGAGGGGCTGTATGGGTTTGACAGGTACTGATTCTTGTGCAACATGTCTTCAAAATATTTCACAAGACTGGAAAATTCAGATTGTTCGAAATGTTTCATCATTATGATGCTATGTTTTACTCGGTCTTGTGTAGCTTGAGACCAATATGCTGAGAGAAAGGCATGGTAAAATTCTCCTTCACTGTGACAATCGTGAATGACCAATCGCATTCTTACAGCTGGTTCATTCTCTAAATAGCCACACATAAATTCTAATCTGTGCTCTAATGACCATTTGGGAGGAAAACAATGAGAGAATTGATGGAGCCACGCTTGTGGATGAATGTCGTTGCCAGAATTCTTAAATGTTTTAAATTTACGTGTAGTAATGAACAGCTTATAGTCAAAATCATCGTGTCGGCGAGTCGCATATCGGTCATTGTTACGTCGTTTCGGCTGTTCCATTTCAAAATTCGGTGCACCTTGCCAATTTCTTTCATAATTTCCGAAATGCGCTGTGTTATTATTTTGTGGCTGTTCCGCATTTCTAAGTCCCTCTTCCTGTATTGGGGCGCGAGTGTCCTCTGAAATACGTAATTCTTGTATTACCTGTACTTCCCGGATTTCTCTTTGGTTTTGCGTATTAATTTGATTCTGATTTTGTTTGAATTTCCTAATTTGTTCGCAATCTTCTGTGTCCTTAAAGACTACCGATTTTGTGTCATTCAGATTATCATCTACCTTTGCATATAAGTTAGTGAACCGATCTGAAAGTTCAGCTACTTTATCCGATAGTGAAATTATTTGCTCTGTGTGTTTTTCTGAACCAAGTTTCAGAGTGTCAATTTGTGTTGAAATCGTATCTACTGTGTCCTTTAAGTTTTCCTGAGTTTTTGCAAGTTGCGTAACCGAATCGGTAGATGCAACTGAGTCAATTTTAGCTTGCAAGGTCTCATGATTTTCATGAACAATAATATGCAGTTCTTTTATGGCTGCTTCGTGATTCTGTAATGCATTTTCATGCCACCAAAAAATAGGTTGAAAATGCTCGCAAATTTGTGTTTTTACGTCATTACAGGCTTTTTGAGATTTCGATTCAATGTTATGTAACTCAGTAGTTAAATCTTCACGTGTTTGTTCAAGTGTGGTGTCTAACTTCCGAAGATTTTGTTCCATTGTGTCTAACTTTTGAAGCTTTTGCTGTGTTTCTCTCTGATTTTGTTCCATTGTGTCCAACTGTTGCTGTGTTTGTCTCTGGTGTTGTTCCATTGTGTCTAACTTTTGAAGATTTTGTCCCATTTGTTTCTGATTTTGTTCAAGCATTGTGTCTAACTTTTGTAGCCTTTGTCCCATTTGTTTCTGATTTTGTTCAATTTGTTGCATTAATTGCAATAATAATGTATTAGTGTCTGGAATGTGTTTCTCTATGCTTTTTGGCAGTGCATTTTCACCGGCAACATTCACGTTTTGACAAGCAGAAAATGTGTCTTGACTCATTTGAGAAAACGGTGAGGACCCAAAACCTGAGTCTACAGTATTTGCAATATTGTGTTCTGTCATTTCGGATTCCTGAGGCGAGCTGTTGCCGACCGATCGATCGATAATGCTTCCCTGTTCACTAATTGTTTCACTGCCTGCACCATTATTTGCAGCCCGCTCCATTTCCCTATGCACAATTACCAAATTACTACTTTGAACATTAGTTAATTCATTACTCTGCGGCGCTAACCCACTGCTTTCGTCTTCACTGTCATTTCTCAGTTTACTTTGAAGCCTAGTATTACGTTTTTCACACGCCATTATTGTCACTATATTTCACACAACAACACAGAAAAGCACAATTTGAAGAGCAAAACAACAAAACACATTAACATAGCATTGGTTTCAAATCCAAACAACTACTACACAACACATGTAAATGGCATATTTGGACACTAATAATAACTTGCAAAATAGAAGCTACATAGCAATAATAGCTGAAGTGTGTAACTAAAGCTCAAAATCGTATTAAACAATATGCAGTTAATTAGTCACTGTCATTATGTAATATGCTAGAAGTGGTTTGATTTTGAGTACCTGGTGGATTTATTTGCTGCTCAGCTTGGCCACTTTGCGTTTTGTTATTTTCGCTGCAACGTCTTCATGAGTTCCTCTTTTTTGTTTTACTAGTGTTCGAGCAATTTCCTTTGAAACACTTTTCATTCAAGAGTTTTATGTAATTATTAATACAAATATTTGAAAGTACTTTAATGCTTTTCTTGATTAGTGTCTTTAAAGTAATGTCACATTTGCACACATCATTGAGGTTACTAATGGCATTTTCACACAATTCAGTTCCTAAGGCAAGTACTGCATCTCTTTGATTTTCATGTTTGAGAAATTCTGGTTCATATGTGCTGCTAATCAGAACTTGAAAAAGTTTAGATATATTACAGCGCAAGGAAATCATTATAGAAGGAGGACACTTCAATCCCCCACGATTCAGTTGGTTGAAAAAGGAAAGGAGTTCTTTGGTCTCATCCTCTGTCTGTGACATTTCTTCACAACCTGAACATTTTCCACCTTTTCGAGCTTGTCAAGCACTGTTTTGCTGGTTTACCAAGCAAAAGAAACCAAGACTTTCAAATCATCATCCATCATGGGAATTTTTGCTAGCTCCTCTAGAGCAGCTTCTAATTTATCAAAATTTTCATACATTTGGTGTTTTATGGTGTAATTTACTTTTGCTGCAAAATCATTTTATGTAAATTCGCCATGTTTAGTAGATCTGAGCTTTAGTGGACTTATTACGTTGAGTTTCCTCTCAGATTCCAAGATTTGCTCGACTGAAACATTTATGTGCAGCCAGTTAGTCTTCCATAAGCTCCATATCTTGCTTCTAAAGCATCAGTGCGTAAATTTGCTGTAAGAATGTAGGACCAGTTGTAAGTGTTAAAAATGGATCTGCACAACTGAACTGTTGTTGCAAGTGTGTGAGAGAAAGCAGTATATGTTTCATTGGTTAATTTACCATGAGTAGGCAATGCATGCCAGATATCAAGATATGTTTTCAAATTTTCAAGATACAGAAGTTTGGAGTCTGTAGGTCCAGTGATTGGGCTAGAATTATCATCTGATGTGTATTTGCCTTTCATGGGACTCTGTACATTAGAAACTGTCCACCATTTAATGATTAATTTTAAAAACTTCATATTGCCATCAGAAATCTCAATCCCCTAACTTTTCAAAATTTCTAGCGCTGCCACATTTTTAGAATCAAAAACACTGAGAGCAAGGGTAACATTCTGTATCTCAATAGAAGTTGGATAAACTGCCTGTCTCAATAGCTTTGGGGCAAGTTTTAACAGTTTATTTTTCTCAGCATGAAACAAGTTCCTCAAATCTGAAAACTTTGCTTCACTGACAGTATATTCACACGCAGCATTCCCTTCATCACTGTGTAGAAAGGTATTGATGAAAGCAAATGTATCCTCAATATTTAGCATTATGTAGGATTCATTTTTTACATTCAACCAGTTATTTCTGATACACTTAAGTAAGTGCAACTTGTCAAACAGAAGAAAGAGAAATTTGGATGGAGTGACTGGATTTTTAATACATGGCTGTAAAGTGCCACCACACATAAGCTGATACATTTTCCTATTAGTGCTATGGTTATCTTTTACCAGGCGTATAACATCATATCCAAGCTCATGCATCAACTTTAATGCATCAATTGTCATTTTTAGTAGTGTATCAGAATTAAAATTTTTTACAGGAAAGAGAACTATTACTTCTTTATAATCAGAATGTAAAGATGATGCCATGAAAACCTGCATTGTACCTGCTGTTGTGGTATCTGAAGTATTCTCAGCAACACGAAGTACCTTTCCTGCCTTATAAGAGAATTTTGAGTTAGCATAAACTTCATCTACCATCATTGAAATTATCTTGTCACTTTCCTGAAGAAATTTATTTTTTCCCCTCAAAAAAGCTACCAGTGATGGACCAATACAAGGTTTATTTGGACCCATTTTGCACAGAAACTGCCGTAAATTGACAGGATAACGTAATGTTGACACATTTGTTTTTCTCAAGTGATGGTAGGCACCAGGAAATGAAAAGCAAATGGTTGCTGTCCATATCAAAAGCTCAGGAGAATATCTACTTTGCTTTGTTATTGCAAGTTGTAATTGCTCCAAAACAAATTCTATTTTAGGTGCTATTTCTGCGTCAAAATCACTACCAGCTTTCAGTGCTTGTTTGAGAACATTGACTGAAAATATAATCTTGTGAATGGTGCCAATAGAGTTATCTGTGAAACCATTTAGGCGACTCACCAGATTATCAAATTTCGTCCACTTGTCACATTTCAAGTTCTCTTCCTCCCCAGACTAATATCAATTTCACGGTTTCCTTAGGCAAACACACATTTTTGTGAAACACCTTTACTGCCAAGGAGCTTGATATCTTGAAGCACACTGAAAATAATGGCACATCACTGACTGAATCATCCTTTAATTTAATGAAAGATGCGTAGTTATCCTTTACTGAAAGTGTAAAAGAACAAATATTCCTTTTCTGCACTTCGCTTTTAAAATGCTGAAAGTCAGGTGTGTTGTCATTTTCGCACCAATTACTGAAACTAGATTCATCACGTTTCAGTAGCTGTTAAACACGATCTTCAGGTTTCTTCATTTCCTTAGGAACTGGTACTGTGTGATAAGAAGGTCGATTAGGAAAGATAGTTGGAACTGCATCATTTGTTAGTTTTGGTATTTTTCGTGGCACACATATTGGTTCACTATTTTCCACAGGAAAAATTCTTCCCTAACCACAAACTTAGGTTCAAGATGTTTAATGCATACCACAGTTTTATCATTCACTTCAAAATTATCTCTATGAACTAATTTAATCCATTTGTTCCTCAATGCTGTTTCTTCGGGAAACCTAAATGTTGAGGTATCGTATGTTTTGCCGTAATTGGATTTACATCCTGGTACACAACAGCTACGACCCATCGCAAGAACAGTTTACACTTTAAATTATGCCGAACTTACTACAGAACCTAGAAAATAAATACTACCGTAGCACTTGTGACGACATTCACAGCATAAATAACAGGTAGTAATAAATGCTTTCGCTTCTCTTGAACGTCACGTATACAATGTTACACACACACGTTATGGAAACACATGTACGCTGGTTTGTTTCCCCAACGATTGCCGCCATATTGCCAACTATCGATAGCTGTCTTAAGGTCTGATTTATTGTAGGTGGTCTTGCTCGGCTGCACACGACAAAACGACTCTCTGCCGAATTCTCTAAGTTGAACCCCTCACTATGGCGGTCTCCGCCTCAATCAAACCCCACGCGACGGCAGCCGCTGACCGAAAGTCCTGCTCAGAGCGCAGTTCGCCTCTCTCCTGGTGCGTCACTTCTGTGATCGCGCCACAACCAAAATAGTGCCCAACGCTCAAAGAGCACGCTAAGGCGGTGTCAATATCAAAATTTCGCCTGAAGACACAAATTCCTTCCAACATGTCTCTAATATACTGGAGCCAATAGCATCACTGTCCACTACAGCGCTGGGAAAACGTGCTCAGTGACGCTTTCGTTACAAGGTGTCCGTCCAATCGAAAATTACACTCCACCAAAACTAGCCCGAAGCCTTACGTGACAAAACTAAAATAAATAGGTGGAAACTAGGTGTCTGCACTCGGGCTACAAAGTCGTGCGCCGGTCAACATTAAAAGCTTCTAGAACCGTCATTCCCACAGATACAACCGCAGCTATTTAGTAAGTGAGTTCCATTTAATGGCTTGCGACCAGAGCAACTGTTTGAAATCAGCTACCCTGTACGACGTCGGCTGGGCGCCAGTCCTGGGGAGTCCACGCCTCGGCTATAGTCCACAGTCGCCCAAGAGTCCATAATTCTGCGAAACCCGTCTGCGCCTCCTCTCCCTCCAGGTTTTACGACAGGAGCGCAGCCCGCAAACACCTTCAGTGTGAGGGCCAAGCCACCGCCTCACACCGCGGCCGAAAGCCATTTCTATGTCACGTTAAGCTTCTGATAGCACTGTTGATTCAAATCACAGTAATCACCGACTGTCAGTTGACCTTAATTACCGTGGAAAGCTTAGAAAGTGTTGCAATTTTTGAGAAACATAAACATCTCTGCAGGTCATACAGTCTGCGTGAGGGAAGCAGTGGGCACTGAGCTAGTTGGATATTATGGTCCTAGTGTTATCTTATTCCTCAATCTCTGCAACTTGAGAAAATTTCATTCCGACAAGTGACAAGTTTTCCCCAACGCAAAATAATCAATCCCTGCAAAGAACTTTATTGGTAATCTGCTATGTAACCCTGCTTTCTGTGTACAGCACCTGGGGTGAGCAACTCATGATCGTTCAATGTCGTTTACGTTCTTCAGGAGAAACAACAACAAATTCGTCATTCGCAAATGACTTGCACTGTACGCGATGCCGTATGGGTGCAGTGAACTTCACGAATCAGAGGGTGGTCTATCGCCTTGGCGATGGGTCCATTCACAATCAATCGGTGTCCAACCCTCAAAGCCGTGGGCGTAAATACAGCACAGCGAAAAAAGACAGTAGAGGGCACAAATGTGCCATGGCGTGCCCAAACTCTCGAAATACGAAGAACGGAAACACTTTCGCTATTTCGACGAGAATATACTAACACAATAGTTGTAAGTACACTCACCAAATTGAGAAATAAAAATAAGCACAATGTCTCCTCCAAAACAGACCAAGAAAAAATGAAACATAGAAATAATCTTTGCACACATAATGAAAACGGTTTGACAAAGTTTCGACAGGTAAAATCCTCATACTAAAAATATTTCTTGAGGGGTAATTCATACAATACAGAGTATTTTAGCTGAAATACTCTGCTGACAGGTAAAATCCTCATACTAAAAATATTTCATGAGGGGTAATTCATACAATACAGAGTATTTTAGCTGAAAAATTAGTATGTGTGTTAGACAAGGCAAAACATATCACAAACATAGCACTATGGAAATTCATATGCAACTATCAAGTATCTCTAGCTAGATATCATCAAACGTCTCTTATATAGAGGATGGTCCATTGATCGTGACCGGGTCAAATATTTCATAAATAAGCGTCAAATGAAAAAACTACAAAGAATGAAACTCGTCTAGCTTGAAGGGGAAGCCAGTTGGCCCGCTAGATAGCACTGCCATATGTCAAACGGATATCAACTGCGTTTTTTAAAATAGGAATCCCCATTTCTATTACATATTCGTGTAGCACGTAAAGAAATATGAATGTTTTAGTTGGACCACTTTATTTCGCTTTGTGATAGATGACACTGTAATAGTCACAAACATATGGCTCCCAACTATAGACGAACAGTTGGTAACAGGTAGGTTTTTCAAATTAAAATACAGAACGTAGGTACGTTTGAACAATTTATTTCGGTTGTTTCAATGTGGTACATGTGCCGTTGTGAAATTATCATTTCTGAGAACGCATGGTGTGGCCGAGCTCTTCTAGGCGCTTCAGTCTGGAACCGAGCGACCGCTACGGTCGCAGGTTCGAATCCTGCCTCGGGCATGGCTGTGTGTGATGTCCTTAGGTTAGTTAGGCTTAAGTAGTTCTAAGTTCTAGGGGACTGATGACCGCCGATGTTAAGTCCCATAGTGCTCAGACCCATTTTTGTTAGAACGCATGCTGTTACAGCGTGATTACCTGTAAATACCACATTAATGCAGTAAATGCTCCATATGATGTCCGCCAACCTCAATGCATCTGGTAATACGCGTTACGACATTCCTCTCAACAGCGAGTAGTTCGCCTTCCGTAATGTTCGCACATGCATTGACAATGCGCTGACACATGTTGTCAGACGTTGTCGGTGGATCACGATAGCAAATATCCTTCAACTTTCCCCACACAAAGAAATCCGGGGACGTCAGATCCGGTGAATGTGCTTCGACGACCAATCCACCTGTCATGAAATTTGCTATTCAATACCGCTTCAACCGCACGCTAGCTATGTGCCAGACATCCATCATGTTTGAAGTACATCGCTATTCTCTCATGCAGTGAAACATCTTGTGGTAACATGGGTAGAACATTACGTAGGAAATCAGCATGCGTTGCACCATTTAGATTGCCAACGATAGAATGGGGGCCAATTATAATGCCGCACTATACATTAACCCGCCAAGGTCGCTGCTGTTCCACTTGTCGCAGCCATCGTGTATTTTCCGTTGCCCAATAGTGCATATTATGCCGGTTTACGTTACCGCTGTTGGTGAATGGCGCTTCGTCGCTAAATAGAACGCGTGCAAAAAATGTGTCATTGTCTCGTAATTTCTCTTGTGCCCAGTGGCAGAACTGTACACGACGTTCAAAGTCGTCGCCATTCAATTCCTGGGGCATAGAAATATCTTACGGGTGCAATCTATGTTGATGTAGCATTCTCAACACCGACGTTTTTGAGATTCCCGATTCTCACGCAATTTGTCTGTTACTGATGTGCGGATTAGCCGCGATAGCAGGTTAAACACCTACTTGGGCATCATCATTTGTTGCAGGTCATGGTTGACGTTTCACATGCGGCTGAACTCTTCCTGTTTCCTTAAATAACGTAACTATCCGGCGAACGGTCCGGACACTTGGATGATGTCGTCCAGGATACCGAGCAGCTTACCTAACACACGCCCGTTGGGCATTTTGATCACAATAGCCATACAAAAACAGGATATCGACCTTTTCTGCAATTGGTAAACGGTCCATTTTCACACGGGTAATGTATCACGAAGCAAATACCGTCCGAACTGGCGGAATGCTACGTGATAACACGTAGTTACACGCTTGTGTCTATTATAGCGCCATCTATCACAAAGCGAAAAAAGTGGTCCAACTAAATCATTCATATTTGTTTACGTACTACACGAATATGTAATAAAAATGGGGGGTTCCAGTTTTAAAAAACGCAGCTGATATCCGTTTAACCTTTGGCAGCGCCATCTAGCAGGCCAACCATAGCGCCATCTGGTTTCCCCCTTCAAGCTAGACGAGTTTCGTTCTTTGTAGTTTTTTCGTTTGATGCTTATTTTGTGAGATATTTGGACCGGTCACTATCAATGGACCACCATATATATATTCCATCAAGTTGATTCGGCCCCGTCCGATAGTTTGGGCGGCAAATTCTGAATCGCGACCGCGGCAGTGTACCGTCGCTGTTGCTTTCATTTCGTCACCTCTGTTCCATCGTGTGGTTTGGTCCCCGAACTTCTATTATTTCCTCTTGATCGCTATCCGGTCCGCGTTCTCCACAATTTGAGTTTTAGTACCAGCGTTCGTTGTTATGCCTGTTGTTATCGTCATTTCCGAGACTGTTGTGGCTTTCATACTGCGCCACATTAAAATGACGCCAGTCGTCACCACAGCCGCTGCCACCGTCATTACGTCCGATATTTTCACGCCTTTTCAAAACTTCTGTTGTTTTGCGGTGGGTACGCATTATTTGATTGTAATTCGTCTCGATTTTGTACTGTGGAGCCTCGTAGGCGAAATCTAATTTTCTCAGTATGCTTTTAAAAGCTTCCGTATCGTTGCCACAATGCCAGCCGAGACTTGTTTGTTAATGACGTGGGAGCTTCATGGAGCAAAAATCGATAGTTTCCAGTGCATTACATGTTTCTCTAGAAAATGATTATTTTTTAAAATACGAATTCAAAAAGTTAAAAGGGCTTCTGAAACTAGATGATTCTAAATCCTGACACAGCATAATTTCCTGTTTCGTCCAGTCATGCTTCTCTAATAGGTGCACAAAAATACGTCCCAGGATTCTTTGTAGGTATGCCCTTCATCTTTTTCTGCAGCCAAACCTTCGATGCGCCCAACAAATAAATTCAAGTTTATACCCTAGTGGCCAATCTGGAGGCAATGGATAGTCAAATTGGGCGATGAAACTTCTGAAATGTTAAGAACTGCCTGAATCCTTATATTCTGAAAGTTATGAACGTAGAGGAAGTGCTTGTGATCATATTTCTGCACTCAAAATTCAGCATTTCTTCTCTTCTCTCCAGATATGCACTGTACCGTATACTAGTGCTGCCTGTACAACTAACTTCCCGTTCTATCGAAGTTTCTGTACGACGCAAAGGTAATGTAAATGTCGTGTGACTAGGGCCTCCCGTCGGGTAGACCATTCGCCGGGTGCAAGTCTTTTGATTTGACGCCACTTCGGCAACTTGCGTGTCGATGAGTATGAAATGATGATGATTAGGACAACACAATACCCAGTCCCTAAGCGGAGAAAATTTCCGGCCCACCCGGGAATCGAACTGGGGCCCTTAGGATTGAACATCCTGTCGCGCTGACCACTCAGCTACCGGGGGCGGACGACACAGAGGTTCAACAACTATGTTTCAATTTTGGTAAATATTTTTGTAATACAGTGATCAATAGATTATTGTGTTTTAACTAAAGTTCAGTCTTGATCACGACACTTATGTCTCAATAACATTGGTGACCGGTTTGGCTTCCTTGGAGGATGGTAGGCGGAGCTCTCCTCAGCTGCTACGAAGTCAACTGAACTTCGTAGCAGCTGAGGAGACCTCCGCCTACCATCCACCAAGGAAGCCATGGGTCTGAAGATGGTTATATAAATATAACCGAAACCGGTCACCTATGCTATTGATACGTAGGTGTCGTGATCAAGACTGAACTTTAGTTAAAATATAACTATGTTTCACTTCTGCTTTAGTGCTTCACCTATTGTGCTCTGCATCTCGGGAGCAAGCAGTTTGCCCAGTACTCCCTCACCGGTGCTGCTGGCAAACACTTTAGCAGCAAGCAGAGCGTCGACCCTCGATCCAGGTGATGCAACTTCTAAAATGTTCACTGAAGCCTCTGGCCCGCGTCTGCTTTTGTTGCACACTGATATCTTCCTGAACATCAGCTATCAGTTTCATATCTGTTCTGTCCTGTTCCAAAGTTATTATCCTTTGCGAATTCTTCGGTATCTTGTGTTCGGTTTCTCTAACAATCTGTCGACCCTGTTCTTTTAGCATGTCCAGTACCATTTTGCGTTTGCCACTGTGCTTTGAAAGACTTTGACAGGTTTTATGCCTGTATAGCATATAACCATGCCCACGAGGGTCTTCCTTCGCTTCAATGTAAATAGTTTTCCATTCTGCCGCTACACCTTTCAATTCATTCAAATTATCAGTCACCTTATTTATCATCTCTCGAATTGCCATTGCAAAATTTTTCCATTTCTTTCCTATCCATCTCCTTTCCCAATGCGTTTCCCATTCTTTTCTCGAGTCTCATGTAAGGCGCTAAACATTTTTTTTTAAATCATGTCGTTTTGGGACTAAGGTTCCGTGTTGCGTTTAGGTGGCGACCCTCGTTAATTACGCTCGCTGCGAACAGGAGGTGGTGAGACTGATTCATCTCGTACACCACGTGAAAATATTTTGTATGTACAACCGCGATAACTTGCCTATGAAAACTGACATCATCGTGAAAACTATTATCTACAGAAACGGCCTGCGCATATCTCTGTGGAACAGTTTCACTGGAGCTATGTCCGCCCACGGTAGGTGGGTGGTAAGCGTGACAATATGTCAATGCTAAGGCCCGGGTTCGATTCCCGGCTGGGTCGGAGATTTTCTCCGCTCAGGGACTGGGTGTCGTGTTGTCCTAATCATCATCATTTCATCCCCAACGACGAGCAAGTCACCGAAGTCGCCTGAAATCGAAAGACTTGCACCAGGCGAACGGCCTACCCGACGGGAGGCCCTAGTCACACGACATTTACTGGGGCTATTTCCACAACTGCTGTGTCACTCCGGACAGAGATTAATCTCGTCTGCAGTGTATCAAGTCTGCTTTCCCTCTGTGATTCCATCTTTTCCTTGCGATTCTGGACGCGCCTATCACGCTTATCTTTTGCTCTGCTCCTAGTTAACATAAAGAAACGCTACACACCAAGAACGTGAGAAAATCATAACCACTGAAGTCTACCATGGATGCACACGCACACAATGTAATATCAGTGCAACCTTCCAAAATACACACAACGATGTAGTCAACGCAGCTGTGGCAATCACAGAGTGGTGCAGAAACCAAAAACCACAGACTGGTAAAATAACCTGAAATATTTCTCAGTGTTAGTATTTTTGCGGCAGCGATACACACTGACTATTCTAACGTTTCCTAAAACAATGCCTCATTTGATTGAAATCAGAGCAAGTATATAATAAGAAAGGCTGGAAAATGATTCATGACAGTTCTCACGTTACGGACACTGACTCTTGCACCAAGAATGAATACACTGTGAACTGATTCACTGTGGAACATACAATACCAGTTCACAGTCCAAATGAGTGTCCAAAACATAGTAGTTTTGGACACAGTGCTTTGTGACTGCATCACAAACGAACCGACGGTTCTTCATCCTTGTTAAGGATCGCCAAAAATTAAAGAGGTCGGTCGTTTCGTCAAATATTATGTTAAAGCAGCAACAAAATTAAACAAAGCTCCGCGACAAAACGAAATAGTTAGCTGGCTGAAGACTATTTATGCAAAGCAAGGTGAGACCTTGCCAACAGCTTCTCTGGTGGAAAGTGCAGTGCAGAGTCGCTAAATACCATGGTTGCAAGGCATAAAGAAAGAAAAAGATCCAAAATAACTGATTAGGGAATATTTTGGAATTAACACTCCAACCTAGTGTGTAACGAATTTACATTTGTTTTTCTTAAGTGCTAAAAATCACACAAATTACTGATTATAAATGAGAAATAAACTACATTGTTAAAATGAGTTTTGAATTGGCAACTCAGGGAAAAAGGACAAAAAGCACCTAATCTTACTCACCAAAAATTAGAAACAGATAAAGCGAAAAATAAATCTGACTGGTATGGCACTAGATTGAAGACCATGTGACAAACGAGACGTTGCAGTAAAACGAGCAATCTGATTAAACGGAAACCTACAGAAAACCTGCAGCAAGTTAGATGTCCAGGAGCTCCTAACGGCAATAACGCCAAGTTATGTCACCAAGAACTGTAGTCTGGAGCTGGCAGGCAACAGAAGCTCAGCTGCGCGTGAGCGCCGGGAGGTGAACCCGCACCGGCAGCCACACAGCCAGAAGACACTCGGCGGTTCCTGCTGGTGGAACCCCTCACTACGGCTGTCACTGTCCGAATTAAACTCTTCGGCACGGCGGTCGCAGCTCAAATGTCCTGTTGCCGCAATACTTCTGTGTTCGCGCCACAATCAAAAAACTGTCCAATGCTGAAAGAGAGCGCTAAAGCGACACCAATGGCAAAATTTCTCCTTAAGACGCAAACTCCAACCAAGATGTCTCTAATACACTGGAACGAATAGCATCTCTGTCCGCTACAACTGCAGGAAAACGTGCTGAGTGACGCTGACGTTACAAAGTGGCCGTCCACTCGAAAATTACACTCCACGAAAATTAGCCCGAAACCTCACCCGATAAAGATGAGGTAAAAAGGTGGGTACTAGGCGTCAACACACGGCGCCTCAGAGTCGTGGGACGGTAAACACCGAAAGCTTCTAGCACCGTAGTTTCCTTAGCTATAACCACGGCTGTCTGCTGCTGAGTTCCAGGTAAGGGCTCGCGACCAGAGCATCCGTCAGAAATCAGCCGGCCTCTACGGCGTCGGCTAGGCACCATCCCTGACGAGTCCGTACCTCGGCTATTGTCCACAGTCGCCCAAGAGTCCAGAATTCTTCGAAAGCCGTCTGCGTCTCCTCCCACTCCGGGTTTCACAACATGAACGCAGCCCGCAAACACCTACAGTGTGAGGCCCCATCGTGGCTGAAAGCCACTTCTAGACTAAGAATGAAGCCTCCAATTGCAGATCCATGGAATGTTTCCAAATAATGCAAACCTTGTGAGACCACTGTTGATTCTAATCACAGTAATGTCCCATTATCAATTACTGTTCCCAAGTTACATAACGCTAAATGAGACAAAAATAATCTCAAACTCTAAATAAAGTTAATCTTAGTGAAAGGAAGACTGTTTAATAATACAGAACCGTTTCAGACATGTGAAATAATAGTCATTGGAAAAAACATTAAGGTAAGACATCAAATATATTTATATGCAAACCCTAAAATATTGTATATTGTTTTATGGTAAAACTAGTATCTTAGAATTTCTTGAGTCCCTAAAAATTTTGCGCTCGTGGCACTAGCTC
The DNA here is from genome assembly GCF_021461395.2 of Schistocerca americana. Lineage (NCBI taxonomy): Eukaryota > Metazoa > Arthropoda > Insecta > Orthoptera > Acrididae > Schistocerca > Schistocerca americana. The sequence goes on from NC_060119.1 coordinate 195,560,396, forward strand.
CATTGATGCCAACCACAGTACAACAATGACAGATGAAATCATATCTATTGATTTTTATCTCTGGCAAGCTAAATGAGGTACACAGTTGTGCCGCCATATAAGAGGGCACAACAGTGTGCGCCCCGATAGCTGAGTGGTCAGCGTGACGGAATGGCGCCGTACGGGCCCGGTTTCGATTCCCGCCTGGGTTGGAAACTTTCTCTGCTCAGGGAAGGGGTGGTGTGTTGTCTTCATCATCAGTTCATCCCCATCCGGCGCGCAGGTCGCCCAATGTGGCGTCGAATGTAATAAGACCTGCACCAAGGCGGCCGGACCTGCCCCGCAAGGCGCCTCCCGGTCAATGACACCTAACGCTGATTTCTATTTTACAGGCAACAGCAGTCCCAGTACATCAACAGCCGACTGTTTACGTGTGGCATTACCCGGTGCATGGCTACGCAGTGGCGTCGTGTGAAGGCCTCTGCTGGAAGCGATGCTCTGCCAGCGGTGGCCCTGTTTCACTTCTGCGCCACTGCTGGCTGTTGCCCGCCACTGAGCGCCACACAAGTGCAGTGGCACTGGACACCAGAATGCGCCCATGTAAACCAGAGGAAGCGCCGCTCAGGAGCCCTTCTCCCATGTCAGTTGCTCCGTGTGAGTTGGCCGTAGTCAACAGCTCACCGTGGAATAGTGATGTGATTATACAATCTGCGTGCAGTCTTCGTCAGTTCGCCATATAAAAAGAAGTATTAGTTCAAAAATGGTTCAGATGGCTCTGAGCACTATGGCACTTAACTTCTGTGGTCATCAGTCCCCTAGAACTTAGAACTACTTAAACCTAACTAACCTAAGGACATCACACACATCCATGCCCGAGGCAGGATTCGAACCTGCGACCGTAGGGGCCGCGCGGTTCCAGACTGTAGCGCCTAGAACTGCTCGGCCACTTCGGCCGGCGAAGTATTAGTACCAAAACACAATGTCGGAGCAGCAAATTTCCGTTCCTTCTTCTCAAATACACGGCGTCATATTGCATAAGGAGTAGATGAGTGTGAATCTATTAAAAGAAATGGTAGTGATCACAATGTCGGAGCAGCAAATTTCCGTTCCTTCTTCTCAAATACACGGCGTCATATTGCATAAGGAGTAGATGAGTGTGAATCTATTAAAAGAAATGGTAGTGATTGTTATAGTGAATTGCTTATTGAATCGTTCATTTAACCACCGTCAGTCTTCAAACGAAAAATGTGTTATTTCCCATCCATCCTTACGTCGTCATCCAAAACGAAGTGTTCAACGTGAGATTAAATACCAGAAAAAATGGAAGTGTAGATGTAATTGGTCGTATTTTGACAGTGATAGTGGTAGAGCTTTTTCAAATTATGTGGAATGAATTTAATAAATGATGCCGTAGCTCCCCAAAAAGCAGAGGGAATGTTCAATTCTGTATCTTTCACTGAATTTAGATAAGCTGCAGCAAGCAGAGGAAAACGTGAGAAGCAGAAGTCAGAAAACATACAAGTGCGATTACACTTGAAAAATGTAAATTAAAGGAATTAATTGCACCAGTTCATACATAGATAATTAAAGGAAATGAAAATGGAGAAAGTGTTGGATCACCAACAAGTGTCTTCTACAATTTTAAGTTTTAAAACTTTTCTGTATAACAGTTTATGAGGGGGTGCAATATTTAAAATTGCTCCGGACGTTCAGATCCCACCGGACACCGCTGCCGGGTGTTGGAGGCAAATGTTCTTCAGGGATCACGAAGATTTGTGAGCGTCACACTCATTCTATTTTATGACGTCTCTCGACGTCCTATGTAACGCACGCGTGCTCAGAGTGTTTTCACGTCTGTATCTGTCTCCACCACGAACCAAACTATGTAACACACAGCTCGTTTTTACAATATTTTCAGCAAATTGTGGAGATACGTTAGAAGGCCCATCAAAAATTGTGCACTCTTTAGCAGGAATGATTAAATTACATTCAGTATATCTTCTAGATCTACAGAGACTGTATTTGAAAACTCTTTGAAAAGAAACTCCGTATTAACCCTGTGAGAAAGATGATGCACCGAAATCTTAATCCCCAACTGTTACAAGAGGAAAGAAATAATAGCCTGCTTTGAGAAAATTTGCCAGTTAACTTCCGAAGGAGCATTCCTTCCTTGGAAACTGATCAATCTGACATTCTTCTATTTGCTCCAACGTCAATAAACAATGGGATCTTCCTTAGTGCGGAAAAAATCCCACCCACAACAACATGGAACCTCCAATTCGTAAGATACACTACTGGTCATTAAAATTGCTACACCACGTAAATGACGTGCTACAGACGCGAAATTTAACCGACAGGAAGAAGATGCTGTGATATGCAAATGATTAGCTTTTCATAGCATTCACACAAGGTTGGCGTCGGTGGCGACACCGACAACGTGCTGACATGAGGAAAGTTTCCAACCGATTTCTCATACACAAACCGCAGTTGACCGGCGTTGCCTGTTGAAACGTTGTTGTGATGCCTCGTATGAGGAGGAGAAATGCGTACCATAACCTACCCCCATGAACCATAGACCTTGCCGTTGGTGGGGAGGCTTGCGTGCCTCAGCGATACAGATGGCCGTACCGTAGGTGCAACTACAACGGAGGAGTATCAGTTGAGAGGCCAGACAAACGTGTGGTTCCTGAAAAGGGACAGCAGCCTTTTCGGTAGTTGCAGAGGCAACAGTCTGGATGATTGACTGATCTGGCCTTGCAACATTAAACAAAACGGCCTTGCTGTGCTGGTGCTGCGAACGGCTGAAAGCAAGGGGAAACTACAGCCGTATTTTTTCCGGAGGGCATCCAGCTTTACTGTATGGTTAAATGATTATGGCGTCCTCTTGGGTAAAATATTCCGGTGGTAAAATAGTCCCCCATTCGGATCTCCGTGCGGGGACTAGTCAAGAGGACGTCGTTTTCCGGAGAAAGAAAACTGGCGTTCTACGGATCGGAGCGTGGAATGTCAGATCACTTAAGCGGGCACGTAGGTTAGAAAATTTAAAAAGGGAAACGGATAGGTTGAAGTTAGATATAGTGGGAAGTTAGATATAGTGGGAAGTTCGGTGGCAGGAGGAATAAGACTTTTGGTCAGGTGATTACAGGGTTATAAATACAAAATCAAATAGGGGTAATGCAGGAGTAGGTTTAATACTGAATAAAAAAAATAGGAGTGCGGGTAAGCTACTACCAACAGCATAGTGAACGCATTATTGTGGCCAAGATAGACACGAAGCCCATACCTACTACAGTAGTACAAGTTTATATGCCAACTATCTCTGCAGATGATGAAGAAATTTATGAAATGTATGATGACATAAACGAAATAACTCAGGTAGTGAAGGGAGACGAAAATTTAATAGTCATGGGTGACTGGAATTCGAGAGTAGGAAAAGGGAGAGAAGGTAACATAGTGAGTGAATATGGATTGGGGGAGAGAAATGAAAGAGGCAGCCGTCTGGTAGAATTTTGCACAGAGCATAACTTAACCATAGCTAGCACTTGGTTCAAGAATCATAAAAGATGGTTGTATACATGGAAGAATCCTGGAGATACTATAAGGTATCAGATAGATTATATAATGGTAAGACAGAGATTTAGGAACCAGGTTTTAAATTGTGAGACATTTCCAGGGGCAGATGTGGACTCTGACCACAATCTATTGGTTATGAACTGTAGATTAAAACTGAAGAAAATGCAAAAAGGTAGGAATTTAAGGAGTTGGGACATGGATAAACTGAATAAACCAGAGGTTGTACAGAGTTTCAGGGAGAGCATGAAGGAACGATTGGCAGGAATGGGGGAAAGAAATACAGTGGAAGGAGAATGGGTAGCCCTGATGGATGAAGTAGTGAAGGCAGCAGAGGATCAAGTAGGTAAAATGACGAGGGCTAGTAGAAATCCTTGGGTAACAGAAGAAATATTGAATGTAATTGATGAAAGGAAAAAATATAAAAATGCAGTAAATGAAGCAGGCAAAAGGGAGTACAAACGTCTCGAAAATGAGATCGACAGAAAGTGCAAAATGGCTAAGCAGGGATGGCTAGAGGACAAATGTAAGGATGTAGAGACTTATCTCACTAGGGGTAAGATAGATACTGCCTACAGAAAAATTAAAGAGACCCTTTGAGAAAAGAGAGCCACTTGTATGAATATCAAGAGCTCAGATGGAAACCCAGTTCTAACCAAAGAAGGGAAGCAGAAAGGTGGAAGGAGTATATAGAGGGTCCATACAGGGAAGATGTACTTGAGGACAATATTATGGAAATGGAAGAGGATGGAGATGAAGATGAAATGGGAGATACGATACTGCGTGAAGAGTTTGATAGAGCACTGAAAGACCTGAGTCGAAACAAGGCCCCGGGAGTAGACAACATTCCATTGGAACTGCCTTCGGCCTTGGGAGAGCCAGTCCTGACAAAACTCAACCATCTGGTGAGCAAGATGTATGAGACAGGCGAAATACCCTCAGACTTCAAGAAGAATATAATAATTCCAATCCCAAAGTTGACAGATGCGAAAATTACCGAAATATCAGTTTAATAAGTCACAGCTGCAAAATACTAACGCGAATTCTTTACAGACGAATGGAAAAACTGGTAGAAGTCGACCTTGGGGAAGATCAGTTTGGATTCCGCAGAAATGTTGGAACACGTGAGGCAATACTGACCCTGCAACTTATCTTAGAAGAAAGATTAAGGAAATGCAAATCTACATTTCTAGCATTTATGGACTTGGAGAAAGCTTTTGACAATGTTGACTGGAATACTCTCTTTCAAATTCTAAAGGTGGCAGGGATAAAATACAGGGAGCGAAAGGCTATTTACAATTTCTACGGAAACCAGATCGCAGTTTTAAGAGTCGAGGAGCGTGAAAGGGAAGCAGCGGTTGGGAAGGGAGTGAGACAGGGTTGTAGCCTGTCCCCGATGTTATTTAATCTGTATATTGAGCAAGCAGTAAAGGAAACTAAAGAAAAATTCGGAGTTGGTATTAAAGTCCATGGAGAAGAAATAAAAACGTTGAGGTTCGCCGATGACATTGTAATTCTGTCAGAGACAGCAAAGGACTTGGAAGAGCAGTTGAACGGAATGTACAGTGTCTTGAAAGGAGGATATAAGATGGACATCAACAAAAGCAAAACGAGGATAATGGAAAGTAGTCGAATTAAGTCGTGTGATGCTGAGGGAATTAGATTAGGAAATGAAACACTTAAAGTAGTAAAGGAGTCTTCCTATTTGGGGAGCAAAATAACTGATGATGGTTGAAGTAGAGTGGATATAAAATGTAGACTGGCAATGGCAAGGAAAGCGTTTCTGAAGAAGAGAAATTTGTTAACTTCGAGTATAGATTTAAGTGTCAGGAAGTCGTTTGTGAAAGTATTTGTATGGAGTGTAGCCATGTATGGAAGTAAAACATGGACGATAATAATTTGGACAAGAAGAGAACAGAAGCTTTCGAAATGTGGTGCTACGGAAGAATGCTGAAGATTAGATGGGTAGTCACATAACTAATGAGGAGGTATTGAATGGAATTGGGGAGGAGTTTGTGGCACAACTTGACAAGAAGATGGGACCGGTTGGTAGTACATGTTCTGAGGCATCAAGGGATCACAAATTTAGCATTGGAGGGCAGCGTGGAGGGTAAAAATCGTAGAGGGAGACCAAGAGATGAATACACTAAGCAGATGCAGAAGGATGTAGGTTGCAGTAAGTACTGGGAGGTGAAGAAGCTTGCACAAAATAGAGTAGCATGGAGAGCTGCATCAAACCAGTCTCAGGACTATAGACAACAACAACAACATCAACGACGACGACGACGTTTCCGACTTTGATTTAAGGTCGGATTGTAGCCTATCGAGATTGCGGTTTATCGTATCGCGACATTGCTGCTCGCGTTGGTCGAGATCCAATGACTGTTAGCAGAATATGGAATCGGTGGGTTCAGGAGGGTAATACGCAACGCCGTGCTGGATCCCAACGGCCTCGTATCACTAGCAGTCGAGGTGACAGGCATCTTATCCGCATGGCTGTAACGGATCGTGCAGCCACGTCTCGATCCCTGAATCAACAGATGGGGGCGTCTGCAAGACAGCAATCATCTGCACGAACAGTTCAACAACGTTTGCAGCAGCATGGACTATCAGCTCGGAGATCTTGGCTGCGGTTATCCTTGACGCTGCATCACAGACAGGAGCGCCTGCAATGGTGTACTCAACGACGAACCTGCGTGCACGAATGTCAAAACGTCATTTTTTCGGATGAATCCAGGTTCTGTTTACAGCATCATGATGGTCGCATCCGCGTTTGGCGACATCGTGGTGATCGCACATTGGAAACGTGTATTCGTCGTCGCCATAGTGGCGTATTATCCGGCGTGATGGTATGGGGTGCCATTGGCTACACGTCTTGGTCACCTCTTGTTCGCATTGACGGCACTTTGAATAGCGGACGTTACATTTCAGATGTGTTACCACCCGTGGCCTGAGCCTTCATTTGATTCCTGCGAAGCGCTACATTTCAGCAGGATAATGCACGACCGCATGTTGCAGGTCCTCTACGTGCCTTCCTGGATACAGAAAATATCCTACTGCTGGCTTGGCCAGCACATTCTCCAGACCTCTCACCAATTGAAAACATCTGGTCAATGGTGGCCGAGCAACTGGCTCGTCACAATACACCAGTCACTACTCTTGATGAACCGTGGTATCGTGTTGAAGCTGCATGGGCAGCTGAACCTGTATACGTCATCCAAGCTCTATTTGACTCAATGCCCAGGCGTATCAAGGACGTTATTACGGCCAGATGTGGTTGTTCTGGGTACTGATTTCTCAGGAACTATGCACCCATATTGCGTGAATGGCTGGCTCTGAGCACTATGGGACTTAACATCTGAGGTCATCAGTCCCCTAGAACTTAGAACTAGTTAAATCTAACTAACCTAAGGACATCACACACATCCACGCCGAGGCAGGATTCGAACCTGCGACCGTAGCAGTCGCGCGGTTCCGGACTGAGGCGCCTAAAACCGCATGGCCACCGCGGCCGGCATATTGCGTGAAAATGTAATCACATGTCAGTTCTAGTATAATATATTTGTTCAATGAATACCCGTTTATCCTCTGCATTTCTTCTTGGTGTAGCAATTTTAATGGCCAGTAGTGTATTTTTCAACATGTATTTGTTCAGCTTAGGCTGCCCCCACGTGGAGCCACTGAGAAGCGCATCCGCTGGCAATGCTTTCGTTTAAATGGACGCCTTCATGCGCGCAGCGCCAGCGCGCTTCTGTCGCGCTGAGTGACCAACTACCGCCGCCGGTGGCGCAGAAGCCACACTGGGCCATCGCTGGTGGGTCGCTGCTTCCAACAGCGGCCTTCACGTGACGCCACCAAGTGGCGCTGCTGGCCTAGCAAGTAGCAGGGAACGCAGCATGTTAACTGTTGGTTCGTGACGTACTGGGGTTGCCAGCCACTGTTATCTGGTAATACTGTCGTGTAGGTCATACTGTCGGGTAGAGATGAAAGTACAGAAGATTTCATCTGTGAAGCTAACAAACATTCATCAATACGCAACATGGAAAGTGATGGATATTCAAATGAAATGCAAAAAGCAACAGTTTTAACCGAACAGTTGAGGTCAATGTTCTTCAGAGAAAGAGACGATCGGTGTGGGTCAATGACATTTCTGCCATTTGTGTTAAATCTGTTGATATTGTAGCGAAAAAGTGCTGTATCATTGGAGAAATACAGAGGCGAGCGAGTGTGCCGGTACTATCCCAGTTCACTGCTAGTAGCGCCACGTCACCATAATGCATCTGTGCCTAGCAAACAAGTATTGCTTCATAATTTAAGAATGGAATTAAAAGTTAAAGTAGCTCTTCCAAACTTTGTTAGTTTGTGCTTTAGTATATTGATATGTAAACTGTCAAATCTCGGAATGCTCATCGTTTTAAGATAAAATAAATGGCGCTAAATAATAAAGCTAGAATCCCAAAAATTTGTCATAATGTGCAGATATATGTCAAAATTAACCGGTGCAAGCGTCAACGTGATTAAACAAATATTTTGGTCACAATCCGTGTTTTTAAGAAAAATGGAAGGCGCTAAATATTAGACATGGAAATATGAAAGTTTGTATGAAACTTCAGTTCAACATTAAAACATTAATTATGTAACCCCATTGAGCTATCCGTAATAGTTTTCGAGTAATTTGGAACTAAAATGTCCTTATTTGTAGTAGATTAAGTATCTGTTACATTAACGCTAGTAAGTTTTGGTTACAGCACGTAATCAAACCTATAAAATAATAAAGCTATAACAAGTTTCATAGCCTGGATGTAAACAATAACAAGTGAAAGGTCTCTTAAACCTGTAGTTTAAAGGTCACGTTCTACTGTCAGTTCCGTTTTGAAAATCCTAGATGGCAAAGTTTAAATGCAAGTGAGCGAAAACTTTTACTGTTATTTTAACCGACTTAACTACATGCATACAAAAATTCTAAATTTATTCATGGCATTGTTATAAAATATTGTGTGTCCGAGAAAGTGGCCGTTTAGAGACTCCTACCGTTGGCATATGGCGGATGATAGCAGGTGTTCCCCTGGCCGTCTGCCGCGCCATATTTACAGGGTGTGCGATCTGCGTCAATCAAACGCCGGCGTGCGCACTGCCTCGGATAACGTCAGAGACAGACTGTTACTGAACACATGTTATTAGTAATAACAGAAAGTGAACTTGTGAGGGTTGTACACCTTTCTGGGTCGCTTAGATTTCGCAAAAGTAAATGTTAGTGCGGCGCTCGTAAGGTTAACAAAATCGGCGTGATAAGTTGTGACAATTATTTTCCACATTTGTGGTGAGCATTTACTTTGATTATCATTAGTCTGGGCGAAAGACATTTTAGTAGGAACTTACAGTGGATGTCGCCTCTGAACTGGTCATAGTGCTGTTTAGGATAGAGAGATTTACTCTCAGTATTAACATAATGAAGATTACAATGTGTACCACACAGCAAGTTTTTTATAGTATCTTCAGCAAAATCTGAAGATACATTCGAAGGCCGATCAAAAATCCTACACTCTTCAGCAAAAATGTTAAAAATTAATTCAACATGACTTCTAGTCCTGCAGAAACTGTATCTGAAAACTCTTTGGAAAGAAATTGTCTCCTTATTAACGCAGCAAGAAAAATGACATACCGAAAACTTAAATCACCAACGACTACAAGAGGAAAGTAATCACAGCCTTCATTCAGCTGTCTGCTTTGAGGTAATTTAGTTTGACTGTCAGTTGACTTTTTATGAAGCAATCAATTTTGAACACAGATCCATTTGCTCCAGGGTCAATGAGCATGAGTCTGTATTGGGAATCACACGTGCTTAGCAAGAACAAGGAGAAAATATTTTTGTTATTGTAACAAACCGACCCACAGTCAGCTGGGTTGATGACAAGTATACGTTTACCATTTGTAGCCGCCACACAGCTGGGTAATTGGCTGCCTTTTCAGTGAACCTTTAACTACTCTTCCTTCAAGAAATAGTGACACAAGGTTCTACTTTTAAATTACCTTTTTTTGATTTTCTTATCAAGTGAGGGAAGTAAAAGAGAGGCATCCCACTCATTGGTCTCTCTTTGCAGTGGTTCCGTGTGAAGGCTCGGTGCGCCGCAGAGGCGCGCATGCCGGTGACTCCGTGTGAAGGTGGGCAATTTTAGAAACAGGATGTAATTTCAGAACGTTAAATAAAGAAAGTGACATTCATATTCATAAGAAAAGTTCTCTTTGAATATGCTACTGAAATATGCTTACCATCCAGGAATCAAAGTAGTCTACTTAAAAACTACAAAGCAGGTAACTATCAATGTTCTGAGATACAATATGTTTATTGAAGGCCTAATTCTTGTCATATTTACTTGTTGGGGCGAAACGTTTCAAACGTATCAACCAGCTGGATAAAAAATGACAGTTTTGAATCTTGCCCCCTCTTGCAAAAATTTCCAGGGACCCCAAGTTCACGGAAAAACTGACATCAGCTGCCTCCCCTCTAGCTCAGTTCCTGGGTAAACACTTGCATGGTGAAATGAAGGAGAGCAAGAGAGCCCTCTAAACATCCTAGATGGACGAATATACAACGTACACACTCATGACAGCCGGTTAATTTATCTCATCAAGAAAACTGTGTGTCATTCGAAAATGAGCTACAGTAAGATGTCATCACGATGTAGCGTTCTTGCTTTAGCTAAGCGGGTAATGTTTAGCAAATCAGTGAACTCCAGGCAATCATCGATATGCTTCGCACCCGGGATTTTTAGATCTACATCAGTTCTGCTTCTGGCAGACTTAAACTCCCCTTAGCTAATACAACCTATATGTTTCGAGCCACGTACTTGTCATGCCGTCGGACATGGGGCGCTCCAGATAGGACAGACGGGTAAAAGGGCGAGATTTGAATGTAACTTGCAAACGAGAAAACTGTAGGCATGCACGGTTTAATGATGTATGATGCTACAACTAAACAGCAGGAAGAGAGAAAACAACTGGTTCAGAGATAGTGAAAAGTTTTGTGCAGCGGTTCCCGCCAAACTCACCCGCTGGGAAGGTTACGGCGTCCCATGGAGCAGGTCTGCCGGCCTGAGTGGCCGTGCGGTTCTAGGCGCTATAGTCTGGAACCGAGCGACCCCTACGGTCGCAGGTTCGAATCCTGCCTCGGGCATGGATGTGTGTGATGTCCTCAGGTTAGTCAGGTTTCATTAGTTCTAAGTTCTAGGCGACTGATGACCTCAGAAGTTAAGTCACATAGTGCTCAGAGCCATTTAAATCATTTTCGGAGCAGGTGTGCAGAGCTCACGGCCGCGCCTGCCTTGTGCCGCGGTGGCCTTGCTGAGACTGCTGCCGGGCAACGGCCCCACTGTCGCAGTCTGTTGTCTCCTACCGAGAGCGCATAGTTACTATATGTAACAACAGAACATGGATGATAATCTGTTGAAACATGGAAAGAACTGAAGCTCGTGAAATATTGTGCTCCGGATTTATGCTGTAGATAAGGTGGGTAAATCAAGTAGCTAATGAGTACGTACGGAATCAAATTCGAGAAAAAATAGATATGTAGTACAAATTAACTAAAATAATGGATCCGCTGATAGGACACATCCAAAGGCATCAAGATATAGTCTGTAACAGGAGCGAAGTGACAGAGTTAAAAATCACAGAGGGAGGCCAACAGATGGATACAGCAAGCAGCTTCAAATGTATGTAAGTTACAGAAGTTATTCAGAGATGAAGCTGCTCGCGCAACATAGAGTAGCGCGGAAAACTGCAGGAAACCACTCTTCGGACTACACACCACAACAGCAGCAAAAACAAATGGTTCAAATGGCTCTGAGCACTATGGGACTTCACATCTGAGACCATCAGTCCCCTAGAACTTAGAACTACTTAAACCTAACTAACCTAAAGACATCACACACATCCATGCCAGAGGAAGGATTCGATCCTGCGACCCTAGCGGTCTCGCGGTTCCAGACTGAAGCGCGTAGACCCGCTCGGCCACTCCGGCCGGCAGCAAAAACAAAAAGGCCGACAATGTCACTACTTCGAAAATGAGCAAATGGGATTGCTAAAGTCATATGCGCCAGCTAACGTAAACTACACTGCTCGCCATTAAAATTGCAGCAGCAGGAAGAATAGCAAATAAACAAATTATTTATTATGCGTGTGAGTATAATAAGAGGGATATGTGATCAAATTTGCAAGTGAATTGCAAAATTTAGCGCACAAAGCCATCACCTCCTACAGCAACAACAGCCGCAACCTGACTCGATATCGAGCCGGACTAAGCTTGGGCGACATACACTGTTACTTCATTCAGTGCTGATTGATGTCTTTGTCAGAGATCATCAATCGTAAAAGTAACCACCAGCAGTTTTGAAGTGAAAACAGTGATACGGTTTAGGATTATGCCGGCATGAATGTACAGTATATTCAGAGCACTGGAGTTAATAGATCATTGATATTAAAGTATTTTTTTTTCGAACCTTGAAGAGTAAATCATCGTAATTTTGCATCATGTTATCGCATTTTACGTATAGAGTTTTGTTCCGGCGTAAAGTCAAGGACCGGCACGGCGTGCAAGGACGTCAGAGCAGAGTGGGCTGCGAGACGACGTCAGCCAATAATACTCTAACCGACCCCTCTCTAGGGCGACAACGAGACAATAGCGCCATCTACACGAAGAGGACATAAGGGCCGCGTCGCCCGGCGATGCCCCAGTTGAAGTGTAGACACTGAAGAAATTGCTTACGTTTCGTGTCGCCTTTTCCTTGCGACATCTAATTATACATTTCTCAATGTTAAGTAGTCTCAGTCATCTTACTGTAATAAAATCTCATTAATACGATTTTTATGAGTTATTGTCTGGCAATCCGAGAAAGGATCATTGACTGGAAATGGTTGTGTTCGGCTGCCTGGAAACATCTGCAGCCTTTCATAGACTTCATATTTCCAAACAACTATGGAATTTTTATGGATGAGAATGCGCCAAATCACCGGGCCACAGTTGTTGGCCTTTGGTTAAAAGAACATTCTGGACAATTCGAGCCAAAAATTTGGTCTGCCAGATCGCCCGACGTGAATCTCATGGAACGACTATGAGACGTAATCCAGAGGTCAGTGCGTGCACAAAATCTTGCATCGTCAAGTTTTGCTATAGTGGAAGCTATAAAGGCAGCATGGCCCAATATTTCTTACTTTTTTTCTTACTTACTGAGTTCATCCCGCTTGGAGTTTCGGCACTACGCCCGGAAAAGGAGGTCCATGACTTCTGCCACGTTCGTGTATTGCTTCGATTACCCTGGGATTCTACGAGATGTTACGAACTTGCCCCACAGTTTGTTCGTCTGATACTATTTGTTTTGCATTGTTAACGAAGCTTCATTGGTAGTCGTTTGTTGGTACACCCTTGCGCCAAATACTTGACCTCTAATTGAAACAGAACGGCATGTTCCGAAAGTATAACTTACTCGCTTCAATTAACATTGGTGTGAATATGGCTCTAATGTTGCTGTTTCAGCGATCCTGGTTTACTGTTCCACAGTTCCACTAATTTTAAGTTCGGCCACCGTAAGTACAAAGCATTTCAGCGAAATTACCTTGCATGTTTTAATGTTCAGCTCTTGCAGATGCGCCTATGTTCTCATTTTCTGCTCCTGAAGTCACAGTATTAGTTTTCAAACCCCCACCACTTAGCACAACTGAGATCAGGCTTTTCCAATATGTGTGTCGCAGTATTTTAGCGTGGCGTAGTTTTATGAGCATGCTTCGAAATTCAGTTTTATTCAGAGGTATTAACATTAACTTTGCAGTTCTATTAATTTTAATTTATCTCTTGAGCTGTAACATATTTGAGCCACTTCCCAAATCATTCTGCGTTTGAAAGGTTTGGAAATTCTCGGTTAGGCTTGGCAGCTATTCTAGCGATGGTAAAAATTTACAACTGTTGTTACCTTAGCCATTCCACTTGGTGACAACGGGAATAATAGCACCCACGGCACTTTCTCTGTGTTTGGGCATGCACAGCATAAGTAGGTACTGGTCTATAAACTTTATTTCTGTAATAGGGTGGGAACACTTCTTCAAAAGGCACACTAAATAATATTTTCAGATTTGTAATATTGGTAACACAACCGCAAATAATTTCAGCGGACATTGTATTTCTCTTCATCATTTACGGGAACATGTTGGTATCACAACCTACTGCGCCGAATATTTGGAATACGATCACAATGAGATCATTTAAGCTTTTGACGGTAGTTTGATTCGAAATAGGTTCCTTTATATTTTCGCGTGTTCGTTCTCATATCGATTTAAAAAATCTGGGGCATCTCCACACATGAGGTTGGTATGGAATCTTATTGACTGGAGTAGAACTGTCTTTACTGTTGACTCCCTCTCGGACTGAGACTCGATGACCAGAGGTACCTGGAGACGCCCCGGACAGCGTTGGATACCAACCTGACTGTCGCCCGCCGTACAGCCCGCCAACCAAGAGCGATGTTCAGGGATACCGTCTCTTTTACGGCACGACCAATTTCGTTGTGACCTGCGGCACCATTACAGTATGGCGTTACGCCGACGATATTCTACGTCTCAATTTGTTGTCCTTCATGGCAAGCCATCCTGGACTTGTATTTCGTCAAGGTAACGCTCGCCTGCAGATGGTGAGAGTTCTTACTGCTTGTCTTCGTGCTTCCAAAACCCTACCTTGGCCAGCAAGGCCTTCGAATCTCTTCTCAATTGAGAAAGTTTGGAGCATTATGGGCAAGATTCTCCAGGCAGCCTGGGACCTTTGACAATTTGCGTGCCATTTGTCAATGATCTGGCACTATAACCGCCAGGAGGACATACAGCAAATGTGTCAGTCAGTTCCAAACCGAATAATGGCCAGAGGTGGATCAACGCTCCATTGACTTGCACGATTTGTAAAGCTGTTATCTTGAATAAATTATTTAGTTTTCCTGTAATTATAATTATTTGTATCTTTGTGCATGAACATCTCATGTATCGATTTTCCGATCGACGTCCCATTCCGATTATTCTTTTCGTGGTGCTCCTTTTTTTCATCTTGCCATAGAATGTACCTCTGCGTGCCAGTGCTCCAATGTAGGCACGGTTTTCTATATTCATCCTGTGTGTGAAAATCGTAAGAATTAAGGAAACGTTTATCTTGCCCACCAGTATCTAGAAGAGTACTAGCAACTGCTGGAAAACCCCACCGTGACTGACTAGCAAAGCCGCATTGAACAGTCTGTTGTCGCATAGAGACAGCACTCAGCTGTACGTTCTAGCAGTGTTGATAATTTACTGCTTGGCCGCCTCACCAGGTTTACAGCCTTCTGACTGGGAAAGGACACAAAACACAAAGTTGAGAGTTCACTTGTCCCAACAGTTGTTTCTGCTTACCATGTGAATGGAGATGAGAAAATTCAACTACAACAGGCAGTTTTATTATCTTGGTGAATGTGTTTTTCGTTTTTTACGTTGATCAGACAGTGGTACAAAAGTCGAAGTGCGCAGTGTCTGTAGCTGCTTAAAGTAGTGAAATGAAATAGTATGATATAACATTTGACTATTATACAGAAATAAAACAATTTATAAATATGAATACATATTGTGGAAGAGGAGCTTCGCAGTTCTTCAGTGATACAGGGCCTGAGCGTCCTTAAAGTAAATGTGTCTTGTATATTTCTGAATGAATGTTATTGATTGTACGATCTTGCAGTCCTAATGAAATCTATGAAGATTATTTTTGTTACAGCAAAGAAATGATTCAAGCAATAGCATGTAGTTAATACGTTTCTAAGGATGGGAAGGGACAAGAGAGGCGAGACAGATCTTAGAATCAGTGCTCACAACAGACAGAAATTAAGGTAACAAGGAAACTTGCTTTTAAAAAATTTTTAAGTGCTCCATTCGCTCTACCCTAAAGGCACCACAACCTAATAGGTATTTTAAGCCAAACAAGCACTGCTAGTTCTTTAATTACATTAGGGACTGTGAACAGCGATCTCCACATTATGAACATAAGCGGTAACTGCACAGTTCATCAAAGTGATTTATATTAAAATGCACAAAAAGTGTTGTATTACACCGCTAGTATTAATTAGAAGGGAATATTGAGAGTTTTTGTGAAGATACTATTCAATGGAGTAGAAAGTGTTTTCAACAGAAGGTACTTCAATTCAGCCTTGAATTTCACTGAATTTTCGCGAAGCAGTTGTTATATTGTGACAGGCCGTTGAAAACATCTGTAATCAAATGGTTCAAATGGCTCTGAGCACAATGGGACTTAACATCTATGGTCATCAGTCCCCTAGAACTTAGAACTACTTAAACCTAAGTAACCTAAGGACATCACACAACACCCAGTCATCACGAGGCAGAGAAAATCCCTGACCCCGCCGGGAATCGAACCCGGGAGCAATCTGTAATCATGTAAGTGTTTTATTTCTGTTTCAATGTTAATAACTAGAATTCTGTGTAGGATTTGGTTTTGATCCTAGTACTATTTTCATGTTTTGTATTACACCTGCAAATTTTCTGTGGTATTGGAGCAAAGCCTGTATGGCCGCAAAGTACTGTTATCGAAGATGGCTACGATGATGTCATCTAATATGGCGGAGATGACGTCATCCAAGATGGCCGACATGACGTTATCTGATGACGCATGTACTGATATCCAAGATGGCGGATTTTATGGAAAGTTTTAATTTTGGCGAGAAAGTGCCATGCCCCCCCTCCCCCAGAAAAATGACAGGAAGTTCAAATTCCAAGAGGATAATGCACCAGACCCCGGTTATCTCACCCCGGTTATCTCTACTAAGCAAACTAAGATAGCTCACTTTGCCTATCTCCACTAACCTGAGTCACCCAGCGCCACCTCTTCCTACGAACTGGCGCCAAGTTAGAATTTTTTTGGTAATCAAAGGTCACTTCGCGTTACGTCCTGACACGTATTCTATGTTCGAAGTTTTATCCACCAGCTGAGGGGGTTGGGTCCTGCGAGCCTTCTGCGAGGTGTGTATATACACAGACATACAGAAATGTGGAGGTGACTGGATACAATCGAGTACAGTGCTATTTTATGCCTCTCAATCAGTGCATTTGGACTAGGTGTTGGCAGCTGTGCTACATTTACAGGCAATTTTAGAACACAGAACGAGATGTTATATCATGATCGCGTGTATAGACCTGACCTAACTTCGACAGAATTGCGCAAAATGACAGAATATAAACCAAAGTGCTGTGAAATTGAGGAAGTATTTGCATATTTTCTCGTTCGCACTGACCCGTTTGTACATGGGACCCAGTATGTGGCAACAAGAGGAATCCGGGAAAACGTCGACATCGAAACAAAGGGAATGAGGGAGGTATTCAATTTTTTTCCGTCGAGGCAGTATTATACTGTGTCTGTTAATGTACCAGTGATACACGCGACTTGACTACTGTATTTGATACTTTTAAGGAGGGCAGAGAACGATTCATATCTAAACTTATTTGCATCTGCGTTAAATGCTAACAGAGAGTCGATGGGGTGATAGAGCTGTAACGAGGTACGATTTAATGGTTGACTGATTCATTCTATAGGAGGAAAAGTTGCTGCAGGTCAATTTTTTTTGCAGTGTTCTATGCGGACGCATCAGTCGTGTGACATAGCCTGCGCTCTACTTGTATACAGCCACGGGTTCTGTATGCAGTTTAAAGCACTGCCTACTTGCGATCGTTATCAGTAAACCTGTCGGTCATCAGAGGGTTTCCATCTCATGTGCGATGAAACTTAACACAGCCTGACAAATGAGCTGTTTACAGGGTTAGTGATGAACTGAATTGTAATTTTCACATGTCAGACCCTTCTGCTATGCGTTTATTTGTTTCCTTGTAGGATGTATCCCCCGCTACTAACGATCATTTTATGTAGGTGTGATGCAGGCATTGTATAATTTCTGAATGGTGTTTGGAAGTGAACAGTGGACAATATACATCTCCGGAAAGCTAAATTGTGCACTTATCACGCAGAGCAAGTGTTTTACCGTTCGGTAACATAGTTTTTCATAGATAAACTGTAAAAGAGGATGTATGTCATGCACTTGAAATATATTTCTCAGAAAGGAATATTAACAACGCTACATGCCATATGTCTGATAGATCGGAAACGCAGGTGATCTAACATTATAGGCCTTTTTCAGAGCAGAACGTTGTAGCCTTAGGAGTGCATGTGTTTATGTTCTCTCTTACCAATACCTTCCAGGTACAGATCCTAGACTCTAGAACAGTGCTTTAGAGTTGATAGCTTGGTTAATTTACGTAAAAATGCGTCGAACTCCATCTGCCTGGAACTCCACCGCCTATAAAAATAATTCCTTTCTTGTTCTTAACTGTCTACTATTACATCACGGCACTTTGGAATCTGTTACTATACATCGATAAGGAGTGCTTAGCTCCTCGACATGGACGCATCTCGAGATGGGTGAGGACTCAGAAGCTCCATTCATTCACGAGAGGTGGAGTGTAGCAGTCTTCTTCTGGGCGGTTGCAGATTAATTCGCTAACAGTGTTGGATGGTGGGTTGGTCAGTGACAATGTGTGGAGGGTATTTAACTCTCTGATTTTACCGTAAGACAGCTAGAATGCTCTGTGACGCCCATATGCAGAGAGATAGATCGTAAATTAAACACTATGCTCGAGGTGATAGAAATATGTGGAGTGTTGTCTGGTATACTTTGAAGATTTATGTGTTTGAGAATTAGCACTGAATGGATGTACTACACAGTCATCTATCCATGTTCGTACTGATACTCGCATAGTGGAGAAGGGGTGGTTTAGCTATGATACTGAAATTTGGAAACATGCTGTCACATCACTAAGTTACTGTAAAACTGAATACACTATCAACTGTGACGCTTATTATTACAATACATTGATGGTGTCTCTTCCATCCTATCTGTGCACTGGTTACCACGTAATGATAGACTGATATTGCTTGTTTGAGTTGGGAAAAAGTTTTGGTTGATGGACAGGAACTTCTCATGTGGATAGCATTGAAAACACTGATCGCGTACATGAGTGCAATGTGGGGAATCTGTTGAAAGGAAACGCAGAGTCATCGGCTATTCCGTCAGTGTGGAAGACAAGTCTAAATGTAGAGCTCGTGAATCACCTGCAGACTGTAGTTTGAAGACCTACGCCAACGCGGCAAAACTCTTCCAGTTTGCTTATGTTATAACTGTCTTTTATTTAAAATCAACCAATGTGTAGCGTGTTATGCTATCCACCGTAACGACATGATTCACACGATGCTCCATCGTGTTTAGAGCGGAATGAGTATTGAGATTGGAATAGCAAGCTGCTGTCTAGTAGAAAAACAGGAAATACTAATTTAGTTTTGACTCATTTCTTCAGAGATTACGGATTCTGGAATTTTAGTGATATTATTGTCATGATCGACACAAAGGACATTACAGGACTGTTCACACACAGCCTGTGCTTTAACTATAGTTACGTGCAGCACTCAGTTGGTCTGATGGGAGGTCTGCACAAATAATTCTTACAGAACTGCAATGTGAGGGAGCCTATTCTACTGAATCCTAAAGCTCGGAAATACTGAGAGGAAAGATATCTTCTGTAGTGTCACATTGAACGTATGACAACTCCAGTATTGATTACAAAATAGAAACATGTTAAGACAGAGCTTACTCTCTGTTACCTGTAGTACCGCTCCTCTGACATCGCTGTCCTTGTGTCGGTGTGGAAGGGGAGTCGCCAACAGGCACCACATCTATCCCTCCACCGTCAGGTCCCTGGGGAGGGATTGTCATTTCACTTTCACTCATCTGCACACTTTCTGAGTTACTGATCACACAGGTAGGCACTGTGCTGTCAGGCGTGGGTACCCTTGTCGTTGTGGTGAGGAGGTTCCTCTGACAGGTGGCAAAGTGACCCTGGCACTCAGCTGGACCGACACACGTCACGTCACGTTCTGCTGCACTTGCACCCTGCTGTGTCCCACTCACTGATGGCTGTGTTCGCCAGAGTCAAGGCCGCAGTTGAGCTGCCACGGTGCATACGAGGGATATGGTCAGTCGCCTCCATAGGACACTCACACAATCTCTGTATCTGAACACACTTTCCCATACCAATTCACTGAAGGCTTCACAAAAGCGATATTGCATCAAGATATATAGATACAATCAATAGATAAATAAATCTGACTTTAATTCATAGTTTTAAATTGTGAATCAACCATAGAAAATATATTCCCTGTATATTATTCAAAACGAAAGTGCCGGCCATAGTGGCCGTGCGGTTCTAGGCGCTACAGTCTGGAACCGCGGGACCGCTACGGTCGCAGGTTCGAATCCTGCCTCGGGCATGGTTGTGTGTGATGTCCTTAGGTTAGTTAGGTTTAAGTAGTTCTAAGTTCTAGGGGACTGATGACCACAGATGTTAAGTCCCATAGTGCTCAGAGCCATTTGAACCCTTTTTTTTTTTTTTTTTTTTTTTTTTTTTTTGGATTAGTTGCTCATCCTTCTCATACAACCCAGCTCTCCCAGTTATCCTTAGGTTTTCCTCTTCCATCACGTATCATACAGTCTCTATATATAAAAGCCAATGTCCTGACTGACTGACTTATCAGCGCCCAGCCAAAACCGCTAAGGATAGGAACTTGAAATTTGGCGAAGGTGTGGACCTAATACAGTAAGCGTCGTTTAAGAAGGGACTTTTCGAAATTGCATCCTTAAGATGGTGGAACAGGAGAGTAATTGTTTTTTAATTCGCTATTAAGGCAATTTTGATGCTAGATCTTATTGTCAATTCGAGAGTGTTGCGACTTTCATACTGCGCCACATTAAACTGAAGCCAGTCGTTTCGACAGTCGCTGCCATCTTAATTACGTTCGATATTTTCACGTCTTTCAAAATTTCTGTTGTTTTGCGGAGGGTACGCATTACTTGATTGTAATTCGTGTCGATTTTGTATTGTGGTGCCCTGTAGGCGAAATATAATTTTCACAGTATGCTTTTAAAACCTTCCGTATCGTTGTCACAGTAACAGCCGACACTTGTTAGTGAAGTGGGAGCTTCATGGAAAAAAAAAATTGATGGTTTCCAGTGCATTACATGTTTCCCCTGAAACTCATTATTTTTTAAAATACGAATTCAAAAAGTTAAAGGGTTTCTGAAACCAGATGATTCTGAATCCTGACAGCATGATTTCCTGTTTCGTCCGGTCCTGCATCTCTAATAGGTGCTCAAAAATACGTCCCTGGATTCTTTGTAGATACGGTAGGCGGATACTATGCCCTTCATCTTTTTCCGCTGCCGAACCTTCTATGCGCCCAACAAATAAATTCAAATTTATACCCTAGTGGCCAACCTTATACCATAGTGGCCAATCTGGAGGCAATTGGTAGTCAAATTGGGCGATGAAACTTCTGAAATGTTAAGAACTGCCTGAATCCTCATATTCTGAAAGTTATGAAGGTAAAGGAAGTGCTTGTGATCATATTTCTGCACTCAAAATTCCGCATTTTTTTCTCTTCTCTCCAGATATGCACTGTACCGTGCTGCCTGTACAACTAACTTCCCGTTCAATCGAAGTTTCTGTACGACGCAAAGGTAATGTAAATGTCGTGTGACTAGGGCCTCCCGTCGGGTAGATCACTCGCTGGGTGCAAGTCTTTTGATTTGACGCCACTTCGGCGACTTGCGTGTCGATGAGTATGAAATGATGATGATTAGGACAACTCAACATCCAGTCCCTAAGCGGAGAAAATTTCCGGCCCAGCCGGGAATCGAACCGGGGCCCTTAGGATTGCCATTCTGTCGCACTGTCCACAACTTTTTTTTAATATCATTTTGTTCGTTGAATCTGCTCAGGGCGGACGTCGTAAGACATCCGTTTAAGTTCGTTGATGATCGATTAACTCAGTTTTTTTATTACACAGGACACGTAGCCCTCTGACCGAACACGTAAATGATAACCATTACACCACGGCAGTACGATGACCACTCAGCTACCGGGGGCGGACGACACAGAGGTGCAACAACTGTGTTTCACTTCTGCTTCAGTGTTCAGCTAACGTGCTCTGCATGTCGGGAGCAAGCAGTTCGCCCAATTGCCCGGTCCTGCTGGCAAACACTTTAGCAGCAGGCAGAGCGTCGACCCTCGATACAGGTGATGCAACTTATATCTTGTTCACTGAAGCCTCTGGCCCGCGTCTACTTTTACTGCACACTGATGTCTTCCTGAACATCAGCTATCTGTTTTGAATCCGCTCTGTCCTGTTCAAAAGTTACTATCCTTTGCGAATTCTTCGCTATTTTGTGTTCGGTTTCTCTAACAATCTGTCGGCCCTGTTCTTCTAGCATGTCCAGTATCTTTTGGCCTTTGCCACTGAGCTTTGAACGACTTTGACATGTTTTATGCCTGTATAGAATATAACCTTGCCCCACGAGCGTCTTCCTTCGCTCCAATGGAGATATTTTTCCATTCCGCTGCTACGCCTTTCACTTCGTTCAAATCATCAGTCACCTTATTTATCATCTCTTGAATTGCCATTGTAAATTTTTCCATTTCTTTCCTATCCATCTCCTTTACCAATGCGTTTCCCATTCTTTTCTCGAGCCTCATCTAAGACGCTAAACATACTTAAAATTATCTGTTTGGGACTAACATTCCGTGTTGCGTTTAGGTGACAACCGTCGTTAATTACGCTCACTACGAACACGAGGTGGTGAGACTGATACATCTCCTACACCACGTGAAAATATTTTGTATGTACAACCGCGGTAACTTGCCTATGAAAAATGACATCATCGTGAAAACTATTATCTACAGAACCGGCCTGCGCATTTCTGCGTGGAACTGTTTCACTGGGGCTATTTCCACAACTTCTGCGTCACTCCGGACAGAGATTAATCTCGTCCTGCAATGTATCAAGTCTGCTTTCCATCTGTGGTTCCATCTTTTCCACGGGATTCTGCACGCGCCTATCACGCTTATCTTATGCTCTGCTCCTAGTTAACATAAAGAAAGGATACACACCAAGAACGTGAGAAAATCATAACCACTGAAGTCTACAATGAATGCACACGTACACAAAATAATATCAGTCGAACCTTCCAAAATACACACACCGCTTTAGTCAATGCAGTTGTGGCAATCACAGAGTCGTGCAGAAACTAAACACCACAGACTGGTAAAATAAGCTGAAATAAATCACAGCGTTAGTATATTTGCGGCAGCGGTACACACTAATTATTCTAACGTTTGCTACATCAATGCCTCATTTAATTGAAATCAGAGCCTGTATATAATAAGGAAGGCTGGAAAAATGATTCATGACAATTCTCACATTACGGACACTGACTTGTGAACCGAAAATGAATACACTGTGAACTGTTTCACTGTGGAACAGACAATACCATTTCACAGTTCAAATAAGTGTACATAATATAGTAGTTTTGGACAGAATGCTTTGTGACTGCATCACAAACGACCCGACGGTTCTTCATCGTTGTTAAGGGTTGCCAAAAATTAAATAGGTCGGTCGTTTTGTCAAATATTAGGTTACAGCAACAGCAAAATTAAACAAAGCTGTGAAACAAAACGAACCAGTTAGCTGGCTCAAGCCCAAAAACTTCCATTATTTCTGCAAAGCAAGGTGCGATCTTGCCAACAGCTTCTCTGGTGGAAAGCGCAGTACAGTGTCGCAAATGACCACGGTCGCAAGGTAAAAAGAAAAAAAAAAGATCCAAAATAACTGCGTAGGGAATATTTTAGATCTAATACGCCAACATAGTATGTAACGAATTTGCGTTTCTTTATCATAAATGGTAAAAATCGCAACAAAATACTGATTAAAAATGAGTAATAAACTAGATTGTCAAGAATGTGTACTGAATTGGTAAGTCAGGGCAAAAGGACAAAAAAGTACCTAATCTTACTCACCAAAAATTACAAACGGATAAAGCGAAAAATAAATCTGACTGGTATGACACAAGGTTAAACACCATGTGACAATCGAGACATTGCAGTAAAACGACCAATATGATGAAACGGAATCCCTGATAAGAAAATGGTTCAAATGGCTCTGAGCATTATGGGACTTACCATCTATGGTCATCAGTCCCCTAGAACTTAGAACTACTTAAACCTCACTAACCTAAAGACAGCACAAAACACCCAGTTATCACGAAGCAGAGAAAATCCCTGACCGCGCCGAGAATCGAACCCGGGAACCCGGGCGCGGGAAGCGAGAACGCCACCGCACGACCACGAGCTGCAGACCCTACAGAAAACCTGCAACCAGTTAGTACTCTAGAGCCCCTAAGCGCAAAAACACCAAGTTATCTCACCAAAAACTGTAATCTGGAGCTGGCAGGCAACAGAACCACAGCAGCGTCGAGTCACTGCGTGAGCGCCGGGAGATGAACCCGCACCGGCAGGCTCGGCTACCACCCAGTAAAGAGACATTCGGCGGTTCCTACAAGTCGAACCCCTCACTACAGCTCTCACTGCCTGAATTAAACTCCTCGGCACGGCGGTCGCACCACGAATGTCCTGTTGCCGCAATACTTCTGTGTTCGCATCACAACCAAAAAACTGTCCAATGATCAAAGAGCGCGCTACGGCGACACCAATGGCAAAATTTCTCCTTAAGACGCAAACTCCAACCAACATGTCTCTAATACACCGGAGCGAATAGCATCTCTGTCCGCTGCAACTGAGGAAAACTTGCTGAGTGACGCTGACGTTACAAGATGTCCGTCCACTCGAAAATTACACTCCACCAAAACTTGCCCGAAACATTACCCGATAAAAATGAAGTAAAAAGGTGGGTACTAGGCGTCTACACACGGCGCGTCAGAGTCATGGGACGGTAAACATAGAAAGCTTCTAGCAACGTAGTCGCCATAGATACAACCACAGTTGTTTAGCTGGTGAGTTCCAGGTAACGGCTCGCGACCAGAGAATCCGTTAGAAATCAGCCAGCCTCTATGGAGTCCGCTAGGCACCAGCCCTGACGAGTCCGTACCTCGGCTATTGTCCACAGTCGTCCAAGAGTTAAGAGTTCTTCGAAAGCCGTTTGCGCCTCCTCTCCCTCCGGGTTTCACAACGTGAACGCAGCCTCCAAACACCCACAATGTGATACCCCGATCGCCGCCTCCCACGGTGGCTGGAAGCCACTTCTAGACTCAGAATGAAGCCTCCAATGGCAGGTCCATGGAATGTTTCCAAATAATGCTAACCTTGTGAGACCACTGTTGATTCAAATCACAGTAATAACCGATTGTCAATGACTGTTACCTAGGTACAAAACACTAAATGAGACAAAAATAAAATCAAATTCTCAATAAAGTTAATCAGAGTGAAAGGAAGACTGTTAATTAATACAGAACCGTTTCAGACATGTGAAATAATAGTCACTGGAAAAAACATTAACGTAAGGCATCAAATATATTTATATGCAAAACCTGAAATAATGTAATTGTTTTATGGTAAAACAAGTATCTTACAATTTCGTGCACCCCTAAAAATCCTGCGTTCGTGGCACTAGCCCCATCGGTCCAACCACGGTATAACAATGACACATGAAACCTTATGTACTGACGTTCATCCCTAGCTAGCAAAATGACGTACACGTTTGTGCCACCACATAACAGGTAACAGCAGTCCCACTATATCAAGAGCCGACTGTTTACGTGTGGGCAATACCCGCTGCTTGGCACGCAGTGGCGTCGTGTGAAGGCATCTCCTGGAAGCCATGCTCTGCCAGCGGTGGCCCTGTTGCATTTCTGCGCCACTGCCGGCAGTTGCCCGCCACTGAGCGCCACACAACTGCAATGACGCTGGACGCCTGAATGCGCCCATTTAAACTAATGCTTTACCAGAGGAAGCGCCACTCAGGAGCGCTCCTCACGTGTCAGTTGTTCCGTGTGAGGTGGCCGTAGTCAACAGCTCACCGTGGAACAGTGATGTGATTCTACAATATGCGTGCAGTCTTCGTCAGTTCTTTATTTAAAAAGAAGTATTAGTACCAAAACACAATGTCGGAGCAGCAAATTTTAGTTCCTTCTTTTCTAGGACAAGACTTCATATTGCAGAAGGAGTAGATGAGTGTGAATCTATTAAAAGAAATGTTAGTGATTGTTATGGTTACTTGCTTATTGAATCGTCATTTAACATCCGTCAGTATTCAATCGAAAAATGTACAATTTCCCATCCATCCTTATGTCGTCATCAAAACGAAGTGTTAAATGTGAGATTAAGAACCAGCAAAAATGGAAGTGTAGATGTAATTGGTCGTATTATGGCCGTGATCGTGGTAGAGCTTTTTGCAAATTATGTGGAATGCATTTAATAAATGATACCGTAGCTCCACAAAAAACAGAGGAAGTGTTCATTTCTGTATCTTTAACTGAATTCAGAAAAGCTACTGGAAGCAGAGGAAAACTTGAAAAGCACGATAAGTCAGAAAAGCATACAAGTGCTATTACACTTGAAAAACGTAAATTAAAGGAATTAAATGAGCCAATTCATACATAAATAATTAAAGAAAATGAAAATGGAGAAAGTGTTACATCGCCAACCAGTGTCCCTTTTAGTTCGAAGTTTTAAAACTTGTATGTATAACAGCTTACGAGGCGGTGCAATATTTAAAATTGCTCCGGACGTTCAGATCCCACCGGACACCACTGCCGGATGTTGGAGGCAAATGTTCTTCGGGGATGAGGAAGATTGGTGAGCAGCACTCTCATTTCTTCTAGTTTATGAATGGTCTCTGGACGTGTTATGTAACACACATGTACTCAAAGTGATTTCACGTCTGTATCTGCCTCCACCCCGAACAAAACTACGTAACACACAGAACGTTTTTACAATATCTTCAGCAAATTGTGGAGATACGTTTGAAGGCCCATCAAAAATTGTGCACTCTTTAGCAGGAATGCCTAAATTACATTCAGTATATCTTCTAGTTCTGCAGAGACTGTATTCAAAAACTCTTCGAAAAGAAATTGTCTCCATATTAACCCAGAGAGAAAGATGATGTACCGAAATCGTAATCGCCAACTGTTACAAGAGGAAAGAAATAATAGCCTGCTTTGAGATAAGTTGTCAATCAACTTCTTAAGGAGCATTCATTTCTTTGACACTGATCAATCTAACATTCTTCCTAAGTATGGAAGAAATCCCCCACACAACAACATGGAACCCTCAATTCGAAAGACGGTACCAGAAGGCGACATTAATCTTGAAAAGTGGGTTAAATTCTAAAGTGATGCTTTCACATAGGTAAACACATGTACAAAGACGTTGCATTGTTGAGATACTAGACAAACATCATGAAACAATTTTCCATGATACATATTTTTTTTGTAATGCCAGACGAATGTAAAAGTGTTGCTAACCAAAAGAGCGATCTTTCCTAGTTCTTTATGTTACTCCGCCTTTATCTTCTGATGTGAAGGAAGGGTTTTATGTTTGGTCGAACTGAAGAATACTGTAGCTGAATCTCTAATTACAGCAACTGGTAGTGAACTAAAGAAACAAAAACTTTCTTACGGCAAATTAGTAACATGCTGTTTTGATGGTGCTGCTAACTTTAGTGATTCCCCTACGGAGTCCCGCTCTCGGTTATCAGAGAAGAGGGAGCAAGAGTTGCCGTACCTTCACTGCAGAACACATGTTTTGCGAATTGTTGCCATGAACTGTACAAATGAACACCATATATTAAAACGCATATTACGTATTGTTAAAAATTTTATAAACTTTCTCATGCTCTTCCTAAACGAGAAAATTCATTGGATGAAATTCAGTGTGCTGTAGAACACACTGTATTAAAAATACGCGAAGCTGTTGAGGTCGACTGGTCGAGTACCTATCGCTCAGTTCACGCTATCCATTCTGCACGACAGTGCATGGTACCAGTATCTACCAGAAAGCCGCGCACAACAATGCGATTTTTCAGGGGGTCATATCTCGGGCGCTGTTCGTCACAGGTATGGAAGGTCAAGAATTTTGGATAACTCTTGACCTAGCGACCATTTGTGTACCTATAGGAAGAACTAGCGTTATACAGTTATACTGCAGAACAGGATCAAAATTTAAACGTTACACACTTCCTCCAGCCGAGGCAAATTGAGCAAATCGGTTGGATCTTTTGCACTGAGTATAATCTAATGTGGGCTTTAGACGCCTTATAAAAGAACCATTTATTAATGGAAGGTTACTGAGTAAACAGCAACACCAGTTTTTAGGCGTGTTTTGCACTTTGGGTCGCAAATACCTAAGTAACTGCTGGCCGTTGTGGCCGAGCGGTTCTAGGCCCTTCAGTCCGGAACCGCGCTGCTGCTACGTTCGCAGGTTTCAATCCTGTCACGGACATGGATGTGTGTGATGTCCTTAGGTTAGTTAGGTTTAAGTAGTTCTAATTCTAGGGGACTGATGACCTCAGATGTTAAGTACCATTCTGGTTAGAGCCATTTGAACCTAAGTAACTAACCACAGCAAAAGGCCAAAATTTTAATTTCATATTCTTTTGAAATGTGTCTTGGAATGCCATTTTCTCATTTTTGAAAAGCTTTATCCGTTATCAAGATACATCATAATAGCCATAATTTTTGGACATCTGAATTCCCAATTGTGTGGATGACCACTTCTGTAATTTCTATTCATGACAAACAGTGGAATTTTTGCCATATAGTCTTTAAATGATGCTCTCGGAGAACTTTGATACTTTTTTCGATTCCATTACCTGGTAGTGAAAAGGTTCAAAATTACCGTATTTACATGTATAAAATACACACGTAATATTCCGTCTGGGGTGTAACTGTAGTATTAACTGACGTAGTGAACACGTGGCAAGGGTTCTCGGGTCACCCACCGCAAGGATGCTGAAGTCACTAAACTACGTTTCTAGTCAGTATTTTTTCACTAAGAGAGCTTTATGAGGCGCCGTCTCTGTCCGCTGCAACTGCAGGAAAGCGTGCTGAGTGGCCCTGACGTTACGAGGCGTCCGTCCACTCGAAAATAAGAATTATTTTGTAATACTAAATTCTATATACTTGCAAATCAAAAACGGTAATTTTGGTGTACTTCAGGTGTTGAGTACAATGTTATGCATTTTTATATAACGTTGTGTAATGTGAACTTGCGTTGGGTGGGAGTCCTGTGCTCACATTAAACTACAGGAAGCGTCTATTCTGTAGTGTGGCCACGTTACACCGTACATTTGTAGCATCGCTTCAAAACGTTTTGATTTTCTTCTTGAAGTGGCGGTTTCAATTTTTTTTTTATTTTAACGCAGGTCTCAGATTTTTGTGTTTGCACGAAACGAACGGCGATTCCCATCTGGATGAAAAGAACGCTCACTCTGCATTCTGTGTTAATCTTCTATTAAATGTACTTATTTGTTGTTTATAAGCGTTAGCGTAAATAAATGTATAGAAATAAATTAACAAAATTTCACTTACCTATAGAATTATTTTCATAAAAGCAGCACATCCTGCGTTTGCAAGGAAAACAAGGAAATCAGCGGAAAAATGCTCCAGTCAAAGCATGAAAACGGCGAATATGTTTCTCTGTAAAAGATTGTAGCAGAAGAGTGGGAGACCAGTTGTACTGCCGTCACCAAAATTTTTGGCAAGTGAAGATATTCACGCTGTTTTGTGGCGAAAAATAGTTGCAAATAAACTGAGACGGTGGCGGAGAGAGAAGGCAGCGTCAGGGGAGTGAAGGAGAGACAGTGATGGTTAGTGAGAGGCAGTGCAGTAAAAGAGAATATCCACATATTAAGGTTTCCCTGTCTAGGGCCTGAAACCCTGAAAAAACCCCACCAGGAACATGTGTGGAGAGGAGACGCTGGTGGCTGAAGAGAAAAAGGCAGGTGGTTATGAGCGAGAAAGAAAGAGACAGAGACAGTGAGAGGGATAAAGAATGGGACAAAGACAATGACAACGAAGGAGAGAGACAGTGAAAGTGACAGAGAAGGAGACAATGGCATGAAAGAGCGAGAGAAAGTGTTGAAGACACTGATAGTCGGAGGGACAGACAGGACTAAGTGGCAGTGGGAGAAAAAAATGAGACAGTAGGAGAAAGAGATATATAGACTGTGGCAAAGACAGGGACATGCTGATCATGATGGCGTAACTACAAAGAGGGACTGGATAAAAGAAGTTAGAATGTTGTGCGTTAAAAGAGCGTTAATATGTTCGCATGTCAAAACTTTAAGGACTGAGGCAGTCTTTTAAAGAGGAAAATATTCGCCTGTTTCGTGCTTTTTTCCGCTGGTATTCCTGCGCTCCAAGTCAATTATGATCCCATGTAAACATGCACACAAGGACGGTGCGGATTTAGCAAGTCTGGCAGGAGCAGTCTTCTTAGAAATAATAACTTACAATTTGATTGTACATTTAGTGATTTTGGATGCTGCCCTCTCAAACTTGAGTATAGTTTGGGAAAAACAATCTCTCAGAACTCCACAAATAGCTGTAAATATGTCAAAAAAATGGTTCAAATGGCTCTGAGCACTATGGGACTCAACATCTAAGTCCCCTAGAACTTAGAACTACTTAAACCTAACTAACCTAAGGACATCACACACACCCATGCCCGAGGCAGGATTCGAACCTGCGACCGTAGCAGTCCCGCGGTTCCGGACTGCAGCGCCAGAACCGCACGGCCACCGCGGCCGGCTCTAAATATTTCTAGAACTGTTGTGGTCTTCAGTCCTGAGACTGGTTTGATGCAGCTCTCCATGCTACTCCATCCTGTGCAGCTTCTTCATCTCCCAGTACTTACTGCAACCTACATCCTTCTGAATCTGCTTAGTGTATTCATCTCTTGGTCTCCCTCTACGATTTTTAACCTTCACGCTGCCCTCCAATACTAAATTGGTGATCCCTTGAAGCCTCAGAACATGTCCTACCAACCGGTACCTTCTTCTTGTCAAGTTGTGACACAAACTTCTCTTTTCCCCAATTCTATTCAATACTTCCTCATTAGTTATGTGATCTACCCATCTAACCTTCAGCATTCTTCTGTAGCACCACATTTCGAAAGCTTCTATTCTCTTCTTGTCCAAACTATTTGTGGTCCATGTTTTACTTCCATACATGGCTACACTCCATACAAATACTTTTAGAAACGACTTCATGACACTTAAATCTACACTCGATATTAACAAATTTCTCTTCTAGAGAAACGCTTTCCTTGCCATTGCCAGTCTACATTTTATATCCTCTCTACTTCGACCATCATCAGTTATTTTCCTCCCCAAATAGCAAAACTCCTTTACTACTTTAAGTGTCTCATTTCCTAATCTAATTCCCTCAGCATCACCCGACTTAGTTCGACTACATTCCATTATCCTCGTTTTGCTTTTGTTGATGTTCATCTTATATCCTCCTTTCAAGACATGTCCATTCCGTTCAACTGCTCTTCCAAGTTCTTTGCTGTCTCTGACAGAATTACAGTGTCATCGGCGAACCTCAAAGTTTTTATTTCTTCTCCATGGATTTTAATACCTACTCCAAATTTTTCATTTGTTTCCTTTACTGCTTGCTCAATATGCAGATTGAATAACATCGGGGAGAGGCTACAACACTGTCTCACTTCCTTCCCAACCGCTGGTTCCCTATCATGCCCCTCGACTCTTACAACTGCGATCTGGTTTCTGTAGAAATTGTAAATAGCCTTCCACTCCCTGTGTTTTAGCAGTGCGACCTACAGAATTTGAAAGAGAGTATTCCAGTCAACATTGTCAAAAGCTTTCTCTAAGTCTACAAATGCTAGTAACATAGGTTTCGCCATTTCTTAATCTATTTTCTAAGATAAGTCGTAGAGTCAGTATTGCCTCACGTGTTCCAACATTTCTACGGAATCCAAACTGATGTTCCCCGCTGTCGGCTTCTACCAGTTTTTCCATTCGTCTGCAAAGAATTCGCTTTAGTATTTTGGAGCTGTGACTTATTAAACTGATAGTTCGGTAATTTTCACATCTGTCAACACCTGAACTATGGAACATTATTCAGTTTGTGAAGTGGCTCAGTGAAACGGCTGTAGAGGTGATAGAGCTTAATACACAGTCTGAAAGTTTTTCAACGCATCCTGAATTTAGAGATAACGACTGCAAGGAACAGTGCTCGATATGCAGCGTTCCTTTAAGTATCTTGCTCGTTATAAATCAGAAGATCGGTCTTCTGATGTTCTTCTGTGTAAAGAAAGTGTCACTCATATTTATAAAAAAAAAGTTATCTTTGCATTTACTGTTGAAATACGCGTACCATTCAGGAATCAAAGTAATCTACTTAAAAACTACAAATCAGATAACTATCAATGTTTTGAGATACAATATGTTTTGTGTAGGCCTAATTCTTGTCATATTTACTTCTTGGGGCGAAACATTTCAAAACTAATGAATCAGCTGGATGAAAAATGACAGTTTTGAATCTTGCTCCCTCTTACAAAAATTTCCGCGGACCCCAAGTTCACAGAAAAACTGACATACGTTGCTTCCGCTGTAGCTCAGTTCCTGGGTAAACTCTTTCATGGTGGAATGAAGGAGAGTAAGAGAGCCCCTTAAACTTCCTAGATGGACGAGCACGTACCATAGGCACTCATGATAACCAATTAACGTATCTGATCAAGAAAAATAGTCTGCCGTTCCGAATCATGTCGCAACGATGTTGCTGTGTCGCTTTGGCAAAGCGGGTAATGTTTAGCAAATCAGTGAACTCCAGGCAATCATCAAATGTTCAAATGTGTGTAAATTCCTATGGGACCAAACTGCTGATGTCATTGGTCCCTGGACTTACACACCACTAAAACTAACTTATGCTAAGAACAACACACACACCCATGCCCAAGGGAGGACTCGAACCTCCAGCGGGAGGGGCCGCGTAATCCGAGACATGCAGCCTCTAACCGCGCAGCCGCTCCGCGAGGCCCAGGAATCATCGATGTACTTCGCACGTAGGATTTTTAGTTCTACATCAGTTCTAATTTGGTCAGACTTAAACTCCCCTTAGCTAATACAACCTGTATGTCTCGAGCCACGTACTTCCATGTTGATCGGACATGCGGCGCTCTAGAGAGAACAGAGAGAGAAAACGGCGAGGTTTGAAAGTAACTTGCAAACGAGAAAACTGTATGCACGTTTAATGACGTATGATGCTACAACTAAACAGCGGGAAGAGAGAAAACAACTGGTTCAGAGATAGTGAGAAATTTTGTGCCGCGGTTCCCGCCAAACTCACCCGCTGGAAAGCTTGCGGCGTCCCGTGGAACAGGTCTGAAGAGCTTGTCGCCGCGCCTGCCTTGTGCCGCGGTAGCCTTGCTGAGACTGCTGCCGGGCAACGGTCCCATTGTCGCAGTCTTTTGTCTCCGACCGAGAGCGCCTAGTTACTATATGTAATAATAAAACGTGGTTGATAATCTCTTGAAACAAGGAAAGAACTGAAGCTCTCGAAATATTGTGCTCCGGAATTATGCTGTAGATTTGGTGGGCAAATCGAGTAGCTAATGAGTACGTACAGAATCGAATACGAGAAAAAAAAGTAGTACAAATCAACTAAAAGAATGGATCCGCTGATACGACAGATCCAAAGGCATCAAGAAATAGTCTGTTAATGGTCAGAAGTGACAGAGTTAAAAATTGCAGAGGGAGGCCAACGGATGCATACAGCAAGCAGCTTCAAATGGATGTAAGTTGCAGCAGTAATTCAGCGATGAAACTGCTCGAGCAGCATAGAGTAGCGTCGAAAACTGCAGGAAACCACTCTTCGGACTAGACACCACAACAGCCGCAAAAACAAAAAGTCCGACCATGTCACTACTTTGAAAATGAGCAAATGGGATTGCTAATGTCATATGCGCCTGCATTTGAAGATCACGTAAAGTACACTGCTTACCATAAAAATTGCAACAGCAGGAAAAATAGCAAATAAAAAAAATTATTTATTATGCATGTGAGTATAGTAGGAAGCGTATGTGGTCAAATTTGTAAGTGATTTGCAAAATTTAGCGCACAAAGCCATCACCTCCTACAGCAACAACAGCCGCAACCGCACCCGGTATCGAGACGGACTAAGCTTGGTTGACACACACTGTTACTTCATTCAGTGCTGATTGATGTCTTTGTCAGAGATCATCAATCGTAAAATTAACCACTAGCAGTTTTGAAGTGAAAACAGTGATACGGCTTAGGATTATGCATGCACGATTGTACAGTATATTTAGAGCAATGGAGATAATAAATCACTGAATAAAGTTATTATTTTCTCGATCTTTGAAGAGCGAAGTCTTCTTAATTTTACATCACGAGATGATCCGTCCCCGGTAACTGAGTGGACAGCGCGACAGAAGGTCAATTCCCAGGACCCGGGTTCGATTCCCGGCTGGTCAGGAAATTTTCTCCGCTCATGGACTGGATGTTGTGCTGTCCTAATCATCATCATTTCATCCTCACCGGCGCGCAAGTAGCCGAAGTGGCGTCAAATCGAAAGACTTGCACCCGGCGAACATTCTACCCTGTACCGCCGTGTAGCCAACCGCCGGCACGACTAGCAAAAACGTCATAGCAGAGTGGGCTGTGAGACGACGTCAGCCAATAGTACGCTAGCCGACCCCTCTCTAGGACGACAACGAGACAAGTAGCGCCATCTACACGCAGAGGACATAAGCGGCGCGCCGCCCGGCAGTGACCCAGTTGAAGTGTAGCAGATCTACGAGCTCTGCAGCTCTGGTTTAGGACTGTACTACTGGACTTGTATTGGAAATGTTTATACTGAAGAGACTGCTTATGTTTCATGTCGCCTTTTGCTTGCTACTTCTCATTGTACATTTCTCAAAGTTAAGTATTGTCAGTTATCTTACTGTAATAAATCTCATTAATACGATTTCCGTTCTTTGTTGTCTAGCTATCCGAGAAAGCAGGTTTCCTAAGCACTCTGTATTGGACGAGTAGACAGGACACAACAAGTCTGATGCAATATTCTTATATACATGTACACTGATCCGACAAAAGTCGTGGAATAACGACACGCACATATACAGATGGCGGTAGTATCGCGTATACAAGGTATAAACGGATAGTGCACGGGCGGAGCTGTAGTTTGTGCTCGAGCGGTTTCCAACGTCATTATGTCCGCACGACGGGAATTAACAGACTTCGAAAGCGGAATGGCAATTGGTGCTAAACACAAGGGACATTTCATTTCGTAAATCGTTAAGGAATTCAATATCCCTAGGTCCACAGTATCAGTAGTGTGCTGAGAATATCACATTTCAGGCGTTATCTCGCACCACGGACTACGCAGTGGCCGACCGCCATCACTTACCGACCGAGAGCAGCGGAGATTGCGTAGAGTTGTCAGTGCTAATAGACAAGCAACATTGTATAAAATAGCCGCAGAAATCGATGTGGGACGTATGACGAAAATATCCCTTAGGACAGCGCTCGAAATTTGGTGTTAATGGGCCAATGCAGCAGACGACGAATGCGGGTGTCTTTGTTAACAGCAGGACGTCGTCTGCAGCGCCTCTCCTGGGCTCGCGACTATATCGGTTGGAATCTAGGCGACGTGAAAACCGTGATCTGGTTGGCTGAGTCCCAATTTCAGAGGGTAAGAGCTGATGGAATCGTTCGGGTGTGTTGCAGCAGACCCATGTTGTCAACAAGGCACTCTGCAAACTGGTGGTGGCTCCATAATGGTGTGGTTTGTGTTTACGTGTAACGGAGTGGCTCCTCTGGACCAGTTGAGCCGATCATTGACTGGAAATGGTTATGTTCGGCTACCTGGATCCATTTGCAGCGTTTCATAGACTTCATACTTCCAAACAACTATGGAATTTTTATGGATGACAATGCGACAAATCACCGGACCACAGTTGTTGGCCTTTGGTTAAAAGAACTTTCTGGAGAATTCGGGCGAAAGATTTGGTCTCCGAGGTCGCCCGACATGAATCTCGTGGAACAACTTTGGGACGTAATCGAGAGGTCAGGGGGTGCACAAAATCCTACATCGGCAACAGTTTCGCGATTTTTGGGCCTATAAAGGCGACATGGCTCAATATTTCTTGCTTGTCTCTTACTTACTGAGTACATTCCACTTGGAGTTTCGGCAGTACGCCCGGAAAACGATTTCCGTGACTTCTGCCACGTTCGTGTATTGCTTCGATTACCTGGGATTCTACGCGATGTTGCGGACTTGTCCCGCAGTTTTTTCAAATGGTTCAAATGGCTCTGAGCACAATGGGACTTAGCCGGCCGCGGTGGTCTAGCGGTTCTAGGCGCTCAGTCCGGAACCGCGCGACTGCTACGGTCGCAGGTTCGAATCCTTCCTCGGGCATGGATGTGTGTGATGTCCTTAGGTTAGTTAGGTTTAACTAGTTCTAAGTTCTAGGGGACTAATGACCTCAGAAGTTGAGTCCCATAGTGCTCAGAGCCATTTGAACCACTATGGGACTTAACATGTGAGGTCATCAGTCCCCTAGAACTTCGAACTACTTGAACCTAACTAACCGAAGGACATCACAAACATCCATGCCCGAGGTAGGATTCAAACCTTCGACCGTAGCAGCAGCGCGGTTCTGGACTGAAGTTTGTCTGATTAATATTATTTGTTTTGCATTGTTAACAAAACTTCATTGGTAGTCGTTTGTTGGAACAGCCTTGCTCCAAATAATTGACCACTAATTGAAACAGGGCAGTATGTTCCGAAAGTATGATAAGTTATTCGCTTGAATGAACACTCGCGTGAATATTGCTCTAATATTGCTGTTCCTCCGATCCTGGTTTACTGTTCCACAGTTCCACTAATTTTAAGTTCGACCACCGTAAGCATACCATGGTACAAAACATTTCTGCGAAATTACCATGCATGTTTTAACGTTTATCTCTTTCAGATACGCCAACGTTCTCATTTTCAGCTTCCGAAGTAACAGTATTAGTTTTGTTACCCCCACCACTTAGTACAACGGAGATCAACCTTTTCCAATTTGTGTATCGTAGTATTTTACTGTGTGTGATGTCTTATGAGCATGCTTCGAAATTTAATTTTATCATAAGGTATAACATGAAATTTGTAATACTATTAATTTTAGTTTATCGCGTGAGCTGTAACATATTTGAGCCACTTTCCAATCATTCTGCGTTTGAAACGTTTGTAAATCCTCGGTTGGACTTGGCAGCTATTCTAGCGATGGTAAAAACTTATAACTCTTGCTACCTTAGTCATTCCACTTGGTGACAACGGGAATAATAGCACCCACGGCACTTGCTCTGTCTTTGGGCATGCACACCATAAATCTTTTCAGGTTTATAACATTGATAACCCAATTTTAGCGGACGTTGTATTTCTCTTCATCATTTACGGGAACCTGTTGGTATCACAACTACTGCGCAAAATATTTGGAATACGATTACAATGGGATCATTTAAATTTAATGACGGTGGTTTGATTCGAAAACGGTTCCTTTTCTTTTCGCGTGTTCCTTCTCACACCGATTTTAAAAATCGGGGCATCTCCACGCATGAGTTTGGTCTGGAATCTTATTGACTGGGGTTGAATTATCTTTACTGTTTACTTCCTCTTCGGACTGAGATTCGATGACCAGAGGTTCTGGAGAGGCCCCGAACAGCGATTGGATACCAACCTGATTATCACCCACCATACAGCTAGCCAACCAAGAGTGATGTTCAGAGATGGCATTTCTTTTTACAGCATGACCCATTTCGTTGTCATCTGCGGCACCCTTACGGTATGGCGTTATGCCGACGACATTCAGGGTCTCGATTTGTTGCCCTTCATGGCAAGCCGTCCTGGACTTGTATTTCATCAAGGTAACGCTCGCCTACAGATGGTGAGAGTTCTTACTGCTTGTCTTCGTGTTCGCCAAATCCTACCTCGGCCAGCAAGGTCTTCGAATGTATTCTCAATTGAGGAAGTTTGGAGCATTATGGGCAAGATTCTCCAACCAACTTGGGACTTTTGACAATTCAGCGCACCAGTTGGCAATGATCTGGCACTATAACCCCCAGGAGGACATCCAACAAATCTGTCAGTCAGTTCCAAACCGAATAATGGCCAGAGGTGGATCAACGCTCCATTGACTTGCACGATTTGTAAAGCTGTTTATCTTGAATAAATTATTCAGTTTTCCTGTAATTATAATCATTTGTATCTTTGTGCATGAACATCTCATGTATCGATTTTCCGATCGACGTCCCATTCCGATTATTCTTTTCGTGGTGCTCCTTTTTTTCATCTTGCCTTAGAATCTACCTCTGCGTGCCAGTGCTCCAATGTAGGCACGGTTTTCTATATTCATCCTGTGTGTGAAAATCGTAAGAATTAAGGAAACGTTTATCTTGCCCACCAGTATCTAGAAGAGTACTAGCAACTGCTGGAAAACCCCACCGTGACTGACTAGCAAAGCCGCATTGAACAGTCTGTTGTCGCATAGAGACAGCACTCACCTATACGTTCTAGCAGTGTTGATAATTTACTGCTTGGCCGCCTCACCAGGTTTACAGCCTTCTGATTGGGAAAGGACACAAAACACAAAGTTGAGAGTTCACTTGTCCCAACAGTTGTTTCTGCTTACCATGTGAATGGAGATGAGAAAAGTCAACTATAACAGGCATTTTTAATGTCTTGGCGAATGCGGTTTATTTTTTTTTCTTTTTACGTTGATCAGACAGTGGTTCAAAAATTGAAGTGCACAGCGTCTGTAGCTGCTTAAATTAGTGAAATGAAATCATATGAGGTAACATTTGACTATTATACGGAAGTAAAACAATTGATAAATATGATTACATATTACCGAAGAGGAGCTTCGAAGTTCCTCAGTGATACAGTCCCTGAGACTCCTTAAAATTGCTCTGCCCGTAGCCATGCGTTTTCAGTGAATGAGAGATGTGGAAAACGAACTCACCAGAGCTGCAATACAACACTGTCCATATCGAGGTGGGCCAGGACAGCAAAGGCAACATCTGATTCTGTATAGCCCTGTTAAACATAGCTTCATGGAGATATCGAATACAGGTCACGGAAACCAACCTTGAAAGGTCATAAACGCAACGTCTGCTGCTAGAATTACCTGTTATGTGAGCCAGAAGTTGGCACCCTATACCATAACGCTAGGTACTGGGTCCACCTGAGTATGGCGAATGCAATCTGGCGATGTTTGTTCTCCTCAGAGATTCTACAAGGATTATGCCCACCGTAATGATGTACGCAGAAAGGGGAGGACTCGTCTGAAAAGGCGACGTGGTGCCTCTCCTGTGCACAGTGCGGTCTGTGGCGGACCAGTGTGGCGCTCCTCTCTCAGCTGCTGCAGCAAGCGGAGTCACGACAGCTGTAGCCCCGCTGTCAGATAGTGGCGCGCTGGACATCGTCTCACTGTCCATGTGGATAGCTGTGTTGCTGCAGTTAAGCCCTTTTCCTGACTCAAGCTCCGAGACGTGGCTGTAAGATCCTGCATAACTGGGTGAACCATGCTTGCCCTCTCCTGGCACTAAGTCATGCAGGGCCTCTGAGAGCGTGTATGACGTTGAGTATGGTCCGCCTAAACCCATAGATTTCACATCCGCACTATAATCATGGGATCCCCACAGACACGAGCAACAATACCACAGAACGGTGAACCACAGTCTCGGTATGCTTCCTTCTTGGTGCTGTTGAATTCTCTCACACGCTGGTAGATGTTTCTTCTTCTTATACGTGACATAAAACAGTCTTGTCACAAACTATGAACATTCAAATGCGATTTATGTATGAGCAACCTCGTTCGTAATCTTCCTGTAAGTACATTATGTATGCCTGCTGCGTGTGGTTCTTCTGAAACACTAATATTTGCACATCATTTCAATATGACGTATGTTGAATGTCGTCTTTATGAAGATGGAATTTTTAAGATCAGCATTGTAATAATGAAACTTTCTTTTTGGCAGCGTTTAATGTTTCTATTTATACTGGATCTATCTGAGAGGGTAGCAGTTGAATCCAAACGTTTAATGTAGGGATGCGGTGACTATGTTTGTTGTGTTTTGGGTATAGCTTTTCAACTCTACACTTCTTACCATAATACAATTTATATGGTTAGAGTACTATTTTCTTTAAGTACAGTTAAAATAACTATTATGTCTGTTTGATTTTTCTCTTCT
Organism: Schistocerca americana; assembly: GCF_021461395.2. NCBI lineage: Eukaryota > Metazoa > Arthropoda > Insecta > Orthoptera > Acrididae > Schistocerca > Schistocerca americana. Next base: position 195,600,129 of record NC_060119.1, read on the forward strand.
TTGTGTTTTTTAGATGAGAATAATGGGATTTCACGAATGTAAATACCCGAATTCAACATAAGATTTTAAAAACTTCTATATAAACTTTTCTGCACTTTTTGACACGCGAGGAAATATCAAATTATCGTGAAGCAAATACGTCTTGTGTATTTCTGAATGAATGTTATTGATGAAACGATCTTGCAGTCGTAATGATATCTATGAAGACTATTTTTGTGACAGGGAAGAAATGATTTAAGCAATAGCATGTAGTTAATACGTTTCTAAGGATGCGAAGCGAGAAGAGAGGCGATATAGATCTCAGAATCAGTGCTCACAGCAGACAGACATTAAGGTAACAAGGAAACAAGCCTTTAAAATGTTTTAAATTGTTTCATTCGCTCTACCCTAAAGGCACCACAACCTAATATCTATTTTGAGCCCAACGAGCACTGCTAGTTCTTTAATTACATTAAGGACCATGAACAGCTGTCTCCACAGTATGAACAAAAGCGGTGAATGCACAATTTATCAACGAGCTACATAATAAAATGTAGAAAAATGTTACTAATACGCCGCTAATATTAATTTAATGGAATATTAAGAGTTTTTGTGAAGATACTATTCATTGCAGTAGAAAGAGTTCTCAACAGAAGGTTTTTAATTCAGCCTTGGATTCCACTGAATTATCGCGAAACAGTTGTTATATTGTGGCAGGCTGTTGAAAACATCTGTACCTATGTGTGTGTTTTCATTCTGTGTCAACATTAATCACTTGAATTCTGTGTAGTATTTGTTTTTGATCCTATTACTATTTTCACATTTTGTATTACAACTGCGAACATCAGTGGGCTGGCGGGCTCCTTTGTTTCGAATCGGGTGTTTCATTTTGCCGATACATAATTCATAACAATAAACATCGTCATCGAATATGCGACTACGAGGGTCAAATCCAGTTTCGTTTACACGAAACAACCATTCATTAAATCCATGCGTCACCTCCGCCTTCACAGATGCCCGATGTAGTGAGCAATATATAGCTATGGTTTGTGCATAGAATCGGCACTTCGTTCCTTCGCGCATTTTTCTTCTGAACGGCACTCTGAATGCTCGGCGGCAACTGATCCCCGGACCACAACTCAAATCAGTAAAGGGCACACGCGGCATTTATATAGTTTTCTTCGTGTTCCACACAGCCAGGCTAGTGATAACAGTTCTACCAAACTATCTTCTTCCGTGTGTGAAGCTGAGAACGTGGCCCGTAATGTGGTGCATTTATCACACTTGAAACGACTTGACTCTGGATTTGCTTTATCTAAACAACTGCCAGCTCTTTTCAAAATAAGTTAAGTCTGGACTTTCAGAACCACCTCTTGAACAGGAAAGAGAAAGCATCTTTCATAACTATTTCGGGGTAAGTATTTACGTGCGCCAGCAGATTCCTAGAAACATTCTCTGAAAGTGGGTAGTACAGTATCAGATGAGAGACAGGGTCATTTTCATACAGCATTCTACGTATTACACAATTCCTGAAAGACGAAAATCGAATTCCGGGAACCGTTTTTCGCTGTCGTATTTACATGTTAGACCTGAATATAATTGACTAGCCCGATCAAATATCGATTTTCCAAGCGTCATTTATTTTGCGCGAATGGCGTCTGTGAATCAACTATCGGATTTCGTTCTGCACGAAGAGGTAAGGTTGTCAGAACCTCAGTGAATTTTTATCAGAAAGAGAGCACGATTTCTTATGGATGTCAGTGAACTCGTAAAGAGAAGGGGATTGTTCGACAAGAAAAATATTAAAATCTTGTCCACGATAGTTAAATCGTTCAAATCTGTTTTATTAACACACTTAAATCTGGCACGACGGGGGACAAAGTGGGCAGTGATCACAGATGGAGATTATTCTGTACCAACCTGCTGGAGGCTTGGAATAACAAGAAAACTTCAAAATGAGCGGAAACTCATTGACTTTCCTGCGCACAGGATTAAAGAATGTTTTGCCACGAGACATTGTGTACGAGATCCTTTGCCACTAAAAGAGAATGTGGATATAGCGGTTTGAAAATTAACCAGCTTTGCAGATTATATGACTGTTGCCAGTCAGTTGGATTTTTCTCTTGCAGCACATATATATAATCTACTCCGTGCTTTTGGTAAAGACGTAGTTTTCTTCGATTACATAAAAGAAGTGATGAGCTCTCTGCTCAGTCAGATACTTGCTCTTTGTCCCTCACTCCATATGAAATCACACTCACCAACACTTTTAAAAGCATCTATCAAGCTAACAACCAAAGCGTTTTAAAAACCGTTAATAATGAAACGAAAATTGAAAGCTTAAAAGGAAATTTGGCAGCTAGATCCGCATCTCCAGAAGCAGTATTGGAAGGATTATACGCTAGAATCGGTATTATAAAATCGGTTGTAGAAATTATATTTGGGAGTATGAAGTAATGGACAGTTCAGAAAACAGCCCGAAGAACTACGAGAATTTTTAAATTTCTTCTCAGAACATATACTGCCGTTGTATCAGTGGTGAATTCACCGTTCATCTGATCATGATCTTAATCTACAGAAAAACATTTTTGAGAATGTGATTTTTGAAAGACAAGTGCATTTCGTTGTACATGCGTCTGACGAATCATGATATTAAGGCAATAATATGAAACGTGGAGTTTAGAGGATTCCTTTTGCCTGCGTTGCTTATCGAAGCTATAATGGTCGTTAGCAAAGCATGTGTGGGGAGAACAACATTTACCTTCCTTGCTCGTTGCATACAGTATGTACTTCGTAAGCAGGAAAATTACATACCCGTAACAAGTTCGTGGCTTTATTGATAAGTCTGTAACGTTGCCAATGACCGCAGAGAGTAGATACATTTTTCTGCTGCATGAAAAATACTTCTATATCGGCTACTGTGCTGTGTATCGCCGTTTGCAGTAATTTATCCGCCAGAGTGTCTGAGGAGTCAAGATCTGCAAGTGACCACTCTGTTCACATTCGCCGCTAGTTCTTCAAATCATTGTTATGGGCTTACATTACAGTAACTGATTGCAAGCAGCAGCCACATTAGGAGTAACAAGCTTCTCATTTCAGTGTTGAACAATCAGAACGTTTGACGAAATGGAGAAGAGTATACTAATTCCTGCAAGTTTGACAGCTGATAACGGCCTTCTGTCGATTGTTCGCCACGTCTGTAGATAGTCATAAGGCTCTTTTAATTTATTTTTTTCTAATTGTATTAATTTAGCCGCCAGCTCCTCAGTTATTTAGACAACCACTCTGTTATTTATTTTGTTCACAAATTACCTAGATATTCGTTTCACTGGTTTACAGTGAGTTCTCGAAACAGTTCTCTCCCTTTCGTAACTGTCTAATGTGATTCCAAAGGACATGAACGTACGAAATTCATTATTATAATTTTTTTCTTTATCAAGTGATGTAACAGTATCATGCTCGGGATGTTAATAATTAACGACCGTATTCCCCCGCAGTACGTTTTATGAGGTTAATCGTTGGAGATTCATAACCAATAGAGATTAAGATTAAATGTGTGAACCAATAACCAATTACGAGAGTAAGTGCAGACGATTTCTTGTTGCAGCATCAGTTGGCCACTGCTCACCTATGTACTAGAGGAGGCAATGCGACTCTTGAGGCACGTTATCTTTACATCTTGTAGTTTTAAGTGAGACAGAACTCCATTAGATGCTACTACACTGTTCTTGATTATAATAGCTACAGTAATCATGGCTCAGCTTTCAATTTCCTGTTTTTGTTTTACGAAGGGGCAACCATTGAAAACGGGACCAACATTCCCGTGGGCAGAGCTTGTGTGGTATGCATTTCTGCCTATACGAGTGTGTAGCGCCACCCATTGCCAGTTCATTGCCGCCTATGTTCCCAACCTGGCTTGTTCTGTTCATCTACAGTGATTGTTTTTGCTAGCGCTGTTTTGTTTCTCTTTCGTTTTCATGATGGCAAGCTTAAGTGAACAAGATGCTGCTATGAAATTTAGTTTTCTATTTGGTAAAAGTGCTGCTGAAATGGTTTTAATGTTGTACGCAGCTTATCAAGGTGATGCTATTGGAAAACGACCAGTGTACGAGTGGTTTGCTCGGTTTAAAAATGGCGGCTTGTCGACTGATGACAAACGTCGTCCTGGATGTCCATCATCTGCCCGAATCGACGAAAATGTAGAAAAAAATGAAGAGCTTGTGCTCACAGATCGTCGACAGACAGTTGATCAACTGTCAGAGATTAGTGGGTTATTGTCCAGTTCGGACCAGTCAGGAAAGGCCAAATTTGTGGAAGATGAGAGACTAGTCCCTTCACCACGACAACGCATCTGCACACACAGCCATCTCTGTTAGACAGTCTTTGGCTAAAAGTCGCGTGGTTCTGCTGCCCCACGCACCTTACTCGCCCGACCTGGCTCTGTGCGTCTTTTTATTTCCACCCATGGAAAGTGGTGTGAAAGGACACCTGCCGGCCGGGGTGGCCGGGTGGTTCTAGGTGCTACAGTCTGGAACCGCGCGACCGCTACGGTCGCAGGTTCGAATCCTGCCTCGGGCATGGGTGTGTGTGATGTCCTTAGGTTAGTTAGATTTAAGTAGTTCTAAGTTCTAGGGGACTGATCACCTCAGAAGTTAAGTCCCATAGTGCTCAGAGCCATTTGAACCATTTAAAAGGACACCGATTTGACATAATTGAAGAAGACAGGAGAAAACGAGCAAGAAACTGTCACCAATTTCTAAAGATAACCACAAAAAATGTTTCGAACAGTGTAAGCACATGTATTAGTTGGTACAAATGCATTAGTTGTAATGGGGAGCATTTTGAAGGGGATAAAGTTGTTTTTTAAACAGTCTGAAAATATATACCTTTTAAAAAATAATTCCGTTTTTTTCTTTGGATACTCCTTCATATGTACTGCAGTATGGGTTGGAATGCAGATGCAAAGAGCCTTCGACATTTTGCCCGAGTACAGCAGTCAGATAGAAAATGAAATTATGTGGCCATGGCTGCTATGAAAACTCGATGGTTTGACATCCATCACACTTCAAAGACATGGATGGTCCGTTGCTAGTATTGTGTCTAATAGAGGTTTCACATCCAAAATTACATGCGGTTTTAATTACATTTTGTATACCAAATTTAATCCAAGTATGACAGATAAAATAACATATTCGATGGACGTAGTACAACCATCTTTCATCAAACGTTCATTTCTATTACTGCAATTCACAAACGTTTCTAAGAAGGGTGTGCAGGCTCACAAGAAGCTTCGGTGAAAATTATGTTGTCTATAGTTAATAATTGCTCCCCATCACTTGTGGACAGCACTTCTGACAGTTATCTTGGAAAGCTATAGTTGGATTTTTCAGTAATCTGTAGGAAAAGATGTTTGGGATTGCAACTGAGGATAATAGACAAAAAGCTGTGGTGAGTGTGATACACGGTAGAGCGCTTTTATTGTATAGATTAGCCTACGTGAACATAGCCTCCATTGAAAATCGTTCTATGGTATACAGTTTTTAGTCCTCGGTACAGCTACATGGCAGGTCTTTCCCAGAACATAGCTTTTATGAAGCTCCTGCGTCCTTTTAAGATTGTTATTGGTACGATATGTAGTTTTGTCAGAAAATTTTCCTTAGTTACTGACTGAAAGCACTGGGGTATTGCAAAGGGAGATACAGAAGGTCTATTGTAATATTCTGTATGCAATTACTCCCCCCTACACTCATTTTGCATTAGTTAGTAAAGTTACAATTGCTCCTAAGACTTATATAACACAGCATGGTTACAAGTAAACTTTCGCTACTTGAGATGACCTCCATGCGAAATGAGTGGTCGTAGGACAGTGGAACTTTGAGTAAACATTTCTAAGGAGACTCAGAAGAGAAATTAGGAATAAACCACAGAAAGAAATACATTTCCCATATGAGAAGATAACATGTGTCAACTGGGTACCACGTTCACGTTTCAAGCTACAAACTTTGCACAATATGACAACCATCTGCATTCATGACTGCCTGGACACCATTTCACAATTGTTCGCACCACTTTTCGAAAGAAATCTTCAGCTTTTGTGACACAACTCGCGCATTACTTGAAGATCGTACATTGCGTACAGGATTCGCAGCCGTGGTAACTGTTATTTCTTCAGTTCGTTTCGCAATTGGCCGTCTGGCTCTCCTAGGAATAATTCCCAAATCGTCAGTAAATTCGAACTTCCGAACCATGTTCTTCAGCCACGGCTTAGAAAGAGTACCTCGCTGTATTTATTTAATGTATCGGTACTGGCGAAGAGCAGCAGCACGATTGCTATTTTGGTAAAACAGTTTTACGAGTAAGGCCGTTCGATAAAAGAATTTTACGAGTAAGGCTTTGGTCACTTTGTCTAGGCCCATCTGTAATGCACACTGATACTCCTCTTTCGGCTCTACTTCGATGTACTAGTACCGACGCCTATCGACAAGCCATGACACTAACACTACCAACAGCGCCAATCCTGTAGCACATACTCCAAACATCAAACTATAATGGTGGGTACGTATGTGATAAATAGGTTTCCATCTGCACTGGCTCAAATAGTGAAAGTTTAGTTATAAATAACCTGTAAATCCGTAAGTCCTAGACCTTAGAGTAACTTACCACTCAGACCTGTAGCGTCTTGATCTGGAGTCTCCCCTCCTCCCAGTCATCTCAGTACATTTCACATTTAGACAGTACAGTCCTCACTCCATCTCACTCATTTAGTTCTGGCATACAACCCTGAGCATCTGCTCTATTCCATATCCCATAACTGTTTTCAAGCACTATCCCAGAAGCAATGACGGTGAAGAGTGCAATTCACTCGTTGATGTGATTGGTGACGTGCTGGAGGGCCCAGTGGAAACACGGCTGACTGTATGGAATGCTTTATTCAACATAGGTACATGCTTTGTCATGGCTCAGTGAGTCAGAACAGGCCTCACTATGTTGGCCCTGGCTGGCACTGACTTATTGGTGGCAGCTTCCACCCTGGTGAGAGGATGCTGCGTAGACACCTTTCATTGCCGACGGCAGACCCGTGGGTGAAAAGTGGTTTCTGTAGATCAAGGCCGAGATTTTATCAGTCCACTACTCCTCCGCTGGCGATGGCGCCTGGAGCAGCCTCTCGATACTAGATGTGTTCCTCGTGGTGAACATGAGCACAGTTGTGCGTGTGACTCGACCAACTGGTTTCTCGCAGGAGTCAGATGGCAGCTGCCACTGATGCAATAGTAAGCCTGGTGGGGAACTCAGTGCAGCCAGCAGCAGGCGCGGACGGCACACTGACGGTGCTGAGACTAAGTCCCTGGAGGAACTCAGTACTGGAGACGACAGGCGCAGCCCAGTCCTGAACACATGGCTGCTGCTGTCAATGCCCTGTCATCTTGCTGTCAGTCAGCGACAGGGATGCCTCTGCCTCAAAAATCAGACATTTTTATCGCTCTGAGGCACATTTGTTTCACTACAACCTGGTACTTAGTCACGTCGCCCATAACAAGAGACGTGCCCTGGTTGGTGACGACGACCTGCCTGCTACAGTTATCACCGCTGCGCGGTGCAGTTTCCTGCTGTGTACAGCTAGCCGTGTCTCATAATCCCCTTACGTGCATCTTACTCCGACCCACACGTCGCCACAGTGCGTCCACTAGCCTGCAACTGATAATGCCATAATACACAGTGGCTTTATCACCACTTCTTATTACTTTTTCTGAAAGTATGGATAGCGGCACTACAATTGAATCCAGCCTCTGTAACACATCTTAGATCCTAAATATCTGCAACACTTTGATATCACCCATCCCATCCTCTTCCAGCACCTACTGTCAACGATGCTGTATCATCAAGCAGAGAATGATTGGAAACTTTTACCTGACGTCATCCTAGGTCTTATTGTGCTCTATACCATAGCATATTAAATGGACATTGGCTAAATCTCCAGCTACACGTAACTGCAGTACACTGTTTATCAGAAATCAAATAAGAATCAGAACAGTCGCAAAACTACGCTGAAAATCTTATAATTACGAATGAAGGCATTGTAGACACATATAATTTATATACATTTATACTGTGGATTTTTACAGATCATTGTTTGCATCAACATTTCCCCAAAAAAAAGGCGCGTCATGACGGAGCTATCCGAATAGGACGGAGGTCGGGAGGTCTGATGTATGTGTACCAACAAATGAATGATAATAATTTCTGAAAAATTGGATGGTTTGTTCCAGGGAAAGAGCTTCACAAAGTGAGATAGTCAATAACACCTTGGTCCACTTCTGATCCTTATGCAAGCAGTTATTCAGCTTGGCACTGGGGCACGGGGTTGTTGGATGTACTCCTAACGGATATTGCGCCACATTCTGTCCAGTTGTCTCGTCAGATCGTCAAAATCACGAGGTGGTTGAAGGATCCTGTCCATAACGCTTCAAACGTTCTTAAGTGGGGAGAGAGCCGGAGACGTCCCTGGCAAGAAAGGGTTTGACAAGCATGAAGAGAACCAGTAGAAATCTCCCCGTGTGCGGGCGGGCATTATTTTGGTGAATTGTAGGCCGAGGATGGCTTGTCACGAAGGGAACAAAACTGGGCGTAGAATATCGTCGGCGTACCGCTTGCTGCAAGACTGCCGCGGATGACAACCAAAGGAGTCCTGCAATGAACAGAAATTGAACACCACAGTATCAACCCTGGTTGGTAGACCACCACTGGCTGGGGCGTTTCCAGACACATCTTCGTCGGTTATCGGTGCACAGCTTAAAGCAGGACTCATCACTGAAGAAAATTATACTCCAGTCAATGAGATTCAATGCCGGAGATGCGTCTGGTGACGCTCCAGACACTTTTTATTCCATGATACTGCTTTTACAAGTTCTTAGATGCCTCTTACACGATTACAGTCAAATCTAAAAGTTTTCATTTTTTCTTCTCAAACTTTAGTTTCATCTCTACATTTCTCTTTGGTTGTATTTACTGCCTGCTCAGTTTCTCAACCACTGCTTTCCCTTCGTGCCTTTCGACTCATTTAAGTGCTTTCTGGTTTCTGTACGGGTTGTAAACCTTTCGCTCCGGATTTTTTATATCTGCTACATTCAAAAGTTCAGAGTATATTCCAGTCAACATTGGAAGAAGCTTTCTATAAATCTACAAATGCTGTAAACATAGGTTAGTCTTTCTGCACCTTATCTTCTTAGATAAGTCATAGCGTCTATACTAAGTCACGTATTCACACGTCTCTCCTGAACCGGAACTGATCCTCTTCAAGGTAGGCTTCTACCAATTTTTCCATTCACCTGTAAATAATTCGTGCCAATATTTTGCGAGGATGGCTAATTAAACTGTCTGTTCAGTAATATTCACAGGTGTCAACACTTTCATTCTTTGAAATTCGAATTATTATATTCGTCTTGCAGTCTCACGGTGTTTTGCCTGTCTCATGTATCTTGCACACAAAGTGGAATAGTTTTGTCACGACTGGCTCTTCCAAGGGTCTCAAATTATTAAGGGGAGTCTCGCACTCCAGGAGCCTTATGATTTTCAGCACTCTTTCAAATTCTTGTTGCAGTATCACATCCTCCCACTCATTCTACTTCCTCTTCCCTATGTGTGTTATTACTTTCAAGTACATTTCTCTTGTACAGCCCTTCGATGTATTCATTGCAGCTTTCAGATTTCCCTTCCTTTCTTAGCGCTGGTTTGCTATATGAGATACTGATAATCATACAGTTGCTTATCTTTCTTTTTAATTTTCCTAGAGGAAGTATTATCTTTCCTCTATTGATGCATGTTTCTACATCGTTGCATTTGTCGTCTAGTCATCCCTTGTAGTCACTTTGGACTTCCTGTCAGTCAAATTGTTTAGAAGTTTGTATTCACTTTTGCTTGCTTCATTGGTTGGAGTTTTATATTTTCTCGTTTCGTCAGTCATACTCAATACTTGTTGCGTTATGAAAAGATTGTCGCAAGTTTTCGTCCTTTTTCCTGTTTGATCGTCTGCTCCGTGCACTATTTATCCCTTAAAGACGTGTAGCAAACAAGATTTCACTTGACTAACGTATGACGACTGTGGATCCATGCACAACGCACAATATCACTTAAGGGGAGCCGGAGGTGCCTGTGCTGCCCTTTTTAAAATCACTTAGTTTGAGGAACATTTGTGAGTAAACTACCAAATAGAAAGATTTGAATTTTTTTTTTTTTTACATATAGAGTGGTTTAGTATTGCAGTTATGACAGAGGGATTTTGTAGTATCTTTTCTAGTTTCCTTCCAATTATTTTTTTATTAATAACCCAAATTTTATTACAAATAATTGCTTTATAATTAAACTGAAATGAAACTACTGAACATATTGCCAAGTGGCTGTGTTACAATGTAAGTTTGACCACTAGGAGTGCTGTATAAAAATTTCATCTCTCTAGCTTGAGTGGATTTTGAGAAAATGTTCCTTATATTCGAAAAATTCTAATTTACGGGAAATGGCTATCAAAGTTTCTCAATACATTCCTGCACTATAGGATGGATTATCAGGGTCTTCTTCTTCATCCTCCAAAAGCTGTCTTCTTTTCTGCCCTGTTGTTCCATCATACTTCATATGCCTTTCTCTTCTTTCTGCTCCTCTTATCCTTTCTCTGTCAATATTTCTTAGTGCTCGTACAGTGTTCACCCCAGCGGCAAATCCTAATGCCTTCAGAACTTCACACTTCACACTGTTCCCTTGGTTGTAGGTTGCTATTGCATCGTAAATGCCAAGGTGCAGTGTTTTTATGCTTACAAACACCCTTTTAGGAATCACTTTCCAAATCAAATTATTTACGCTCTCATTAGGATTCTGCGTCTTTCCGTGTAGACATTTGTGTAACAATTCTGGCTGTGCTAAGTCATGAAAAATTGGTTTTATTATTCCCTCCTGATTCTTGTACATACTGCATATTACCCGCTTTACACGAGAAGTATAATACTACCAACAACAGGCGCAACACTGAACTAATTCGAAACGGTAAACAGCAAAGAGACGATGTTTCGCGCTCTTATTCATTGTAGCATCGCAACTTGGTATTAGTGTTAATTTTCTTTTCCCTACGTTCTTCCTCTTCTTATATACACGGTTACTAAAACGTGGCATCGTAACCAGAACAAAAGTGTACGACAATATTAAATGGAGCAAGATGTTCGAAATTCTGAAGAAAATAGGAGTAAGCTGTAAGGAAATACGGGTAATATTTGTCACAGAAAACAATGTAACCAACCCTTGCACACTCGCTGTATGAGTAACATAAGGCGCTGTATGGGTAACAGGCCGAGAAAATCCCAAGAAGTTCGCCAGGAAGTCACGAGAGGGTGTTAGATGCATTCAGCGGCCGCCCATTTCCTCTGCAGGCGTGGGGGAAAATGGTAATAACTCCACTTCTAGGGCGAGTAGAACAATAATTCAAAGTCTACGTTAAAGAGGAATGTTCCAATTAATTTTCGGTAGCAAAAAAAAAAATCGTAATTTTTTGGATTTGACCACCTCCGGCTCCCCTTAATATCCTTACTTTTCAATTTTTATTTTCGAATAAGCTCCAGACCACTTTTACATATTTTTTATTTTGATGAACTGATAACAATTCAGTCGGAATATTTTGAAGTTACAGTGTTCATCTTTGGGATTGTGTTATAGATCGTAACACCGAATTGTTGATTAACACACGAAATTAAGGTTATACCTTCCTCTTATTAAAATGCTGTTTGAGTCCTCTTTTATTTACACATGAAGCCATATAGGGCAAGTAAAAATGCTCGGCGGTCTTCCGTCCAAACTAAATGTATCTGTTTCGTCAGTTTGTTCTCGCTATATTTGCGTATAGAATGAATTTCCTTGCGCAATTTCTCGACGTTATGGAGTGTGGCAAATAATGTAATTCGTCTCAAACCTGCTGCGAGGGCATTAATTTTTCTTTGTAGATTTGCCACGTATATAAAATGCATTTTGTTTCGAATAATTATCATCTCGCAATTTCCTTGAATATGTGTCTGATTACTGACGTTTGTCTCTCCTCGTGGCTCTATTAAACTATTGTCAATTTCCAGCCTGCCTTGTTTTCACACATTAATTCTTAATGCAGAAGTTTCACTGCAGTTAATGTGAGCAAATTGCTAAAAGCGGGTAACAGAACGCCATGCCTTCTCATCCAGAACATACTCCCATAGTATTTACATCCTTTTCTTTCTGTGTCTGATTTTTGTTGAGTAAACATAGAGATATAAATTGGTATTTATCAATAAATAGCATTAGCAAATATAGATTTTAATTTGAGATCCCTGCCAAACTAAATTATTTCAATCAGTATCCCTGTTAGGTTGGAAGAATTATTAAAACAAAACTAAGAATCTTACTGGAGTAAAAAGGTCTAATGCTCAAGTTGAGTACGGTATTCTGACTCTTGCTTGGACCAAATTGAGATTCATCTCAATGGCGCAGCAGTGAATAGAATGAGCACGTCTAAAATTTTCTTTAAGAATAATCAGCTAACCTTGATGACGAGCATTCATATAAGATCTTCCCAGCTTCGACAGACAATTTTACCTTAGGTGTCCTCAATATACAGCAGTTTCTTTGTGTGATCCTGCCATATTATTTACGCTATTTCCAGAAGTAGAGAGGAAGTTCTAAACATTTCCACTTGTTTGCTATAAAACAAGATGAATTTGGTAGCGAGGACTAAGTATTAAATTCTTGAAGTATCAGCTGTATCATCTGTGACAGCTGACACTGAAGTAGAGGCAGCAATCCCTCGGTCATGGCAAAATATCCAGCAAACAGGAAAGTAAATTATCTTGAGTATGCTAAGAAAGTATCCTTGTAAATACGATAACTAAGAGCAAATCGGGATGAGCTACGAGAATCATGAGAGTGCAGAAATTCCTGGATTTCAAGGATCACTGCATTCGTTATGTTCACGAAGTGCAAGCTCCAGAATTCCACAAAACATAAGGATATTGGCAGTTGTAGGAAGCTTGCCTCGACTTTTTGCGAATCAAATAACGGCGTCTTTCAACTGACTGTCTGTAGGCGATATCCTTTTGCTATATCTGTTTTACAAATATAATTGCTTGTAAGGACCATGGATACTATGGTTTTAAGTTACTGAATATCGTGGATATTAGTTAATGTCGAAAGTTGCTATTTATACGTCATGTGGGGCATGATGATTGTGGAAGTCGTTGGTGTGACTCAAATAAACTACCGTCTTGAATTAACTGTCACAGGGGCAGATGAGTGAGCTAATCTCAAATTTTAAACCTTTGTGCGGTTGAGAATATCTTCAAACGCGAAAAATTTTGTGACAGTTAATGGGTCATCTGCGTCGCAGGACGAACCGCCACTGATTGAAGAGGCTTTTATAGGCAGTTATTGAAGCAACATCTGCATTTTAAAAGTCCCATGTCAGTATCACTAAAATTATTTTATTGATAACTAGTTTCAGCACCCTGATGAGTCACCATGATTTAAAATACAGAAAGTTGCAAGTAAGAGGTGAACAATAACAAAACACAATTGATTTTTAAACTTCGATTATATGATACATACTGTTAAAAATTATTGCTTCATTCAGTATTTCAGTCACGAGTTGTCACACATTATCATATGTTTAGCTGAATCACTATTGTTGTCATATACACACTGAAAAATGTAATGGATCACGACGGAAGTAAGTGCACACAAAACTATGTTTGGTAAGTGGTACAAAGCTATAATCTTATATAAAGTAGAAGGTCATCATGCATAGATAATTTACGTTGTTCACGTGTCATATACATCCGTTGGTCGTATTGCCACACTTGTGATTTAGCGCAGTAATGGACGTCAGTATAAAGGCAGGGGTCCACAGAAGTAATAGCACAATATCATAAGCATCATGACGCAATTACAAAGTTTCCTTCAGAACACGAATAACAAAACAAGACGTTTGAATTTCCAAGATGGAAATTGGTATAAAGATACTCACTGCCCTGTTGTGTTACTGCATTGTTAGTACTTTGTACAACCTCTGTTCTTCCTAATTACTTCAAAATTTCTCTTCTTCATTGATCTGGCTAGGGTTTGTAGTTCTTGCAGTGAAACTGCCACCCGTTCTTCTCGTATCGCTCTTTTCAGCTGAAGAGTCTCCCTTCAACTGCGATAAACACATCTTGCAAGTATTTCCAAAGATTTTCTGTGGGGTTCCAATCCGGACGATATAGATATTTTCATCTTTTTGGTTTTAGCAGAACCATACACAAATACAGTTCAAACCTTAGACTTTCGTCACCTAGGTCCTCACATATTCTAATCGATTCTATTTTCAGCATATCAGTGTACATGTTTGTGTTCATTCTAGTGCTCAGCTAAGCAATGCATAATTTACCTCTAGCACAGAAAGCTGCCCAAATCATAACACTTTCACCACCAAAATTTCTCCTAATTCTTACCTGCTGCTTTGTCCTCAGATCATGCCAATAACACTGAAATCCGTCCTGCCCATCTCAATTAAAATTCTTCACATCACTAAATATCACTTTATCCCATTCTTAAATCGATGACATGTTGTTCTCAGCCAACTCCAGTGTAGTCTGTTTAGTTAGGGCACGCTTGGAGAGAGAAGCGTTAGTGGTGCGGGCTGTAGGCAGTCACTATAGAGGAAATTCAGAGCGCTGAAGGCGAAGTTCCATTCTAAAACGAAGCCCATGCTCCCGTTTTTTGTAAATCTTTGAGCCCCTCCACATCCACATTTGCATGGTGAGCATCCAAAATTACCTAGTGGACCTTTGCATTCGTTTGTGTCTAAGAAGAATTCCACTGAAAATGCAACAAAAGCGTGGGGATTTAATTTCGCCAGGTTTCTTAAGCATTTGTAACTCTAACAAAACTCTGACAAGTCGTGAATTTTGAGTAAAACCTACATTTCTCTTGTTACCATGTTAAGATTTGCTTGTTTTGCCAAATCAAAGCAGAGTTTGCATAATGTCTCCTCAGTAACATGTCGTACAGACGCAGCTGGGAGAGAATTCCGAAACAGTGGTTTATTTACTTCATTAAATGAGGAACTGCGGAAAGGTAAGGTCAGTAGCTTAGGAAGAAGCACATCTTCGGTACAAAAATAAATGTGTACCTAATGTCTTCACCTGTGTTATTCCAAAGCCCTCAGCATTTCTCGCTTCATCAGCTATTGTCCTCAAAAATTATATTCTTTCATGGAGAAAGTCTGTAGTTAGTGGAATAACACACTAGGTAATGAACTTTCGCATAACAGAAGTATGACAAAACACTCTTTTTTGTGTGGTATCATTTGCCAAAATTTAATTTCTATGACTCATACCATTTAAAAAATACGAGTAACGTTTTGGATATTTCATTCTGGCTTTTTTACCGGCGCGCACATCACAAATGAGTGTGCTACATCAGACAAATTTTCTCGAGATTGGTGACAGATACAGACCTTCACGGAAGCCTAAAGGAAAATGCAGCATGTTAGCTAAATTTCATACACATCAACATATATAATATACACCAAAAGCAGAGCAATAGCGATTCTTCTTCTTTATTTCAAACTTTTCAGAATTTAGCGCAGTCACTTAAATGCAAATATCACAATAACTATAACCATTAACGAAATGATCGGGCATGTCAAGATGAAATTGATGAAGAAAGCTATCAGAAAAGCAAAGATTATTATTTTACCAAATGAAAAAACTAAACTGCGCCCGTACAGGCCGTGAAGGCCCAACGGCACCGACCGGCCCCTGGATGCGGATGTGGAAGGGCATGTGATGAGCACACCGCTCTCCCGGCCGTACATCAGTTTACGAGACCGGAGCCGCCACTCCTCAGTCAAGTAGCTCCTCAGTTTGCCTCACAAGGGCTGAGTGCTCCCCACTTGCCAACAGCGATCGGCTCATCGGATGGTCACCCATCCAAGTGATAGCCCAGCCCGACAGCGCTTAACTTTGGCGATCTGACGTGAACCGGTGTTGCTACTGCTGCAAGGACTTTTTTTTACCGGATAGGTTCTGCAAAATCGTTTGAGAAAGACTGCAGTGCGTGTGCCTCGATTCTGTCGTCGGTGAACAGGCCGAAAGCGGCCAAACGATGTCCAGTGCTTCTGACGGAAATTGGTCACTGTGTATCGGCCACCGTATTCTGCGCGGTCTCTACAGGGCTTGGTACCAGTATTGATTAACTACTGTGCTAAATTAGTCTGATATGGCATGGGTAACACTACTGTCTATACGTTCTGTTACATGCCCTAATCTCTGTTATCTGGTTCGTATCACCTATACGCGAGATGGTTGACAGACGTAATTGAATTGTTACACAGTCTTTCTCGAATATCAATTATCTAAACATAACATTAAATTTTCGTGACCATCTGTCTTAAGCTTCCACTAATCTGTTCACGATTGTAGTAGCGCAATTAAGAAACTGCTCTATGTTGATCATCCACAATCAATGAATCGATCGATTTTCGATGAAACGTACTATTGCGCTGGGACACAGGCCCGGATTTAAAAAAAAATAGTTGTTCAGACTCCGTAGACGAAGGCGATTTCTTTGATTAATGATAGAAGAAATCACCTAATTAGGATTTTTTCTCAAAGAGTCTCAAGTGAAGGAATCGAGTTGTGTTTTCTGACCCGATAATGCCGGAATCTCCTCCTGCCACTCCTTTTCCTTTATGTAGATGCCAGGCAGTTCTCTGGTTCGCTATTATGCTTGTAGCAGGGGAGACATCTTACCGCTTTAGAAGTAGAATTTATCGCTACTTGCAGCGATCAAATTCATTTCCTTTGAAGAAAAGAAAAACATGTCTAAAGTTAGTCCAAGCAGTCAAACCTCAACCTTCTTACCATCATGTAACTGCAACTCGAGATCCACCCCTTACTTTGCGCTCATGTTCTAGTTATATCGCAAGACGAATATCGGTGTTTTGTACCCTGACGGAATCCTGGAAATATTTAATTTTATTTAGCGTGAAAATTTTATGTTTTAGTTGATATGGGAGCGATATACGCGAGAATATTTAAGGGAAAGCGTACTTTTTCGAGCAATTTTTGGCGAATGTCAGTTTTGTGGACTCTTAGAAGTCAGACCGCAATTAGCAGAAAATTTTTAAAGATACAACCATTTCCTATTTTCATGTCGGTTTTTATTATTTCCTAATTAGTCGTTTCTCACTATAACTTCAAACTCAAGACGCTGCCACTGAACATACACCTGGAGCTAGGTTTGCCATTATATTCTCGGCAAATGCCAAAACTGTTCACTGGCGTTGAATCTGCAGTGCGGCAGAGGCAACCACTTACTTTAGTTTCCCTGTCCGCCGAGACAGTACACTTTCCTATTCCTGAGGGTATTATTGTAATCTGGAGTGAGGTAACGCATGTACCAGTAGGCCATATTTAGCAAATTCTTCATATGATGTGGTGTCAGGTGGAAGCATTGCCATTAGGTAAAATACCTACGTTATTGCTTTATATCCATTCAATAATATAATCATTTTTCCATTTTATATATGAATTTCGTTAAGTACTGGATATTGACACTTGAGTATCAGTAGCGGCACACGGATATTGACACTCCAGTGGCAATTGTGTCACATTGCTTCGAGTGGTAATAACGCTACTTTGTTTTTCTTCTCTACTGTTATTTCTACTCTGTTGCACTGTCTACGTGAAAAAACAGGAACTTTTGCCCTCTAGATTCGATCAGTCGTCGGTGTTTAGTGCTCTATGCTTCTGCTTACTTCGCTGGTATAAGGCAGTGGTCGATTTAAGCTCTTTCTTTTCCTTGCACTGATTTTGGTTATTACGTTTTGCTTTGCTGCATTCCCATTCGAACAAGATTTTACGTTTTACAGACTTCTATTGTAGGTACTCTTCATAAAGTGTTTATCTGGCGCTCCGTGCTGGAAACCGGTAAACCTGCCATGGTGCAGACGGATCTCACAGAAATCATAGTTTCATGACGAGCGTACGTTGAACTCGTACACGGGCTTGCATGATGCTCTGAAGCATTTATTGAAAAAAAAAAACTTTTTAGTCGGTTGTAGTTAAGTCGAGTATTAAATTTCTGAAAACTGTGTATACAAAGATACACTGGTAGAAAAAATATCGCAACACTAAGAAGAAGTTTTCCGACATAAACGAAAGTTCGTAGGCGTGTTTTTACTTCTGAACGCTGACTTTTGTTCATTTTTCTCGCCAGTGTAGTAGCGCCGCTGCAAGAATGCGTATCAGGTATGCTTTGTATAGAAGCTGTAACGGTCGTGAGCCTTAGTTACCTTTGAGATTGGACATGATGAGTTAACGTTGGTCAAGAATACCTTTAAGACGACAAAGACTCGGTTTTCAACACCTCACTGACTTTGAACGAGGTCGTGTAACACGGCTACGAGAAGCTGAGTGCCTTTTTTTCAAATTTATTAGCTTACGGAACTTCTCCATTCAGCCAAATAATCACAGGAAATGTCATATTACAATTGGTTTTTACAGTTCATGGGACAGTCATGATCTAAATCGTAATCTCGTAGGATGTAATATACACTCCTGGAAATGGAAAAAAGAACACATTGACACCGGTGTGTCAGACCCACCATACTTGCTCCGGACACTGCGAGAGGGCTGTACAAGCAATGATCACACGCACGGCACAGCGGACACACCAGGAACCGCGGTGTTGGCCGTCGAATGGCACTAGCTGCGCAGCATTTGTGCACCGCCGCCGTCAGTGTCAGCCAGTTTGCCGTGGCATACGGAGCTCCATCGCAGTCTTTAACACTGGTAGCATGCCGCGACAGCGTGGACGTGAACCGTATGTGCAGTTGACGGACTTTGAGCGAGGGCGTATAGTGGGCATGCGGGAGGCCGGGTGGACGTACCGCCGAATTGCTCAACACGTGGGGCGTGAGGTCTCCACAGTACATCGATGTTGTCACCAGTGGTCGGCGGAAGGTGCACGTGCCCGTCGACCTGGGACCGGACCGCAGCTACGCACGGATGCACGCCAAGACCGTCGGATCCTACGCAGTGCCGTAGGGGACCGCACCGCCACTTCCCAGCAAATTAGGGACACTGTTGCTCCTGGGGTATCGGCGAGGACCATTCGCAACCGTCTCCATGAAGCTGGGCTACGGTCCCGCACACCGTTAGGCCGTCTTCCGCTCACGCCCCAACATCGTGCAGCCCGCCTCCAGTGGTGTCGCGACAGGCGTGAATGGAGGGACGAATGGAGACGTGTCGTCTTCAGCGATGAGAGTCGCTTCTGCCTTGGTGCCAATGATGGTCGTATGCGTGTTTGGCGCCGTGCAGGTGAGCGCCACAATCAGGACTGCATACGACCGAGGCACACAGGGCCAACACCCGGCATCATGGTGTGGGGAGTGATCTCCTACACTGGCCGTGCACCACTGGTGATCGTCGAGGGGACACGGAATAGTGCACGGTACATCCAAACCGTCATCGAACCCATCGTTCTACCATTCCTAGACCGGCAAGGGAACTTGCTGTTCCAACAGGACAATGCACGTCCGCATGTATCCCGTGCCACCTAACGTGCTCTAGAAGGTGTAAGTCAACTACCCTGGCCAGCAAGATCTCCGGATCTGTCCCCCATTGAGCATGTTTGGGACTGGATGAAGCGTCGTCTCACGCGGTCTGCACGTCCAGCACGAACGCTGGTCCAACTGAGGCGCCAGGTGGAAATGGCATGGCAAGCCGTTCCACAGGACTACATCCAGCATCTCTACGATCGTCTCCATGGGAGAATAGCAGCCTGCATTGCTGCGAAAGGTGGATATACACTGTACTAGTGCCGACATTGTGCATGCTCTGTTGCCTGTGTCTATGTGCCTGTGGTTCTGTCAGTGTGATCATGTGATGTATCTGACCCCAGGAATGTGTCAATAAAGTTTCCCCTTCCTGGGACAATGAATTCACGGTGTTCTTATTTCAATTTCCAGGAGTGTAGGATTAACAAAGGACTGATGCGGCATAAAATAAGGTTTATAATCAGAGTACCAGTATACGAAAAGTATAATACACGTCGGAAATGGAGCACAGATTACACGCTCTTGTTACATTATAAAAATCCTATTGTTAACATAATAACGCCGTTGGTACGTATTTTGGGATATTCCCATTTCAATCTACATTAATGACTCCATACCTAAGTTAACACTAAAATGTGGTTCATATTTCCTATGAGAATTGTTTCAAAAGTTACGAATCTGTCTCCAGTCTAACACATTATTGACATCATCGGACGACAAAGCCATAATTATCCACAAACATCATTAATCGTTCCTATGTTCACCGACGTAATGCAAGAGTCACAAACTCCATCCCATCCTATCATGTGTACAACAGAACATATGCACATTTGCATGTTTGCTTTAAACTCTCTTCTGGCGTTAACACTGGTTATTATGTACCAACATTTCACATTTGCAATGGCTTATCTTGCGCTTACATTAACCGGTGATTTGCAACGTTAACCACCTAAACATGTTACCTATACAAATCATTCCCGACATTTCATTACTCTACATTAATTACCTTTCAGTTTTGTGATTTTTTGCGTCAGCGTTGTTTTGAAGTGTAGGCACATCGTTAAGATCTCAACCGATGGACAAAGGCTTAAGACCTAACGAGCAATATTTCAGACTTGGTTCTGAAAGTCAGAGTGCGATTACATACGAGCAGCAGTTATGTGTCGAAGGGCATAAAATGGAAGCAGTGGTTGGGAAGGGAGTGAGACAGCGTTGTAGCGTCTCCCCGATGTTATTCAATCTATATATAGAGCAAGCAGTAAAGGAAACTAAAGAAAAATTCGGAGTAGGTATTAAAATCCATGGAGAAGAAATAAAAACTTTGAGGTTCGCCGATGACATTGTAATTCTGTCAGAGACAGCAAAGGACTTGGAAGAGCAGTTGAACGGAATGGACATGTCTTGAAAGGAGGATATAAGATGAACATCAACAAAAGCAAAACGAGGATTATGGAATGTACTGGAATTAAGTCGGGTGATGCTGAGGGAATTAGATAAGGAAATGAGACACTTTAAGTAGTAAAGGAGTTTTGCTATTTGGGGAGCATAATAACTGATGATGGTCGAGGTAGAGAGGATATAAAATGTAGACTGGCAATGGCAAGGAAAGCGTTTCTGAAGAAGAGAAATTTGTTAACATCGAGTATAGATTTAAGTGTCAGGAAGTCGTTCCTAAAAGTATTTGTATGGAGTGTAGCCATGTATGGAAGTAAAACATGGACGACAAACAGTTTGGACAAGAAGAGAATAGAAGCTTTCGAAATGTGGTGCTACAGAAGAATGCTGAAGGTTAGATGGGTAGGTCACATAACTAATGAGGAAGTATTGAATAGAATTGGGGAAAAGAGAAGTTTCTGTCACAACCTGACAAGAAGAAGGTACCGGTTGGTAGGACATGTTCTGAGACTTCAAGGGATCACCAATTTAGTATTGGAGGGCAGCGTGAAGGTTAAAAATCGTAGAGGGAGACCAAGAGATGAATACACTAAGCAGATTCAAAAGGCTGTAGGTTGCAGTAAGTACTGGGAGATGAAGAAGCTTGCACAGGATAAAGTAGCATGGAGAGCTGCATCAAATCAGTCTCAGGACTGAAGACTACAACAACAACAACAACAACAACAACAGAAACAACAGATAGGTAAGTTCTTGGTTAGAAAATCTCTTTTTGAGCATCATCATGAAATTTCTAACGCATTCGTTAAGTTTCATCCTGAACAGAGAAGATCCACAGAAGATGCAGCTTGTAAGGGTCTACGGACTGCCCGCAGCCGTACGGTACGTAACACGCGCTCGCCAGCCGACCTGTCTGGAATGCTGACAATTCGCTTGGTCAGTAGACGCGCGTCTGGCCACACTGCGACGCAGAGTACGCGACTGGCCGCCGCCCGCAGCACGCAGTATTAACTAGGGCGGCCTGGGGCGTGAATATGTCTCTTTTCTTAGCTCACTATGGAGCCTTTCAGTACGGGTGTAATTAGCCACTGTTAGGATGTCAGACAAAGTGATGATGGGTAAGCGTAGCGTGCGTGTTTTATAATCCGCCTTTGTTAATAAACACTGTTTAAACTTATTTCTAGGTGTTCGCGTATTGCCGTACCTCAAGGACCGCCCACTTACAAATCCTGACCAAATATTCGTGTAATCATCATCCGGGGCAACAACATGAACTACCCCATTGTAAGCTCAATTTAATAACAACACGAGTGAGCTATGCTTTAATTGGAAGCTAGTCGCTATTCACGTCAGAACAGTGTTTGCATTCAAAGTGACTTAGCGCGATGTCTCCATTAAGCAATATAGAGCAAGTTGTTGATATTTTGGACGCGATCACTTGATTCACAGCCCAGATGGATTCGTTACGGTTGTCAGTGATCCTCCGACAAGCTCGGATGAACTAGTTTTCTGCGAAACGACTAAAATTACAAAGTGGTATTGTCAGTGCTGAACCTAAGGCAGCACATGGAACGTGTGGGCTGAATAACTGCAAATGCTTGCTCTACGTGTTTCTTGCGCTTCTGATTTTGTCCATTATAAATGGTTTCTTGAAAGCCTGCGACTATGATAACAACTGGGTTGTTTGCAAATAACTTTTCTGCTAAATGTTACTTTTCTTTCGTTCATATATTACATGACGCGTTCCAGGAAACGATTCCCATTTTCAAGTGTGTTTACCCTTTGCACTATGCTATTTTTACGTAATGTTTTTGATGTGCGAGTTTCTGCTTCGTTTTGTTGACTTTATTGCAGTGTACAAAAAATACGTTCTATTTTTGGGCCCAGGAAATGACCTGGGGGGGTCTCTGCAGACATCATGAGACTCTGGCATAAAATGAGGGTGATACGCGATTACAAGAACTCAGCAAGAGAGTTCTCACAGCCTCTGTCACCTCAATTCTCCAATTTCCTACCTACACGTGGTGCCCCTGTTAAGCCGAGCAACTCAGCGGAAGGTTGGGTAACCAACCCCAGCGGGAAACTGAGTCGGTGAGCAGATAGGAGTTGGAGGACAGTGGAAGGCAACGGGAAACCACCACTGAACTATCCCAAGAAAACCCCATGGCTTCGCTCAGCTCAAAATGTTCCGGAGTTTCAAGTTCCCCGATCGGATCTCTGGGGGAAACCAGGTTGAGAGGAGCTTCACGAAGAGTAAGATGGTGCAAAGTGAAGCACTGCATAGGAACATGGAATATAAGATCCATGTATCAAGGAAAACTAGACATAGTGAAAAGAGAAATGGAGGAAATTAATATCGACATATTGGGAATAAGTGAATTGAGGTGGACTGGCATGGGAGAATTTGCTTTGGATGGCCATATGGTGTATTATTCTGGGCACGATAACAACAGAAGTAATGGAGTAGCCTTCATAGTTAGTGATAAAGTGAGAAAAGCTGTGATGGGATGCAAATATAAAAATGATAGAATGATGTCCATCAGACTTCAAGGTCAGCTCCTCAACATATCACAGTAATTCAAGTTTATGCACCAACAACTGATGCTGAAAAGGAAATTATTGACCAGTTCTATGGAGATTTACAAGAATTACTACTGTCAACACCAAAAAAGGATATCGTCTTCATAGTTGGAGATTGGAATGCAAAAGTGGGAAATGAAGCTGTAGAAGGTACAACAGAGAAATATGGTCTTGGTACAACAAATGAAGCTGGACAGAGACTCCTAGAATTCAGCCAAGAAAATTCATTGATAATTACTAATACACTGTTTCAACTACCAAAACGACGCCTATATACCTGGACTTCGCCAGATGGCCAACACCGGAACCAAATTGATTACATACTTTGTAATTAGAGGTGGAAGAGCGCGGTTCAGTCAGCTACAACAAGACCTGGGGCTGACTGCGGATCAGATCATGAGCTCCTGATTGCAAAATTTCGGCTGAAACTTCAGAATGTAGCAAAAAGTATCCCAACTTGCAGATACGACCTTAACTCTATACGCTCCGACTATGCTGTAGAGGTACAAAACAGATTTAATGTATTACAGCTGGAGGACAAAAACTCGCAAGAGATGTGGACAGAAGTAGCTAATACTGTCAAGGAGGCCGCAGAGAAACACATTCCCAAGAAAAGGAACGGTAAGAAGGCTAGATGGCTATCAGTTGAGGCACTGCAAGTTGCAGAAGAACGAAGGAAAGCAAAAATCAAGGGAGATAGATCAGCTATGTTTGAATTAAATAAAGATTTTCAGAAATTAGCTAGAAGAGATAAAAATATATTCTTTAATGAACAGTGCAAGGAAGTTGAAGATAGTAACGTAATGGGGAAGACAAGAGATCTTTATAAGAAAATTAGAGAAATTAAAGGAAAATTCCAGGCAAAAATTGGAATGATAAAAGATAGAAACGGGAAAGATCTGAGTGAAGCAGAGGATGTTAAGGAAAGATGGGCAGAATATGTAGAAGACCTATACAAGAAAGAACTGCATCATGACAGGGCTCCTACTGCTGATGTTAATGTTAATTTAGAACTAGAGCCAGATATTTTGGAGAGCGAAATCCAGTGGGCCCTCGAAAATATGGCTGATAACAAAACTAGTGGACATGATGAAATACCAGCAGAATTGTTTAAAGTCACTGGAAAGGATGCAGTGAAAGTGCTGCACTCAATATGTCAAAAAATATGGATCACGCAGCAGTGGCCAGAAGACCGGAAAAGATCAGTATTCATCCCCATTCCAAAGAAGAAAAGTTCTAAAGAATGCTCAGATTACCGAACAATCGCACTTATTTCACATGCTAGCAAAGTTATGTTGAAAATCTTACAAAATAGACTTCGCCAATATCTAGATCGAGAGCTGCCAGAAGAACAAGCTGGATTTAGGAAAGGAAGAGGAACTAGAGATCAAATTGCTAACATTCGGTGGATTATGGAAAAAGCGAGAGAATTCCGGAAAGATGTGTACCTCTGCTTTACTGACTACGCCAAAGCCTTTGATTGCGTCGATCACAACAAATTATGGAACGTACTGAAAAACATGGGTGTACCAGATCACCTCATTCATCTGATACGGAGTTTATACCTTGACCAAGAAGCCACGGTGAGAACTGTGAATGGAACAACGAAATGGATAAAGATTCAGAAAGGGGTCCGGCAAGGCTGCATACTGTCACCGTACTTATTCAATCTGTATGCAGAACATGTCATGAGCAATGCGAGGCTTGATGAAGGAGAAACAGGAATTAAAATAGCTGGAATAAATGTAAACAACCTCAGGTACGCGGATGATACGATCCTGTTGGCAGAAAGTGAAGAAGAATTGAGAACACTCTTACTGAAGGTGAAAGACGAAAGTGAAAAGGCTGGTCTTATGCTGAATGTGAAGAAAACGAAAATTATGGCAACTACACCTACCAATTCATGGGATATAGCAGGAGAATCCATGGAGGTAGTGACCACATTCAGTTATCTCGGTTCCCAGATCTCTGCTGACGGTGACTGCAGCCATGAAATCCGGAGACGCCTGTTGCTCGGTAGACAGGCGATGTCAAACCTTGACAAGGTTATAAGGTCCAGAGATATAACACTAGCAACAAAGATCCGTATTGTGAGGGTTATGGTCTTTCCAGTTGTGATGTATGGATGTGAGACCTGGACCATTAGAAAGGCTGAACGGCGAAGAATTGACTCCTTCGAATTGTGGTGTTGTAGGAAACTTCTTAGAGTTCCATGGACGGCAAAGAGAACCAACAGATCAATATTGGAGCAAATTAAACCAGATTTCTCCCTGGAAGGTCTAATCTTAAAACAAAAGCTGACCTACTTTGGACACACAATGCGAAGGCATGCCTCGCTGGAAAAAACATTAATGCTGGGGAAGATTGAAGGAACTAGAAGAAGAGGACGTCAGAGGATGAGATGGATCGATGGCATCATAGAAGCAATGTGTTCCAACCTGGAAGGTCTACGGGAGAAAGTGCAAGACAGGAAAAAGTGGCGTGATTTGGTTCATGGGGTCACGAAGAGTCGGAACCGACTAAACGAATAGAGAGAGAGAGAGATTTTTAGTTAGTTATCGATTATTATATGTGGTTAGTGGGGACATGTGGAAGAATTTCTACTTACAGTTTTCTTATGATCCATTTGTGCAGACTTTCACACATGTTAAACATGACACACTATTCTCAGTGCAGTACACATCTAGAGTAACTTAACATAAGCAGACACCGAGCGTGGTTGCGCTGTCGTTAGCACAGTGGACTCGCATTCCAGAGGACGACGGTTCAATCCCGCGTCCAGCCAACCTGATTTAGGTGCTCCGTGATTTCCCTAAATCGCTTCAGGCAAATGCCGCGGTGGTTCCTTTGAAAGGGCACGGCCGACTTCGTTCCCCCATCCGATGAGACCGATTACCTCACTGTTTGGTCTCCTCCTAAACTCAACATAACCAGACAATTACAAAGATGATTCTAGATGTAGTTGACAGAGATAATGTTACAGATCTTCAACAGAATACGATATACTTTTGTGCAGAGCGTACTTATCTGAACAATACTGATCATAATTTGTTTACACTTTCTTCTGTTTCACAATGGTGCTCATTCCTATTGTGATATTCGCTATTTTTGGCTTCATTAAAACAGCAAATAGTTAATACTTTCAGCCAGAAGGCAAATACTTGTTTATAAAGAATGATTAATGTTTAATAAGGTGTCGCATAGCGACGGTGGCATTTCCTAAATAACGTAATTAGTCGTCTCTGGGCGGCAATATAGACAGAAAAATACTGATAGATGTGCGATCTTTCACTATTTTGTTCGCTGGAGAACAAATGAAGGCTTTAGCGCTAAACAGTTGTACTGTTTTTCTTAAGTAATACGGACGCAGATTTGTGGCGGTCTGATCTAATTTATAACTAAATAAATAAAGACGTGTTCCGTCTAAGTTTGAGTGAAGTGTAAGAAGAAGAACTGTTGTAACTTATCGTGACGACGCACGAGCGACTCAAGAGGACAATGGTTATATAAAAGAGAGCTCAATGGACATGAAACGAACATAAAAATCTGCCGCCATCGTAGTACTAAGCATAAGGTACGATATATGTGTTAGTTATAATAAATATTTGTTCTGGAAATATTGAATCATTTAGCAGTGCTCATTCCTATCATCTCCTCAGTATTATTTTCATTTTAATTATGAATTTTGCAAAGATTATAGATACCAAGATCAGCAGTCCAGTGTGCGTGTTACATTGACAAAAAGAAAACTGTTTTATCGTCTTCTTGCATCAGCTTTAATATTGAATTTCCCTTTTGTGTGATGTTACAGTTGTTTTTGCGTCCTTAAGAACTTTCTGGTCCCTTAGGAAATTGTTTTGTCATAACAATAACTTCACCACCGGGTATGATCGTATCTACGATCATGAAGTAATTAGAAAGACGATAATGCAATTTCTGAATCAATAGCACGCTAGCTGTGACTGTTTCAAGCCACGTGAAACTGCAATTAAAGACTATTCACATTTCATAATGCAATATTTTATGACAATGGTCAATCCGTGATTCTTACGCCAATTGTGATTGATAAAACAGTAAGCGAAATCTCAAATTCCAACTTTTCCATTGAATAAAAATATCACTTTTATTTTGTTACATCACACTATGTGTTGGTGATTTTATTTAAGTATATTGTCAAAGCATCTGAAGAAATTCACTGATTCACTTCCAAGCTTTCGTTTAACAATCTGTCTTCATATTTTCTGTAATATGAGTATATCTTCAGTTCTATAAAATCCGTTTGATGGCCTTTATTTAGTCAGTGGAGTACTTTTAACACTTTGCACTACTTTTCCAAATGGATGTCTTGTATTATTTATGTGTGTGGCTAATGCTGATGTTGTGTATCTGTTGTGTGTGTGTATAGATTTTAATGTGCTTTGTGTGCCTCTGTTGAAATTTCAGCCTGTTTGTTCGAGATAGAACATGGAGCATTCCTTGCATGTTACATCGTATATTTGGAAGTCTGAGTATGGGTCATGATTACACTTTATATTATGTATTACTTTTTGTTGCAGTTTGATGTAGAAAACGCCCCTTTTACTTGGTGTTTTTGAAAATATTTGCAATTTTCTGAGATACATTGCCAAGGTCTGGAATGCTAGACATGCATTTGTTTTGTCTTTTTCTTCTGGGGTGCACTTTGTATTCAGGTCTTTCTTCATTTTGTCTAGTGCTGTATCAACCATGGAAGCAGTGGCAACTGCAATCTGTTTCACTATATTTTATTGTTGTATGTTTTCTTGGTTTCATGGTGTTTTAATTGCCCTATGTAGCATTGGTCTGTAGGCTCCATCCTATGGATCTCTACATGACATGAGGTTGCAGGGACTGTTGTGTCGGTCATTATATTTTTCCTATAAAATGTGAATGTCTTTTTACTTCTTGTAATATTTTTAGGTCTAAGTGGCGGATGATTTTGTCTTGTTCATGTTCCACAGTAAATGTAATTTTCTCGTGTAGATTACTAAAGCAGTTTAGAATGTATGTAACGTCTTGGGCATCACCTCTCAGTAACGACAGTCTGTAATCTATATATCACCTATAACACTCAATTTTCTTGAGGCAGGTTCTTGGCTGCTAAATAACTTTTGTTTCGAGTGATTTATGTATATGTGAGCTATTGTACCTGATGTACATGATCCTATTACTAGGCCGTCTGGTTGCTTATCAAAGTTTCTGTTGAAGCTAAAGTAGTTCTAACTTAGAGTAGCTGGAAGAGTTCCATAAATGCAATGACTTCTGTGGTTACAAGTTTTTTATGTTTCATAAGATTCTTTTGGATTGCTGTCAAAGATTCTTGTACAGGTATGTGAAGGTTGGTGATAGCTAGGATGCATGTTTTGCCTTTTAGTTCTTCAGCTAGCATTATTCTGTCTTCTTATAGAATATGTTGCTTCATATGTATTATTTTTCATCAGTATATTATACAGTTTCTGTGATGTGTGCCAGACTGTTTATAGATTTTACCAGGGGATGCATCGAATTACCTTCTGTGTGTGCCACTGATTGTGCTCTTAGGTGTGGTGTCTCAGGATACATGCATGCAATATATTTCTTTCTGGTTTCTATCAAAAGCAAATTTGTGTTCTTTGGTTGTTCCTTGATTTTATTCTGAATTGTTTTTTTAGCCTTTTTAATGTGTTGAATATTATTAGCACCAAAGAATTTGTGTGTTTTGTCTATGAACCTTTTCCTTTCATCACAAATAATGTACTGATTTTGTCTGACATTGTGACTGTGATTCGTTGTTTTTCAGTTTATCATTTATAGGTTTTAGAGTTTTTGTATCTTTTATTATATATTTAGATCTAAACTTAGTTTTCTTCATTTCTTTCGGATGAAGCTTGTTTACTTTGCGAGGTATTGCTGCTTTTACATTTGAATTTAATTTTGCAGCATTTTGCTGCATTTTTAGTGACAAATTACTTGTTTTAGTGTATGGTTGTGGAGGTTAGGTTTTATGTTGTATTTTACTCATTTCTGGAGCAGAGTATTTTCTCTTTGGCCAAATTTTATATCCGTTTTGTTCATCACTCTGCTGTAAAATGTGTGTGTGCTTTAGTCAATTATCCCGAGGTTGGAATTGTTACTTTTTTTGGATGTCATAGTCTGCAGTTTTTGTCATTGTGTATTGCAGTAATCAAATACTCCTTGCCGACTGCGTCTAGGATATGCCTGCGTATGTTGTCATCAACTCTGAGTTCCATGCTGTTTTCTGCCCATATCTGCATGTTGAGTATCTGTCTATTGGAAACTATTTCTCTTTGTATAAGTACCTTATTTTGGTTTTCAGCCATAGTTTTTCTGATTTGTGCTTTATGAATTTTGCTATGCTGCTGCTTGAACTTACTTTCAGTTTTATATAATTCTGAATTAACTACATCAAATAAACTACAACAAAAACTAATATATAATGTAATGCATAAACATGACCCTTATACATACTGAAATATACAATGTAACATGCCAGGAATGCTCCATGTTCTGCCTAGAACAAACAGACAAATTTCAACACCAGGTACAGATGACACATTGAAGCCTATAAACAGAACAGACGCACATCATCAGCAATACCCTCACAAATAACACAAGACACCCATTTGGAAAACTAGTGCAAAATGCTAAATTACTCCACAGATTAAATAAATGGCATGAAATGAATTTGTTGGAAGAACTGAAGACATATTACAGAAAATATGAAAACAGATCGTATTCATTTTTGGAACACAACCTGAGATCAGCCTAGAGACAGAAGTGATGACACTTTCTGCAGGAGCTGAGCATCATTTTACAGGACAATGCTCAAGCACGTAGAGTCCAAGCTGTTACTGATTTGTTTGACTGATGGAACTGCTAAGTGCTATACCACCTACTACACTCCCCTGACGTAAGACCTCGTGAGATCAACTCGATTTCTAAACTGGAGGACGCACTGCACGGCATTCACTTCAGAACTTCTACAGATTCATCGGACAATAGACCGCGCCGCTCGAACTGTCAATACAACTGGCACTGCTAAGAGTGTCCTACGACTTCCACATCGCTGGCAACGGGTTATACACAATGCTAGTGACTACTCTGAAGGTCACTAAAACTTTGAAACACGTATCTATTTTGTACGAGCTGTAAATAAATAGTTGCCCCTATTAAACTTCCAACCCTCATACATCGGGACTGGTTGTTTGCGTTGTCCTCATCATTTCATCATCATTCATGCAAGTGGCGAATTTGGACTGAGAAAAGTTTGGGAATTTGTACGGACCCTGATAACCACGCAGTTGAGCAAACCAAACATCAACATCATCATCATCATCATCGTATATCGGCGAGTAGGGCGGTGTACAACATGTCTGCGGAACCCACCTGGAACTGCTATCTGTTTCTTGTTCTCCATATGACACAGGTAACCTTGGATGTAAACATTCTACTAGTGCTGATTGAAACATTTTACTCAGTATTGCTGTAGGAGTGAGATGTGAAGATGGCCTGAACTTCGATCCAAAATGTGTGCTATTAAGTTACTAGGTACTTTTAGCGATTTTCCGTTAAGTGATTAATCTTCTACTCAAGTCGACCAAAAACATTTCCTCTCCTTGCTAATCAATGCTGACGTGTTTAAACCTAACACGTGAACGTGTTTGCACGCAAAAGGTCGTACCTAAGAGCACGCATGACAGAAGGGCAAAATAGAAAATTATTTGTTGATTGATAAACGTAAGGGAAATAACATACAGAAATAAGGCGCACTGCCGGTCACTAACATAAGTTGTCAATAACAAACGATATCTAGAGGATAGTAACTTCATTCACTTCTTTTAATTTTTTGTTAAAACTGTTTCTCACCGTATGGTTGTTCACAATCGCACACAAAAGTAATAATTAACACCCAAGATAGATAATGTGTACTGTGTATTATGAAACTAAGACAAAAATAGAGGTAAAGCCGAAAGAAAAAGAGATAGAGGGAAATTGTTGATAACCAAAGGGAAGTCCGAATACCAACATCTGGAGTTGCTCAGTCAGAGTCAGTATCAGGTGTCAAGCAGAAAAGGGAATGGGAAGAGAATGTAGCCAACTCGAGAAACTTATTTTGACAACCAGCTGCTTTTTGTCAGAAAAATCACATTGATTCTCTTCAGCTGGACTTCGCCAGTTTGGAGGAGGAGTATAGAATTATGAGTTTTGACTCTGGAATCAAGCAGAGAAGATATGAATTTATTCGTTTTGTATATACATGAATAAGTTGTGTCTAGCTGCGAAATGGACCCTCTCCAGACTTATTGACTGACACCATGCGCAGTACCAGATCGTCACGGAGCAGTAGCTGTTGTGAACGATCATACTTTTAGGCAGTCGAATTTAACCAGGGAAAACTCAAACCTGGGGTCTTAGAGAGATGGAACACTGTGGAGCCAGCATGGAGTGGATTACGTGAGCAGATCGAGGAAGGTACTGCCAGAGAAAAGACACTAGCGTTATTAACTAGAGATAACTTGTTAAAGCTTTTCTCGACACGGCAGTGTCTGGGCGCAATACAAACGCCTCCCAATGCCTGGAAACAACCCAGCATTTTCTCGACTCTAGAGGCGTGGTTTCTGCATGGCTGCTGGCTATTCTACGGCTCTGACCGACCGTCTCGATGGCCAGTGCATTCCCACTCTGCGTCGCCGCCTTTGGAAAAATACGGGGTTCAAGCTGACACTAAAACAGTTCAAGACGATGAACCCTCTAAAGTGTAAACCCTGCCCGTCCCTCTGCCGACATCTGTTCGTCATCAGCAGTGGCGTGTGGAATCGTCAAAAGCGAACCGGTAGAAACCATTCCGTGTGCTTCAGTTCCACGAAAATCGGTAGATCCCAGTATCTTGTCTTACACAGTACCCTCGTATTAACGGTAAATGTAGCGTGTTAGGGAATCTACAGGAAGAGTTTGTGTTTTAATTATTAGTAGTTTAGAAAGTTTGTCTAGGCGAGGCGATCCCCCTCCATGCGTAAACACGTTTACCTTAAATAATTTATTGACCATCTTTAATGCAGCATTTAGTTATCAAATTTATGATACGTGCATTTTCTAACAGTCTAAACAAGTGTAATACCATCCTTTCCTCGGGTGTAGATTGAGAATTTCAGTTAATGTATTAGAGGCATTCCACAAGAAAACCGAATTTTTCCTACTGTCTGTAATTGAACTTCAGGTTTGTGTAGTATTTTCTAAAGTGTTTGCCCATGTCCATGGTTTTCTCTTGTGCCCTGCCACCCAAAGGGAAGCTGATTTGCCCGAAAGATTGTTACTTGCCCTCGCTAAATCCTTTTGGGGGCAGTTATAGATGATAGACTTTCCGAAGGTGAGACATGTTCATATTGACAAGGGCACGGCAACTATAACATCCAGAACATACAGAGAGCCTACATAACTACAGAAAATTAAATGCGGATCACAGATTCTGAGCCGGCCGGAGTTGCCGAGCGGTTGTAGGCGCAACAGTCTGGAACCGCGCGATCGCTACGGTCGCAGGTTCGATTCCTGCCTCGGGCACGGATGTGTGTGATGACCTTAGGTTGGTTAGGTTTAAGTATCTCTAAGTTATAGGGGGCTGATGGCCTCAGATGGTAAGTCCCATAGTGCTCAGAACCATTAGAACCATTTTTGAACAGATTCTGAGAGCTGGTGAAATTGAAAATTGAATGACTGGAAACACTGCTCTATCTCACTCGCTTACTAAACTCCATCACGCAGTTGACTCATGCATGCGCGGGGGGTGCTGAAAAGTACCTCCGAATTTCTTATGTGAAAACTATTAAAACTGTTTAAATAAAATAAACTTTATTACGATTACACGTCTTTATTCTTCACGTCTACATATTTGTAGTCCGCTGCCACCAGAATGCTACGAATTGTGGTGTATAACATCGTGGTGTGTAACAACTTTGTCGGTATCCTAGAAACAGCGTGTTTTAATCGACTTTCGGATTCCAACAGTTGATGCACACATGGAGCACCCTCTCTTTCAGCACGAGAATGTCCGACCAAAAACGCCCGCTGGGACATCGGAATCAATCATCGATCATACAGTCCCTACTTCGTCCCATCCAATTTTCATTTGCTTCTAAAGATTAAAGAACACCATCGAGAACTTCACTTTGATATTGATGAAGAGCTGCAAGCGGAGGCGAGTTCGTAGCTCCGTTAACAGAGTCAAACATTCTAGAGTTACAGCATCATCAAACTGGTCTCTCGTTGGGAGAAATGTGTTCGTAGCCTGGGTGACTATTTTAAGAAATAAATAGGTGAACATGAAGAATAAATATGTAGCATGTCAGCAACGTTTGTTTTATTTAAAAAGCTGTAATAGTTATCAAATAAAATATCGGAGGCAATACTTTTTGCCAAGGCCTTGTACATTGGCTAAGCAGTCTGCTGCTAGATAACGGTTTGCTCTGATTTCCATTACGCTGGAGTCACACTTGCAGAGTGCAGGATTACTGTAAATTTCGACTCATCGTGAGAACCGAACAGCACCATAGTGGAGGGCACATACGACTGGGTCTGACACTATGATCTGACACCCCCATACGTGCGTTGGACGCACTGATAAGTGCTATGGTTTATGTCGCCACTTGCAATAAATTCCTAGAGCTAGTGGCTGCTTATCAACACCAAGGATAGTTTCCTCCCGAGTACGTTCGAAATTGAATGAGTTTCTTTGCTTCGTATGTAATCGTATTAGTTAATTTTTCTGTTGCCATCTTGACGTTTCTTTTCTAAAATGCTACGGGCTGTAGACAGCAGACTTCTCTATCTTTCTAATTCTTTTGCTATTCTAACAGTTTTCCATGTGTGACAGGGCTATTTCCACTAACAAAATGGTATAGTGGGTTAAAGGCTCACGAAAGTGGAAAGGCTACAGCAACGTATTGAATAATGTAGCTAAATCAAATTAAACTTGTATTAATAGCTTCTTAACAATAACCGCCACTCATGTGCCAATATATTCATCCAGTAAGTTTAGGTAGGAACAGATGCGGTACCACAAGAAGTCTGACGCTACCACGGTATGGTGATGGGAGAAATTCTTCAGGATGAGACATTTCTTATGTAACAGAAGCTATGGGACGTGAATAAACCGACTGAAACTGAGGGTTTTATGAGTTTCGTAGGAATCATTAGGTAACTGTTGGAAATTTGTGATAAATTCCTATGGGACCAAACTGCTGAGGTCGTTGGTCCCTAGGCTCACACACTACTTATGCAAACTTTAACTTACGCTAAGGACAACACACACCCGCCCGGGAGAGAAGTCGAACCTCCAACGGGGAAAACCGTCGAAACTGTGGCAAGGCCCCTGAGACCGCACGGCTACCCTGCGCGGCATAACGGTTGACAAAGACGAATAAGGAGCACCCTAGAAGATAAATAAGTCGGCATAACGGTTGACAAAGAGGAATAAGGAGTACCATAGAAGATAAATAAATAGTTCTGAGCCCGTTCCCGATATCTGAGTGGTCAGCGCGACAGAATGTCAATCCTAAGGTTCATATGTCTCTGAGCACTATGGCACTTAAATTCTGAGGTCATCAGTACCCTAGAACTTACAACTACTTAAACCTAACTAACCTAAGGACATCACAAACATCCGTGCCCGAGGCAGGATTCGAAACTGCGACCGTAGCGGTCGCGCAGATCCAGACTGTAGCGCCTAGAACCCCTCGGCCACTCCGTAAATCCTAAGGGCCCTGATTCGATTCCCGGCTGGGTCGGAGATTTTCTCCTATCAGGGAATGGGTTTTGTGTTGTCATAATCATCATAACTTCATCCCCATCGACGAGCAAGTCGCCGAAGTGGCGTCAAATCGAAAGACTTGCACCCGGCGAACGGTCTACCCGACAGGAGGCCCTAGTCACACGACATTTAGTAGCCCTGAGAGATGAAATAATAAATGCAGCAGAGTATCGAATGGGCAAAACGACAAAGTGCATAAGAATTGCTTGGAGAAAGAAGCAGATACTTAACTTGTCTGACTAAAGGAGAAAATATAAATAAACAACAGAGGAGGCAGACAATAACGACTACAGATATCTAAAAGTGAGTGAAGAAAGTGCAGATCGGCAAAGCAGGAATGCCGATGTGACCAACCCAAGAATGCAAAAGTGCTCAAACTAGAGAACACATGT
Source organism: Schistocerca americana (assembly GCF_021461395.2). NCBI lineage: Eukaryota > Metazoa > Arthropoda > Insecta > Orthoptera > Acrididae > Schistocerca > Schistocerca americana. Next base: position 195,635,893 of record NC_060119.1, read on the forward strand.
TTCACCTATAGGAAAATTAAGGAGGCCTTTGCAGGAAAACGAAACAACTGTACGAATAGCAAGAACTCAAGTAGCAGGCCAGTAAAGAAAAGATATCTAGAAGAAGTATACAGAAGGGTTACACAAAGGAACTAAACATATTTACAAGCGAAACGAACAGGACTATTACAAAAAGAGAAGAGAAAGTAAATGACGATCAGAAAAGACGATACTGAACGTAAAATTTGGCGGAGTACTGGAAGACCGAAGTCGTGACGAACCACCTGCAGTAGACGACATTCCTACGGATATATTGATATGCTTGCGGCTGCCATCCGTAACAATTCCATATGACCTGCAACATGTATGAGACGGGCGATACACCCTCAGAATTCGAGAAGCATGTACAAATACACTTCTAAAGGAGGCGAATTCTGACGGGTTTGAATGGTATCGAACTATCAGTTTAATATGCTATACTAGTGAAATGTCGTTATGGGGTTGTTTATAAAGGATTGGAAAAATTGGTAGAAACCAACCTCGAGAAAGATCATTTTCGGTTCTGCAGAAATACGGGAACAGGCATAGAAATACTATTCTTACAACTTATCTTAGAAGATAGTGTTAGAAAGTCGAACCTACGAATACAGCATTTGTAGATTTAGCGAAGCTTTTAATAATACTGATTGTACTACCGTATTTTAAATTTTCATAGTAGCAGGGATAAAATATTGGAAGAAACAGGTCACTTACATCTTCTACAGAAACTAAAAAATAAGCACAGGACATGAAAGGGAAGCAGTCATTGCAAGTGAAGGGTCATAGGTTTGCTATGTATCCCCGATGTTATTCGATCTGTACATTAAGCAAAAAGTAAAGGCAACCAAGGAGATATTTGGAGAGGGAATTAAAATTCAAAGAGAACGAATTAAGATATTGAAGGTTTCAGATGACGTTGCGGTTCTGTGAGACACTAAAATAGAACAGCATACGCAGCATCGAAAAGAGGTTATAGACTGAACGTCAGCCAAATTAAGACATGAATATGGAATTTAGTCTATTTAAATGAAGAGATGCTGATACAACTAGATTAGGAAATGAATTATAAATTTTGTACCTAAGCTATTTGGCATGTAGCCCTGTGATTGAGTGAAAAGTGTACAATAAGCAGTTTAGACGAGAATAGAAGCTATTGAAATGTGTTGTTGCAGGAGAATGCCGAAGAATAGATTGGTAGACTGCGTAACTAATGAGAAGGTACTTAACTGGTCTGGTGAAAAATGATATTTATGGTACAATTTGACGAAAGGAAGGGCTCCGTTGATATAGTACATCCCATGGCCTGAAGTTATCTTCAGTTTGGTTAAGGATGTGTCTGTGGAGGGATAAAAACTGTAGAGTGAGACAAAGGGATTAATACGGTAAGCAGGTTCAAATGGATGTATATTGCTGTAGTTTTTCATAGGTAAGGAGGCTTGCACGGGATAAAATAATGTGGAGAACTGCGTCAAACCAGTCATGACACTGAAGACCACAACATACCCCTACATTCAGATATTCCAAAATGGATTTATCTTATTCCTGTGTTTTGTATGCCTTTTGTATTCTTGGTATGGCAATGTGTGCCTCATATGCAAATTAAAAATTATGTATACATGTACATGCTGATTATTTGCCTGCAGGTTTTTGAAACTTTTAAAAATGTAATACCGCAACATGGCTGAAACAGAAGTTCCAATTAACATACATACTTCAGCACCCGATGAAATCACATATACGGCTTTTCTTTGATGATACTGTCATTAGAATAATAATTAGTTGTACAAATATTTAGAAACATACACTCAGGTCACTTATGACAGGGACCCAGGTACACATTATATGGATTAAACTGAAATCAGGTGTTGTTGCATTTGCTGAATCTAATGGGCACAATGAGATCATCTATGAAAAACTTTCATAATATGTGGTTCAGTTCCAGAGACAATGGCCTGGAACAATGTCACTTATCACTGTGTGAAAAAAGACTTTGCTGTCACTTATGATGCTTATGTGTTGATGGTGCAGGAGACAGAAAGTTGACAAAGGAAGCTCATATATTGGCTCCACAGAGAAGAGTTTGAAAAAATTATTTATAATTTCCAGAAATAGTTTGCTCCAAGTGAATACCTGACTTTAAATGAACAACTGTTAGCGTTTAAGGCAAACTGTCCTTTTCAGCAGTTCGTACCTAGCAAACCAGCTATAGGGCTGAAAACTTTTCCTCCAGGTGAGGCTAAGACGGCATGTACAGTAAATTTAGGAAACTATGTTGGCTCGTACCCCAATGGTCATTATAAACAAAGCCATAGGCCTGATGATGGAGTAATAAGAACGGTCGAGCCAACTGTGGGCACTGACAAAAATGGTTCAAATGGCTCTGAGCACTATGGGACTTAACTTCTGAGGTAGTCAGTCCCCTAGAACTTAGAACTACTTAAACCTAATTAACCTAAGGACATCACACACATCCGTGCCCGAGGCAGGATTCGAACCTGCGGCCATAGCGGTCGCGCGGTTCCAGACTGTAACGCCTAGAACCGCTCGTCCACCCTGGCCGGCCGGCACTGACAGAAACGTAACCTCCAATAACTGGTTTTCGATGTATTCCTTTAGTGTAAGTAGTAAATATAAGGGTCTTACTTATGTCGGAACATTTCACCAAAATAAAAGCCAAATATCCTTGGAGATTCTTTCAAAGCAACAGAGAACAGAAAAATTTTCAGTTTTCGGCTTGCAAAAGAAGACCCTTATGTCATACTATCCCAAAAAGAATAAATATTTCCTCGTAATTTCTATAAATCACCATGATGATGTTGACTGCAATACAGGGAATGCGAAAAAGACTGATATTGTAACACTTTATAACATGATAAATGTTGGTGTGGACTTGGTTGACCAGATGTTCCTAAAAAATGATGTTTCCTGAAATACAAGGGGCTGGCCTATGGTAGTGTTCTGCAGTCCAAAAAATTTAACTGCAATAAACATATCTTGCTTTTATAAATCATATAAAAGTGAAGATAGAGCAATGAAGAAATCTACTTTCCAACCCAGGCCTGAATGGGAACTTATAAAGTCGCAGATCGGGAACTTCAAGCATCAGGAATTTCGAAGGATATCAGGTGGTGTGGACTTTCACTGCTTGGAATGGAAAGGACTGTAAAAAGGCCAGAAGAGGAAAGAAAGGCAAAAAATAGGAAGAGGTTACGAGTGATGTAGATTATGGGACAAATCAACCAGGGAGTGATGTGTTAGTTGCGATAGTTGAACCTAGCCTAATCATTTGGAGGAATATGGCGTCATTTTATTGTTTCAACTGTGCAGACTGAAATAATGCGTAAGTCAGAAAGTCATTTGGGAAACCATGTTTCAGTATTGTATTAGTGAGGCTCATATATAGGTATTGCAGTAAATGGTACATAAACTACACTTATTATTCATTGTTACTGTAACATAAATCCTCCACCTTAGGTGACTGGTCAGCACATCTGACTGCCGTGCAATCGGTCTTGGTTTCATTCCAGTCTGAGTGTGCGATTTTCTCTGCTCAGGGACTGAGTGTTGTGTAGTCCTCATCATCATTTCATCATTATCAACATACAAGTCACCGATTGTAGCATCAACTGAAATGACTTGCAACTCGGTCGCTGAAGTTCTTCTGGTAGAGACTCGTGGCTATCAGTGCCACATAATCACTTCATCCATTCATTTTACTGGAATATAAGTTGGCTTTTAATTATTTTCATTGAAGTAGGTTATGTCTGGATATTATAATAAACATAGAACTGTCAGGTGAGGAGTTGTGTAATTGATAGAATACTATATAATCATGCAATTATATGTTTTACTTTGTCTCAGCATAGTTAAAATAACATTGAAAACGATGGTGGATAACAACTGTCACTGGCACAAACAATATTGTAACACAAATTAATGCGACTACGGCAAGGCTAAGAGCAGAAGTCTGCAACAAAAACTACAGAAACAGTTACCAATATTACCAGCCTGTTCGACATAACAATCTATGATAGATTCTCAAATAAAAATGAATAACCAAGTAATAACTGAATATCTTAAAACACGTAAAAAGAAAAATATTTCTGTACATATAATGTGTCAGCAAAAAGGAAACATAATACATCAGACAATGTTACTTGCTTCTGGTGGTTTCACATGTGTTGTGACACACAGTATATAATTTTTACAGATATCTCTGAATAATGAATCCAACTTTGTAATATGAAACAATATAGCAAATCCAATAGTAAAACCAATTATAACTGAGGGGAACATATCATGCATATTTTGCTCAACTTTTCATTTGTTTCTCTTGTTTTATGTACTGTAATTTTACTTTAGTGGTGTATTTATAGAGTTATAGATGAAAACCTGTTGAATGAAAACAATTGCAAATTTCTCACAATCATATTTACTTCACAATGTCCTTTTTTACGTTTACACTCATCTACTGAAATATTAATAGACATATAACAGAAACACCAACTCTTAAACGTATTTGTGGTATTGAGAGGCGTTAATGATTTGTATCTTAATTGTGAGGAAGAAATATACAGAAAATGAATATTTACAGAGCTTCAGATTGTTTTGCCCGTTACTGAAAAAGTACCAGCCGGTGGAACTTTGGCCACATTCACGTGTGCAACGATCATTTTCATTATATGATACTGGGATCTTCTACTAACTATATAGGTAGGAGAAGGAAATCTAAGTAGTTTGTAAATAATGAAAGGAATCTTGTATATGGCAGATTCTTAAGCAATTACAATAAAAAATATCATTTGTTACTATCCAATTTGTTAACGTAGGAGCAAAGGCTCCATTAATCGCTTTTCATACAAATTATTAGTTGAGAAGAAATTGCTACTAATTATTTTAGTTCCTTTGAGGATTATTCGATCTTGGTAAGAACAGACAATTGCAAAAATAAATATCTGGTGAACAAGGCTGCTGATGTCTGAAGGGGACAATGGTATTAGGTAAAAATTCATTATCCCAAAGCTCACTATGAGATTATTATTCTTGAATGCCAGAAGTAGTTTTACTGATAGTTTGTTAATCAATAGCAACTGCATTCAGAAATATATACTAAATAATTTCTGGTGAACATTTGGTTTACCATACATTATGGGACTCATAACTTTATGAATAGCCACTAGCTACTAAAAGGAGAGGGCAGAAATTTAATTTTGATCTCACTGTCTACGTTTTATGGTTGAGCATTCAGTTGATATGTACTACGCCATGGTCTCACTATTTATTTCCACAGAATATTCGAAAAAAATTTCATGGACACTAATAAATCTTACTACAGACTATTATTTCAGTTTCACTCAGCCTAAAAGCAATGAGACTCCAGTCCCTTCCTGAATTACTTTGTAAACAAAACTGAGCTAGGACCCAATCAATTAATTCGAACACATAAAGTCAGATATTTCATTGTTTCTCGATATTAATCATTTCTGCAGCTATATTCATTCCAGACGACTGTCATCCTTTCTAAATTACTTTAAATGTATATTATTCACGAAACAGGTGATATATACACCTGTTGAAGTCTTTCAGATACTTTATTTGTAACGTTTGTACATTTTTCACCGAAATAACTTTCACCTATTTTTAGAACACACTAGAAATGTAAAGTAGACAATACTATGACTGTAGAACGTTGCAACACACATAAAAGGACCAGGGAATGAGGCTTGATCAAAGCAGCTAGATAGAATGCTATGCTACCAACAGTTTATTTACTTCATGTTGTAAGGATTATTTGTATTCGGTATTTCTATAAGGATTATTTCTATTTTTCTCTCCTCCAATAAATTTTCAAGCAATACCGTCATATGAATAGGCAGACTGTGAGAAGAAAATAAATATTTACATTGGCAAAACAAGGTGGTTAATTTCATATACTTTCATTTGCTACAACAACTAAAAATTTTTCAGAACTTTGAATTACTTTAGTGAATTACGAACTTACCAAACCTTAGATTTCTTACAGTGCACAAATTAATTGTTCAGTGCTATAGTATATTTATAGAGTTGCAGTGGCTGCATAGTTCAACTGGAGCTGGAATTTAATTACATCTCCATCACAGCAATAAAGTACAGAAATATTAAACAGATATTTGTAAAAGTAAAATTTATCAATTAAAGTGAATTATGAAAAACATTGAGACAGTTGCAACAATTAGTGGTTGGATGTTGGCCAACAATTAAGGGACGTTTTCGTACAATTATGTGCATAGGTATTCAGTGTGAACATTGCAAGTATGACAAACTAATTAGCACTTAATAATTGGCCCCATTAAATTTTTACTGGCGATTTACAAAAAATCCTGAGATAACCACAGGCTTGTTGAATGTGCAGTACTACTCCCTGGGTTGGAATAATGTTGACAATTTTGAGCGCTCTCTGAGTGCTGTCAAGCAGATTAAGGAAGCAACTACAAAAGATCTGAAGGTACGGGAGTCTATATCAAAACACCCAGAAGCAGAAAATCGCAGCTTTTCCAGAGGAAGATCGAACACATCAATCGCACTGCAGCTTCTCAACAAGAGACGCACCCTGGCCAGCGTATGTCCTATCTTGGCAGATCGTTCTACTGTAGAAGAACACGACCAGCACACTGTGAACAAGTGGCCAAGTGCCAGTGCCAGAAGCAAACACAAATACGAAAGTGTCACAATCTTAGTGTTTGGCAGGGCTTCAGGTATTCCATTTACCACTGTGATCTTGTACATCAGAAAGACTATTATTATACCATTATACATGAAGGAAAATAGCAAAGCGAGACCGAAGTGTTGTGAGCAGAGGAACGCCGCTCTATGCAAGAACACCCTGGTGCGCTGCAGGTTTCGTAGGCTGTCCCTGGCTGATGCTGACAGTGTAGGTGGCTCTGCTCGTGTCAGTGCCTCATCCAGGTCAGCGTCAGAAGTGACCGGCGGCTGGACAAGTCTCAACATCAACGCTCTGACAGCACCCAGTCTGTGCCTCACTGTCAGCACTACCCCGAGGAACTGTGTGTGCCACAGCAAGGAGTAGGCTGTCAGGCCGCAGAAGGCCACCGCTTGTGGATGTGCAAGTAATCCAACTACACTGCACACTGTAGGAACCACAACAATAAGCAGAATGATTCCCAGGAAAAGAACTGCAAGGATCCGTGTTCTACTATGTATTCCTCGCATATGGAGCTCGTCCTGCTGCAACAGTAAAAAGTCCACTGAGGCCTGGTGATCGAAAATTTCATTTAAATATCTGTTCCCTGTCATAATTGAAGTAAACACCATTGTAACTGGTTCCAGCCAATTAATCCACTTCAGTATCGTGAGCAAGTGGTAGGTTTCTGGCAGTTCACGTATGTCAGGATGCACACATCTGTCTCCATAGTTGCACAATGTCCCAAGTACTATAATTACGGTGAACCATAATGTTGATATGATGAAACTAACTAACTTGCTGCGTTGTGTTTTGGTGAGAAGTGCTGCAGATACTGTACCATAACTGGTAATTTGAGCTAGACCACATATTTGGCTCGCAACATACAGGGGCTTGATGGCATGTCTGAAGCCACTGTCTTTCTGTATAATGTAAATGTCAGACATCTTGTAAAATTATAGCATCAAATGAGCAGCTCTGCGTTTACAGTTGGAAATCTGTCACTACAATCCTTCCTTTGTCTCTCAATTTTCTGCTGCCATATTCTAGTGATGTATAAATAAGGAATGGAATATGTTAAAATATATATTGAAGAATAAAATAGCTTAATAAAGCAATACTACGTGAAACAGACCACTTCAGAAGCTCATATCACCTGTACTGCAGTACTGCGGAGCTTTTTGAAGTGTTCATTCCGTTCAATGGAGTAACGATCGTAAGCAAGCCACTTCAATTAAGAAAATTAATGTTCATCCGCTAATGTACAGCGTCGGCACGCAAAGCACAGACCATAATTTTCGGGTTGAGCTTATGGAGGAGCTGCAGATTCAATATTTATTTATTTACACAAATGTCCTTAACTACTGTAATAACTATCAGTTTAAACTCTTCTATCTTTCTTGATAGTTCGTTGTGTGTACAACAGTTTCTGTAACAGCTGTGTAATAGTAACCGTTCATTAACACCTATAACAGCCGTTCAACTTATTTTGGATTCTGATGGGAGATAAGGCCATCGTTCACTTTAATTAGAATGATACATGAGACTGTCTTCAATAACACTCCTATGGGAAAACTCGTTAACTATGTGGTTACCTTGTTACTAACTCTTCTTTTGATTGTGTCATATTGGGAAAGCCACAAATACATGTTTGGTCTTAACTTTCTGAGATTTATGGCGAATACAGCTAAGAGTAATTTCTTTTCTTTTGGTCATGCATTGCTTTTCCATGTGTGTAACTAAGTACTGCAAAATAAGTGAAAAATCTATCGAGTGAAACTGTAGTAACTAAATGTTACGATTACAACACAAATAGTAACATACAATGCTCTAGTGACATTTTGGTATGTAATAACTTCCTTTTTGTAACTTGAAAATTGGAAAACATAATTCTGTGATCTACGTACACACTTCTGTTTAGTTCTTCTGCTTAAGGCCTTTCTTCAAACGAAAACCTAATGTACTTCACACTGAGCTATATGAAAAGCATGGTTTGGACACATTCGTGGTTCTATGAGAAACTTATGAGTGAAATCTGAGTGTGATAGGAGGAGGAAAGCTGCTAGACTCCATTGGTTGTTCCCATGAGCATGTTACAGCAAAGGCTCTTACAAATGAAGATTATTGAATGTGATACAGATGAAGGAGTTCCTTCATTATATCACTGTCCATACATGGCAGAAGGGGCTTGGAAATAATCGTGTTGGCCCTAAAGCGCAAAAATTGGAAAGACTATTCAAAAGCTACATTGCGGCTTGACTTAAATTACTACTTGGTAACAGTGATATATAGATCTCAGAAATGACATATCTGAAGAATTAGAAAAGAAAATAAAACACATTACGGTCAAAACACAACATTCATGCACAGTGAGTTTCACAAAAGTAATATGAGTGGTAGACTAAAATTTTTAACTAACTCTATCTATAGGCCCCAGACACATCCACAAAAGTAACTGTAAAGTTAAAATGAAACTTGTGGCAAGAAGACATACCAGTCTGTCCAGCTAAAAACCTGTATGAAGAAGCACAGCAACATAGTGCCAGGGAGATAATTTTGGAGAGGAGTCAGAGGGTGTAAATGCCCATGTAACAGTTCGAAAAGCTTCCTCGAAAAAAGATGGATAGTGGTGGCACGGAGGAGCAGGCGTGGCCATCTTGAAAATATTCTCAAAGAGATTTGACCTTACGACCATGACGCAGCTTTGTGACCAATGATCACCAAAATGGAACAACATGCAGAAAATTCGATACGTTTAGTAAACTCGATGACCAAAAAGACCATTATTTTCACTAACATTCTCCAGGATATACTGCTGAATTTTAACGTAGAAACATAAAATACTGAAAAGAGCAAGGTGTATGATGTGTTAGCTTTAGTAATGTGGCCTTCTTTGTGGTTTACGTTATTTGCACTTGACATAGAAACTCTCGCTAGTTCGTGCAATCACCGATGTGTGGTGTGTCAGGCTGCTCTAATCTGGTTGATGCGAAGCATACATGCACGTCTTTAGTATCAGACAGATGCAGACAGATGCATAAAATATTATAAACAATGAACTGTAGTATTATACACTAATGCATGTTTATATTATAAAGGACGCTGTGTTGTTCATGTTTCGTATTAATGGGGGATGAAGCGTGTTTCCAGTGGTCACAGTGTCAGAAGCCCCACCGAGATGGAAACATCTTTGCAGACGTTCTTATAGACGTTTCGTGAATGAAACCACCTCCATTCCACAGAATAAATATTAGGATAACAAAGTAATCAAGTTTTGTGAAATAAATATCAAATCAATTCGAATTCTCTGAGGATTCATATGGAATTATACAATCAACCCACAGTGGAACATTTGTATAAACTGTTGGAAGAATATACTAAAGTTACTAAAATATAAAGGCCTCTTTTGTTTGAAAAAATTCTAGTGTACAGCTGGAATAATGTATTTTTGATGAAGAAGACTGATTGCCTACAAGTTGCATGAGATGTCACTGAGTTCCATAGCAGATCAAGGTAAGCAAAATATACAGCCTATGCAAAGAAAATAAAAATCCAATCCGACGAAAACATTACAATTCTGACGACTATGTGACGATCGAAGTCTGAAAAAGAAGGAAGAAAATACATTTAATAAAGTGAAAAAATGGTGATTCACAACTATAAAATCGACTGAAGAATGATATAGTTTTGTAAAGAATGAATGAATAAATTGTTTACTCTTGACATGGAAACTTTTTGAGACAAAGTTTTTTTGAAAAAAGATATGTCAAGTTAACAGATAAACTATAAAAGTATATCTGGCTGCATAGACAAGTATTTAATCAAGACCCACACATGATTGGCACGAGACATATATACTGATATTAACCAGAAAGTGAGAATTGTTACGAAATTATCTATCGTTGGCAGGAGGAACGAGTCATCAGCGAATTGAAATCGTAGGTGTTTTCCAGCAATGGATATGCTCCAGCTTGGAGCTTGGGAAAGTATGATGGAAGAAGTTAGGAAATCATTGTATGAATTGACGAAAATCAAGAATTATGCACTCAATAGAAGGCAGAATAAAATATTCGGTAATCCGATGGGACCATTAAAATAATTACACTTGGAATCAAGTACAATTGTAATCAAACAATTCCGCAATTTTAAACCAGAGACGGAGACACATCCCACACATATCTTAAAAGCTTTTAGGAAGTCGTTATCTAAACGCTGGAATAACAGCATAAAGTTGATTTTCTTTGAGTTATCTCGAAGTTATAGCAGCTGAGTGGAAAAGAGCACACTCAGAGGTAATTAATTCCTGTGGTGATATTGATGAACATAGGGTGAATGATAAGATACATAGAACAGCGAAATAAAAAAGAAGTTAACGTGTCATGTTTTGTCGTCAAGCCTCAGAACAACAATGGTTCCAATAAGCTCGAACCAGCAACCATCTGGTCAAGAAGAACCATCATGGTATCGCCTACCCGATTCATGTTATTACACCTCAAATATTTTTTCTCACAACTCATCACACGAGAACTGTGCAAACTGTGTCACTACTCGATGTAAGCGCCCTGCAGCCATACGCAGTTTTCACAATGTCGATGCCATGATTCTATGGCCACTGCAACTGCTTATTTAGGAGTCTGGTTTGTCCACTTGAAAATCTGTAACGCAATAGCGGCACAACTGCTGAACGTGAGAGCACAGAGAGTGACTTCCATTGTTTGAAGCACCAAAAGGTCGCTAGGAGACAGGTCAGGTGAGGAGGGAGCATGAGAGACTACTTCAAAGCTGTTGTCACGAAGAAGCTTCAGCGTCACTGTCACCCAGTGTGCTGATCCATTGACTTGGTGAAGGAGCATACCTGCAGAATTTTCCGGCCGTTTTCACCGACTGCTGGAGCATGTTCTTCAAACTATCTGCGTAAGCTTCAACAGTCACCGCAGTTCCCTTTGGAACACAGTGAGTAAGGATTACACCGTCACTGTCCCAGAACATGACCAACATCATTTTTCAGTACTGACACTCACCCGAAGATTGAAAAATGGCACCCTTCCCTAGCCCATTGTCTATGAAAAATAAATACCATTCATGTCATCATGTGTCAACATACCCTGGCAACAGGTCTCGTGCAGACATGTGATCGTCTGTCAGCATTCATGGCACCCATCTGGAGGACATTTTTCTCATTTTCAAATCTTCGTGCAGAATTGTGTGCACATATCGAGTGAAATAGCCAATTTTGGAGGTGATGTGTTCCGCTCTGATGCGGAGACCCTCCAAAATAACTTTCTCCACTCGCTTGATCGTGTCGTAAGAAAGACTGGTGAGAAGCTGAGATTGTCTTGGTTTGTTTTCGCACGACGTTCTGCCTTCTTCATACTATCGCTCCCACAGACGCACATTTGACATATCCATGATGCCATCACCACATATCTCACGCAACTAGTGATGAATCTCAATCGGTGTCACGCCACGCAAATGGAGAAAATGATTTTTTACACGCTGTTTTCGTGACGAAACAATCGTCACTTTAAGTACCAAAAACAGTCCTACCACTGGAGTTCTGCGTGTCGTACGGTGCAGTCACCTCTGAAACACGTTCTCGGCGAATGCGCCCTTATTTTAGAACAGACCGTATGTTTCGATCAGTTTCTAGTCCTGGGAAAAAGGATCAGAGGTGCTATATCTTGAAAGCTCGTCGTAGTAGACGACTGTCTGCTCTGGCCCGCTGTAATAAACATTCCAGCACATTTACATGTAAAATTAAGAGGGATAAATTCAAGTCTACCCTGATAATTTTATTCAGTGTGCTGGCGTGTGATCTGAAACAATACGCACCAGTCCATGACGGTAGAAGATATTATTCGGGGAGGATGTGACATCAGAAGCGAGTCTTTGGTAACAAATTCCAGGTAGGAATTGTGTTAAATAGTGATGGCAGTTATCGCTGGAACAACCGGTTTTTTGCTGCACCGGTTTTTTCATCTCCAGTTTAACTACTAACACCGCTCAAAATAACCGGTTTGTGGAATAACCCATTTTCTTTTTTTTTTTTTTTTGGTAGAATTATTTCCACCAATAAAGACTGAAAGAAGAAAGACTGAAAAATTCGAAGACTCCCACGAATTTTTGCATCATACGTTTCAAGGTGTGCAGAGTTAAAATATCGATAAAATAGGTAAATTGAAGACAATTTTTTCTGTCCACCATTCGCTGCTTCTTTCGAAACATACTAAAGAGTTAAGTACTACAAAAAATCGCTAGTGTTCTCTTGTTGATTCAAATTGTTTTCTAATTCTGTTCAAAATTCATTTTATATTCCATGATTATAGCACTGTTTGGGCATTAGCAGTATTCGGTGCTAAAGTGTAAAAACTGAGGTTTGATAACTCTATTTTTCATGGTACGTTGTCAGTTTTCAGGCACCATATGGAAATGAAAGCATATTATGCAGGCATAGCAGCCCATCAGCTACTTCCGATTTTTGTTATACACTATGAATGAACATTTGTCTCAGCAAGGATAGACCAGGTATGGGTCCGTGTCGTCACTCCACACACCAAGGGCTAAATTATTGTCTCAACAACGCTATATCGATTCCTATATCATGTGTTTGTTGCAGTTTTCTAATTGTTGCAGTTATTAAAAAGCGTTTCTTTCCACTTTCAATAAGCCAATATTTCAAAGCAACGGAAATTTTACAAGTAAACATTATCTATTTTTTAAAAGTGTCATTTAAAAACAAAAAATTGTAACTCTGCGAATGTGTCAAATTGGTGTACTGGTTTTTTTACTCGGTTATTGGTAAAAAATAAAAGAAACCTCCTAGAATTGAAACCAGACAAATATCGAAAGGTATCGGTTATTCAGACCTGAAATATTGGTATCTATTGTAACCTGATGGGACTCCAAAACCTAGAGTTAAAGACAAAACCGGTGTAGAGTCCTAACTGAGGGATTCTCAGAGATTGTTCCTGTGTTAAGTCTTTGCAGTACGCCTCGTAGACCTATCTATAGTAATCAAACAAAATACTTTGAGATGCTCCTGTTCATATATCAGGGGAAGCCCTAATGAGCGAGAAGACAGTTGCTGGCTGTACCAGGATTCTGCATGGAGCAGTCTCTCAAAATGTTGTCAACAGTGGACAGTTTTCAGGATGAAAGAGAACCACTAATATAGAACAACACCACATAAAACCGACTGCAAACTTCACAGAATCAAACCAAGTCTGTTGCATTGGAAAACCGGTCAGTAGCGGTTACTGCCAGCAGCAAAAGACCAAGTGGAAGGTATTGTCCGTGGAATTCGAGGATACAGGGCATTTGAAACAGAAGTCTGGCCACTGGCGATGTGTGCTGCCACATAATTTGTTGGATCGCACACTACCTGTTGCAACAGAACTTGTGGTGACCAGTGGTGAGGGAAACTAGGAAATATAATCGGGTTGAGACACTCCTGATCAATATGATGTCAACAGTAATCAAACAAAATACTTTGAGATTCGTTTCTAATAATGGCGCGTCTGTCAACGATGTTCGCACAACGATACAGGGTTCTGCAATAACCAGAGCCAAAACTGTTTGCTAGCATATTCTGTTTAGACACAATATCAGACAGGCACTGCTTTCGTTTCACACTTCTCATTATGGTTAATGTCATCACAGGTCAGAATTCTTGGGATTGTCACACACTATAACAATGGTCAATAAACTCAATCCTCACTGCAATCCAATATGTGACTGACGCACCTGACGTGAATACAAACATAAGGCACACTGTAAAAAATATTATTTGTCAGGAATAGATAATGTTTTGTTGACCGTCAACCCAAAAAAATATTATTTATCAGGATTCGGCAATGTTTTGTTGAGGGTCAATCCAAGACCGCGGGCTCTCATTCAGCCGGTACTACACAACGGGTAGTGTGGTGTCACCGCCAGCCACCACACTTGCTGGGTGGTAGCCTTTAAATCGGCCGCGGTCCATTAGTATACGTCGGACCCCCGTGTCGCCACTGTCAGTGATTGCAGCCCGAGCGCCACCACACGGCAGGTCTAGAGAGACGTCCTAGCACTCACCCCAGTTGTACAGCCGACTTTGCTAGCGATGCTACACTGACCAATACGCTCTCATTTGCCGAGACGATAGTTAGCATAGCCTTCAGCTACGTCATTGGCTACGACCTAGCAAGTCGCCGTTACCATTTAATATTGAGATTGTTTTATGTATCATCAAGAGCGATGTACACCAATTATGGATTAAAGTTAAGTATTCTAAGATCTTCGTACTTTATTTGCAATTCTCAAGACTGTCATGTTCCAGACCTCATGCCAGTCTGCGTGAGCTTAAACGCGTGCCTTTTGGCTACCTACGAGTGACTTGGCTGTCTTGTCAAGTCACTACAGGTAGCTCATCACTCCAAACATACCCTATGAACTCCAAACTCGAACCTACTGAAACTTCACTCACTTAGTGCTGGCGGCTCCTGACAATCCATTTTGCCTACCGTCGACCTGTAGAGGCCAAAATGTGTTTATCAGTGGGTAAGGTATTGCGGACCCCTTACATCCCCACCCTAAAAGACTTCTTTGTACCCATAGATCTCAAAGAAATAGAAAAACTTGTCATGGACTACAGAGTAAATAACATTAAATTTGAGTACAAACAGAGAAGTTACCAAGTATTACAAATAAATTACCTTTGACTGAAGTAGCTCACTGCCTCTAGATACATACCTATACAAAAATTTAGTATACCTTATTAATGTATAGCAAATGTTTAACAGACATTTGTTTTTATTAAATGACATAGAAATTCTACCTTAGCACATGCAATTATAAATATTTTACGTACGTTTGTTTTTTCAGTTGATAATATTTACCCCATTCAGCAGTTTCTGTGGTCCATCAAACAAATAACTTTACTGGTAACTTCCCCATTCACAGCAAAAAATAATAATAATAACAATAAATAAAATAAAATAAAAATAGAAACACTCTTATGTAACCTGTCTCAGCTACCCCTTTGGTGTGCTGCCCTTTCAGCAGGGTTTCTGCCATCCATACTGTTATCGCTATTTCGCCTCAATTCCCGCGTCATATAGGAAAGTATAGCGAAAATTCCTCATACTATTAGCTATGCGGTTCTTAACTTTAACAAAGTATTAACATGATATATATTTGGCAAAACTTAATTTCAGTTCAACAAATTATACAGCTAGTTGACAATGCATTAAGTTCTATTACGTCCTTTAGATATAAATCTCTAACTAATGCTGCTGTTAAGAAGATACAGGTATTCATTCTGTCAGGGGTTATGTCTCTTTATTTGCATGGTTACTATTAATATTGTAAATAAGACAGTACATGCTTTTTATTATGTTGACACATAGCTCAAAATTTCAAACGTCAGTATACATTATTATTAAGCTGGGCTAGCATTATATTTCTTCCTTACAAAAGCTTGCATCACCAGCCTCAACAGCCTTACCTGCTGTTCATGAGTGATGCTCTATTCATTATCTCCCATTTCTCTCATCATTGCTTACAATATGAATACGTACACAAAGATACAAATAGGACAACATGCATAAAAGTAAATGACAGTGTTCAGCCATTAGCTCTCAAAATACTTAATATTCCATATACCTCTCAATTCGCATAAATCTCCATTACATATACCTCTCTACAGCTCAGTATTATTCTCCCTTCAAATAGATACACCTCGACATCCATAAAGTCCTTAATCACCTCAAAAATACACAACAATGCCTCCACGTTCTACAACTTTTCTACAAATCATTACTCTCATCATATAAAAAATTCCGACGCTTCAGATTATTCATACAAGGAAATATCTCCCCATCTATATATCATTTTACATATTTTTCCTATATGTTACAACCATCAGCTTTTCCCTTTTTATATTTTATTACTGCTCAACAGTTCCTTCATGATCCATGAAACAAATTTATAAGTTTACATAGAATCCTCTAGTGATGCCAGTCAGCTTTTATCAAGATTTTGATGGATATTTCCTTCAGCTCTGGAATTTACCTCTGTTCTTTCTGCAATTAGTGTACAAATTATATATTCTATGATATATCAATTACTATTTTAATAGTGACTTTACAATATGTGATCAATGTACTGCAAGTTTATTAACACTCGATGAGGGGCAACCATGTATAAAGTGTACTGACCACAAATAACATTGTGTTCCAGTGCTAGAGTGTTGTTTTACAGTTCAGTGCCCATGCCGATTCGTTTATTATGACTCCAGCTAACACAGTGATTAGTTGTGTTGTTATGCATCCAAAAGAGCAACAGTAATGTATAATAAATAGCGAGACAGGTGATACAAAATTTACGATCAGTCCAATAAAATGTCGCAGATTCCAAGCCAACAGCTAAATCCCACAGTGAGGCTGCTGTGTATGAGATAATTAGTAATTAGTAATCGAATAAGCGTTTGACTGGTTTCTGATGCTATGGCGCTGTATAATACTGTGAGTAGGTCATTACTTGCAACGTTTGTACTTGGCTACAGAATAGTACAATTAAATTTCATTTTGGTATTGTTTAATTAAACAGTGATTAGCTCATACAATATAAGTTTATTTAATCGTTGTTTAATGAAACTATTATCAAACTCTGATTTTTCATATACACATTTGCGTTGGTGACATGAACACAGCTACTCTTACAACATGTACAGAGCACACTGCATACCTGCTCGTATTATGAAAATTGGTGCACCCTCTCAGGCATTAAACTGCTCATAAATGAAATGTTTGGACAATTACTGTCTAATCTACTTAATTTCTACAATTTTCTTTCTTCTAATGATGATAAAGATGGGAGGGGAGTGAGACTTGAGACAGGAAATAAAGCCTCATCGAGCTGAGAGTATACTAGTCACCAACTGGTATACCAGCAAAAGAGTTGCTGGTTCCAGTGTCCTAGGAGAGTCTAGTTCATTACAGGGTTAACCCATTCTTCAAGCGGAGAGTATCTGTTCATATTTTCAACGTGTTCCTTCCTATGAGATTTCTTTTTCTGCACATACTATAGTTTCGCAGTGCTTGGATATTTTGTCCCTATGATCCTGTATGGTCCCTTAAATACATGATTGAACTTATTTATCTCTGAATCTGTTTTCTTTGATTTGGCATACACCAGTTCCCCCAATCGATAAGTTACTGATTTTAGCAATTTACCATCTCTCTCTTATGTCCTCCTTGCCCAAAACCTTTTACTCAGTTCCAATTTCTTCTCCAATGTTGCATCGCTCCCAGGTGAGTGTTTTGAAATATTCCTTCTTAAACTTATTATAACAGCTTTGCTAGTAGCTTTCTTGGATGTGTAACATTTTACGAATTTGGAAACAAGTTCTTGTGGAGCTAAGATTTGTGTCTAGTTCCCCTGTGCTGCAGACAAAGGTCGAAACAGATCGACTGCTTCAGAACATAAGGACAAATGTTAATGAAAATCAAGGATACTTGCTGGATATTCTAGATCCACTTCTAAAATGTATCCTATTTAGAAAAGACGGGTATGTTTTTAGCATCAAAAGATTTGACACACTCTAGTGAACGCAGCACAAAGTTGAGCACTCGAAGATACTGCAATACTGCCTAGCTGTAACATCAAGATATATGAAGTAGGATTTGTCAGTTTTGTCTGAATAGCATATGTCAAGCAAGGAGAAAGTAACGAAATGATCAGGATCGATTTCATATGTTTCCAAACATAGCCTACAAAAGCTTTTTGTCACATCATCAAGCGGCAGCAAGTAAATTTGCAAATATAAACCACAATGTTCTCCTAATGTCTTGCACCTGAATAGTTTCCACAAATGCAAACTCTTGGTTACTCGCCTTCTGTTGTAGTGTCACCTTTAAGCTTCTCAGTATGAGCTAAGTGAATTTCGCATAAAAACGGTTTATTGCTGACTTACTAATATGCAAAAATGATCTTCTGATTAACTAAAATTAGAATATGTTCTCATTATCTTGAGTTTGTTTGACTACAAGTATCAAGCAGACTTTTTGAGGGAACATGTTGAAAAGTTAATGAAATACTTAAATCAAAAATTTATATTCCATATTCTCCTTTGGTGACGTATATTTTTCATTATTTGATGACAGTGGAGAAATATGACTGGACCTTACTTTGATATTTTTGCCACTGTTTGTTATCATTAGCATGCAAATATTACAATCAAAAAATGACCATTATAACTGCTCATACTGCAAATTGCGACTGGCATTGTATAGCAAGGTCTTTACTTCACTTTTCAGCTAGTAATTGCAGCATCATGACAGCGAATGAAAATGACAGTTTATTTAACATAACTTTCCTTAAATAGTTCTCAGCAAACAAGACAGATACCCGCCAGTGAGGCTTTTCTTCATCTTCTTATTTTGTAATAGAAACTCATTCACAGTCTTGGCTATTATGCACTCCTGGAAATTGAAATAAGAACACCGTGAATTCATTATCCCAGGAAGGGGAAACTTTATTGACACATTCCTGGGCTCAGATACATCACATGATCACACTGACAGAACCACAGGCACATAGACACAGGCAACAGAGCATGCACAATGTCTGCACTAGTACAGTGTATATCCACCTTTCGCAGCAATGCAGGCTGCTATTCTCCCATGGAGACGATCGTAGAGATGCTGGATGTAGTCCTGTGGAACGGCTTGCCATGCCATTTCGACCTGGCCCCTCAGTTGGACCAGCGTTCGTGCTGGACGTGCAGACCGCGTGAGACGACTCTTCATCCAGTCCCAAACATGCTCAATGGGGGACAGATCCGGAGATCTTGCTGGCCAGGGTAGTTGACTTACACCTTCTAGAGCATGTTGGGTGGCACGGGATACATGCGGACGTGCATTGTCCTGTTGGAACAGCAAGTTCCCTTGCCGGTCTAGGAATGGTAGAACGATGGGTTCGATGACGGTTTGGATGTACCGTGCACTATTCAGTGTCCCCTCGACGATCACCAGTGGTGTACGGCCAGTGTAGGAGATCACTCCCCACACCATGATGCCGGGTGTTGGCCCTGTGTGCCTCGGTCGCATGCAGTCCTGATTGTGGCGCTCACCTGCACGGCGCCAAACACGCATACGACCATCATTGGCACCAAGGCAGAAGCGACTCTCATCGCTGAAGACGACACGTCTCCATTCGTCCCTCCATTCACGCCTGTCGCGACACCACTGGAGGCGGGCTGCACGATGTTGGGGCGTGAGCGGAAGACGGCCTAACGGTGTGCGGGACCGTAGCCCAGCTTCATGGAGACGGTTGCGAATGGTCCTCGCCGATACCCCAGGAGCAACAGTGTCCCTAATTTGCTGGGAATTGGCGGTGCGGTCCCCTACGGCACTGAGTAGGATCCTACGGTCTTGGCGTGCATCCGTGCGTCGCTGCGGTCCGGTCCCAGGTCGACGGGCACGTGCACCTTCCGCCGACCACTGGCGACAACATCGATGTACTGTGGAGACCTCACGCCCCACGTGTTGAGCAATTCGGCGGTACGTCCACCCGGCCTCCCGCATGCCCACTATACGCCCTCGCTCAAAGTCCGTCAACTGCACATACGGTTCACGTCCACGCTGTCGCGGCATGCTACCAGTGTTAAAGACTGCGATGGAGCTCCGTATGCCACGGAAAACTGGCTGACACTGACGGCTGCGGTGCACAAATGCTGCGCAGCTAGCGCCATTCGACGGCCAACACCGCGGTTCCTGGTGTGTCCGCTGTGCCGTGCGTGTGATCATTGCTTGTACAGCCCTCTCGCAGTGTCCGGAGCAAGTATGGTGGGTCTGACACACCGGTGTCAATGTGTTCTTTTTTCCATTTCCAGGAGTGTATATAGCTATTCAGAGAAGCATTTGATGAAGCTGCTGCCTCTGTAAAATTTAAACCCAGAATATCCGTGGTCTTAACCACAGTGTATGTGATAGACTATGCTGAACAGTATATGCAGATAGACTATGCTGAACAGTATATGCAGAATTACTTTACTGGAATGTGAACCAGAGTTGCTCCTATGACTGCAAGTAGCAACTGGTTCCAATGTGCATCTTATATCAGCATAAATTACAGAAGCCAGCTCCAGCTCCAGTTTCTTCCTGAATTTGGTAAACTTAACATATGGGATGTCATAGACGTTAAAATTTATGCCTTTGATCTGCTTTTGAATATGTGAACGTGGATCAGCTCAGCAGGAAACGGCAAAGTTTAAATTGTTTACATACAGATTGTATTTAGACACATATTCTTCATCTTTATTTAAGGACACATTCAAACTATAATGTACCACACCTAACTGGCATTGCCCTTTGAGAGAATGTTTATGGCTGCATGTGCATCTGTTATCACTTTTGGTAATTTCATGTGCAGTCCTGCATGAAACCCTTTATTTTCATTAACAATAAATCATAACTGAAATGTTTCATTTAAAGCGAAAAAACAAATGCCTCCTCTTTCTTTAACAGCTTTTCAACATTTCTCAGCATTAATTTCTCATCGTATTAATCTCACATTATTTATATTGAGGTGTTTATTTGTTTTACTTCACCTGACTTGGGGAAGCCAAAGTTGCAGATTAGTGAAAACTGATTTTTGGAATTTGGTTCTAGAATGAAATTTTCACTTTGCAGCAGAGTGTGCGCTGATATGAAACTCCCTGGCAGATTAAAACTGTGTGCATGACCGAGACTCGAACTCGGGACCTTTGCTTTTGGCAGGCAAGTGGTCTACCATTTGAGCTACCCAGGCACGACTCACGACCCGTCCTCATAGTTTTAATTTCGCCAGTACCTCGTCTCCTACATTCCAAACTTCACAGAAGCTCTCCTGCGAAAATTGCAGAAATAGCACTCCTGGAAAAAAGTATATTGCGGAGACATGGCTTTGTCACAGCCTGGGGGATGTTTCCAGAACGAGATTTTCACTCTGCAATGGAGTGTGCGCTGATATGAATACTTTTTATATGTCAGGAAGTTTCAGAAGTTGGTTCACTTAACGAACTCTCTTCTCAGAGATATAAAAACAGGCATCCAGGAAATCCATAGGCTGCTACACAGAAACATTTTAGCTATCATACCTGTACATGCTCTAATTTTAAATGCACATTCAGCAGAAAGCCATTCAAGATGATTGGTTTCATTTAATTTAATGCGATCTGCAGGTAATTCGCCCATTAAAGCATACTTGGCAGTTCAGTGATACAAATTCACTAAAATTATAATATCGCTAGCTTAGCCGAAAGCCTATGATGTTGTCCAGCCTTCTGTGACCTGTCCATAGGCCTCTGGTCTTTGACCACTGCTCTGTTCAGCCACTAGGGCAGTCCATTTCACACTGCTGGCATCGCTGCTCGGCAGGATCCCTGTTACCTTCAAAATGCAGCCTCACTAATGGAACACTTCTGGGTGCACAGTTGTCTCGCTGCAAGCCAGAAACCTTAAAGGTGCGACGAACACGTCGACAGCGACAGATCGCGGCTGCAGAAGACAGATGGCAACGCTACCGCCAGCAGTCGGTGCGTTGCGGAACGCAGCGACAGACAAGCTACGCAGTTGCCGGGAACAACTGCGAGAGGCGAGATGTCTGTTAACACTGCCGCTGTTATTGAGCTGTTATTGGAAGAGGAAGACGATGACATTTTATTGTTGCATTCCAGGAAAAGACGAAAGCTGGTAATGCGTTTCTATAAAAGTAGAACTGCAGAAGGTAGTCACACAGCACTGATAAATAGACTTTTGTTATGTGATGAAAATATCGTCAGGAGCTAATGTCGTTTAAATAAAAGTTTAATTTTGAGCTCAGTTTTATTAAAGATGACATAAAACCACAATGCCTCAGAAATGCAATAAGTGCAGAAGAAAAATTATATTTGACGCTGAGATAAGTACACAAACTGTTATACATTATTAGATTGTACTGCAATTCCAAGACTTTGTGAGAGAGTTGTGGAGGTTGAAGGGTTGCTGTTATCACTCGGCTGACGTGTATTACGCTATGCAGCCATTATTTCATAATCAGAAACGATCGTACTAATTTTTCTTCTCGCTTCTGCCTTATAAACTGTAGGTAAACTCCTTACAACTGTGCTGATGTGACGGAAAGATAAGTCAATATCATCATCTTCGTGTTCCATAAACGTTTTTAGTAAATTTGGCCTAATTTCGTCCCTTTCTGTCTACATTTTTAATATTGTATCATCATCACTACAAACTTTACAACGTTTTCTTTTCCGTGCTGGCACGTAACGTTCATCGTTTGTTACTACAGATGTCTCACCACTATTTTCTATTGTATGCGTTTCAGCCGTATCTTCTTCCTGTGATGCCGAGAGGTCCAGTTGACGAGTTCGATCTCCACTGTCTTCTTGGCTTTCTTCTATTGTTGCCTGTGATGATGTCACTGTAATATTTGTTCCTCCAGATCTGTGTTGTGGAACACAGTCAAGGAACGATAGCTATTCGTGTCTTATTGTTTTTGAATTTTCTGAGGCAGCAGAGCCTGTTCCTAATTTGCTCCTCTTCTTGAAATTCTGTTAACCGTCCCTTAAAATTTTCCACTTCTTCTTATAGTCATCACCTGTAAATGGAAATTATATTAGCTGTATGTTTTCGTTTGTTTCAGATTCTTGGCCACAGGCAAAAGTTACCGGTCTTTATCGTTTTCGTGTCGTATACCACCATATTACATATAAAGGGTTGTTAAAAATGTTTTGAAGATATTAAGAATAAGGCTGCTGCCCATGTTGATGCCAACTTCTTCTGAATCAGATTTTAGACATATTGAATTTTGGCTTAAATGGAATATACATACCTAATCGTGTAAGCGCTATAGATGGAAAACATGATCTCATAAGGGCACCGGAGAAAAGTGGAGCTGTGTTTTTTAATTGCAAAGATTTTTTTCAATTGTTCTGTTGGCTATTGTGGACGCACTGTAAATTCATTAGCGTTGATGTCGGCGATTACGTAAAAAGAGTCTGATAACGGTATATCTCAAACATCGGCTATGGGCAAGAAAATAGCCTCAAAGGAATTTAATATACCTCCACCAAAACGTTTGCCAAACACAACTGTGATATTACCACATTTCCTGATAGGAGACGAAGCGTTTGCTCTGCTCTCGGTGAGTGTATGACGAAATCTTATTCCAGAATAGTTGCTACATCACATCGAGACAAACATATCTGTAATTATAGATTATGCCGTGCTCGTCGAGTGTCAGAAAACGCCTTTGTGCTATTAATCCAAGTATTTTAGAGTATTTTATAGTCGTATTGCTGTGGCGCCTGACGTGGCTGACATCCTCGTTTTATCGGCATGTTGTTTACACAATTTGCTACGAGACGGTTATCTTGAAGAAAATGGTTGGTTTGTTGGCTCTGAGCACTATGCGACTTAACTTCTGAGGTCATCAGTCGCCTAGAACTTAGAACTAATTAAACCCAACTAACCTAAGGACATCACACACATCCATGCCCGAGGCAGGATTCGAACCTGTAGCCGTAGTGGTCCCTCGGTTCCAGACTGTAGCGCCGAGAACCGCACGACCCCTCCGGCTGGCGAAGAAAATGGTATTCCGGTTTATAGCTATAATGTTAACGAAGCAACCAGCCAAACCACATGCACAGCTTTTCTCGTTTTGGAGAATTTCTAAACAGCAGTGGTTTTGAAATTAGAGACAAACTTAAAGATTTTTTCTCCAGTGAATACGGTTCTGTGGCGTGGCAAGAGGCAGCAGTTAACAATGGGTTGTGAACAACAATGGATTGTAAATAATGATTTATGTAAGGCGAAACATATATACTGTTGCCTTTTTAACATATTCATATAATAATTATTAATGTACTATGGATCTATTTGTTATCGAGCGAGGTGGCGCAGTGGTTAGACACTGGACTCGCATTCGGGAGGACGACGGTTCAATCCCGCGTCCGGCCATCCTGATTTAGGTTTTCTGTGACTTACCTAAATCGCTCCAGGCAAATGCCGGGATGGTTCCTTTCAAAGGGCACGACCGATTTCCATCCCCATCCTTCCGTAACCCGATGAGACCAATTGCTCAAAATGGCTCTGAGCATTATGGGACTTGACTTCTGAGGTCACCAGTCCCGTACAACTTAGAACTACTTAATACTAACTAACCTAAGGACATCACAACCATACATGCCCGAGGCAGGATTCGAACCTCCGACCGTAGCGGCTACGCGGTTCCAGACTGTAGCGCCTAGAACCGCTCGGTCTTCCCGGCCGACGATGAGACCGATGACCTCGATGTCTGGTCTCCTTACCCAACACAGCCCACCAACCCAGCCCTCTATTTGTTAGTTAAAAAATGGTACAAATGGCTCTGAGCACTATGAGACTTAACATCTGAGGTCATCAGTCCCCTAGAACTTAGAACCACTTAAAACTAACTAACCTAAGGACACCATACACATCCGTGCCCGAGGCAGGTTTCGAACCTGCAACCGTAGCGGTCGCGTGGTTGCAGACTGAAGCGCCTAGAACGGCTATTTGTTAGTAAATAATTGGTTGAATATACGCACTTGTTTTATTTAACTCTTGTGCTATAGCTTTCCAGACGTTATCTCTCACTAAAACATTTCTGTATTCGTCATGTCCTGGGTCATAAATTACACAATATTTCGCCACACCGTTGATTAAATTCTCTTCATCGGAGTCCGGGAAACTCATTTTCACTGAATTGGGTATGTTCTGCCAGTAAAAGCAGTCTCCGGTCGCCATGCGGTTAGGCGGATGTGCGGTGTGCCGCCAAAGCAGGTATAAGGCGGCAGACGACGCTGTCGCCGCGTCCCGCACGCCTCACGTTGCAAACAATGGTAACCGGAGGTGCCGCCTGCAACCGGTCGGTGCAGTCTGCGGTGTGCGGTGCAAGACTCAAGTTTCACACGGAATTTGCAGTCTCCCCTCCACAACGGCCATAGGCCGGTCACGTGATTCCACCTCCACAAGGACAGGAGGCGGGGCGTGACTGCAAGCGCTCAGTCTTAGACCTACTACAAACAGATGATATTTGCCTTCGTCATGATTTTACCTGGGCTTTAATAACTGAAATTAAAATTGTCAGTCTACAATTTTTGAAAATGTTGCTTACAAGGCATTTTCAATGTCCGTAGATAAACATAAGTATATACTAGAAACATACCTTCTGTGCGATGTTATTCAAAAGAATAAGTTTCCGAAACTAATAACACACACATATTTTGGATATGCAATAGATACATAAGGTAATTCATAATAATGGCAACAGAGTTTGTCATGGCAGCAAATATATGTGGTTATTGTACAAAGCTTTAAAACCATTCAGCAGTTTGCTGAGGACGACTGTATGGAAAATACTGACAGTTCAATAATTATTGTATCCTATTTGAGCAGCAAATGGATAAAATGTTGGAAACTCATTCTTCAGCCGACTGTAAAACTCTGGAAAGTCATATCCCATGTATTGCCAAACTATGCATTAAATGTTATATCAGCCTAAGACACGGATATATTATGAACATAATGCTTGAAGTATGCGAAATAAAATCTCACAAGAACACCAGTAGACAGCAACTTTAATAAAGAAACGAACAATGAACTGTTTGCATCTGCTAAATGTTTATGTACAAAGAAATAGCTATCTCGTTACACCACGTTAAAGTAGAAATTTCACGAACTTAAGCCTTTTTAGTTGCCGTACATGAAATTGAAGTCGACTCCTTCGGCAAATTTGTCACAGACATTTTATTTTGAGCAATAAAAACATCACAGTAGAAACTCATGTTCGCTACACAGGAAAGTTAATAAGAAAAATATTTATTTTGTGAAACAAAACGGAAAAAGAGTGCAAACTTTTGTTTAGTCACTTAATCTTCTAGGCTCTTTTTGGGCTGTACGTTTTTAAACAACTCGTAGCAAAAATCTGAAAAGAATCTGTGCAATCTGGCTGTAGGGCACTTTGCTGGTTTTGCTTAAGGCCCGTCCACACGCAACGATCTGTCTGCGCAAATGTCTGCGCACATCACATCTGCGCAGACAGATCGTTGCGTGTGGACAGAAGATTTGCACCAACCTGAGGTGTGCTCAAACCTGGAAGTTGGAGTCGGAGGTTTGAGCGAAACCTCTCAAATCTGTGGGTTCAAACCACATCTGCGCAGACAAGTTGGAGCGTGTGGACAGGAGATCGCCGCAAATCTGGCGCGAAACAGCTGTTTGCTCTGTCTAGTGTTTGTATTTGTGCGCACAGGGCATTAAAATGGCTGATACACGTCAGTGTTCTCGAGAGTTTGTAAGTGAATTCATTGAAATATATAGAAACCACCCATATTTGTGGAAGATTAAAAGTAAAGAATATAATAGTGACCGAGACAAAAAGACAGCAGCATACAATGCTCTAGTTGAAAAATTGCGGGCAGTTGACGCCTCGGCAAACAGAGAAACAGTAATTCAAAAAGAAAAAAAGTCGTTGCGAACTAGCGAAATCGTTTGCGGATGGATGTCGAAACTTATCATTATCTCTTAAAGCTTGTAACCCCTCATATTATGAGAAAAAATACTTGTATGAGAAGGGCAATTTCTCCTGATGAACGGCTGGCGGTAACATTAAGATTCCTAGCAACAGGAAGGAGCTACAAGGATTTTGAATTTTCAACTGCAATATCGAAACAAGCGTTGAGTGAAATAATACCCAACACATGCGAAGCTATTTACGCTGTCCTGAAGGATGAGTTCATGAAAGCAAGTCAGGTAAATTAAGTCTGACAGCGAACTGTTTACCGAAAAGAGTTATCCAAGGTTCAGAAATCTAGAAGATCTGGTGTAGGAGTAGATCAAGTATACCAGCCAACGTTATGGTATTTTTATCTGCTTGGCTTACTTAGTGATCAAGAAACGCCAAGCCCAAGCAGGAGTACAATTGAAGATGAAATTGGAGTGTCAATGTGCGAGGAAATGGAACACGAGGTAATGTAAAACAAAGCAGGTTCGCCCTGCAACTCTCGCAGTAAATTTACGTGAGAAAATTGCTTTCGCTTTAGCAGCCACTGTCTACAACATTTTGACCGCTTTCTCTGTTCCCTGCGGTTGGTCTGAATGTTTTTTGCAACACAAGTTGCGAACACAGACCACAACAGAACTTCCTCCATTTCTATATTTCAAAACAACTGAATTGAATTTTTGACGTTTGCGGGGATCGTAGTCGCTTGCCACTGCAATTTCTTTTCTACACCGACAGATGGCGGGCGAGTAGTAGATTGGGGTTTGTGTCGTGTGAACACACCACATCTGCAGCGATCTTTTGCATGTACGGACATCTGCGCCGATGTCTGCGCAGACAGATCGTTGCGTGTGGACTGGGCTTTACAGACACAAAGCAGGCGAGAGTGTGTGTGCGTGTGTGCTTTCTGGCGGGAAAGGCAACATAGTACACCCTAGACTTGGCCACTGTTTCTATGTTTCGATACAGTGTATCGATACGTGGAACTGTTTCAGTGTTTCGGAACGGCTGTGGTTCACTGTATCGAAACAGTGGTGTTTCATTCCGCCCCTGTCTCGGATAACCGGACCAGATTCGATCTCAAGCTAGACACAGAAACTGTATCGTTGTTTCAAAATAAGGCTGTTTCAGTCCACCTGTGCTTGGAACGGACTAATTGTATCGAAACAGTGATATTTCATTCCGCTCTGTGTCGGGCGAGATTCGGGCTCGGCACAGGTACTGAAACACAACATACCACTTGTGAAACACTTTCAAGAGTGTCGAAATCTTTTTGACAAGCAATAGCATGAAGCTTAAGATATCCGAAAATAAAGCTTCGTTTCTAGCTGACTGTCCTATTCCGAAATGGCATAACATCTGCTTTATAAACACTAACCAAACAATAAAACAACGCATACTATTCACATTCAAAATACTAAATATGTGAAAATCATTCAGTTAAATTACACTTTTTTTATAACATACGCTTCTCTGTTCATGTACAGCAATCATATTAAGAAACGCAAGAAAGCCTACAACATTTCGAATGAAAAAAGGCGTAGAGTGACAGTTATTAGACATATACATAAATTTGATGTAGGTATAATTGCAAGCAAACTGTTTGACATATCACTGATAGTGTAATGGTGAACGGGGAGGACTGGCAAGCATGGTGAATTTATCGTAACGGTTCGAAACACCTTGAAAGATAAAATTTTTTCTGTTATATTTTGTTGTCCATTCGAATTATTTGGCATTGTTTGTGAGACTATAGTCACTGTACCTATTATCCACAATGATTCCCTTTGTGTGCATAGAAATTAGCGGGATGGGTATATTACCCATACTAACGGAATGTGGGAATCCCAGCAGCATATCCGTTGTTTCTGCAGTTCTCCAGTTCCGTTCGTGGTGGTTCTTCTGTCTTAGGCTATGGCTGTCCTCAGCCAATTGAAAAGTATGAAAGTCACACGACACGAAAGCAGCGCATTTGCTGCAGGAAATACGAAACTGCCAAGACGCCGAAGTGATAGTTTCATACTTTCTGCGACATGATTAGCGCTCTCGCACCTCATTTGTGTTTATATGGACATATTATACAGTAGACATTCAAGATGATAACATGTATAGGTTTATTAGATAACAAAACACATACTGTTTCACTTTCTCGAAACAGTGTATCGAAACATTACATTGTACTGTTTCATTTGTTTCGAAACAGTTACGTGTTTCAGTTTGCCCATCTCTAGTACACTCAAGTAACACCAGGAGCGCTGGCAGTCACGCCCCGCCTCCTGTCCGTGTGGAGGTGGAATCACGTGACCGGCCTATGGCCGTTGTGGAGGGGAGACTGCAAATTCCGTGTGAAACTTGAGTCTTGCGGTGTGTGTGCGGTCGTGTTCGGAATCGCACCTTTACTGTGCAAGTGTTCTCATTGCTAGTTCAGTGAACTACTTGCAGTGTCTGAAGCTAAAAATATGTTTTCTCATCGTCTGATGACAATAATAGTGGCCGGCCGAAGTGGCCGTGCGGTTAAAGGCGCTGCAGTCTGGAACTGCAAGACCGCTACGGTCGCAGGTTCGAATCCTGCATCGGGCATGGATGTTTGTGATGTCCTTAGGTTAGTTAGGTTTAACTAGTTTTAAGTTCTAGGGGACTAATGACCTCAGAAGTTGAGTCCCATAGTGCTCAGAGCCATTTGAACCATTTTTGAACAATAATAGTGGTTCGTTCACTACAAATATGCGATTATTGGCAATGAGAAAGTAGATGAGATGTGTATGCACTCTTTGAATGTAGACTGTCCATTCTACAGATACGTTCACCCGTTCTAACAAAGGCTCACAAATTAATGGAGAGAAGAGTTTCAGACGGTTAGGAATGTTGCAACATAAGTTCCAGTTAACTTTAAATATTAATGATTCACAATGAGGTAAGACATGAAGATTCGACCCAAAGTTATTATCGTAATTTCTGATGAAGAGAAATTCATAGGCCTGCTCAATGTGAGTTAATACTTCGTCAGTTTTTATCCACATCTTCATATACTACATCTGCCCATTGCAAATTCTCGTGCCGACAAAGATAAATCAGGTAAAACAGAGGAATTAATTTTAAAAATTTTTTACACCTAATGTTATCCATTATTAAGAGGTTATGATGGTCTGCATTCCCCCGATCCCAGATAGCTTTGCATTCATAAACTGTTGCAATAAGTACCTGTTTAAAATCTGCACTTGTAGATCTCACAACGTTACTATTTGAATATGGTGGTTTCATTGGTAGAGTACTGGAAAATGCAGTAAGTCTACAGAGAAGATTGCTTCAAAAGCAGCCATGCCCCTCATCAGAGAACATAGCTCAAGAGTCTGGGATCCACGCCAAACAACACCATGAGCAGACTTGGAAAGTTACAAGAAGGGCAGCACAAATACTAACATGTATGTTTGAGCATACCAGACGTTCACAGAAATGCAGGAAAACTTGCGCTGGAAGATGCTTGAAGTTACATGCAAAGTACCTCTCCTAACAGCGCTAGCAACGTTTCAAGTACTAGTATTAAGTGATGTACCAAAGAATATACAACGGAAGCCTATGTATCGACCTTATAGTGGTTGTGAAGACAACATTAACCTAAGTAAAGCTTGCACAGTGGTATTTAAGAAGTTATTTTTCCCATGCTGCATGCCTTGGCTTGGCTCTGAGCACTATGCGACTTAACTTCTAAGGTCATCAGTCGCCTAGAACTTAGAACTAATTAAACCTAACTAACCTAAGGACATCACACACATCCATGCCCGAGGCAGGATTCGAACCTGCGACCGTAGCGGTCGCTCGGCTCGAGACTGTAGCGCCGAGAACCGCACGGTCACTCCGGCCGGCCTGCATACCTTCATATATGGTGCAATGGTGAGTGCGTTGCACTGCTCACTTAGCTACAGTTTGGAGGTAGATAGAGATGTTGAAGTAGATGTTCAGTACGTGAGAAACTGTGTAATGAGGAACAGTCAAACATGGGACTGCTAGAGTGAGCTTCAAGCAGACAATCACGACACAAGTGCAAAACACGAACAAGCTTGACTTCAACTGGCGAGGATCGTAACTAGCAGTGTAAACTTGGTGCAGGTTAAATAGGCCCTAAGGCTGAGAGGGTTTATTCCACCATCGTCAGGCCGTGCTGTCGAGCAGCCAGGTGACAACATAAATGCATCTGTAGACAACAACTGCTATAGTCCCACATTACTTTCATTGCAGATACTCAGCAATGAAATACAAAAAGCATTCCTGAGTTACAGCAACTAACAGTATGGATGTGAATTTGGGAAATACATTGTAGCCGCATTAATAGAGATTTTAAAAAATTGTGGCACTTTAGAAGGGAAGAAATATGTCAAGGTCCTCATGCACGATAACTGCGCAAAAGGACTGCAACTCAGAGTCAGAATGGCTGAACTGTTTAATAACAGACAGCAAGAAACTAAAGTCGTTTAGAACAGAGAGAGTGGATTTGACAAGAAAGTATGCTCTCACCGCTGCTCTTCAGTACGGTCATAGACTATTGGATAAAGGAAGTTCAGCTAGGTTGAAACGCAAAACTTATGAAAGAAACAGTAATGGAAGACAATGAGAAGAAATAGGGAAAACAACTAAATATCTGGCAGATCGTATCTGAAAGAGATGGCATGAAAATAAGCGTAACAAAAAATTAGGTGATAAAAATTAGCAGGAAAAATGAAAACTGAAGAAAGTGAGTTGCAATGGAAAGTTATTATAGAAGTAGACGCTCTCAAACAGCTAGCAATCGAAGGAAAGAAAAATCAAGGAAGAAATTTTGAAAGAAGTAGAAAATGGTTCAAAATACAAAATTAGAAATAGTCAAAGAAACATTTATAATACTGGGTGATCAAAAAGTCAGTATAAATTTGAAAACTGAATAAATCACGGAATAATGTAGATAGAGAGGTACAAACTGACACACATGCATGGAATGACATGGGGTTTTATTAGAACCAAAAAAATACAAACGTTCAAAATATGGCCGACAGATGGCGCTTCATCTGATCAGAATAGCAATAATTAGCATAACAAAGTAAGACAAAGATGATGTTCTTTACAGGAATGGCTCAATATGTCGAGCACCATTCCTTAACAATAGCTGTAGTCGAGGAATAATGTTGTGAAGTATGTCCGGAGTTATGGTGAGGCATTGGAGTCGGATGTTGTCTTTCAGCATCCACAGAGATGTCGGTCGATCACGATACACCTGCGACTTCAGGTAACCCCAAAGCCAACAATCGCACGAACAGAGGTCTGGGGACCTGGGAGGCCAAGCATGACGAAAGTGGCGGCTGAGCACACGGTCGACACCAAACGACGCGCGCAAGAGATCTTTCACGCGTCTAGCAATATGGGGTGTTTTTTTTTCTAATAAAACCGCATGTCATTCCAAGCACGTGTGTCAATTTTTACCTCTCTATCTACATTATTCCGTGGTTTATTAAGTTTTCAAATTTATACTGACTTTTTGATCATCTGGTACATAAATCACACTATCCATTTTGACCATTGGATGAGAACGTTGCATTGGAAGAAAGAAAGTTCTGCAGGCGTAAGATTGTCAATAGTATTAAATGACAGATCAATATATTTTTGGAGAGCTGTGTGTTCAAAGGTACCAATTCTTGTCCAAACCAGGTATATTTTTTCTGGGGGACAGCAGCAATCGCTCTCTCTTCTGCTGCTTGCGGGTTCTGCAAGGCTGGGTGGCAGAAAAAGCATGCTTCAATTACTGCAAGTCAGCAATAGGTGAAAAATGAGAGACTGTTAGTAGTAATATATAATTATATGAGATATACCTCTCTTGTTTCATGCATATCTGAAGAAAATCACTGAATAGTGAGGATGCCTGTGATGATCCAGTATCAGTAACATGCAACTACAAGCAGTAACCTTACCTTTATAACCCACTTTCTTCCTGAATCAACCAATTTAAGTTAGTTTCAAATGGTTCAAATGGCTCTGAGCACTATGGGACTCAACTGCTGTGGTTATCAGTCCCCTAGAACTTAGAACTACTTAAACCTAACTAACCTAAGGACATCACACACATCCATGCCCGAGGCAGGATTCGAACCTGCGACCGTAGCAGTCGCACGGTTCCGGACTGCATGCCTAGAACCGCGAGACCACCACTGCCGGCTAAGTTAGTTTAAACGGATTCAGACTTGCTGATGACAGCAAGACAAGACTTGTCACTGTTGTGGACTATCTGCATATTTCACATCACGGTTTCTTATAACGTCATTATGGTGAAGACATAGTGCTGTTCAAGGTAAACATGGAAACATTCTGTAGAATCATGAGAGTCATTGCATCTTCATCTCTCCATTTTCACAATACTCGTGCTGGCAATCACAGCCCCAGAAACCTTCATAATTTAAGATGCTTATTAATTTTACCTTGCAGCATCAGTCATTCACATAACGTAAGTAGTATGACTTTGCACAGCTGTGGCCAATTTAAGCTGAGTTATTGCTCTGCAGCCATGTGTTATTTACTTGGCCTTGCAGTTTATATTCATCACTCAAGCTACCACACATCCTATGTCTGCAGACTTCCATTTGATAGCTGTCAGAACACGTCTTGTAGCGAGTACTGTTAATGACTTTGGATAGAAACATCTTTTGAGGCCACATTATTACTAAAAAAATAAAGAACTGTATGACAATACCTCTACTTATTCCGACAGACTTTCAGATGTGGAAATACTGAATTGTTGTCACGTAATTACACACAAAAAATTTAGATTTCATGTACCCCATCATGTGCCAATGACATAAAAATTTGAAATTGTGATCAATTCCATCCCACTCCATTAAAATGCTCTGTTTGAATAAAATACATAGTGTACCTTTTCGATATACCTATCCATTCCTTTCTGTTTCATTTTTACAGTCTGCTTGAATACAGTGTTCCAATCCAATTTGCTCCATTTAGTTCCGACATTCTGTGTGGATACTGCATTCAATTCATTCCCTCCATTCCTTTTAATGCTTTGTGCATGAATTCCATCATTTGTTGGTTGCTGAATTTTTCGACATTCTACATTTCTGAGATGTCAGACATCAACAGGCTTGACAAAGCAGCTGACAAAAGGTGTGTGTGTGTGTTCATCCAAGCAGGAGAGATGGAGATGAAAAGCAGAGATGAATAGCCCTGATTTACAAAATTACATTCGTAATTTTTTGGAAATACTGGATACTTTTGATCCTGGTGCCAAACAATAGCAAGCAATATACTGACTGGAAGTTTCGTTTTAATGGCATCCAGTAAAATGCTGCACTAGGGTTGGCTTATTAATTTTAATGAATGCTAAAATGAATTTTGATATCCAACCAGTAACATATTACATTTTTTTCCCCCAAACGACGGATGCCTCCACTGTCTAAATCCTTTATGCGAGTGGTTGCAGATCATGGATTTTCCCAGACAGTTCGACACATACATTGACAAGGCTAAGCAATCATAATATATTTTACATACAGAGAAAGGGACTTGTATAAATATTCAGATCCCACAATCTGACAGCTGGTGAAATCACAAACTGAGTGATTAAAATAACAGATAGGAACATGTGTATGAATTTAGTACCCTCTGTTAATATGCAAATCTCTTGTACACATTCAGTGATGTATGAAGTTCTAAAACTACCATGTGTAGTGCAAGGATTAGACTATCAGACAATGATGTCAAAATTATATTATTACTATAAATATTTTTTTAAAGTCTCAATTAGGAAATGTGCATAAGGAAAAGTCGTTTGGATTCAAATTTGGAGTGTGGCCCACGTTGTTATGGAGGGAGACATTTATCACCAGATCTGAGAAAGTCATAGCCCCTGCCATCAACACATCGTGGGCTAAGGGGTTGTAGACACACTATGTTATTGGCAATGAGGACTAAGTTACTTGCCGTGGATGCAAACTACCAAGGATATTAAACTGGTGCAGACTCTGCCTTATTCGCTCATTTGCCTAACTAGTGCAGTTCACTCACTAGTTTCACCTCAACGTGTATTTACTATGCTGTGCTAGACAGACTTCCATTACATTGGTGTCAGACTTGTAGAGTGAAGGCTTACTATAAATTAGGTTTCGTCACAAGTTAAGGCATTGACTGTCAACGAAATTGAGACCACACCCCTCTGACCTTGATACTATGACGTGCTACTCATTTACTTGCAGTTGACCCTTTGGTTAGTACTATGGTCTCTCTCTGCATAGTTGTCTACCGAGTGCATTTGAAATTCTAACAAATTTCTTTGTTTCTTATGCAAGAATGGTTGTTAACTGGTGTACTGCCATTATGCTCCACTTTTAACATGCTATGGCTCAGATAAAAGTTTTTTCTGTCTTTTTTATTCTTCTAATGTTCTATCTGTTTTCTATGTCTGATAAGTTTATTTCCAATAATAAACCAATATTGTGGATTAATGGCTCCCAAAAATGGAAAGGCTGCCACAACTTTCATACACACTGAAGAATATTGCTAAATAATGTTGAACTTCTACATTTATTACTAATGTGTAACTTTTTCACTTGTCCCAGTATGTCAATATTGAGGAAACAACTGCAGAATGACAAGAAGTCTGATGTTGCCGTGGTCATGCTGACAGGAGAAATTCTGTGGAGGTAATACGTTTTTCACCTGTGAGAAGAAAGGAAAACGACAGTTAGGGGAAAACTACAAACAGGACTCCTAGTCTATGTGGATTTTTTAATCTATGTAGGCATTTTGCACCACTTTCGTAAAGGCTAAATTGTTGTCTCTTAGTAATTATTTTCTGTAAATGATAGAACTCAGCCTGTATTTCGAGTTTGGAGCGCTTCTTTGGTGAGCATCTTTTATTGCTGAATTTATGATTTGTACCTGCACCAGACTTCAAAATGCAAAACATTTACAGGTGCAGATGTAATCAGTGGCCATAATTCCTTGGTTATAAACTATTCATTAAAACTGCATAAATTACAGAATGTTAAAATATGGCACATGACACGACCGAAGATGAATGAGAGTTTTAAAGTTAATATGAGATAACAGTGACTTTAACAGGAGTGAGGAACACAACAGAAGACAAGCATATAGCATCGATAGATGAAATAGTGAAGACTGTTGAGTATCAATCAGGCAAAGAGACAAAGGTCAGTAGGAATTCTTGGATAATACACAAGATATTGAATTTAACTGACAAAGGGAGAAAGTATATAAAGAGCAGCAGATGAAGTGGGCAAAAAGAAATATATACACTTAAAAACTTGTGCCAAATGGCAAAGCAAGAATGGTTAGATGAGAAGTGCAGCCCCACACAAAACAGTTCGATGAAGCAGGCCACTACTGCCCCAACACAACATGCATGTCGTGCGAGGCAGTATACATGTCAAGACCTGGTAAAACGTTTCTTACCCCTGAAATGTAGGCTGCCCTGAAAAGCATGCCAAGAATGCATGACGATACCACTACATAAGATTTCTAGTTTATTTCTGGTATGCAGTAACAGCGATATGAGCCCTATTGACATTCTATGTGTTGTACTTCGTATCTGTATTCTAGATATTTTTCGAACAGTAGTTTTCAGTACTTGATGTGGCACAAATGATCTGAGTACAAGCACTGTGATCTTTAGTTGTCAGTTGCATCATCGTTCCTATGGAATTCTGTGAGTGTTGGCCATGCTACTGAACAATCTGGAAACAGCTTGTAGAACAGAGATAATGACACAGAAGATGTTCAGACCAGGAAATGTGATTTTCCAAAGATTAATATGAGAATGTGAATATTTCTAAGTAATGTAGTTGGTGTTCCGATTCCATGCACATAATTTATGATGTGTCTGAAAAAGGGACATTTTAGTAGAATTACTGTACAATTCTTCAGGTTAGTTAGTACAACTGTTGAAATGTGATTAAGCAAAATTATCTATTCACATGGCTTATGAGTAGTAGATTTACTGCTCCTTTAGCAGTCTATTAACTCATTTCATGCTAGAATCATGTTTTTCAATCATATTTTTTGTATAAAAAATGCGATTTTTGTAAAGTTGGTTGCAGATGTTAAAGAATCAGAGTGACAATATAGTTTTTGGTTGGTAGTCTCTTTTCAGTCATTTAATAGTCCAAATTCTACCACCACACCTTGCAAATTTTATTTTTTGATTTTGTGTTGCTGCTTTGTGGAATACTGCGATTGAAGCATGATCTCCTCAACATAACTGTATGTCCTTACACTGCACAGTACAAGTCTTTCTTTCCTTTAGCTGGGTTTCTGCTGCACTGTATTTTTTATGTTCATCACTTTGACTGGTACTGAGTTTTCACTGCCACAGGTAAGGCATGATAATTTGTTACAGTCAGTTTTACATCACATTCATGAGAACAAGATCATTCATAGTTGGGTTTGCAATTCGAAATTGATATCAGGTTCAGATTAAGTAAAGCTGACTTTAAGTTACATTTCTTCTAAGACAGTCGCAATTTCATAGAGCAGTGTCATATTCGCATGTGCATCAGTTGATGTTCAGAATTTATTTAGTCATTTGTTTATTTAGAATCGCTGATTATTTTTGGGAGAAACTTAAGGTTATTTATCCCTTCAAAATTCGTTTTGTAATATCATGAAACATATTTATTCTGTCAGTTTTATGCATTGGAATTAGAAGCAGGTATTGAGATGTCAGGCCTTGTTGCGCTGTCCACTGTACTGTTTACCACAGAGATACATAGGACAGCTTATTTAACACAGAGTTTTATGTTTTCTAATTAATTTGGTAAAATGTTGATTCAAATATGGTTACAAAGTTTGGGTTAGTTATGGTGACTCACTTGTATCAGGTAGCATTTTTGTAATTACTCCACTTGCATTGTTTGGGATTACAACAAAGGCATATATGAAGTTAAAGATAGGAATCCATTTCAATCCAGTACGGTTATGGTGGATGATATTCACTATGTTAATCATATTTATTAAGAAAAGTTACACTTGGCGAATCGTTTGCCTAGGATGTAAGATATTAGGAACTCTGATTTTCTTAGTCATATGGTGGTAATGTCTCGATAGTGAAGTTACAACAACCACTTATGAAAAAAAATTGCATTTGGTTTGCTTTGGTAGTTAATTGTATCATAAGAATTTCAATTTTTTCGGTTTGTATTATCACTTGCATTTTCTTGTTTTTGCTCTTTTGGAGAATTTTTTTGAGTTACTTGGGAGACATTTGGCGAAAAACCATTGTACTGACTAAAACCACTATAGTGCAGATTTGGATTGTTTCTGTCTGATGTATTCAGGAATTTTATTGGTCATTCATTACTTGTAAATGTTTTCCTTTTGTGGATAGTGCATAACTGAATGCTTTTATGTTGTATTTCACTTTTTTTTACAAACTGATATCGTGACAACCGAATCTGTAGACATATCACCCCCTATCAGCACTTCTATTGAGACTAGTAAGGCCGTTATCGTAAAACTGGCGCTGGAGAAGTAAGAAAACTGGAGGAATATTATAGGAAACGAGATTAGTGTTATAGGACGCTGAAAGAGACGACGAGAAGTCATATAAATTGTTTATTAATTAACTGGATGAATATAATGAATCACAAGAAGAGTATAACAGATCATTGGAAAAGATGAGTTGGCGAATAGAAAAGCATCTCATTTTAGGAATGGGATTCATGATAACATTTAGCAAATAAAGAATAATAATGAGGTCAGATTCCATTAAAATGAAACAGGACAGCGCCTACAGAACGAAAAACATTCGTAAAAAGATAAAAATTTAAGTAACATGATTTTGAATGTTGAAGGAAATCAACACCAGAACAAAGAAGAATAGTTAGGCAAGAGACACTGCGTAATTTTTTTAATGCTGAATGATGTGACCCCACAATTTACTAGAGGGAATGAGCAACCACACATATTATTCCCGAAACACATGAACGAAACGAAGCATTCAGATTACAACCCACATCTACATTTATACTCCGCAAGCCACCCTACGGTGTGTGGCCGAGGGCACTTTACGTGCCACTGTCATTACCTCCCTTTACTGTTCCAGTCGCGTATGGTTCGCGGAAAGAACGACTGTCTGAAAGCCTCCGTGCGCGCTCGAATCTCTCTAATTTTACATTCGTGATCTCCTCGGGAGGTATAAGTAGGGGGAAGCAATATATTCGATACCTCATCCAGAAACGCATCCTCTCGAAACGCGAGCAAGCTACGCCGCGATGCAGAGCGCCTCTCTTGCAGAGCCTACCACTTGAGTTTGCTAAACATCTCCGTAACGCTATCACGGTTACCAAATAACGCTGTGACGAAACGCGCCGCTCTTCTTTGGATCTTCTCTATGTCCTCCGTCAACCCGATCTGGTACGGATCCCACACTGTTGAGCAATACTCAAGTATAGGTCGAACGAGTGTTTTGTAAGCCACCTCCTTTGTTGATGGACTACATTTTCTAAGGACTCTCCCAATGAATCTCAACCTGTCACCCGCCTTACCAACAATTAACTTTATATGATCATTCCACTTCAAACCGTTCCGCACGCATACTCCCAGATATTTTACGGAAGTAACTGCTACCAGTGTTTGTTCCGCTATCATATAATCATCCAATAAAGGATCCTTCTTTCTACGTATTCGCAATACATTACATTTGTCTATGTTAAGGGTCAGTTGCCACCCCCTGCACCAAGTGCCTATCCGCTGCAGATCTTCCTGCATTTCGCTACAATTTTCTAATGCTGCAACTTCTCTGTATACTACAGCATCATCCGCGAAAAGCCGCATGGAACTTCCGACACTATCTACTAGGTCATTTATATATATTGTGAAAAGCAATGGTCCCATAACACTCCCCTGTAGCACGTCAGAGGTTACTTTAACGTCTGTAGACGTCTCTCCATTGATAACAACATGCTGTGTTCTGTTTGCTAAATACTCTTCAATCCAGCCACACAGCTGGTCTGATATTCCGTAGGCCCTTACTTTGTTTATCAGGCGACAGTGCGGAACTGTATCGAACGCCTTCCGGAAGTCAAGGAAAATAGCATCTACCTGGGAGCCTGTATCTAATATTATCTGGGTCTCATGAACAAATAAAGCGAGTTGGGTCTCACACGATCGCTGTTTCCGGAATCCATGTTGATTCCTACAGAGTAGATTCTGGGTTTCCAAAAACGACATGATACTCGAGCAAAAAACCTGTTCTAGAATTCTACAACAGATCGACGTCAGAGATATAGGTCTATAGTTTTGCGCATCTGCTCGACGACCCTTCTTGAAGACTGGGACTACCTGTGCTCTTTTCCAATCATTTGGAACCTTCCGTTCCTCTAGAGACTTGCGGTACACGGCTGTCAGAAGGGGGGCAATTTCTTTCGCGTACTCTGTGTAGAAACGAATTGGTATCCCGTCAGGTCCAGTGGACTTTCGTCTGTTGAGTGATTCCAGTTGCTTTTCTATTCCTTGGACACTTATTTCGATGTCAGCCATTTTTTCGTTTGTGCGAGGATTTAGAGAAGGAACTGCAGTGCGGTCTTCCTCTGTGAAACAGCATTGGAAGGACGTGTTTAGTATTTCAGCTTTAGGCGTGTCATCCTCTGTTTCAATGCCATCATCATCTCGGAGTGTCTGGATATGTTGTTTCGAGCCACTTACTGATTTAACGTAAGACCAGAACTTCCTAGGATTTTCTGTTAAGTCGGTACATAGAATTTTACTTTCGAATTCACTGAACGCTTCACGCATAGCCCTCCTTACGCTAACTTTGACATCGTTTAGGTTCTGTTTGTCTGAGAGGTTTTCGCTGCGTTTGAACTTGGCGTGAAGCTCTCTTTGCTTTCGCAGTAGCTTCCTAACTTTGTTGTTGAACCACGGTGGGTTTTTCCCGTCGCTCACAGTTTTACTCGGCACGTACCTGTCTAAAACGCATTTTGCAATCGCCTTAAACTTTTTCCATAAACACTCATCATTGTCAGTGTCGGAACAGAAATTTTCGTTTTGATCTGTTAGGTAGTCTGAAATCTGCCTTTTATTACTCTTGCTAAACAGATAAACCTTCCTCCCTTTTTTTATATTCCTATTAACTTCCACATTCAGGGATGCTGCAACGGCCTTATGATCACTGATTCCCTGTTCTGCACTTACAGAGTCGAAAAGTTGGGGTCTGTTTGTTAACAGTATGTCCAAGATGTTATCTCCATGAGTCGGTTCTCTGTTTAATTGTTCGAGGTAATTTTCGGATAGTGCACTCAGTATAATGTCACTCGATGCTCTGTCCCTACCACCCGTCTTAAACATCTGAGTGTCCCAGTCTATATCTGGTAAATTGAAATCTCCACCTAAGACTATAATATGCTGAGAAAATTTATGTGCAATGTATTCCAAATTTTCTCTCAGTTGTTCTGCAACTAATGCTGCAGAGTCGGGAGGTCGGTAAAAGGAGCCAATTATTAACCTAGCTCGGTAATCAGGAACAGAGAAAGATCAACTGGGTACCACTTGTGAGAAAGGTGGCAATCTTACACCGACAGTGAACAATTTGACGACCAGTAAAGACGGGGATCACTTTTCGTAAACTGATGAATACAAAACTCCGAAACAATTTACAGATGGGCAAAAGAAACTCAACCTAAAACAGAAAGGTGAAGCACAAGCGATACATGATCAGCTCACATATATCGAAAAAAATTTGTTCTGGGTAACAATGCTAATGATTTTTGTCACTTCAATGCACTCAGTTTAAATGAACATAGAAACCTATGGCGCATATGCGTACATTCCTGTAAATGTAATTTCTCTTGCAGATAAAATAATTGACAGTCGAGGCCACGCAACAAAGAACATTCGAGTAGAAAGAATGACATTTTTAACTATAGGCATTAGAACAACCAAAGTATCTCGAGATTCTCGCAAAACACTTAACATTATTTGCTGAATAATTGGCCAACAATTTGTATGTTTTTTATACAATATACAATTATAAAATTTACAACATTTTGTATATTTGTAAATTCTTGCATCCAATTGCCTATTATTTTTTATTATGGGTGAGTATTGCTGCAGTTTTACTGCTCTATTTTCAACCACGCATGCTGGACTACAAGGTAGGGACTGTAGTGTATCCTAGCGAGTGCTATCCTGTATAATGAAATATCTTTTTTATGTGAAAATGGATGTATAGTTCCGAAGAAAGTTAAAGTGAAAGCTGTGTTTTAAGAACTACTTCACAGGGAGAAATAGTTACACTTACATGATGGAAGTAACTGACGAAAACGATTATAAAACAGTCAGGAATAAGGAAAACTAGAATGAAAAGCATGCATGAACCATCCATATTTTTATCTTGTAACATAAGCAAAGCGTTAAATTTTTCTGGTTTGAATTTTTTTTTTTTTCTGCTGTGACAAATTTTAACTGTTAATGTTATAAAATTGCCTGACAGTTACACTTACCTCTGACACACAGCATAGTGGTAGTAAATCTATTTCGTGAGTGACAATGGCATTTCTGCCATTCGCAGACATACTGTTCTCTGCAACTCATTTTTTTCTACAACAGACTAGTTACAGCAGATTTCACGTAAACTGCCAAAGAAATAAATAGAGAACTAGAGGTATAGCCAATAAAACATCAGCTGTTTAGGACGAAGTAGTGTACCGAAGAACTAGTAATTGCCTTGAAGACACACAGTACGTGAAATTCGTTGAAATTTGACATTTTGTGTTTGCTACTCCATAATGTACTTTGGACTTTCCTGAACATTTTGGTATACAGGGTGTTACAAAAAGGTACGGCCAAACTTTCAGGAAACATTCCTCACACACAAAGAAAGAAAATATGTTATGTGGATATGTGTTTGGAAACGCTTACTTTCCATGTTACAGCGCATTTTACTACTTCTCCTCAAATCACATTAACCATGGAATGGAAAAACACGGCAATAGAATATACCAGCGTGACTTCAAACACTTTGTTACGGGAAATGTTCAAAACGTCCTCCGTTAGAGAGGATACATGCAGCCACTCTCCTTCGCAAGGAATCCCTGATGCGCTGATTCAGCCCTGCTGAATGGCATATGTATCACAGCCGTCCACAATACGAGCACGAAGAGTCTTTACATTTGGTACCGGGGTTGCGTAGACAAGAGCTTTCAAATGCCCCCATAAATGAAAGTCAAGAGGGTTGAGGTCAGGAGAGCGCGGAGGCCATGGAATTGGTCCGCCTCTACCAATCCATCAGTCACCGAATCTGTTGTTGAGAAGCATAGGAACACTTCGAGTGAAATGTGCAGGAGCTCCATCGTGTATGAACCACATGTTGTGTTGTACTTGTAAAGGCACGTGTTTTAGCAGCACAGGTAGAGTAATCATGATAACGTGCTCCATTGAGAGTAGGTGGAAGAACAAGGGGCCCAATCAAGAATCACCAACAATGCCTGCCGAAACGTTCACAGAAAATCTGTGTTGATGACGTGATTGCACAATTGCGTACGGATCCTTGTCAGCCCACACATGTTGATTGTGAAAATTTACAATTTGATCACGTTGGAATGAAACCTCATCCGTAAAGAGAACATTTACATTGAAATGAGGACTGACACATTGTTGGATGAACCATTCACAGAAGTGTACCCATAGAGGGCAATCAGCTGCTGATAGTGCCTGCACACGCTGTACATGGTACGGAAACAACTGGTTCTCCCGTAGCACTCTCCATACAGTGACGTGGTCAACGTTACCTTGTACAGCAGGAACTTCTCTGACGCTGACATTAGGGTTATCGTCAATTGCACGAAGAATTGCCTCGTCCATTGCAGGTGTCCTCGTCGTTCTAGGTCTTCCCCAGTCGCGAGTAATAGGCGGGAATGTTCCGTGCTCCCTAAGACACCGATCAATTGATTCGAACGTCTTCCTGTCGGGACACCTTCGTTCTGGAAATCTGCCTCGATACAAACGTACCGCGCCACGGCTATTGCCCCGTGCTAATCCATACATCAAATGGGCCATCTGCCAACTCCGCATTTGTAAACATTGCACTGACTGCAAAACCACGTTCGTGTTTGATGTTACGTACTGATGTGCTTGATGCTAGTACTGTAGAGCAATGAGTCGCATGTCAACACAAGCACCGAAGTCAACATTACCTTCCTTCAATTGGGTCAACTGGCGGTGAATCGAGGAAGTACAGTACATACTGACGAAACAAAAATGAGCTCTATCATGGAAATTAAGCGTTTCCGGACACATGTCCACATAACATCTTTTCTTTATTTGTGTGTGAGGAACGTTTCCTGAAAGTTTGGCCGTACCTTTTTGTAACACCCTGTAT
Source organism: Schistocerca americana (assembly GCF_021461395.2). NCBI lineage: Eukaryota > Metazoa > Arthropoda > Insecta > Orthoptera > Acrididae > Schistocerca > Schistocerca americana. The sequence goes on from NC_060119.1 coordinate 195,680,493, forward strand.
AATACATTAAAATCAGACAATTGTGAGACATTCAAATAATATTTTGAATGTTGATGTGTGACTGTCAGATATCGTGGAACTCATATACTACCAACGTTGCGCAGTCATATCTTAGAACCTACACAGTCTAGAAGGCTGTGAATTGCTTTGATTTGTGCGTACTAGGGATGGGCAAACTGATACACGTAACTGTTTCGAAACAAATGGGATAGTACAATGTAATGTATCGTAACGCTGTTTCGAAACAGTGAAACAGTTTGTGTTTTGTAATCGAATAGAACTACATATTTTATCATTTTGAATGTCTACTGAATAAGTATGTCCATATAGACACAAATGAGGTGCGAGAGCGCTAATCATATACCATAAAGTATGAAACTTTCACTTAGGTGTGCTGGCAGTTTAGTATTTCCTGCAGCAAATGCGCTGCTTTCGTGTCGTGTTACTTTCATTCTTTTCAATTGGCTGAGGACAGAGTTTGTATGTATGAGATAATAGATTTTGCCAGACTCTTTTCCCTGTATTCTAGCTCCTCATTTTGATAGGTTTTGTAAGTGAAAAACCTTACGTGCTCTTGAAAAGTCATTTCATGAGATGTAATTTATTGAGATGGCATTCTGGGAAGCGGGGCATGGAAGTAACATTTATGAGTGCGCCACTCACAGTTTTCTTACAGTTAAAATTTCCATTATTTGTTACAGAGAGCAGGCCTGCTAAGTGATTGGTGCATACAGATCAAAAAATTACCATAACAACCTGGAGCATATAACGCAATGGTCAAGTATGGCAGTTTTTTTATCAAACATTCACAAGTCGGCTGAATACAGCTCTTAATGTGTACACTTGATAGAATTGGAAAACATGTTAAAACATTTCAATGTAACCGAAATGCAGAGATCGGTATGTTTCCTTGAAATATAAAATCCAAATTAAAATTTAAAACAATTAATATAGTCCGATGCCCTTGTAATACCTACATAATGGCAGATTTGGCTCTACACCACTTACAATTCTTGCTAAAGAAGTTTGCTTGACATACAGTAATATGGAGTTCACTCAAGCATACAGCAAGCAGATATATTATCATTTTATTATAAACTTCTCCAGTAAATCAGAGATGAAGCTAAGTTGCTATTGGAATTCAATTTTTATCACAGTATCTGAACGACAAAAACAAAAGTATCAAAGTACCAGTGTTGAAATGTCTGAGAACTATTTATGATACACAAGTATTAAGACGCCTATATTGCGTAAATAACCAAACGTAGCACATTTACAAAAATACACAAACATATACATATATAAATCAGACAATTATTCTCAAACACATAAATAAAAGTAGTTAAAAAATTAATTTCACTGAATGGTGAACAAAAACGTGTCTTCTGTGTGTACCAAATTTGAGAAATACGTTTTTGTAAGGTAGGTAGCTACGTGTACGATTTAGTGGACCAAACAAAATAAAGTCAGATACAGACTCAGTGCACATTGGCCAGAGAACAATAAAATCAACTGAAATTTTACTGTTTAATTTCTGAGTAGATCTACTTCACCTATTCTAGGTTGTAGTTTAGAAATATCATTTTTGATGCTTTTTTTGCTTGAAGTACAGGGTTGTCTCTCTGTTATTGTTTGCTCCTGCTTTGAAAATATGTGCTCATATAGACCAGAGGTGGCCGTAGTACAAAGACGTCGTTTCATTATTTCAAACAGTGGAGGACAGAACATACGATTTTCTTTCCACCACGGGAATGGATCTTGTGATCTGGCATCTTCTTATATTTATCAAGCTCAACTTTACTTGCAGCACGTGGATTGTCTACAGTTTGGATCAATCCTCCTACAGCTTGGTCAAAATCTTGACAAATATTGGCACTGCTGGAGTTGAATGTCCTCACCACAACTGTTATGGCTGGTGGTGGATTGTCCGTAGAACACCTTGTGGGTTTCTGTTGTATTAAACAGCACTTACTAATTATAGCATCTGTTGTTTCTTTTAACTGATGCCGAGTTTATGGAAATCCAAACTCCCTGAAGCGAGGATCCAGTAATGTTGCTCCACAAGCAATTGCTTTATCTGCAAACTTTTGAACGAGGTGAGTACAGATTGCATCATCAAATTTATCAATTAGTGTATTAATGGCTTCATTGCTGTATTCCGAGTTTTTCAGTCTCAGACATTGACTTTGTAAACCTTTGCTTAATAAGACAACTTTTGACAAGGTTAGATTTTTTTTGCTGCTGATTTCTGTTGTGACTTGCTGAAAGGAGATTGTGTTTCACAAGATTTTGCAATAACTGATGAGTCTTCATTGGACATTTTTGTTTATGAATCCAAACTGAGGATAGCGAGGGTGGAATGGCTGTTTGATTTTAAAAAGCCTGTCAACCATTTCATACATGGAATTCCATTTCGTAGAGCAGTCTTGTTACGGCGTTAAAATATTTAAACCCCTTTTGCTTCTGAATATTGTGTTATTTGACAAATGCTTGAGGACTTTTTTTGAAAAATTCTACTATTGACTTCACTTTTGTTCTTGTCTCTGTAACTGGTTCTAGGCTTACTTGCACAATTAAATTCAGTGTATGTGCAAAACAAGGTATGTGGCACCATTTGCACATCACTATCTTCACCATATTAGTTGTATTATCTGTAGTGCAAGCTATAATTGTATAGGTAATACCCCAAGTTGAAGTCACATTTTGTAATTCACTGGAAATATTTTCAGTTGTATGATAGTTATGGAATTTAAAACTATATAACAAATATGACTTCAGATTGCAGTTTTCATCAATGAAGTGAGCAGTCACTACAATATAATTCTCATTTTTCACAGATGTCCATCAGGCAGTCGCAATGCAGATGTAGGAGGATGCAGCTTGCACTGCTGATCTTACTCACGTTATTGTGTTGTTGTACACTTGAGTGAGTAAGCTGTTGGAGACGGTTTTTCTACTGGAAGGAACACAGTTTTCATTTAATAAATAATTAATTTTTCTAAACTCTAAACTCTCATCTACATTAAACGAAAGATATTCTTTAACAGCAAGTCTTAAAATCTATTCGTCTGTTATGGCTCGCTTGGATGAAGGCAGTGGTCTTGGTGCAAATCCAGTAATCTTTGTTTATCTACCACATCTACCCAGAATTGAACCGGCAGATTCCTGAACAGTTGATGTGGAAATTGAACTGACTTCGTCACTGCCCAGGTTCATAAGAACTGGTTTCGAACGAGTTTCACTTAAATTAACTGCTGGATGCTTATGTCGCAAATGGCTGTTTAAGCAACAGGTTGACTACTTTTAAACGACAACACTGCCGAGCACAAGTTACACTTGATTTCCTCCAGATTCATCTTCATAAAATAATCCCACATCGTGCTTCATAACGCCATAGCTGACGACAGATGAACCACCACGAACGGAACTGGAGGTGGGAGCAAACTGCAGAAACTACGAATACGCTACTGGGATTCCCACATACCTTTAGTATGGGTAATATACCCATCCCACTAACTTCCATGCACACAAGAGGACTCATTGTGGAGAATAGGTACAGTGACTATAGACTCACAAATAACGTCAAGTAATTTGAATAAATAAAATATTACAGAAAAAATATTTGTCCTTCAAGGTGTTTCGAACCATTACTATAAATACACCATGCTTCTGAGCCCTTCCTGTTCACCATTGCACCATCAGTGGTACGTCAAACAGATTGCTAGCAATTATACCTACATCAAATTTACGTATGTGTCTAAAAACTGTCAAACTACGCCTTTTTTTAATTCAAAATGTTGTAGGCTTACTTGCGTTTCTTAATGTGATTACTGTACATGAACAGAGAAGCATATGTTATAAAAGATGTGTAATTTAGCTGAATGATTTTCACACATTTATTGTTTTGAATGTGAATACTGTGCGTTATTTTATTATTTGGTTAGTTTTCATAAAGCAGATGATTGCGCCTTTTCGGAATAGGGCAGTCAGCTAGAAATAAGCTTTATTTTCGGAAATCTCAAGCTTCATGCTGTTCCTGGTCAAAAAGATTTCGACACCATTGAAAGTGTTTCATAAAGTGGTATGTTAAATTTGTTCCAGTACCTACTACGAGCCCAAATCTCGTCCGACACAGAGCGGAATGAAAAATCACTGTTTCGATACAATTAGTCCGTTCCAAGTACAAGTGGACTGAAACAGCGTTATTTTGAAACAACGATACAGCTTCTGTGTCTGGCTCGAGATCGAATCTGGTCCGGTCATCCGAGACAGGGCGGAATGAAACACCACTGTTTAGAAACAGTGAACCATAGTCGTTCCGAAACACTGAAACAGTTCCACGTATCGATGCACTGTATCGAAACGTAGAAACAGTGGCGAAGTCTAGTTCGTAGTGCTACGTATCAGAAGTTTGCGTTACGAATAAACAAATGAGATCTTTGCTTCTGATACTAGATTTAATTGAAAGTAGTGTGATTATCGGCTATTTTTGTAGGAAGCTAACTTCTATCGCTTTTTATACGTAAATAAAACGACTAAGCGTAAAAGTAACTTCAAGAAACGCAAATTTTGCTAGTAACAGAGATGTGAGACTTGCATTTTCTTCTAAAGGTCTTGAAAATACCGATGAAAAGCCATGTCACGCTTTGTGTCCACCTCCACCAAACACTTGGTATGAATATAGGCAATCGGAATTTTCTGGCACCCTGCATGAATTTACACATAAACATCCCCTTCCTTTGGCAGTAAGGGAGGCAATCAAACCTATTTACAGAGATTTGACAAATCCTAGCTACTAAAGAAGTGTTTAGATGCGAAGTCCCGGAATGTGAATAAGTCCATCAATAATGCCGTGTCGTGCCATGTGCCTAAAAATGTATTTGTTGCCCTTTTGACTCTAAAGTTTGCAGTGTCTGATGCTGCAATAACTTTTAATGGTGGGAGCTATGAAAGACTTACGGTTCTGGAGAAGTTGGGGGTTAGATTTGGACAGAACACAGCTAAAGGTTTGCAGGAAAAGGATGAGCTTCATGTACGTGAAGCACAGTTAGCTGCTCAGCAAATGACAAAAGAATCAACAAAAAAAGGAGGCGGCAAGCACTGGGCTGCCGAGACACTGAAGAACAGACAGAATATGGGCCAAGGCAATTGTAATGCATAAAAGACGCAGAAATGTAAGTCTGTATAAGAATTAGTAATGAAAAAGTTTTATACGTCCATATCTCTGAACTACATTTTTTGCATTAAATGACCCATTTTCGATAAAAGGTACTGATGGTAGACACATGAAATTTTCACATCATGCCAAGCGTGATATTCAACACATATGGAACTAGAATAATTAAAATATCCTGAGTGGCTTTGTTTTTATGTTAATTTATTTACAAAATTGTCAAAAAAGGAGTGATTGAAAAGAAAAAAAGATAACATGCCCCACAATACAATTTTAGTAGTAATTCTAGTTCAGTATATCTAGATAGGTGCATTCAATAATTATGGAAAATTGTAAGTTAGTGTCTTAAAACGTTTCCAAGATAATGGGTCACAAAATTCGATAATTTAACATTGGCGACATACGACATACAATATCCCCTTAATATCACTCATACAAGTGTTTTAGCTTATTTGCAATCATAAAATACACGTTTATTATGTAAGCCTAAAAAGGTTAAAATTTTGTGCAGTCAGTCTTCAGCAGCTTTAATAAAGGTTACTAACTTTGTCATGCAATACACAACTGTACTTATTTTCATTTTGAAAATTGATTTCGGTCGCCGATCTGACAATTTTTGTTCTATAAAAAACTCTGCATTCCACAATTGCAATAACTCATCAACATCTTGAAATCTTCAACTTTTCTTTAATTTGGGTACATTTAATTATGTACTTCAGTCTTCCAATGTAAAATATCTATACTAGCACTTTACATGCTTACGTATATCAAGATATATAGGAACATTTCAGCACCTTGTCTGGTTATTGCAATTGTTGATATCAAAGTTGAATACATCTTTTATGGTTAAATGGACGAGAACGGTTGTCAAAATTAAAATTAGTGCTGCTGTGTATTGCATTATCCAGTTCCTATTCTAGAGTAAAATTTTTCAAAATGAATTCACGGCACAATCTTCTGCTTTGGCACAAGTAAAAGTACCTGAAGAACTGTGCATCTATTATGAGTGTCAGCGTACATATTTTAAACGATAAATTTTCAGTTCATAAAAATAAGTTGACCCTATAAACAGAGCCTTGACATCTAATAAGTGGGCACCATTCACCTGTCAAGATTCGTGCTTTTCACACGTGGGAAATATTAATTTTCAGAATATTAATCTACTGTAGGAAAATATTTTGTTTAAAACGCACTTATCTTGGGGAGAACTGTTTAAGAACAATAAAATAGGCTATGACAGCAGTTACCACTGATCCAAAGAAGTGTAGGTCAATGAGGAAAAAGCCACAGACAGAGAAACGCAATCTTTCTATTGGGACTTTGAAGACGTCAGTTGCAGTCCACGTCCGCAACAGCAGCCGTACTCTCGCCAGTACATGTCCCGACTCGACAGCTTGTTGTACTGCAGAAGAACACACCCAGCATGCGACTAGTAGGTGGCCTGTTACAAGCAGCAGGTAGAGAGACAAATACCGCTGTATCTCCAGTCTCATTTCTGGAGGAAGGGGTGATGCTCCTACCACTGTGATCACGTATATCAGGCAGACTATGACGACGGTGTTGTAGAGGACAGCCAGTAGCAACGCGGGGCCGAAGTGTAGCGAGCAGAGGCGTCCCATTCGGTGCAGGACCATCCTGGCCCGCTGCAACATACGCAGGCCGTTCTCCGCTGACGTCACCAGGGTTGGCGGAGCTGGTCGAGTCACCACCTCATCCAGGTCGTCCACGGAAGCGACCGGCGGCTGGACACTCCTCAGCATCAGCGCACTGACCACTCCCAGACGGTTGCGCACTGTGAGTACTACTCCGAGGAACTGCGTGTGCCACAGAAGGGAGTAGGCTCCCAGGTAGATCATAGCTGACGGGTGCCCCAGAATTCCGGCCGCAACGCCAGCTGTTGGCACTGCAGCGAAAAGTGCAACTGTTCCCAATAAAGCCAGTGCCACAATCCGCGTTTTCTTGTAGACTTTTCTCATGTATTCACCATCGACGTGAGTCAACAAGGAGTCCACGTGATCCAGATTTTGGGCGATCTCGGTCAGATACTGATTTCCAGTGATTATACAGCTGAATAGCATTGTAGCAGGTTCCAGCCAATTAAGCCATGTGATTGTCATGTGTAAGCGGTAGGTCGCTGGCATGTTGCGATTTTTTGAGATTATACACTTTTCATTGTCAGTACATTGCATACCAAGTATCACCACAGCAGTTAGCCAAGAAGTCGCTATAAGGATGTTTATAACTCTTCTGAATTTGGTTTTGGGATAAAGTTCGCCAGATATAGTGCTGTAACAGGTTACTGGAGCCAGACCACATATTTGGTACGCCAGATACAATGGCCTGATGGCGTGTTCGTTTTTTGTGAAGTTGCTGATAGCCATTTCTTCCCAAAAAACTGTTGGAAGACAGATAATAACAAATAAAATAGTTTAGCCAAGTGATGCCGCAGACAATCGCTACCTCGTCATGACCAAGCAGCTTTACTCTTCGGGACACAGTTTTCTTTCAGCAGTTGCAGTTAAAGTTAATAATATTTCCCCGGACGTTCTTCTCGTGCAAAAGCAGAGCACAGTCATCAAAAACAGAAACTGTTCAGTATAATTTTACAAGCTAAAGTTAGCATCCTGATGCTTGCATCAACGATGTCGCACTCGGGCAGCAAAACTGTGTGGCGCCTCGAGATGCTCCTTGTGGCAACGATCGAAATACACTTGTGTCACTTAAGGAAATTAAACTTCAGTCATTAGGGAACGCGCTTTCACGTCTACTTGCTACTGTATATTGTTTTCTCATTATGAGAAAGCGGCTCCAATGCCCTCGATGAAACAGTGATAGTCATTTTGTAGTTGCTGTTTGCATTTCATTCAATTTGCTTCAAAACATTGTTACGTGTGAGTTTTTAACTTTTCATAATACTATCTGCAGCAAAATTGATAGTTACGATTTTGTATTTAAAAATTTGCTATTGATCTAGCCTTAGCAGAAGCATGCGTTGTTAGAGTTTTTAGGACTAAGGAGAAGATTTTAGTTTTTTTTTTCTTCGACGTTATGTTAGTCAGGCGATTGATGCTCTCGTAGCGAGACTATCCGCATTCTTTTCCAAAATGTTCAAATGTGTGTGAAATCTTATGGGACTTAACTGCTAAGGTCATCAGTCCTTAAGCTTACACACAACTTAACCTAAATTATCCTAATGACAAACACACACACCCATGCCCGAGGGAGGACTCGAACCTCCGCCGGGACCAGCCGCATAGTCTATGACTGCAGCGCCCAAGACCGCTCGGCTAATCCCGCGCGGCGCGCATTCTTTTCATTCGTGTCACAACTTAAGAGTACTTGTTAGGTGTCGATTACAATTTTATTCCTATAAAGGAATCTCTAACTGCAAAAAACCAAAACTTGATCTTTTTCAGCTAGCTTTGAAGGGAGATACACTTTACAACAAAGTTAACTGAACATCTTGGAAATAGCATGAGAAGATACAACACTTTCAGTTTAACCAAAAACCTATCGTTTTTTTATTTTATTCTTAATTCTGGGCCAGTATGCTACGTAGTTTTAATATCGTAAAACTTTCTTAAGGTCGTGGAGCAGACATAAGGCAGAATCTAATGAAGTAACGTTATACGCAGCTAGATCCAAACAACATATTTCAAGCAGGACTGTATCCCGAAATTGGGACTGACGTTGTGCTCCCGAAAATGGTTGACTCACATATAAAATTTAAAAAAACACAATCTCAATTAATATATCAGACTTTCCTTCCATGTGTAACTGTGCTCACCCGTCACGATCAAACGCAGCCATTAATAATCTGAACCAGTAAATATTGTCTCCACGTCAGAACCCGGAAGCAGCAACACAATAGAAGCTCAAACGACAACAGTCAGCAGAAAGCCGTATCAGTCACCCATGCTGTAGACACAACAAAATCTCGTCACTCTTAATGTTGGGAAACGGGTCTGTTATTTCACAGAATCTGCACATCTGAGTGACGTTCATAACACAGTCCATTCCTGAGTTGAGGAACGTGTGAACATTACGTGTCTGCATAAGTTGGAAAAACTTCCTTTCTGGCACCTTAAAATTAAAAAAAAATCTAACAGGCTTTCCTTTGAGTTGTCTCTAAGGTGTCGCAGTATAATATGCTTCATTTGGATGAGTTATTACAGAAAGCAAGAACAGTATGTAGCCTGGGTTAATTATTCTACTCATTAAGAAACAGCTACGTTTGCGGTTTCGAACCAATAGCTTCATCCACAGTCAGATATTCATATATATCTTACCACGTCTACTTAGAACTGACCCTAAGGTGTCGCGGTGAAAAATTCTTGAGATGAGACCTGAGTTTCTCCTAGCGTGCACAACTTTCAAGTAACTTCCGGGAATTCAGCCACGTAACACTTACGGCGACCGCCGATATTTCGGCTGGAGAACACCCCGCCATTTTCAAGGCAAACAGCAACGGACAGGCGACGTACATGCAAATTTAAAAACTCAGTTTTCGGACTGATGCTGGAAAGATAACACACACAATGAACACTAGTGCCACCAAAGATGACCAAAGTCAGAGATATAGATAGGGAGACAACGAACTCGCAGGTGAGGTACCATTGACTCTGTCCCTCTGTTTTTTCACAAGGGAGAGAGCCGGATTCCAAACAAAGTTTAAACAAAAACGTCCATCCCTGTTAACGAGGGTGCTCGCTAATTTAATCTCAACTGCCTCCTTTATAATACGGTCCCAATATCTGGACGTGCATTACAATATCTCGGTGTTATTATATAACATGGGGTGACCAGTATCCAAGCAATGCTCGGTAATAGCTGCTGGCTACTGTACATCGGGAGATTGATGATAATCCTGAGTCGACACCAAAGTTCACTGCCTTTTTGCTTTGCGTAGGAAATACTTCCAACAAGATCGGTCGTATTTTACGGAAATACGATGTGAAATGTATTTTCCGACCTCCATCTAAAATTAGAGTGCTTTTGAGTTCGGTTAAGGATGATCTTGGTCTGCGTGAGGCGGGTGTATATCGCATTCCTTGTAGCTGCGGTGTGGCATATATTGGTCAAACTATCAGGACAGTGGAAGACCGATGTACTGAGCATAAACGGTACACACGATTACAGCAGCCAAGTAGATCTGCTATTGCCGAACGTTGCTTGGATACTAGTCACCCCATGTTATATAGTAACACCGAGATATTGGCACGCACGTCCAGCTATTGGGACAGTGTTATAAAGGAGGCAGTTGAGATTAAATTAGCGAGCAACCTCGTTAACAGGGATGGCGGCTTTTGTTTAAACTCTGGAATCCGGCTTTCTCCCTTGTCAAAAATCAGAGGGAGAGAGTCAATGCTACCTCACCTGCGAGTTAGCAGTGTCCCTATTGGTATCTCTGACTTTGGTCATCTTTGGTGGCTCTAGTGTTCAGTGTGTGCGTTATCTTTCCTGCATCGGTCCGAGAACCGAGATTTTAAATTTGCATGTACATCGCCTGTCCGTTGCAGTTTGCCTTGAAAATGGCGGGGTGTTCTCCAGCCGAAATATCGGTGGTCGCTGAAAATGTTTCCTGGCTGAATTCCCTGACGTTATTTGAAATTCTTGAGATGATTGAGTCACGCTGTGAGGGCTGATATTTATAAAAATGATTACGTTATAGAAAATAATCTTTTTCCATCTGCCAGTCACTATTTTTTGTTGCAACAAAAAGAGTAATCGACAGACGGAAAATAAGCGTGTTTTCAACAAATAAGAAACACATGTAACTCTCTGCGACAAGTGTGTCAACATTTGACAGGAAATCATTACATAATGTCCTACTTTTACAGATCTAACCCTAGCTGTAACAGGATAAACCGATTTTTGATGGTACAAATTAAGTCTTTTGCGCTACTTATTCCGAATATCCTTCGGGACACGTCTGCTACTGAGAGTCTTCATGTTGAGCGGAAGGTTGCATCAAAAAGAATGCCTTTTTATTTTGAAAACCGAGCCAGTACAGCACACCACTTACATCACGCACAAGATACTCTTTTGTAGAGTGACTGCATTTTCGTAATATTCTGCCAGTGTACCGCTGTCTACCATCTGCTGATTTACCTACGACTGAGACTTCGTAATCATTCCATTTCATATTGCTAAATTTGTTACAGCCACGTATTTGTTTAAGCAAACAAATGGTTCAAATGGCTCTGAGCACTATGAGACTTAACATCTGAGGTCATCAGTCCCCTAGAACTTAGAACTACTTAAACGTAACTAACCTAAGGACATCACACACATCCATGCCCGAGGCAGGATTCGAACCTGCGACCGTAGCGGTCACGCGGTTCCAGACTGTAGCACCTAGAACCGCTCGGCCACCCCGGCCGGCCTTTGAGCAAACACATTCCAGTTATAACTCACTGATACTGCAGTCACAGGGTACTACGTTTTCTCGCTTCCTGAACACTTCAGGCCAGATGCGAATCTTTGCACCACTTTGAAATCTTATGAATACCACACTGTAGATTTGTGAAGCTTTTTTCGAGCAGCACTTCACTGCAGACAAATTCTGAGGTTGCTATTATTATTGCCTGCAGGGTCAATATACAAAATGACCAACAAGCATCCCAACACAACTCCCTGGGGCACACACGATGTTTCTCCATACATTAGTCGACGAAACGCCAACTAAGATACTTCTCTGTGTCTTCTGTACCAAGAAAATACCAATTCGGTCTCAAGTTTCTCTAAATACCCCATACGATAGTACGATCATTCTTTCAGTAATGAGTGTACATGTGGGACTGAGTCAAACGATTTTCAATAATCAAGTAATGCTGCAGCTGTGTAACTGTTTGATCTATGGCTATCAGGATGTCACCCGAGAAAAGAGTAAGCTGTGTGTCCGCATGTTCAGTGATTCCGGAACCACTGCGGGTCCTCCAGGAAGTGGTCATTCTTGCCTAGGTAACTCATTGCTTTTGAGCTGAAACTACGGTCTAAGATTCTACCTAAGACGGATATCAAAGACATATGATGGTGATGTTGTGGATCGCTTCTGTTACATTCCATGTAGACGGCTGCCGTCTATGCTTTCTTCCAACTAATGAACTCGGCGTTTTGTTCGAGGGAATGCCATGATGCCCTGGAGCTTCGATCATTGCTAACGAATTCAACCACCTGTCAATAATGTCTGTTTTATTAATCTTTGCAATGTTGCCGGGGTTAAATAGAGACAATACTAGATACTGCATATTTGGCAAATGAGTTCAGCATTGTTACCTTTGCTTGGCAACTCTCAATTACAGGTGCTGCTTCAATCATGAGTGTTTGCACACTAACCTTGGTGCCACTGACAGCCTTTACATGTGACCGGCATTTATCTGCGGTTTGTGAGAGATCTTTCGTTAATATTGTGCTAGTGTAGTTATTAAACGCTTCACACATTGCCCTATTGACACTCAAACACGACCGGTCAAGAAAATTGAGAACGGCTGGGAGAGCAGTGTGCTCACCACATGCCCCTCCATATCCGCATCCAGCGACGCCTATGGGCTGATGATGGCACGGCGGTCGGTCGGTACCGATAGGCGTTCTGAAGCCTGTTCGGACAGAGTGTAGTTTCAGTTTGTTTGATACGTATTGTGCAGCGGTATTTCGTTCTTTATAAGTTTCTTTAAAATGTAAATTTCTTTAAAAAGATGAATTATAATCTTTACAAATACGGTGAATGAATGTCTGATCTATGGAATGAGTACTGAACTCGAATTGTCGTGTTGCGTGTTGTAAGTACAAGTGGTGTGCCTACTCTGTCTTATTGTTAGCAAAACTTTACACTAATTGATTGGCCAATGTAACTCCCAATGGCCAATGTAACTCCCAATACCAATAAGGGAAAACAGTCACTGCAAAATACATTCAGCCCATTAGGTACTGAATCATCTGGCCCTGTTCAAAACCGATAACTTTGGTCCCTGTGCACATATCAAATAAATGAAATTGTCTTACCTCCAGAGCAGCAGCGGTGGAACGCAATATATCCTGCATAAAAAATTATAAATGCAAGCTACAGGCTCAGCAGTGTGGAATGTTGGCCATAATACTTTGGAATGCAAATGAAATTATTTTGGCTGATAAAAGAGAACCTTTAAGAAAATCAACCTTCTTTAAAAAATATGTGACGTGGATAGGGAGACGGTATTGATTGTGATGAATTACTAACACTGACATTTTTAGCAAACTTATATCGCAAGTGGAGTTTGTCTTTTCAAAAACATCTGACAATTGAAGTTACATTACTCACAACTGATTAACAAACAATGAGATTTAAACAGCAAGTAATATCCAACTTCATTAATCCAACAAAAATGTAAATCATCAAATTAAATATAGGTCTGTTAACAAAGATTAGAAAGTGAAAAACTTAACTACCCTTTCTATAAAAACAGTTTAAGTACATTCTGGAAGACCAATTGTGTGATTGGATTGAAGAGTCCTAGATAACAGAATGCAGCACGTCATTCTCAATGGAGAGAAATCTTCCGAAGTAAGAGTGATTTCAGGTGTGCCGCAGGGGAGTGTCATAGTACCGTTGCTATTCACAATATACATAAATGACCGTGTGGATGACATTGGAAGTTCACTGAGGCTTTTTGCAGATGATGCTGTGGTGTATCGAGAGGTTGTAACAATGGAAAATTGTACTGAAATGCAGGACGATCTGCAGTGAATTGACGCATGATGGAGGGAATGGCAATGGAATCTCAGTGCAGACAAGTGTAATGTGCTGCGAATACATAGAAAGAAAGATCCCTTATCATTTAGGTACAATATAGCAGGTCGGCAACTGGAAGCAGTTAATTCCATAAACTATCTGGGAGTACGCATGAGGAGTGATTTAAAATGAAATGATCATATAAAGTTGATCGTCGGTAAAGCAGATGCCAGACTGAGATTCATTGGAAGAATCCGAAGAAAATGCAATCCGAAAACAAAGGAAGTAGGTTACAGTACACTTGTTCGCCCATTGCTTGAATACTGCTCAGCACTGTGGGATCCGTACCAAATAGGGTTGATAGAAAAGATAGAGAAGACCCTTCTTTCCACGAACAATACGAGACTGGAATCGAAGGAAGAACCGATAGAGGTACTCAAGGTACCCTCCGCCACACACCGTCAGGTGGCTTGCGGAGTATGGATGTAGATGTAGATGCAGATGTACGCAACAATTACGAACTATCAGCCAACTCATCTATATTAACACACTGACAAAAAAACAAAGATCATAAATATTTAACATCTTTACCTTGCTTGAATGAAGACTTCTGCTTCCAAGTTCAAGAATATTGACATAGCTACATTAATCTACCACTTGGTGGCTTCACACAGCACACGACAAAAATTGCTACTCCATCGTCTGCGCCTCACAGACAGCTACCTACAACTGAGTGCCAAGCGCTCTCTTACTCCGACGGTATAATAATCTCAGACCAGAAGCAGTACCTCTGGGTCTGCGGTCTTACACAAATCGGTCCCAGGACACCTCTTCAAACAATATATCATGGAGGGTGCCTCCCATGATGAATTATTTTGCTTGGTAGATATTATGATTTATCTACTGGCTCTTTGTGTAGTTTTTGAATAAATAAACTTTTTATTTTGATAAAATCGATTCACTCTACAGGCCTCCAGCTAAACTTCGACAACTGATGAAGCCTCTGACAGATAATGTCCGCCTCAGAACGCAAGGAATATAAAGAATACCGAGTGCTTGTGGATAGTTTTATGTTAGCCAGATTGCGCGCACTATCGAACAGGGGATGTTTCCGCCTACGGTATCCCTAGAAATCATTCGTAGCAGAGTACACTCTAAAAAAAGGACGCCGAATTGCATTTGACGAAACATCTATTATTAAAATGACATACAGTTTCTGCGATATCATCATAAAATAAGCGATGGAAATCAAAATCTCTGGAAACACCATCAATGAAGACGACGGGCTGCAGACATGCTTAACTTGGGACTCGAACGCTGGGAGGTTTATATGGCGAAAGATTAGGCATGGTGACGTCACAGAAAATGGCGTCGCTATGTAACAACGGCAGCAGCGAACACACGTCAGTAACCACTTCACAATGGCCGAAGAGTTGTCAGCCAAAAGCTCGTGGACTTGTCGCGGTTCGAAGCACGATACAATTCTATCAGTATATATCGCCACGAAACATGCGTTAACATTAAACTTTCTGTGTGCTTTAGTTAGCCTTTGTACTTTGTAATTAATGTACCTACAGCTGCCTCATGTCATTAATATCGGTTTCAGTGTGGGTATTCTCAAACATGGCAGATAGGTTTTTTTGCCATTAGATCTGATACATTTCCATCATGAGTAGGCTTCCGTGCTATTTATTGTACATAGTTTTCAGATAAGGTGTTTAGTACTGTTGCACTGGATTGATTGTGACGTCCATCAAATACAAAGCTGTAATAACCCCAAATAATCGTTGGATGCCTGAATTCTTCTCCTGTGATGAGATTATAACTGGGGGATATAAGTGTAACTGAACTGAGATTACGTACACTGCAAGAGTACTATGTTTTGTCTGTTTTACCTGTTACGGTACCCGGCACTTTCTCAGTCTCCCTTGACTTCTTCCCCCAGCTGGCTTATACCTTCTTACTTGGAGAGGTAATTTCTCTTCAGTCATTCTTTCGAGATCTTCATTCCAGTTTCTCCTATATTCCTGTATTTTATGGAGGATTTTAAATATATTCCGTTCTTCCTAATTTACGAATATCGAAAACTGTTGACTCTTGTGGAACCCTTTACTGCTCTTAGAACCCTTATCACTGTGGCTCGTATGTGATCCACAATTTATTTCCATAAACAAGCATCGTAACTGCCATTGTCTTGTAAAATTTCAATCTCACTTCTTCCCTTTTTTCTAGACTTCTGTTTATTGTTCCACACATGTTCCCGACCTTTGTTAATTTCTTCTTTATGCCTTCACCATACTCATATGTGACGTCACGACCTAAATAGTTAAAATATCTGATCTGCTTTACTGTTGAACACAATTTTTGTCCGTACAGGATATTACCATTTGAAAGCCACTGGTTTTGCCATCATTTCGGAAATTGTCACATGGTTCACTTCACTATCCTCACCCAATAATCCTGATCCCGTTTGTGGGTCATCTTCATTATTCGCCAGCAGTGTGGCGTCGTCTGCATGTAAAAATCAATTCAAGTGGTAATGACAGTTAATCTTAATTCCCCCGTTCAAAATCATCTTCCATTTGCGAATTGCGTCATCGAAATAAACGTTTAAAAGTGTGGGCGATATGTTACACTCTTGTCTTACGTCTTTGTTTATGGCTATAGGCTGTGTTAGTGTGGCATTCAAATCTAGAGTTACAGTCGTGTGTTCGTACAGACTATTTTTACAGCGTTTATTAGGTGTCATGGATATTGTCGTTTTCTCATAATTCTACATAGTTTCCATCAACATTATCGAATTCCTGAATAAAATAATTAAATTCTGAAAGCGTTTTCCTGTTATACTCTCTCTGTTTTTCTGTTATTTGTTTTATTATAAATACTGCATCTGCTGTCAACTACACCCCCGAAACCCCATTTATTCTTCGCTAAATAAACTCTCAGCTATAACCCTTAACTTCTTGATCGCCATTCTGGCATAAACTTTGAAAGCGGTGTCCACTAATGTGATTGCTCTGTAGTTTCAGCAGCTATTGTGATAAATAGTGATATCACCTTTCCTTGTGATCTTGCTTCTGGAGTAGCTCTCTTTACCCAGCATGTATTAAATAAATGTAGTAAACTCCTTTGTCGTAGAGTGCCTCCATATTTTAGCCGTTCAGCGACGATACCATCCGTACCAGCAGCTTTTCTGTTTTTTGTGGAGGTGAGAACTTGTCTTAAATCATACATACATAAATCGCCTACACACAATTTCAATTTCATCCTCAATATTATTTGTGCAGCATGTTTCATCATACCACAAGATTTTGCAATGTTCTATCCATTGAGGTTGTTGGTTGTTATTTATCTGAGCAAAATCATTTTCTGTTTGATTTGGCATTTTCATTGTTTTATTAATTATGATTTGCCTTCAGCGAATATCCCAAGATTTTGACGAGCTAGTTTTATTGCTTGATCGGCTACATTTTTCTCTTGTTTGCAAATTTGATGATTATTCTCTGTTAGTTCATTGAGATACGTAAGATATGCGTCTTATTTTTCCTTGTAACTTTATCTAATTGTGGTGTCATAATTTTTAACCATTTCTTCCCTCTTACCTCTTTTCCCCTAAGGCACTCCATATTTTGGCTTTCAAATTTTAGATCAAACATATATGAGTGTAGTCCAGATGTGGCTTAAATTCAAAGAAATAGTATCGGCAGTAATTGAGAGATTTATGCCAGATAAATCAACCAAGGACGGAGATGATCCTCCTTCGTATACAAAATGGGTCAGAACGCTGTTGCAGAAACAACGAAAAAAAACACGCAAAATTTAAACGGACGCAAAATCTTTTACAGAAGCTCGAAATTTAGAGCGGACTTCAATATGAGATACTTATAATAGTTACCACAACCAAACTCTGTCTCGAGACCTGGCAGAAAATCCAAAGAGATTCTGGTCGTATGTGAAGTATGCTAGCGACAAGACACTATCAATGCCTTCTCTACGCGATAGCAATGGAGATACTATCGAAGACAGTGCTGCCAAACCAGAGTGACTAAACACAGCCTTCTGAAATGCCTTCACAAAAGAAGACGAAGTAAATATTCCAAAATTCGAATCAAGAACATTTGCCAACTGAGTAACATAGAAGTAGATATCCTTGGGGTAATGAAGCAACTTAAATCACTCAACAAAAGCAAGTCTTCTGATACAGCCTGTGTACCAGTTAGGTTCCTTTCAAAGTATACTGATACAATAGCTCCATACTTAACAATCATATACAACCATTGGCTCTACGAAAGATCCATACCCAAAGACTGGAAAGATGTCCAGGTCACACCAATATTCAAGAAAAGTAGTAGAAGTAATCCACTAAATTATAGGCCCATGTCATTAACGTCGATACGACGCAGGATTTTGCAACTTATATTGTGTTCGAACAATATCAGTTACCTCAAAGAAAATGGTGTATTGACACACAGTCGACACGGATGTAGAAACACCGTTCTTGCGAAACATAACTAGCTCTTTACTCACATGAAGTGTTGAATGCTATTGACAAGGGATTTTAAAAGGATTCCGTATTTCTAGATTTCCAGGTTTTTGACGCTGTGTCGCACAAGCTGCTTTTAGTGAAATTGTGTGCTTATGGAATATCGTCTCAGTAATATGACTTGATATGTGATTTCCTTTCAGAGAGGTCACAGATCGTAGTAATAGACGGAAAGTTCGAGTAAGACAGAAGTCATTTCTGGCGTTTCCCAAGGTACTGTTATAGGCCCTTTGCTGTTCCCCACCTATGTAAACGATTTGGGAGACAATCTGAGCAGCCGTCTTAGGTCGTTTTCAAATGACGTTGTCGTTTATCGACTAGTAAAGTCATCAGAAGATCAAAACGAATTGCAGAACGATTTAGAAAAGATACCTATATGGTGTGAAAATTGGCAATTGACCCTAAATAACGAAAAGTGTGAGGTCATCCACATGAGTGGTGAAAGGAATCCTTAAACTTCGGTTACACGTTAAATCGGGCAAATCTAAGGATCGTAAATTCAATTAAATACCTAGGAATTTCAATTACAAACAACTTGAATTGGAAGGAATACATAGAATATGTTGTGAGGGAGATTACCGAAAGACTGCGTTTTATTGCCACGACACTTAGAAAATGTAACACATCCACTAGAGAGACTTCCTTCACTACGCTTGTCCGTCCTCTTTTAGAATACTGCTGCATGGTCTGGGATCCTCACCAGATAGGATTGACGGAGCACATCGAGAAAGTTCAAAGAAGATCAGCACGTTTTGCATTATCGCGAAATAGGAGAAAGAGTGGATGGAAGTCCTTAAACCAAACGCGTTTTTCGTTGCTGTGGACTCTTCTCCCGAAATTTCAATCACCAACTTTCTGCTCCTAATGCGGAAATATTTTGTTGCCGCCGACCTACATACGGAGAAGTGATCACTATAATAAAATAAGGGAAATAAGAGCTCGTATCGAAAGATACAGGTGTACAATTTTTCTGCACGCAGTACGAGATTGGAATAATAGAGAACTATTGTGGAGGAGGTCGATGAAACCTCTGACAAGCATTTGAATGTGATTTGCAGAGTATCCATGTAGATGTAGATGATACACTTAAAATTTGCACACGTATCTTAATGCTATCAATTTCCGGTTTTTTGTCATAAATATAGCAAATGTGTAACCTTCATCAGTGACATACTATAAAGGTGTCTCGAAAAGCATGTCAGCATATCCCTTTTATTTCTGTGAATATCATTTAGAGGAAGTATTGGTGGAAGAAATAGGGATCTTCAACCAGGTTACATCAAGTTGATATCTCATTACGAATATTGCTCGCGTGAGAAAATGTGCACTATTTACATTCTTCAGCCTCTGTGGAGTTCCATGAGAGAAAACAATAATATTAGGATGAGTTTAAGAATAGCTATGTGATCTGCATCAGTTTTATGAAAGGTACAGATAAAAATAAATGTATCTGAGACCTTTTGTAATAAGTACTTTTAAACAGAGACAGTTGCTTAATTCTAATCTGATGACTTGTTGGTACGTAGTACTGAGTTTGGATAAATGTAATGGTAGTGCTCGTCATGATTTTTGTCGAACATTTGAATCCTGCAATGAAGAATTACACTTTCGAGACGGTTGTCAGGTCTTTTTATACGGCGAGATGTTTGTGTCAGCTTTCGTCCTTGATTAAAAATGAAGGATAAATTACAGTTTCGAGTATTTAAATTTTGGGACATCATAACGTCATTATTGTTACTTCGTGTTTTAGCATGTGGCTCTTGCTGCAACTATACCGAATTTCGTGTACTCCTACTATCCAACTCGCTTCAAACATTGAAGTTTCCATTGATGTATGTCTCATTCAGACATTGATTGCAACCAGCGGCAGTATTTATTATTTACTATGGGAACCACAGTATCTTTGTGTAGTTATAGATACACTAGAAACACTCTGGTGTGGCAGTTGGAGGTAGCAAAATGAAAGCCGACGTTTTAAACTTCGCGTTTAAGAAATTGTTCATACAGGAGAATCGTGCAAACATACCGTCTTTTGACCATCGACTTAGTAGTAAGCATCCATAATCAGATACTCGTATATCACTGAAAGAGATGAAATCATATAAGTCACCAGGTCCAGATGCAATCCAAGTTCGGTTTTACAAAGAGTGCTCTACGGCATTGGTTGCTAACTTAGCTTGCACTTATCGCGAATCTCTTGTGCAGCGTAAAGTCCCCAGGTGACTCCTGGATATAAGAGGGGTAAGAGAACGGACGCGCAATATTACAGACCAATTTCCGTGTATATCTCCTCAGTTGGAATATAATAAATTTTCTTGAAACGGAGAAGCTGATGTCCACGAATCAGTACGGTGTTAGATAGCATCGCTCGTGTGAAGCTCAGCTTGCCATTGTCTCACATGATATATTGCGCACTATGCATGAAGACCAACAGGTAGATTCCATATTTCTAGATTTCCGGAAAGTATACCACACGGTGCCCCACTGCAGACTGTTAATGAAGGTAAGAACATACGGAATAGTTTCCCACATCCGTGAGTGGCTTGAATACTACTTAAGTAACAGAAGATAATATGTTATCCTCGACGGCGAGTGCTCATCAGAGACGAGGATAACGTTAGGTCTGCCAAAGAGAAGTGTGATAGGACCGCTGTTGTTCTTTATATACATAAATAATCTGTTGGATAGGGTGTCCAGCAGTCTGCGGTTGTTTGCTGATGATGCTGCGGTGTACCGTAAGGTGTCGAAGTTGAGTGAATGTAGGAGGATACAAGATGACCTAGAATCAATTTCTGATCTGTGTGATGAATAGCAGCTAGCTTTAACCGTACGAGAATATGAATTAATGCGGATGAGTAGGGACAACAAACCGACGCTGTTCGGATACAGCGGTAGTAGTGTCCAGCTTGGCATAGTGACGTCGTTTAAATATCTGGACGAAACCGATATTAGATGGAACGAGCATGCGAGGAATGTGATAGGGAAGGCGAATGGGCGACTTCGGTTTGTTGGGAGAATTCTGGAAAAGTGTAGTTCATCTGCAAAGCAGACCGCTTATAAGGCGCTTGTGCGACCTATTCATGAGCACACCGCCAGTTTTTGGGATCAGTACTAGGTCGGATTAAAGGGAGAAATCGAAACAATTTAAAGGAACGCTGCTGGATTTGTTACTGGTAGGTTCGAAAATATGCAAAGAAAACATGGGTAGGTCCCAGGCCTATTGCAAATGTCAGATATTATAATGTTGATCACTGGCTACAACAGGCCCACCAGAAAGGCGGCTGTAACCTATGCCCTAAAGGGTTCGGAGGGTTTTGCAAACAATTCGAGGTGTTCTTATGCCTAACAAGTGGAAAAAATTGCTTTATGTCATACCATACCAAGTAATAAATGAAGTTTTTCACAACTTATTTTGACAGAATTTTTGTGATATGTTGTATAAGATAAGCCAGCAGCCTTGCCACAGTGTTAACACCAGTTATCGTCAGATCACCGAAGTTAAGAGCTGTCTGGCTTGGCTAGCACTTGGGTGGGTGACCGCCCGGCCTGTCGAGCGCTGTTGGCAAGCGGAGTCTTCTCAGCCCTTGTGAGGGCAGTCGAGGAGCTACTGCACTGAGAAGCAGCGGCACCGGTCATGGAAACTGACAACGTCCGAGAGAGAGGTGTGCTGACTGCATGCCCCTCCATATCCACATCCACTGATAGTACCGGCCGGAGTGGCCGGGCGGTTCTCGGCGCTTCAGTCTGGAACCGCGCGACCGCTACGGTCGCAGGTTCGAATCCTGCCTCGGACATGGTTGTGTGTGATGTCCTTAAGTTAGTTCGGTTTAAGTAGTTCTACGTTCTAGGGGAGTGATGACCTCATATGTTAAGTCCCATAGTGCTCAGAGCCATTTGAACCATTTGAACCATTTTTTCCACTGATTCTGAGGATGACACGGCGGTCGGTCGCTAAAGTTGGGCCTTCAAGGCTTGTACGAACGGAGTTCAATTTTTTTAGTTGTATAAGGTAAACTTAGAAATGGTCATATGTTCCACGTAAAGATATATTCTTCTTTTCGAATTGGTTTTGATCCTTATACCAGAAATAAATCTTGTTTTTGTATTCAGTTTTTAAAAATGAATGATTTTATGATATTGCTAAACATAATTTCGTTGAGTATTAATGTTGCCATACTGCAGCATTTATTTTTTTCAAAATGGGTGGTGGAAAATTATGGGAAACTTCAGTTACATTTCCAAATACATGTTGGATTAAAATAACCTTTTTAAACTGAGACATTAATTAGGCACTGAAACCGCTGAATTTACAATTGTTATCGAGCTGTGGTATCCGCCAACATTTGGACCAGTACAGTTGTCGGTATTGGGTGTGAAGTACATTTTCTACTCACTTTGTATGAGACACTACTGGAGACCTTGTAAGTAACCAGTGTGTAAACTACACTGAACTCTACAGTAAAAGCCAACTATCCTTCAGGATACTTTGTTGTCATAACGAGAAATAGTTACATTCTACCCGGAACAGTATAAGGCCAAGTGTACAATTTCCAGTTCCTTCTATTAACGCTATTACTATCCACTAAACGGTATACGGCGTGCACATCAGACATAAACGTTAGCGTCATTTACAAAGACAGTAGCAAAGGACCTGTTATGACGTAAGCATCAGTTCAACAGCTCAACTGTCATGGGAGGATACTGACTCAGTTCTTCAGATGGTATGAGCAGCATAGTTGACTACGTGTGGGCATGAAAACTGCTTTATGAACAGACTGGAATTGGTGCAAAAAGTGGCAAAGCAGCATCTTAGCAGTCCACGAATCTCCAGCGGGTGTCCTTAGTGTGTTTTGCGATGAAGAGCTCAGCTTTAAACTTGCACGTAAGTAAAATCTCATAAAATAAGATACAGGCTGCTGAAATTAGGTTCTTAAGAGCAGGAGACGGCCTTTCAGACAAAATTGTAAATAAAACACAATGAACGAAGAACTAAGAACAAATTTTTGGAAGAAAAAATTGTAAATTATGGAATTAGTTGGACGCAACATGTTGACGGAATGCTAAAGGAAAGGATCCCAGGAAGCGTGTTGCGCTATAGGCATACGGGTAGAAGATATCAGGGCAGAACTAGGAAACGATCGTCAGGTGAGTTTCGAAGCCGAACAGGCGAAGAAAAACAGAAGAAGAACGCAACTGTATTTCATGTTACGAGTTACCTGAAACAAATTGTGTATAAATCAAGGAACATTTTACGTTAGGGGCCAACCGAATGGGACAGTGTAGATGTTAAGTCACTACCTCCATATTCGGGACGAAGGAGTTACACTGGCCGACCATCCTGATTTCGGTCATCCCCAGTTATCCTGAATTACTAAAGCAAATGCCAGGATAGCTCCTTAGTCAAGCACGCATCCGACCACCTCTCCTCATAAACCATGTTATGACTTATGTATGTTGTATATTTTGAACTACTGATTTACGTTGTATTGCCCTGGCAATTCCTATATCACTGTGAGATGATTCTTGGATGGATAAAGATGATGATAATAATAACAATTATAATAAACGTAGAAATAGGAAACATATCATAATATCTTCAAAGGTACTATTGAAGTATTGTTACACTATTACCTGATAGCTTTATACGGCTTTAACCTTTTTGTGTCACTTCTCGATTCTTAATTAATAATTCCTTTGGTCATTGTTAATATGTACTTGCAAAATCATGCAATAATCCATCTAATTGTAGAACATGTTTCGAGAAAAATGTCAAAATAAATAATACTAAAAACGCAGCAGTGTCAGAAAAATGAACAGCATACAATTACCAGAAAATTTTGTTCTGCAGTTGACTGAAAATGTGTATCAGAGAGGGATTATTTATACAGGTAATGTTATACTATGGGAGATTATGGTTGTCACTCGGTAAGAAGATTACGCTGCAAATGTAGTCGCTAAAGTACCATCAGATGGTAAAATTTCGAGCTACAATTTATGTTGCCTTCTATTTAAGCTTTTAACAACACTATCCGACGCGAAAAAGTTTCGGAGAACGAAATTTCGCTAGTAATTCTACACAATCATAAATTTAATAAATTTATTAATAAATTTAAACAATGATTACCATCAAATTTAAAATTACTCCACAAAGTAAGATTGTCAGTTGGATGAACTACTTCCTGCGTCTTGACCGTGTTTGTATGGGATTAAAAACGTGTTGTAGGACTGTCTGTAGATTTCATAAACATGATTTGGTTGTTATTGATGTTGTGGTCTTCAGTCTGAAAACTGGTATGACGCAGCTCTGCGCGCTCGTCTATAGTGTGAAAGACTGCCCAACTACTGACATCCACTACATCTAATTGTATCTGCTTAATGTACACACGCTTTGGCCTTCCTCAACAAGTCTTGACACCTATACTGCTATCCGTCACCAGTATGCCTCTTCCTTGATGCCATAGTATACCTTCTTTTATTAAACGCGCGCCACAACTATCTGTTCTCTCCAATTCGATTCCGTACCTTTTTTACTAGCTATCCGATCTAGCCATCTGTTCTTAAGCATTGTTCTGTAGTACCACATGTCAAAAACTTCTATTTCCTTCTTGTCAGTACTGTTTACGATCGACGTTTTACTTCCGCATAGATACTTTCAGGAAACGAACTTACAGCATACCGCAGGTGAAGAATAATTCCATAACTTGTTATATAACTGAAATAAATGGTTGTAACTCCGTCCTAAGTTTCATTAACAAGTATCTTCTTTACTTCTTGATGGTGACTAGCTTCGAACACCTATGTCCATTTTCAAACCATCCCACAGAGAAAATTACAGTTGCCATGTCAATTTTAAAGAAACGAGGCATGCATATTCACAGTACAATTATATCACACTAACATACATGTAAGGTATACGGATTTCTCAGGGTCATTTAGTTTTATGAGTTGCGTTACTGGTTACAAACCGTATCGTGTGACAATACAGGCGAAAGCCTATTAACAGAAGTTGCTCCTGCAGTGGCGATCTAAACGGCACTACGGCCGACTCAACAACAGTACACAGACCACATAGGACAGACATTGGAGAACTCGTGCCACAGGCACCGGTGGTTATCAGATAAAACTCTAGAGGTCGTTGGCCGGCCGGTGGGGCCGTGCGGTTCTAGGCGATTCAGTTTGGAACCGCGTGACCACTACGGCCGCAGGCTCGAAACCTGCCTCGGGCATGGATGCGTGTGACGTCCTTAGTTTAGTTAGGTTTAATTAGTTCTAAGTTCTAGGTGACTGATGACCTCAGAAGTTAAGTCGCATAGTGCTCAGAGCCATTTGAACCACCTAGAGGTCGTTGACAGTGGCGCGCGTCGAAGATAAAATGTTTACTAAGTAAACAAGTCATTTTTCCTTTGTGCTGTTTGAGGCTTTCCCGGCGCTGCATCTGCTTGATAGGTTCCCGAAAGTAACGCCGGATAATATTGTAGAAACGGCACAATATTTCAGCGAGACAGCTGCCCGCCATCTTTAGGTGCTACTGTCGCGTCGCTTTATAGAGATGGGGACCCTCCACGCCCGCACCAACGTGGTGACCAAACCAAAAGTTCTACTGTCACCTCCGTAAACATGTTAGTTATCTAGTAAGTGGATCACAGGATGCTGGGCTGTGATGTTGTCCGTGCGTCTGGGTGAGGCTACGCATTAACACGGTCCATCAGGTGATAGATAGTGGACGAAACGCGAGTGAGGGTAGCGATTTGAAGAGCAGAGGGAAAAAAGTGCCATGGCTCGTGCCGTGGGAAAAAAACCTCTGCGACAGTGGGATGGGTAGTAAGAGCAGTAGTGGCTTACTAGCTGCGATAGCTCATGCAAGGCTGGATTTGTTAATATAGGTATCATGCATCATTACCGTGACAAGCGATGGCGATGTGTCCCAGTTGCTGCAGCTGCTACATTCCTGGAACAATCAAGATCGTTATACAGTAGTGGGAGATCGGCCATAGATCATCTCACTGTGTGGGGGATGTGTGGAGCTTGTTTGCATGCAGTGTACGGTACGGCTTCCCTGTGTGGTGCTAGTTATTCGGCAGTGTATTTCAGCTGGATATCCAGTAGGTGCGTCTGATTAACAGGGGCTCGCCTATGCCGTTATGTTTGCGTATGCTTGGCCATAGATGTTATGTCCTTGCAAGTATGTCTTTTGGTCTTTTATGTTTCCATCTATGGTTGTGGTCGTAGTTCCCCAGATTCAGAATAAACGGGTTCTGAAAATGTCTGGAGTTTCTGAATAGTCTTGTGGTGAGTTTGTGGATTACCTCCGTGAGAGTCTCAAGTCGGTATTCCCGGTGAAGGTCCGCGATGCGTGTGTATCGTGGAGCATTGCTTATGATTTTGAGTACTTTGTTTTGTATGAGCTGCAGACGGCGCAGGCGTGTACGCGCAGCGTATCCCCAGACGGGAGCTGCGTACGTCATCAGGGGTCGGATAAGTGTCATGTACATGGACCTCGACACCCTTCTGTTCAGTGTGCTACGCCTGTTGAGCATAGGATAGAGCTGTTTGAGCCTCGCGCTAGCTCGGTTGGTCATGTGTTGTATGTGGTCCCCCCAGAGTAATTTCCGGTCCAGCCAGACACCGAGGTATTTGACTTTCTCGCGGAAGCGTATTGGACGCGTATGTACAGTTATTGGTCTGCAGTAGCGGTGTTTGCGCAGTTGCTTCGGTCTTTTAGTGAACAGAACGGCTTCGCACTTGCGACGTTTACTCTAACACGCCATTTCTCCAACCAAGGCTCGGCCACTCTGAGTGCAGTCTGTAGGCGTGACGTAATGTTTGATGGTTTCCAATCTTGCGCGAGGATGGCGGTGTCATCCGCGTAGATTGCCATCATAGTGTTGTGTGAGGTTGGGAGATCGTTTATGTAGAGGTTAAACAGTAGGGGCCCTAGGATGCTTCCCTGGGGTACTCCCGCGTGTATACCGTGTCGTGTTGATTGTTTACCCTGCACGTCAGTGTTGAAGCTTCTGTCTGTGAGGTATGAGTGTATTAGACGCAGCAGCCCGTCGGGGAATCCCGCGTCGCTGAGTTTGCGGATGAGGCCGTTGTGCCATAGACGGTCGAAAGCCTTTTCGATGTCCAAGAACACTGCCCCTGTAGCTTTGTTTATGTTGAAGCCATGTGTTATACGTTCACCGACCCGTAGGAGTTGTTGTGTTGTGGAGTGGTGACTCCTGAAGCCGAATTGCTCCGGTCTCAGGATGTCATTTGTTATGCAGTGCCTAGTGAAGCGTTTGAGAATCACCTTCTCAACAATCTTACTGAGCGAGCTCAGAAGGCTGATGGGTCGGTAATTTTGTGGGAGGCTGTGGTCTTTCCCCGGCTTCCTGAACATCAGGACCTTGGCCATCTTCCAAAATGCGGGGAAGTGTTGGTGTTTTAGTATGGCATTCGTTATGTGTGTCAGGTACTCAGTTGCTTTATCCGCGAACTCCTGGAGGACACGGTTTTGAATGCCATCATGACCAGGGGCTTTCCTAGCAGCGGAATGCATTATAGCCCAGGAGACTTCGGCTGTGCTAGCATGTCGAATGTCGTCGTGCGATGGTTGGGCTAGAATGCGTGTAACCTCTTGGTCAGTAGCAAGTGTGAACGCTGGATCTGATGGTACCAGGTTCGGTGTGAATGACACTGCGAGTGTTCGGGTGATTAGTTCTGCTTTCTCTTCCGCTGAGTATGCAGGTCCGTCAGGCCCTTGAAGCGTTGGGGTGTATATTTTCTCCCTGGTGAAGTGTCGGGCTAGTTGCCACACGCCAGGTCGTGTGGTGTCCAGCCCTTCGAGTTTTTGGTTCCACTGTTGTGTTCTGTGTGTTTGTATTTTATCGTGTATGATGCCCTGTAGTCTGTTAATGTGCCGTTTGAAGTACGGGCGCCTTGTGCGCTGCCATTGTCTTCTGAGGCGATTCCTCATTGAGATTAGGCCCAGGATATCCTGGGGCAGGGCCGTACTGCGTTGTTGTGAGGTGCGATCAGGTATGGTGCCTGCCATTGCGTCCTGGACGGCGTTGGTGAGGGTTTCTACTGCCTCGTCAATTTGTGCTGTTTCGAAAATTTCGTGTATAAGTGGGATGTGGCTATCGAGCGTTTGCTTGAACAATGTCCAATTCGCACGCCCGTAGTCCAACATCTTGCGTTGTTCCGTGTGCTGCAGTGTTTCCTCAATGTATAGTATTACAGGTTGGTGGTTTGAGGGCAGATCGTTTTCAACGGCGACGTTGAGTGTCGCTGTAATGCCCTTGATGAGGGCCATGTCTATCACGTCTGGCCTGTGTCCGCTCTGGTAGGGAATGTGCGTCGGTTCAGTCGGCGCTAGTATAATGTAGTTTCTGCCTAGCGAATGTTCGTACAGTTTTTTGCCGTTGGGATTTCGTATGCATGAATTCCATTCTGGGTATTTTGCGTTCAGATCTCCAGCGACTATCACTCGCGGTGAATTGTTGAGTAATGTGCTGATATCGCGTGTTGAGATGCCTACAGGGCTATTGTATACCGATATCAGTGTGGTGTAGGCTCCGTTGAACTTGACTCTGACGGCCGTACCCTCGATTTTTTCCAGTTCAGGGAGCTCTATGTTTGTGTGCTCAATGTCTTTGTGTATGACGATTGCAGTTCCACCTGCCACGGCGTCGTCCGGTCGGTCGGTACGATAGACACAATAGCCAGGAAAGTTTAATTGCCGGCCGCGGTGGTCTAGCGGTTCAGGCGCTCAGTCCGGAACCGCGCAACCGCTACGGTCACAGGTTCGAATCCTGCCTCGGGCATGGATGTGTGTGATGTCCTTAGGTTAGTTAGGTTTAAGTAGTTCTAAGTTCTAGGGGACTGATGACCACAGATGTTAAGTCCCATAGTGCTCAGAGCCATTTTTGAGCCAAAGTTTAATTGTTTGTGCGGTTTAAGGTTAGTCTCGCTCAGTAGCGCGACAAGGATTCCCTTGCGCTCCATGAACGCGGCAAATTCTGCCCTTTTGTTGTGGATCGAGTCTGCATTCCAGAACAGGATCTGTGATAGTGTGTGCGGGTCGCCGTTATGGGCCGGGTGTGGCATATTATTCATGTAAGAGTGTTGTGATGGCAGTGTGTATGACAGCCCAGTATTGCCCGGGTTCGGCGCTCATGAGCTGGGTGATGAGTGTTGCGACGGCCGCCAGCACCTTGGTAAGGATTTGAACGGTCGTGTGTCGGGGGAATAGTGTTTCCAGTATTCCCCCAGGTGGTGTGTTGGTGTTGGGTGTGGCAGCCTGAGGTGCTGTTGTGGAGTTAGTGGCCGCTTGTGCGAGTATTGGCGTGTTGTTAGGAGTGGCATTTGTGCTTTGTGACAGAGGTTGTGGCGCCTGTGTTACTTCTGTGGTGAGGGGGATGGTAGTGTGAGTTACAGTCTCAGTGTCTTGTTGACTGTTTTCCTGTGTGTTGCTGTTTTGTTGTTGCTGCATGGCCTGTTGTGGTGATTTCGTGTTCCCCGCCCTGTGTTTGCGTGTACGTCGTTTCCTCCTCTGGGCTTGGGGTTCGGGGGGTTCTTGTGTGGATGTGTTTTCCTGTAAATGGTGCGTTTCTTCGCAGCACGTGATTTCCGGGAGTGGGGTCGTGTTGTTTGGGGGCATAGGTGTTGGTACCGATGCTTGTTGGGTTTCAGGTGTTGTCTGTGGCTGTTGTGTGGCTGTTGCAGCGGTTGTTTCACGTGTGTGTGTAGGGCGCTGAGGTTCCGCAGCCTGTGCCGTTCCGCCAGGGCGTGCAACCGTGGCAAACGTTACGCCGTTCCTTACTGGGTTCGGCGCTGGCCTTGGGCGTGGTATGTCGTACTGTACCCTGCTTTTGTCTTGTTTTCGCTTCAGCGCCTGTTTGAATGAGTTGCACTGTCTGAAGTTTGCCGCATGGGGCCCACCGCAGTTAGCACAGCGTCGCTGGTTTAGTTGTGTTTGTGTGCAAGTGTTGGATCTGTGGTTGCCAGCGCATCCGCGGCAGCGAGTTGCCAGGCCGCAGCGGAGGGCCGAGTGGCCGAACCGCTGGCAGTTGTTGCATTGTTGGGGGACGTTGGGTGGTTCGTAAAGTTCTACACGTACGTCCATCCGCAGAAAGCTCTTTATCTGCGGGATGGCGCGGGAATCAGCCGTGTCGGCTAACTCAACCATGTAGTGTGGTAACGGTGCGTGTGTACGGAACCCTGTCATCCGGGAGGCACTTTTACAGTCGAATCCCAGATAACAAAGGGCCGCATGTACTGTCTCGTTGGGGGTGCTGGGGTCCACTCCCTTGATCACGTACTGCTGGGTTCTCTCGTCCAGCGTTCTGTACGTGTAATTTTCAATCTTCCGATCTTTGAGGAAGGTCAGAAGATCTTTATATTCTTTGTCTGTGGCAACGTACAGTGAGGCCCTATCCCCCGAGTATTTTGCATGTAATGAGCTGTTTATGTGCCTCTCCGCACTAAGGTTCCCGCAGTTTTGTATAACAACTGGGGGGAAACCAGTCTTGTGTTGTGTGGGCACTGCTGTGGCTTTGTGTGCTTTGTTGTTGTTCGCGACAACTGTGTTTGCGTTTTGTTGTGTGTTAATGTTGCTAGCCTGAGGTGAGCTAGTGGGTGTAGGCAACAGCGCCTTTCGGTTGCCTAGCGAGTTTGGTTGCTCGCTTGTTTGTGCTGGTGTTTTTTTGGGTCTGCGTTTTGGGCCCTCCACCTGCCAGGGCTCTGTGTAGTAGTTTTCTGTGTCCACATCCGCCGCCGCTGCCTCGATCTCTTGAGGCTGCGGCGTCGGTGGGAGAATGGTACATGACTGTCCAGTGACAGGTGATTTTAACGTGATGTTGAGTGTACTTGTTTTTGTGGGAGAGACGTCCGCCCCGAAAAGTTCGGTGATTAGCCGGCGCGACTCAAGCTGCTTTTGCGCTTTCGCGCCAAGCTGTCGAGCGTCGCCAGCCGCTCCCTTGCCTTCGGTAGCGGGCGGGGCGCGAGTTTCGGCGGGTGCAGTCGATCCTCGCACCTCTTGTGTTGCAGTCTTGCTGCGGGTGATAGCAGGGGATGTGCTAGTAGCGTCCGCCATCTCGCACTTAGGATTATTTATTGGGTGGGAAGAGTAAAACGACAATTTTAATTCTCTCGAAAGGCGAGAGAAGTGTTACTTGTTCCCTATGGAAGTGGGTGGTCCCTACTGTACGCTAACATGCGCTGTTCGTGCAAGCGCGGCACCTAAAGGAGGTGCGGAAGAAGAATGGCCTGCAGCACGCGGGCTTGGTCCCATGAAGGAGCCCTGGTACTGCCTCAGAGTCCCTAAAAGAACGTGAGAATCACGTTGGGTAACCGGAGGCTACCGGGAGCTGCGAGCCGAAGCTCTTTCGCGGCAGTCCGCGACTGGTTGCGCGGCTTTGCGTCGAAGGGGAGCAGGCTCAACCCTTCGGCACTCGGCCGGTTGCCGCTGGGCGGCTGCGCCGGGAGCGGCTGATGCGCACTCCCTGGGCGCTGCCGGGCGACTGGCTGCGGAGCGCTGGTAGCGGCCGGCTGGAGGGGGTAGCGGGCGAGCTACGGCTGTTGGCGGTAGGCGGCTGCGCTGCGAGTTCCTCTCCGCTCGGCGTCCACGCGACGACTGCTCGGCTCAGAAGCTCGCCAATTTATATGTTGGCTTTCTAGAACAGCGCAGGCGCCAGCGGGGACATAACGTCATCGAAGACCAATCGTATACGGCGTCGAATACCAGAGCCCTCTGCTGGAGAAACGGGTCGCAGTCTGCGGAAGCGCGCCGCGGCGCGGGAAAATGCGGCCGGGAGCGACGGACCCCGTTCGCGCGCGCGCGATGTTTTGGCGCGCGATTTAAGCATCCGCGCTAAGGCTTCCCATTTGCGTTGTCTCGGTGCACTTGGTAATATGCGGCTGACGATTCCTTAGTGCCGCCAAGGCTGGCCCCCAGGCTTTGCTCAGGTGAAACCCCGTGTCTCTGTTTATTAGGTCACTGCTTTTACGTATTTCGGCCGCCTCGACCGCACTCGTGCTGGAGGCCGGAAAACACATTTAATCCGGTATTTCTTGAAAATTATGCCCATCTTAAAAGACGCGCCACCGACATACGGCGGTTAATTAGCACAGACATAAGGACCATATAATGCAAAAGAGTTTTTTTGCTAAGACCACTCACTGGTCTGCATTGGGTCGAATTACACTAAAGTATTATGCGTTATGTTATGACATGGCATCACCAGCAAAAGACGCTACAGTTTCGTGAGCTACGTTTACATAGTAACACCGTTATGCATTACACTTTTTATGTCCAGACCCTAAAAAGTTAGCCGGTCGAAGTGGCCGTGCGGTTCTAGGCGCTGCAGTCTGGAACCGCGAGACCGCTACGGTCGCAGGTTCGAATCCTGCCTCGGGCATGGGATGTGTGTGATGTCCTTAGGTTAGTTAGGTTTAACTAGTTCTAGGGGACTAATGATCTCAGAAGTTGAGTCCCGTAGTGCTCAGAGCCATTTGAACCATTTTTTGAACCCTAAAAAGTTACATATCTTTACTAAAACTCAAAACCAAAAAGTGGGGCAGCCACTTTCCAAAAATAAGTTAACCTGACAATTAACAATATGACTGCCCCCTAAGCAGATCAGCTCAACAGTAATACCTTAGTTTATATTCATTCCTCTAATGGAAAAGACCTACTAACACTGGAGTGTTACTTTAGTTTCGCTTCATTTGATTACTTACAAGTAATAATAGTTTTGATATGGATAACTGTAAGAACAATAACCATTTCGTACTTTTCATTGATCTACTTTGCCTGATGAAGGAAAAGTTGGACACTCTTTATTTATTTTGTATTACGTATAATATTTGCTTTTCTCCTTTTCTCCTTCTCCATCCTTGTATGAGTGCCCATATGAGGTTGATTATATACTGAATTTAGCGGGGTAATGGCGGACCAGAGGTAGACAAAGTAGTGTAGAGGCAATACCAACTTTTGTGGGAACGACAGAGAGAACGCCACTTGGCCGGCGCACAGCCCTTAGTGCTCGTCGCAGCGCTCGTCTACAGCTACTGCAGGGGGTTCTTCGTTTCACGAGATGAATTAGGATCAGCCCACAGCGAGTAACTACATCCTACATGAAGTACTGTCCCAGCTTCCAGGATGGACATGGACAGTGATTGGAAAATGAATACCTACTCAGAATTTTCAGGCTCTAGATCCCACTGTGCAAGGCTACAAGTCAGTCAAGTTAACAGTGTTGGAGGGTCAACAGGACAGTTTCAGACAGCAGTACACATAGCGAAAGAGCACAGCTACTCTTTGCCTGTCCAGTTCAAGCATAACAACTTTCGACAAGGCTCCTCACTTCATAGTGTGTCTGGAGCCTCAACAGAACAAGTTACTGATGTGAGTGCCCATAGATACGCTGTAGCTAAAAGGAGACTTAAAAGTGTCAGCGTTGTTAGAAGAGACAGCAATGACAGCAGTAGCAGTAACGGCAGTGGCTGTAGTGGTGGCGACAGCAACAGTAACGGTAGAGGCAGTAGTGATGGCGACAGCAACAGTAACGGGAGAGGCAGTAGTGATGGCGACAGCAACAGTAATGGGAGAGGTACTAGTGGTGGCGACATCAGCAGTAATGGGAGAGGCAGTAGTGATTGCGACATCAGCAGTAATGGGAGAGGCAGTAGCAGCAGCGACAGCAGCAGTAACGGGAGAGGCATTAGTGGCAGTGGTAACGGGAGAGGCAGTAGTGGCTCCGACAGCAGCAGTAACGGGAGAGGCAGTAGTGGCAGCGACAGCAGCGGTGACGGGAGAGGCAATAGTGGCAGCGACAGCAGTGGTAACGGGAGAGGCAGTAGCGGCAGCAGTAACGGGAGAGGTAGTAGTGGCAGCGACAGCAGCAGTAGCAGGAGTAGTAGTAACAATTGTGTTGGCAGTGGTAGCAGCAGCAGCACTAACAGTAGCGCCAGTTGCTCCCCTGTTCACAACAGCTCACATGACGCACACAAAGACATCTGCATTGGTTCCAAAATTAGTTACCCAGGATATAGACAGGGTATAGGCAAAAGCAACAAGTAAATTGAAGCTTTAAATCCATCTGAAGTTCAGAGTTACAACGTATTGTGTCAAATGGTTCAAATGGCTCTGAGCACTATGGGACTTAACACCCATGGTCATCAGTCCCCTAGAACTTATAACTACTTAAACCTAACTAACCTAAGGACATCACACAACACCCAGTCATCACGACGTATTGTGTCAAAGACAGCACATGGATACTCCCTTTCTCCTCGATGGAAAGGTCGCAACCAACATAGGTAACATGCCACACCCTTCCAGGATGAAAAGTCTTAGTGATAGCCGTAGCAGCAACAGCAGCAAAAGGGATGATAGAATAGCTGCAGAAGTGCTTCACACCAATAAATTTCCAGCCTTAACTCAAGATGTAGCAAAAGCATATCAAAAAGCTGTAGACCCCAGGGAAGAGAAGCAGAGAGAAGAAAACACTTTGGATGTGATTGGTAAATGTATGGAAGCAGGCTTGTGATTATAGCTTGATAGCAGTGTCTACCAATTATAATTGTATATTATAGCACTGAGGATGGTCACTAAGTGACCGAACATCGATTTTGCTGACGATAAAACAACAAAATACGGTCAATGCTGATTTTCCTTCCAATTCTATCCACTATTTGGTCGTGGTGCATACAACACGCCATGGAGTCACCAATCAATACCAACTTAGCCTGGTGGGAAAGTTCAGCAAAAAGAAGATAGCACCAAAGACAACCTATCTGTCAAAATAAGAGTCGTCAGGTTGGTCACAGGGGCGGTCGGGGTAATTATCAAGATTTTGCTGGAGTAAGTGATAGAAAGTAGGGACTCAGTTGTGCGTGGACGTGGATTGTGGACCTCCATTTCACGCCGTTATTTCGTTTGCTGTAAGCTTTTATTTGTTGTTCATTTATGCAAAATGTTGTTCTGTTACTGTAACAGTGTAATTTTAGGCCTTAAATTTGGGCAAATGATGGCGCCACTTGTTGCATGCCTGCTAAAGTGAGGTTAAACTATATGCCGTTTCTTTTCTATTGTGTTCTAAATTGTGTTTAAGCCAATAGTCACAACTACAGTAATTTGAGGGGTAATTTTATTTAATTTTCAGTGTTTCTTTCATGAT
The DNA here is from genome assembly GCF_021461395.2 of Schistocerca americana. Lineage (NCBI taxonomy): Eukaryota > Metazoa > Arthropoda > Insecta > Orthoptera > Acrididae > Schistocerca > Schistocerca americana. Next base: position 195,716,084 of record NC_060119.1, read on the forward strand.
TTATGACTGAGCACATGCTCACTTCTTTTGCTTTAAGTAAGCCTGTTTTGACTGGGATTACGTTTTATTGTTACCACATTTCATTTTAAATGAAGTAAATTCTAGATCTTTCGCGGAGCTGTAATTTTGTGGGAGAATGTTAGTTTACTTCTGCTGTTTTCTTTGTGTGTTGTGTTAAACCATACAGCACGTGGGTGGCCTCTCTTAGGTTATACAGTGTCTATCGCTATCTCATTTTGATGTTAAGCCCCCTGCAAACTTAACTACGAGAATACGAGCTATGTCATAGATTTCTTGTGAAAATTTTGTTTTTATAATGTTCTTTGTGCGTAGTGTATGACTACATGCCTCGTTACTTAAGTTACACAGAAATTAAGGTCCTATTCTGCATACTTCTCTAAAGAATTATATTGTCGAGCCATATTATTTGAGACACAATTGCAATCAGTCATTCGTTTCAGCATGGAAGCTTACTAATTTTAGAGACTATTTAGAAATTAAACGAGTGTGTTCAAGCATTCCACCCATCTCGTATCTTCCTATAATTTTGTAGTATTTTAATAATTTGTCTGCATTAAAGTAATCTTTTATGTTGGATCTTCCCCGATTTTAATGGTAAAGCCAGCAGTAATATTTGTTCCACTGCCTAAATTTAGCTGCATACTCAGATGTTGCGGCAAAGTTAAACAATAAGAACTACACTGATCACTTCAGAAAGTAAACTGGTTGCGTGTTGGTTAATTAGAGGTCTCATTCTACTGGTAATGAACCACACAGATAATTAATATGCGTGCATTTGAAAACTTTGCATAAATTTACTCACCACTTTCAAGTAGATCTCGGTCCACGTCCTATGTTGTTCTAACTGCACGTCCACGTAGTTGAGTCGGTGTGTGCAGTGTAGTTGAAAGAATCGTTCATTTTCCTTTGCATTATTTTCCATGAGAAGGAACGTGTGCCATAATCATGTACTTAATGAAACCATTGCTGGTAAATTCTGAAACTCTATCATCAAAGCAATTCTAAATGTGTAGAATACGTTGCATAGAAAGCATTATAAGACTTTCAGCTACTGTTTTTCTGGTTTTGGATAAATAAATGCAAACTGTCAGCAAACTAAATTTCGTCAGTTGCTCAAACTACTACCCCATCCCTCCCTTTGCCTAATTCTAACGAATCTAATTTCACGAAAGAATCTAAACGATTGGCACAATTACTAAATAAACAGATGTAACATAGTTCAATAAATAAATTAATGAATGGACCTATGCCTATCCAGATGCTACGATTACAAGCTCTCGCTAATTTACGTGTTGCTTCGTGATAACTCGCTCCATTAATGTTATCCCTTGCGCATGTAATTAATTTGTTCAATAGATTTGGTAAAAGGTCATGTTAACCTCTATTTATAATATTTTCTCGGGTGTTTGCCTAGATCAGTTGAAGACGAGTTCTTAACCATGTGGTAAAACGTGTAGCAAGATTAGGAGCGAGTCTATAAATAAAATATCATTGAGTCATTTATACAGAAAAAACAGGCGGTAATCTTACAAGGCTTAAATTCACTACAAGTGTTAAAATATTTTTCTTTGCCAAAAGATCATCTCTTGCTGTTGTCAGGCTGCATTTTATGTCTTGCTTTCTTCGACCGTCTTTAGCTATGTGCTGCCAAAATAGTAACACTCGTCTGCTACTTTTATAGTTTCGTTTCTTAACTTAATTCTCTCACCATTGCCTGATTTAATTCGGCTATACATTGTCATCTTTGCTGCACTTTCTATACCTGCATCGACAATCTGAAAATCACCTGACTGTCTGTGACGGAGGGTATTTTGTGTACCACTGTCGTTTCCTCCTTTTCCTGTTCCGCACGCGAATGTTTTGCGGAAAGAACGATTGTTAGTAAGCCTCAGTGTCAGCTCCACTCTTTCATTTTACCACCATAGATTCCTCACCAGGAGGAAATAAAATGGAATAGTGTACCAGTAGACCCCTCTAGGAATGTACTCTAGGAGTTTCAGCAGTGAAGCACATTATAATGAAAACATCTCTCTTGAAGCGTCTGTCAATGGAGTTGGCTCAGGATATACGTAACTCTTTCGTTCATACGAAATGAATACGCAGTCATGAATCGCTCTTCTTTCGATCTTCCCTGTTTCCCCTATCAATCTTTTCTGTTGCGGGTTCCTAAATAATGAACAGTATTCAAGTATTGGTCGAACACGGGTTTTGTTAGGTACCTAGATTATGGTTCGACTAAACTTCCTGAGGATTGTTGCAATGAGTGTGGCATCTGCCACATCTGCGGTTAGTTTAATGCGGTCGTTCCGCTTTACATCATTTATCCTTTCTGACATGTTCCAGACCCATGAGAACACTCTCATTGTTTGGGTCTATGGAACGAAAATTGAATCGAAACGAATCTGATCTCTGTACGCATAGTCCTAGAGATATTACATTTGTGACTGCTTGCATCATTCTCCTGCAATCGCGCAGTCATACACTACTGGATCTTTCTGTCTATTCACTCGAATTACGTTACATTTGAAAAATAATGAGGGACAATGGCATGTCCGTGTACTAGGCGCCAATGCTCTCCATGTTTTCCTGCATTTCGCTACAATTTGCTAGCATTGCGAGTTCTCTGCTTACAACAATATTATCCGCAGGAACTCTCATGGACTTTCTACGTTATCCAGTAGTTCATTAATACACTGAGGTGAGGAAAGTCGTGGGATAGCGATATGCAGATATACAGACGGCGGTAATATCACGTGCACATTGTGTACAAGAGCTGTGTGTTTGTGGATCTGCCATTTGCATGCATGAGATTCAAGTGAAAAGATTTCCGACGTGACTATGGCCCCAAGACGGGAATCAACAGACTTTGGATGCGAAATGGTAGCGTGGGACTTGCCATTTCGGAAACTGTTAGGGAATGCAACATTCCGAAATCCACAGTGTGAAGGATGTGCCGAGAATACCAAAATCAGGCCTTACCTCCCACCACGCGTGCGGCAGTGGCTTACGGTCATCACTGAACTAGTGACAGCAACGCCGTCTGCGTCGAGTTGTCAGTGATAATAAACAGGCAACAATGCGTGAAACAACCGCGGAAAACAATGTAGAACGAACAACGAACGTATCCGTTAGGACAGTGTGGCGAAATTTGGCGTTAATGTGCTATGGCAGCAGACGACCGACGCGAGTGCCCTTGCTAACAGCTCCACATTGCCTGCAGCGCCTATTCTGGGCTCATGATTGTATTGGTTGGTTCCTGGACGACTGGAAAATTGTAGCCTGGCCGGATGAGTCCCGATTTCAGTTGGTAATAGCTGACGGTAGGGTTAGAGTGGCGCAGACCTCAAGAATCTATGGACACAAGATATCAACAAGGCACTGTACAAGCTGGTGATGGATCAATAATAATGCAGGCTATGTTTGCACGGAGTGGACTGAGTACTCTGGTCCAACTGAACTGATCATTGACTGCAAATTACGTTCGGCTACTTGGAGACCATTTACAGCCATTTATGAAGTTCAGGTTCCCAGGCAACGATGGAATTTATGTGGATGACAATGCGGCATTTCAATGGGCCACAATTTTTCGCGATTGGTCTGAAGAACGTTCTGGAAAATTAGAGCGAATTACTTGCCACCCAGACCACCCAAGACGAATCCAGTGGAACATTTATGGGCCATAACAGAGAGGTCAGTATATGCACAAAATCTTACAATGACAAAACTTTCGCAACTATGGAGGGCTATAGAGGCAGCGTGGCCCAATATTTCTGCAGGGAACTTCCAGAGACCTGTTGAGTCCATGTCACGTCGAGTAGCTGGACAGCGCTGTGCTAGAGGATGTCCGACACGACTCTAGGAGGTATCCCATGACATTTATCACCTCAGTGTATATGCTTTGCACCCGTCTAACAGCGTGTGGCGGAAGACAGTAGCTGAATATGCGTCATTGCCTTGGTATCTGTTCATTTCATTAGTCCACCTCTCAGCCCTCCTCCCTGTCTCTTTCTCGCCCTCTCTCTGTCCACCTCCTCCAACCCCTCCTCCCCACACAGTTTATCTCCTGTTATCTCTTTCTCAGTCAGTGTTCTCCTGCCCACTCTTTCCATATGCTACTGCGCCCTCTGTCCATTTATTCTTTCCATCTCCTTCACCCACCCCCTTCTGAGTTCATCATCTCCTGCGCCTTTACGTCCTCCTCGTCTCCTTTATCTCCTCCTCTACTCTTTCTCTGACCATCTCCTCCTATTTTCCTTCTCTGTCCCTCTGCTCCTCCCCATCTCTCCGCCCATCTCAATCACTTCCCTCTCTCTGCCCATATCCCCCCCCCCCCCCTACACCGTGTCCATCTCCTCCTGCCTCTTATCTGTGTCCACGTCCTCTTCCTCCCTCTCTCTGTCTCCCCATCTCTTTCTCCCACCTTCTCTCTCCGCGTTATCACGTCCATGCCAGTATGATGCTCCTCGTCCTTAACCCCACGGTATTTCTTTCCAAACTGTAATATCTGCACCATGTTTGGTAGAAATCGATCCAGAAGTTTAGGAGCAGCTTCTTAGCACCGCCTTTGCGAAAGTAAGCACGTGTCACATGTGTTTAATATATTTCACATAAATTTCACGCAGCTAAATCTCTGATGTCGTGTCTCCTAAACAATGGGTAGTACATTGATATAATTTTGCAGGTACATTCAGTGGTACGTAGCGAATTTCGCCCTGCAGTTTCGATTTCTTGTGGGTCAATCGCTACACTGATACAATTTTGCACACACTTTCAATGGTATATGTGAATACTGTTTACAAAATTTGTCGCGAATACAGTTAGCTACAAGGAATTAATAAATTAAAATGCCATGGTTGTTGCGGCAGTTTTACTGATGAATAGCGAAAATGTAGTAAAAGACAAACTTATCTCCTTTCATCACTTTTTGTGGGATGTCAGCGACAGAAAGCTCGATAAATTTTTGAAATTATATCTAAGGTTTATTACAAGTCACTTAGTGCTCTCATTGTCAAATACGTACAGCCAGTTCACGTGTCGTAAGCCACACGACATTTTCACACCAAGACCTGCCCTTTCATGGGTTGGTGGTTCTTACCCCCACAGCGATTGTCTCCATACTGTAACTGACATGTGTACCAAGTTTGGTTAGATCGGTCCAGTGGTTTAGGAGGAGATTTGTGCATACATACATATATATACGAACATCTATTTTATAATATGTACAGATTATGAAAAGTAATGGTCCTATACCACTCTGGTCGGGGACTCCCGAAGTTACGTCACTAAATTTCTCTCTGTTATTAAATGGTAATTTCTGTTTGCTAGAAAATCCAGTCACGCAGCTGGTCTGACATTCCGTACACTCGAATTGTGCTAATTAGGCTGTATTGTGAAACTGTATCAAATGACTTCCGGAAGTCAAGGAAAACAACATCACCCTAAGCAGTGGTATTTATTGCTTTCTGGGTCTCGTGGACGAACAGATATTCACCTCACAACTTTGTTTCAGTCCCTTTCGTTCTATTAATACTCCAATCCTTTGCTCTTTCTGATAGAATTACGATATCATTTGCAAACCTTAAAGAACTTATTTCTTGTTCCAGAACATTAATTCCCTTCCCACGTTTCTATTCGACCTCCTTTACTGCATAGTGCACACACTGAAAAACATGGGGGATAGTTTACAACCTACTGTCACTCCTTTTTTAACCAGTCTCCCTTTCACTTCCTCCGAATGTTTTTGTTGTTGTCGTCGTCGTGTGGTTTCAGCACACTTTGTAGATAACTTTTCGTTCCTTGCATTTTATCACAAGTATGAAGAACTAGCTTAGCTCCTGCTGCTTCGTTCGCGTTGTCCCTAAGCTATGCAAATATCTTTGTGTTTTCCTTTAACGGTATTTTTATGGTGTTCACAAACTGCAACATCATCTACACCTTACACTCTAATTAAATTCATAGTAACAAGGTCTTTTCCGAAATTGCTTCTGACCAAAAAGCAGTTAAGCGGTTTTGGCACCTAGATTCGATGATCTTTATTAATGCTGGTTTTTGAGTTCCTGCGGTTATATTTCCCATAAAAACTTTTAATCTCCCAACACATGTCTATTTAAGAGCCAAATACAGATTCTCATAGATTTAGCTTTAAAATTGTTTTAATTTAACCAAATATTTTCATAAAAATCTCCTGTTTCATCCCCTTTGAGGTTGAATTTCCAAATACACTGAAACACTTTTTCTTTTATTTCTGACAGAGAAGTAGAATATCAGTTTTTTTAATGTAAGTTTAAAAATGCCTTAGTACTTGATTATTAATGATTTGTTTTTAAAAAATTCAGCAATTATTTCTCTCCCGTTGGAGTTACATTTCCAAACATGCTGAAACGTGTTGACCAAGAAACCAAATACCAATTTTCGTAGCTCTAGCTTCAAAATTGTATTAATAGCGAAATACCTTCAAAAATACTTTCAACCGCTGTTTCACCCCCCATAGCGGTGGCGAAAAATCCCCTCACAAACGGCGCCTACAGTACACGACCAACACTCTCTGGAAATTTCAAGTTTCTCTCTTTAGTGGTTTTGGCTGGGAGATGAAAAGTCGGTGAGTGAATGAGACAGTGAGTGAATGAGTCAGTCGAGACAATTTCTTTTTTTTATATAGAGATTAAAATAATTTAGAGCGATGTTTTCTGAAGTTATTTTTTTAAATTAGGTTTTCGTCTCTTATGCTCTCGTTTTACAGAGTTAAGGAAGACCAATCCCTGGCCGGAGTGGCCGAGCGGTTCTAGGCGCTACAGTCTGGAACCGTGCGACCGCTACGGTCCCAGGTTCGAATCCTGCCTCGGGCATGGATGTGTGTGATGTCCTTAGGTTAGTTAGGTTTAAGTAGTTCTAAGTTCTAGGGGACTGATGATCTCATATGTTAAGTCCCATAGTGCTCAGAGCCATTTGAACCATTTTTTGAAGACCAATCCTCAAAATGTCTGTATGAAACGGAAGCATTAATCTGTCAGCCGGAACTGAGAAAATTCATCAGTAGCGGTTATGTTGAAGCCACAATCCTTAAATACCTGATTTGCAACTTAAGAAAGTATAAAGTAGTTGAATTCCAAACACGTTCGGAAGTTTAAAAGCTTAGGGTTTAGAATTAGGTCGTTGGCGAGGCCATTAAACACGAATTACAAGCTTGGATAGCTCAGTAAGGGGAAGGAGATCGGCAACGTCTTTTTGTAAGGAAACGTTCAGCCACGTACATCAATCTACTCGCAGAAACACTAAAAACCCAAATCGAGAATCCTGGACCTCTATTTCTGTTCCCAAATGAGAGTCCAGCGTCTTAACCATTATACCACATCGATGGATCACCTTCTTTGTAGAGCACATCTACAAGATAAACGCAAAAAAGTTTCACAGCTAAAACGCAGTTAGTGGTTTAACTTTTGGCGCTGAAAAAAGAAACTGAAGCCTTCGATAAAAATATGCTGAATTTCAGTAATGAAATAAGTTAACGCAAATCTGCGTACCACAGATCTATGTGTGATTACGTGACTCTCCGGGGTCGTTAGCTATATATAAGCTGTGAGTAAAGTCACACAACGAACAGGTGCACAATACTATACGTATAGAACGATGCTGAAAAATGTGTTGTTAAGAAAGCCACAGGTCATTTCGAAGAAAGTTTAAATTATATTTTTATCATTCTTGTTGTCCTTAAAGTTCAGAATGTAAAACGTAATATTGTTCCCATCTCTCAATGTGATTGCTTCACTTCGAGTTTCTTTTAAGACCGTTTGAGTGAAGCTTACTCAAATAGGTCTATTCTTATATATATATAGGGTGGCCCATTTAAATGTTTCTGCGCAATATCTCTGGAACAACAATAGATATTGAAAAAAGGCTTCATAGGTACGATTGTACGGCAGAGGCTAATCAAAGTAAGTAGTATGAGTCAATCTACAACGTAGGCAAATATAATTTTCACCGCAAACTAATGTGCTTCTTTTTTTAAATGGACACCCAGTATTGCCGGCCGGGGTGGCCGAGCGGTTCTGGCCGCTACAACCAGGAACCGCGCGACCGCTACGGTTGCAGGTTCGAATCCTGCCTCGGGCATGGATGTGTGTGATGTCGTTATGTTAGTTAGGTTTAAGTAGTTCTGAGTTCTAGGGGACTGATGAGCTCAGAAGTTAAGTCCCATAGTGCTCAGAGCCATTTGAACCTTTTTCTTTTACACCCAGTAATATTTACCGTGAAACAATATTATGAAAAATCACAAGCAGAATGGCGTTGATTACATCCAAATACGACAATTACATCCAGAAAAACTGTTAAGAGAAGTTGACGCTTGAAGTAAACTAAACGCACCGCTATTGCACATTCCGAGATGCAAACGTGAACCCCACTTTGATCGTAATCACGATGAGATTAATGTGTTAAGATGCATCGAACGCTGTACTTTTTGCTATTTACATTGTTGTTAAGTAGACTGGAAATAATATGGACGTCCAGTCACATACAAAGAAACCTAAGGAAAGGGTTTGTTCGTTTGTGCTTTATTGACCTTTACTATAATACTAAGATGGACATAGCGGTAACGAAAAACCAGAATCACCAGCCACGATAAACGTAATTAATGGCTGACCAAGAAACTAACAGAGGGGAAAATGGTAGTAAATTGCAGTAAGTACAGCGTTAGTTGCATCGTAGTACGTAAATCACATCGTGATTACGAGCAACGTGGGATTCACGGTGCATCTCCGGATGTACAACAGCGGCACGTTTCGTTTATTTCAAGTGGAAACTTCACTTTGCAATTGCTCGGGATGTAATTGACGTATTGCGATGTAACCAATGCCATTCTTTTCGTGACTTTTCATATTATTCATTGTGTAAGAAATAATACCGGGTGTCCGTTTATATATATATATATATATATATATATATATATATATATATATATATATATAAGCCACACAGAACAGTATATTAGCAACTGTTAGAGCACTGTTGCCTGCCTCAAAATAGATTTTCTTCGAAAATACTGATTAATTTCCTGTCTGTCAGATGTAAGCGTTAACTGAGTATGCACTCTTTCTCAGATCTCATGCTACACAATAAAATACTCAGATAACATGCCACATTTTTCTCACACCCAATATCTATACACCTCACACATACACAACTTTTTAATTTATGGCTAGGACAATGTACCTAAAAACGTCGATGTGCCAGAAATAAATTTACAACATTGTATCCTCCAGTTCGTGGGGTGGTCTCGCTTCGTTATAAGGCGAATGCCGGAACTAGTCAGTCCCATTTATTCCTACTTAGGATATCGCATTTGCCCCCCTACCAGCTCGCCTGGTAATTGGCTGAATACAACCGCAATACTTCAATGCGCAGGATCTCGAACAGCCCACTCCACTACTTGGAGTAAAGATTTAAAAGCGATGTTTTTAAAACAATACGTAAATACAAAGTAGTGATGCAACCAATTGAGCAACTTAAATGGAATAGGCTATTTTCCTAACTTAAAAATATGGTTAGGACTTTTCTTATTATATATGATTATATCATTCAAATAGTATTTTCAGTCAACGTTCTCACAAAATCAGTTACGTTCATGTAATTAAAGCATAAAAGCCATGACATTTCGAGACGTGGTCACGCGATCGAAAACGCTCTGTCATTGACTGAAGTTCTGGTGACGTCACAGGCTAAAGGTAAGACAAATCTATGCCTGTTGTGGGATTGCTATCGGAAGTTGCTAGTGTTGTTCCGTATTTTTTCTGCAAACAGTTTAGTTATTCAATCATGGAAAACGCATTAACAAATTTTAAATAACAATGGAAAGGTATTTTGCGAAGACTGATAGTTGAAACCTTCCGAAAGTTGAAGCATTTATGGTCTCTTCGTTCTTAGGAAACAACCCAGAATTTTAAGTTCTGGAAATAAAAAATGTGAAAACTGCAGTGCATGGTTACTGGCACGGTAGTTCTGTGACATACTGTAGTAGTGAGTCGCAAAACTGTCTTAAAACTGAGGGAATCTGGACATGGATTATTTGTCCAGGTTATGCTGGAAAGGTTTTCCAAGACAGCTTGTGAAGGTTTCCACAATAAAACACTATGGAAACTTTTTCATTCAGAAAATAATTATGATTCTTAGTTGCTGTGTTGTTGCCAGAACAATACTGTTTTGCAGGCATCTCCTTTCTCAACTTTAAATTTTCTGACAGCATAATAAGACTCACGAGGAACTACAGAGCATCACCAGATTTGCTTTCAACAGTTTCACACGTGACGTGGCAGTCTATCTCTTCCTCCATGTCATTAATTTAAATCACCGGAAAATAATGTCTATACAATATGCAGTTGACGCAGAAGAATTTCAACGTCTATGTTTTTTCTACCGCACACCTAACTGCCGCTGAAACCCTGTGATTTAAAGGTGCTTGAGGCGTACCGAGTTTCATTTTATCGTAACGCAGTTGTCTTGTTTCATTTCCTCGTAGGTTCCAAGCAATGTTCAATTTTTCAGATTGTAAAAATCATACAGCTTTATAACAGAGCCAGTAGAGACAGCTGGAAGTGGTTCATTATCGTCTTCACCGACTTGCTTGGAAAGAACAATGTGGACAGAAATAGTTATATGGTTTCTCAAAGTCTTCGAAATACGAGCTACACCAAGCCCGAAATTCATTATCTCGACATCATCCTTGTGATTCATCTCAAGTTAATAAAGAGTGAAATGAAGCTAATAAATGAAAATAGATATTAAAACCTATATGGTATAGGATTTAAAGCTATTAAATTACTGCATTACGAATAAACTAATCTTAAGAAGGCGACTGCTGTAAGCGAAGAGAGCAATAAGCAAAATGAAAAAAAAAAAAAAAAAAAAAAAAAATAGTTGCTCTTAATGTGGCTCAAACTCACGAACATTGGATTAGAAGTTCAGCACGTTGCCTATAACGCTACAAGCGACAACTTGTCTGTACATTAAAATGATCCTCACAGGAGTACACACACGTGGTGGCCACTGCCTCATACTGATCTCTACGAGCGAGTTGCTTCCACAATTTTACTCATCTTCTCATTGTTTTTAACACCCAAAAATAACTTTTCAAGAATTTTTACTGATGAATCTGTCCGATATCTTAGCTACTACACTTCATTTGTAACCCACTTCCCGAAGCGTATATTACAAAACAAAATATCACTGTGAATAAGCTTTACGCCAGTAGGATCAGCGTGCAAGCCAGTGACGTCACAGGCATCAAGTGACTCAAATGACGCGTTTTACCGGGATTTCAAATTGTTTGAATTTCATTTCCGTTTTTTAAACTGAAATTCACGAGGAAAAAAAGCACGTTATGAGATAAAATGACGAATTAACCATTTAAGACGACTTCCAGTAAACGCAAATAACCTATTGTGGTGTTAGCAAGCATTACTACTCGTGATAGCAGACTAATGTGGGAAGTACTTGTGTATTGCATTCAGTATCTGGCACCTGAAAATTAGTCGATAAATATTAACTGTTTTCTGTCCTGTTTTAGCTGTCTGTATGAAATAATAAATGGTATTGCAATGCTATTCAGTTTGAATGGTTTGTCGGATGTTGCTGCCTAGTTGTCAGTCAAAACCTTAGCTCTCTACATACTGATTCTTTGCATTACGTAACCTTGTACAGTAAGTGAGGTATTTTCTTGTGTTAAAGTAAAAACGAATTCTTTCTACCCTTTTTAGTATGTTATTAACTTTAAATCTAACTCTGCTTTAGTATCTGTTAAGTTCATTGTCACAAATAAGTGTTGACATAAAGTTTCTGGATAGCTGCCTCGTCTTTTCTTGTCATCGCTGAGTTTCGTAAAAGGCGAGGGAGATGGCAGAGAAGACATACCATGGACGGGGCCGGTTTACGATCCAAGACACACAACCGTGATGAGAGGGCGCCCGAGCCCACATCCGCTATTTTCTGGTCGAACGGAGTTACATGACCGAGGATCTACCGGCGACGAGGACGCCGAGCACGAGAGATTACTAACGCATCTATCAAGCACGACAACCCCGTAACAACGTCGAACAACAACATCCAACCATCCACTGGACCAGGGTGTGGCTAGCCGTCCACACCCCATAGCTGCCCACGTACACCCGTTCCCTGTGGTATATGACGTACCTCCAATGTTTCATATCTGTACACAGCAGATTGAAATTCACCGTGATGGGTTTTTGAGCTAGAAGTCCATCATTCGGCAGTTTGCGAGCCGCTTAAAGTCTCAACAGTGATGGGCGGGTGATACGATGGGAATTTCATGTCCAATTGCTGCAAAACACGGTTAGTACAGACAACGGTAAACGTCCATTCCAAATTTATTTCTTCAGAGCGTGTACACTTATTTTATTTTACACACACACACACAAGCATGCGCGCGCGCGCTCGCGCGCATACGATCAATAGCTTCTGCCCGTTTAAACATCACTTTCGTGTGCTTACAAAGTTGTTTGCTTAAAATCTTAGTCTCACCTTGCTACAGCCCTCACACTTCAGCATCTAGTTAACACAGCTAACAACTCTTGTCAGTAAATGACTTCTTTTTAACTTTAATCTCCCAAGCGTTTGAAATTTCCAAGCATAATCTTTCACTGATATTTCCGTGTAACATAGCAGTAAGCTCCATTTGATTAATAATGTGGCGTACGAAACGTACACTGCACAAAATCCGCATCATCTTCACTTAGTCAACTACAACCAAAACGATCCCTTGGAACCACGTGCAACATTACTCAAAGCTAGAATCTGTTACCAAACTTTCTCACAATCGAACTAAAATGTACGCAAGTAGCGACTGCAACACACACGCGCGCACGTACCCTTCCCGACAGTCTGTGATTTCAGTAACAAGTTCCCTCAGTTTTGAGAACATTTTACGTAGAAAAAAAATGTACCTCTAACAGTGCCACGCTCCACCTTGTGTACAGAATAATATTTTCAGATCATACTATAATTACAACAGGTGAAAAACGTAAGGTGATTCTACAGTTTGTACTGAGGCATACACTAAAAACAAAGGAGATATTTAACACAATGAAACTAGAGTGTGAGCCAATATAGATCGATTAATTCATGTTTATAAAGAAGTTCGCTTTAGATAAATCAGTTTTATTGAGAGAATGCCTCAGTAGATGCTTATATTACCTCTCATGGTGAGCGTAAAAGTTTTGTGGGTATCTGCACTGATACGATTTGTTATAGAATGTAATGAGACACAGTGGTGTGGGCTTTGCACAGGAGTGTAATTCACATCGCTAATACACCTGCTAAATTAGCCACGTCTTCAAGTGCTGTTTTTTTAGTCACTTTTTAATGGGGAAGAAGATAAAGCATATAAGTCTTGTTGTTTTTATCTAGTTCGATTAATACATTTATTTAGCTGTGCAGCTCTTTGTCACTACAAGCGCTACAACTTTAAGAAATAGAGTTGCGCATGTCATTGCGTTACAGAGTGAGTACTCAAGAGGACAACAAGGTCATACAACCTCTAACCTTCATAATATTCTGAGTTTGTTGCGAGAGAGAGCTCATAAGTGTTACTGGCTATGCCGTACCCGCCTGATGCCACTCGTTGATGATTAAATCTCATAGTGTTTCCAAACTCTGGAGATGTTGATTACTATGTATCAAAAGTCCTTGAAATTTCATACGGGATAAAACCAGAGTGATTTGCCAGGGCAGTCGAGGTGGAGTAGGATGCCTGGATCTTCTTCGAAACATACGCGTGCAGTCCAGAGAACGCGACTGTTGCCACCTTGGAAGAAGGCAGTGATCACGCTAAATTCATCGTGCAGGTGTAGACTCAAGGACACCTGGTCACCGAGACTTATGAAATAAACATTCTGGTTCATGTTCACTATATTCTGAATCAGTGGACCCAAATGGTGGTACGAAAAACACGCGCAAAACTTCATATAACCAACTCCGGTCGGAACCGCATTTTCCACGCGCTACGGGTTAAACATCTCATTGGGCATTCGGTGTGCGCTATGCCTCCCACCATTTCAAAAGGCACGTGACCTATTGTTCCAGTACTGTGTTATTTACCTGTTTCAAAAGATGGAGCTTTACGTTCTGCCTTCTACGAGGCAGTTCCCTTCTCAGTGTTTTCTCTGACACCAGCAATTCCTGTTGGTTTAACTGCGTAGACTTCCGCGGGCAGAGTCAGTTGACATAAATATTTTCTGAGTATCGTTCAACGTCATAATGTAAAAAAAAAAACCATACTGGAGAAACCAACGTTTCGGCCACGATTATAGTGGCCTTTGTTCTGAGTCTACTGACGTTCTTAAACTGTGCAGAGTCACTTATAGTTTCTCATTCCCGATCACTAAGAATGACATAATTTTAAAAGGTCGTAGCTGTGACTGATCACCTGAGGCGGAAGGAACGGGAACTTTGGTATCTTGCAGGGAGTGGGATGAGCTGTTGTCTATGCCTTCTTGCATTCTTTGCTATGATTGGTGCTCATCAGCCAATGAGGTGCGCGCAGCAGTTTTCGTCCAACTGGACGCAGGCCCTGCGGCGGCCGCTACTATTTTTTATTTAGCCAGTAGCCCTCGCATCACGTGATGTTTGTGCGGCCTGTTGGAGTCAGAGCTGGTAGCTGGGAAGGGGCAAGCTTGTATCCATTCTCTCTTTTCTTGCATTTAGGGTGTTTATTATTCCTACGACTTCTCAGATCTTACGTTTCGTCAAAGCCAGCTGCTTACCCAGTACGCAGGTTTCGTTAAGGATGATTTTCTTGCCGTTATCTTGTTGGTGTTCAGCTCAAGCACAGTTGCAGTGCTGACCCAGACGAATGTAGCGCTTATGTTCTCGTATCCGCATTGCTATGGGCCTGACAAGTCTTACCGTTGTCTACTCCTCCACACTGCCCACGGTCGGTGAGTGAAGGCCGTCGACCACTGTGTTGCCTATGGTGAGAAGTAATGCCTGAAATTTGGTGTTCTCGGCACACTCTTGACAAGGTGTATCTCGTAACATTAAATTTGCTAACGATTTCTGAAAGGGAATGTCTCATGCGTCGAGCGCCAAATACCATTCCGCATTCAAAGCCTCTTAATTCCTGTCTTGCGGCCATAATCACGACGGGAATCATCTCACGTCAGTCACCTCAGTACAAATGACAGCAACGCGAATGCCATGTCCTTTTATACTTTGTGTACACGATACTACTGCCATCTGTTAATGTGCATATCGCTATTCTGCGACTCTTGTCACCTCACTGTATTTGTCCCAATTAGGATTGAAGATGGTGGGGATTGTATTTTGTCTGCTGACTTTCAGCCACTGAAACCAAACTCTATGTTTCTCTACACATTTTATTTGTGGACGAACGAGTCTGCTACACTTACAATCTTACTGCATTCTTCTTTCATACTAAAAAAAAAAAGAGACTGGATACATATACAATTCTATAATCTACCATAAGTGTGAAACTGAATAAAGATAACCACATAGGCGGCTACAGTACTAAGGAAATTCTTAAAGAGCTGAAGGTTGATATCACAAAACCCCATAGCAGAAACGCGCAATCTTCCCACTGGAAGCTGCAGAACGTCCATTGCTGGCCCGGGACGCAGCATCAGCTGCATCCTGGACAGCAACAGACCACCTCTGCCGGAGCTTTCGGCTGCCGAGGAACACACTCAGCAGACCACCAGCTGGCAGCACAGGATGGTAGTCACCACACAGTAACACTGGACCTGATCGACAACATTCAATTGTGAGTGCTTAGGTTCATTTAACAGGAGTGTCAGGCAATAAATCAAAGAAGATGTGACAAAGAAATCTTCAAAGATGCCCAGTAGCAGAGCTGGTCCGAACTGGAGACTGCAGAGGCGGACACAGCGGTGGAGGGCCATCCTGGCCCGCTGCAGCCGCCTCACCTCCACCCCCACCGCCCCCGGCTGTCCAAAGCGCATCACCAGATCCTCCAGTTCGTCCTCGCTACGCACTGGCGCCCACGTACTCCTCAACAGCTGCCCACAGATGATGACCATCCGATCGCGTACCACTGGCACGATTTCTAAGAACTGAAAGCGCCAAATAGTGGTCAAAATTTGGAAACTAATAAAGAAGGCTGATAGAGCGCGGTGCACAACGTAATAGGCTGCGAGCAAGCTTAACAGTACGACAGTTTAAAGCAGGAAAGCAATCAGATGTACGACTGCTGTAAGACGTGTTTTGCGGTGAAGTTTCTTCCTGTTAGTAGGATCCGGCATGGTGAGTGACGCATCTACCTGCTCCACAAGATCTCTCATGTCTTTTACGAATTGGCATCTAGAGAACAGACACTATCTTAAAATTATAGCCGGTTCCAGGAAACAGTAAATTTACGGCATACATTGCTACTGGGATGCCTTCTGAGTATAGAAGTGGTCGTATTTTCATGTAACTACAGTAAAGACGAGCGGCAACTATACACATAATCCATATTAGAGATGAGAGAGCCAGAACGCGTCTTTGAAGAGAGACTAATACTGTACGGCGCAATATTTATGCTGTCACTGACGATGGGAGCCAGGTGAAAGCCTTGGAACATGAGGAACAGGGGTCTAACTGCGTTTTGAAAGCTGTAACTACTCATCTCAGAACTGAAATTCTGATCGCTGCAAATTCTTCTACGAGTTACAATTGAGCTTCTGAAGACGTCAGGCGACTGAGCTGTCATGCAGTTGTAAGAGCGTACCATCACAATGCCACTTTTCTTAATAGAATATCGATCGATACCATATTAAACGCACGAAGGACATTAATTAATCCTTAACATCAAGAGAGATACACTTCGATCCGTGTGCCTTCCCTGTCAAAGAGCTGACCTAGTTTCTTACAAGCAACACCAAATGCCAAATACATAACATGATACTACGCCTGTCGGCAAATCAGCTTTGTAGATCTGTGGTCTACAAAATATATCGGTTACCTTGCGTGCTTAATAACCACCAGTTTAGCCGAGAGCGCTAATACACTGCTTCCTGGACTCGAGTAGGCACGCCAGCCCTGGATCGAGTCTGTGCCTGGCGGATTAACGACGAGGCCCAGTGTGCCGGCCAGCCTGGATGTGATTTTTAGGCGGTTTTCCACATCCCACTAGGTGAATACTAGGCTGGTCCCCACGTCCCGCCTCAGCTACACGACTCACAGATATCTGAACACGTTCACACTCTTCCTTGGACTACACTAGACGCAGCCAGCTGGGGTACACTAATTGCGCCCTGGAGGGGCGGGGGGGGGGGGGGGGAGATTATGGGCTGGCGGCAGGAAGGGCATCCAGCCAACTCTTAACATTAGCCTTGCCAAATACGATTCTTACCATGGCGACCCTGCATAACTGTGGGATTAAGGCACAAGCGATAAATAGATAGATCTTGCATGCCTAATATGACAGTCTTATGTTTCAGATCATTATTACTAAACTGCAACTGCTCACAGAGGTACAATATGGGCTGTAAGTATCGTATGGCAGCACCACTTGAGAGGTACGCTAATTCCTTAATGTGGTACTGATTTATGCTGGAAAAAGAATTCGTTTCAACTTTGGCCACTAGGTGCAAATCTAGCGCCGTATAGCATCTCGTCAACGCGTCCAGTGCTCATATTGAACAGACTGTGTAAATGGCGGTTAATAATAAAATCAACATTATTCCTTTCTCACGTGTTTGAGCCTTTCCGCACACGTCCCATTCCTAGTTTCTAGGCGTCTTTCTTACGTTTACGGCGCTAGATTTGCACCTGGTGGCCAAAATTGGAACTAACTTTTACAGCGTAAATCGGTTCCGCATTAATGCATTAGAATATCTACAGAATTTCGCTGCCAGACGATAATTGCAGCCCACATTGGACCTCTGAGAGTAGCTGCACTTTAATTAGAGTCTATAACTACCCAGTATAATCTAGACTGAAAATTAGTGAAAGTCATCACACAACTTAAGTTTCCTTTGTGTAAGCATTTGGTATTTTATTTACTGAGAAATAATTTCTTTATAATCCTTATGTTGTTTAATCTCAATACAATTTAATATTACTACAATGATGTTTATTGTTTCCAATTACTTTCCTTAGACTTCTGGCCCTTGACCATACTTTGTTCAATTCCAAGAATTATTTGACAGAGAAAGGAAAAGCCGACAGGATAGAACTTAACAGAAAACGAGCAGGTTAAAAGGCATTACACTGACGGTTTCGGTGTCTGATCCTCTTCAGTGTAACCCTTTAAACAGTCCTTAGCTTATGGCAAAACCATCTCTCTCTGCAATACAGTTTCCTCCAGGAATCACACTCCACCAATGTTTGCTACAGAATTACCGCGTAGTTTCGAAATTTGGACGTAGGGTACTGACAGAATTCAAGCAGTAAGGACGGGTCATGAGTCGTGTCGTGATATCTTACTCACGAAAGCAAAGGTTCTGTGTTTGAGTCTTCGACTGCCGTGTAGTCTGAATCACTCTAGGAGCTCTAACAGTTTACTTATCTGTAGATGGGAAATCTGTTTTAAGGAAGCAAAAATACTCAACATCATCACAAAAAATAAAAAAATAAAAATAAAAATGGCTGACAATGTCAACTGAAAGTGGTATGGAAAAATGCAACAATTTGCAATTTCAGAGTGGCTAAAATTTACTCTGAGGAATGTTAAAGGAGACCTCGATGGCAGTATGGAAATTCACCATCGCCAGAAATGGTTTGAAATTTTGGCCAGCATACTTTAAACTGAAATGTTGAAAGACTCTGAAGACCTGCCTGCATAGTTGCACTCTTTAGCACACCGCATCCAGGATATGGGAGATGCAGTGGCCCTGGATGGAATCTGCCATGCGGATTAACGATGAGGGCCAATGTGGTGGCCACCCTGGATGTGGATTTTCCCCACATCCGACTTGCTCAATACCAGGCTGGTGCCCATGCACACCTGAGTTACGTATTCACTCTTCTGAATAGGATAACACGGGACGCAGGCAGCTGGGGCACGTAAGGAGCAGTGACAGGATGGGCATCTGGCTCCCCTCAACACTAACATTCCCATCATCTACTGGTCAGATTGAGCGGCTTTGGTAGCAGTTGGTTTCAACTTGTTCACAGTGGTCTGATGACAGATCTGAATGAGCTTACACTCCTATACTGGCTGCCTTCAACCTGCTCATTGCCCCTTCTCCCTGCTTGGCCTGAAAAAGCAACAACAACTTATACACTGACAGACTGCTCTACTACTACTACTACTACTACAAGAAAAAGTAAAATGAAGACCGAATAGCTGCCACAATGGGGCTCTAATATTGTTGCATTGAAAAGTAATCACCACATGCAATAAGACATTTGCCCTGCTGAGAGAAGAGACTATCAGTTCCAGTTTTGTAGAATGTGGTTGAAACTGATGGATCTACAAGTGTGGAAAGTGATCCTCATACACTGTCAATGTGGTAATTTGCCAATGTCTTCCATATGTCTATAGAACTGGTAGTGACCACATCCTGTCTGCCTCCGCAAACCAATACATGCAACATCATATGCAAACTCTCATGCAATTCAGTTATGAATTAAGATACATATCCCATTGCAAAATGCATTTATTCCCAATTTCTATACTCATATCTACTGCTCCTTTCATAGTAACTTGTTTCAACATGGGGAGATATATGGCGTGGGGCAAATAAAAGTGACCCAGAGAACAGAGTTCCAGGATACAAAGAAACATAGCAGAGGAGAGGAAACACAGTATTAACCTGGCTATAGCAGATGTTGAAAGTGACCACCATTCACCTCTTGGCACTTTTGGGCCGTAATTAGTAAGTTGCTGAAAGCAGATCGAATCTGGCCTGCTGAAATTTCTGCAGTTTTGTTGCAGTTCTTGAAGACCAATAGGGTGGTTGCAATAAACCTTACACTTGAGGGTTCCCCACACACAAAGTACTGCACACTCACAGATAAGGTTACACGGATTGCCAGCTACAGCCGTGACCAGAATGACCTCTGCTGACAACTCTCCCAGACATTAAGACTGTGTAGATGTGCTCCAAGGTTTGGCCAGCTGTAAGGGTAGTTGCTCCACCCAGTTGGAGGTAGCTGTAGGTCTTTTCCTTCTCCGTTGATGTTGCCACAAATGGTTTCAAAATGTTGGCAAAGAAATGCGCTGAAATCAGCACCTGATCAAAGAAGACTGGTACCATGCAGACACTGAACACCAAACCACCATCTTCTGATCATACAATGGTGCTTCATGGAACTTATGAAGATTCTCCACTGAACAGAACCTGTGATTTTGTGAGTTGACGTTACCACTCCTGTGAAACTAGGTTTCATCAGACATAAAGAACAGATCCATGTCCAAGCCATTATTTGTTATCTCAGTAAACATCCACTCACAAAACTGGAGGTGCTGAGCAGCTGCTGCGGGTTTTAATGCATGAACAATAGACATTTGGTAGGTTCAAAATGGTTCAAATGGCTCTGAGCACTATGGGACTCAACTGCTGTGGTCATCAGTCCCCTAGAACTTAGAACTACTTAAACCTAACTAACCTAAGGACATCACACACATCCATGCCCGAGGCAGGATTCGAACCTGCGACCCATTTGGTAGGGATGCATGTTGAAGTCCAAATTGAGTATTTGTGTGAATGATCGATGTGATATGCCGATCTCTGATGACAGGCATCGGGTTGATTTGATAGGACTCTCAAGCATTTTTTGGTGAACTGCAGACACATTTTGTGGCATGTGGGCATATTTTGGAATGTTTTTTGACTTGTTTAAAACAAATTCAGTCTGATGCCATTTTCAGGCTAAGTGTTGCATGGCACTCTTTGCTGGCACTTTTCAAATTTGGTGCAGATATACTGAAGAAAAGAAAAAGATTGAGGTTTCCTAAACTAACTTCAGCATATTTTAAAAGTTCATAAGTTCATTGACGGGAATTTTTTTCTTTTACATATTTTCAGCTATTTATACAGCATTCTCTGATATCCAAGTAAAATTTTGATATGACATGATCTTCAATATATGCTTCCTTTGATATTGTCTAGTTTTGGTTCGAACAACAAAGCCTTGGTTATCCTTTGGATTTGTTAATTTTTCAAATTTTAAGAATGATAAATAATTGACAGAAATGTGAAGTGCAGTATGTTTTATGAATCTCACCATAAAAGATCATTCAGTGTTCTGCGAAGCCTGTGAATAACAGGTTGTGCCTGCAGTAAAAACTCATTTACACAACCAAAAACTGCAAGTAGACTACGCAGAAAAGTAGACAAAGTTTGGTGACGGAGTGATGAAAACAAGCATTGGTCTTTGTTTTCCAACAATTTTTTCATTCTCAGTTGTTGCACTGAAAAATTGAAATGTTCCCACTGTTCAACGACAGAAACAACAGTATTAAAAAGAGATAACAATATGGCAGACACGTGGTTTAAGTTCTTGTAAGGCTTATGTCCATACAGTAAATGGCATAGTTTAAACACTGCCTGTGTTTTAGACTGTTTGGTAGGTGATAGTATATATCAGTTACAGATATTTCAGTGTCAGTGTTTTGGATAGAATACATCCCCTTTTGTGCTGCTGAATGTATCGGATGACATGCACAGACCGGGACACACAACAAATCGAATGATACCATTGATATAGCCAGTCACTGGGGAAACACCATCATATGAGAAGACAATACAATCCTTCCAATGAATATTCATTTCTCTTAATTCTGAATTTATCAGATTAAAAATACCTTCACCTATGTTAACTTTTGACTCTTTTACAGATAATATCCTTTTACTTATTACGCTAATTTTTTCATTGAATCAAGACACAACAGCTGGATAGAGTTTTGTATCATTCATTTTGGTACTGCCATCAGCTGAACACCTTTAATTGCACTTCATGTCGGTCCAGTTAAACATAATAGTATTGCACCATGTTTTCTTATGGCACAGCCATATTTCTTTGCTACAAGCAAATCTGAAAACGTTTACAAAAGACTGGATGTGCCCAATCAGAATAAGCTAGTGGCATGTTATGTTTCATCAGAAATGCAGTATAGAGTACTTCCACAGTTTTCATAATTCACAGAGACCGTAAATGTTTGTATGGAAGATGTACTTCAGTGACATTTTTCGTTGTTCATATGAAGTTGGTTATTTTTATGACACCAACAGCCACCTTGACCCCTGTGTGAAATAACATTGCATGAATAAGTACTGCAGAATATATGCTGAATAGACTTTTGAATTTGTATGAGGTAACAGATTTGTTTTTTGTAGCCCAGGCTGTATTTATGAATCTCACAATTTTTTTCTCTGCATTTTCACTAATTCAGGATATCTGAATTAATGCATTCAGGTTTTGAACTAAGTAAAAATTTATTCATTTCTAATTATTGAATGTGAATAACACTGTTTAATAAATACACACCATATATTTTACCTGTATTCAGTGAAACAAAACTTTCTTTTAAAGCAACAGGGCTGGCCATATAACTCAATCAAACTAGCCAATTAACATGATAAAAAATATTATTACAAAAATAATTACTTGAAAGTGTTTATATTTACACACAAACAGCTAAATATAATTTGTGAAGGATAAAAAGTGTAATGCTCTGCAAACATAGAATAGAGCAGTGACTATGTTGCTAGTCACTTGGGAACTGTATTTGCAATTGCTATTGATTTGTTAAATAGATGTGTGACATAATTATGAAGACATGAGATTGACATCTATCAAAAAACATTGAGGTTGAGTATTCATAAATTTAAAAGAAATAGTTACATTAAACTTTCCATTTGTCTACCTGTGGATTAAAGTGTGAGAGTTAATTTAAACGCTACTCGATTACTATGCATTTCAAAGTGACGTCACAGCATAGACATCAGTATGTCAAATCACACTGTAATTGCATTTTTCTACACCCACAGTTGTGAAGTTATTAAGGGACCACTGTAGTAAAAAAGAGCTAATGTATATTACACGGTCTGTTCTAAAGAAGTGATAAAAGGACATTGCATTACTTCAGAAACAATGCTGATTCACCAAATGCTATAATGTTAGTAGGGGCTCCTGTAAGACCATAATTTTAGCTTGGAAATCATGATAATCATAGAGGACAAATCATAAAACTTAGCATGTCTGTTGATAGTGACATTGTGCATTTTGTCACAGCTTGCTCTTAGTGTGCTCCTTAAGAGCTACCAGAAAGGTGGTGCACATGTGACACTCACCCATGGCCCACACCACAGCATCTGTAAGAACACATCCATGTTCATTTCATGGAATCCTCTCTACAATTCTTCCTGGTTGTTGGTTGTCTGTGCTTTCTCTAAATTTTCATATGTTATCCACTGTCTGATGTCAGTTGCGGTTATGACTCAGGCTCTCTCCATAATTATTGAAGGATTGCCCTACATGTCTGTGGTGGATAACAGACCACAGTTTGTCTCAGGCTTTCCACGAATTTTGTGTTGGTCAAGGCATTCACCATGTAATGGTTCCTCCTTTCCGTCCCTTATCTACTGGCGAGAAGAAATGTCTCACCCACGCATTCAAGGTTCAAATGAATCTGTATGTTGTGGATTCCTCTACAGACAATGCTTTGGCATTCTCCTCAAGTTCCTACAGATTTGCACCAGTGATGGATTGAAGTCTGGGCAAGATGCTCCATTGCTATCAGCCACACACCATCTAGCAACTGCTCATGCCACCCCATAACTATGGTTTTCTCCTGGCTCCACAGTCTGGGCTCAGGGGTTTAGCTGCCATGGCAGATGCAGCCTCCTAATGGGTGTTGCCATTTCCTGCCTTTCCTTTGGGGTCCAGCCCCAACGTCTGCTGCTGGACTTCCCCACAATACTTTGCTGCCAATGTCAAATCCAACACTGGCTGGGCTGGCACCTTCAGGCCCTTCAAAACTGGCATCCAAAACAAAGCAACTGGCACTTTCAGCAGCAGCACAGTTCCAACACATTGAGAAACCAGACATTGCGATGTTACAGGCATTGTTGCCAGCCCTCTCTTATGGCATTCTGTGGTGGAGCAGCTGCCGCATAGGTCCGTCGACATGCTACTTCTACACCTACTCACTGGTTCTGGTCTGGAATCTCCTTCCACCACCCTCACCATCTGTGGAGTCTGCCACAGAGGCCATTGATGTTTCACACATGCCCCAATGCCTACATTGGTGGAGCACCATTTTCCAGAGGGGGAAGGGTGTTATAGCGCTATCATTAATACTTGGATAAATGCTGCACCACCAGGCAACTGGAATGCTACAATTTGAATATTGTGCCAGCAGGTTTTGTGCTAGCTGACAACTAGAGGCCACCTGCAGCCAACCACATGACTTGCACATGTGGCACAGCATCTGCCACACCATCTATCACAGCCCTCCATTTCAGACACTGTGCAACAAGCACTTGCACTCATATTGTGTTCATACTTATTGTCTGCAACTATTTGTGTCAGTACCTAAACTGTTTCTATGTCTGTGCCTATATCCTCAACTTTTCTGTGCTTGTCTGTGGAAATGGAATAAACATCTGCTCACTGTAGCTGTGCTGTTATTTGTGTCTTACGGTATGATACACTATCTCCAAGTGTTCATATTCTGTCATAAAATTTTGGGACACCTGTTAGTGTTACAAAAACAAACAAGATCCAAACTAAATAAATGGAACACTTGAAACCTTTTACACACTAATTTTCTAATAAACTTATGATGTATATTGTACAAAACTTTTTATAAGTTGTTCCACTTCATTAAGAAACCACCTCTGCAACCAACAGCATTAATCCACAATTCCTCAGTTGCTCTCAATTTGGAGGTAAGCTTTTTACAAGGCTGATGGTGGATGAGATTTTTAGTGACCAGTAAGTGGTGGGGAGGTCATGAAGAAAAGTTTCTGATCTCTTAGTATTACCAGTTTACTATCTCCAAGTACTCATATTCTGTTACTAAAAATAACTACTGGAAATCATATACCCAACAGTTGCACAATTGCATTTCATAGGTCTTTACTTTCACTGTTCACAACCCCCCAATATTACACAATTATATTGCCAGTTCAGTACTGATAAATGTTGGTAAGCCTAATTGACAGGTCGCAGGCAAACATCAACATACTGCTAAAATAGTTCGCTGTTGAACACCTATGATTAGTAAAAACCTAACCACAAACTTCAACTGTCTTGTAGAATAATAATGTACCAGTGACACCATTCCTTCAATAAAGTGAACAGACACTGACATTACTTGATCTAACATGGCCTATTTGTGTTATACTTATTCCACTGTTCAGTTGATACAGTGTTGTTACTTTAACCAATACATAATTCCCATCGTAAGTCAACAACAGAATCTAAGTCATGAAACAATTACTGATTTCACCCTGTAACAAAAGGTATTAACAGTGAATTGTGAAAATAAATTAGGAAATTAATTGTATACACAAAACTACGCACAAAATTAGTCCTGGTGTTATATTCCTTAAGACTGAGTGCTGACCTTTTTCTTTTATGGAAATGCAGATTATACTCATGCATGTTAAAAGTAATTAGGCAAAAATGAAAATGAAATGAATTTAAGGAGGCAGACGTCATAATAAGTGAGGAAGTACAGAGATCCTAGCTAGCTTCATCACAAGTTTTGTTCATGTGAAGATAAAGAAGACAAAATATATGAATGTGTATATCTTTCATGCTGTTCTAAAATATCAGATGAAAGGTGAAAAAAAAAATCTACAAGCAAGTTTGGAAGGAACTGGTAACTGAGACAAGTCAATCAGTCTCCCAGTCCAAAATCAGATATCAGTTGCACCTTGGAACGATTGTTCAATGTATTAATGCTGTGAAAGTTTTTGCTGTTCTTGTGGATGAAAGATGTGACTGGCAAAGAGTTGGCTGGATCTATAATTTAAAATTTGACAAAATTTGGACTTGATGTGTTATTTGTATGAGGATAGGGTTATGATGGTGCTGCATCCATATCAGGAGAAGGTAATAGGGCTTATGTATTCATACAACTACCAGTTCAGCTGCATATTCTCATTGTACCAAACATAATTTCAATTTGGTAGTCACCAGCACATGCAACATTCCACTTACCAGGAATCCAGTAGGAACAATGGAAAAGGTACATAATTTCCTTAGGCCATCAAAGCATAGTCAAATATTAAATGATGCACTTGAATCATTAATTGATGTTCAAGTCAGGAGTTTGGAACATACAACACTCACTAGATTAATTCAGCTCTTTGCAGTGCACAAGACTTCAAGGAAATGTATGGCTGTGTTGTTTTGGCTCTGAGGCAGATTCAAGAATTAGAGAAGATCACATTCCAAGATTCCATTATTCTGTTAGCAGCAATCAGTAAAGGAAATTTTGTCATCTGCTTAGTTATAGTTTCTGAACTGTTTCTGGTGGGTGAGTCCATCTGTCATCCACCTCAGCACCAAGATACAGATTTTACAGAATTAATTAACATTGCCAGGGACTTCAAATGAGAAAGGCTGGCAATGAGAGGAAATGACGATACTTTCAGCCTGCCAAGGAATTAGCTTGAAATTGAACAGCCACACATTTCTACCAAGAAAGGACATCATACAAATCAGGGAACCAGTGACGATGTCGAGGGTTACTACAAGGTGCCTGTGTTCCTACCCTTTCTAGATGCCTTCACTAGTTAACTGTAGCATCAGTTCTTGACACATTGTGAACTTTTCAACAGCTTTAATTCTTTTCTGCCATGAAGAACTGAAGACATTCGTATTATTGATGGAGTTACAAAACTCCATTAATTTAATGCTTCAGCTCCATTAGTTGCCTATTTAACAATGACAACAGCTAAGTTGAAACTTTCATCAACATCTCAGTCGACCAGAGTAGGTGCCTCAAAATGCATTAGAAGCTTTGTTTGTCTGTGAAAAGTGGATCTACCCTAATCTGTTCTCTACAACTCTTGGCTACTTTACCAGCCATGAACAAGCACAGTCTATCCCCCCTTAATAGAATAAAGAATCACTAACGGAATACAACTATTGAGGCATGATTGAATGGACTCATCATGCTGACAATTCATCAAGAAGTAACGATTTATGACCAAACCATGATAAGCAATATGTCAGAACAAACAGACCAGTTTCATCCTTTTGTGCTTTAAATGTCTGGTAAATGGGTTAGTCATTTGTTCTATCACATGTATTAAAGTAACCAAAAATAAGCATATTCTACACAATTCAAAGTAAAATAACAGGGGCCTAGACTATAAAAATAAGCCATTAACTGATACAGTGCAGAAAATTCTCTTAGCAAGTAGATTATGTGTTATTAAAATTATTCGAACTTCATAACCATATAAAATTAATTTTTTAATGCACTGATAATTCATAACCAGAACAAATTATTTTTAAAATATCTTCAGTGTTCTAATTAAACAAATTTTAAGCAATGACATATTTTATTTTATTATGTTGTACATTCAGTTAGTATGGCTCAATAAAATTAATTTTCAATTTGAATTGTAGTAAAATGAATGGCACAGTCACTTCCCCTTCCCCAAAAACAAAATTGGCATTATGCCACTGTTTCCAAGTATTCATATTCTGTCATTATTTTGTCACACTAACAGCTATGGAACATCTGTTAGTGTGACATAAGCAAACAAGAACAAAATAGATAAACATAAATCTTAAAATGATTTCAGAAATAATTCTTAAGTTTACTTTTGAAATATATGGTGCAGAAAAATATTTTTTGTCTTTAGTTCCACTTTATTTTTAAGCATTTGGATTGTCAATACCACTACTGCACGCTTCTTCAGTGCCATCCAACCCATACTACTGAACAACAAACTTAAGTACAATTAATTCTGTTGTGGCAGTTATGTGTACTAAGACCCAGAGAAATGTACATAAATTATATAGATTTATTCAGCAGTAAATTACCAACAAATAACAATCTGAATAGTCTACAAAATTTGCAATTGTCAGACACACTGGTATGCAATGAATGGCATAGCCTCAAAACAAACAGCCCCATCAGTCTTGCTGACCACCAACTTCAAAGAACATGTTAACACACGTCAGGTATGGACACTTCTAAAACACACATTAAAAAAATTACAGAATGTACACTGGCAAATGATTATTCAGCAAAATTAAAAGGAAATGCTTGACTTTTATATAGTCAATATTGGGGTGAAAATCAAATTAAATTAGGTGAGTTTAAGAGTCAGTAATAAAACTTAATATTCACAAAAAAGATTATTCCAAGAAGTGTCAAACAAAACTGTTTAACAGAAAACACTTTTTACCTTAAAGTATAATTTAAACACTAGCAACATAGGTAAGCTCAATTCCAGTTCAGTAAAATCAGCTGACAGAGAAGCAGAAGGCATTAAAAAAGCTGGCTGTTATCGTCCATAGCTTTCTTCAAGCACCATAGCCATTTAAATTCAAAATGAAGTACAGAAAGTTTAATGGCCAACACACTAAGAATATTTAAAAGGTATTGTCTCAGCAACACACAAAGAATTTTAAGCAGTTAAACCTATATTCTTAAAATAAAAAATTCTTAAACCAACAAAGGCCTAAGGCCAGTCAGATTCAGGAACTTCAAAGCCTGGACATACACTGAAGGCACAGAGCACAACTGAGTTTCTTAGCCTATTCCTGGCGAAAATTTGTTTACATGTGACTGTGTTGCTTTGTTCTCCAGCAGTAGACATATATTGAGAAGCATCCACAGCAGGTGACTAATATGTGAGTGGCTGTCAACTCCATCTTGTGTTTCTGTTCACCAACATGCATTACCTCTATTAATAGGCATATCTGGCAACCATACTCAGTGGCTACCGTGGTTACTCCACAGCAAGATGCATGATTTTGGCCAAGAACTGACAACATGCATCCAACTGCCAGATCTCCACCAGAAAATTCCCATAGGATCTTCCCTCAGTTCACAACAGATTCAGCAGTGCAGACACTAAGCATCTGGCATTGCATAGAGCACTGCTGGCCGATGGGACCCAGAGACAATTTAGCCAGGCCATGCATCTAGGTAATTTCACAAAGTCTTGACACTCTTGCCTCATAACAAGGCAGCACAGTAGAACAACAATAAGTGTGGACCAAGATATTTGACAATTGAACACGGACTGGCTCATTCTACCCTCTCAAAACCAAGACCAGAGGGGGGAGGGGAGGGGGTGATTTAGCTTGTCATTATCCTCATTCCTGATTCCTAATCTCCACCATCACTATTACTATCTAACTTAAGCTAGCTCAAATGGATATGGATCTGTTTCCTGGGCTTAGGATTCTGCACCCAGCAACTGATTTTGGAGTAATGCCCTCTGAAACCCTACTATACACCGAAAGGTTTTTCACATACACCAAGTCCCAGATGCAAGGTGAATGACCACTACCTCTTCCATTGTACTGCTTAGACTGCCTTGAAGGCATGAGAGAGATACTGAGCTGCAGCTCTTTTTCTTAACACTATCTATGTCCACCTCCTGGGTGGGGAATCACTGACTGTCCACAGATTACTAAGAGGAGAATTGATGTGATAGGCAAACATGAGCTTGGCAGGTGTGGTTTTATGGGTTTAATGACTCATGGTATCAAAGACAAAGGCCAACCACCTGACTGAACTATCCCAGCATGCCTAATTATGGGAGTAATAAATAATTAATGTGGACTTCAGATTCCTATTAATACTTTCAGCAAAAGATGGCTGTGAAAATAAAGCTTGGCAGTCACATCACAGATGGCATGAGCAAAACAAAATCTTTGAAATGGATGAGTCAAAAATGCTGCAGCATTACCAGAGACCAAGATCTTGGATGGCCAAAAATTGACTGAATGGTCACATCACCAGGAACAGCTATAATGGGTACCAACCAGACAAATATATTAAATACATCTATGATGATGAATATGTACTGGTACCAAGCCTTAGTAAATGGCAAGGGTGCTACACAGTGAATGAATATTTTATCCATGGGGATACTTTCCTGGGAGGAGTAAAAGAACTCGGGAAAGCAGATTTTTATTTGGTCATCACATCAGGATTGGTAACACAATAATTCCTTTGAAATGCAGTAGCAGTTGGCTGCCTCTTACCAACATAGTCTCTCCAAAATGCTGTCGATTCCTGGATCCTGCTCCTGTTCCTTTCCTGATTGCAGCAGCCCCTTTCCAGGGTGATCCAGGCCATCTAAACCCAAACTGCATGGCTCGTCTTGGAACATCAACTCAAGGCCTAAGAAGTTCGATTTTCATGGCTTCATATATATTTGATCTAAAATTTGAAAGCCAAAATATGGAGTGCCCTATGGGCGATACAGCCAGTCTTCCAAAGCCTGGCCAGCACTCAGCTCAGCACTTGGTTACCAGTTTCCAACATGAATTTTTTATGTTCAAGGTAAAACTCAATTCTTTTCAAATGTTAATAGAACTGCTAGGGCTCTAACTTGTATAGTGAGTATTTCTGTTCCAACTCCAAGAGACACCATGAAGCATGAGTGAGAGTGGCCAGTGGTCACCCTCCTCCTCCTCCTCCTCCTCCTCCTCCTCAAGCAACATAGCAGAAAGTTCACTGTTTGAGGCATCAGTTTGCACCACAAAGTCTTTATTGAAGTCTGGTACTCCCAAAATGATGCACTAGCTATAGCTCTATTCAGGGAATCAAATGCTACCTGTTGTAAAAGAATCCAGCAAATATTTTGAAGTTTCTTGTGCAGCTGTTTAAGGGGTTGCAGGAACATTAGTAAAATTAGAAATGAACTTCTAGAAGACGTTTATCATCCCAATAAACCAGGCAATGCCCTTTTTGTCCCTAGGTGGCTTCAGATCATAAGCACACACAGTTCCACCATTGAAGGATAATGGACACATACCCAGAGAAACACAACAATTGTATAATTACTAACAAATAACAGTCTGAATAGTTACAAAATTTTCTCATGACACTGACATTGGCTTACAACAAATGGCATAGCCTCAAAACAAACAGCCCCAGCAGCCTTGCTAGCTGCTGCCTTCAAACAATATATTAACACGAGTTAGTATGGGAAACTTATGAAACACATCTATATTCAAAAATTGAAAAATGTACAGTGGGAAATAATAATTAAGCAAAATTAAAGGGAAATCAGCTCGAGTCTTATTTAGCCAACACTGGGGTGAAAATAAAATTGAATTATGTGAGTTTAAGAATCAGTAATAAAAATTAATATTCCCTAAAAAGTTTATACTGTGGACTGCCAAACAAAAATTTTTAACAGAAAATACTCATTACATTAAAGTATAACTTAAACACTTGCAACTCATGTACATTCAATTCGGACTGCTGACAGAGAGGCTGAGGCATTAAAAGCTAGCTGTAATCATTCTTAACTTGCTTGAAGCATCACAAATAATCACATTCAAAATGATCTAAGGAAAATTTGATGGTACTAAAGTAAATGGGCCAACACACTAACATATTTAAAAGATGGGGTCTCAACAAACACATAACGAATTTCAAATAATTTAGCCTCTATTCTTAGAATAAAAATTTTTTGAACCAACAAAACCCTTAGAGAAAGTCTAATCAAAGAACTTCAAAGTCTAGACACTTGCCTGAACATTCACAGCAGTAATGAGCTCCTTATTCTAATCCCAGAGACATATTATTTGCATGCGAATGTGGTGGTCACCATGAACTGAGGTGCAGCTTTGTTATCCATTATCAGATGTACCCTACCTCATAAAGCATCCACACAAGGCAACTAAGAGGGAGAGTGGCTTATAACTCCATCTCATGTTTCTGATAACTGATGTGATAACAGACCTTATCTAGCAAGCTCAAAACACAAACACTTAGAAGAGTCACACTTCTTCTACTTAAGTCGGCAGTGTGTCATTTGTATTCAATCCCGATGGCATTTCTTTGTTTCATCGTCAATGTGTTGGTCCAAGGGATACAGTAAACCTGCAGTAATGCATCGGAATCTAATGCTGTTCTCCCAGGAAAGCTCAAAGCTCAAACACTTAGAAGAGTCACTCATCTTCTAATTAACTCGGCATTGTGTCTTTTGTATTCAATTAAGATGCAATTTCTGTGTTTCATCGTCAATGTGAAGGTACAAGGGATACATTAAGGCTACAGTGGTACATCGGAATCTAATAGTGTTCTCCCAGGAAACCTCAAAGCACAAACACTTAGAAGACTCACCCATCTTCTACTTAAGTCGGCATTCTGTCTTTTGTATTCAATTCCGATGCAATTCCTGTGTTTCATCGTCAATGTGATGGTCCAAGGGAAACAGTAAACCTGCAGTGGTGCATCGAAATCTAATACAGTTCTCCCAGGAAAGCTCAAAGCACAAACACGTGGAGGAGTCACTCTTCTTGTAATTAAGTCGGCATTGTGTCTTTTGTATTCAATCCTGATGCAATTTCTGTGTTTCGTCGTCAATGTGAAGGTAGAAGGGATACAGTAAACCTGCAGCGGTGCATCGGAATCTAACACTGTTCTCCCAGGAAAGCACAAAGCACAAACACATAGAAGAGTCCATCTTCTTGTACTCAAGTCGGCATTGAGACTTTTGTTAACTGTCCTGATGCAATTTCTGTCCTTCATCGTCAATGTGAAGGTATAACGGATGTAGTAAACCTGCAGTGGTGCATCGGAATCTAATGTGGTTATCCCAGGAAAGGCTCAAAACACAAACACATAGAAAAGTCACTCTTCTTGTACTTAAATAAGCATTGTGTCTTTTGTATTCAATCCCCATGCAATATCTGTGTTTCATCGTCAATGTGAAGGTCCAAAGGATACAGTAAACCTGCAGTGGTGCATCGGAATCTAATACTGGTGTCACAGGAAAGCTAAAAGCACAACCACTTAGAAGAGTCACTCTTCTTGTACTTAAGTCGGCATTGTGTCCTTTGTATTCAATCCCGATGCAATTTTTGTGTTTCATCGTCAACGTGAAGGTGCAAGGGATACAGTAAACCAGCAGTGTTGCATCTAAATCTAATACTGTTGTCCCAAGAAGGCTACAGCACAAACACTTCAAAGAGTCACTCTTTTTGTACTTAAGTCGGCATTGTGTCTTTTGTATTCAATCCTGATGCAATCTCTGTGTTTCATCGTCAATGTGTAGGTCCAAGGGATACAGTAAACCTGCAGCGGTGCATCGGAAACTAGTACTGTTCTCCAGGGTAAGCTCAAAGAACATACACATGGATGAGCCCTTCTTCTTGTACACAAGCCGGCATTTTGTCTTTTGTATACAATCCCGATGCAATATCTGTTTTTCATCGTCAATGTGAAGGTCCAAGGGATACAGCAAACCTGCAGTGGTTCATCGGAATCTAATACTGTTCTCTCAGGAAAACTCAAAGCAGAAACACTTAGAAGAGACACTCTTCTTGTACTTAAGTCGGTATAGTGTCTTTTGTATTCCATCCTGATGCAAATTCTGTGTCTGATCGTCTATGTGAAGGACCAAAGGATACAGTAATCCTGCAGTGGGCCATCGGAAACTAATACTGTTCTTCCACGAAAGCTCAAAGCACAAAAACTTAGAAGAGTCACTGTTCTTGTACTTAAGTCGGTATTGTGTCTTCTGTTTACAATCACGATGCAATCTCTGTGTTTCAACGTCAATGTGAAGATCCAAGAGATACAGAATCGTGCAGTAGTGCATAGGAATATAATACTGTTGTCCCAGGAAATCACAAAGCACAAACACTTCGAAGAGTCACTCTTCTTGTACTGAAATCGGCATTGTGTCCTTTGTATTCAATCACGAGGCCATTTTTGTGTTTCATTGTCAACGTGAAGGTCCAAGGGATACAGTAAACCTGCAGTGGTGCATCGGAATCTAATACTGTTGTCCCAGGAAAGTTAAAGGCACAAACATTTCGAGGAGTCACTCTCCTTGTACTTAAGTCGCCATTGTGTCTTTTGTATTCAATCCTGATGCAATTACTGTCTTTCATCGTCAAAGTGAATGTCCAAGGGATACAGTAAACCTGCAGTGGTGCATCGGAACCTAATACTGTTCTCCCAGGAAAGCTTAAAGCGCACACACTTAGAAGAGTCACTCTTCTTGTACATATGCCGGCATTGAGTCTTTTGTATTCAATCCCGATGCAATATCTGTGTTTCATTGTCAATGTGAAGGTCCAAGGGATACAGTATACCTACAGTGGTGCATCGGAATCTAAAACTGTTGTCCCAGGAAAGCTAAAAGCACAAATACTTAGAAGAGTCACTCTTCTTGTACTTAAGTCGGCATTGTGTGTTTTGGATACAATCACGATGAAATCTCTGTGTATCATCGTCAATGTGATGATCCAACGGATACATAAACCAGCAGTAGTGCATCGGAATCTAATACTGTTGTCCCAGGAAAGCTCAAAGCACAAACACTTAGAAGAGTCACTCTTCCTGTACTGAAGTCGTCATTGTTTCCTTTGTATTCAATCCCGATGCAATTTTTGTGTTTCATCGTCAACGTGAAGGTGCAAGGGATACAGTAAACCTGCAGTGCTGCATCGGAATCTAATACTGTTGTCCCAGGAAAGCTACAGCGCAAACACTTCGAAGAGTCACTCTTCTTGTACTTAATTCGGCATTGTGTCTTTTGTATTCAATCCTGATGCAATTTTTGTGTTTCATAGTCAATGTGAGGTTTCAAGGGATACAGTAAAACTGCAGCGGTGCATCGGAATCTAATACAGTTCTATCAGGAAAGCACAAAGCACAAACACATAGACGAGTCACTCTTCTTGTACTTAAGTCAGCATTGTGACTTTTGTATACTATCCTGATACAATTTCTGTCCTTCATCTTCAATGTGAAGGTATAAGGGATATAGTAAACCTGCAGTGGTGCATCGGAATCCAATGCGGTTATCCCAGGAGGGGCTCAAAGCACAAACACATTGAAGAATCATTCTTCTTGTACTCAAATAAGCAATGTGCCTTTTATATTCAATCCCCGTCCAATTTCTGTGTTTGATCGTCAATGTGAAGGTCCAAGGGATACAGTAAACCTGCAGTGGTACATATGAATCTAATACTGTTCTCCCAGGAAAGTTCAAAGCACAAACACATAGAGGAGCCACTCTTTTTTCACTTAAGTCGGCATTGTGTATTTTGTATTCAATCCCGATGCAATTTCTATGTTTCATCGCCTGTGTGAAGGTCCAACGGATACAGTAAACATGCAGTGGTGTATCGGAGTCTAGTACTCTTCTCCCAGCAAAACTTGAAGCGCAAACAGATACAAGAGCCACTCTTCTTGTACTTAAGTCAGCACGCTGTCTTTTGTATTCAATCCCGATGCAATATCTGTGTTTCATCGTAGATGTGAAGGCCAAAGGATACAGTAAACCTGCAGCGGTGCATGGGAATCTAATACTGTTCTCCCAGGAGAGCTCAAAGCACAAGCACATAAAGGAGCCACTCTTCTTGTACTTATGTCGGCATTGTGTCTTTTGTATTCAATCCCGATTCAATATCTGTGTTTCATCTTCAATGAGATGGTCCAAGGGATACAGTAAACATGCAGTGGTGCATCGGAATCTAATGCTGTTCTCCCAGGAAAGCTCAGAGCACAAGCACTTAGAATAGTCACTCATCTTCTACTTAAGTCGGCATGCTGTCTTCTGTATTCAATCCCGATGCAATTTCTGTGTTTCATCGTCAATGTGAGTGCCCAAAGGATACAGTAAACCTGCAGTGGTGAATCGGAAACTGATACT
The DNA here is from genome assembly GCF_021461395.2 of Schistocerca americana. Taxonomy (NCBI): domain Eukaryota; kingdom Metazoa; phylum Arthropoda; class Insecta; order Orthoptera; family Acrididae; genus Schistocerca; species Schistocerca americana. The sequence goes on from NC_060119.1 coordinate 195,751,906, forward strand.
GATATCCCAGAAAAATTCAAAGCACAAACACATAGAAGAGCCGCGCTTCTTGTACTTAAGTCGGCATTCTGTCTTTTGTTTTCAATCCCGATGCAATATCTGCGTTTCATCGTCAATGTGAAAGTCCCAGGAATACAGTTAGCCTGCTGTGGTGCATCAGAATCTAATAGTGTTCTGCCAGGGAAGCTCAAAGCACCAACACATAGAGGTGTGCACTTCTTATACTTGAGTGGGCATTGTGTCTTTTGTATACAAACCCGATACAATTTCTGTGTTTCATCATCAATGCGAAGGTCCAAGGGACACAGTAAACCTGCAGTGGTGCATCTAAATCTAATACTGTTCTCCCAGAAATGCTCTGAGCACACACTCTTAGAAGAGTTTCTCATCATCTACTTAAGTCGGCATTCTGTCTATTGTATTCAATCCCGATGCAATATCTGTGTGTCATCGTTAATGTGAACGCCCAAGGAATACATTAAACCTGCAGTGGCGCATCTCAATCTTATACTGTTCTCCCAGGAACGCTCAAAGCACAAATACTTAGAATAGTCACTCTTCCTGTACTTTAGTTGGCATTGTGTCTTTTGTATTCAATCCCGATGCAATTTCTGTGTTTCATCGTCAATGTGAAGGTCCAAAGGATACAGTAATCCTGCAGTGGTGCATCGGAGTCTAATACTGTTCTCCCAGGATTGCTCCAAGCACAAACACATAGAGGAGCCACTCTTCTTGTACTTAAGTCGGCATTGTGTCTTTTGTAATCAATACCGACGTTATATCTGTGTTTGATCTTTAATGTGAAGGTCCAAGGGATACAGTAAACCTGCAGTGGTGCATGGGAATCTAATACTATTCTCCCAGGAAAGCTCAAAGCACAAACACATAGAGGAGCCACTCTTTGTTTAATTAAGTCGGCATTGTGTCTTTTGTATTCAATCCCGATGCAATATCTGTGTTTCATCGTCAATATGGAGGTCCAAGGGATACAGTAAACTCACAGTGGTGCATCGGAATCTAATGCAGTTCTCCCAGGGAAGCTCAAAGCACAAACACTTAGAAGAGTCACTTATCTTCTACTTGCGTCGGCATTCTGTCTTTTGTTTTCAATCCCGATGCAATTTCTGTGTTTCATCGTCAATGTGAAGGTCCAAGGCATACAGTATACATGCAGTGGCGCGTCGGAATTTAATACTGCTCTCCCAGGAAAGTCTCTAAGCACAAACACGTAGAAGAGTCACTCTTCTTGTATTTAAGTCGGCATTGTGTCTTTTGTATTTAAACCCGATGCAATTTCTGTGTTTCATCGTCAATGTGAAGGACCAAGGGATACAGTAAACCTGCAGTGGTACATCGGAATCTACTACTGTTCTCCCAGGAAAGGTCAAAGCACAAACACTTAGAAGAGTCTCTCACCTTCTACTTAAGTCGGCATGCTGTCTTTTCATTTCAACTCCGATGCAACTTCTGTGTTTCACCGTCAATGTGAACGTCCGAGGGTTACATTAAACCTGCAGTGATGCATCGGAATCTTATTCTGTTCTCCCAGGAGAGCTCAAAGCACAAACACTTAGAACTGTCATTCTTCTTGTACTTAAGTTGGCATTGTGTCTTTTGTATTCAATCCCGATGCAATTTCTGTGTTTCTTCGTCTGTGTGAAGGTCCAACGGATACAGTAAACATGCAGTGGTGTATCGGAGTCTAATACTGTTCCCCCAACAAAGCTTAAAGCGCAAACAGATACAGGAGCCACTCTTCTTGAGTTAAGTCAGTACGCTATCTTTTTTATTCAATCCCGATGCAATATCTGTGTTTCATCGTCAATATTTAGGTCGAAGGGATAGAGTACACCTGCAGTGGTGCATCGGAATCTAATGCTGTTCTCCCAGGAAACTTCAAGGCACACACACTTAGAGGAGTCTCTCATCTTCTACTTAAGTCGGCATTGTGTGCTTTGTATTCAATCCAGATGCAATATCCGTGTTTCATCGTCAATGTGATTTTACAGGGGATGCAGTAAACATGCAGTGGTGCATCGGAATTAAATACTGTTCTCCTAGCAACGCTCAAAGTACAAACACTTAGAAGAGTCACTCTTCTTGTACTTAAGTCGGCATCGTGTGCTTTGTATTAAATCCCCATGCAATTTATGGGTTTCATCGTCAATGTGACGCTCCAAAGGATACAGTAAACCTTCAGTCCTGCATCGGAATCTAATACTGATCTCCCAGCAAGCTCAAAGCACAAACACATACAGGACCCACTCTTCTTGTACTTAAGTCGGCATTGTGTCTCTTGTATTCAATTCCGATGCAATATTTGTGTTTCATCGTCAATGTGAAGGACCAAGGGTTTCCAAAACCTACAGTGGTGCGTCGGAATCTAATTCTGTTCTCCAGGTAAAGCACAAAGCACAAGCACTTAGAAGAGTGACTCTTCTTGTACTTTAGTCGGCATTTTGCATTTTGTATACAATCCCGATGCAATTGCTGTGTTTCATCGTCAATGTGAAGGTCCAAGGGATACAGTAAACCTGCAGTGGTGCATCGGAATCTCATGCAGCTCTCCCAGGAAATGCTCAAAGCACAAACACTTAGAAGAGTCACTCTTCTTGAACTTAATTCAGCATTGTGTCTTTTGTATTCAATCCTGATTCAATTTCTGTGCTTCATCGTCAATGTGAAGGTACAGGGGTACAGTGAACCTGCAGTGGTGCATCGGAATCTAATACTGCTCTCCCAGGAAAGGCTCAAAGCACAAACGCTTAGAAGAGTCTTTCATCTTCTCCTTAAGTCGGCATTCTGTCTTTTGTATTCACTCCCGATGCAATTTCTTTGTTTCGTCATCAATGTGAAGGTCCAAGGGATGCATTAAACCTTCAGTGGTGCATCGGAATCTAATACTGTTCTCCCAGAAAACGCTCAAAGCACAACACTTAGAAGAGTCACTCTTCTTGAACTTAATTCGGCATTGTGTCTTTTGTATTCAATCCCGATTCAATTTCTGTGTTTCATCGTCAATGTGAAGGTATAGGGGTACAGTGAATTTGCAGTGGTGCATCGGAATCTAATACTGTTCTCCCAGGAACGCTCAAAGCACAAACACTTAGAAGGGTCACTCTTCCTGTACTTAAGTCGGCATTGTGTCTTTTGTATGCAATCTTGATGTAATTTCATCGTTTCATCGTCAATGTGAAGGTCCAAGGGATACAGTATACCTGCAGTGATGCATCGGAATCTATTTCTGCACTCCCAGGAAAGGCTAAAAGCACAAACACTTAGAAGAGTCTCTCATCTTCACCCTAAGTCGGCATTCTGTCATTTGTATTCACCCCCGATGCAATTTCTCTGTTTCGTCGTCAATGAGAAGGTCCAAGGGATATATTAAACCTTCAGTGGTGCATCGGTATCTAATACTGTTCTCCCAGGAATGCTCAAAGCACAAACATTTGGAAGAGTCACTATTCTTGTACTTATGCTGACATTGTGTCTTTTGTATTGAATCCCAATGCAATTTCTGTATTTTATCGTCAATGTAGTAGGTGAATATGGTTTGGGGCTAAGAAATGAAAGAGGAAGCCGCCTGATAGAATTTTGCACAGAGCACAACTTAATCATAGCTAACACTTGGTTCAAGAATCATGATAGCAGGTTGTATACATGGAAGAACCCTGGAGATACTAAAAGGTATCAGATAGATTATATAATGGTAAGACAGAGATTTAGGAACCAGGTTTTAAATTGTAAGACATTTCCAGGGGCAGATGTGGACTCTGAAGAAACTGCAAAAAGGTGGGAATTTAAGGAGATGGGAACTGGTTAAACTGAAAGAACCAGAGTTTCAGGGAGAGCATAAGGGAACAATTGAAAGGAATGGGGGGAAGAAATACAGTAGAAGAAGAATGGATAGCTCTGAGGGATGAAGTAGTGAAGGCATAGACGATCAAGTAGGTAAAAAGAAGAGGGTTAGTAGAAATCCTTGGGTGACAGAAGAAATACTGAATTTAATTGATGAAAGGAGAAAATATAAAAATGCAGTAAATGAAGCAGGCAAAAAGGAATACAAACGTCTCAAAAATGAGATCGACAGGAAGTGCAAAATGGCTAAGCAGGGATGGCTAGAGGACAAATGTAAGGATGTACAGGCTTATCTCACTAGGGGTAAGATAGATACTGCCTACAGGAAAATTAAAGAGACCTTTGGAGATAAGAGAACCACATGTATGAACATCAAGAGCTTAGATGGAAACCAAGTTCTAAGCAAAGAAGGGAAAGCAGAAAGGTGGAAGGAGTATATAGAGGGTCTATACAAGGGCGATGCACTTGAGGACAATATTATGGAAATGGAAGAGGATGTAGATGAAAATGAAATGGGAGATACGATACTGCGTGAAGAGTTTGACAGAGCACTGAAGGACCTCAGTCGAAACAAGGCCCCCGGAGTAGACAAAATTCCATTGGAACTACTGACGGCCTTGGGAGAGCCAGTCCTGACAAAACTCTACCATCCGGTGAGAAAGATGTATGAAACAGGCGAAATACCCTCAGACTTCAAGAAGAATATAATAATTCCAATCCCAAAGAAAGCAGGTGTTGACAGATGTGAAAATTACCGAACAATCAGTTTAATAAGCCACAGCTGCAAAGTACTAACACGAATTCTTTACAGACGAATGGAAAAACTAGTAGAAGCCGACCTCGGGGAAGATCAGTTTGAATTCCGTAGAAATACTGTAACACGTGAGGCAATACTGACCTCACGACTTATCTTAAAAGAAAGATTAAGGAAAGGCAAACCTACGTTTCTAGCATTTGTAGACTTAGAGAAAGTTTTTGACAATGTTGACTGGAATACTCTCTTTCATATTCTAAATGTGGCAGGGGTAAAATACAGGGAGCGAAAGGCTATTTACAACTTGTACAGAAACCAGTTGGCAGTTATAAGAGTTGAGGGACATGAAAGGGGAGCAGTGGTTGGGAAGGGAGAAAGACAGGGTTGTAGCCTCTCCCCGATGTTATTCAATCTCTATATTGAGCAAGCAGTAAAGGAAACAAAAGAAAAATTTGGAGCAGGTATTAAAATCGATGGAGAAGAAATAAAAACTTTGAGGTTCGCCGATGATATTGTAATTCTGTCAGAGACAGCAAAGGACTTGGAAGAGCAGTTGAACTGAATGGATGGTGTCTTGAAGGGAGGATATAAGATGAACATCAACAAAAGCAAACCGAGATTAACGGAATGTAGTCGAGTTAAGTCGGGTGATGCTGAGGTATTAGATTAGGAAATGAGACACTTAAAGTACTAAAGGAGTTTTGCTATTTGGGGAGCAAAGTAACTGATGATGGACGAAGTAGAGAGGATATAAAATGTAGACTGGCAATGGCAAGGAAAGCGTTTCTGAAGAAGAGAAATTTGTTAACATCAAGTATAGATTTAAGTGTCAGGATGTTATTTCTGAAAGTATTTGTATGGAGTGTAGCCATGTATGGAAGTAAAACATGGACGGTAAATAGTTTGGACAAGAAGAGAATAGAAGCTTTTGAAATGTGGTGCTACAGAAGAATGCTGAAGATTAGATGGGTAGATCAAATAACTAATGAGGAAGTATTGAATAGGATTGGGGAGAAGAGAAGTTTGTGGCACAGATTGACCAGAAGAAGGGATCGGTTGGTAGGACATGTTCTGAGGCATCAAGGGACCACCAATTTAGTATTGGAGGGCAGCGTGGAGGGCAAAAATCATAGGGGGAGACCAAGAGATGAATACACTAAGCAGATTCAGAAGGATGTAGGTTGCAGTAGGTACTGGGAGATGAAGAAGCTTGCACAGGATAGAGTAACATGGAGAGCTGCATCAAACCAGTCTCAGGACTGAAGACCACAACAACAACAACATCGTCAATGTGAAGGTCAAGGGATACAGTAAACCTGCAGTGGTCCATCGGAATCTAATACTGTTCTCACAGGAAAGCTCAAAGCACAAACACTAAGAAGAGTTACTCTTCTTATACTTAAGTCAACAATGTGTCTTTTGTATTCAATCCCGATGCAATATATCTGTGTTTCATCGTCAATGTGAAGGTCCAAGGGATACAGTAACCCTGCAGTGGTGCATCGGAATCTATTACTGTTCTTCCAGGAAAGCTCAGGGCACAAACACGTAGAAGAGTCACTCATCTTCAACTTACGTCAGCAATCTGTCTTTTGTATTCAATCCCGATGGATTTCTGTTTTTCATCGTCAATTTGATGGTCCAAGGGATACAGTAAACCTGCAGTAATACGTTCGGAATCTAATACTGTTCTCCAAGGAAAGCACAAAGCACAAACACTTTGCCGGCCGGAGTGGACGAGCGGTTAAAGGCGCTACAGTCTGGAACAGCACGACAACTACGGTCGCAGGTTCGAATCCTGCCTCGGGCATGGATGTGTGTGATGACCTTAGGTTAGTTAGGTTTGAGTAGTTCTGAGTTCTAGGGGACTTATGACCACAGCAGTTGAGTCCCATAGTGCTCAGTACCATTTGAACCATATGAACAACAAACACTTTGAACAGTCTGTCTTCATCTACTTAGTCGGCATTCTGTCTTTTGTATTCATCCCGATGCAATATCTGTGTTTCATCGTCAATGTGAACGTCCAAGGGATACATTAAACCTGCAGTGATGCATTGGAATCTTATAGTGATCACCCAGGAACGCTCAAATAACAAACCCTTAGCAGAGTCACTCTTCTTGTACTTAAGTCGACGTTGTGCATTTTGTATTCAATCCCAATGCAATTTCTGTGTTTCATCGTCAATGTGAAGGTCTACCGGATACAGTAAACCTGCAGTGGTGCATCGGAATCTAATACCGTTGTCGCAGGAAACCTAAAAAAGCAAAATCACATAGAGGTGTCACTCTTTTTGTACTTAAGTCGGAATTGTGTCTTTTTTATTCAATCCCAATGCAATATCTGTGTATCATCGTCAATGTGAAGGTCCAAAAGATACATTAAACCTGCAGTGGTGCATCGGAAACTAATAATGTTTTCCCAGGAAAACTCAAAGCACAAACACTTCGAAGAGTCACACTTCTTGTATTTAAGTCGGCATTGTGTTTTTTGTATTCAATCCCAATGCAATTACTGTGTTTCATCGTCAGTACAAAGGTCCAGGGGATACAGTAAACACGCAGTGGTGCATCGCTCAAAGCACAAACACTTAGAAGAGACACTCTTCTTGTACTTAAGTCTGCATTGTGTGTTTTGTATTCAATACCCATTCAATTTCTGTGTTTCATCGCCTATGTGAAGGTCCAAAGGATACAGTAAACCTGCAGTGGTGCATCGGAATCTAATACTGTTCTCCCAGGAAAGCTCAATGCTCAGACACTTAAAAGAGTCACTCTTCTTGTACTTAGTGTTGGCATTGAATCTTTTGTATTCAATCCCGATGCAATTTCTGTGTTTCATAGTCAATGTGAAGGTCACGGGATACAGTAAACTTGCAGTGGTGCATCGGAACCTAATGCAGTTCTCCCAGGAAAGCGCAAACAACAAACACTTAGAAGAGTAACTCTTCTTGTACATAAATCGGCATTCTGTATTTGTATCAATCCTAATGCAATTTCTGTGTTTCATCGCCTATGTGAAGGTCAAAAGGATACAGTAAACCTGCAGTGGTGCATCGGAATCTAATACTGTTCTACTGGGAAAGCTCAAAGCAAAAACACTTAGAAGAGTCTCTCATCTTCTACTTAAGTCGGCATTCTGTCATTTGTATTCACTCCCGATGCAATTTCTCTGTTTCGTCGTTAATGTGAAGGTCCAAGGGATTCATTAAACCTTCAGTGGTGCATCGGAATGAGTACTGTTCTCCCAGCAACGCTGAAAGTACAAACACTTAGAAGAGTCAGTCTTCTTGTACTTAAGTCGGCATCGTGTGCTTTGTATTCAATCCCCATGCAATTTCTGGGTTTCATTGTCAATGTGAAGGTATAAGGGATATAGTAAACCTGCAGTGGTGCAACGGAATCCAATGCGGTTATCCCAGGAAAGGTTCAAAGCTTAAACACATAGAAGAATCACTCTTCTTGTACTTAAATAAGCATTGTGTCTTTTATATTCAATCCCCATGCAAAATCTGTGTTTCATCGTCAATGTGAAGGTCCAAAGGATACAGTAAACCTGCAGTGGTGCATTCAAATCTAATACTACTCTCCCAGAAAAGATCAAAGCACAAACACTTAGAAGAGTCACTCTTCTTGTAGTTAAGTCGGCATTGTGTCTTTTTTATTCAATCCCCATTCAATTTCTGTGTTTGATCGTCAATGTGAAGGTCCAAGGGATACAGCAAACCTGCAGTGGTGCATCGAAATCTAATATTGTTGTCCAAGAAAAGCTAAAGGCACAATCACTTAGAAGAGTCACTCATCTTTAACTTACGTCGGCATTCTGTCTTTTGTATTCAATCCCGAAGCAATTTCTGTCTTTCGTCATCAATGTGAATGTCCAAGGGATACAGTATACCTGCAGTGGTGCATTGGAATCAACTACTGCTCTCCCAGGAAAAGCTTAAAGCACAAACACTGAGAAGAGTCACTCTACTTGTACTTAAGTCGGCATTCTGTCTTTTGTTTTCAATCCCGATGCAATATCTGCGTTTCATCGTCAATGTGAAGGTCCCAGGAATACAGTTAGCCTGCTGTGGTGCATCAGAATCTAATAGTGTTCTGCCAGGGAAGCTCAAAGCACCAACACATAGAGGTGTGCACTTCTTATACTTGAGTGGGCATTGTGTCTTTTGTATACAAACCCGATACAATTTCTGTGTTTCATCATCAATGCGAAGGTCCAAGGGACACAGTAAACCTGCAGTGGTGCATCTAAATCTAATACTGTTCTCCCAGAAAAGCTCTGAGCACACACTCTTAGAAGAGTTTCTCATCATCTACTTAAGTCGGCATTCTGTCTATTGTATTCAATCCCGATGCAATATCTGTGTGTCATCGTTAATGTGAACGCCCAAGGAATACATTAAACCTGCAGTGGCGCATCTCAATCTTATACTGTTCTCCCAGGAACGCTCAAAGCACAAATACTTAGAATAGTCACTCTTCCTGTACTTTAGTTGGCATTGTGTCTTTTGTATTCAATCCCGATGCAATTTCTGTGTTTCATCGTCAATGTGAAGGTCCAAAGGATACAGTAATCCTGCAGTGGTGCATCGGAGTCTAATACTGTTCTCCCAGGATTGCTCCAAGCACAAACACATAGAGGAGCCACTCTTCTTGTACTTAAGTCGGCATTGTGTCTTTTGTAATCAATACCGACGTTATATCTGTGTTTCATCTTTAATGTGAAGGTCCAAGGGATACAGTAAACCTGCAGTGGTGCATGGGAATCTAATACTATTCTCCCAGGAAAGCTCAAAGCACAAACACATAGAGGAGCCACTCTTTGTTTAATTAAGTCGGCATTGTGTCTTTTGTATTCAATCCCGATGCAATATCTGTGTTTCATCGTCAATATGGAGGTCCAAGGGATACAGTAAACCCACAGTGGTGCATCGGAATCTAATGCAGTTCTCCCAGGGAAGCTCAAAGCACAAACACTTAGAAGAGTCACTTATCTTCTACTTGCGTCGGCATTCTGTCTTTTGTTTTCAATCCCGATGCAATTTCTGTGTTTCATCGGCAATGTGAAGGTCCAAGGCATACAGTATACATGCAGTGGCGCGTCGGAATTTAATACTGCTCTCCCAGGAAAGTCTCTAAGCACAAACACGTAGAAGAGTCACTCTTCTTGTATTTAAGTCGGCATTGTGTCTTTTGTATTTAAACCCGATGCAATTTCTGTGTTTCATCGTCAATGTGAAGGACCAACTGATACAGTAAACCTGCAGTGGTACATCGGAATCTACTACTGTTCTCCCAGGAAAGGTCAAAGCACAAACACTTAGAAGAGTCTCTCACCTTCTACTTAAGTCGGCATGCTGTCTTTTCATTTCAACTCCGATGCAACTTCTGTGTTTCACCGTCAATGTGAACGTCCGAAGGTTACATTAAACCTGCAGTGGTGCATCGGAATCTTATTCTGTTCTCCCAGGAGAGCTCAAAGCACAAACACTTAGAACTGTCATTCTTCTTGTACTTAAGTTGGCATTGTGTCTTTTGTATTCAATCCCGATGCAATTTCTGTGTTTCTTCGTCTGTGTGAAGGTCCAACGGATACAGTAAACATGCAGTGGTGTATCGGAGTCTAATACTGTTCCCCCAACAAAGCTTAAAGCGCAAACAGATACAGGAGCCACTCTTCTTGAGTTAAGTCAGTACGCTATCTTTTTTATTCAATCCCGATGCAATATCTGTGTTTCATCGTCAATATTTAGGTCGAAGGGATAGAGTATACCTGCAGTGGTGCATCGGAATCTAATGCTGTTCTCCCAGGAAACTTCAAGGCACACACACTTAGAGGAGTCTCTCATCTTCTACTTAAGTCGGCATTATGTGCTTTGTATTCAATCCAGATGCAATATCCGTGTTTCATCGTCAATGTGATTTTACAGGGGATGCAGTAAACATGCAGTGGTGCATCGGAATTAAATACTGTTCTCCTAGCAACGCTCAAAGTACAAATACTTAGAAGAGTCACTCTTCTTGTACTTAAGTCAGCATCGTGTGCTTTGTATTAAATCCCCATGCAATTTATGGGTTTCATCGTCAATGTGACGCTGTAAAGGATACAGTAAACCTTCAGTCCTGCATCGGAATCTAATACTGATCTCCCAGCAAAGCTCAAAGCACAAACACATACAGGACCCACTCTTCTTGTACTTAAGTCGGCATTGTGTCTCTTGTATTCAATTCCGATGCAATATTTGTGTTTCATCGTCAATGTGAAGGACCAAGGGTTTCCAAAACCTACAGTGGTGCGTCGGAATCTAATTCTGTTCTCCAGGTAAAGCACAAAGCACAAGCACTTAGAAGAGTGACTCTTCTTGTACTTTAGTCGGCATTTTGCATTTTGTATACAATCCCGATGCAATTGCTGTGTTTCATCGTCAATGTGAAGGTCCAAGGGATACAGTAAACCTGCAGTGGTGCATCGGAATCTCATGCAGCTCTCCCAGGAAATGCTCAAAGCACAAACACTTAGAAGAGTCACTCTTCTTGAACTTAATTCAGCATTGTGTCTTTTGTATTTAATCCTGATTCAATTTCTGTGCTTCATCGTCAATGTGAAGGTACAGGGGTACAGTGAACCTGCAGTGGTGCATCGGTATCTAATACTGCTCTCCCAGGAAAGGCTCAAAGCACAAACGCTTAGAAGAGTCTTTCATCTTCTCCTTAAGTCGGCATTCTGTCTTTTGTATTCACTCCCGATGCAATTTCTTTGTTTCGTCGTCAATGTGAAGGTCCAAGGGATGCATTAAACCTTCAGTGGTGCATCGGAATCTAATACTGTTCTCCCAGAAAACGCTCAAAGCACAACACTTAGAAGAGTCACTCTTCTTGAACTTAATTCGGCATTGTGTCTTTTGTATTCAATCCCGATTCAATTTCTGTGTTTCATCGTCAATGTGAAGGTATAGGGGTACAGTGAATTTGCAGTGGTGCATCGGAATCTAATACTGTTCTCCCAGGAACGCTCAAAGCACAAACACTTAGAAGGGTCACTCTTCCTGTACTTAAGTCGGCATTGTGTCTTTTGTATGCAATCTTGATGTAATTTCATCGTTTCATCGTCAATGTGAAGGTCCAAGGGATACAGTATACCTGCAGTGATGCATTGGAATCTATTTCTGCACTCCCAGGAAAGGCTAAAAGCACAAACACTTAGAAGAGTCTCTCATCTTCACCCTAAGTCGGCATTCTGTCATTTGTATTCACCCCCGATGCAATTTCTCTGTTTCGTCGTCAATGAGAAGGTCCAAGGGATATATTAAACCTTCAGTGGTGCATCGGTATCTAATACTGTTCTCCCAGGAATGCTCAAAGCACAAACATTTGGAAGAGTCACTATTCTTGTACTTATGCTGACATTGTGTCTTTTGTATTGAATCCCAATGCTATTTCTGTATTTTATCGTCAATGTAGTAGGTGAATATGGTTTGGGGCTAAGAAATGAAAGAGGAAGCCGCCTGATAGAATTTTGCACAGAGCACAACTTAATCATAGCTAACACTTGGTTCAAGAATCATGATAGCAGGTTGTATACATGGAAGAACCCTTGAGATACTAAAAGGTATCAGATAGATTATATAATGGTAAGACAGAGATTTAGGAACCAGGTTTTAAATTGTAAGACATTTCCAGGGGCAGATGTGGACTCTGAAGAAACTGCAAAAAGGTGGGAATTTAAGGAGATGGGAACTGGTTAAACTGAAAGAACCAGAGTTTCAGGGAGAGCATAAGGGAACAATTGAAAGGAATGGGGGGAAGAAATACAGTAGAAGAAGAATGGATAGCTCTGAGGGATGAAGTAGTGAAGGCAGCAGACGATCAAGTAGGTAAAAAGAAGAGGGTTAGTAGAAATCCTTGGGTGACAGAAGAAATACTGAATTTAATTGATGAAAGGAGAAAATATAAAAATGCAGTAAATGAAGCAGGCAAAAAGGAATACAAACGTCTCAAAAATGAGATCGACAGGAAGTGCAAAATGGCTAAGCAGGGATGGCTAGAGGACAAATGTAAGGATGTACAGGCTTATCTCACTAGGGGTAAGATAGATACTGCCTACAGGAAAATTAAAGAGACCTTTGGAGATAAGAGAACCACATGTATGAACATCAAGAGCTTAGATGGAAACCAAGTTCTAAGCAAAGAAGGGAAAGCAGAAAGGTGGAAGGAGTATATAGAGGGTCTATACAAGGGCGATGCACTTGAGGACAATATTATGGAAATGGAAGAGGATGTAGATGAAAATGAAATGGGAGATACGATACTGCGTGAAGAGTTTGACAGAGCACTGAAGGACCTCAGTCGAAACAAGGCCCCCGGAGTAGACAAAATTCCATTGGAACTACTGACGGCCTTGGGAGAGCCAGTCCTGACAAAACTCTACCATCTGGTGAGAAAGATGTATGAAACAGGCGAAATACCCTCAGACTTCAAGAAGAATATAATAATTCCAATCCCAAAGAAAGCAGGCGTTGACAGATGTGAAAATTACCGAACAATCAGTTTAATAAGCCACAGCTGCAAAGTACTAACACGAATTCTTTACAGACGAATGGAAAAACTAGTAGAAGCCGACCTCGGGGAAGATCAGTTTGAATTCCGTAGAAATACTGTAACACGTGAGGCAATACTGACCTCACGACTTATCTTAAAAGAAAGATTAAGGAAAGGCAAACCTACGTTTCTAGCATTTGTAGACTTAGAGAAAGCTTTTGACAATGTTGACTGGAATACTCTCTTTCATATTCTAAATGTGGCAGGGGTAAAATACAGGGAGCGAAAGGCTATTTACAACTTGTACAGAAACCAGTTGGCAGTTATAAGAGTTGAGGGACATGAAAGGGGAGCAGTGGTTGGGAAGGGAGAAAGACAGGGTTGTAGCCTCTCCCCGATGTTATTCAATCTCTATATTGAGCAAACAGTAAAGGAAACAAAAGAAAAATTTGGAGCAGGTATTAAAATCGATGGAGAAGAAATAAAAACTTTGAGGTTCGCCGATGATATTGTAATTCTGTCAGAGACAGCAAAGGACTTGGAAGAGCAGTTGAACTGAATGGATGGTGTCTTGAAGGGAGGATATAAGATGAACATCAACAAAAGCAAACCGAGAATAACGGAATGTAGTCGAGTTAAGTCGGGTGATGCTGAGGTATTAGATTAGGAAATGAGACACTTAAAGTACTAAAGGAGTTTTGCTATTTGGGGAGCAAAGTAACTGATGATGGACGAAGTAGAGAGGATATAAAATGTAGACTGGCAATGGCAAGGAAAGCGTTTCTGAAGAAGAGAAATTTGTTAACATCAAGTATAGATTTAAGTGTCAGGATGTTATTTCTGAAAGTATTTGTATGGAGTGTAGCCATGTATGGAAGTAAAACATGGACGGTAAATAGTTTGGACAAGAAGAGAATAGAAGCTTTTGAAATGTGGTGCTACAGAAGAATGCTGAAGATTAGATGGGTAGATCAAATAACTAATGAGGAAGTATTGAATAGGATTGGGGAGAAGAGAAGTTTGTGGCACAGATTGACCAGAAGAAGGGATCGGTTGGTAGGACATGTTCTGAGGCATCAAGGGACCACCAATTTAGTATTGGAGGGCAGCGTGGAGGGCAAAAATCATAGGGGGAGACCAAGAGATGAATACACTAAGCAGATTCAGAAGGATGTAGGTTGCAGTAGGTACTGGGAGATGAAGAAGCTTGCACAGGATAGAGTAACATGGAGAGCTGCATCAAACCAGTCTCAGGACTGAAGACCACAACAACAACAACATCGTCAATGTGAAGGTCAAGGGATACAGTAAACCTGCAGTGGTCCATCGGAATCTAATACTGTTCTCACAGGAAAGCTCAAAGCACAAACACTAAGAAGAGTTACTCTTCTTATACTTAAGTCAACAATGTGTCTTTTGTATTCAATCCCGATGCAATATATCTGTGTTTCATCGTCAATGTGAAGGTCCAAGGGATACAGTAACCCTGCAGTGGTGCATCGGAATCTATTACTGTTCTTCCAGGAAAGCTCAGGGCACAAACACGTAGAAGAGTCACTCATCTTCAACTTACGTCAGCAATCTGTCTTTTGTATTCAATCCCGATGGATTTCTGTTTTTCATCGTCAATTTGATGGTCCAAGGGATACAGTAAACCTGCAGTAATACGTTCGGAATCTAATACTGTTCTCCAAGGAAAGCACAAAGCACAAACACTTTGCCGGCCGGAGTGGACGAGCGGTTAAAGGCGCTACAGTCTGGAACCGCACGACAACTACGGTCGCAGGTTCGAATCCTGCCTCGGGCATGGATGTGTGTGATGACCTTAGGTTAGTTAGGTTTGAGTAGTTCTAAGTTCTAGGGGACTTATGACCACAGCAGTTGAGTCCCATAGTGCTCAGTACCATTTGAACCATATGAACAACAAACACTTTGAACAGTCTGTCTTCATCCACTTAGTCGGCATTCTGTCTTTTGTATTCATCCCGATGCAATATCTGTGTTTCATCGTCAATGTGAACGTCCAAGGGATACATTAAACCTGCAGTGATGCATTGGAATCTTATAGTGATCACCCAGGAACGCTCAAATAACAAACCCTTAGCAGAGTCACTCTTCTTGTACTTAAGTCGACGTTGTGCCTTTTGTATTCAATCCCGATGCAATTTCTGTGTTTCATCGTCAATGTGAGGGTCTAACGGATACAGTAAACCTGCAGTGGTGCATCGGAATCTATTACCGTTGTCGCAGGAAACCTAAAAAGCAAAATCACATAGAGGTGTCACTCTTTTTGTACTTAAGTCGGAATTGTGTCTTTTTTATTCAATCCCAATGCAATATCTGTGTATCATCGTCAATGTGAAGGTCCAAAAGATACATTAAACCTGCAGTGGTGCATCGGAAACTAATACTGTTTTCCCAGGAAAACTCAAAGCACAAACACTTCGAAGAGTCACACTTCTTGTATTTAAGTCGGCATTGTGTTTTTTGTATTCAATCCCAATGCAATTACTGTGTTTCATCGTCAGTACAAAGGTCCAGGGGATACAGTAAACACGCAGTGGTGCATCGCTCAAAGCACAAACACTTAGAAGAGACACTCTTCTTGTACTTAAGTCTGCATTGTGTGTTTTGTATTCAATACCCATTCAATTTCTGTGTTTCATCGCCTATGTGAAGGTCCAAAGGATACAGTAAACCTGCAGTGGTGCATCGGAATCTAATACTGTTCTCCCAGGAAAGCTCAATGCTCAGACACTTAAAAGAGTCACTCTTCTTGTACTTAGTGTTGGCATTGAATCTTTTGTATTCAATCCCGATGCAATTTCTGTGTTTCATAGTCAATGTGAAGGTCACGGGATACAGTAAACTTGCAGTGGTGCATCGGAACCTAATGCAGTTCTCCCAGGAAAGCGCAAACAACAAACACTTAGAAGAGTAACTCTTCTTGTACATAAATCGGCATTCTGTATTTGTATCAATCCTAATGCAATTTCTGTGTTTCATCGCCTATGTGAAGGTCAAAAGGATACAGTAAACCTGCAGTGGTGCATCGGAATCTAATACTGGTCTCCCAGGAAAGCTCGAAGCACAAACACCTGGAGGAGTCACTCTTCTTGTACTTAAGTCCGCATTGTGTCTTTTGTATTCCAACCTGATGCAATTTCTGTGTTTCATGGTCAATGTGAGGGCTCAAAAGATACAGTAAACCCACAGCCGTGCATCGGAATCTAATAGTGTTCTCACGGGAAAGCTCAAAGCACAAACACTTAGAAGAGTCACTCTTCATGAACTTAATTCAGCATTGTGTCTTTTGTATTCAATGCCAATGCAATTTCTGTGTTTCATCGTCAATGTGAAGGTCAAGGGATACAGTAAACCTGCAGTGGTGCAATGTAATTTAATACTGTTCACCCAGGAACGCTCGAAGCGCACACACACACAAGAGTCACTCTTCTTGTACTTAAGCCGGCATTGTGTCTTTTATATTAATTCCCGATGCAATATCTGTGTTCCATCGTCAATGTGAAGCTCCTAGGGATACAGTAACCCTGTAGTGGTGCATCAGAATGTAATGCAGTTCTCCCAAGAAAGCTCAAAGCACAAACACTTAGATTGGTTACTCACCAACTACTTACGTCGGCATTCTATCTTTTGTATCAAATCCCGATGCAATTTCGTTTTTTCATCGACATTGGGAAGGTCCAAGGGATACAGTATACCTGCAAAGGTGCATCGGAATCTAATGCTACTCTCCCAGGAAAGGCTCTAATCACAAACACTTAGAAGATTCTCTCATCTTCTACTTAAGTAAGCATTCTGTCTTTTGTGTTCAACCCCGATTCAATTTCTGTGTTTCATCGTCAATGTGATGGTCCAAGGGATACGGTTAACCTGCAGTGGTAAGTCGAAATCTAATTCTGTTCTCCCAAATGAGCCCAAGGCACAAACTCATTGAAGAGTCACTCATCTTGTACTTAAAACGGCATTTAGTCTCTTGTATAAAGTTCCGATGCATTTTCTGTGTTTCATAATCAATTTGTAGGTCCAAGGGATACAGTGAACCTGCAGTGGTGCATCGGAATCTAATAGTGTTCTCCCAGGAAAGCTCAAAGCACAAACCCACTGAGGAGTCACTCTTCTTGTACTTAAGACGGCGTTGTGTTTTTTATATTAAATACCTATGCAAGTACTGTGTTTCATCGTTAATTTGAAGGTCAAAGGGATACAGTATACCTGCAGTGGTGCATCGGAACCTAATAGTGTTCTCCCAGGAATGCTCAATTCTCAAACACTTTAAAGTGCCCCTCTTTTTGTACTTAAGTCGACATTGTGTCTTTTGTATTCAATCACAATGCAATTTCTGTGCTTCATCGTCAATATGAAGGTCCAAGGGATACAGTAAACCTGCAATGGTGCATCGGAATCTAATGCTGTTCTCCCAGGAAAGTTCTAAGCACAAACACTTACATGAGTCACACTTCTTGTACTTAAGTCGGCATTGTGTTTTTTGTATTCAATCCCGATGCAATTTCCTTGTTTCATCGTCAATGTGAAGGTCCAAGGAACACAGTAAACCTGCAGTGGTGCATCGGAATCTAACGCTGTTCTCCTAGGAGAGCTAAAAGCACAAACACTTAGAAAAGTCACACTTCTTGTACTTCAGTTGGCATTGTGTTTCTTTTGTATTCAATCCCGATGCAATTTCTGTGTTTCATCGTCAATATTAAGGTCCAAGAGATACATTAAACCTGCAGTGGTGCATCGGATTATAATACTGTTCTCCCAGGAAAGCTCAAAGCACAAACACTTAGAAGAGTCACTCTTATTGTACTTAAGTTGGCATTCTGTCTTTTGTATTCAATCCCGTTGCAATTCTGTGTTTCATTGTCAATGTGAAGGTAAATGCATGCGATACATTAAACCTGCAGTGGTGCAGAGTAGTGTTCTCCCAGGAAAGCTCAAAGCACAAACACTTAGAAGAGTCACTCTTCTTGCACTTAAGTCAGCACTGTGACGTTTGTGTTCAATCCCAATGCTATTTCTGTGTTTCATCGTCAATGTGAAGGTCCAAGGGATTCGGTAAACCTGCAGTGGTGCATCAGTATCTAATACTGTTCCCCCACAAAAGGCCCACAACACATATATTTAAAGAGGTCACTCTCCTTGTTCTTAATTCAACATTGTGTCTTTTGAATTCAATCACAACGCAATTTCTTTGCTTCATCGTCAGTGTGAAGGTCCAAGAGGTACAGCAATTCTGCAATGGAGCGTCGGAATCTAATGCAGTTCCTCCAGGAATACTCAAAGCTCAAAGACTAAGAAGAGTCACACTTCTTGTACTTAAGTCGGAATGGTGTCTTTTGTATTCAATCCCGATGCAATTGCTTAGTTTCATCGCCAAAGTGAAGGTCCAAAAGATACCGTAAACCTGCATTGGTGAATCGGAATCTAATATTGTTCCCCCAGGAAAGCTCATAGCACAAACACTTAGAAGAGTCACTCTTCCTGTACTTCAGTCGGCATTGTGCCTTTTATATTCAATTTCGATGCAATTTCCGTGTTTCGTCGTAAATGTGTAGGTCCAAGGGATACATAACATCTGGAGCGGTGCATCGGAATCTAATACCGCTCTCCCAGGAGAGCTCAAAGCACAAACACTTAGAAGAGTCACTCTTCTTGTAGTTAAGTTGGCATTTTGCCTTTTTGTATTCAATCCCGTTCCGATTTCTGTGTTTCATCGTCAATGTGAAGGACCGTGGGATACTGTAAACCTGCAGTGGTGGATTGAAAACTAATACTGCTCTCCAGGCAAAGTCAAAGCAAAATCACTTAGAAGAGGCGCTCATCTTCTACTTAAGTCGGCATTGTGTCATTAGAATACAATCCCAATGCAATTTCTGTGTTTCATCGTCAATGTGAAGGACCAAGGAAAAGATTAAACCTGTAATGGTGCATCGCAATCTAATGCTGTTCTCCCAGGATATCTCAAAGCGCAAACACATAGTAGAGTCACACTTCTTGTACTAAAGTCGCCATTGTGTCTTTTGAATTCAATCCCGATGCAATTGCTTTGTTTCATCGTCAATGTGAACGTCCAAGGGAAACAGTAAGCCTGCAATAGTGCATCGGAATACAATGCTGTTCTCCCAGGAAATCTCAAAACCCAAACACTTAGAAGAGTCACACTTCTTGCACTAAAGCCAGCATTGTATCTTTTGTATTCAATCCCGATGCAATATCTGTGTTTCATCGTCAATGCGAAGGTCCAAGGGATACAGTAAACCTGCAGTGGTGCATCGGAATCTAATACTGTTCTCCAGGATAGGCCTGCAGCACAAACTCTTAGAAGAGTCACTCTTCACGTACTTAAGTCGGCATTCTGTTTTTTGTACTCAATCGCAATGCCATTTCTTTGCTTCATCGTCAATGTAAAGGTCCAAGGGATACAGTAAACCTGCAATGGTGCAACGCAATCTAATGCTGTTCTCCCAGGAAAGCTCAAAGCACAAACACTTAGATGAGTTACACATCTTGTACTTAAGTCGGCATTGTGCGTTTTGTATTCAGTCCCCATCCAATTTCTGTGATTCGTCGTCAATTAGAAGGTCCAAGGGATACAGTAAACCTGCAGTGGTGCATCGGAATCTAATACTGTTCTCCCAGGATAGGACCAAAACACAAACACTTAGATGAGTCACTCTTCTTGTACTTACGTCTGCACTGTGACTTTTGTGTTCAATCCCAACGCAATTCCTGTGTTTCATCGTCAGTGCGAAGGTCCAAGGGATACGGTAAGCCTGCAGTGCCGCTTCGGAATCTAATACTGTTCTCCCAGGATAGGACCAAAACACAAACACTTAGATGAGTCACTCTTCTTGTACTTACGTCTGCACTGTGACTTTTGTGTTCAATCCCAACGCAATTCCTGTGTTTCATCGTCAGTGCGAAGGTCCAAGGGATACGGTAAGCCTGCAGTGCCGCTTCGGAATCTAATACTATTGTACCAGGGAGCTCAAAGCACAAACTAGTAGAAGAGTCACACTTCTTGTACTTAAGACGGCACTGTGACTTTTGTGCTCAATCCCAATGCAATTTCTGTGTTTCATCGTCAATGTGAAGGTCCAAGGGATACAATAAACCTGCAGTAATGCATCAGTTTCTAGTACTGTTATCCCAGGAAAGCGCAAAGCACAAACACTTACAAGAGTCACTCTTCTTCTACTTAAGTTGGCACTGTGTCTTGTGTATACTATCCTGATGCAATTTCTGTCCTTCATCGTCAAATTGAACGTCCAAGAGATATAGTAAAATGGCAGTGGTGCATCGGAATCTAATAGTGCTCTGCCAGGAGAGGCTCAAAGGGCAAACACTTAGAAGAATAACTCTTCTTGTACTTAAGTCGGCATTGTGACTTTAGTATTGATTCTGATGCAATGACTGTGTTTCTTCGTCAATGTGAAGGTCCAAAGGATACGATAAGCCTGAAGTGCTGTTTCGGAATATAATACTGTCGTCCCAGGGAGCTCAAAGCAAAAACACTTAGAAGAGTCACATTTATTGTACTTAAGTCGGCATTGTGTCTATTGTATTAGTCCCCATGCAATTGCTTTGTTTTATTGTCAATATGAAGGTCCAAGGGATACAGTAAACCTACAATGGTGCATCGCAATCTAATGCTGTTCTCCCAGGAAATCTCAAAGCGCAAACACTTAGAAGAGTCACACTTCTAGTACTAAAGTCAGCATTGTGTCTTTTGTATTCAATCCCGATGCAATTTCTGCGTTTCATCGTAAATGTGTAGGTCCAAGCGATACATTAAATCAGCAGTGGTGCATTGGAATCTAATCTTCCAGGGATTCTCAAAGCACAAAAACTTAGAAGAGTCACTCTTCTTGTACTTAAGTTGCC
This sequence comes from Schistocerca americana, assembly GCF_021461395.2. Classification (NCBI taxonomy): domain Eukaryota; kingdom Metazoa; phylum Arthropoda; class Insecta; order Orthoptera; family Acrididae; genus Schistocerca; species Schistocerca americana. The sequence continues at coordinate 195,772,973 of NC_060119.1, forward strand.
ATTATGCCTTTTGTATTCAACCCGATGCAATTTCTGTGTTTAATCGTCAATTAGAAGGTCCAAGAGATACAGCAAACCTGCAGTGGTGCATCGGAATCTAGTACTGTTGTTACAGGAAATCTCAAAGCACAGACACTTCGAAGAGTCACTCTCCTTGTACTTAGTTCGGCATTGTGTCTTTTGTATTCAATCCCAATGCTATTTCTGCATTTCATCACCAATGCGAAGGTCCAAGGGATACAGTAAACCGTCAGTGCTGCATCGGAATCTAATTCAGATCTCCAAGGAAAGCTCAAAGCACAAACACTTAGAAGTTTCACTCTTTTGTATATATGTCAGCACTGTGTATTTTGTATTCAATCCCGATGTATTTCCAGTGTTTCATCGTCAATGTGAAGGTCCAAGGGCTACAGTAAACCTCCAGTGGTGCTTCAGTATCTAATACTGTTCCCCCAGAAAAGGCCCACAACATAAATATTTAGAGTAGTCACTCTTCTTGTACTTAAGTCAGCATTGTGTCTTTTGTATTCAATCACAACGCAATTTCTGTGCTTCATCGTCAGTGTGAAGGTCCAATAGGTACAGCAATTCTGCAATGGAGCATCTGAATCTAATGCAGTTCTCCCAGGAATGCTCAAAGCACAAAGACTAAGAAGAGTCACACTTCTTGTACTTAAGTCGGCATGGTGTCTTTTGTATTCAATCCCGATGCCATTGCTTTGTTTCATCGCCAATGTGAAGGTCCAAAAGATACAGTAAACCTGCATTGGTGAATCGGAATCTAATACTGTTCTCCCAGTAAAGCTCATAGCACAATCACTTAGAAGAGTCACTCTTCTTGTACTTCAGTCGGCATAGTGTGTTTTGTATTCAATTTCGATGCAATTTCTGTGTTTCATCGTAAATGTGTAGGTCCAAGGAATACATAACATCTGGAGTGGTGCTTCGGAATCTAATACCGCTCTCCCAGGAAAGCTCAAAGCTCAAACACTTAGAAGAGCCACTCTTCTTGTACTTTAGTTGGCATTGTGCCTTTTTGTATTCAATCCCTTTCCAATTTCTGTGTTTCATCGTCAATGTGAAGGATCATGGGATACAGTAAATCTGCAGTGGTGCATTGGAATCTAATGCTGCTCTCCAGGCAAAGTCAAAGCACAAACACATAGAAGAGTCACTCTTTATGTACTTAATTCAGCATTGTGTCTTTTGTCTTCAATCTTCTACTTAAGTCGGCATTGTGTCATTAGTATTCAATCCCGATGCAATTTCTGTGTTTCATCGTCAATGTGAATGTCCAAGGGAGACAGTATAACTGCAGTAGTCCTTCGGAAACTAATACTGTTCTCCCAGGAAAGCTCAAAGCTTAATCACTTAGAACAGTCACTCTTCTTTTACATAAGTCGGCATGGAGTATTTGGTTATCAATCCCGATGCGATTACTGCGTTTCATCGTCAATGTGAAGGTCCAAGGGATACAGTAAACCCTCAGTGGCGCACCGGAATCTAATAGTCTTCTCCAGGGAAGGACCACAGCACAAATACTTACAAGAGTCACTCTTCTTGTACTTAAGTCGGCATTGTGTCTTTTGTATTAAATCCCAAAGCTATTTCTGTGTTTCATCGTCAATATGAAGGTCCAAAGGATACAGTAAATCTGCAGTGGTGAATCGGAATCTAATACTGTTCTTCAGGGAAAGCTCAGAGCACAAACACTTAGATGAGTCACCCTCCTTGTACTTTAGTCGGCGTTGTGTCTCTTGTTTTCGCTCCCGATGCAATTTCTGTGTTTCAGCGTCAATGTGAAGGTCCGAGGGATACAATGAACCTGCTGTGGTGCATCGGAATCTAATACTGTACTCCCAGGAAAGCACAATGCGTAAATACGTGGAACAGTCACTCTTCTTGTACTTAAGTCGCCATTGCGTATTTTGTTATCAATCCCGATGATATATCTGCGCTTCTATTGTCTATATGAAAGTCCAAGGGATACAGGAAACCTGCAGTGGTGCATGAAATCTAAAACTGTTGTCCCAGGAAAGCTCAAAGCACAAACACTTGGAATAGTAGCTCTTCTTGTACTTAAGTCGGCATTTAGGCTTTTGTATTCAATCCCGATGCAATTTCTGTTTTTCATCGTCAATGTGAAGGCCCAAGGGATACATTAAATATGCAGTAGTGCACGGAATGTAATACTGTTGGCCCAGACTAGCTCAAAGTACAAACATTTAGATAAGTCACTCTTCTTGTACTTAAGTTGGCGTTGTGTGTTTTGTATTCAATCCCAATGCAATTTTTGTGTTTCATCGGCAATGTGAATGTCCAAGGGATACAGTAAACCTCCAGGGGTGCATCGGAATCTAATGCTGTCTTCACAGGATAGCTCAAAGCACAAACACTTAGAAGAGTCACTCTTCTACGTAAGGCGGCATTTTGTCTTTTGTGTCCAATCACGATGCAATTTCGGTGTTTCATCGTCAATGTCAAGTGCCAAAGGATACATTAAACCTGCAGTGGTGAATCGGAATCTAATACTGTTGTCCTGGGAAAGCTCAAAGCACAAACACTTAGCAGAGTCCCTCTACTTGTACTTAAGTCGTCGTTGTGTCTTTTGTATTCAATCCCGCTGGAATATCTGTGTTTCATCGTCAATGTGAAAGTCCAAGGGAAAAAGTAAACCTGCAGTGGTGCATCGGGATCTAATACAGTTCTCCCAGGAAAGCTCGGCGCACAAACACTTAGAAGAGTCTCTAATCTTCTACGTAAGTCGGCATTCCGGCTTTTCTATTCAATCCCGATGCAATTTCTCCGTTTCATCGCCAATGTGAAGGTCCAAGGGATACAGTAAACTTGCAGTGGTGCATCGAAATCTAATACAGTTGTCCCAGGAATGCTGAAAGCACAAACACTTAGAAGAGTTACTTTTCTTGTACTTAAGTCAGTATTGTTGTGGGGCGGCGGGTGGAATTATGTTGTTAATATATAGTGTAGAAAAGATACATTTCCCGGCCGAGGCACCAATTGTGGGGTTGCGGATGGAATTTTATTTTATATATAAATGTGGGATTGTAATGTAGAAAAGATGCAATTCCCTGCCGTTTAACCATATGTGGGGCTGCAGGTGGAATTATGTTGTTTATTTTGTTCCTATTATTTATGCTGTTGTTTTGCCGTTCTAAACACTGGTTCTCTATCTACAATTTTGGCAACCAGAAAGAGATCAACAACATGTGATGCCTGTAATTAGAATTCCTAGTGCCCACTTCATTTGAGGAGTACACTTATTGCTACAGCATACAGCTCTGAGAAATTAGGAGATTGTCTGGGATTCATAATCAAAAACGATCGTGTAAAAAACGTTCTCTATGTTCTGAAAGTCGCAGATGAAAAAAAAAAAACAATCCATACAATCTGACTAAGAGAGCAGTTCAGAGTCTAATGCGCTGATGCAACTATAACTGTCCAAATAAAATGTTTAAATGAGTGCTCGCCATAATTTGATGATAAGATTCATCAAAAGCCACGCTAAAATAATTTTAGAATGTCTGTCCCGCGGCGGCACGTGAAAATACGACATACGCAAACTGAAGATACATAATTAAAGTCATCCCATAATTAACACTTCACTCGAAAATGATTTCATGGTTACGCTTATCCCGAGTAACTTAATACGGCATCCGAGGCTGTTTATAGCAATGATACCGACGCAACGCAACTCCCGACACAGATGGTGTGCTATTCGGCGTCTGGAGAGAAGTGGGGCCTTGCTTCCTCGCGCAGCGTTCTTATATATAAAGCCGCGGTGCGGACAGCTAAGCAAACGCCTGATCAAATCGGCTGTCCCGACTAGCCGCTGGGCTAGTAATGCACCACTTTAAGTCACTGAATATTTTATAGCTCCTTTTGCTGATGGCAGATGAAGCTCTCAGTTTAAATGCGCAATCATAATAGAAGTCTGACGTGGCTAAGTAAAATATTTTGGGGGAGAGATTTAATTTAATTACACTACACGCAGTAGACGAGCGCTGAACTTGCCCTTTGGAGATACGCTATCGGTATAGTTTTATAGTTATTCAATTGAAATTTCTCACAACTTTATGATTATAGCGAATCTCCCTTCTACTTAAATTGAAACATCCTAGCCTTACTTATTCGCCTACTTAATCTATCTTGCTTCCTTAATTTCTGAGACAAAAACCAGAAAATCATGAATTTCAACAAAAATTTTAATTTATGGGATCTAGAATACTGTTTCTATTAAATTATTATGAAAAAGGAATCTAAATATAAATTTTTAAGTCTCTAGCTCTTTTCTGTTGCGCCAATAATTTTTACAGAAAAAGGTCCAAATTTTGAAAATGGTTAAAGTTATTTAACTGATATTCAACACATATTGATTTAGTATTTTTCCTGACATGCTAGAAACGTTTCAGGTTATTTACTTGATTATAAAAGTATTGCGCAACATTTATGACGTCAGAGCTAGTTACAGCGGACTGGCTGGCACACAATGGAAAGACTGATGTGAATTTATTACGGCGTTAGTAGGCTGCTTCCCTACATCACCCTCTACTTAAATTTTTCCTTTTTTAAATGTTAATGAATGAAAAAAAATTAATTACAAAATGGGAAGCAAGAGTACAGCTTAACTCCCTATGAAAAATTAAAATTGAAATGTAAACATATAGAAATATTAAAAGAAATCTGATTACCTACTTCAATTATTTAAATTACTGGCATGTTCACTGCCTCTTAAGCAATATTATCCCTCAAAATTTAAGCAAAATCAATGAAACACTTTGGCATATATATTGCCTTAGACAAACAAACACATAAAAATATGTAAAATTATGAAAATCTTAAATCCATTAAATACATTTTTACATACACAAATTCAAAGAAAAAACACAGTTATTCATGATACACAAACAGATGATTATATCTTAGCAGTCTTTTCTAAACCTGAAAGAAAATTTCACAAATCATATTTACACACGTGGTTGTAGCCGCTTTGGCTGGCGTTCTACACTTCGATTCACAAGGGTACAGGAGGGGAAGTTGGTATGGTGTGCATCCTTCACGTTCACTCTAAATTACATGGGGAAAGGGGAGGGGTCATTGTAAGTTGTGTCCAAGTCACTCCACACTTTCACGCAGCTACCAGGCTGCCATTATCTGGTTTGTCCTGTAGAACAAACAAAAAGAGTGCCTCAGACTCTGTTCACTTGATATCTAAGGGTGGGTCACAATGAAATGGGGATATATACATTTTATCCTTCAATATTTGGCTGGAACAAAGTTAACAGAACTTTTTCAATTTTACTCTCGCGGTTACTTAACTGTCATAAAATCGGTAAACAAATGGCTCAAAACGCCGTTAGTCATGTACTAGAGAAAATTTATGCTCAAGGCATACAATCATAAATCATATTTAATCTCAATTTATCATTTCTGGGCCGGAACACTGAACCAATGCTCGGTACATTCCTGACACAATTGTATTTCATTTATTTAACTGACTCATCTTTTATTACCTTATTCTTAGAGATAGAATGAGTATATTTGATTAGTAGTTGTCTTCTCGTCTTCTTTGTACATGTGAGTAACTTGTAGTAATAGTACAATTCTGAGTGTTCAAAACACACTATGTTTAGTTGACTACTAAATCCACTTATTGGTCCTCTGCTGCTGTGTCAGTTCCACATCTGCAATTATGTACTTACTTCATCGAAGTGTATTTATGCTGAGCTATAAATAGTGTTTCACGTCTGCCATTATGTTACTCAATTATGTTGCTAGTGTATGTACTTATTTAACACTCACTCTATTAACATTTAAAGCATAGGATAGCACATTTATTTCATATCTATAGTGTATTGCAGCCGATCAGTTTGCTCATGTGGCAATCCATTTCCACTCGATCGGACGCTGAAACCACAGGTAGTCTCTCTCGACCTATCACTAAAATGCATTGAGTAATTATGGACGAGCGTAATGCTAAATTCCCTAAACCTATAGGACACCATGAGCTGCTCTGTTTCATCTAACATAAGGGTACCTATGGTCGCATTCACGCCTCCAACTCATAATCTCAATACGTGTAGGTATGTCCTGTCACACACTACACCAAATAATGGCCAGCTCCAACCTTATAAATATTTAAGGGATGTGTCCTTCATGTCTCAACCACAAACACTGTTCAATTCTATTACACTGCCATTCCTTGCTACACAAAGTGAGTTCATTCTTACAACTTATCTGCATATTTTTCATAACACTAAGCAATCTCTTTTACTATTAATTAATTAGCTCTACAGCATACAATAGGTTTCACTGCCATTTCAGATCCTGGTTGTACACGAATTTATATATCTTTTTAAATATTATTGTGGGACCATTTCCAATAAAACAACACTTTTTACTTACAATATTACCAGGGTTCTGTACATATATGTTACTCAAATACATTTGTATCTTAATTACATCACACTTCTGTGTGGTTTATGTCACTGTTAGGTTTGTCACCTTAGGTACTTTTCTTCACTAATCGGTGGATAGAATGGTTACAGAACACATGGCTTGATAGTCATACCGGAAAATTTAATGTGTTGGAAAGAAGAGGTCGAAATTTTAGGTGGATAGGAAAGATGAAGAATGAGTGAGACCTGAAACGGAAAGAAGATCTCACACAGCTGGGACTGCACAGCTGCCACACTGTGTAGAGGTTACAGAACAACCTCTTCCCTACAGAATTCATTCACTACCTATGAACTTCTTTAGGTCGATCACGTTCCTGAGACCTAATAGCTTTTTACTCTTAGGGTACTCTAGCCTATACGCATTGGCATGTGGTTTCCCTATGATCCTGAAAGGTCCTTGGTATACGAACATGAATTTCTTTGTTTCTGCATTTATTTTCTTCGATTTTTCCTTGGTTTTGAGAAGGACTAACTGACCTATTTCAAAACTAGTGGGTACAGCTTTTGCGTCATGACGCCTCTTCCTTTCCAATGCTCTTTTTCTTATATTTGCCCTAGCCTTTAACTTCTTCTCGTCTGTGGATATTTGCGTTAGAATAGGGAATTCTACCATATCTGTAATCACATTGTGCAGTTCTTGGCCAAACATCAATTCGCAAGGCGCAAAACCAGTTGCATCATGCCTTAAGTTGTTGATTACATTCTCAAAATACTTCATGTGCTCTGCCCAACTTGAGTGTTTCCGAGCACAATAAGTCCTGCAAAGCCTATTCAATTCTCTCATAATACGTTCACTCATATTTCCTTGGGGGAAATACGCAGATATTTTCAGATATTTCACTCCGGCCTTATCCAGACATTCATTAAATCTGTCAGAAGTAAATTGAGGCCCATTGTCTGACAGCAAATTCTTCGGAACGCCAACGTTCACGAAGAAATCTTTTTCCAACTTTTCTACGTACGTTTTTGCATTTGCTCTTTTAATTGGGTATAGCTTAACATATTTACTAAATCCATCCACAACAACAAAAACATGGGTACACCCACCTCTCGAAGCAGGAAGAGGGCCAAACAAATCAAAAGCCAGTAATTCTAGGGTTTTAGTTGGCTCTACTGAATGCATATCCTCTTGTATTCTTGTGTTAGCAGCACGGACTTTCTGGCACACTACACAAGATGCTAGACGCTTGGCAACACGTCGGTACATGTTGTCAAACACAACTTTCTCTTTTAATTTTGCAATGCACTTCTTTGCACCATAGTGCCCATACCTGAGGTGTACATAGTCAATTAGTAAGTCTACATGTAGTGAGGGAAAGCACAGCTTCCACTCAGAAACACCTACCTTTTTCCTCCTAAACAGAATACCTTTATGCAGACAATAGTATTGCGAAACCTTAGGATAGTCCGCATTTCCTAAACAGCTCTTCACTAATTTCAGCTGGTCATCTGCATTCTGCTCACGTCTCAAGTTCTTAATCACTCTCTTTAATGCAATTTCTTCCTTTACTTCGTGCAACGCAAACACTCGTACTTCACTTAGGTCTGTTGCTGTAATTTCCGCGTCATCACAGAGCTCCGCACTTCTAGATAATCCATCAGCTACCAAACTGTCTTTCCCTTGAATATATCTAACCTCAAGGTAAAATTGCTGGAGATACAATGACCATCTTACCAAACGAGCAATCCTCAACTTACAGGTCTTTAAAAAGGTCAACGCCTTATGGTCACTGTAAACAATTATCTTGTGACCTAATACATACTGCTCAAATTTCTGTACCCCAAATACAATTGCCAATGCTTCCAGTTCTGAGATGCCACTATTTCTCTCTGCTGCCTGTAAAGATCGGCTTGCGAAAGCTATGGTCTTGTGCACTTCTTGTTCGTTCTCTATTTCTACTTGGAATACCACCACAGCTATACTATAGCCACTAGCATCAACAGACATACAGAATGGTTTTTCAAAATCAGGATGATGTAAAATAGGACTATTAATTAAAGATTGTTTAAGCACCTCGAACGCCTGGTTGACATTCTGCAGTCCAAACCCAAGGGGTATTCTTTTTCAGCAGGAGGTGAAGACAAGGCGCATTAAAAGCCTGATCACTAACAAAACGCTTATAGAAGCCGAAAAGACCGAACATCGATCTCAACTGCTTCTTGTTTCTGGGAGCCTCAAATTTTTCAATGACTGCTAGCTTGCCTGGGTCAGGCAGGATACATTTTCCACTTATCATATATCCCAAGAAACCTATTTCCTCTTTAACACACTCTGTCTTTTCAATCTTTAGTTTCATGCCACCTCTCTCAATAGCCTCTAACACTTCCTCTAATAAAACTATGTGTTCTTCCCAGGTAGGAGTTGCTATTAACGGATCATCTACGTAGACTGTTATTTTATTACTTAAGGCTGGTCCTAAATCATGGCACATCACACGTACGAAGGCACAAACAGTGATATTAAGTCCGAAAGGTACCACACGGTATTGTTAATAAACTCCTTCGTACAAGAAAGCTGTGTACTTCCTTGAACTTTCCGCCAGTGGCAAATTCCAATATCCACACGTGATGTCCATAGAAGTTAAGAATTTTACTCCCCAGAACTTTTGCAATAACTCGTCCATGTTCTGCGGTCTATCACTTTCCCTAACCACTATTTCATTCAACCAACGAGCATCCAAGACCAACCTGACACTCCCGTCTGTTTTTGGTACAACAACAAGAGGATTATTGTACTCACTGACCGCTTTTTCAATCACACCCCACTCTAGCATCCTCTGTATCTCCTTTCGAACCGCTTCCTTCCTAGCTACATGTATTGGGTATGGCTTCCTGAAAACCACTTGGCCAGGTTTCACCTTTAATTTACATTCGTAACCTTTGACCATGCCAGGTCTATTTGAAAATGCCTTATGATGCCTTTTTAAAACCTGTCTCAGTTCTTCCTTCTGATTAGCTGAAATTTTATCGATTTCCTGCAATTTAGTTTCTATATTGTCCAAAATAATTGCTTCTTCTTCTGCTGAGTTTAGCTTACTTTTACTAAGATTAACACCTTCGTCCCAATACCTCCTATTTTTCAGAACTCGTACAGGCAGCTCCCAAGTTTCATCATTAGTTACTAGATGTTTATCACTAAAAGGTACTGTAATTACTCCAGTTATCGGCAAGACCATTTTTAACTGGCTTCTTTCAAAGTCAACAACATTCTGATATTTTGACAAGAAATCTCTGCCAATTAAAACCTCAATACTGAGATTGTTTACAATTACGCATGGATGATCAATTAAATTCCCATTAATGTTAAAGGGCAGTAAAGCTTCTTGCTTTGCCGTTTTTGACACCTTGCCGGTAGCACCAATTATTCTTAGTCCTGATACCCTCATTACTGTAAGCTTGTCTTTACCAGGTAATGCATCAAAGAAGGACTGAGATATCGCACTCACCTCACTTCCACTGCCTAAGAAACAACGTACATTGATACCCAACATATTCACTATTATTATAGGGTGGCTTATTCTAGTTTGTACAGGTGGTTCCTCAAATTCATCCAATAGTTCCTTTTGGATTTGTCTCCAACTAAAGTGATCGACATCTGTCTTCATTACATTTAGGTCAAAGTGTGTAGGAGTCTCCTGAATTACATTTTCGGCTGCGTTTTCCAGTCGGTCTATTAATTTCAAGTCGAAACACCGCACGACTTCATTATATTTAGTTTGCTGAACATGACCCAAATTACTGTAGTCTGAGCGATTTCTACGCTTCCAGACTGGGCATAACATTAGTTACAGCTAAACCACTTTCATTATTATCGTCGGGTTCCTTTTCAAGTGACAACTGGTCACAGCTACTGGGCTCATCGACCCCCAAGAGGCTACCCTCTACATTCTCACTTACCTCCTGTTCTAAATCTATTAGTACAGTATCAACATCCTGCACAGGCACTTTAGATAAGAGCACATCATCCTCATCGTAAATATAAGCATGAATTTCTTCTGCTTCTTCACCTGACAATTCAGTATTTTGTAGCTCTTCCCTACCATTACACTGCTGCGCCTTCTCTTTCTCTTCCCACTTAGAAAGCGTCTCTAACACGGTATCTATCAAATACTGTGAGTGATCTAATATTTCTGTTGTTTCCTTAGATGCTACCGACCCTTCATCCACATGTTCAGTTTGAGTATTCTGATCTGTCTTACCAATTATTGTAATTACTGGCTTAGGAAAAGTAACCGCCTGGTGAGCGCCAGTGTCCTCATAGACGGGAACTAGTTTTCCTGTCACGGCCTACTACTGTTTCCATTATTTCCATTATAGTTAACTGGCACAGCATTGCTTTCCGCACTGTTGTTTACCTGCATAATTTTGTTTGGAACAAAATTACTATTATTTGGATGCCATTGTTGGTTCTGATAATTATTTCTCCAATTCCTACCTCTCTTAGGATGGCGAATACCTACTGTTCTGATGTTTACGTTGCCATTATGCTCGTTCTTAAAATTACTACTATTGTTATTAGCATTTCTGTTATTACGTGCTTGCTCCTCATTGGCAGCCACACGCTCTACACGTTCCAAATATTCAATGAAATGATCCAGATTGTCTCTAGGGGCAGATATAATTCTAGTTTGCCAATACCATGGCAGTTTGGCTTCAAGACATAGTATTATCTGGTGTGTCTAGGCAAGACAGCCTAGACACAATGAGTGGTTAGACACTGGACTCGCATTCGGGAGGACGACAGTTCAATCCCGCGTCCAGCCATCCTGATTTAGGTTTTCCGTGATTTCCCTAAATCGCTCCAGGCAAATGCCGGGATGGTTCCTTTCAAAGGGCACGGCCGACTTCCTTCCCCGTCCTTCCCTAATGCGATGAGACCGATGACCTCGCTGTCTGGTCTCCTTCCCCGAAACAACCAACCAACCAACCTAGACACAATGAGAGGAAGCTGAAAGGCATGCGCTAAGCTAAAGATGGATGCGTGAGGTCTGAAACAGGATACGTAATGAAGGCTATAAAGAAAAGTACATAGCTTCTGTAATACTTAACTTTAATCCATCCTTGTGGTACATCTGGAGATTGTGGCGATACAAGTGAGACTCTTTAGATACATGCAATGTTACTAATGGCGCCTTGCTAGGTCGTAGCCATGGACTTAGCTGAAGGCTATTCTAACTATCTGCTCGGCAAATGAGCAATGCTTCGTCCATGTAGTCGCTAGCAAAGTCGTCCGTACAACTGGGGCGAGTGCTATTCCGTATCTCGAGACATGCCTTGTGGTGGCGCTCGGTCTGCGATCACACAGTGGCGACACGCGGGTCCGACATGTACTAATGGACCGCGGCCGATTTAAAGCTACCACCTAGCAAGTGTGGTGTCTGACGGTGACACCACATTATCATTTCAGGTTTTAGCTTTTCGGCCAAATGTGACAAACGTGAGATCCATGACCTAGCAAACTCTTTAATAGATTCCTTGCCTGCATTGAAGCGTTTTCCACTCCAAAATTCTCTCAGCACCTCATTTTGCTTATTACTAGACCAATACTCATTAATGAAAGCTGTTTTAAATTTTGCTAATGTTTTACACTTCAACATAACATCAGCTGACCAACGCATGGCGTCACCTGCTAAATGGCTTCTAATAAATGAGATTTTCTCTCGTTCAGACCAAGTTGGTGGAATCACATCTTCAAAATCGTTCCAGAAATCTAGCGGGTGCATATTTTTATCTGGATCGAACCGCAGAAACTGCCGACACCCGATAAAAGCGGCGTTTGCAGCTACAACTTGTTGTATACTACCATTACCAGAAGTTACTGAAGCTACTTTATTCTCAATGTTAGCAATGTTAGTACTAATATTTTCTACTCTCATTTCAACATTATCTACTCTTTGCACAATATGAGTAGTATCAGTTTTGATTGCATCTACTTCTGCTTGACATATGTTTACTTTTATATTAACATCTTTAAACCCATCTGAGCACAGTCCAGATTCCGCCTCGATCTTTTCTGTTAACTTGTGCTCCAGCTTCGCATCTTCCATTTGGAAGTCTTTGTGAACATCAGCAACTTCAGATTTTACTGTTTTATACATTTCAGAAAATTGTTGAGCAACCTTTTTCTTAATATCCTCATGGTTGTAATCAATTTTATAATTTAAACTGTCCAGATCCTCTTTCAACTTATTGCTACTAGCCTTGAAGGAAGTTTCTAATTCACCTTTATTAGATTCTAATTTATTGTCCATTGCCTCAAACCGTTTATTAAAATTGGTTTGGCTGGCCACAATCCTGTTATTTACCTCAATTATATCAGATTTTAATTCAGCTGTCATTTTAGAATTACTGGCTGACATTTTTGCATTACTGGCAGCTATTGCTTGTAATATAACATTTAAATCAATAGCCCCAGTATCTTTGGGTTGCTCACTAGCTGGTTTCTTTTCACACTCATGTGACAAATAAACTAGCTCCAACACCACAATCATCAAAACTAAATGAAACTTATATTTGATCAGTCATATCTAAATTCTCCTGTTTAAACTCTACCACCTCTGATGACTGTTTCGTTTTTAATTCATCAGATAAACAATCATCCAATAAATTAACAATTTCTGCTTTCTGCTTTACTACAGGGGTCTCTATTATTGAATCATTGCCCTTTCCCACACTACTGTCAGGAGACAGTACTTCATATTTCACTTTAACATTACTACTTTCATGAATATTTACACTTGAACCGTTGTCTGGATTTACAGTTCCTTCAACAGACATAGGTTCTCATTTACGTTTAACCTCGGTTTCTTCTGGCAGTTCCATCGCCGACAGTCTTTTAGTGCAGGTTAGTAAAAATTTTAACAGTTTTTCACTTAACTTAGTTCTTTCTGCTCGACGTATGGCGTTGCTGGCGTGGCGTACCAGGGTTACTGATGCGACGCAGTGCCTTGAACTGCAGACGGCACTTCTACAGCTGCTGTGTGTTTTCGTAGCCCGCAACTGCAGGTGTGGCTCCGGATGCTCCGTCGGACGACTGTGGTGAGGCGAAACTGGCTTCTCGCGATGCCGGCAGCGCCGCTAGACTCAGTGCCAGCTCCGTCAATCCAGATGCGTTGTTAATCCAATTGCGTCGTCCACATGCACACGTAACACTTTCACTGTTCTATTACTCAGTTGCGTGTCACATTTCACTCACGAATCCGAATATTTAAAAATCACTTTCACTTTAACTCAATTTCTTTCCCGGCCGATGCACCATATGTGGGGCGACGGGTGGAATAATTTGTTGCTATTTAAAATGTAGAGTGTAGATGCATTTCCCAGCCGATGCACCAAATGTGGGGCGGCAGGTGGAATTATGTTGTTAATATATAATGTAGAAAAGATACATTTCCCGGCCGATGCACCAATTGTGGGACGGCGAGTGGAATTGATTTTATACATAAATGTAGAATTGTAATGTAGAAAAGATGCAATTCCCTGCTGTTTAACCATATGTGGGGCTGCAGGTGGAATTACGTTTATTTTGCTGTTGTTTTGCCATTCTCAACACTGGTTCTCTAACTACAACTTTGGCAACCAGAAAGTGATTAGCAAAACGTGAAACCTATAATTAGAATACCTAGTGCCCACTTCATCTGAGAAATACACTTATTGCTACAGCATACAGCTCTGAGAAATTAGGAGATTGTCTGGGATTCATAATCAAAAACGATCGTGTAAAAAACGATCTTTATATTCTGAAAGTTGCAGATGAAAAAAAATAATCCACACAATCTTACTAACAGAGCAGTTCAGAGTCTAATGCACTGATGCAACTATAACTGTCCAAATTAAATGTTTAAATGAGTGCTCGCCATAATTTGATGATAAGGTTCATAAAACGCCACGCTAAATTAATGGTAGAATGTCTGTCCCGCGGCGGCACGCGAAAATACGACATACGCAAACTGAAGGTAGATAATTAAAGTCATCCCAGAATTAGCACTTCACTCGAAAATGATTTCATGGTTATGCGTATGCCGAGTAACTTAATATGGCATCCGAGGCTGTTTATAGCAATGTTACCGACGCGACGCAACTCCCGACACAGATGGTGTGCTATTCGGCGTCTGGAGAGAAGTGGGGCCTTACTTCCTCACGCAGCGTTCTTATATATAAAGCCGTGGTGCGTACGGCTAAGCGAACGCCTGATCAAATCGGCTCTCCCGACTAGCTGCTGGGCTAGTAATGCACCACTTTAAGTTACTGAATAATTTATTGCTTCCTTTGCTGATGGCCGATAAAGCACTCAATTTAAATGTGCATTCAGTACACAGGTAAGTAATCGTAATAAAAGTCTGACGTGGCTAAGTCAATTATTTTCGGCGAGAGAATTAATTTAATTACACTACACGCAGTAGACGAGCGCTGAACTTGCCCTTTGGAGATATGCTATCGGTATAGTTTTATAGTTATTCAATTGAAATTTCTCACATCTTTATTATTATAGCGAATCTCCCTTCTACTTAAATTTAAATATCCTAGCCTTACTTATTCGCCTACTTAATCTATCTTGCTTCCTTAATTTCTGAGACGAAAACCAGAAAATCATGAATTTCAACAAAAATTCTAATTTATGGGATCCAGAATACTGTTTCTATTAAATTATTATGAGAAAGGAATCTAAATATACATTTTTAAGTCTCTAACTCTTTTGTGTTGCGCCAACGATTTTTACAGAAAATGGTCCCAATTTTGAAAATGGTTAAAGTTATTTAACTGATATTCAACACATATTGATTTAGTATTATTCCTGACATGCTAGAAACGTTTCAGGTTATTTACTGGATTTTAAAAGTATTGCGCAACATTTATGACGTCAGAGCTAATTACAGCGGACTGGCTGGCACACAATGGAAAGACTGATGTGAATTTATTACGGTGTGAGTATGCTACCCTACATTCTGTCTTCTGTATACAATCACAATGCAATTTCTGTGCTTCATCGTCAATGTGAAGGTCCAAGGGATACAGAAAACCTGCAACGGTGCATCGGAATCTAATGCTGTTCTCTCAGGAAAGCTCAAAGCACAAACACTTACAAGAGTCTCACGTCTTGTACTTCAGTCGGCATTGTGCCTTTTGTATTCAATCCCAATGCAATTTCTGTGTTTCATCGTTAATGTTAAGGTCCACAGGATACATTAAACCTGCAGTGGCGCATCGTAATCTAATAGTGTTCTCCCAGGAAAGCTCAAAGCACAAACGCTTAAAGAGACACTCTTCTTGTACTTAAGTTGGCATTGTGTCTTTTGTATTCAATCCCGATGCAATTTCTGTGTTTCATAGTCAATGTGAAGGTCCAAAGAATACAGTAAACCTGCAGTGGTGCATCGGAATCTAATACTGTTGTCCCAGGAAAGCGCAAAGCACAAACACTTAGAAGAGTCTCTCATCTTCTAATTAAGTCGGCATTCTGTCTTTTGTATTCAATCCCACTGCAATTTCTGTGTTTCATCGTTAATGTGAAGGTCCAAGGGATACATTAAACCTGCAGTGCTGCATCGGAATCTAATAGTGTTCTCCGAGGAATGCTCAAAGCACAAACACTTAGAAGAATCACTTTTCTTGTACTTAAGTTGACATTGTGTCTTTTGTATTCGATCCCGATGCAATTTCTGTGTTTCATCGTCAATGTACAAGCAATGCAGAGCACCACTTCACAATTCCAGAATGATCTCCCCTCAACCAATAATGACAACAGTTTCAGTGATGCAGACACTGGTTATCCTGCATTGCATAGAGCGCTAGAGTATTTGACTGGAAAGGGAATGGGATGTTGTGGAGACTTGGTCACCTGTTTAATACCTTCAAGTATTAATTTTCTGCCACTAAAGATTTGGAACACGTGTAAGTGCGCAAAAGTAAACAACCTCAAAAATTAAGATACAAAAATGTAAAAAATTTTTAATATATAATTCTTCAGTTCATTTACAAAATGTATGTTACAGAAAAATAGTTTTCATTAAGTTGTCCCACTCTATTGAAAAACTTCTTCCACTGTCAACACCACTAACCCAGGTGTCTTTAGTGGTGCTCAACTCAGACAGAAGCTAATTACAATGCTGATGGTGGATGAAATCTTCACTGCCAGTATTTGACTGGCAAAGGGAGAGGAGGTTGTTGAGAAAAGCTGCTGATATCCAATCTTACCAGTTTACAATCTCACAGTATCCGTATTTTATCACTAAAACTTTGGAAAACATGTTAGTGTGGTGAAACAAGAGAAGATAAAATATGAATAAATAGAAATCTTAAAATGTTTTAAGAACTAATTCCCCCCCCCATGAATCATGTACCTTGCCATTGGCGGAGAGGCTTGTGTGCCTCAACAGTACAGATAGCCGTACCGTAGGTGCAACAGCAATGGAGGGGTATCTGTTGAGAGGCCAGACAAATGTGTGGTTCCTGAAGAGGGGCGGCAACCTTTTCAGTAGTTGCAGGGGCAACAGTCTAGATGATTGACTGATCTGGCCTTGTAACACTAACCAAAACAGTCTTGCTGTTCTGGTACTGCAAATGGCTGAAAGCAAGGGGAAACTACAGCCGTAATTTTTCCCAAGGGCATGCAGCTTTACTGTATAATTAAATGATGATGGCATCCTCCTGGGTAAAATATTCCACAGGTAAAATAGTCCCCTATTCGGATCTCCGGGCGGGGACTACTCAAGAGGATGTCGTTATCAGGAGAAAGAAAACTGGCGTTCTACGGGTCGGAGCGTGGAATGTCAGATCCCTTAATCGGGCAGGTAGGTTAGAAAATTTAAAAAGAGGAACGGATAGGTTAAAGTTAGATATCGTGGGAATTAGTGAAGTTCAGTGACAGTAGCAACAAGACTTTTGGTCAGGTGAATACAGGGTTATAAATGCAAAATCAAATAGGGGTAATGCAGGAGTAGGTTTAATAATAAATAAAAAAATAGGAGTGTGGGTAAGCTACAACAAACAGCATAGTGAACGCATTATTGTGGCCAAGATAGACACGAATCCCACGCCTACTACAGTAGTACTAGTTTAGATGCCAACTAGCTCTGCAGAAGATGAAGAAATTGATGAAATGTATGATGAGATAAAAGAAATTATTCAGGTAGTGAAGAGGGACGAAAATTTAATAGCCATGGACGACTGGAATTCGACAGTAGTAAAAAGGAAGACAAGTAAACGTAGTAGGTGAATATGGATTGGGGCTAAGAAATGAAAGAGAAAGCCGCTTGTTAGAATTTTGCACAGAGCATAATTTCACCATTGGTAACACTTGCTTCAAGAATCATGAAAGAAGGTTGTATTCATGGAAGAACCCTGGATATCCTAAAAGGTTTCAGATAGATTATTTAATGGTAAGACAGAGATTTAGGAACCAAATTTTAAATTGTAAGACATTTCCAGGGGCAGATGTGGACTCTGACCACAATCTATTGGTTATGAACTGCAGACTAAAACTAAAGATACTGTAAAAGGCGGAAATTTAAGGAGATGGGACCTGAATAAACTGAATAAACCAGAGGTTGTACAGAGTTTCAGAGAGAGCATAAGGGAACAATTGACAGGAATGGGGGAAAGAAATTCAGTAGAAGAAGAATTGGTAACTTTGAGGGATGAAGTAGTGAAGGCAGCTGAGGATCAAGTAGGCAAAAAGACGAGGGCTAGTAGAAATCCTTGGGTAACAGAAGAGATATTGAATTTAATTGATGAAAGGAGAAAATACAAAAATCCAGTACATGAAGCAGGCAAAAAGGAATACGAAGGTCTCAAAAATGAGATCGACAGGAAGTGACAAATGGCTAAGCAGGGATGGCTAGAGGACAAATGTAAGGATGTAGAGGCTTATCTCACTAGGGGTAAGATAGATACTGCCCACAGGAAAATTAAAGAGACCTTTGGTGAAAAGAGAACCACTTGCATGAATATCAAAAGGTCAGATAGAAACCCAGTTCTAAGCAAAGAAGGGAAAGCAGAAAGGTGGAAGGAGTATATAGAGGGTCTATACAGGACGATGTTCTTTAGGACAATATTAGGAAACGGAAGAGGAGGTAGATGAAGATGAAACGGGAGATATGACAGACCACTGAAAGACCTAAGTCGAAACAAGGCCCCGGGAGTAGACAGCATTCCATTAGAACTACTGACAGCCTTGGGAGAGCCAGTCCTGACAAAACTCTACCATCTGCTGAGCAAGATGTATGAGACAGGTGAAATTCCCTCAGACTTCAAGAAAAATATAATAATTCCAATCCCAAAGAAAGCAGGTGTTCACAGATGTGAAAATTACTGAACTATCACTTTAATAAGTCACAGCTGCAAAATACTAATGCGAATTCTTTACAGACGAATGGAATAACTGGTAGAAGCCAACCTTGGGGAAGATCAGTTTGGATTCCATAGAAATGTTGGAACACGTGAGGCAATACTGACCCTACAAGTTACAGAAGAAAGATTAAGGAAAGCCAAACCTACGTTTCTAGCATTTGTAGACTTAGATAAAGCTTTTGACAATGTTGACTGGAATGCTCTCTTTCAAATTCCGAAGGTGGCAGGGGTAAAATACAGGGAGCGAAAGGCTATTTACAATTTGTACCGAAATCAGATGGCAGTTATAAGAGCCGAGGGGCATGAAAGGGAAGCAGTGGTTGGGAAGGGAGTGAGAGAGGGCTGTAGCCTATCCCCGATGCCATTCAATCTCTATACTGAGCAAGCAGTAAAGGAAACACAAGAAAAGTTCGGAGTAGGTATTAAAATCCATGGAGAAGAAATAAAAACTTTGATATTCACCAATGACATTGTAATTCTGTCAGAGACTGCTAAGGACTTGGAAGAGCAGTTGAACAAAATGGACAATGTCTTGAAAGGAGGGTATAAGATTAACATCAACAAAAGCAAAACGTGGATAATGGAATGTAGTCGAATTAAGTCAGGTGATGCTGAGGGAATTAGATTAGGAAATGAGACACTTAAAGTAGTAAAAGAGTTTTGCTATTTGGGGAGCAAAATAACAGACGATGGTCGAAGTAGACTGGCAATGGCAAGGAAAGCGTTTATTAAGAAGAGAAATTTGTTAACACCGAGTATTGATTTAAGTGTCAGGAAGTCGTTTCTGAAAGTATTTGTATGAAGTGTAACCATGTATGGAAGTGAAACATGGACGATAAATAGTTTGGACAAGAAGAGAATAGAAGCTTTCGAAATGTGGTGCTACAGAAGAATGCTGAAGATTAGATGGGTAGATCACATAACTAATGATGAGTATTGAATAGAATTGGGGAGAAGAGAAGTTTGTGGCACAACTTGAGTAGAAGAAGGGATTGGTTGGTAGGACCTGTTCTGAGGCAACAAGGGATCACCAATTTAGTACTGGAGGGCAGCGTGGCGAGTAAAAATCGTAGAAGGAGACCAAGAGATGAATACACTAAGCAGATTCAGAAGGATGTAGGCTGTAGTAGGTACTGGGAGATGAAGAAGCTTGCACAGGATAGAGTAACAAGGAGAGCTGCATCAAACCAGTCTCAGGCCTGAAGACCACAACAACAACAACAACAACAGAAAAATACATTTTCTTAGAGGTCCAACTTTACTAAAACACTTCCTCCTTAGTCAACATTGATAATCCATGCTCCATTAATGGCACTCGAGTCAGCAAAAGCTCATTACAGAGGATGACATTTTCACTGCCAGTTTCTGACCAGAAGGGGGGGGGGGGGGCGAGGGTGTGAGGAAAAGTTACTGATCTCCAGTCTTACTAGTTTGTATCACCAAGCAGCTTATGAACACAATAACAGAATCTCTTCCCTAAAATGCATGACATCACTCCTGAGCACTGCCTAGTGGATTCAGTTGGAAGCTAAAACTGGGAGCAAACAGCTGATTTATGCTGTAAGACTTAGACAACTTATTTGATATATCAGTTTACTTTATAGAAGTATGAAATAGCTGGAAGAGGGAGTTATGAGTTACATATGGCTGTATTAACTAAAAGCAGCAAACCAATCTAGAATATTTATGCAGGTTCTCGAAAAGGAAAGATGTGTGAATATGACAGATTAAGCAGGATACCAGTAGGCTTACTCACTTCATTTGCTTTTACTAAACAGTCTCTTTTATGGTTTGATTTACTTTATATTTTTATAATTTTGTTTTAGCTGTGTCCAGCTGATTGTTTGTAGTTAAAGAACTGACTTAGATGAAATTTTGAAAAAGAATGGTCCAGTGCATTTGAAGAAAACTGTGTTGTACACTCAGACCACTTTGTGGAGAAAGACTTCAGAAACAAGAATTTGTTAAGCCATGGGTAAGTTTTGTAACTTTTGTTCCTTATGTGCAGTATTTAAAAGAAAGCTGATTAATGTGATACAACAACAAATACATAGTGACAAGTGTTACTGTAATCACTTTAGCTAAAGAGTGGATGTTGTCTTAAAACACAAGCAAAATACCTTCACTTTCAGCTTGTTATATTTGCGCATGGGTTATGTTTTATGACGTGTGACAGGGCTAAAAGAAGTTTAAAGTAATGTCTTGCATTTTCCTTGACTTTTTCAGTATTTTGCCTATTGCTGTGCATTCAGTTCTGCTGCATATGACAAAGGGGCCATACCAGGGACAAGAACTATAACCCAGAGTTCTGAAGAAAATTTATTTCATAAATGTTTTCGAGAAGCCAGAGAATAACTAGGCGTAGAACTTGAACAATGGAAAGAAAACATTGAGACATCTTTATACAATCTATAACCCAGAGTTTCTGAAGAAAACAGCTGGTAATTAAAGGGATCTTGGGAAAAGTAGTGAGTGCAGAGGATAAAATCAGTGTGAAGACTGCACGTAAGTGAAGAAAAGGTTAAGAGTATTATAGAGTACTGAGCTGATACAAGTGAAGTAATATAAAACTTAGAACTTAAGTCTGACAGTAGAAACTGAAGGAATTACTGTGAGCAAGTGCAGGGAATAATACACACAACAGTGCTGAAGGAAAACTTATTACTCTGCAGACAACCCTCAGAAACAGGAAGGCTTAGGGATATCATTATTTAGAACAGGACAAAAGTTTTTCTTTAGCTCTGTATTTTTGCTCAACGAAGGCATATAGATTTCACAGGTAAATTTTTGTTTACCAACCACTAGATACCTGCAGAACTGGTTAACAAATGGAGAGATAAAGACTGGTGACAGCAAAATGGATCTTGAGGTGTTGATAATGAAATGTGGAAAAATGGAGCCTAGAGAAAGGATTGTATCTATAGTATTTGCTGAAATATCTCTTAGATCACATTCGACTTACACTACACAGAAAGATTTGTTTGAAGGGTTTGAAGATAGGTTTATCACAATAACAGTTGTGCAACCAGGCTATGGTAGTAGTGGTTAAGGGTATATCTTCAAATTTTGGTGGGTTGGTTTGTGGGGGTTGAAGGGACCAGACTACAAAGGCCATTGATCCCTTTTTCCATGACCATGAAACATCCACAAGGAAGGAAAACAAGCAACAGAGATGACAAGGGATGACGCATAACTAAGAAAGACATAGACAAAGACCAGAAAAGAGCACTTAAAAGCACAGAAAGTTTACAGTTGCTGGCCTACCATGGAGACAAAAAAAAAAGAAAGGCCAACCACCAAGAGAGACACTGAAAACCCCAATCTAAAACCGTAGGCCAAAGGCCAGACTCAACACAAAAAAAGAGACAAACCCTCAGATTAAGCGATAAAAGTCCCCTGCTCGAATAAAACTCAAAACTAAGCCTGCCATTGCAGCATCATCTGTTAAAAGTGCAGGGAGCGAATCAGGCAGTGCAAACGTCTGCCTTAGTACAGTTAAAAGCAGACAGGCCAAAAAGATGTGGACTACTGTCAACACTGATCAACAGTGGCACAGAGATGGGTTCTCATGGCACAACAAATGACCATGCATCAGTCAGGTGTGACCAATGCATAGCCGGCAGAGAACAACTGAGTTCTTGTCAGAGGCTCGCAAGGAGGAGTGACAAACACCTGTAGTCTCCTTGAAAACCTGAAGTTTGTTGGGGGAAGGCAGGGTGCGCTATTCATCACCCCAAGTATCAAGGACATTTTGCCACAATACTGACTGGAGATCACATTCTGGAAGGCCAATCTCCAGGCCCGGTGCACTGACAGCCTGTTTGGCCAATGTGCCAACACATTCATTTCCTGGGATGCCGACATGACCCAGAGTACACACAAAAACCATGGAGCAGCTGCAATGGGCAAGAGTATAGATGGACTCCTGGATAGCCATCACCAGGTGAGAGCAAGGACAACACTGGTTGATACCTCATAAACCGGTCAGGGTGTCACTACAGATGATGAAGGACTCACATGAGCAGGAGCGGGTATACTCTAGGCATGAGAGATGGCTACCAGCTTGGCAGTGAAAACACTGTAGCCATCCAGCAATGAACATTGTTCAGATTGGTCCCCAAGAGTAAAAGCATAACCAAGTTGACGAGCAACCACCAAATCATCTGTATAGACTACAGCGGAGCCGTGAAACCCGGCAAGGATGGAAAGAAAGTGTCAGCGGAGGACCTAGTCTTTCGGGCCTTGTGCAAAATCCAGCTGAAGGCATGGGTGGGGCACGCACCTTGGGGGTGTACATATATGGGCCTGGAAATATGGTGGGAGAGTGAAAAACTCAAGCCCGGAGAGAAGAGACCAGATGTGAACCGCAATCGGACAATCTGGAAGATGAACGACCGAGTAGGGGAACAGGAGATGATAATTTGGATGCCCGGGAAAGCTACAAACATGTCCAGCATAAGAAGCTAATAGTAACTGGCACCAGGTCCGCAATGGAGGGACACCAGCTCCCACAAGTAGGCTGTTTACAGGTCTTGTGCGGAAAGCTCCAGTTGCGAGTCAGATCCCGCAGTGAAGTAAGGGGTCAAGCAACCACAACGTGGAAGGCAATGCCGAACTGTAAGCCAGGCTTCCATAATTGAGATGGGACTGAATCAATGCTTGATACAGTCATAGAAGGGTAAACTGATCGGCATCCCAGCTTGTGTGACTCAAGCAACAAAGAGCGTTAAGATGCTGCCAGCAGGTTTGTTTAAGCTGCTGAAGATGAGCGAGCCAAGTCAACTGGGTATCAAAAACCAATCCCAAAGACCAATGTATTTCCACCACATCGAGAGGTTTGCCATCAAGAGAAAGCCATGGCTCAGGGTGAACAGTGCCATGCTGGCAGATATGCATGACTCAAGTCTTGGCGGCCGAAAACTGGAAGCTGTGTGTCGCAGCCCAAGACTGTGCCTTGCAGACAGCACCCTACAGCTGCTGTTCAGGAACTGCAATCCCAGTGAAGCTGTAGTACAGGCAAAAGTCATCAGCATACAAAGAAGCTGATACGGACATTCCCACAGCCGCAGCTAGTTCATTGATAGTAGCTAAAAAGAGGCAGACTCTCAAGGCAGAGCCTTGCTGGATCCCATTCTCTTGGACTCAAGAGGAACTATCTGAGGGAACAACTTGCATGTGGAAGGAATGAAGCAACAGGAGATTTTTAGTAAATATCAGCGCCCCTAAGATGCCATCCATGAAGTGTAGTGAGGATGTGATGTTGCCATGTTGTACTGTACGCCTTCCGCACGTCAAAAAAGACGGCAACCAGATGCTGACAGTGGGAAAATGCCATATGGATGGCAGACTCCAGGCAGACCAGATTATCAGTGGCAAAGCGGCCATTACGGATCCCACTCTGAGAGCCAGAAGGCCCCGAGACTAAAGCAGCCAACTCAATCTCTGGCTCACTATGCGTTCGAGCAACTTACACAAAACATTGGTGAGGCTAATGGGGCAGTAGCTGTCCACCTCCAGTGGGTTCTTGCCAGGTTTCAACATTGGTATGACGATGCTTTCCAGCCACTGTGATCGGAACTCACCCTCAACCCAGATACGGTTGAAAAGGTCAAGATGTCACTGGCAGTCCACGGAGAGGCGTTGGAGTATCTGATAGTGGATACAATCTGGCCGAGGAGCCGTATCAGGACATGCAGCTAGGGCACTTTGGAATTCCTACTCACTAATGGAGCATTGTACGATTCAGGGTGGCATGTATGGAATGAAAGGCTCTGACATTCCAACTGCTCTTTCAGGGAGCGGACAGCCAGCGAGTAATTTGTAGAAGTGGAACTCTGAGCATAATGCCCTGCTAAGAGTTCTGTAATTATGTCTGAGTCAGTACAGACTGTTCCATTCAGGGAAAGCCCAGGTACATTGACGGGGGTCTGATATCCATGTTGTTGTTGTGGTTTTCAGTCCTGAGACTGGTTTGATGCAGCTCTCCATGCTACTCTATCTTGTGCAAGCTGCCTAATCTTGGCCCAAACCTGCAATCAAGAGGTACGGATGCCAATAGTGGAGACATACCATTCCCAGCATTCCACCTTCCATCGGCGAATAAGGTGGCAGGCTCCAGCACGGAGCCGCTTAAAGGCAACGAGGTGTTCCAGTGATGGGTGCCGCTTATGACACTGGAGGGCCCGCCTGTGATCTCTAATCACCTGAGCGATTTCTGGGGACCACTGAGGCACAGTCTGCTGCTGAGGGGCCATGGAAGAACAGGGAATGGTAGATTCCACTGCAGAAATGATGCTGGTGGTTGCTGTGTGAACCAACACATCAGCAGTGTCGGGAGCAAGAGGCTCAAGAGGCTCAAGAGTGGCAATGGAGGCGAAAGAGTCCCAGTCAGCCTTATTGAGAGCCCATCTGGGGAGGGACCTAGAAGAGCAACGCTGTGGCAGTGACAGAAAGATCGGAAAGTGGTCACTACGACGCAAGTCGTCCTGCACATGCCAGTGGATGAACAGCAGAAGGCCAGGGCTGCAGATCAAAAGGTCAATGGCCACATACGTGCCATGCACCACACTGAAATGCATGGGGGCACCATTATTTATGAGAGAAAGATCAAGCTGTGCCAACACATGCTCAACAGTAGCTCCTCAGCCTGTTGCCATCAATTCACCCCACAGAGGGTTATGTGCATTAAAGTCGCTCAGTAACAGAAAAGGCAGCAACAGTTGGGCAATCAGTGCAGCCAGTACATGCTGTGGCACATCACCATCCAGTGGAAGATATATACTACAGATGATAATAGCCTGTGACATCCACACCCTGACAGCGATAGCCTCTAAAGGTGTTTGATGAGGCACATGCTCACTGTAAAGAGAGCTAAAAACATAGACACAGACTCCACCAGAAACCCTCTCATAAGCTGCCCAATTCTTATAATAAACCCAATAGCCTTGGAGGGTGGGAGTTCGCAAGGCCGGAAACCAAATTTCCTGGAGAGCAATGCAAAAGAAAAGGTGAAGGCTGAGAATTTGTTGGAGCTCAGTAAGGTGGTGGAAAAAACCGCTGCAATTCCACTGAAGAATGACACCCCCGCAGCCGGAAAAGGAGTGAAGGGACTGAGGAGGCCGGTTACGCCACCAGGTCATCTACCACCACCAAAGGAGAGCCTGAATCAAGAACCACTGTGTCTGAGATAGAGGCAAGATTCAGGTCTTCGAATTTTAAGCCAATTATAGGATACTATTTAATGAAGGATGCTATGCAACAGTAATGCATACAAGGAATGTTACTTCACGTTATAATAAAAATTCAACAGTCAGGGTTAATACCAAAACCAGTTATTTGTGGTCAAGGTTCTAACAATGGAAATATGATGAGGATCTTAGGTGTGACTTCTGAGTGTCCCTGTGTTGAAATGAATGGAAAAAAATGATTTATTTTCTTTATGATCCCCCTCACTTGATTAAATCATTGAGAAATAATCTGAAGAAACATGATTTGCACTGGGAAGGGAAAACTTGTAGTTGGTCCCATATTAAGAAATTTTATGGAAAGGATGCTGTATTGGTACCCTGAGATACCACATACTTGACAAAGAAATGCATCACACTCTTTTCATTTACTCCCATCATTGTGTGTTTAGCAGTACAGGTAATAAGTCACTGTGCTGCGCCATCCTGATTTAGGTTTTCCGTGATTTCCCTAAATCTTTTCAGGCAAATGCCGGTATGGCTCCTTTGAAAGGGCATGGCCGATTTCCTTCCCAATCCTTCCCTAAACCGAGCTTGCACTCCATCTCTAATGACCTCGCTGTCGACGGGACGTTAAACACTAACCACCACCACCACTGTGCTGCTACTCATCCGCTGCTTTCCCACCTGAAGTTACTGACATTTGTGATGTTTTATTTGATATTTTCAATTCATCAAAATTTAGTAGCACAAAGCAATTTAGGAAGTCTCTTCATGTGAGTTCTAAACATCTAGAGAAACTTGATGAAATTCAACATATTTTAAAACAAATAGCTGTTCAAAACAAGTGGGTGATCAGTAAAAGTAACACGCAGCGTATCAAAGGATGGATAGACAATATTGCAACTCATATGTCTCTGTGGAAAGAACTAAGAGACAGATTTAGATTTAGTTTCCTGTTCACCAGAAGGCTGACTCAGAACTGTACTGAAAATATCATTTCTACTATAATAGAGGAAAGAGGTAATAATGTAATATAGATGCTTGTAAATTTCACAGTGCAATGACAGCTGTATTTGGTAGTTTGCTTTCTTCCTTTCAAGATAGTAACTGTGAAGCATATGCAGTAGAATTACAAAAAAAAAAATTAAATAAACTTAAAAAACTACCTTTTATTGCACCTGTGAGTGAAATGTTTGTTAAAGGTAATGACATTTTATCTCAGTATGTCGGTATCAGTATCAATGAAAGTAAGCCTGTTGAAAAGATTCCAGGAATTATATTACAGGCTGGGCATGCTGCGGGCTGGAACATGAAAAATGTAAAATTAGTCTGGCGTCATACAGTGTTAATGTAACAAAGTTGTCAACTCCCATTTACATATGAAGAGAAATGACTGAAACAAGATGTTTCTCCCTATGTTTCTTCTCAGAGATTTTCACACAAAATGTCAGAAATTTTTAGGCATAGTTTTGCTAAGGGTCTTATTGAAGGCACTTATGGAGTTAGAAAGAAGGTGATTCATTTACTTATGAATGAACGTCCCAAATTAGGAGGCGTGTGTAATAATTGTTATTTGTAGTTGGCAAAGAAATTTTTTTCAGACCTAGCCGAAGCATTTGTAAGTAAGAAATATGATTCCTCCATATCACAAATCAAACACAGTATCATTAAGCTTGGAAAGTAACTCACAAATAGGCCTAAATGTTCATGGAAGGTGTCTACATGTATAGGTCTAGAAGTTATGTCAGAACTGGTTGTGTTATTTTCAGTTCGTATATTATGCAAGTAAATTCTACAGAACCAGTTGCTCTAGTTTTTCTTAACCCTAATCTTTAAATGAATTATGATTGCACATTAAATTTTAAATAGCATAAGGAATGTAAACCTTGCAAAGGAATTTTGTTACATGGGCAAGTAAAATGCGGAACTGCACCCAACTTCAACAAACAGACGGCACTGTTAGTAGTGTCACCAGAAACATGAAGGAAAATGCCATAGAGTTTCTGCTATTATCTTGATAAGATATTTGGTATGACCAAGTATCCACATATATTGTTACTAAAGATTTGTTACACTTGTTAGTGTGATGTAATAAGAGAAGAAGAAAAATAAATAAATAAATATAAATCATTCCACCTTTTAAGAACTACTTATCCAGTAAACTTACAATATATATGCTTCAGGAAAATATGTTTTCTTAAATAGTTTGACTTAATAACAAAACATCTCCAATGCCAACACCACTAACACAATCCTCTTCAGTTATGCTAAATATGTAATAAATGTATTACAATGCTGATGGTCGATGATATTTCCACTGCCAGTGTTTCACCAGCTAGAGGTGGGGAGAATGTGAAAGGAAGTTGCTGATCTCCAGTATTACTACCAAGTATGTCCAAATATTGATATTCTTCATGAAAGGTTTGCGGCACTTATTAGCATGACAAAAGCAGAGATCAAAAGTAAATAAATAGATATCTTAACACCTTATAAGAACTAATTTTCCAGTAAATTTACAATATATATGCTACAGAAAAGTACATTGTCTTGAGTAGTTCCACTTCATTGATAAACCTTCTCTGTAGCTAAAACCACTAACATATTATTCTTCAGTTGCACGGGAGTCATAAGAACTCATTACAATGGTGTGTGTGAATGAAATTTTCACGGGCACTTTTAGACCAGAAGGCACGGGAAAGTTTTGAAGAAAAGTTGCTGATCTGCAACCTCACCAGATGGCACCCCCAAGTATCCACATTCTGTCCTTAAAGATTTTGAACCTCTCTTAGTGTGACGATGTAAGAGAAGATCTTCTCGGATCGAAAGCCGAGTCAATGCATTGCTCTCTGGCATTGCTGCAGCAAGTTTCTTACTTGCCATCTTCAGGTGAAGTGTTGGGTTCACATCTCATCCAGATCTTTATAGCATCTCTGCATCCTTGGCACTGGTCAGGTCAATCAGATGTGAGCAGAATTGGTGCAGCGGTGGGTGGTGGGGGGGGAGCCCCGGGCGCCGGGTCCTGGCGCCTCTTTTCAGTGCGGCCTGTTTATTCCATCCACCACCACCGACCTGCCTCCTTTGGTGCACATTCATCTCATTTGTGCTAAAGTAGTGTTGCACATGGTGCTGAGTTGGAAGCCACTATCTCGGTTGACCAGGTTATCACTGACCCATATCTCCACTGCCTCTTTAGTAATAGAGTCCCAGAAAACTTTTGCTCTACACAGTCTCTTTGTTTCTTCAAATAGAAATCAGTGTTCCTCACTGGGACTGTGCTCTGCTACTGTGGATTTCTCCTTTTGACTGAGGTGAATGCTCCTCCCATGTTCAGAGATGAGTTGCATAACGCAACGCTGGGTCTGTCCAATAAATTGTTCTCCACATTCATAGGAAATGCTGTAGACACCTAGTGTTCTTAGACACAAGTTGTCCTTCATAGAGTCCAACATATTCCAGATTTTTGCTGGAGGACTGAAGATTGTTTTTATCTTGTTCTTCTCCAGTATCCTGGCAATCTTGGCCATGGGTGGCCCTGTGTACAGGAAGAACACCAGACGTTTGTTGTGCTCTTCTTCCTGAAGGTCCACCTTCTTCTTCTTGGACACCTTGAGAATGCATCTAATCTGCATCTCAGTATAGTCATTCTTCTGGAAGATTTTCTTCAGGTGCTGAATCTCAGTAGATAAGCTGTCCTTGTCACATATGTCATAAACTCTGCAGACAAGGGTAGTGTGTACACATTTCGGTTGTGCTGGGTAATGGCATCTGCTGGCGTTGAGGTACAGGTCTGTGTGTGTTTTCTTTTGGTAGACCAAGTGTCCCTGTGTGACATCCATTTTCTTCTTTATTAGGATATTGAGGAAGGGTAGGCTCCCATTTTCTTCGAATTCCATTGTGAATTAGATATTCTCATGTATTCTGTTCAGATGGTTGAGAAATTCTGTTAGTGTGTCCTTGCCATGTGGACAGACCATGAAAGTATCATCCACATATAGGTAGAAGACCTTAAGTTTAAGGCGATCTGTTTCCAAGGCGATATCCTCTAAGTATTCCATGTACAGATTGGTGATACATGGTGCCTGTGGGGATCCCATAGTGATTCCATCCACCTGTTGGTAAAACTTGCCCCCACACTGAAAATACGTTGTTGTGAGTGCATAGCAGAATAATTCCACTGCATCTTCCTCAAAATGATTCTCCAGTAGTTTCAAGGAGTGCTCTAGCAGTAACCTTGTGAGGAGGGATGTAACATCAAAGCTGACCCTAATACATTTTTTGTCAAGATGGCACTCCTTAAGTGTCTTAACAAACTCCATGGAATTCTTGATGTGGTGGAGACATTTACCAATGAGGGGCTTGAGTAGTAGTGCCACATGTTTGACTATACCATTGGCAGATGAACTGATTGTGCCTACTATTGCCTTTACCCCAGGGCTCTGGTTCCACCAGGGTTATATGGCCTCTATGAGATAGACGACAGGGAGGTACCACCACGCCCGATAGTATACACCATCAATTCTCCTACCTATGGTATAGCCAAAAATCTAGTTATATTATGGTCAGCTTTGTCATTACATTCCTCTTCATGAAGGTACTGCTAGAGGACTCCTTGAAACTACTGGAGACTCATTTTGATGAAGACACAGCGGAATTATTCCACCATGCACTCACAACCACATATTTCCAGAGTGGGGGCAAGTTTTACCAACACATGGATGGAGCCACTATGGGATCCCCACTTTCACCATATATCGCCAATCTGTACATGCTTCAAGTATATCGCCTTGGAAACAGAACGCCTTAAACCTAAGGTCTTTCATCAGTACATGGATGATACTTTCATGGTCTGTCCATGTGGCGAGGACACACTAATGAAATTTCTCAATCATCTGAAGAGCATACATGAGAATATCAAGTTCACAATGGAATTGGAAGAAAATGGGTAATAAACAACAAAATGGATGGCTCATTGGAGCATATGGTCTACCAAAAGAAAACACACACAGAGCTGTACCTCAATGCCAACAGCTACCATCACCCAGCACAGTGGAAATCCATGCTTACTACCCTTGTCTGTAGAGCTCATGACATATGCGACAAGGACAGTTTATCAACTGAGATTCAGCACCTGAAGAAAATCTTTCAGAAGAGTGACTACACCAAAATGCAGATTATACGCACTCCCAAGGTGAGCAAGAAGAAGTAGTAGGACCTTCAAGAAGAAGAGCACGACAAAGGTCTGGCATTCCTCCTGTACACTGGGTTCCTCATGGTCAAGATTGCCAGGAACTTGAAAAGAAAGAGATAAGAACCATCTTCTGTCCTCCAGGAAAGATCAGGAATACGCTGGGCTCAATGAAGGAAAACTTGGGTCTAAGAACACAGAGTCTACAGCATTTCTTGTGAATGTGGGAAACAATATATTGGACAGCTGCAACTTTGCATCACACAATGCATCTCTGAACATGGCAGAAGCATTCGCCTCAGGCAAAATGGGAAATCCACGGTAGTGGAGCACAGCCTCAGTGAGGAAAACTTGTTTCTATTTGAATAAACCAAGAGACTATGTAGAGCAAAAAGTATCTGGAGCACTATTATTAAAGAGGCAGTGGAGATACGGGTCAGTGATAACCTCGTCAACCAGGATAGTGGCTTCCAACTCAGCACCACGAGGAACACAACATTAGTAAGAATGAGATGAGAGTGCACCAGAGGAGGCAGGTCGGTGGTGTTGGATGGAATAAACAGGTCTGTTGGATGGAATAAACAGGTCAACTGAGACAAGATGCCAGGACCCGGTGCCCGCGATTACCCCCCCCCCTCCCCCCTCTCCACTGCACCCCCACTCTCCTACCAACTACTGCACTGATTCTCAGATTCTGCTAGCACCTGATTTGGTCTGACCGATGCCATGGATGCAGAGAAGCCTGTGGTTCAGTGGCTGTAGAGATCTGGATGAGACCTGAACCCAACAATTCACCTGAAGATGGCAAGTAAGAAATTTTTGCAACAATGCCAGAGAATGATGCATAGACTTGGCTGTCAGTCAGAGAAAATGCTATCATTAAAATTTGCTGAGAAACCTGTATTCTCATATGATGTAAAAGAAGTTCAAAATTAAATAAGTATAAGCCTTAAAATATTCTAAGAACTACTTGTCCTGTAAACTTATGGTATACCCTGACAGAAAAAGAACTAAAAATCAAAAAGTAATTAATGTAGGGTAATGAACTTTCAAGAAGATATTTGTCTAGGTAACATATTTAAGTGGTTGATATTACATGTTCACCGATCAATGTAAACATAAAATAAGCCATTGCAAATGGCAAAAATAAATAACCCGTGTAACTGTCAGAACATTGATTGCTAGTACGCAAACTTGCTTGCATTGTGTCATATAGGTATCTAATGTTTTTGGGATGGAGTTCCTTGCCTGTTGCAGTTAGTTTTGCACGACAAAGGAGTTCTGGTCTGATGATGTCCCATATGCACTCAGCTGGTGACTGAGCAGGCCAAGGCAACATGTTGACAGTCTGTTGAGCGTGTTCAGTTACAACAGGATATGTAGGTGAGTGTTATCCTGTTGGGAATCACCCCTTGGAGTGCTGTTCATGAATGGCATTACAACAGTAGGAATCACCAGTCAGGATGCAAGGGATAACCAAGAATACTCTCTTGCAGTCATATGAAATGGAGTCGCAGACCTTAGCTCCAGGCATAGGTTCAGTGGGTCTAGCATGCAGACAAGTTGGTTTCAAGCCCTCAACTGGCCTCCTCCTAACAGTTACATGGCCATCACTGGCACCAAGACAGAACCAGCTTTCATCAGAACCCATAACAGACCTCCACCCTGGCCTCCAGTGAGCTATCCTTTGACACCACTGAAGCTGCAGATGGCAATAGTTTGGCATCAGTGGAATCCATGCTACAGGATGTCTGGCTCATGGCTGTCCTCGAAGGGATCAATTTGTAACAGTTCACTGTATCACTGTGGTGACAGCTGCTGCTGATAAAGTGTGATGCTCCAAAGCCATACACCAAACATGATTGAACTGTAATTTTACTTTTGAAATCTTTTCTTAAGGAATTTACTTTATTTACTAGCGATTCACCAAGAGCATTAACTCATTTAATCACACTAGGTGAGTGTGGAAGTAGTTGCCAGGAAGTAACTGATGGAAAATAAAATTACCTTTATCAAATCTGAATTTTATTCCAAAAAGCCTTTTCAAAACAGATTTAAAATTACAATCAGAAAGCACCCTCCAAATAAAAAGTTACAATTATTCAGAGACAGAATAACAATTACTTTTTTCAGTAGGAGCCTTCACGCTGAGAAGCTTCAGTCCCCTTTCAACACAGCTGTAGTCACAACCGCTCACAATGACGTCTGAAAAACTACACTGGTGCAAATCTGCAACACACCAGATAACTTAAAAGTAAAAATTTTAAGAACTCACACAAACACATTAATTATGCCCCTCGAAAGAGGAATGGAAATGGTACAAACACTCAAACTAAGAAATTATTTCCCACCAAAAGTGCAATTTCTTTTTAAAAGGGCTCTTACAGTGGAAGGGTGGCAAAACCCATGAAATTCAGACTTACGTAAAGTGTACAACATGCTCTACATTACACATATAACGCCTCACAAGATGATAGGAGAGATAAAAACATATTTCAAGAATTTGGCCTTTACCTTAATTCTATAAATTCATCAACACTGAATCCGACAAACATGACAGAGGCAGCTATTAATGTATGGCAGACTGACGGGGAGTGGAGGGGGTGGGTTACTAAACAACCCGAAATGCAGATTGCTCTAAACCTCCCCAATTCCACAAGGGAAAAACGGACCACCCAATTCAAAATAGCCACTTTCTCGTGGGTGGGCAAATGGAGAAGACTGGTGGGATGACCCCAAAACAAAGTGGCTGGTGACCTCACCAATAAAAGAAGTAGAATTTAACAAGTAAATGAAACAGTGTATCGCCAACCACTTAACTTTTAATAAACTGCAATTTCTGGCGAAGACCAGGTGCAGCACCCCCAACACTATCCCAAACCGCCCGCTGCCAGCCACTTCAATGGACACAGGAAGGCATGCCGATCTCTTGTTTCACGACATCGCAGCTCGCCCCGGCCAGTTTGATGTAGTGGTTTCACTCCTGTTGCTCTCACGTGAACCGCGAAGCCGCTACCCCTTCCTATACGGCGCTGCCCACTGGACTCAGGTGGGGACCTCGCACGCGCCGACACTCAAGGTGGACACATCAGCTCGTGTCTCAGTGCGCGACCAACCAACCGACTGATCCAGCTGCCAATGATCGTTGCCTGAGCAACTCGAGCAGACTGGCGGCCTAACGCGCATACTCAGATGAAGAAACTCAGCTACGACCGGGCGACCACTAGCTGAGTTCTATAACTGGCGAAGTGGCAAGAATCTCATTTTCTGGCTTTAAAGTTAATCCAAAGGACAGACATAGTAGCACCCCGACGGCAGACAGACACTAACTGCCACACAAATGCAAACGAGAGACAGACCAACAACTGGTGATGCAAGACTCACCTAGCCTCACTCCAACTGACCCCCTGCCGAGCTGTAGCGCCCCTTAAATGCACGTGAATATGCAACCTTTCCACTTTCCCACCAGAAGGAGACACCAAAAGCTGCAATTACCACAGCAGCACCACCGCCAGAAATGGAGGGCGACTGCTTCACAGTACGTGCTCGGGCGCACTCTTCAAAACAGCAATCTTTTACCACGGCTCAACCTCCTCCCCTCAAAGTAGAGCAGGCGCTTGAATTCAGAGACTTCACCTGGCTCAAATAGACTCTATATTCCATACTGGTCTGATAATTTCTGACTAACCGGTTAACCGGCCCCAACACATGGAGTTCCGTGCATGGACCTATAAAGCGAGGTGTGAATTTCCCTACTTGGCCCCCAAACCTTCCTCGACCCTGAACATTCTTAATATAGACTTGATCCCCCAGTTTTCCCTGATAAGGCCACCTATTGCTGTTGTACCACATGGCTTGATGACAATGAGCAGCCACTATATTGCGACGAGCCCGATTCCAGTTCTTTCTAATTAACCCCACGGATACCGACTCAGGAAGTAAGTCTCGGATGCGCCATAAGTTAGACAAATGCTAACTGATAGGATATGCCAATAAGAGAGAGGCCAGAAAAGTCTTAAATTCCTCATGTACCACAGTGTTAAACGCAAAATTCATCCAGTGCAAGTTAGTATCCCACTTACTCGGTTTAACTTGATGGTAAATTATTAAAGCTGATTTTAGGTTGCGATTCACATGTTCAGCGAAGGACCCCTGAGGGTAATACGGTGCTGTGTTTATGTGCTTGATGCCATTCCCAAAACAAACGGCCTTAAACTTATCTGACACAAAAGCAGGGGCATTATCACTAACCAAGCCCTTAGGAGGCCCAAAGATCGGAAAGATGTTAGTAAGGTGAGAAATAGTTACGTTGGTAGTACAACTTCTACTAGGAATAAGCGAAGTAAAGCGAGAAAAGGAGTCAAATACCACCAAAATATACATATTCCCTCTAGTGGAGAGTGGCAACAGACCCACATAATCGATATAAAGATGATCCATCAGATAATTTTATTGTTCCGAAGACAACAGACCTTGCTATAGGGCATTGCTAGGTTACGCAGCCTGGCACAAATGACAACCAGCAATTTATTTCTTAATGTCACACTCAAGATGAGGCCAGGTCACATACTGCTTAATTTTCTGAATGGTTTTATATGTGCCTAAGTGACCTCCCACTGAAGAGCAATGATAATACTGGAATATTAGCTGGATTAATATTTGTGGCAGACAAATTTGGATGTGGCGCTCTCGACCCACTGCCCTACACAAATACCTTTCCTCAAGCTGTAACCTTCTACTACCTCACCCAACCTAATCCGCTGTTTGATGGAATCAATTCAACTTCCTGTTCCTGGTTTTCTTCGAGATTACTGAACAGTTGGGGTGCCTCCCCCAAAACCAAAACCTGACCCTGAAGTGGACCCTGGTGGTGCTCCTCCGAACAATCAGGTGGAGGGTCAAACATCCGGCTGAGGGCATCCGCGACCGCATTCTCAGATCCTTTGATATGCCTAACCTCAAATTTAAGGGCTGAGATTCTCACGGCCCAACGTGTGATCCGACCGGTCTTACGTGACCTGACCTAGCCTAGCCAAGACCCACTCAAGGATTGATTATCGGTCTCCAGCAAAAAAGGTTTGTGCTCAAGGTAGAACGGGAACTTTTCTAATGCAAATAGGACCACCAAGGCCTCACATTCATAGACTGAGTACTTTGCCTCAGCATCATTCAAACAGCGTGAGGCATAGGCCAAAGGTTGCCACTGACCTTGCCATTCTTGTAATAAGACCGCTGACACACCACACCTGATGCGTCCGTCTGAACTACAAATGGCTTATCAAAATCAGGCACCCCAAGGACTGGTGGATTAGCAATGGCGGTTTTGATCTGTTCGAAGGCCACCTGCTGTTTTTGACCCCAAGTAAATTTAACTCCTTTTTTACGAAGCTGATTCAAAGGGGCAGCTAAGGCCGCAAAATTCGGAACGAACCTCCTGAAATAATTTGCCATACCAATAAACTTGGCGACTCCCCGCTTATCAATCGGAGGTGGGAGCGCGTGCAAGGCTTTAGTACAATCTTGATCGATCAGAACCGCATTGCCTGAAACAATATGGCCTAAGAAGGAAATCTGGGGCCTCGCAAGTGTGACCTTGGAGAGTTTAATGGCCAGACGAGCCTGCTGAAGTTTAGTAAACATTAGGTGCAAATGGTTCAAATGCTCTTCAAACGATTTACTGTATATCACAAGGTCATCCAGGTAATTACAGACTAAGTGTAGTTTAAATTCACCCAGTATACTATCTAACAAACGAGTCAACACAGCATCTCTGGTGGCCAGGGCAAAGGGCACCCGGTTGAGTTCAAATAGATTCCAATCTGTGCAAAACGCTCTGTCAACGGGATCTGGTAATAAGCCTGATTTAAATCAAGAACGTTGAACCAAGATTTGCCTGAAAACCAAGTAAAGGAATTGTGTAGATCAGGCAATAGGACTGATTTCAAAATCACCTTTTCATTAAAACGACGGTAATCTATCGCCACCCTGAAATCACTACCCTGATCCTTCGTTACCAAGAATATCGGAGATGTATACAGAAGTCGAGGGACGGATAACCCCTTGATCTAACATTTTCTGCAACTTTTCCCGCAATATTTTCATCTTAGGTGGTGAGAGACAATATGGCGACCGTCTAATCGGAATATTGTCAGTCAAACGAATATCATGTTCTAATTTATTCATTACCCCAAGTTTATCACTAAATAAGCCAGGAAACGCATCCAACAACTCATGGACCTGTTGGCCCTGTCACGGAGAAAAATGCAGAGATTAATATCATTACTAGGAGTGACTGACAAGGAATGAGGCACGGATGTTAACGCCGCTCGAAATTCACAAAATCCAAACTTCTGATTCGGTGCAAACTTAAAAGAAAACTTACCCCCGGAGTAATCCAAAACTAGTTGAGTTTTAGAAATGAAATCAGAACCCAGCATGATATTTACCAGCAAGCTAGCAACGAGAGCAAAGGTCATTGGCCACGAAAACTGCCCTACAGTAACACTACCCTTAACCCACCCCACCAGAGGCAACACCTGACCATTGGCCACACAACATCTCCGAAGCGGCATTTTCTTAGGTCTCAGTTTGGTAAGATTGCGAAATTCCAGAAACCAAGCCTCATTAAGCAAGGAATACATGCTACCAGTATCTAATAAAGTGCACAGAGGTTCCTGATTCAAATTAAGACAAATATAAGGTAGACGGAACCGGGAATCAACAGCTATGGCACGCCCTTCACTAAAAACTAAGTTACAGCTGGAAACGTGCCGCCTGCCCTTATGACACTTAGTACTTCTTGCCTCACGTAAAGCCGGACAACTCCTAACCAAATGGGTACTAGCCCCACACTGAAAACATTTCCTGTGCACGCCTTGATAACTACTACCTGGCCAATCGCTCTCCACTCCAAAATTTTTCTTCACTTGTCCCGACACACTAACATTCCTAGAGTCCTCGCTTAACTTTAGTGCAGATGCAGAAGTAACAACAACAGAGAGCTCTTTCCAGGTCTTTGGGGGTGACACAAAAATAAAATTTATTTTGTCAGCAGCCACCATCCCTTCCAAAACTACTGCAACTAATTGTTCTTATAAATCACTTAGCAAGGCCTGCAAAGCCACCCTTACCCTTTTCACAAACATTGACAAATTTTCACTAGCGGCCTGCACCTTCCAAATATAGTGACATTCTAGATGTTTCCTAAGGCCCTCTCTAAGTCTCTCAGTGATAATCAGTTGCCTAAGTTGTTGTAACAAGAACCCCTCCGAATGAGCTCTAGAAATTAAATCGTTACACTTCCCCTTTGCTAACCGGTATAGCAAAATTAACAGGGGGAGTGAGAGATTAGAAAAGCACATGAATGCCTCAAAATAAACCAGTAGCCACAAAATATCCTGTATGTTTGCCAACGATTCTACACCTAATTCTCCTACATCCTTTAACAAAAGTGCAAACTGGTTAGGTAGCTTTGCGAAAAACTCAGAGTTAGACTCAGTTCTGCAGTTTAGGCTATTTAGTTTACTTCCCGCCGTGCCGTATCAACTTGGACGTGCCTACTAGATTCTTCGGAGTTAAATTCTAACCCAGTTAATCTAATCTGTAACACAGCCACCTTTTGCTGCAACTCAACCACTTCCTTATGATCAGCCTCATTTACAAAAAGTTGTTCTAAATCAAGAGACCCGGTTAAACACATGCACCAAATGCATGCATAGTCTAGCTAATTGCTTGCTACTCGGTCCATCAACACAAAACCAGTTTAAATGTTGTAGAAACTCACCGACCTCTCCTGCCGCCACTGCCATAGCTGTTGGAAAGGAACCAATAACTTCTGGTGAAATTTGGACCGGATTGAACAAGGCATCTTTCAAATCCACAAGCAACTCAGGAACAGTGCCTTGTTTGTTTATATTATGAATGCGCAAGTCATATAATATTTGCTGTTTGCGCAGCAGGCTGAATCCCAGATATTCTCTGGCAACTATGACAACCTGAAACATGCAGCTAAACAGTCACTTGGCCAAAGCGAAATATTACAAAATTATAAAATAAGTACAAGTGTAATTCCATCAGTTACTCAAAGAGTACTAGGCAGAATGCTAACCACCCTCTGCTACGAGTAATGAACCATAATTTTACTTTCTTAAGGAATTTACTTTATTTACTAGTGATTCGCCAAGAACATTAACTCATTTAACCACACAAGGTGAGCGTGGAAGTAGTTGCCACGAAGTAACTGATGGAAAATAAAATTACCTTTAACAAATCTGAATTTTATTCCAAAAAGCCTTTTCAAAACAGATTTAAAATTACAGTCAGAAAGGACCCTCTAAATATGAAGTTACAATTATTCAGAGGCAGAATAACACAAAAAAATATTCAGTAGGAGCCTTCAGGCTGAGAAGCTTCCACCCCCTTTCAACATGTCCGTAGTCACAACCGCTCACAATGACATCTGAAATACTACACTAGTGCAAATCTGCAGCACGCCAGATAACTTTAAACTAAAAATTTTAACTACTCACACAAACACATTAACTGTGCACCATGTAAGAGGGATGGAAATGGTACAAATACTCACACTAAGAAATTATTTGCCACCAAAAGTGCAATTTCTTTTTAAAAAGGCTCTTACAGCGGAAGGGTGGCAACTTTATAAAAATGACTATTTAAATAAAAACCCATGAAATTCAGACTTACATAAAGTGTACAACATGCTCTACATTACACATATACCGCCTCGCAAGATGATAGGCGAGATAAAAACATATTTCAGGAATTCGGCCTTTACCTTAATTCTATAAATTCATCAGCACTGAATCCGACAAACATGACAGAGGCAGCTATTAACGTATGGCAGATCGACGGGGGAGGGCGGGGGGCAGTTACTAAACAACCCGAACCGCAGATTGCTCTAAACCTCCCCAATTCCACAAGGGAAAAACGGACCACCCAATTCACAATAACCATTTTCCCACAGGTGGGCAAATGGAGAAGAATGGTGGGATGACCCCAAAACAAAGCGGCTGGTGACCTCACCAATAAAAGAAGTAGAATTTAACAAGTAAATGAAACAACATATCTCCAACCACTTAACTACTAATAAACTGCAATTTCTAGCGAAGACCTGGCGCAGGATCCCCAATGCTGTCCCGAACAGTCCACTGCCAGCCACTTCAATGGATGCAGGATGGCACGCCAATCTCCCATCTCACGGCGTTGCAGCTCGCCCTGGCCAGCTCAATGTCGTGGTTTAGCTCCTGTTGCTCTCGTGTTAACCGTGAAGCCGCTACCCCTTGGTATACAGCGCTGCCTACTGGACTCACGTGGGGACCTCATATGTGCTGATGCTCAAGGCAGACACGTCATCTTGTGTCTCAGTGCACGACTGACCAACCAACCGATCCAACTGCCAATGACCGTTGCCCGAGCAACTTGAGCAGACTGGCGGCCTAACACGCATACTCAGATGTAGGAATTCAGCCACAACCGGGTGACCACTAGCTGAGTTCTGTTACTGGTGGAGTGGCAAGACTCTCATTTTCTGGCTTTAAAGTTAATCCAAAGGACAGACATACTAGCACTCTGATGACAGACAGACACTAACTGCCACAAGTTTGCAAACAAGAGACAGACCAACTGGTGATGAGAGACTCACCTAGCCTCTCTCTGACTGACCCCCTGCCGAGCTGATAGCGCCCCTTAAATGCATGTGAACAGGCAACCTTTCCGCTTTCCCACCAGAGGGAGACACCAAAAGCTGCAGTTACCACAGCCATGCCACCGTCAGAGACGGAGGGCGACTGCTTCACACAACACGCTGCAGCGCGCTCTTTAAAACAGCAATTTTTTACCACGA
The DNA here is from genome assembly GCF_021461395.2 of Schistocerca americana. Taxonomy (NCBI): domain Eukaryota; kingdom Metazoa; phylum Arthropoda; class Insecta; order Orthoptera; family Acrididae; genus Schistocerca; species Schistocerca americana. The sequence goes on from NC_060119.1 coordinate 195,814,031, forward strand.
CTCAATGATGGTCTTCCCTCTCAGTGGTGACATGTGCTGATCCACAACCAAGTCTTCTTGCACCCACTCCTTGCCCTGACCACCACTGCAAACAGACATGTGCAGTGACTACATTTCTGCCAAATCTTTCCGCAGTGTCAGAGAATGGACATCCAATATCTCACAGCCCTGTTACACATCTTCATTCAAACTCAGTAAGGTATTCATAAAGGTGTCTTTAACACTTTAAAGGCACTCTTGACCAAAATTAGCTCACAAAGTCCAGTCTCAAAGGTAACTAACACTCATGCCCATTGAAGCATGTATTTGAAGCACATCTGATTTACCTTCTCAGAGTTGCACTACTAATACCACTCTTATGTGACTGGCATGCAATCTGAAAATACATCCTCTTTCAGTTGTACAGACATGCTTACAAACTTTTGCGTATGTTGCTCAACTCCTTCTCCTTGTTTTGATTTTTTTTTTCTATCAGTGTATATGTACAGAAAGATATGTTTTCTAAAGTAGTAGCACTCTAAAAATCACCAAAGCAGTCAACACCACAGTTACATGCTTCTCCAGCAGTGCTTGATTCTACATAATCTCATTAAAGTGCTGGCAGTGGATGAAATTTTCATTGCCAATATGCAACTAGCAAGACTTGGTCGCATGTGGATGAAAGTTGCTTATCTCCAGTCTTACCAGTTACTGTCTCCAAATGTGCATATTCTGTCACTAAAGGGTTGGAATACATGAAAGTGTGACCATAGGCAGCACAGCAAGATCAAAAATAAATAAACAGTAGTGTTACTGTCTTAGAATTTTATTCAGTTTCAGGCACAGCAGATTGACCAACTTATGCTCAGTATAGATGAGATGAAAACCTTGCTGGCATATAAGGCAGCTCCACAACTAGTTGCTGATACCAAGTTTGTACCAGTTTAATAGGAAAGAAGAGTACTGGATGAAATACTACACCCAACTCCAAGCACAATTCACAGCTTTCAACCATAAAAGTATACCACGTAAAATAATCAATTTTCAGATTTTTAAAATGTAATGTAACTGGGTAGATAAAGAGTCTGTTTATCAAGTGGTGGCAGCAGAACACACATATGAAGCTTAATGAAATTTGCAAGCTTTTTGAGACAGTGGTTTCTTCGTATGGAAAGATGGTTAAAGGGATAGGAATAGTGATGAAGAAAAAGGACTGGAAAAGTTTAGAAAATTTGGAGAGTTTGGAAAAGTTGTCTTGTCAGAGGAGAATTACTGGATGGGACGAAAAGGAAAGTCTCTTAGGAACTACACAAGGCAGGATTTGAAAACCTGAGAGCTTAAAGGTGATAGATGTGTAATAAGCAAGGCATAGATTACTGAAGAAACATCGTGCAAGCATAAGAGTGGAAAGCTATTTGCCTTGTATGTGGTAGAGGTCAGGTATGGGGAAAAATAAATGTGTCAGAAAATAAAAGATACAGGAAAGTAAATAATAGTGAAGACAGAAATAGTTACTGAGAAGAAATTGAACTAAATTAAGGCCAAGTGGATGGTAAGAATCAATGAGCCTCCCCCACCTTCACTTATCTATCTCCACATTTGCTGATCAGATCCTGTGTTCCTTCTGCACCTATTTCCATACCCTATGGCCCCACCTCTATGACCCTCCCTGCAGTGAGCCTTGTCCTATGTAATTCATCACCACCACTACTACCACCATGTATACCAGTCCAGTAATTGGCCAAACATACAATATCAAAAGAAGAGCCACCTGTAAGACTACACATGTTGTGTAACTGCTGTTATCTAACATTGTTCATTCTTTTACATTGGTCTGATTACCACCAAGTTACCAGGTAAGATGAATGGACATAAACCAAGGGTATACACTGAAAACACATAGTATCCTGTTGCAAAGCACATAGAAAAATGCGACAGTCATGACCTTGGTGTCTATTTCACCACACATGCCATCTGGATTCTTTCAGTAGACATTAGCTTCTCAGAATTCTGCAGGTGGGAACTGGCACTACAATATGTCCCTGGTTCTCATCACTCACCTGCCCATAATTATCATTCATTTCTTTGGTCTCAGTATTCCTTCTTAGTAACAATTCCTTCCTTCATTATTTTATGGTCTGTTTATTTCTCGCACCTCACCTCTACGACATACAATGTGTTTAGTGTTCCATTCTTATGAAAGCTTGCACAATGTTTTGAGTGTAATCTCTGTCTTGCTTTTGACCATATCTTCCACCTAAAAGCACTCAGCTTTTCTAATCTGATCTGATGCAGTCCTTAATGATCAGTCTTTCCTTCTCATCCTGTCTGTAAAGTCTGCCCTGACAATGGGTTCTGGGTGACTTTTCAAAATGATTCTCATTTCCTGGACATCACTAGTCCTTTTTCACCATCCCTGTTTGTGGCACTTCAACCCCCACCAACATTTCTGCTTCGCAGAATCATTCTGCTGTAGTCCACAGACACAAGGAGTAACTTTTTGTACAGTTAATTGTGGCTCAAAATACAATTAAGTTTCAGTTTCAAAATTTAATTGGTCCATCTTTTAGCCCCATCAGTAAAGATATCTGTGAAATAATCAGCAGCCCACAGCTACAGGAGCCTTCTCCTGTTTTGTCTACACATAACAGGTACCAAACATCAGTACTTAGCATGTGCAGTTCAGCAGATTCTATTTGTGATGTTATAAGGAGTGCTTCATTTCATGTGTTAGGTTCTAGACACAGTGCAAGATCTTGAGCAGCACATTACTGTTAAATACATTGTGTAATCATAATTTTTTCATGTTTGGCCTGTCTCCTATGCTATACATGAGTAGGCTGTTCAGGGATGGTGACAACAGGAAGACAGTGGGGTGACTCGACCCATTTCTGATAGTCAGTGGGCATCCCCCTTGGTCATAGTAAAAAACCCGTCAGGAAGCTTACATTTGTTTGCTGATTTCTAATCAACAGTAAACCAATAAACTGTCATTAATTCATTTACTCTCCTATGACTGGAAGAATTAGTGGACAGTTTGAAATTGGGCACATTCTATGAAAAGTCTGATTTATGTGAGGCAAACTTACAGTTACCACAGGACAAGCAGTCCAAGAAGTAGTTTGCTCCAGTTTCAGAGACTACCATTCAGAAGCACTTCTGCTTCTGACATTTTTCAATGTTTGCTGGAATAATTAACAGCAAAAGTTCCTTCATGTACAAACTATCTGGATGATGTTTGCAGGTTATATGCCTGCTGAACATTTGGCAAATTTAGTTTTGCATTACTAAATGCAGGCATGCACAACACTGCCAATTTTTCAGTGGGTGTTCCCAGTGATTTGCAAGGTAACTACCAGGATGCCAAACTTCTGGTGGTACATTCAGACTCGCTATAATGGAATGCAAAAATCCAAGGAAATGCACCTGTCACTGAGGCAAAAGCACAAAATGAGATTGCAAAATATACTCTGGTAAATGTATTGGAATTTTTTTTAATGAGTGGATGATTACTGTATCATAACACAGATCACTAGTAGTACTATTACAGTACAATTTCATATACAGTAGTCACCATAAAAACTATTTGGCACCTAGATATTTCTGTTTGGAAGCTCAGTAAGGAGACAAATCTGCACACTAACAAGAATATAAGAAAAATTGTAGGCCCTGTAGGGTTTCTTTTTAATCCCAAGCACAAAATGTTAAAAATGAAGTGTACATTATATGTGATAAAATAAAGTCAAAGCAGTCATCTGCCTGTAAAGCACAAAAATGTTTGAGAACACGACAAAAAGTATTCAAAGATCTCCTTGCAGGCTGAACGCTTCTCATGGCTAACTTCAGCACTAAAAAGCATTACCAAGATCTACAATGTTAAAAGTACTGCAGTAATGAACAAATGTAACAAGAAAATTGTTTCTACCCCACAACAAATATTACTGTCTTAATTCAGATAACAAATGTGCAGATGTGGTCCACAGACAAACAGTTTACCAAGACAATTTGTTCACCAAAAAATCTTCAACTGGATGGACACTTTTCTGCAGTGAAAGTGTTCAAGCATCAAACTAAAAATGCAAAAAGTGTGTGCTAACAACTGACCTGTGTCAACAGTCAGGCAGTAATAACTCTGAAATCCCAAAAAAATGCCTTTAATTTTCATTCATAGTAAAGTTGATACTGACATCAGCATTTGCTGAAACTTTCTGTTACCAGTAAGGACTGGCAGCTACTACAGGATTCATAAAACCTGGTGGTGGTATGCACAAAATTTTAAAGAAATGAAGTACATAAAAAATCAGTACATTGCAATACTTGTCAGTGTACTGGTGTTTACAAGAAAACAAGAAAAGGCACCTGAAACTGAGAGTTCCCTCAGTGAAATAAAGAAAATTCAATTCTGGTTACAGACATATCCTCAAAAATATCTATGAAGATACGCTATTAAGGAATTATCAGCTGGCTTGCATTGTGAGAACCTATAAGAGATACTATGTTAACAATACAAATCTGTGTTGAATTCAGGTTCCTTTCCTATCACAGTGTTGGAACTACCAATTTTTGTTATTTTCTGTTAATTCCTCAACATATATAGTTGGCTGTTACAGAAAATATTTCCAATCATTTGTGTTCACACAGATATCAGTAGTAAAGCATGATTACTGCTCAGGTATATAGCATCCTAAGTTGCACCTTAAACTCTTCAGGTGTCTCTAAAATGTGAAACTATGTAAAAACCTATAATATAAAATGCATTTTATCTAGCTGGACTTACCTCAGATCTGCTGTGTCCTGCATTCAAATATGTGAAGTTTCTGATCACTTCCTCTTAACCAAACAGTATAGACTGCGCCGGCCGGTGTGGCCGTGCGGTTCTAAGCACGTCAGTTTGGAACCGCGTGACCGCTACGGTCGCAGGTTCGAATCCTGCCTCGGGCATGGATGTGTGTGACGTCCTTAGGTTAGTTAGGTTTAAGTAGTTCTAAGTTCTAGGGGACTGATGACCTCAGTAGTTAAGTCCCATAGTGCTCAGAGCCATTTTTGAAGTATAGACTGCAGCAAGGAAATGTAAATTTTAGGCAAGAGTTCCATATTAACAAATTTCTTTTGGGTCAAGTACAAATCATGGGCATACACTCTTTGTGCAACTGAATATGAATATTCAAGTTGCAACCATTAGTGAAGAACTGCATCTCCCAACTGACCTATGCAGTGAATAGCTTTAGGGTGTCCTGGAATTATGTCAAGCTGACTCCTCATTGCTATCCTATGTAGTTTCTTATCCATAAGGCTTTTATCAAGAGTACTAAATTAGATTACAAGCCATTATCAATAAACCCCACAATGAGGGGAAAAAAAGCACATGAGGACAAGACAGAGAAAGCACTGAGGGGCACACTAGTACACAGAAAGAACTCTGTATGTTGGGGGGGGGGGGGGGGGCGAGGAATCTCACCAGGATGTGTAGAGATTGGGGGGGGGGGGATGTGGTGACAAATAGCAATTTCCACAATATTTAGTCAGACTTTATGCTATGGATTTTCCTCCTGTGACCATCCCCACTGTAAAACTTGCCTTATGCACAATCCTACCTCTACCTATACCAACCCTGTAACTGGCAAAATGAACACAAATGGAGAACCACTTTGATGTTTTATGTAAACACTGTTTGGTCTTTTACATTGGCATGACCACTATGAAGTTATCAATCAGGATGAATAGACATATTAAGAGCATATACACTAGCAACACACAATATCCTGCTGCAGAGCATGCTCGAAAACATGACAGTCATTACTGCAGGGTCTGTTTCACCACACATGCCATCTGGAGTCTTCCCATAGTCATTAGCTTCTCAGAACTCTGGAGGTGGGAACTGGTTCAATTGGTTCAAATGGCTCTGAGCACTATGGGACTTAACTTCTGAGGTCATCAGTCCCCTAGAACTTAGAACTACTTAAACCTAACTAACCTAAGGACATCACACACATCCATGCCCAAGGCAGGATTCGAACCAGCGACCGTAGCGGTCGCGCGGTTCCAGACTGTAGCGCCTAGAACCGCTCGGCCACTCCGGCCGTTGTGGGAACTGGAATTATAACAGGTCTTTAGTTGAAACTTCCTGGCAGATTAAAACTGTGTGCCCGACCGAGACTCGAACTCGGGACCTTTGCCTTTCGCGGGCAGGTGCTCTACCAACTGAGCTACCGAAGCACGACTCACGCCCGGTACTCACAGCTTCACTTCTGCCAGTACCTCGTCTCCTACCTTCCAAACTTTACAGAAGCTCTCCTGCGAACCTTGCAGAACTAGCACTCCTGAAAGAAAGGATATTGCGGAGACATGGCTTAGCCACAGCCTGGGGGATGTTTCCAGAATGAGATTTTCACTCTGCAGCGGAGTGTGTGCTGATATGAAACTTCCTGGCAAATTAAAACTGTGTGCCCGACCGAGACTCGAACTCTGCAAGTTTCGCAGGAGAGCTTCTGTAAAGTTTGGAAGGTAGGAGACGAGGTACTGGCAGAAGTGAAGCTGTGAGTACCGGGCGTGAGTTGTGCTTCGGTAGCTCAGTTGGTAGAGCACTTGCCCGCGAAAGGCAAAAGTCCCGAGTTCGAGTCTCGGTCGGGCACACAGTTTTAATCTGCCAGGAAGTTTCATATCAGCGCACACTCCGCTGCAGAGTGAAAATCTCATTATGTCTTTAGTTCTTGCCACCAACCTAGCCTTAGTTTACATTAATTTCTTTGGTCTCAGAATCAGTGCAATTCATTTCATCACTACCTTTTAGTTTCCTGTATCTTTTGTTTTGTGACCCATTTATTTTTCTGTGTTGCCCAGTTCTATCACATACAATTCACATCACTTTCCACACTTATTAACTCTTGCATGGTATTTAATCAGTAATCTGTCTTATTTATTTTCATATCCTTGACCTCTATGCTCTCAGGTTTTCATATCTTGTCTGGTGCAGACCCCAATCATCAGTCTTTCCTTCTCATTCCATCTGATAAGTCTCCCATGACTCAAGGTTCTGGGCAACTTCCCCAAACCCTTCCCATTTCCTAAACATGACCAGTCCATTTTCTTCAACCCTGTTTATTTCCTTCCAACTCATTCTCATATTTCTTCTTTGTGGAATCATTCTGCTTTAATCTACACAGAGAAGAACCAACTTTCTGTACAGTTAATTGTGGCTCAAAATACAATTACATTTCCCTCATTAATAAAGACACCTATGAAAGTATCAGTAGACCTTGGCTAGAGGAGTCTACTTCTGTTTTGTCTAAATATAACATACACTACATATCAGTGCTTGGCATGTGCAGTTTACTAGCAACTATTCATGACATCATAAAGAATGCTTCCTTTCATGTAATAGGTTCTAGACATTTTGGTTTAGACATGTCTGACTTGCTCATTATGTGCATACAGACAATGTGTTGCAAAGCAGTGTTTCAGGGCCACATACTAATGTTTCTCACTTGTGTAATAAGAATAGTAAGCTTTCTGAACCAGGATTAGGAAGGACTTAAGACTTTCAGGCATACCTTACTGTTACACACCATGCTGTACCATGATTTTATTATGTTTGACCTCTCTATGCTATGTGTCAGCAGGTTGCCCATGACCTACAATGGGGTGATACAACCCATTTCTGCTAGTCAGTGGGCATACATCTGGGTCATATTTAAAAAGGTACAAGGAGGTTAGCTGTTTTCAAAGCAACAGTAAATCCACAATGCTTCACGAATCCAGGATTTAATCAATGGATCAGTACAGTACAGATTATCAACAAAACTGATTTATGTGAGGCAGAAACAGTTAACATTTAACAAGCAGCCTAAGTAATATTTTGTGATCAAAATGCACCTGGGTTGGTTAAAGTTTCAAAGATTATGTTTCAGAAGTGCTTAACCTATTGGTATTTTACAACGGTTTCTGGAACAATTGACAGTAAAAGTCCCTTCATGTTGAAACTCTGGATGATTCTGCACCATGGGTTGTATGCCTACTGAACAATTGGCAAATTTGGAGTGTTTGTTTGAACTTCTTTCTGTGGATGGCTTAAAATGTAACAAAGAAACTTGTTCCTTCTTGCATCAGGAACTTGAATATTTAAGACATGCCATAAATGTGCAGCATATTTAGTCTGCTTATTTGCACTTATCTGTGATTAAAGATCTTCCAGCACCCCAAAATATCAAGGAGCTACAGCCCCTCATAACAAACTCACATATTACATGACATTCATTGAAAGTACTGTGCAAGCTGCTGCTGTGCTAAATCATCTGTGGCAGAAAGGTGTTCCCTTCGTGTGGTCCCAGGAATGTAAGGAAACATTATAGCAGTTAAAACGCATTGTTATGTCGTCATTGTCTGATTCATTCTGATCTGGCTAAGCCTTTTGTGTTATCTATAAATTCATCTCCTTATTGGACTGGAGTTGTGCTCACCCAAATAAAACATTTGACTAATAGGATTATTACTTTTGCCTTGAAAACTATCAACACAACACAGGCAAATTACTCTCAACTTCAAAAGGAGATGCTTACCATTATATATGGTGTTACCAAATTCCATCAAAATTTCTATTTGATTACAGATCACTGGCTCTTAAAGGATTTGCTTAATCCTTCCAACCCTGTCTCACTGAGTACAGTGCAGAAATTGTAATGTTGGACTCTGTTCTTGTTTGATAACCAATATGTGTTATTGTACAGGCCTACTGTGCAACATTTCAATGCTGACTTGTCTTGGTTACTGTGTGGTATTGCAACATCATTTCATTTGTCTGAAGAATCAGGTTATCAAATCAGTACTCAGGATTTAGAAATTCTTTCAAATTTTGCTCTTGATTCTTGTTGTATTGATGGAGCAACTGCTTCTGACACAGGTCTTTGGAAAGTTTTGTAATATGTGTGCCAAGGTTAGCCATGTAGTTTTAAATAAATTCCCCATCCACTAATGCATTGCTACTTTTTGCACTGTCATGCCCTGTCCATGTGATCAGGTATTCTGCCATTGCATGCAGAGAAGAGCATGATTCCTTCTAGCAAGATATTTTGTCTCTGTGCACCGCTATCATTAGGGTGTAGTTGGCACAAAGCAAATAGCCTGATGTCGTTACTCTTTGCGGGCATCAATGCCAGAATTCAGCATATGACCACTCATTGTAATGTTTGTATGGAGCACCTACACATGCCACCACAATGGTTTATTCAGTGGTCATGTCCATTCAGTCCTAGGCAATACATCCATATTGACTTTGTAAATCCATTGCAGATGACATGATAGTAGTTGGTGGTAGTTGCACACAGTAAATTTCCTTTTTGTCATCCCCTTGACATCAAACTCTACTTTTAGTACTGAACCAGCTTTGTCTTCTATTTTTCATCTCTAAAGTCTCCCTGAGATCCTGGTCTCAGACAGTGGACCACAATTACAGCACTCAATGCTGGCAACAGCATACACTGTGGAAATACAACACCTTTTCACCCTCTGTCTAACAGTGAAGTTGAATGTTTCATTCAAAGATTCCCACACAGAGAAGCAAGCCTAAAAGACTTTTTTTCCTCCTACTGCTCACATGGCAGGAAGTTGTTGGCAAAATTATTACACAGTCATCACTGTACCATGCTGTATATTCTTCTGGGACAGACAAAGTTTTAGCCACTGTACTGAGTTTTCTTTAAAGGTTTTGGCATTGCTTTTGGAGCATGGTGTCATCAATCATCTCTACCTCTCCTCCAATTGCAGCTGATGTATCCAGAGCACCACCAAAAGAAATTAACATCACATTGTTGTTGCCAATGGTCTTACAGCCTGAGCCAATGTCTGCACATGAGCCACCCCTGGACAGCCAACATGATACACATGGAGTCCCACTAGGAATCAACTTACCCTTAAAGTCAGCATCATTAGATGCAATCACGCACCCTGTTGCTGGTTTCTAAGCCCATGTTCCCAGTCATTTGCAAGGTGGCTGCCAGGTTGCAAACAGGTAGCCACCATCAGTGATCGTTTCACTCTGTGTCTCCTTGTCTAGATCTGCGTTCAGGGGTTTCCCTGACCATTGTCACATGACACAGTACTACAGGGTAACATCGCAAAAGTTAGGTGGGGAGGAAAATGGTATCATCCAAAGAATGATGTCCCATGGAAAATTTGGTATCTCACATTAGGACTACAAGTAAGGGCAGTCGTTACCTGACAGGGCAACAAGTGACATACATCAATGTAGACATGCCCTCAAGATGTTACATATGTCATCTGCCAGAATATTATGTACATTAAACTGCATTGCCTCTCAGCCCAGTCTGTAATTATTGTCTTACTTCAGATGAGTGGTATTAGAAGTAAGAACTGTATGTCAAAGTTGAAAGTAAATTGTCCAGTGGAACGAGACTACCTTTCTGTACTGTATCAAGTGATAAGTTACAATGTTAAAACTTGAATAAAGTTATCTAATATTTTGTGTGTGTTGTAGTATACACTAGACTTTCTCCAGGAGTATCTCTACACTTTCTATGACCCACTACAGTTCCAAAGTACTTACATTCAGCATCTAAAGTTTTGGAACATTGTGACACGTGTTGACAGGTTAGCAAGACCAAAAATATATAAACATTCATTTGAATATCCTGCAAGAACTAATTCTCTAAACCACTTGTCAAAGATAATTCACAGAACATCATTATTTTTAAGAAGTTCCATGTTATTAAAAGCCATCTCCGTAGCCAACATCACTAGCACATGCTTCTTTGGCAGCACTCACATTAGAGCTAAGCCAGTTAACAAGCTGTGTATGAAATTTTCTCTGCCAGTATTTGCCCACCAAGTGGACAAGAGGTTGTGGAGAAAACTTACTTGTCTCCAGTCATACCAGTATACTGAATCAAAGTACTCATAATCAGTCCTTGAAGTTTTAGAACAGCTTGTATGTGGTGACAGGAAAACAAGATCAAAAACAAATCAATAGTAATTTTAATATATTGCAAGAACTTATTCCCCAGAAAATGTATGAAATCTGTGTTATAGAATATTCTGCTTTCTTAAGTAGTTCCAAATAAATCTATACCTTTCTGACATCTGATGCTACTGCTGTGTCAGATGTACCTTTTGATGCCAAATTTTTCTAGAATTTTTTTTAAATTTGCATACCTTATGTTCTAATTAAGGATGTTTCCAGGAATGTTTATATTTGGTGACAATCTATCAAAATTTCATTCATGATATTACATTTTTTTCATTCTATTTTGAAAATACATTTTATATTTTCACTTTATCTCTGAAAATGTTGATTATGCTATGAATTCAGCTTTGTTACTCTTGCCAATTATTGGCAAATAGAATTATTTTTTTAATATGTTATATGAATATGTGGTGTCTGTTCTTTCAGATACGTTTGAAACAACAGGCACTATGCATTCATATGCTGAAGAGCCAAAGAATTGGTAGACTTTCCTAATACTGTGCAGGGCCCCTGTGAGCTCACAGAAGTGCCACAACAAGATATGGCATGAACTCAACCAATGTCTGAAGTACTGTTGGAGGGAATTGACACCATGAATCCTGCAGGGCTGTCCATAGATCCATAAGAGTGAGGGGAGGGGGCGTGGAGATCTATTTTAAAGAGTACATTACAATGGATCCCAGATATGCTCAATAATGTTCATTTCTGGGGAGTTTGTTTGCCAGTGGAATTGTTTAAATTCAGAAGAGTGTTCTAGCAGCCACTCTATAGCAACTCTGGAAGTGTGGGGTGTCCAAACCATTACAGAGCCTCCATCAGCTTGAACAGTCCCCTGCTGACATGCAGGGTCCATGGATTCATGAGGTTGTCTCTATACCCATAGACGTGCATCCGCTGAATACAATTTGAAACAGGCAACATGTTTCCAGTCCTCAACAGTGCAATGTTGGTGTTGACATGCCAAAGCAAGGTTTAAGGCTTTGTGTTGTGCAATCATCAAGGGTACACAAGTGGCTCTTCAGCTTTGAAAGCCCATATCAATGATGTTTCATTGAATGGTTTGCATGCTGACACTTGTTGTTGGCTCAGCATTGAAAGTTGCAGCAATTTACAGAAGGGTTGCACTTCTGTCATTTTGAATGATTCTCTTCAGTCATCATTCGGCCTGATCTTGCAGGATCTTTTCCCAGCCATAGTGATTTCAGAGATTTGATGTTTTACCATATCCTGATGTTAAAGGTACAGTCTTGAAATGGTCATGTGGGAAAATCTCCAATTCATTGCTACCTTGGAGATGCTGTGTCCCATCGTTCATGTGCTCACTATAACACCAAGTTCAAACTCACTTAAATCTTGATAAGATGTCACTGTAGCAGCAGTAACCAATCTGACAACTGCCCCATATCCTTGTGGTCTTATATAGATGTTTGTGACCGTAGTGCCATTTTTTGCCTGTTTACATATCTCTGTATTTGAATACACATGTCTATACCAGTTTCTATGGTGCTTCTGTGTGTAACTGATTTGCCCTGAAAAGCAATGAATCCACCACCTTCAGGACAGAAACATAATTACATTCAACCTCCTGTAGGAATCTCGAAGTAGCGATAGTGAGCATGGAGGACATGGACAGGGACTGCGGGTCAGATAGGTGCCACTAGGTGGGAATATGGGTTGGCTGGGAGGCATTCCAAGATAGTGCATGCAGTTTTGATAAACATTGTGTGCAGATGGCAAAGTTGTTGAAGACCCAGTGGTTAACCTTACTGCCTAGTAATCAGGTGATTTCAGGTTTGTGTTCCATACTGGCACACTTTTCTACTCATTGGTGCTGATTTTGCTTTATGTTCTTATGTAGCTAACATCAATCACTTCCATTCCCTTTCCTTCTCTTTCCTTGACTTTTCTTTCTTTACATGATATGTATCACAGCTGCAGTTTCAGCATGATGCCTGTCCTTTTGGACATGTCGAAAAGAACAGACACATGTATTTATATAATTGATTGACCTGGATGACCAATGAATACACCACCTTCGATGTGGATGTTCAATTACATTTGACCTCTTGTGAGAACCTGTAAGTAGCAACCATGAAAGACATGGACGGTGACAGCAGATTTGTAGCGCTAGGTGGGAATGTGGTTTAGCCAGGAGATGTACTGAGATAGTCCTCATAATAGTGGTAACACTGTCCAGGTGGTGCAGTGGTTAATGGAATTGCTTAGTAAGCAGGATAACACAGGTTTGAGTCCCAGTCTAGCACACATTTTCCCTTATTACTGCTGATTCTGCATGATCCCTGATGCATCTGATACCAATAGTTCCTTCCATATCCTTTCCTCTCCACCCCGTCTACCTTCAATTTACGTGAAACTTATTTTCAACAATGCACAAATTATTAAAATATCTACTATAGAAATTTTATTTATGGTTATGAAAAATCATTCATTCTTTACAAAACATGTTTGTATTTCAAATGAAACATTCTGTTTAAACATTATCACAGTCTTATAGCATTGATGTCTGTGAAGGTCATTGTAGTATTGAAATGTAACAACTGTAACATCTTACTTTGTATTTTTGGAAGAATCCTTGACAGAGAGACAGAGAGAGAGAGAGAGAGAGAGAGAGAGTGCACAAGTGTGTGTGTGTGTGTGTGTGTGTGTGTGTGTGTGTGTGTGTGTGTGTGTGTTGAGTTCATGGAGAGTGGATGTAGGGGAGACAAGTGTGGGACATTTCCCCATTGTAACTAGGCTCAACGGTGTACGGGAAATGTTTATATGCAAAAGCCTTTCGATTTTGTTTATCTTGAAAATAAGTGGTTCTAAAAAAACATTTCGTTTTAAAGTTCATCCAATTCCATTTTTACAAAAGAGAACAGAAAATGATTCCTGTTATAATTGTTTCAGGACTGCATTATATGGAACCATCATGTACAGAGAGAAAAGATTTCTTCTGTAATATGCAAAAGCTAGCCTTCCTCAGAGAACATAATGTGTTTTATTCCCGAATGATGAGCTGAGCTATTACTTACGGCAAAATGAAATTTCAAGGTGAGTTTAATCAATTAACTGCTGCCTTTTACAACAATTGATATAGGTACTGCCTATCCTCAATATTTGTTCCAAGAACTGATCATCATACATTTTTGTGTCTAGTATTCTGGACAGAAATATAAAATAACTAATTCTATGCTAGATAGTTACCTTCATGCTTAGTATAATGTGGGATTGGATTTTTTGGACCTTTGGCTCTGTTTAGGATCTACTGTTGTGAAAAATTTCAATTTTGTGTATTTTGCAGATAAAATGATTTGTTGTGCACTGAATGGAACACTGAAATGAAAGAATGTCAAACTATTCGATATAAATATCAATGGTATGACAAATGAAAACTTGAAGAATAATAAAGATAATAAATGGAAGTTAATAAGGACAGAGGTCTTCCAAACAACATGTCACACCAAGAATCAAGTACAAAGTTTAAATTTAAACTTTTTGCTTCATATTGGTGGTGATTATGTTAAAAAATGATGAAAAGTGAAGAAAACATGCTGAAAGCAACTGTAACTGAAATAGACAACTTGAGAGCTATAATCAATTCAACTTAAGATCAACTGAAGTCAGAGTTGATAGGCAATATGAACTCAATTTTAATTCCAGTCATGATACTTTAAGACTGGAACTGATATCAAGTTACAACTATGTGAGATTTGTAATGAGAAAGTGTAAAGAAGAAACAAGCATCGGACTAAGAAACACATGAATTTCCTTTGGTATTATTGTTGAAGAAATGAATTCTAAAATCAGTCCTCTTATAAGAAAGGAACACATAATTGGGACAGACATTAGTACTCTTGTTGCAGGCCCTACATGAAACATGAGTGGAACCAACTTTACCACTCACAAAATTATCCGTGATGGGATTTAGTGAAATTGCTCAACATGCAGTTGGAACAGACATTAGCAAGCATGTTATTCAGGAAACATGAATAAATAATACGCCATTTAGCATGAACTTACCTTCAGCAACACTACAAAATATAAATACAAATTTAATAGAAGAAGGCTCATCACAATCAGAATTGAATTAAAGACAGAAACATGTATGGAAAATGTTTATGGGGAAGCCAACAGCTGTAGCTTTATGAAGGCAAGCAACACTAATACTAAGACTTTATCTACACCAAGTTGTGAAAATTTTGGCTTTATGATTGCTTTAATAAACTTACAAATTGGCATGCGAGAAGGTGTATATGTTGTCAGTAATGCCAGTAATATGTTTTGGTACAAAGTTAGAAAAAATGTAAGGAGATGAAGTTATGATGTTGTTATGGAGATACATTGGTTGATGTACCTTCACTCATGACATGCATAATTTCAGAGACTGCATCTCCATACAGTTCACAGGACTGTATAGAGACCACCAGTTTCACTTCCTGGCTGATGATGCAGCACCCTTATGTCTACATGCCAATCCTCGTGGGTCCATCCTACATCATTACCAACTCACTGTGGTGGACGCTTATTCCAGGATTCCATATGAGGCACTTTGTCCATCCGTGTCCATAGCAGCCACTATTTCAGCAAGACTTTTGCAATTGAGGGACTTCTGTATACTGTGGTTACCAAAACAGCTTTCAGATTGTTTCTTAAGAACTTGCATTCTTTTGTCAGGACAGAGGTGTTTCCAATCTTGCAGCTCCCCCATTTCATCCTCAGTCTAATGATGAGGCCAAATGCATGCTTCAGACATTTAAAACACAGATGTTTCTGGCAGGTTACCTGAAGCTGCTTTGCACTATGTTTTGAGTTTGCACCATTTTACTCCAGTGAGGACAAGGGCTCAGCATGGACAACAACCATGAGCCCTTCTTCACCTGCTGCATCTGATGCAATGTTTGCTAGTTTTGCTGGCTCTGCAGCAGTTCATACCAGGTGTGCCTGTCTGGGCTTCTGATTTTGGCTGCAGGCTGAACTTGGTTCCTACCCACATAGAGTATTGCCAGAGCCAGCACCTGGGCTTTGCCCACACTCCTGAAGAATGAACATCCTATCTTTTCAAATAGCTGTGGCTATGCATTTTGGGGTCTGTTCTGGAGAGCCACAGCCTCCCCTGCGACCATCACCACTGATGCAAACTCCTGCATCACAGATGATCTGACTAGCGTAGTTTGCTGGCTGACAGATTGCTGTCCAGGGTCCCTACCGCTGCCCCCACTCCTCGAATCCCATTTTTGGTGCAACCCTTACAGCAAATGACATCGCAGCCACCATCACCTCTGTTGCTGGGTCCTGTGCAGCTATTGTCTTTGATGCCCCAGCTGATGCATCTGTCACCAACTGATGACTTCAGTGAGTTTTCTATGGAGACACCATCCATGGCCATGCCCTATGGCCTCTCACAAGAGTGGAAATGGCACTCCAAAGCTCCCCCTCATCATTCTGTGCCTACTTGCTGGTGCCTGCTCACCACATGCTCCAGCAGCTGCCGTTATCGGGTGATGAAATTGATGGTAGCACTATCATTTTGCGACTAGTGATCTCAGAATCCTTTCAGATCAGTGCTTTTTTTTGTCATGGTACCAGTGCTCTTTTTCAGTACCAGTGCTTTCTTTTGTGCCAAGCACTTTTACCTGTACCATGTAGTTTTGGTGCTTAGGAATTTCATCTGTCTATGTGGTTTTCCTTCCCTCTAGAAGGGAGGAGTGATCTATCTTCACTTATGATGTGTACAATTTCTGAGATCACATGTCCACAAATTTCACAGGCCTGCTTATAGAGGACACCTGGGTTGGCCTCCTAGCTTGTTTTGCTGAGCTGCCATAGAAACAGTATTATTTAAGTGATTGCAAATGAGTGCTCAGCCTATTCTGTAATCTGCATTACTATTATCCATTCAATGTGTTCAGTGCTACATGCAACCCATAGTTCTTTATATCTTTTGTTGGCTCCATAAACGGTATTTGTTCTTACTGTAATACTGATGAGTGACATTAAGAAAGGTATCACATATTTGAAGTGCAGATGCTGAAACTGATAACAGTCAGTAATGATGAAAGAGATAATACACTTAGTACTGGTTATGCTGTGAAACCTTTGAAAACAGTAACCACATTTACTGTACTAAGAAGATTTTTGCTTTTTATGATGGTTTGAAATGTATCGAAAGTTAGTGGAAGAATTTTTATGCTTCACTCAAACATATTTTTGATCTAGTTTACTTACAAGAAGCTATACTATGCTGAATGCTTGTTATCTTGAAATTAGTGGAAGGTGAATAGTGATAAAATACTGATATTTTGGGAGTGAGAAGTAGGACACCATAGTTTTTACTGCCATATTGTTGTTAGAGTCAGCAGCCATTTTGGATGGATCTAATACATCCAAACTTATAGTGAGTGGGAAATCATGATGTGAAATGAAAATATTGATTGGAAATCTCATAGTGATGACACAGTTATGAGAGGAATAACTGGAATGAAACAGAGAAAATAATGATTATAATGATGTAACTTACTATAAACAATGAACTCCGAAGTAGAAACTTTAGTAACCACGTATACAACTGAAATTAAATGAAAACAACAAATTTTTACTGCAGTAAAAATACTAATACCAATTAATAGTTATGAAACAATTAATATCAACACTGTGAGCCTGGCACTCACATATTGTACAGCATTGTGAGATTATTCCAGATTTTAGTTTAGTTTAAGTGTAGTAAAAACTAAAGCTTGTTACTTCAAATTTGAGATTAGTAGGAGTAATTAGTTTACTGAAAATCATTTCTGTTCTGAGAAACTTAAGTAATTTTTTCTTACTATCTTACTCAGAATCCGCAGTATCATTTGTTGGAAGGCTTGGGAAAAAATACAAAACTGATGTGTAAACTGTAACCTGAAAGAAAGTAGACTAAAAAAATGGTGGTCCTTAGGCCACATTTTTTACTCATTTTCATTGATCTTCCCGATTTATTGGTCAGAAGTGGGAATGGAACAAATTGAAGAAGGTAATGGCATGTCTCATTGTATGTGAGACACAAGGGTTCTTATTTATTGACTTTTGTCTCTGTTTTTCATATGTACTCCTTTAGTTTGTAATCTGCATATCTGAAGTACGAAATTAAGTCACTATTCAGCAAATCCCAATGTGGATTCTCACAACATATGTTCAGTATCTGGTATTTCTTACTATCCACTTCTTCTGTTATTTCTATGTATCATGTGCTTTCTGGAAAAAAAAATGTACACTGGCAAAAACTGGAGGTGGGGGTAATGAGGAGGATGGGGAGTAAAATTTATAAATATTGCACTGAAATGAGAATTATTGATCAGGCAACTTAAAAATAAAACAGATTGATTCCATTAAATATGACATGTCCTCTAATTAACAGGGAACCATTTATCTTACTGAAATGTAGTTACGATAGTATTCTCAGTACGAAATCAATAATTATATTGTATAGAGAAGACCTGGGAAATTTTCAACCTTAGCATTTAGCTAGTTTTAATAATCTCAGGAATTCACATGTATTTAAATTCTCTCAGTGTCAGGAGCAAGCAATGGGAAGTCTAGGATGAAATATAACAGTTATGTAAAGAGCAGATTGCTGCTTACTGTAAGGATGACACATTGAATTTCAGACAGGCACCACAAAAAGACTGTTATACTGTAAAAGAATATTTGACATAGATGTAGATTATTAGCAACATATGACATTATCACCAAAATATTATGTAATTATAAATATGTGTATGACTAGTTATAAAAACTACACAAAATATGAGAAACCTGTTTAATTGTAAATGTAAATGTGTGCTCATGTGTTGTAATCTGACGACATTCATATGATATTTATTGTTCCACAGGTGAATAAATAAATAAATAAATAGATATAGACGAAATTTTTGCTGCAAGTATTTGGTTGGAAAACGGAGGAGAAGTGATAGTATAATGTTGCTGATCATCAGTTTCAGCAGTTTGATATATCAAAGTACTTAAATTCACACTCTAGATGTGGAGCAAAGCAAACAAGATCAAAAATACATTAACAGTAATCTTTAAATTTTCAAGAACCAATTCTCCAAAATAGTTACCAAAAATATGTTACAGGAAAACATGTTTGCTTCAGCACTTCATTAAAAATCATCTGCATAGCCAACATCACTTATGCATGCTTGTGAAGTGGTGCTTGATATTGGGTAAGGAGGATCAATGTGAGTGGTGGAGGAAATTTTAACTGCCAGAATATGTCCACCATGCAGAGGAGAGATGGTGACATACAGTTGGTGATCATCAGTCTTAGGAGTTTACTATCTCTGAGTACTCAAATTCTGTCCCAAATTTTTGGAGCAACTTCTAGATAAGGTGCAAAGCAAACAAGATCAAAAATAAATAAATGACAACATTAATATCTTTCATGCTCCCATTTTCTGAAAAAATTACCAAATATATATAACAGACAAACATGTTTTTATAAGTAGTTCCATTTTATTGACAAACCTCCCTTGTTTGCATCATAATTAATGTATGCTTGTACAGTGACACTGACATGTAGGTAAGCCATTTTGAAAGCTGGAAATGAATGAAATTGCCACACTAAGGATTTGGTCGCCAAGGATGACAAGGTGAAAAAGTATTACTGATGACCACTTTTATCAGTTTACTGCCTGCCATCCATGTGGAGTCTGTATTGGTCTCACCACGGACTGCTAGTACTCAGTCACACATAATTGATATCAAAGTGTACGGGCCTGAAGATGGCATTGACACAACATCAAAACTAGTAGCCAAATAAATATGAAATCTTAAGTACAACTGGAGGAGTTTCATTTTTAATAAAAAAATAATATAATTGTCCCTCCTCATCTTGGTGGTAAGCTGCTTATAATGCTCATGGCAGACGAAATTTTCAGTGGCCGTATTTGTCCGGCAAGTGGAGGAAAGTTGGTGGTGTTAAGTTTCTGATCACCTGTCCTTGCACCTGTGTTCACGATTAAATCCAAAACCTCTCTGAAGTGTCTTACTAAGTGAGGGAATGTGACACTATTGATGGTTAACTGTCTGAAATGGCATTATGTTCGGCAGTCCACTGGTGGTGCTAATCCACAGGAGTAGCGAAGTGCTCCACTGGGTTTCTCCCTCTAACTCTCGTTGTTACTAACATCATTATCAGGATCGTCGTCGTCGTCGTCATCGTCATCATCATCATCATCATCATCATCAGGATTGTCATCACCATCCAAACACAAATGCAATACTACTCTACCATTTAGTAAACTCAATACACTCCAGAAATATGCATATGACACTCACCTATCTGCACAGAAGGGGATTAGTGTGTGAAGGAACTACGACCTTTCTGACAGTAGAATGAACCAATTCCATGTGATTTCTCACCCTACAATGCCATACAACATTAACATTTTTACTTTATTAAATATTTTGCAAATAGAATACGGAATGTGTTAATACGAAAACATAAGCTGCAAAGAATTCGTCAAAACCATAATGACAGATGAAATAGTAGAGAACTCTCAGTCAACGCATGATATGATGACCTAACTGCGTCCCGCCAAGAAAACAACAAGTATAAAAGGCTTACCCATGAACTTCGTAAACATGTGGAGAAGATAAGTGGTACGATGAATAAGAACAAAACTCCTTTTCATGGCCGCGTGGCAAGAATAAGCTCTGGAAGGATATCAAACCGATTATTATCCTACTTTCAAGGTAAGAAAACTAAAGGGGCACGATTCTCAGAAGTCTTAAGGTCTACGACAACTGTAAATTTCTCCTAAAGATACCCAGGAGCGTGATCCGCTTAAGTAAAAATTACCAACGCACGAAAATTAAGTCGAAGCTGAATATAGGGAAGGCGATAAACTTAAGAGAAAGAACCATAGCCGGGAAAGCGTGAACCCAAGAGATAAAACAGTACAATACTCGGTTGGGTTACAGTTAAGGCTCGGAAAAAAGAGACATTTGAAGTGATGTGTCCCAAGTTGTCCAAACCAAGAAAGAAAATACGAAGAAAATACATGAAGAAGGGGATGATGGTGTTTGACAGAACTAATTTATTTCGATAACCAAAATATTTCGGCTTTCAACTCCATCTTCAGACTGTAACTGAGTCTCGTCGCCCAAGAAAGTACAACATTGGTAAACAATTTCTAAATAGGCATTACACATCGAGAGTGAATATAAAGACTACGAAGGTATAATGACGACAAAGAGAGGGTAAATGTCATCTTTGACAGTGCAGTGGTAACGGAACTGAAAATGTTAAAATACTCTTATCAAAATACAGTAAATAAACTTCGAAAAGAGTGAGAGCCGAAATCCAGTTAACGAATTAAATTAATTCCGCAGAACATTCACGATACCGGTATTGTGCTTTTCATTCACACTTATGAAAGTAGTCTACCAAAAAGAGACAAAAAAATCAATTAAAATATAACACATATTAATCCGCAGTTCTTGTATAATTTAGACTGTTTTGTGATCTCTGTTGGCGTAATACAGAACCACTTAATAGTCATTCAGTTGTAGCCTAGACCATAAACTACCCTATATGATAGATGCGAATAACAGAGCAACAGTAGGTATAAAGTAATGCAACAGTGTTCTTATGTTAATGAATAAGTGCTTACACTCTTCGCCAAGCTTTCCACATGCATATCGCCAGACAGCACCTAGAAAAGGGAAACAAGAACGTGTAATCAGAGGAACCGAGTAACGTGCTGGGTAATGCAAATACCAAACAATATGTCGTATGTGAAGCAACGTAGTGTGACTCGCTTTAGACACTTGAATTCAGAGAGTGTTTTTTTCTGTAATTTCTTTAAACTGTATGGAAACAAAATGAGCTTTATATGCGTCAAAATCCAAATTTTCCTTGATAATGCCAACATTTTTACGTAAATTTCCCCAAACTCCTGGTTAAACGGTGTGAAAGTACCAAGTAATCTTAAGAAAATTATTTACATTTAAAAACCAAACACACGTACTTACTCAGTTGATATGAAAAGGATGTTTAATTCTGAATTATTTTGTAGCATATCCATTTAACAGAAGACGAAAGGGCTCGCATTTTATACAGACATACGGTACTGCGGCAGCATAGCGCAAAGGCTTATGACAAAATCAGTCTGTACGAGCACTTTCTATGGTATAATGAAATTGGCCCCCGTGATGAATATCGTCTTCCACAGAGGCGCAACCGACTGCCACACAGTATCTTAAGAGTCAAGGATATGACACTCGTTTTCTGTTTACGTGCTATGCTGGGTAACTTGCACAGATTAAATTTAAAACAAATTAACACGGATCTGTTCCAGAGGTACTGACTGGATTATTGCAGTACAGTCGCTGACGATATCCGCCTCGATAAGGTGATTCGATGTTGATACAGATTCTCGACTCACACTACGTAAATAATGCCATGCTACTTACGCTCTGTAGACTTAACTCCCAGAGGAAATTATACGGAGCACCACGTTCAGGTTAACGATTCGCATTGCGGCAGAACTTTCTAGTGCGTTTATTTCCCTGGTAACAGTTACCGCTGAATGCCCATTGTTAAGAATGACGGGACCATTTTTTCTTAGTAATGTGCCTTACACATGTCTTGAAATGAAAGTTACCAACAAATATTTTGGGATTCATAGACCGACGTAATCCCACAAACGCGCCACAGAGAGATGTGTCAGAACTGACCTGTCCGCAATCAATGACAGTGGATTGAGGATGGCTAGTTTCCAGCTGAAATCTAGATCTGCCAATAAAATTTCAAAAGGACGACTGATAGCAGAAATCTATTACTTACAAGTCAATAACAGTCACTGCGTGCAACAGCCTCTGAATGGAGGGTAACCTGATGAACACAGAACTTTATTTCCTTAAGATACAATGAAGTCGTTAGTAACAAAGAACTAGGCGTAACAAACAAGAAACTTACGGAAGGATATAGCGTCATTCCCAAATATAGATTTTAAAATTAAGATCTGGGCGTCTTCCTATTACGGTTAGAGCCGTGAGTGGCACAAACCTCAGTAAAAAAAAAAAGGAAATCTGACAAGTAGACGTTTATACTAGACCGTGAGCCGACTAGGAGAAGCACCTGTGATACTTATAATCTGTGAGGTCGGAAAACGGAAGCTATTTTGCATTGCTCTAGATTTTCGAAGTTTGTGATCATGATCAAATTGATGAGACGGACTTCATTATGAAATATTACCGACGAATAGGCAAAAGCAAGATTGATGGCAACAGTCAATCGCAGTTGGAAAACAACATTACCATTCAGGCATATACAGGGTGATTATAATTAAATTTCCACTACATGAGTGCCCCCCCCCCCTCCTCCTGACAGACGAGTGATAGTGGAACAATGAAACTTTGTGGGAACATTTGAAAGAGCATGCGGAAGAGAACTAACAAGTTACAAACGTTGCTAAATGCTCAAATGGACCATCGGCGTCCATGACAACCTGGAACCGCAGTAGAGATTGCTCTGCTGCTGCCCCAAACATTTCAGGTGCGATGTGGACCATGAACGTTCAGCTGTCGTGACACACCTCGTGCACTACTTCATAATCGAACATTGCGTCAAACATTCTCAGCCACGGCAACATTAACTTCTTCAACAATTTGTGGAGCAATTGACTGTCGTTCTCTGCCAGGGGCGATTCACAAATCGCCACTTATTTTTAACTTCCTAATCATGTTTTTCAACCCCTGTGCGGAAAGGGAACCTCTCCATATTAGTTTAATGCGCCGATACTCGAGAAGAGCAACAGCATTGATGCTGCTCTCTTGATAAAACAGCTTCACTAGTAAGGCTTGTCCAGACCCATGTTGATTCTCTCGATCTGTAATGCTCAGTGATGTTTGTTAGTATTTCAACCCGTCATCGCCTTACCAGCACCAGCACTCTGTGGCAGTGCGCCCGCGTTAGCTGAGTGGTCAGCGTGGCGTAATTCCACGCCAAGGGGCCCGGGTTCGATTCACGGCTGGCGCAGGACATTTTCTCCGCTCAGGTACTGGGTGTTATGTTGTCCTCATCATCATTTTATCCCCATCTCCGACGCGCAAGCCGCACAATGTGCGTCGAATGCAATAAGTACTTGCCCTCGGCGGCCAAACTTCCCCGAATGGGGGACCCATCTCCGACGCGCAAGCCGTCCAATGTGCGTCGAATGCAATAAGTACTTGCCCTCGGCGGCCAAACTTCCCCCAATGGGGGACCCATCTGCGACGCGCAAGCCGCCCCATGTGCGTCGAATGCAATAAGTACTTGCCCTCGGCGACCGACCTTCCCCGAATGGGGGACCCATCTCCAACGCACAAGCCGTCAATTGTGCGTCGAATGCAATAAGTTCTTGCCCTCGGCGCCCGAACTTCCCCGAATGGGGGACTCCCGGCCCACAATGCCGTACCCTCACTTCATTTACCCTGTGGCAAGTAATGATACTAACACTAACAGCAACGCAAATCCTGCAGCGCACTGTCTTATCATCATTCTCATAAAGATGGGTACCCACATAGTAAACAGTTTTCCGTCTACACTGCTCCTGTGCTGGTGTTTTGATTTGTTTTAGGGCGCAAACAAACAACTAGTGTCACACGCACCCACGTCAAAAGTATAGAACATGAACACAGAGAGGAGTTTAACGACTCTACATCAATCCCAATGGACAGAAAAGGAGACAGCTAAAAACAGGCACGTGGAAAAAGGCCTAAAAACGCCATACAGGAATGGAGGTCCAAAACTAAAAATTATATGGGCTTCGCCATATTGCTTCGGCGGATAAAAAGTAAAACGCGGTCGACAGCCCGCGCGTCATCCGCTGAAATGGTTAATAAATCAGACGGCAAACCGAAGCCGGAACGTAAATTGTTAAAAAAATGGTTCAAATGGCTCTGAGCACTATGGGACTTAACTTCAGAGGTCATCAGTCCCCTAGAACTTAGAACTACTTAAACCTAACTAACCTAAGGACGACACACACATCCATGCCCGAGGCAGGATTCGAACCTGCGACCGTAGCGGCCGCGCGGTTCCAGAGTGTAGCGCCTAGAACCGCTCGGCCACACCGGCCAGCAATTGTTAAAAAAAGGGCATTCCAGCAGGAAGTGGTGGACAGTTAAAATTTGGGCGCAGTGTGTACAAAGTGGTGGGGCAGCGCCACTTAGCAAATGTCGATGGCTAAGAAGGCAGTGCCCAATATGTAGCTGGGTTAAAATAATCTCGTCCCTGCGGAAGGGCCGAGAGAAGGTCGCCCAAGGCGCTGGGAGAGGCTTAATAAGCCGAGGCTTATTCCCGTGAAGGGAGGACCATTGGCGGTGCCAAAGGGACACCAGATCCTCACAGACGGCAACGCAGAGATCATCGGAGGGAAGATAGGTACTCGCGGGCTGAGGTAAGAGGACTGCAGCCTCGGCAGCAGCGTCAGCAGCCTTGTTTCCCGGCAGACCGACATGACCAGACACCCACAGAAACATGACACTGGTTTCACCAAGAGTGAGCAAGTGACAGTTTTCCTGGACCCTCTGCACTAAGGGATGGGCAGTGTACAACACTCATAGACTTTGGAGGGCACTGGGTGAGTCTGCACAGAAGAAACAACTGGGGAAGGCTGTGTCGCTGGATGTACTCCGTGGCCTTATACAAGGCGAAGAGCTCGCCTGTAAATACTGAGGAGTGTTCCGGAAGCCGATATCGAAAGACACGGGTGGCAATGACGAAGGAACACCCGACCCCACGGTCAGTCCGAGAGTTCTGTGCTGGCATAAGCTGTCGCTAGAAAACTGCTCGGCAAAGAGGTTGCGAGAAGATCGATAGTAGGAGCAAGCATCGAGCCTATCATGAGGGAGGCCATACAGAGTCTCGCAAGCAACGCATCGCCAACGCCCTCTCGACCGCCAGTATTTAGATCTCCGTCGCGGACCGTCGGGCCCAATGAGTCATCGTGTCACGTCACTTGTAGTCGCAGACAGTTGCGGTCTCAGGCAGCACATAGCGACCGGACTAGTATGCATAGTGGAACTTGTACTTCACCAGCAGTGAGTCTAACGTGAACTATTATGGAAGAGCTTGTACCGCAACACATGGACCAGCCTAAGATAAGGAGCTTCTTAACCCTGTTAATATATGTGTGTGTGCAGTTTATGTTATAGAAAGAGGATTCCAGCCACCAAACAACTTCCTCTCCTTGTTTCCTATGGTACAAGCCTACAGAGACAACGAGATGACACAAAATCTGCAAGTAGCGAAAGTTTAGTTATAACCGCCCTGTACTATTAGAGAGACGAATGACATAAATTATTCATCCCTGAGTCTTATGCGGGCACAGAAAGGAATCAGCTATCCACAAATACCAATGTTTGACCACTTGCCACGCCGAGTAATGGCTCGGTTTGAGGCGCCATGTCATGGATTGAGCAGCCCCTCCCGCCGGAGGTTCGAGTCTTCGCTCGGGCATGGGTGCGTGCATGCGTGTGTGTGTGTGTGTGTTTGTGTGTGTGTGTGTGTGTGTGTGGTTCTTAGCATAAGTTAGTTTAAGTAGTGTGTAAGTCTAAGGACCGATAACCTCAGCAGTTTGGTTCCTTAGGAATTCACACATTTGAACACTTTTTGCCTGCTTACAAACTAAGGTGCAGAATCTGACAGCTGATACAATTAACTTCCAATACAACAAGTTTTCATATCTGGATGATAACCATTCCCACACCATAGACGAATTAGAGCAAAGTGGGGTAAAATTGCGCACTAAAGGTTTAATTAGCGATATACTGAAGGAAACTTCTGAAATTGCAATTAAATTTTAACTGACGTTTAATATGAATTTTGCCTATTATATAACAGAGTCCGAAAGTCAGTGCATAATTTTACCCGACCGTCGGTCAAGAATGCGTTTCTAGTGGGGAATATTTGCGCATTATTACTAAATGAGGAAAACATACGTGCCATTCAGTAATTTTTCTTTATTCAGTGTATAGCATACATGAACATAATATAGTGCCGCGGGGGGTAGCCGTGCGGTCTTGGGCGCCTTGCCACGGTTCGCGCGGCTCTCCCCGTCGGAGGATCGAGTCCTCCCCCGGGCGTGTGTGTGTGTGTGTGTGTGTGTGTGTGTGTGTGTGTGTGTGTGTTTGTTTGTTTGTTGTCATTACCGTAAGTTAGATTAAGTAGTATGTAAGCCTAAGGACCGACGACCTCAGCAGTTTGGTCCCATAGAAACATACGACAAAATAATTATGCCTTGTTTCTCAGCTATAATAATGTCTGTTGAGACCAGATTTGATTTAATGAACAATTCTGGAACCAATGAACAAAAGTCTGCAAAATTATTCAATCAGAGAAAAAGCTGTTTAACAGAGGACGCAAATGAAGTGTCCAGAACCTCCATAACAAGAGCGGGATTCTTGCTATCACCCCTTGAACTTTAGACAATGAATCCAGTCTTCAGTTGGTGGATTATTGTGCTTTTTAGTACAGCCTGGACAGTAAAAAGGTAGTTGATTTTCCGTCGAAATATTTAAGTTTTGCTTTGCTTGCTCTGACTCAACCAGTTTCCTCTCTGGTTTCTTTATTTCTTGTTCTTTTGACTGGGCTTCCAGCTGCTTCCTGAAAGGAGTAAAAAATACTTTTTCCGACCTCTTTCCTTTCTTGTCTTTTTTGCAAGCCATTCATATGGGCAAATGATTTATTTCTTATGGGGAAACGTAGGTACTTGGTCCTGGTTGTCGTTCATTTGTAATGTCAGTGAACTTGGGCTCTGGAGAGATCCAGCTTCAACTGTGGATGAATAATTGAATGTGTCACTTTGGCCTTAACGGTCGAAGGCAGTAAATCTTCCTCGCTGAATATGTAACAATCGACTTGATTAATGCCGCTTATCATGATAGCCTTTATTGCCTTCATCAGTGTGGTCATCCTTTGATAACCATTTCATAACCATTTAGCAATAAATCCTCGCGTAATCACATATCTTGGATAGTTTATGAGCCTCTGGTTGCATTCATGTGAATGGAAGACCTTCAGCAGTTTCAAAAAGCAGCGACCCAGTGGCTGCAATTTGTGGCTGCTGTGTGCATGAATGGTAAGCTCGTGAATGCTGTGGTCCCTGCAACAAAGAACGCCATTGATACTCAGATGCGACGAGTGATTGACCAAAATTAACAAGACTTGATTTTCTTCTGTTGGTTGTGTATGTTTCTCAAAATGTGGTACCCATGTGAGGAACATATCTGAGTTGATGTACCCAGTGTCCGAATACATCATTAGTCATCCAGGAGGGGCACCATTCTTCAAACTCTCCTTTTTCTTTTCTTCGAGGAAGCATTATTCCTGGAGGGATGTGAATCCCCCCAGCTCCCATGCTACATACAACCGTTATCAACTGACTTCTTTATCCGGATGCAAGTTTGCCTATGTGCTTCTTGCCGCATGTTGCAGTCACTTTCGGAACTTCGTTAGGAACAGTTTTAATCCCCGACACATCCACATTAAATAAGCGATGAGGTTAAAATTTATATCTCTCCATTAACGTCGCAATATTATGTTGGACCCCATCACATGTCCGAGACTAGTTTTTGTGGGATCTAAAAGCTAAGGTTTCCCCACTGCATGAAATCATAAGCCCCATGCTTTCTTAGTGCTTTTGTTAGATTTTATTTTTATATTATTCTCCCAGAGTAGTCACGAACTAATCTTCTGGAACCTTTCAGTGCCATAGTACACTCCTGGAAATGGAAAAAAAAACACATTGACACCGGTGTGTCAGACCCACCACACCTGCTCCGGACACTGCGAGAGGGCTGTACAAGCAATGATCACACGCACGGCACAGCGGACACACCAGGAACCGCGGTGTTGGCCGTCGAATGGCGCTAGCTGCGCAGCATTTGTGCACCGCCGCCGTCAGTGTCAGCCAGTTTGCCGTGGCATACGGAGCTCCATCGCAGTCTTTAACACTGGTAGCATGCCGCGACAGCGTGGATGTGAACCGTATGTGCAGTTGACGGACTTTGAGCGAGGGCGTATAGTGGGCATGCGGGAGGCCGGGTGGACGTACCGCCGAATTGCTCAACACGTGGGGCGTGAGGTCTCCACAGTACATCGATGTTGTCGCCAGTGGTCGGCGGAAGGTGCACGTGCCCGTCGACCTGGGACCGGACCGCAGCGACGCACGGATGCACGCCGAGACCGTAGGATCCTACGCAGTGCCGTAGGGGACTGCACCGCCACTTCCCAGCAAATTAGGGACACTGTTGCTCCTGGGGTATCGGCGAGGACCATTCGCAACCGTCTCCATGAAGCTGGGCTACGGTCCCGCCCACCGTTAGGCCGTCTTCCGCTCACGCCCCAACATCGTGCAGCCCGCCTCCAGTGGGGTCGCGAAAGGCGTGAATGGAGGGACGAATGGAGACGTGTCGTCTTCAGCGATGAGAGTCGCTTCTGCCTTGGTGCCAATGATGGTCGTATGCGTGTTTGGCGCCGTGCAGGTGAGCGCCACAATCAGGACTGCATACGACCGAGGCACACAGGGCCAACACCCGGCATCATGGTGTGGGGAGCGATCTCCTACACTGGCCGTGCACCACTGGTGATCGTCGAGGGGACACTGAATAGTGCACGGTACATCCAAACCGTCATCGAACCCATCGTTCTACCATTCCTAGACCGGCAAGGGAACTTGCTGTTCCAACAGGACAATGCACGTCCGCATGTATCCCGTGCCACCCAACGTGCTCTAGAAGGTGTAAGTCAACTACCCTGGCCATCATGATCTCCGGATCTGTCCCCCATTGAGCATGTTTGGGACTGGATGAAGCGTCGTCTCACGCGGTCTGCACGTCCAGCACGAACGCTGGTCCAACTGAGGCGCCAGGTGGAAATGGCATGGCAAGCCGTTCCACAGGACTACATCCAGCATCTCTACGATCGCCTCCATGGGAGAATAGCAGCCTGCATTGCTGCGAAAGGTGGATATACACTGTACTAGTGGCGACATTGTGCATGCTCTGTTGCCTGTGTCTATGTGCCTGTGGTTCTGTCAGTGTGATCATGTGATGTATCTGACCCCAGGAATGTGTCAATAAAGTTTCCCCTTCCTGGGACAATGAATTCACGGTGTTCTTATTTCAATTTCCAGGAGTGTATAATAACACCTGTCCAAAGATCCCCAGCGTTTGGCCAGTTCCTGATCATCATCTAAAGTTCTTCCATATCTTCCCAGTCTGTTTACCCGAAAATCCTGAAAAAAATTACGAGTATGAATTTTATGTTTATCTTTACCTAGGCAACAGTCCCCAAAATAAGAAAATATAGAAATATAAGTAATTTGAAACGGCTTCGTACCTCTTCATGGCCATTTCTAAGAGCAGCTCAAGCCCCTCGTCACCTGCCGTTTAGACTTCCCATTTTTCAAGATCTCGTTTGCAGCTTGCAGCGTTTCTGGAGTGCGTGGCTTCAGTTCGCTTCTCCTTTTGTAGACGGTAAAATAGGAAAAAATGACTCTTTGGAGACTGCTATCGGTGTGTAATATTCCCTTACAACGTTCGTAAAGATTTCTAGCTCCATTTCAATGAAAGAGCTGATATTTGTAAAGGACAGGGTAAGATTACGCACAGCCTAGTTTTACCCCATCTAAGGCGCGTTAACTTGTCCCATGTTACGAGACTGCAGCTTTCGTCCGCACATGGAAACACTTCGTAGGAATGTCGAAGTGTTAATATATCAGAAAACTGACAATAAATCGTAGTACACATTGGAATGAAGTTAAAACACGTAAACACATTATTGGCCCAGTTTCCCAACATAAAATTTTACATGAAAATAATGTAAAACACTTCTTACAGCATTGCGCAGCCGGTAACACCAGGACTAAAACCAAACTACAGCAACAAAGCGTCAGCCACAGTGGCTATTTCGTGCCCTGCAGTGTAGCCAACGACAGGGTTATTAAAACTGAGATGGAAGTGTTGCGCAGTCTTATCTGCCGCGCAGACTTACCCAACTCTGCTCTACAGAAAGCATAATTTTGTAATGGGTGTTCGTCTATGGGTCTCTGAGTGAAGAGAGAGAGAGAGAGAGAGAGAGAGAGAGAGAGAGAGAGGGAAAGAGAGAGAGAGAGAGAGAGAGAGAGAGAGAGAGAGGGAGGGAGGGAAAGAGTGGAGAAGGGGGAAGAGAGAGAGAAGGGGGAGAGAGAAAGAGAGAGGGAAAGAGAGAGAGAAGGGGGGAGATAGAGAGAGGGAGAGGAAGAGAGAGAGAGAAGGGGGGAGAGAGAAAGAGAGAGAAAGAGAGAGAAAGAGAAAGAGAAGGGGGGGGGGGGGGGGGGAGAGAGAGAGAGAGAGTGAGAGAGAGAGAGACGGCACACAAAACACAGGGTCGAATGTAGCTCACCACATAAAAAGAAAACTGAGGTTAAGATTAATGTAAAACACAGTGATGTAAGCGATCAGCAAGTTGCCATACACTAACATGGTGTATTAATATTGTAAACTAACTGCCACTTTCCATAACACAGCGACATATGTAATCTAAAAAGCCCAACACATAGAAAGAAGGAAACTGTCACTTTAGATAACATAGCACGAGATCATAAATATTGACTACGGAACCTGGAAAAACAAACTAACTGGTAAGTACCACCTGGACTGAATAAGAATGGCTCGTGAGAGACATTTTTCTACATACGAATTTGACAGTTTACTCTATAAATGTTGCTTATGAAATGACTGGCAAATATTTACGAGAGCATGCTGAAAAGTGATGCTTCAGAAATTTTTATGTGAAATCTCATAAAGCTTTTTAAATAAGACAAACATTCTGCATCTTGAATCTTCATGTCTGCATATTTATTTCTCAACATTGTCACCCTGGCGACGAACACATTCCACAGTATCAACAAATTGGTGCGTCGCACCAATTTGTTGATACTGTGGAATGCTGGCCGGCCGGGTCGGCCGAGCTGTTCTAGGCGCTACAATCTGGAACCGCGCGACCACTACGGTCGCAGGTTCGAACCCTGCCTCAGGCATGAATGTGTGTTATGTCCTTAGGTTAGTCAGGTTTAAGTAGTTCTAAGTTCTAGGGAACTGATGACCTCAGAAGATAAGTCCCATAGTGCTCAGAGACATTTGAACCATTTGTGGAATGTTGATTTCATTGACGGAGCCATAACATCACGTCTGCTTGCATCACTTCATCACTATCAAAATGATGTGCTCGAAGATGGACCTACATCAGTGATTGCTGCTATCCTGAGTTTAAGCAGTGTCTGTATTTTAAGAATATAACGTCCTTCGGAAATGCTCAATCGATGACAGTGAACCCAAAGCGTCGGACTGATGCAGATGTCGCAGCACTGATCTGTGGTCTGGCATTGTCATCCTGAAACAGATGGTGGACGAACTCCGAGGTTACTAATTCGATTACAGCGTGCCATTTCTCACGCACTACTATAGTTACGTTACACACCTCCATGTTACGCGCTTCAGATAGAAGCGCTCTACCGGAAAAGGGTTGCAACTTGCGTCAACGAAGAGGAAAAGTCTGCGGGGTAATACTCGTGACATGTAATACCTCATCCGATATTGAGAATAAGATGAAAAATTCGGAGGCACTGCTTTATTGCACGCCCTCTTACATGCCAGATTCGATATAGCGCTGTGAGTTCAACTGGCTTAATATCGGTAAGGAACAGTACGACTGATGTGTTTTTTGTGGTTCATTTACGTGTATTAAGCACGCTGCCAGAAAAATTTGTCGTTCCCAGCATAGATCACGCCAGTACCGTGTGGTAACACCGCCTGCAGCCTACACAGAAGCATCAGGCTGAGGAGAAACAGTCCACAAGTGCTGTGCTGTTATGCATGCTTCAGCAACAATGGTTTTATTAAACACCATTTAAATACAAATAAATCACAGAAAATAAAAGATCGCGATTTCTCTTCAACTGAACAGAAACAAGTACTAGTAGAGGTGGATACCCGTTGGCTAATAAGGTATTCTGGAGATTTACTGAATAATTCAAACGCTAGTGCTGGGAAAACAGGGAAGAACTTCAATACGAACTACTTTCTCGCTTGCGCGCGCGCCGTCGGTGCACTCAGGAGGGGCACAATATGCGGTCGAATATAATCGGCACCGCATTAGGGAAACAGACATCACCGTGTGCAAGCAAAATGTCGACGGCAGGGAACAACAGAGACCAAATCAGCGTCCAGAAAATGACGCAGAACCCTGAGGTCGTCTTAAATAAGTGCATCAGAAAACATGCAGTATACGTCAGCGAACTGAGAAAAGTGAGGTCTATCAGGGGTCCTTGAGTATGCCGCTGTTGTTCACCCTCCCATTCCGTACCAGTATATGTATCGCATCACAGCTTGCCCAGCGACCTCACCACCTTATAAGTGATTCTGTCGATTGGTCCATCGTTACGTCCGGTGGTATTGCAAGAGAAGAGCAATTTGTCGCGCAGTACTAGTGTCCAAAAACGACGAAATAAAGATGGGTTCTTACGACACTGAGTTTACAGTAAGCCCACCCATACCGATTTACAAATGGTTCAAATGGCTCTGAGCACTATGGGACTTAACATCTGTGGTCATCAGTCCCCCAGAACTTGGAATTACTTAAACCTAACTAACCTAAGGACATCACACACATCCATGCCCGAGGCAGGATTCGAACCTGCGACCGTAGCGGTCACGCGGTTCCAGACTGAAGCGCCTAGAACCGCACAGCCACAACGGCCGGCAATACCGATTTACACTTGCACGCTTATAGTCACCGCCATATTCCGCAAACTATGAATGTACTGGGTGATACTAAAGTCAGTAAACATATCAATGATAAAGTAACGGAATATTTGTTTCTTGCAGATGCTACGACAGAATGCTAACGAAAGAAGAACGAATCGCCGTTGTTTCTGCTCGTCTTCGTGGGATGATGTATGAACAGGTGCGGACAGTCTTTGCCAGTCGATTCCGGAAAACAGGCCCCACCAGGCTTGCTATGAAAACCCTCGTCAATAAATTCCAGCGTACTGGTAGTGTTGCAGATAAAGAACGTCCAGGGATACCGGCCATAACGCCAGAAACCGTGCAAAGTGTTCAGGATGCGAACACACGTAGCCCTTCCGTGTCTACCAGAAGACTTAGTAGGGAGCTTGGTATTCCTCAAACCACTGTATGGAGAGTTCTTTGATACAAGCTGCACAAACGTGCCTACCATATCCAGGTCGTACATAAGCTTGAAGCGGAGGACTACGCAGCCAGACAAGCTGTGTGTCGTGACCTGCTACAAGCTGTGGACAATTTCATGCAAAATGTCTTGTTCAGTGATGAAGCTACATTTCATACCTGTGGACATGTGAACAGACACAACTGCAGGATCTGGGCAGACGAACAACCAAGTGTGCTGCAGGAGTGGCAACGGGACACAGCAAAAGTGAACGTGTGGTTAGGGATAACGAGGTCAACAGTGTACGGGCCCTTCTTCTTCGGAGAACAAACCGTTACTCGAACCACATACCTAGATATGTTGGAACAATTTTTGGAGCCCCAGTTGATATCTGATGGGATTATGGATACTGTTGTTTTTCAACAGGATGGTGCACCACCCCACTTTGCCCTCGTTGTTCGGGATTATCTGAATCAAGCATCTCCGGAAAATGTATTGGTCGTGCCTCTCCACGGATGTGGGCACCTCGCTATCCGGACTTCGACACCCGTAGACTTTTTTGCATGAGGATTTATCAAGTACTAGGTATACCAGCTGAAGATCCGCAGCACTGTACACTTAACACAGCGGATTCGAGCCGCAGCTGCTGAGATTACGCCAGATTTGGTTGGGCAGGTTTTTCGGTCTACAGTGGAGCGCTGGGGGTTTAGCCTAGGGTTGCAAGGTGGTCACACTGAAATGTACTGAAATTATGTCCTATTGTAACATAAGTAGCAGTACCATTACATATTGATTATTAACAAGAAGGAAAGTAGGTCCTAACTTTTTTTATATGTCAGACATGGCTCTGTTCAATACGTACATTATCCACAAAACAATACGCGATCAAAGAAAGGAAATATATGTTAATTATCGAATAAGTATATCAGAGGTAATTATGAAAATGTCCAGTTATCGGACTACAAAAAGCATGAAAAACTTTCATTGGGTGAAACACTACTTCGAGTACAGGTGCCAAAGTGGATCCATTTCCGAAAACACATCGATCCGACGCCTAGAAAAAAATCCCAACAAGAATATGTAAAGTTTGCATAAAACACAAAGTATACAGTAAAACGAAACCTACTACAATACTTTCGAAACTGCCATACTAAGCAAGGCTACTAAGTTTCAGAGTTATAGGAATTTACCGTTTAGAAATTCGCTCAAGGGGAGCAATTATTCTTTTATTTATATTGTTTGTTGGCAGTGTCTACTTTCAGGCGTCGTGCAATTACATGCCTTCTGAAGAAGACACGTATGAATACGCCTAAGAAGATTTTTATAGCAACGTACTGTTTATGGATAAAAACGTATATTTGTATTATGAAGTGTTGTTTGGAATAAACAAGAATTAAATTGGTCTTGATACCCAAAAGAGCTGTGTCGTGCGAAACAACTAAGCTTAGCATGCGTCGTCTCCATTCGCTTCACCACAGAGTTCGTGAAACTAAATAGTACCTGAAGGAATTAAAACAGCTCTGTAAAATGAGACCCCAGACAGCCAAAAACTGCTGCAAGAAGAAAGAGGTATGAAGACTACGGCCTTTCAATCGTATGTGAGAAATATTTATTCAAAAGTTCCAAGACCACTTAAGAAGCATACAGTGAATGCGATCTTCCTTCCACCGGCCAAGACGGCAGCTCTTCATTGATTTGTGAACGCGATCTGCTTTTACGACAGGAGAGTATATTCTAAATTACTTGTAAGTATGATGAAAGGTAGAAAAGACCAACAATACGCACTGTAAGAGAACGAGGAGGAATTGAATACCAACGATACACTCGCCTACTACAGCCCGAAAAATTTGCGGTGGATAGGCATTTTATTTCCACTGGCCATCCCATGGATTACAGGGAAGTTAAGACACTGCCCACTGCCTCATCCTTCTGGGAATGGTCAAGGAAGCTCTATAAATACAGTCTAAAAGTGTGTTTCGGCCTCGTCAAATCGTGGAAACCAGTCATTTCAACGTCTGTGCTCCCAAATGTAATACTGTTTTAAAACTTCACTGCCTGGTATTCCAAGATATGCCATCCACAGTAATTAACCAAATACTTCGTAAGCACTCTGGATTCGCTCACTCTGCCCTCACTGTGTTTTACTCTTAGAGGCGTCAAGATGTTTCTACGAGTAACGCTCTTACTAACATGTCCGACGCAGGCTGGCGCGTTCACTCCACAGTGTGAAGTGCTTTAAAATCTTTCTAGTGGCTCACTCTGAGAAAGGATGACTATCTGTCAGCCGGAATATGGTTACCAGAGTTAATCATACCCCAGATGCACCCCCGAAAAATGATGAACAGCGTGTCAGTCGTTTGTGAGGACTGAGCTGTTGTCGAGCAGCTTCCCAGAGGCGTTCCACCGCCTTCAGGTCGGCGAACTTCGTAGTCAAGACATCAACGCTAGCTTACTATCATGCTCCTCAAACCATTGTAGCAGGATTCTAGCCTTCTGATACTCGCCGCTGCCCTGCTGGAGGTTGCCAACGGCGATGAGGTAGAGGGCTTTCAGTGATGTTCTCGTAGACCATAGCTGGCATGGTGCATTCGATTACTCCACAACTCCAGTAGAACCTCTGATGAATGCCACCCTTAGCATAATACTTTCACCATCGATCAGTGTGGTATGCGGCAAAGATGGGAATTCACGTCCGACGATGAATGTGTGTAGATAGGTGCTGCAGAGAGGTTGGCTGTTGTGTCCCGACAGTGCCCACCGTCGGAGTTTCGAGTCCTCCCTCCGGCATGGGTGTGTGTGTTGTCCATAGCGTAAGTTAGTTTAAGTTAGATTAAATAGTGTGTACGCTTAGGGACCGATGACCTAAGCAGCTTCGTCTCATAAGATCTTACCACAAATTTACAAAATGTTAAAACCAAAATACTGCATCTCGGTTCTTACAATAGTGCAATAGGTGCGTACTGGTTAGATGTAACTGAAGAGAGACTCCAACTCGGATTGTGGTTAAGGGCGAATTCCAAGCGCATGGCCACGAACAATTGGGAGCGGAAACTTAATGTCACGGGAACCTTGTTGAAGGACCATGACATGCGATCGTTAGACCGACTGCAGAAAGTTCAGTTTATAAATACATAGATACTTAACAAAATATATCATGTCGCAGCAGTCTTACCGATACTGCAGGTCACTGCACGTAAAATATTAGCTGTAGCCTCTTGGTATGTGTGGAAACAAAATATCCTCAAAGTATCCTTCCACACGGCGACTTTGCAGAGGAAAAACGGATGACTTGGAATTAAAGACGTGCTTTTAAACTAATACTCGTACATGCCACTAAGACGGGCATCACGAAACTTCTGTTCCTCTCGTTAGGTCCTGGGGATAGGAACGCCCCGATCCTGGGGATAGAAACGCTCCTGTTAATGTAGCATGCCAGCCTAGATTACGTCCGAAAGTACTATGGCGATTGGAGCTGTATAAGACTTCCACCAGCACAAACCAAAACTAGAATCGTCTATGATTATATTACCTGACATCGTCTTCACAAACCAATTTCGGTAAATTAACCTACAAAAACCTGGGGGAACGTCTGTAAAAATATCAACAATAAAATTCTACCAAATAGAGTTAGTGCCGTACGGTGCGACGTTGTAAACGAAACGATACCCACAGCGGAATGATAATGGAAAATCAAATTGAGACCATCTCCATACTGCGACAAATGTCGGCTTGTAGAAACTGTAGCGCACATCTTCTCATGTGAAAACAGAATCAGAATTTGTAGCTGCACTAGGAAGAAATTAGCACTATCAGCAGAAAGTCATATACCGATAACTGAAGCTTTACAAACCGACTGGAAATGTTACCCGTCTGCAAAGAATAACAGTTATTCGTGGCTTCTGGGACAGCTTGTGTTTTACGTCTTAACAAACAAAACTTAGAAGAGTACATGTTCTATATTGCAGAAGAACATTTTAAACTGAAAAAGAATAACAAATATAAGGAATGGTTTCAAAAATTTTTATCTATTGCTTTATGTGGGCTACAAAGAGGTGGACAGTTTTATTGATTAGAAGCAGAATACTATTCTTTCACTCTTTTTATTCCTGGAATATTCTATTACGTTGGTTCTAAAATCAGAACTGCTCTAATTTGGGAAAACCCCCCAGCTCCGAAATTTCTCCGAAATTTGTTAAAAAAAAAATGACTTCCTTACGGACCTCATATGCATCCAGTGCATAATAACTTAAATTGTGAATATATTTCTGAATGAATGTTTGTTATGTATTTATCTGTCACCCTTTTCACTGTTATAAGTTATGTTCTACAAGGAACGAACGCCATTGGAGGCGGCAATCTGTAATTTATTTTACCTTAATTACTACTTCATTTTTGTTCTACAATTTAAAGGAATATACGGGTGCTAACATGGAATACATGGGAAAAATGCAGCTGCTCAGTGACAGGTATGGGGCAGGAGTTGTGGCCAGGCGTCGGATCTTCGACCCCTGCCCTCTTTGCCTCCGCCTACCTGGTGCTGAAAGTCTTCCCAAACTTTTTTTAAAAAAAATAATAGTGCAGTGACCAGCATGTCTGTCTAGTAAGCAGGAGGTCCAGGTTTGAAGCCCAGTCGGTCACAAATTTTCATCTGCCGTCGTTGCTGTATTTCAACGCGCTGAGACAGTGTGGACGTCGGTCCTTCGATATTTAAGATGCAATTGTTTTTTGAGGCAATAGAGGTGATTTGCGAAAATTTGTCTTGCCATCAATGTAACGGGACTTCAACGGCATCCAACCCTTAGCCATTGCTTTGTGTCAGCGCTAACCCATTTCACATATATGCGAATCAGACTGTAGTTCATACTTAGTCAAATAACGAATGGTCAGTATACAAGTATGCCAGCCGGCGTGGCCAAGCGGTTCTAGGCGCTACAGTCTGGAACTGCGCGACCGCTACGGTCGCAGGTTCGAATCCTGTCTCGGGCATGGATGTGTGAGATGTCCTTAGGTTAGTTAGGTTTAAGTAGTTCTAAGTTCTAGCGGACTGATGACCTCAGAGGTAGTGCTCAGAACCATTTGAACCATTTTTGAACTTAATTCTTTATAAGATAGACAGCCGTCGTGATGTTTCTGTAGTAAGCCGAATTTAATTTGTATTAGTACAATGAATATTTCAATTGCATTTTCCATTAGGTTACTAAACGGAACAGTAATCATCAAAGAGAAATTAATCAGCAGCAGAATTTTCTTTCACGATATCTAAAGCAATCAGACAACGCTGAAGTTGAAGCGTCCTGGCAGATTATGGGCCTCCCATCTCCCCTTCTAGCCCTTCCATTCGCTCTCCTTCAAGCGCCTTCTTCGGCGAGCTTCAATGCCCCACTTTTTTTTTTTTTTTTTTTTTTTTTTTAATGGGTTATGAAATTGAATTGCATTTTGAAGACAATGTTAGAAAATTGTAATCCGAATAGATTACAGTGAAAATAAATCCCACTATTAAACTGTTGACTGCCTTAACGGAACGCAAAACATTCTTCCATAAGAATTTAAACAAAAATGAGAGAGAAGCAAGAGTAAAATTAAGGGAGGAAATTAAACTTCTTCGGTGATGCACGTCTTGTGCATTAGAATAGTTTTTCCCTACTATTCTTGCGCTGTGGCATGACTCCTGTTACTTTTTGGGTAAACATGCTTTTTCGGGGTTCTGTTGAGGCCTTCACGGCTACCGTAGCGGCCCCGGGGCACACGAGGTCCCCACCGTACTTCACCCTCAACAGCAATCCCCTACTTTGGCAGTCTGTCTTGTTCCGTCGATTTCATATTATTTAGGTATTAACCGATGCCTTGTTTCTGAAACAAAATTTGCATCATATTCCCGAACTTCTTTTTATGGTCTTTGTTCCGGTATATTTAGAAGTATTCGTCTTTCATATATTCTCGATATCCTTGTAGATTGTCATTACCTTTGTTGTTGACAACATAATTGGCAAAATTTCCGAATAGCCACAAGATGACATTGTTTTTTTTTTTTTGTGGTGGAAAGGAAACTTCTTCTGGAAATAGTATATCGTGTTGTGTGATCTCTCTTCCATCGGTCCGTTTGATAAAAGCGATTTGCAATACAATTTCATTCCAAATATTCTTGTATCCATTACAGATGAATCGATGCTTCAAGGAGTCCAAATTGTGACATTTTTGGCACACATTGGTTACATGTAGTCCTATTGGATACAATTTTTCATTGGTACTAATGATGTTGTTGACAACTCTGTACCATGACGCTTGCACTTCCATAGTCAGTGTTTTGTTATTTATATTAGTCCATATTTTTTCCCAGTTTTTGTTGGGATATTTCAGCATCATTTTTTTTGGTTTTCGCGTGATTGTAACTTCTCTACTATATATTTACTTGTCCTCTTATGTTTGTCTGTTAAAATACATGTCAAGTAGCTTAATTCTGCATAAAAATCCTTAATATGCTTTAGGTTGTAATTTATGCTGTGAACATCTATCTACTGGCGGCTGCATGCTTTCGGGTTTGAGAAGCTCAAATAGAGCGGCAGTTATGCTGTTCAGCTGCGTCTCTATAAGTTTTAGCGTTCTTTTAACGAAGAGGGCAGTGTTTCTCCTCCGAAGGTCTGTCAGCCCTAGGCCTCCGTTTTCGGGTCCCGATGTAGTCTTTCCTACTGTTACTCTAAAAATTTGGCCTTTCCATACGTATCGACAGATTGTGCTCATTATAGATTTCGCTATGTCTGGAGGTGTTGGTAAAATCTGAGCGACATATGCAGCTTTCGAAAGAACTGCAGAGTTTATTAGTTTAATTCGTTGCTTGATATTTAAGTCTCTCCTTTCATGCAGTATTAAGCTGCCTCTGATTTTTCCCAACACCTGTTTCCAATTAGCAGCCGTTGTTCTTAATGAGCAACTGTAAAAAGTTATGCCCAAAGCAGTGTGACGCTCCACCCTGTTTGCCCACGGTAGCTGCACATTGTCAAGACCCTGTAGATTTAAAAAGGAACTTTTCGTTTCATTTATCCTCGCACCAGTTACCCTGTTATAAAGTAATAACTTGTCCGTTAGCTGGGCACAGTCATCATCGCTCCTTACTAGAACTCCCACATCGTCAGCGTATGCATTTGTAACCGTCTTCAGCCCAGCAATTGTTATACCTTCTAAGGTTGTGTTCAAAAGCCGTAAAAGGGGTTCCAGAGAAACCACATAAAGCAACATGGACAGGGGACTTCCCTGAGGAACTCTCGTATGCCTTTGACGATGTTCATCAAAACCGCTAAGTTGCCATCATTGAAACCTATGTGTTTCAAGGTTCTGAACAGATTTCCGTAGTTGACTCTGTCAAACGCTTTAGCAAAATCAATGAAGGCAATGCCACAATTCGCTGACGATGATGAGAAAATAGAAATAATGTCTCGATGTTCACATACAGTCTTAAAAATGGTACGTCGGGGGAGACACGTCTGGTAGCATCCAATGACTTTTTCTAAAATCGGTCCCATTCGTTCTTTAATTACAGTGCAACTACCTTATAATCTGCGTTCATTAGACTAATCGGCCTCATTTTAGTAATATCTTTCGTGTCCGTACTCCTTCCCTTTGGAAGTAGTACAGTTACACTTTCCTTGAAAGCAGCAGGAATTTCCTCTCCCCTCAAGACGTCATTTACTACTTCCGTGAATTGGGAACCTATTAGGTGCCAAAAGGTCCTATAAAACTCCACAGGCAGGCCGTCTGGGCCGGGAGACTTCCGTGAAGATGAAGATTTGAGTATATCAAAAACCTCGTTATTCGTAATTTCTAACGTTAAACCTCTGTTCTCCTCCTCTGTAACGACTGCCTCTATTCCGGAGTTCTGTAAAAACTCTTGTACTGAGTTGTCGTCAATAGCATTTCCAGAATATAATTGCTGAAAAAATCTATGTGCTTCATTTAAGATAGCCCTTTGTTCTGTCAGGACTCTGTTATCTTCCGTTCTGAGGCTGGCAATAAAATTTCTTCTTCTGTTTTTTGTGTGTTGTATCAAGTGGTAGATGGAGCTGTTTTCTGCCTCCACCGTCGTTCTAGTGTGTGATTTGATTTGTAATCCCTTCAAATGTACCCTCTTGATACTTATCATTTTGCCTTTAACGTTTTTAATATTGATAAAGACGTCTTGAGACATTGTTTGGTCGTAAAGGTCTCTTAAGCAAGAGTAGTAAAACTCCATTGTGTGTCTTAACCACATTGCCCTTTCTATGGCGTAAGATATCAGCGCTGCTCTTATCTTTTTCTTAGCGGCCATAGTCCACCACTCAATAGTTGTTCTATATGTAGTACGCATCCTTAAAACAAACTGCCAAGTTTCTTGCATCTTTAAAGCTAGAGCGTTTTCAGAGAGGGTGTGGATATTTAATTTCCATAGTGGGCGACCCCAATATGTCTTTTGCCTGGTTAATTTGATGCTGCACCTCACTCCGAGGTTGTCAGAAAAGGCAGCTGGTATCACTTCGATACTACTGACTTTGGTGGCTAAAGTGGGGGTGACATATATTCTGTCGATTCCACTCTGTGTAGCACCAGTGATATATGTGAAGCGAACCAGCGTCGGATGTTTTACTTCCCACGCATCCTGTAGTCATGTCCAAGTTCATGAATCACGGGCAACGTATGAGTGACCAAGTAAGTGGTCCCGACAATCGGGATACCAGTTACTTTGGAATAAGGCTGGGCATCTCGGACATATTCTGAGGCGTGGTCACCTTTGTACTCATACGGCAAAGACTACCAAATCCACCGGTTAGTCCCTCAACCGTTAGGGGTAAAACTCAATGGGACTCGGGGCAAGTAAGGCTAGCAACCTGCTTCCCTGGTACTTTAAATATGATGTTAGCAACAATCAGAGCAAAATACCTCGGAGCTTTGGAGGTGACGGAGTCCCACCTCTAACCGACAAACCAGGGACTCCTAAGATACGACCTGTCAAACAAATTGTAATGAGATGGGGAGCTATTAATATCAATGGGAGCTACTCTGGAAAGAAGGTAGAGCTGGCAGCGGCTGCAAGTAAGATGGGGCTGGACGTTGTAGCTGTTAGTGACATTCGGGTAAGGGGTGAGAAAGAAGACGAAGTGGGAGAATACAAGGTCTACCTGTCAGGAGTCAAAGCAGGAATAGCACAATGGGGTGTAGGGCTTTACATCAGAAAAGAAATGGAACCCAGCGTAGATGCAATAAGGTACGTAAACGAACGACTGATGTGGATAGATTTGACAGTGTCTAGCAAGAAAATTAGGATTGTGTCAGCATATTCGCACTGTGAAGGGACAGATCAAGATAAGATGGATAGTTTTTATGACGCACTCACTGATGTAGTTGTTAGAGTAAAGGACAAGGACAGTGTTCTGCTCATGGGTGATTTTAACGCCAGGATTGGAAATCGAACAGAAGGGTATGAAAAGGTTATGGGTAAATTTGGAGAGGATATGGAGGCCAACAGGAACGGGAAACAACTATTGGATTTGTGTGCCAGTATGGGCTTAGTAATC
Source organism: Schistocerca americana (assembly GCF_021461395.2). Taxonomy (NCBI): domain Eukaryota; kingdom Metazoa; phylum Arthropoda; class Insecta; order Orthoptera; family Acrididae; genus Schistocerca; species Schistocerca americana. The sequence goes on from NC_060119.1 coordinate 195,857,724, forward strand.
ACAAACTCCTTTTTTAAACATAAGAACATTCACCGTTATACTTGGGAAGGCAGGGGAACCAGATCTGTCATTGACTATATAATAACAGAACAGGAATTCAGGAAGGCTGTGAGGGACACACGTGTATTCAGGGGATTCTTTGATGACACTGATCATTATTTAATCTGCAGTGAAATAGGGATCGTGAGGCCGAAATTGCAGGAGGTCAGGTCCATATGTAGGAGGATAAGAGTGGAGAAACTTCAGGATAAGGAAATCAGGCACAAGTACATAACAATGATCTCAGAAAGGTACCAGTTAGTTGAATGTAGTCAATTACAGTCATTGGAAAAGGAATGGACAAGGTACAGGGACACAATACTAGAAGTGGCTAAAGAATGTCTTGGAACAGTAGTGTGTAAAGGTAGGATGAAGCAACAGCTTGGTGGAATGACACAGTCAAGGCAGCCTGTAAAAAGAAAAAGAAGGCGTATCAAAAATGGCTACATAATAGAACTCAGGCAGACAGAGAAAGTTATGTTGAAGAAAGAAACAAGCCAAACAGATAATTGCAGCATCCAAGAAGAAATCTTGGGAAGACTTTGGAAACAGGATGGAGACTTTGGGCAAGCTGCTGGAAAACCATTCTGGAGTGTAATTAGAAGTCTTCGAAAGGGAGGTAAGAAGGAAATGACAAAATTTTGGACATTTCAGGAAAACTGCTGGTGTATCCTGTGGATTGCTTGGCCAGATGGAGGGAATATTTTGAAGAGTTGCTCAATGTAGGTGAAAATACGATCAGTAATGTTTCAGATTTCGAGGTACAATGGGATAGGAATGATGATGGAAATAGTATCACATTTGAGGAAGTGAAGAAAATGGTCAATTGATTGCAGTGCAATAAAGCAGCTGGGGTGGATGAAATTAAGTCGGAACTCATCAAATACAGTGGAATGTCAGGTCTTAAATGGCTACACCGGATAATTGAAAAGGCCTGGGTGTCGGTACAGGTTCCATCACACTGGACAAAAGCAGTAATCACACCAATCTTTAAACATGGAAACAGAAAAGATTGTAACAACTACAGAGCTTTTTCTTTAATCAGCATTGTGGGTAAAATCTTCTCAGGTATTGTTGAAAGGAAAGTGCGAGTATTAGTTGAGGACCAATTGGATGAAAATCAGTGTGGGTTTAGGCCTCTTAGAGGTTGTCAGGACCAGATCTTTAGCCTACGGCAAATAATGGAGAAGTGCTATGAGTGGAACAGGGAACTGTATCTATGCTTTATAGATCTAGAAAAGGCATATGACCGGGTTCCTAGGAGGACGTTATTGACTGTTCTACGAGATTATGGAATAGGAGGCAAACTTTTGCAAGCAATTAAAGGTCTTTACATGGATAGTCAGGCAGCAGTTAGAGTTGACGGTAAATTGAGTTCATGTTTCAGAGTAGTTTCAGGGGTAAGACAAGGCTGCAACCTGTCTCCACTGTTGTTCATATTATTTATGGATCATATGTTGAAAACAATAGACTGGCTGGGTGAGATTAAGATATGCGAACACAAAATAAGCAGTCTTGCATATGCCGATGACTTAGTTGTGATGGCAGATTCGATTGAAAGTTTGCAAAGTAATATTTCAGAGCTAGATCAGAAATGTAAGGACTATGGTATGAAGATTAGCATCTCCAAAACGAAAGTAATGTCAGTGAGAAAGAGATATAAACGGATTGAGTGCCAAATAGGAGGAACAAAGCTAGAACAGGTGGATGGTTTCATGTACTTAGGATCCATATTCTCACAGGATGGCAACATAATGAAAGAACTGGAACGAGGTGTAGCAAAGCTAATGCAGTGAGCGCTCAGCTACGATCTACTCTCTTCTGCAAGAAAGAAGTCAGTACCAAGACTAAGTTATCTGTGCACCGTTCAATCTTTCGACCAACTTTGTTGTATGGGAGCGAAAGCTGGGTGGATTCAGGTTACCTTATCAACAAGGTTGAGGTTACGGATATGAAAGTAGCTAGGATGATTGCAGGTACTAGTAGATGGGAACAATGGCAGGAGGGTGTCCACAATGAAGAAATCAAAGAAAAACTGGGAATGAACTCTATAGATGCAGCAGTCAGGGCGAACAGGCTTAGATGGTGGGGTCATGTTACACGCATGGGAGAAGCAAGGTTACCCAAGAGACTCATGGGTTCAGCAGTAGAGGGTAGGAGGAGTCGGGGCAGACCAAGGAGAAGGTACCTGGATTCGGTTAAGAATGATTTTGAAGTAATAGGCTTACATCAGAAGAGGCACCAATGTTAGCACTGAATATGGGATCATGGAGGAATTTTATAAGGGGGACTATGCTTCAGACTGAACGCTGAAAGGCATAATCAGTCTTAAATGATGATGATGATGATGATGCATCAAATCACTTCATGTTGGTGACCAACGCCTGCAGTTCTTGGGAGAAGTTAAAATTTGGACGCTGATCCTTTTTATTTAAAACGCTACTAAAATCTCCACCAATGACAATTTCTGCAGGGTTTTCTTGGAATAGAAATAAAATGTCACTTTTAAAAAAGGCTGCCCTCTCTCGTCTCGCATTGTTGCCTGATGGTGCGTAAAGGTTTATAAAAGTGGTGTTAAAAATGTTGCAGCTAATTCCCCTCCCCGACTCTAAAAGGCACACGTTTGTCATCTCGATCTCTTCTTTAGCAAGGATGGCTGTTCCACACGCGTTTTCTGGAGCCACATTCTACACCTCTTTGTACCCTGAAACATACAGTTCTTTGATATTAACTTCCTGCAGGAAGGCGATATCTGTATCTGACTGATACAGAAAGTCCTTCAGTGCAGCTACCTTTGCTTGACTCTGAATTTTGTTTATGTTGAGGGTGGTCACATTATATGTACGTTCCACTGTGAGACGCTTCAAAACAGTAAATAGAGGACACGTTATTGGAGCCGCGTACAATAACTTCTGGTTAGATACATATAGTGTTATTTTATTTTACTTTTATTCCATTGAAGGTTTTCCTTCTTTTTTTCTTCTTTCTCTTTCCTCTTAGAGTTCAGTGTGACAATTTTTAATAAAAAAAATTCTTCCTCAAAAGCCCCTTCCGCCCCCATTGCATCAGTCTGATCCTCCTTTTTGTCCGCCCAGTTAAATCGTGGCGCTTTGATGTCGTGTCCATGTCCTTGTTCAAGTCGGGTTTCATTGTCTATATCCGATGTCGTATTGTCACGCAAGGGTTCAAATGTTCCGTGTGGCGTGTCAGCCCGTTCTTGTTTCTTGTTCCGATCCGAAGACTCGCTGACCGCTTCCTTTTGTGTATCTTCGTCCTTCTTTTCGGTCTCCTGTATCTTCCTCAGCCGCTCTCTTAAAGGAAGGGCCAAGTTCTCTGCAGCTTGATGTGCTCTTCGTCTCTTTTTATTTTTTGATGATATCGGTGAAATCGTCGGTGAAACCTTTGGTGAACTTCCTGGTGACTTCACGGAAGGTCGAGGAGAAGTCACCTGTCCCGCCTTCGTGGCGGAAGATTTTTGTGCTCCGTTAATTTCGGTGTCGGCCGTTGCTGCTGTTTCTACGACACGTGAGATGGGTGGTGTCATTGGTTCGTCTTCTTGCGCCCCCCCTTTTCCTTTGATGTTCCCTGAACCTGTCTTGGTGTCCTGTCATCTGTGTGGTTGTCAGTTATTTGTTGCATCACTTCCTCTTTATGTCCATCCACTATAGTTCCCTCTGGGATGTTGGTCGTTTCGTATGTAACTACCGCCTCGTACTCTACCATGTTTACATCAGGTATTATCGATGAAGCTTGTCGCTCGTTGGAAGAGTTGTCAGACTCAGAGGGCAAGCACGGTGAGTCCTCAGTGACGTCATTACTGGCCAGATTCTGATTGTCATCGTTAGTCAACTCCGCGGTGCTTCCCGTTTCCGTGTGCGCGTCGGAAGGTCCCGTCTGCTCGGCCATATTCTGTTGATAGGGGGCCCGGCTAGCTGCCGCGGCAGCGTACGTCACTTGCATGCTAACAACTTGTCCTGGGACAGCCGCCTCGGTAGTCGGTAACTGAGGAACACGCCTTCTACTGAACTCACTTCTGACGTGCCCTGTGGCGTTACATAACGCACACGTCCGTGGCTGCCCATCATAAATTATGAGAGCGCAATGGCCACAAATATTCAAGTAAGAAGGGATATGTCGTAAGAGCTCAACATATATTGCTCCGACCATTTTTCTGCAATATTAGATATGACCCTACCATAGGGCTGAAGAGCAGCATTGATTGCTCCGGCAGGGACCTCGAACGGCAGATCGAAAACTCTCACTGTTCGATTGCCTAGCCCAGCATGGGAAACAAGAACGTCGTTAACGGTTCCGTCTGCATGATTAAATTTCATTTTACCACCACACTTGTCAACTATCGAGGAGCACAAATCAGAGGAAATCCATTTCAAAAAGACAGAATTGGAAACAAAGGAAGATGAACGCCAATAATTTCGTCTCCTGTGATCTTAACTGTTTCTGAAAGTCACCTTTTGATCTCAAAAGCCTTTGGTCTTTTGCAGGTCCTATCAAAAGTGAATCTAACCGTATCTCTTCTTTCGCAGTTAATTTCGTTCATTTTGTCATTTTAAATCACTGAAAGATGCAAAGTAAACAAAGCTCTCTACTGACCTTCGTAACAGCCACACAGCCGCTGTTTACGCCAGCCCTCCTAGCGCTGCCGCCACACGTCCGTCCAGCTCGGCGGCCGAGCAGCGAATGCTAACTGAGCTACCCAAGCACGACTCACGCCTCGTCCTCGCAGCTTTAATTCCGCCAGTACCTCGCCTCCTACTTTCCAAACTTCCCAGAAGCTCTCCTGTGAATCTTGCAGAACTAACACTCCTGGAAGAAAGGATAAAACCGTGAGGACGGGGCGTAAGTCGTGCTTGGGTAGCTCAGTTGGTAAAGCACTTGCCCGCAAAAGGCAAAGGTCCTGAGTTCGAGTCTCGGTCCGGTACACAGTTTTAATCTGACAGGAAGTTTCATATCAGCGCACACTCCGCTGCAGAGTGAAAATCTCATTCTGGAATGCTACAGTTGTTTACAAATTTTACGCCCGTAGAAACCTACTGGTTCTAACGATGTCATTAATCTCAGTGTAGTGGTAAGAGTATTTTCGTCTAGAAATGAATTACCTTGACGGTTGATCGATCAAGAGCGGGAAAGGTAAAATTTTACGAATATATGACGAGAGGGACAAGTGCTTGAGAGAGGACTTCCCTATCAATACAAGTGCTTGAGAGACGACTCTCCTATCAATCTCCTGGATAGTTTAGTTTCTCAAATCAACAGAGAGCCTTATCATGCAGTAGCACAGGTGATGTAGTTTTGTTGCTCGATTTTCTTACACTGCGACCTAAAGGTGCCTCAGTTGTTGGTAACAAATTCCAGCTGTGCTGCACACACATCTTGGGGCAGAATTCGTAGCCCAAAACACACTTTTGGAGCTATCACATGTAAAATATTATGTTCACACTACTCTTTGCTCGAGTTTACGTCTTTCGGTGGGGCTCAGCCTTTCATTTCATCTTAAGAAGTTAACACTTCACCAGTAACAGTACTGCATAGGAACGCTCAATGAGCTACCTGATGACGTTCAATAATAGTCATTCCGTTGATTTTTGTTGTTTCGAATTAGAGCATGCAGTACTCCTACACCAGACTTCTGAACTTTGCCTGTTGAATGCAAATGTCGCATTATGGTAAAATAGTAATCAATCACATATATCAGTAGTCCAGACTTTCTTAATGTGGAAAATCATTCATACCAGAACGATCTTTGCTGAAACAAGAATATCTTTGTCTGGCGTCCGCAGCTAGTGGTCGTGCGGTAGCGTTCTCGCTTTCCGCGCCCGGGTTCCCGGGTTCGATTCCCGGCGGGGTCAGGGCTTTTCTCTGCCTCGTGATGACTGGGTGTTGTGTGATGTCCTTAGGTTAGTTAGGTTTAACTAGTTCTAAGTTCTAGGGGACTGATGACCATAGATGTTAAGTCCCATAGTGCTCAGAGCCATTTGAACCATTTTGTTTTTCTTCGTCTGGCGTATTGTTCTCAAAAGCACTCGCTCCACACATGGTTCAAATCTTTCTAGCTGCCTCCTCTACATTCACCCCTCTGTTATACCAAAAGTAAATACTGTGTTGCACATGTTACACCTTTTTCCTCTTGCGACTCAGTTTTACAATGCTTAACCGTAGTTCTTGATTTTCAGGTTTGCAAAATCCAATGCTTAGCTGCAAGATGATAGCTATAACTTCAAATTTGAACATGACAGCCGATACATACACTGACAGCGTGGCGCCGCCTTCACCTGGGCGGCGCCCGCTTTCAAGCGGCGGGTAGTGTCTGGCCGGTGGCCGGTAGACGCCGCAGCGCGAAGAAACGTTCGAGCTTAAGCTGTTCTGATCGCGACGCAACCACGAGCTGTCCTGCGGAATTGTTTCTGGCAGTACTTGTTATTGCTGGTGGGTAGAATGTGAAGCGAATTATCTTCGACCTTCAATCAGGTTCATAACTTTAGACGAGGGCTGAAATGTGGTAGAAAAAAGAAAATACAGTGGGACGCGAAGAGGCGACCATAAGTTTAGAATGCACAACGATTACCGCCAGACCATGGGCTCACACAGTCCGACAACATCTCGGAAGTTGACAACATTTCCTGGTTGGTTTGTGAGATTAAAGGGACCGGACTGCTACGGCCATCGGTCCCTTTTTCCAAAACTTCAAACACCAGACAGAAGGACAGAGTGTGACAGTGGTTGGCCGACCATAGAGACAAAGAAGGAAAAGCCAACCACCTAGAAACACGCTAAAAAATAACCCAGTCTAAAATCGTAGGCCATAGGCCAGACTCATAACAAAAAAATGACAGATTATGTGATAAAAACCCCATGCCCGAATAAAACGCAAAACTAAGTTTCCCATGGCAGTGTCATCTGTTAAAATGGCAGGAAGCGTATCAGGCAGGGCCAATGTCTGCTTGAGCACAGCTAAAAGCGGACAGGCCAACAAAATGTGGACCACCGTCAAAGATGCCCCGCAGTGACAGAGAGGCGGGTCCTCACGGCTCAGTAAATATCTGTATGTGAGCCGGGTGTGGCCAATGCAGAGCTGACAAAGGACAAGTGAGTCCCTACAAATGGCTCGCATGGATGTCTGCCACACACAGTCGTCGTCTCCTTGCCAGCACGGAGTTTATTAAGTGTGGTCAGATCGCGCCATTCAACGTCCCAAAGCGCGAAAACTTTGTGGCGTAAGACAGCTCGCAAATCAGTCTCCGGGACGCCAATGTCCAGAGTTGGTTCACTGGTGGCCTGTTTGGCCAGGCGGTCAACATGTTAATTGCCCGGGATGCCGACATGACCAGGGGTCCACACAAAGACCACAGAGCGGCCGCAACGGGCAAGAGTATGGAGGGAATCTTGGACAGCCATCACCAGACGAGAGCGAGGGAAACACTGGTCGATAGCTCGTAAACCACTCAGGGAGTCGCTACAGATAACGAAGGACTCACCTGAGCAGGAGCGGATATACTCTAGGGCACGAAAGATGGCGACCAGCTCAGCAGTGAAAACGCTGCAGCACCAGTGGCAAGTCAGATCCCACTGTGAAGGATTGGGTGAGCACTCGCAACGCAGAAGTGGATGCTGAACCATAAGCCAGGCACCCATAATCCAGACAGGACTGGATCAATGCCAAGTAGGGACGTAAGAGGGTAAATAGGTTGGCACCCTATCTGGTGTGGCTCCAGCATCGCAGAGCATTAAGATGCTGCCAACACAGCTGTTTAAGCTGCTGAATATGTGGGAGCCAAGTCAACTGGGCATCAAAAACCACACCCAAAAATCGATGTGTCTCCACCACAGCAAGAAGTTCGCTGGCAAGATAAAGCCGCAGCTCAGGGTGGACAGTGCGTCGCCAGCAGAAATGCATAACGCAGGTGTTGGCAGCCAAAATCTGGAAGCCATGTGCTACAGCCCAAAACTGCGATTTGCGGATAGCGCCCTGCACCTGACGTTCAGCAGCCACAATGCCAATGGAGCTATAGTAGTGGCAGAAGTCAGCATACAAGGACGCTGAGACAGACGTTCCCACCACCGCAGCGAGCCCATTAATCGCAATTAAAAACAGGAAGACACTTAAGACAGATCCCTGTGGTAGCCCATTCTCCTAAACTTGGGGGGAAGTATGGGAGGCCACGACTTGCACGCGGAAGGTACAATGCGAAAGAAAATTTCATATGAAAATTGGCAGGAGACCCCGAAGACACCAACCCTGAAGCATAGAGAGGATGTGATGGCGCCATGTGGTATCATATGCCTTCCGCATGTCAAAAAAGACAGTGATGAGGTGCTGACGGCGGGCAAAGGCCGTACAGATGGCTGACTCCAGGCTCACCAGATTGTCAGTGGCAGAGCGGCCTTTATGGAACCCACCCTGAGACGGAGCCAGAAGGCCCCGAGACTCGAGTACCCAACTCAACTGCCGGCTCACCATGCATTCGAGCAACTTGCAAAGAACATTGGTGAGGCTAATGGAGTGGTAGCTGTCCACCTCCAATGGGTTCTTACCAGGTTTCCCGCGATTGCGACAGAAACTCACCCTCAACCCAGATGTGGTTGTAAAGGTCCATGAAGCATCGCTGGCAGTCTACTGAGAGGTGTTTCAGCATCTGACAGTGGATGCGATCTGGCCCAGGAGCTGTATCAGGGCAAGCGGCTAGGGCACTGTGGAATTCCCACTCACTGAATGGAACATTGTAGGATTCGGGATGGCGGGTGTGAAATGAAAGGCTCCGACATTCCAACCGCTCTTTAATGGAACGGAAGGCCAGTGGATAATTCACAGACGCAGAACTGAGAGCAAAATGGTCTACTAAGCGGTTTGCAATTATGTCAGAGACAGTATGCTGCATTCAGTGAGAGTGCAGGGACACTGACAGGGGTTCAATAGCCATAAAGGCGCCTAATCTTGGCCCAAACCTGCGGCGTAGAGATATGGAGGCCACTGGTGGAGACATACCATTCCCAGCACTTCTGCTTGTGTTGGCGAATAAGGCGGCGGGCCCGCCCACGCAGCCATTTAAAGGCGATGAGGTGTTTTATTGAGGGATTTTGCTTGTGATGCTGGATCGCCTGCCGGCGATCTATAATCGCCTCAGCGATCTCAGGCGACCACCAAGGCACAGTCCTCCACTGAGGGGAACCAGGGGAATGGGGAATGGCAGATTCTGCGGCAGTAACAATGCCGGTGGTGACCGAGTGAGCCATCGCATCAATGGCTTCATTGGAAAGAGACTCAATAGCGGCAATGGGGGATAACAAGTCCCAGTCAGCCTTATTCATAGCCCATCTGCAAGGGCGCCCAGAAGAGTGATGCTGTGGCAGTGACAGAGAGATCAGAAAGTGGTCACGACCACACAGATCATCATGCGCACTCCATTGGACTGACGGTAAAGAGGCTAGGGCAGCAGATCGAAAGGTCGATGGCTGAATACGTGCCATACGCCACACTGAAATATGTGAAGGTACCATCATTTTAAATGGAAAGGTCGAGCTGTGCCAATACATGCTCAATGGTGCTGCCTCTTCCCGTTGCCATTGATCCACCCCACGGAGTGTTAAGGGCATTGAAGTCGCCCAGTAACAGGAAAGGTGGCGGCAATTGGGCAATCAGTGCAGCCAGGACATGCTGCGGGACATCACCATCCGGTGGAAGATACAGATTGCAGACAGTAACAGCCTGTGGCGTCCACACCTGAACAGCGACAGCCTCTAAAGGTGTTTGTAGAAGAACAGAGTCGCTGCGAAGAGAGTGAAGGACATAGATGCAAACGCCACCAGATACCCTTTCATAAGCTGCCCGGTTCATATAATAACCCCGATAGCCACAGAGGGCGGGGGTTCGCATTGCGGGAAACCCAGTTTCTTGAAGAGCAATGCAGAAGAAAGGGTGAAGGCTGAGAAGTTGTCGGAGCTCAGCCAAATGGTGGAAGAAACAGCTGCAGTTCCATTGGAGGATGATATTGTCCACGGCTGAGAAAGGCGTGAAGGTACTGGTGAGGCAGATTACGCTGCTGGGTCACCTGCAGCCACTGATCGAGCACCTGTGCAAGTGCTATCCATGATGTCTAAGGGACCGGCGAGATCAAGGTCCTCAGCAGACGCCAGGATCTCGACCTCATCCTCAGGCACAGAGCTCAAAGGGTGTGGTGGGGTGGGTGCCACCGCAAGTTCTTTGGCCTATGAGGTCTTTCTCTTGGACTTCTCTTGCTGAACCTTGGGTTTCACCAGCTGGGAGGGCTTCACAGACTCAGCCTCAGGAACAGAGGAGGATCGTGATGCCCTATGACCAGCTGGTTGTGGGCACTTATGCCAGTGTCGGGCATCATCCTTCCCGCTTGTGGAAACCTGGGAAGGGAGGGACACAAGAGACCCCTTGCGCGTGAGAGTAGCCGAAGAAGTTGGACTCTTCTCCAGCACATGGAGTATTGGGATGTGATGGGCGTCTGCAATCTCGACATGTGAGGCTGGAAGTACAGCGGGAAGACATACGGGCAAACTTTGAGCACCTGAAGCACCGCATTGGGGGAGGGATATAGGGCTTGACACAACAGCGGTAGACCATCACCTTGACCTTCTCCGGTGATGTATCATCCTTGAAGGCCAAGATGAAGGCATTGGTAGCAACCTGATTATCCCTCGGATCCCGATGAATGTGCCAGACGAAATGCACACTTCGACGCTCTAGGTTGGTGCTCAGCTCGTCATCAGACTGCAAAAGTAGGTCCCTATGGAAAATAATACCCTGGACCATATTTAAACTCTTATGTGGTGTGATGGTAACGTTAACACCCCCAAACTTGTCACAGGAAAGTAAACTTCGTGACTGGGCAAAGGATGCCGTTTTTATAAAAACTGACCCAGAGCGCATTTTGGACAAACCCTCCACCTCCCCAAACTTGTCCTCTAAATGCTCTACGAAGAACTGAGGCTTTGTGGACATGAAAGACTTCCCATCAGCTCTCGTACAAACTAGGAACTGCCATCCTGAGACTTACGCTCCTCCTACGGTGTGGCCAGGGAGGGGAACGTTTTCGGATCGTATTTCTGAGCATTAAATTGAGCCTGAGAACGCTTAGACTGCTGGTGGCTGGCCACCGGCGGGAGATGATGTACCACGCTTCACTGCTGGTCATCTGCCCCGATGCCACCCACTCCGACCAAGGGCCCTCCCCACTGGCGCCACCTAGTCTCAGCAAGGGTCACCTGGCCGGATGGCCAGTTCTGGGAGTCCCGATGCCCCAGGGAGATAAGCATCTCAGGCATCAGCAGAGCGATCCCTGTGTTGTCAGGGGGCTACAATCAACAGGGTACATGGCAGCCCCACCACAATGGACTGGCTACCGTGCTGGATATTAGGTGACAAATAGTCCATGTTCGTCATCAGTGCAGAAACCGGCACTGCACATTGCATGGTGGAAAATGCACGCAGGAACGTATCCATGCCCAAGAGATGGAGAACGAGGAGGATTGCAATGCAATGATGAATGAGCAGGTGAAAGGTCTCAACGCACAATGGACACAATGCACCAAGTAAGGTGCCCTTCCCCAATCGGCTCGCTCTTCGGAAAAATTTTGCGATATGGAGGTCAAACCCGACAGGAGACCATCGCATAAAGGCCGAAACTTTTGAGACTCCGTTTAGTCGCCTCTTACGAAGGGGAAGGAATACCGCGGGCCTATTCTTACACCCAAACCTGAAGGTGGGAGACAACATTTCCTCCTAACAATTCCGCATCTTACAGAGTTGCCAGATTGTGCAGATGGATGGACTTCTAGTGTCAGGGGCGGTCAGTTTTATTGGCCACCTTAAGTGAACGACTCGGACTTAGTCTCTGTGGCGGCCGGCCGGCGGTCAGTTTTTATGTCTAAGACTGTACATTCTGCCCGCTGCGGGCAGCCACATTCTGCACGGGGCAGTAAAGAGGCAGTATCTCTCAATCTATGGATACTAAATACATACTCGTAATATGTATTCTTTGATGATTTATTAAATAATAAAATGAAAGCACATTAAAAGAGACCTTACCTTTCACATACAGAATTAAATGTAAAATCGTAATAATAACAACAGTACTTCGTTAAGAATGAACAGGAAAAAAATCGCGCAAATGTAAAGAATTGTGTTGATACAAATCTTTGATGAGCAATAACAAACGTCGATCGCTCAGGAAGTCTTCGTTGTGGGAGGATTCTCGACAAATTCGTGCCACTGCCCTCGCAACACCTTTTGGCTCACTGTAAATTAAATAAACATCACATAGTTCAGCGATAGTAAATCTCCCTGTCAACTGAACCTTTAACAGAGTTGCAATAACATCTGCATAGGTAACTAGACAACTGTCGACGTTCGGCTTATTACAGTGACTCGACAAGCAGGCCACAGTTGGTTATGCGTTTGCGACTCACGCTGACGAAGGCAGTACGCGCTGTGGCACAAAACACTAACCGGTTGCTCACAGAAGTGTATTTTCGTTGGGGGAGTGGTAGAAGCAGGCACCCATAGTGATTTGACCCTGTTTAATGAATTCTCACAGTCTGCTGTGCCTAGTGCTTATACAAGTGAAGTCTTGCACTACCCAGTGTCTATCTGTCAAAAAAGATTGTCCCGAGAACGTCTCTTTTTTTTCTGGGACAACAGTACTAAATGTGCAAACATGTTACTAGACGTTTTAAATCAATTACTTGTGCTCTACTAACGGGATTTTTTGATACCTTATACCGTTTACACCATGTATATGGGAGAAACATTTTGTCTAATCTTTCAAACGTCCCATTATCATAATTAAAACTAGCTCCGACAAAGCAAAAAACAACACATTTTAACAGCAGAGAACAGCATAGCATTTTCTTTCTCCCCGTCGATATTAAAAGAACACCATTACATTTTTCTTTTAAAGAAAAATGTATGTAGTCGATGTTTTAATAAGGTATCTTTCGAGATCTGGATCAAATCGTTCGAGGACTTTTCGAAATATTTGCTAGAAACGTTTAACTATATATAAATCTGTCAAGATCGTCTCCAGATTTTTGGTAAAAATGTTTACCCTATATACAGGGGGAGTCACTAACTATGGCCACCTAGAATAACTCCGAAATCATGGGAGTGGCAGAAAAGTTCGTGCCACAAATGTTCCATGGGACAACGGGGGCCATAATATGACGTTGGTTTTTTGTTGCTAGTGGGTGGGATCGCGTCAGAGATATGAAGGTCAACTTTTTTTTTTTAATGGGATACTATAGCTTGGTACCTATTTCCTGTTTGCGGCTATCGAGACGAATCCGATGATGTGTAACTGTAAGCTTTTTGAAGGTCAACGAAGGTCACGAAGGTGGCATGAACGTACATTCACAGAAGGTGTTCGAAGTAATGACCATTGATATCAATGTAGTGCTGCAATCTTCTTATCATGGATTGGGTGGTATTCCTTATGACTTCGGCACTTATCGAAGCACATACTCTGACAATATCTCTCGTATATCGTGCTAATAGTAAATATTCGCCGAATACGGCGTATCCATCTAACGTGAAACTGACATATAAACTCCATTCGACGGTTTCCCAATACAACAATAATAGGGACGGTAAGACTAGTATCGTCGAATCAAGCGAATGTGAATGATGTATTCCTTCGAAGAACAAGTCGATATGATTCTCATTTACGGAGAAGGCCAACGAAATTCAGTGAGAGCTAGAGACTTATACGCTGAAAGATGTTCTCAACGTACTAAACCTACACGTCCTACATTTATATATGTGTATGATAAACTGAGGACAACTGGATCTTTAACGCATCGGAAACATATCCGGAAAGGCAAGTTACTAACGAGGAAACGGTAATTGGTACTCTTGCCACTGTGGTTCGAGATCCTTGCGTTAGTTCGCGTCAAATTGCAGGGGATTCTGGCATGAGCTGGAGTAGTGTTGTTCGTGTTCTGCATCGCCGTAAATATCATCCTTACCATATCAGTCTCCACCAAGAATTAACTGGTATGGATTGTATGCGTCGCATTGAATGCTACCGATGGGCTCAACTTCTGATTCAGAGGGATGACACGTTTATTAATTTTATTTTATTTACTGGCGGGGCTACATTCACGAACCATGGAAATGTTAATTTGCATAACATGCATTATTGGGCAACAGAAAATCAGTGTTGGCTGCTGTAAGTTGCACACCAAAAACCGTGGTCGGTGAATTTGTGGCACTCTGGAGGACAGAATTATAGTCCCCTATGTCATCGAAGAAACTCTTAATGGTAGGAAGTACACCACATTCCTGCAACAAACATTAGGTTTGTTGTTGGAAGAAATAACTTTAAGAACAAGGAAGAGAATGTGGTATCAACACGATGGGTGTCTGGCACATTTTTCGCTGATGGCTAGAAATGAGTTGCAGAGACAATTCCTAAATCGTTGGATTGGACGCGTAGGAGGTGTATCCTGGCCGGCTCGTTCTCCAGACTTGACGCCTCTGGATGTTTCCTTGTGTGGATTCGTAAAGGACATTGTTTATAAACAAAGACGTTCCATCTACACCTGAAGATATGCGAGAGAGAATTGTCAGAGGATCTGCTTCGATAACTGCCGATGTGATAAGGAATACCACTCAATACACGATAAGAAGATTGCAGCACTACATTGATACCAATGGTCATCACATCGAACACCTTCTGTAAATGGACGTTCATGCGACGTTTGTGACCTTCGTTGACCTTCAAAAACCTTACTGTTACACATCATTGGATTCGTCTCGTAGCCGCTGTCAGAAAATAAATACCAAACTATAGCATCCTATAAAAAAAAATTAAAATAAAAAACATATCTCTGAAGCGAACCCACCTAGGGGTGGGGGTGGGGGGGGGGGGGGGGGGGGAAGAGAGAGAGTCTTGTTATGGCCTCCGTTGTCCCATGCAAACGTTTCAGTTCCAATCATACTTTCGGAGTTATTCTTGGTGGCAATAGTTAGTGACTCGCCCTGTATATTACACATTTATTTAATACAAAGATAGATTTAAAAAATATGTCCATAAAACATGCGCGTATTCGTGTGAAACATTGTTTCTATATTTCAAGACAAGTGACGTCTACTTTTCGAATTTTGAGAACACAAACATACGCAAGTTGCATTTTTATACATACAGATGCTACTTGGAATGAAACTTCAGTTTCCTAATAACATACTATATACCCTAATCGCCGTGACTGTTAGACGACTGTAGAGATAGTGACTGTTTAGTAATGCGTCGCTCATATTAGTTACTAAAATGTGACCAAGCACAAATATTATGACTCAAAAACAGAAGCATGCCTTCCCAGCAATGCTACTACTCAATGAACCCTCACGATATCAGTTCTCCCAGTTCCTCTCCGAAGTTCCACAGTAGCTCTTCGGCATGCCTTGGTGGAGTAGTACTCCTGGGAGAGTGAACGTCCCAGAGGAATGGTCTAGGCATCGTTTGCAGAACGCAGTCCAGTAACCGTTGTGTAGCTAGTTCCTGCCAGGAAGATTGGAAACAGCGCACTACCCACTGCAGAGGCATGTATTCATTCTGAAGGTGTTGGGAATGCTTTGCTCCTGACATTGGGACTTACACAACAGTAATGTTGATAGGAAGTCGTTGCCAAATATGTTCTACACAACTATAGGTCGTGCAAAATTTCACTTTTCTGTCCCAAAGTTCGAGTTTGGCGTAGTGATATGAACGATATAGTTACAAATCTACAGCGGAACAAAATTAATGTTATACTGGACATGTAGATCTTTCATACAGTTCTCACTAGATTTGCTGTTTACCTCAGTACATGGTGTTCCAAAGCTAATTGTCCAAATTAATGCACGAAATGTATTTAGTTACCGTACATATGCTTCCTGACGGCAATTTTTGGTACTAAGGACGATTTTCGCAGAAGGTAGTTTAGCATTCTAATTACAACACTGGCATTCACAGGAACTGCTCAAATGCGCGGCCATTGGCCCTTATGCAGGCAGTATATCGTTGGACCATTGTAGCATCCGTTCGAAGATTCCTGGCATGTCCGCAATAGTACTAGCACCGATGATAACTCTAGCGACGAGCTCTTCTGCTTCTATAACGGTTCCGTACACCAGTTGCTACGTATGCGGCCAGAGAAAGAAATCCAGACACGTGAGGTGAGGTGAACTGGGCGACCAAGCCACAGGGCTACCTTTGCCGACCCATCGATTCCCGAAGGTGGCTGTGATTTCTCGCGGCAATTGTGAATAGGATGGAGCTCCATCATGGTGGAAGTACGTCCGGTGGCTAACATTCAGAGGTACATCCTCCAGCAATTCTGACAATACGTGTTCAGAAGATGCGATGTCTCTGTCCTTTGAGGCAGAATGGAAGAATGTATGATACAATCAACCTATCACTGAGAAGCCAAACTACAAATCAACAACGAATCACTGTTGATCAGCAGGAGATCGAGTACCTTGTGGATTCACATGTGGCCAAACTTGCGAACTGAGGATATTCAAATAGCCGTCACGAGTAAACAAAGCCTCGTCAATGTACAGCACTTCGGCTGGAAATAGAGGACGCATGGCAGTCTGTCGTAAAACCATTGTGCCAACTACACGCGTTGGAGAAAATCTGTAGGTGCTAGTGCTGCCAGGCGCTTAAGATGGAGAGCATGAAGCTGCTGGTGATGTAACACGATCCACAGAAGATGCCAAAGATGCGTGCTGTAGCTGTAGTGTCTGCAGCATGTCGCAGAATCTTGTCATTCATTTCGGGTGTTCTCATTGTTGAATTCGATCCTGTATCATGCATACTTGCACGGAAAGTGCCTGCTTCACGCAGCAGGCGATGCACATGTCCGAATCTTTGGTGTTGAGGAATCTGTTGTTTGGGAAAACACTGTCGGTAGTCTCTCACTGCAGCCCGCCCAATTCCGTTCACAGACCCGTATACCAAATGCGTGTCAGACATTTCAAAACATGTAAACCGCCACGTGTTCACTGTCGTCAAAAGGCGGTAATAAAGATGGCGACTGAACCGGGACGTTTTTTCAGGGAAGTCACCGCTATTGTCACAAGGTGGTGGTGTTTGTGAATGAATCAGTGTGTTTCCAAACAGACCTCAGAGCCAACAATCGGTACATAGAGCAGTTTTGAATTTCAGTATATATTCCTAGTCAGCAACACCGATGCAACAGCTTACGTGTGTCCAACTAACAAAATGTTCCCTAGCTTTACAAGCTGACTTCAGAGACCATACGTTCCTTCTCGGAGTCATGTCTAACCTACGAATTGTTGCGTATTTTTCATTGACAGGGGTCTCTTACGAGCCTGAATTAATGGAAGAGACAATGAGTAGCTGCACGATTCTCGACGTAATCAGAGGTACGCAGAAATACTTAGTAAAGAACAACACAAGAAAGGCATCTAACATCGAAGAGAGTCTTAATCATACAATTCTGAGATTATAAGATGCAAAAAGCCTCAGTACACATTTTAGTTCGACTGTCACAGGCCTGAGGCTCAGATTGGAAACAAAATCGGTCTTCCTTCCAGCGTACCATACGCGAACATATAAAAATCGAAACAGTATGAACTCCTTACCACAGACCTTACGGTGCGTTGCAGAGTACAGAAGTAGATGGGGCACTTATTTGTGACGAAGTGTTCAAATCTCTGCAACCTACAGTGTGAGTTTATTTGTTGGAACGCTATATTCGAGTATAATAATTGTACTTCATTACGTGTCCTGTTTAAGAGGGAGTCGGTTGTACGTAGACAATTAACAGCAGGTATGAAGATTTAGTCAATGTTCTTACGAAATATTGCTGACAGTCGATACGAAGAAACGTGAGAAATACAGCAAATGTTCCTAATTGAAGCTATACTGCCGGCCGAAGTGGCCGTGCGGTTAAAGGCGCTGCAGTCTGGAACCGCAAGACCGCTACGGTCGCAGGTTCGAATCCTGCCTCGGGCATGGATGTTTGTGATGTCCTTAGGTTAGTTAGGTTTAACTAGTTCTAAGTTCTAGGGGACTTATGACCTCAGCAGTTGAGTCCCATAGTGCTCAGAGCCATTTTTGAAGCTATACTTCGTTGTTATACGGAACACAACTTGGAACAGGCGACAGGTGAAACAACTATATACAATTGCTATACAAAGGTAACAAAATTGAAGACAGTACTGTGCAAAGAGAAGAGGAAGCGTATGATATGGGAGATACGATATTGTGAGAAAATGTGAAGGGATACACTCAAATTCGGCAACTTTCAATGAGCGCAAGAAAAGTGTTAGGGAAGGATCAATTTATCTCTCACTCGAATTCGGCAACTCTGCACTCAGGTAGCAGAACGAACCGGACCTTCTGAATGAGTCGTCATAGACGTAATTTTTGGCTATAAACATATTTCGTCAGTATCATGGTGTGCAGCCTTACAAAGTGTTCCGTTGTGTTCAAATTAAGGTTATCGAAGATTATAATATGGGAAAAGAGACATATTTTGCGACCCGTTTATAGCAATCGTGGTAATGTACAGTTAGTTTGTGATGGATATAAATTCAAACCTTCTAGAAGCGTTTTAGCATTGAAGAAAGTGGATGGCGATTCTGCGGTAACAAGTCGCGGTGCTCTGTGCAGTTTTTCCACTGCAGCCAACAAAAACTTATTTTCGCGTTTGGAAGCCAAAATGGCCACACACAAGTTCCAGAACGCTTAATACGCGAAAAGATGTTATCAAGGTCTATTAAAAAAAAAAAAAAGGAAAAATAGAAGGCGAAGCGTTGGGTGAAAGACCATCACCGCTTGTTCATGAAAAAGTAGGTGACAATCCATCAACAGTAAACACAGTGAATTAGAAAGTATGTGGAGTATACACTCAACAACATTACTCCGCTCGTTTCACGAGTATGTCGAAACTGTTAAAATCTGAGTGGACGTTTAGATTGCCTTATCCCAGATAGAGGAACCAAATACAAAAGGCGACATTTTTTTCTCAGTAATGTCGAAGAAAATGGCCATATTATTTTTTCTACCTACTCAAATCACGAATTACTATTTCAGCAGAGAATAATAATGATGGATGATAATTTTCAATATGCAACAAAATATTTCGTTCAGCTATTTGCAATACACAGTTACTCTGGAGATTCTTACATACGACTAATATTCAACCTGAAATTCTGAAGTGTATTCATGATGAATGCGGGAGGAAAAACTGTCTTTTAAACCAAAAATGTTGGTCACTTACTTCAAAAAATGCATCCATGAGAGCGTGAATATTGTTTCCCCAACCATCAATATTGTTGACTGTCCGTTTTATCTACCTCAAGCTTGATAACTACTATTGTAAGTGTTGTTTTATAAAAGATATACTTTCGTTGAACAATAAACGACCATAACTTACAAAGAATGTTTACGGAATCTTCAGTCGCTATTTACAAGAATAAATACATTTTATGAATTGAAATAAACATTGTTGATGTGTTTCGATCATAAATTCGGTGTACTTCAATTCAAAATATAGAATGTTATTCTCCCTTCTAACTCCCGACGTAAAAACAAGAGGAGCTGCAAGTCTGAGGCGTCCTTCGGTGTCTGTCTGGCATCAGAACTTACAAACCAATGGAGCGATTTTAGTACAGTTTGAAGACTAGTTTAATCGGGATGGCTCTTAGCTATGTTTTGTGACAATCTATTCACCCGTTTAATGATAACTGAACAAAATAAAAAAGGGTGTCGACAACGCGATATCTTGCAATATCCTGCCTTGATAAAGAGAGATTCATCAAACAGTGTAGTATCGATTTGTATATCCGAAAACTATCTAAATAACAGTAGGGAAGTGCATATATTTAACTCTTACGGTTGAGTCACTTTCCATCATTTTCCTGTTTTGTAGGGTGATTCAAGGAGATTTGCAAATATTTTAATATGTTATTCTGCAAGTAAAACTAAAGAAAAAAGCTCTTACAAACATAGGTCCGCAAATGTTTAATTCCGGAGTTACGGCTAATAAACGATTTGCCCGAAATTTTGCAACTTCGCTAATGTGAAACCATCGCAAAACTGTACGAGGTTAACGTAAAGCACGATTTCCATTTATTTTGTTGTAATTGGTCTGGTGAATCTAATAAAACGTGTCCCAGACCTGTATCTGCAGTAGTCTTCCAGAACATCCAGAGAAGCAAAGATCATTATAAAAGTAAATTTGTCTACTTTCCATTAAGAATGTTGAAACGTTTATGTCATTGTTGGCATCCGTTACGGAGTTGTTTCAGTCGTTTCCTAACCTTGAAGCGAGTTAGCTTTTGGTATTGTTCAGTGAAAGAACATAATAACGACAGTGTATTTGAGTGAAACCATATAGTAACTGTTGTAGTTTGTATATTATTTATGAAGTAGTATTTCATTCCAATTTATGACAGAGGAATACGCCGATATGGTGTTTGTTTGTGGCAAATGTGATGGTAATGCTACGGCTGCAGTTAAAGAATATCGCGTACGTTATCCAACTCGGAGGATTCCGAATGCACGAACCATTAGCGGAGTATTTCGAATGTAACGATAACAAAAAAATATGGACATCATGCTTCACTTTAACCTCGTACAGTTTTGTGATGGCGTCATATTAGCATAGTTGCTAAATTTCAGGGGAAATCTTTTATTAATTCCGTAACTAATCATTTGCGGACTTGTGTTTATATGAACTTTTTCTTTACTTTTACTTGTAGAATAGCGTTAAAATACTTGATTATATTCGTGAATCACTATGTGTAGAAATACCTAGCAAGGGAATATATATATATATATATATATATATATATATATATATATATATATAAAACGGATAAATAACTCTCGAGTACAACGACTGTTTGTATACTCTGCTTAGCATTCTCATAGCATATTTTGCTTCCGCTACATAGAATCGCACTTCAAACTGGTATCTCCATTGTACTTCAGGTAATTTGTATTGGTTTCTGTTTTTGAAATTTCAAGAGATTTCTGTTTTTATTCGCAAAATTATCTAAAACAATGCTTCTTCGGTGCCCTTTCTGCTCAGCGCTACCAGAAATGGCGAATATTGCTCTCGTCATAGACGTTACCTTTAAAAAAATTGTTTTTTAAATTTGCAGCAACAATATCTTATTCTATACGTTTCAGGTGGCGAAAAATATAAAACTCGTACATGATGGAATGTAGCTCAACCGTAAGAGTTAAATATAAGCCCTTCTTCATTTTTGTTTATTTTTGAGATATAAAATTCGATACTACACAGTTAGGTGAACCTCTCCTTATCGTCGTTGTACAAAGATCAGATCAGTAAAAAAGGACTGTGGCTGCACTGCACATTTCGACTTATTTACTTAAGCCCCAGAGATATCTCTCACGTTTTTGGAGACCTGGCCATTACACAGCCGCAAGAAGAAAAACTCACGAAGTTTGCAGATTACATTGTGGAAAATCACATTGATGAGGAAGTTTCCTTCATACATTTGGGTGGCGGATTCTGCGTCCTTGTGACGACCTACTGACACTTGTGAGAGTTTTAATTCTCGATGCAATGCCTCGTGTGAGTCCCCTCATCTAAATATTTTCAAATTTTTGAAAAGTAGGAAACATGCACAAACCGATACGTAAATAAGAATTAATTCTACCAAAAATGCCCAGATCAGCACAGCGCATGGAAACACCAAAAGGAGCCGAGCTTTCATACAACAAAAATTAGAGTTACTCCTAAAACGTGCTGAACTTAAGCAAAGCAGATTTTGTAAAGTGAGTATCATGCAAAGTATCTTCGAGTTGAGCATGAGCAAATACAATAAATTCAGTTATTTTCATGAAATATTTCAGAATGTATAATTTCAAATAATATATTTTTTAAGTACTTTTGTTTTCATTTATCTCTCTTCCACTGTACCGCCTTTTTCAATGTTGTTCTGAAACCACTGAAAATAAAAGCGGAGAAATTGGCGAATTCGTGTGAGCCAAATGTGAAGGAGTCCCGAGAGACCTAAGTCGACACATGGTACCTGGGTAAGCCGCACTCCTCAGAATTATTGAGATATTTGGCATAATCAACCACGACAAAACTACCTGATTTGGAGTGCTAGATGTAAGAATCACCCAAAATAGCCTCCACGAAGAATTTAGTAACTGCGCTTCCAATTAAGGTAGGTGCTGAAAGGTTTCACTACTACTGAACTTCGAGTTTAATTACCGGTGGTTACAAAATACTAACAGTAATTAATGCAAGATAATCGGAAGGGTTGCATAAATCGACCATAGATAAATTTACTTAGTGATCTAGAGATATGTACGAACATGCGAGGCAGTACTTACCCTAACACTTGTCTCAGAAGATTGACTGAGGGAAAAAAAAGCTACATTTATATCATGTGACTGGAATACATTCTCTGAAATTCAGCAGGCAACAAGAATAAAATTTATGGGGGAAAAGGAAATGGAAATGGAAAGGCAAGGCAAAGCAAAGAAGTACCTAAAAGCTGATAAGGGCATGAGACTGCTTTGTAGGTTATGTTCTGCGTTACTGAAACCACATTGAGCAAGCAGTAAAAGATATTAAGAAAGTTAACTTAAGTACGTGAAAAAGAAATAAAATCATTAGGTTTTGATGTGTCGCTGCAATTCTGCAAGAGACTGCAGAAGCCTTGGAAGATTTGTACAATGGATGGATAGTGCTTTGAAATGAGGTTATAAGAGGACATCAAAAACAAAAACACGGGCAAAGCAATGTATTACAGTTAAATCAATCAGTACTGCCGAAAATAGATTTTGGAATAAAGTACTGAAAGTGGTGAAAATATCTTGCTATTTCCGCAGCGAAATAAGTGACCACGGTCGAAGTTAAGGGGATATAAACTGCTGACCGTCAACAGCAAGAAAAGCATATCTGGAAAGGTGAAATGTGTTAATTCTGAATGTAAGTTTTAGTGTTTGTACATCTTTTTTGCAGGTATTTGTGTGGACTGCAGCCTTCCGAGAAAGTGAAATTTGGACGATAGTCTGTACACACTAGAAGAGATAGAAAGATTAGAAATGTAGAGCTAGTTAACAACGCAGAAGGTTTTTTATGTGTGTGAAATCTTATGGGACTGAACTGCTAAGGTCATCAGTCCCTAAGCTTACACACTACTTAACCTAAATTATCCTAAGAACAAACACACACACCCATGTCCTAGGGAGGACTCGAATCTCCGCCGGGCAGAAGGTTTGAGGTTCGATCTTGTAGCTTTGGAAGAGCTGCTGAAGCGATTTATGGAGAAACTAATTTATGGCGCGACTTGACTAAAAGAAGTGGTCCGTTGAGAAGGCTTATCCTACAACATTAAGACGCAGATAATTCGCTGTTGTGAGGAAGTCTGGTGGGTACAAATTAAGGAGGAGACCACCGAAGCATATAGAGATCAGGTTCAGATTGAAGTAAGTTGCAATAGCTATTCGGAGATGAAGAGGTTTTCTCTCCAGAGACTAGCGTGGAAAGCTGGCTCAAACCGGATTTCGGACTTAAGAACGCAACAGTTACAATGTATGTTACACACCTGGTGGTTCTTTTTCCTTTCAAGTAAATTATCTAAAGTCTCTGAAGTGGCTGTTGAATTTCTAGTGACTGAGTCATCCAATCTCTTCCTTTCAGGTGCATTTGTACCCAGTAGTTTACAGAAGTGAATACCCCAGAAGGAGGTGTTGCAGTTTTATCCCGAGTACATCTGCGTTCAAGACGGTTGAACATAGATTCAAGAAAATACGCGATCCTAACGGGACTGCGCAAATGACATCTCAGGTAGAGACGGGTTTCGTAAAGTGGAGGGGAGGGGGGGAGGTGAAGGTGGGGTGACGTCATGTCACTGCCAGCCCCGTATGTGGACATTCGGCTCCAGGACCCAAGTGCCATCACAATTGCTGACTGCGAGCTTCGAAGAAGAGACCAGCAAGGAGCCAGCTATAGGTAAGGAATCAGCTGCTTGCTTTTTTGTTCGTGTCGTTCTGACTAATTTACTGAACAGAGCTGTACTCATCCGGTTTTCGCTTAACTCGGTTTCTCCGCCGCTGTAGACGCCTCGCATAAAATATTACCCTTTCTTCTATGTGTAGAAAAAATTTATGTTATCTCATTTCACCAGAGTCCCAATTTAGTCTCGATTAGCGTGCATATTCATTTTTCGCATCTTCTCTTTGTGATTTGCTATTTTAGTCACTTCTATTCGCATTATTTTGTACGCATCCCATGGGGTATTTATTGTAGCGAAAATTTTCCGTAGCAGCGGCAGAGGAACATACTTCTCAGCCTACATACCCTGAAAGACTAGGGATCTCATTTTATTATGGCCTTGTTAGTAGCTGATGCTGGTAAAAAACTTCGTTCACCATAATATGACAGAATGATGACTATTACATGTTGTTGATTACTATATAGCATCTAATGACGAATGAAAGAGTGTTTTTATATTTTTACCGGCACGGTCTATGTACTTTATTGTGTATTGAAGAATGTCCTGCATCGGCAGGTATTCCATGCCTATATAATAAATATGATATGGCCATTGCACTAGTGATAGTACTCCAGCAAATAGTTACTATTGCTAAAGGAAATATCGCATAGTGTAGTACTTTCCTGGGCTGTAAAGCGATCAGTCACGAATGTATTCGATGAGCTTATGAGTGAACTGTCACGTGAACTTAGGTTTTGGAATCCTGTAACCCTTTCATAATGATAGAAATTTGGAACTTGACGTTAAGTCTGGAGGTTCTCAGTCTAGTGGGTAATAGGTTAATAACCAACATTCCTGTTCTTTTCCCCCTCTTGCAAACAATTCTCGAGTTTTAGCTTCAGTTAAAGACATCAACCATTTACCGCTTGCCATACGCATTGTTCTATACACAGGATACTTACAGTTCCGTCTCTGATGCAGAATGCACGATATCTTATAAATATTACCTGCATTTTATATTAGGTTTGATTTGCATTTTTGGATAATTGTGTCGTAATATTGCTTTACTGTTTTAACAAGTTAACCAAATTAAATGAAAGTCACATGTTGCTATGTTTTATTATGATTCGAGTATTATGTGTAGTGTTATTAGATTACATTATTACACCATGTTTCATTTTGTAAAGTGATATTTGAACTAAATCATCATTTGTAAAGTTATTGTTATTACTTGCAAATTAAAATTAACGTTATCATCGGTGATACTTTCTTTTGCCATTTTAAGCGAACTGAAATTTATGAGTGTTACACGAGACGCATATCGCTCTTCCTTGATTGATTTGAGGAGAGAGACGCTCGTTTTCATTTACAAAGCACATTCAGTGGTGACATGTGTTTATTACTGCTTTTTACATAATTTGAAGTCGACAAGTTGTTAGCAGAGGCTGAAAATGAGTAAATCTCGGAGAGGTTTCACCGTATGCATTTTTCGTCATTTAGAAACTTCCCTTTCGTTTGTTACATTTATGTTTTCTGCAGTCACTTAATTTTAATAACAGTCGCACAGTTTTTCATGTAGGTTTTACTTTGGTTTTATGTGTTTTGGTTTCAGCACTGTCGACTTAAAAACATGAAAATAAGAGAAATAAGTATTTTGTAAATGAAAGAGAAACACGTCTGGTGTAAAAGCTCTGTTAAAGTTCAGTATTCTGAAGAGAGAGAAAATAATGATATTCAATATCTCACACAGAAGCTGATCATGTAAACAAACATATTACACCACGTTGGTTTTTATTGTTCCGGTAGTCTTCAATCAATGTATATTCAGAATACTTTGAGTAGCTCCAAATTGTTTGCTACGTCTTGGACTAAACCACACTGTATTTTATTTCTGTTCGCGATCGGGTATATTCACTGTAACAAGCAGACAATTGTAGTGAACAATGGTTCAAATGGCTCTGAGCACTATGGAACTTAACTGCTGAGGTCATCAGTAGTGAACAATAATAGAAAATTTTTCATTTGTTAAGTAAGAAAATAGTGGAAGCTCGGAAGCTCAAGTTTACCTACATGCTTTCTGAGTGGGCTTCGTCAATGAATTTATGACGAATAGGATGAACAGCTATCTCTGACTACTATTACTTGATCATGCTATAACGTAATAATTGTTTTCATCGCCTCGTGAATGTACAATTATTCAGGATGACTTACATTTACTTAGAAAGATTATCGTAACAGGATTCAAGGTTTTTCGAGACATTTTTCTGTCTCTTTTTAATTTAACCACTAGATTACTTTTTTTGATCATCTCGAATGTTTACGCTGTGCTCAAGTCATGACGTGTTTTAACTTAAACACATACGACAATGTTTTGTTGTGACAGGTGCGCTTTGATGATAAACGGATATTCCTGATCTTCACACACTCTTTTCTCGCAATCTACCTCGCTTTTGTCTCGTATTATTTCGGTTACTTCCTAGAAGCTGTTTATCCTGTGATTAAACTCAAAAATAAATAAGACATCATTGGAGTTGGTTACATGACCAATCTTGACGTAAAGGGTTTCCAATTCGCTAACTTTTGCTAATCTTTGCAGTTGTTCAGTTATTTCTTTTGCTGTTTCTAAGTAACTAGTAACTCCAACGTGGTCTGCATCTTACATCAGCCTATCCACTAATTATCTTGATTTTTATTTGTTTACATGCATTGGCCTTTTCATGGGATGGCCACCCAATTTTTTTTCTTAGGGATGAGGGATTTGTTAGAGATGCATGACGCCTATTTTTATTTTTTAAAATCAATATTCTGCCTAGTTTTATGAGGTACGACACGCTCTTGATCTTGGATTAGCACATATCCTCGAAGTCCTTAGCTGTTGGCATTTGCAATTTATAACTGATGCTGTTGCATGTAGTACTCTAGAAATTAATTCCTGTTGGTTGACCACACATATAATGATCCAGCCTTTCGCTCCAGTTGGTCTTTTCGACATTTTGCTTCGCTGTTCTGCAGAGAATGTCTTTAGTTACGAAAATGAAGTGGAGTGGAGTTTTTCCGTGACATCGCGGATCGAACGCTTAAATTGTATTCTTTTATGGCATTCCCACAGTCCACGAATATCTTACATTCAATGTTGTTATCCGGGCGTACAGCCACAGATATTTATTTCTCAAATTAAGACATATGATTGTTACTAGTAGTCCTTTTTTTCCTAGCTACTCTGTTTTTTATGTCCCCCTTGGTTCGTTCATCTGCGTTATTTTGTTTTGAAAATATATGAGAAAACCTTCACTTTATCTGCTACATGGTCCCCAGTTTTGATTGCAAGTTTGCTGCTAACGGCATTTCTATGACTGCTCAATACTTTCTTTTATTCTTAATCGATATGCTGTCCTCAGCAGGCTGTTCATTCCATTCACCAGGTCCTGTTCCTATTCCTCATCTGCATAGGCGCTGACAATGCAAATGAGTCACTCGGGTCAGTCTTATCATCGATGTCCTTTCACCCTGAAATTTAATATTATTTCTGAAATTTCCTTTTATTTACTTGATTTTTTATTCAACATAGAGACTAAACAGCAGAGGATAAAGATTACATACCTGACTTAACGTCTTTTTAACACAGTACGTCTGCTGGAAATTCATGAGTATTGTTCCGTTTTGGTTGTCGTATAATGGGCGATCAAAAAGTTTCCGTTTGAGGGCGGTGATAGAGTGGACATGAAACTTAGCGGACTGCGATGCGGCTATGTAAGCACCGAGAAGTAGACAAGGGATTAGTGCGGCATTCGTGTCTTTCCGACGTGCGCGCGGTTGACATGGAAACGTGACGTATAGTGGAGTTATTACGAAAGGCGTCCCAACCACCGTGGTGTTATTCTTTTCTTGGCTACGGAAGGGAAAACACCAGCAGACGTCCATCGGAGAGTAAAGAATGTGTGTGACGAGCTTCTGTCGAAAAACGTCCTGGAAAAATTTGTGACAAGGGTTGCTGTTGCTTCATGGTAACGCACGTCACCACAACCCAAACGTAGTAACGCAGAAGTTACGCGAAATCAATTGGGAGTCACTCTAGCACGCCACCTACAGGCCTGATCTCTCTCCATGCGATTGTCACGCATTCGGCTCTTAAATAGATCTTCAACGGTTGACGATTCCCAACGATTTTATCTGATTAGCATTCTGATTCTGGACTGTAGGGCCTTTGAACGGAAACTTTCTGACCGTCTCTTACATATACACTACTGGCCATTAAAATTGCTACACCACGAAGATGACGTGCTACAGACGCGAAATTTAACCGACAGGAAGAAGATGCTGTGATATGCACATGATTAGCTTTTAAGAGCATTCACACAAGGTTGGCGCCAGTGGCGACATCTACAACGGGCTGACATGAGGAAAGTTTCCAACCGATTTGTCATACACAAATAGCAGTTGACCGGCGTTGTCTGGTGAAACGTTGTTGTGATGCCTCGTGTAAGGAGGAGAAATGCGTACCATCACGTCTCGGTCACCTCTTGTTCGCATTGACGGCACTTTGAACAGTGGACATTACATTTCAGATGCGTTACGACCTGTGGGTCTATCCTTCATTCGATCGCTGCGAAACCCTACATTTCAGCAGAATAATGCACGACGGCATGTTGCAGGTCCTGTACGGGCCTTTCTGGATACAGAAAATGTTCGACTGCTGCCCTGGCCAGGACATTCTCCAGACATCTCACCAATTGAAAATTTCTGGTCAATGGTGGCCGAGCAACTGAATCGTCACAATACGCCAGTCACTACTCTTGATGAACTGTGGTATCGTGTTGAAGTTGCATGGGCAGCTGTACCTGTACACGCCATCCAAGCTCTGTTTGACCCAATGTCCAGGCGTATCAAGACCGTTATTACGGCCAGAGGTGGTTGTTCTGGGTACTGATTTCTCAGGATCTATGCACCCAAACTGCGTTAAAATGTAATCACACGTCAGTTCTAGTATAATATATTTGTTCAATGAATACCCGTTTATCATCTGCATTTCTTCTTGGTGTAGCAATTTTAATGGCCGGTAGTGTATTATTTCTCATCTTTACCTATAGCGTGTTATCAATTTTTGTGGGAATTTTAAATATACTTCGCACTACACTATACAATGCTGACATAACATCCGCCTCAGCCGCATCAGCGTTTGCAGCTTACAGTCAGCAACTTTGTCAAACAGCAATCCGCTATGTTATTTGACAATGGAAAGAACAGTTTGCCTTCTACTTGCTTCCGTTTCAGCATTTCAAAAGCTATGCTGCGTTTATGTTCTCCCTGAAGTTGGTATTTCAGTTTGTCAAGGATTTAAGAGTAGGTGATTCAACACTGATTGTAGACGATAAAGCGGTCGTCAATCGCAAGCTGAAAATCGGTGCTTCCCATAAGGCCTTGAGTCCCTCGCTCACGCCCCTGTCCTCTAATAACAGATGAAATAAAAGGCCTTCTAGGAAGCATTAAATTCGTCTTGCATGTTTGACAGTGTCAGTGGCTTCTGAGTTAACACTGTAGATGAAAGGTGGACTCGATCGTTGCCGTGGTAGCTACACCAAAATTTCGTGTATGTTAGCATCATATTCAAAGGTAGTGAAAGCTATTATATCCATATATAATAATATTAATGTGCACGTTACGTCAAACCTGCTTAGTCTACTTAGCCTAATTTTATTCGTGAAAACTCCCCGAATATCGCAGTAAGCTTGTACGGTAGAGACTAACTAAAAGACGGAGAGTTCTAGTAATCTGGAATTGTTCACATACACATTGAATGGGTAGTTGTAAAATAATCGAAAACGCTGAACTCGATTCGAATTCTTTCAACATAAAATGAGTGAAAATCAGCTGGAATCTTGAGTGGACCAGTCAACGTACTGATCCGGTTGGAAGGAATTTCTCCTGCACAGATATCAACGCTTTGTACTGATACTGGTCGATCCGTAACAATCGTACCCGCGATCAATGACTGTGAAACAGTACAGCTGCGCAGATGATCAAGCGCCGTCAAATTCCTGTACTAGCTGAGAGTATGTTAAAATCCGCCTTATAATTCTAAGGCAAGAAGTTATGTGTGAAGTTGCTGACTCATTTTATGGCAATGAAGATTATCAGATATTTCACTACTGTTTTCAGAATTGAGTAATTTTGGTCTAGTAAAATTAGATAATGCCGTTCAAGGCCTAGATAAAATAACTGATCTTTGTGGGATCATCGCTGAATGAGTCACTTTTGTTACGTCTGGTCATGACGTAGGATTAGAATCAACTCAGAGATAAAATTTACAAACATCAATGTTACAAAAATTGAAGTATTACGTAAATTGTATACCACTGTCATAGTCAACCGCGTTCGACACGTACGACTGTAAGAATAGGGATGTTGGGTCTATCAAAGTCAGACAGAAAAACTGACGTGTACTATTCCCTGCGTACGCCTACTACCGAACCGCGACCCGTCTCACACGCATTGGTCGAGACTCAACGAACTGCAGTGGCGCTCGAATTAACAATTAGGGGCTGGCGGTCTAGGGGTAGTGCTCGTTGCTCCAAGGTATAATAATCTAATCCTTTAACAACAACAACAGCAATAAAATAATAATAATGTATAAACTATTCCCACTATGAATGGGTTATGACCGCTCACGGCAAGCGGGAAATCCGGCTTCCAGTCCCATTCTGGCACATATTTTCACTGTCGTTCCATTCTACAGCTGCTGGTTGTCCATATTAGCAACTGTGCATACCTTTAACGCATCCCAAAACAAAGGTCGATATCGGACTCTCAGTAAGGATCATTCGCTTCTCGCGCAGTCATGCACATTTTGCAACTCTTATTCATGCTGACCAGACAACTGTTGAGGAGTCCTTTGAGGATATTGTCCCATTCCTCTATCGAAACGGTTTTCAGTTCCTACACGGTTCATGGAGGGGGGGGGGGGGGGGTCTTCATTGAAAAATACGTGTGCCAAGAGCAATCCAGGCATGTTATATAGGGTTTAGATCTGAAGAATACCCAGGCCATTCCAAACGTTCAACACCTTCACTTATCTGTCCGACGCCTCAAGCAGTTCAATATGTGCGGGTACTGTCGTCCTTAAACTT
Source organism: Schistocerca americana (assembly GCF_021461395.2). Lineage (NCBI taxonomy): Eukaryota > Metazoa > Arthropoda > Insecta > Orthoptera > Acrididae > Schistocerca > Schistocerca americana. The sequence continues at coordinate 195,888,864 of NC_060119.1, forward strand.
GAAGTCAGGACCTACCGCAACCGTAAACAGTCGGACATGATCCCGAATAATCTCCCTGCAATACCGCTGTGCTGTAACGGTACCTTGCCCAAACATGGGCAGCGGTGTTCGGCGGTTGTGCGTAATACCAGCTCATACTATAACGCCTAGGCCGTAGCTATGATGTTCATGAACATTCTGTGGTGCCCAACGTGTTGCCATCTCTGCACTAAGTGGTGGCTAGAATTACTTGAAACAGTGAAGCGGGATCCGTCGGGGACAATCACCCTCGACCAGTGTTCCTACCCCAAAACAATAGGCTTCCTACACCAACGATCTCGTTCTCTACGATGGCGTAATTGAAGAAGCATACAAACATCCTGATTTATTCACCGCGTAATGATTTTGGTAGAGACACACGTACCGGTTGCGGTTGCAAGGTCTGCAGTGATCTGCCTAGGAGTGAGAGACCGGTTTCTTTTTGACATTTGGCTTCGGTATCGATCGTCTTCCGGTGTGGCGGTCCGTCTACGATCTCTGGCATCCTTTCACACAGTATTTCCACCTTCAGCGGCCTTTTCTAATCACGAGATGACACTTGACACTTTGACAGATTTCGAAGCGTCAAACTGCTCGTCCGTGATCGTTATCGTTACCACCACCACCACCACTACCACCGCCACCACCACAACCATCATCATGGATTAGGCCTTTAGAGCTGTTCCGCCTCAGAATTGCTCACGGAATTTCCTTAAGGGATGTCTAAAGTTCCTCTTGCCGTTTGGGTTATATTGCAATGCCGCTTTAATTGTGCTATCATTAGGTTCAAATCGTTCAAATGGCTCTGAGCACTATGATACTCAACGTCTGAGGTCATTAGTCCCCTAGAACTGAGAACTAGTTAAACCTAACTAACCTAAGGAGGTCACACACTTCCATGCCCGATGCAGTACTCGAACCTGCGACCGTAGCGGTCTCGCGGTTCCAGACTGCAGCGCCTAGAACCGCACGGCCACTTCGGCCGGCGCTATCATTAAGCATACGTTGGACATGGTCTTTCCATTTCAGTTGGTCTTTTCCAATTGTGTTTGTAATAGGTTCAAAAGGTAGTTCTTTTCTAGTAACGGTATTTCTTTCATGATCGGACAGTGACCATCGCGCTACAAAGCGGAGGAGCTCCGTCTCTGATGATTCCATACGTGGTAATTGATCAGATGTCAGGGTTCAACATTCGCTACCATACAGCAGCAAAAGGTAACGCTGTTGATGTGCGTTTTGCAGCTCCACAGAAATTTCTGAATCAAGTCAACTTCAGCATTACATCGTCTGACTTGAGAAATTCAAAATTGCAATAATTTGTCTATCTATTACAATTTCGGCTCTTATGGGTTCCAGTGCTTGAAATGCCTTAACTTTTGTTTTATCTGTTGATATTCTCATTCCGTTTGTAGTGGCAATTTAACTCAATTTATTAGCTGAAATTTGAACCTTTTTTATATTCTCCCATTCTAATCCAATCATCAGTAAACAAAATCGTTACAAAATTAAAATTAACACTTCTTAATGTGTCATTTAATAAAGTCAACAATTTACGAAACACATCGTCAATGTGGACATTAAAAGGTGTGGGGGACAGTGGGCAGCCTTTTCCGGCTCCTTCGTTGATATTGGCAGATTTTGTCCATTTCCTCACAGTACGAATTCTTATTTTATTACTTTTGTGTAATGACTGAATTGCCGTAGTCAGACGTGCTGGAACTCCCAATTCCTTAAGTGATTCCCATACCATTTTGCACTTTACCCTGTCAAACTCCTTTTCATAGTCGATAAGAACACAATAAGTTGGCGGTCTAAATCCCTTCTCTTGTATCATAGCGAAAAGGCAATCAGAGGATGACCTACCTTTTCCTAAACAATTCCATCCCGCTATTGGTGAACACTCAAATGATGTGTTTCAGATATGTTGCCGAGCAATTTGGAATTTCGCACTATTCGGTGCCAAAACAATCTTCGTCACACCTCGTGCTGCATGAACTGTCGAATGTATACAGAGCGTTCGTCAACAGGCTTCGCTACATTTAACACCTCCCGCCCTCTACGATTGCTTTTACTATCAGTGGTCGTGTGTTGCATTGCAGTTGGCAGTTACTCCTAAGCAAGTGTTCAGCAGTGTATTTATCTCCTGTCAACAGAATTTCTCCAAGCACAACAAATGTACTGCTTTACCCTGGAGAACTGTATTAACACCCCCCCCCCCCCCAAAGCCCCCCACCAACCACTCCACCAGCACGCCTCCGGACGCCCTCAAAACTAAGCCAAATTTGGGAAACCTGAACGTGTGACACCCCTAGCGTGAGATGTAAAGTGTTGATTGAACTATTCACCACTTTCTCCCACTTGACGTTTTTGTATAATTGGTCATGCAATTTCTCAAGTTTCCACAACGTTCCCTATTACTTCTTATATGCATCGTCCGAGTTTCCTCTTATTTCTCTGTAAGGGAACGTAATTTTACTGTATCCTTTCCAACTTAAATTTCCTCACCACCTTAAATTTATTAATTCTTTCCTTTCATTCTATACGTGGCCCACGCATAATACATTATTTATAATGCAGAATGGCCATCATTCTGACATTGCGTTTTACAGCAGCTTCAGAAAGGCATTTATTTGCTTCTGAATATACCAACACAATTATAATTTTTCGATGCCGTAAAATATAACTTTTAATTTTATCGATTCTATCCTACAATGTTTCAAATTAAGGACTACTAAGATTCTCACAGTGGTTGGGTGACAATTTCACTTACGTCACCGTAGGTGCCATCCATCTAAATGGTCAACAGTCTGAGAGATTTTTACAAATATGTCTTCAGGAAAGTACGTTGTATCCGCCATGCAAGACAGAACGATGCTCACTGAAGAACTTCTCTATTTTGATTAAAATAGACAGAAAATAGTTAAGCAAGGAATGGACTGACATTTTTGGGAAATTACTCCATATCCAAATCAATGATCTGCTAGCTATCTTTTTATGAGTATCAGAGACTAACTCGTGTAGAACAATCCCACCCCATCCTATTCTGTGTGAAACTGGTATAGAACACGCTCATATGAATTCGAATTTCTCTCATTTCACCGTCATTTTCATTACGCAAAGTATATTTTGGAGGAATCAGTAAGATTCTTGATGCTTCTGATAGCGCACATAGCCCGAATTTTAAGAGTACGCTTACCGGTGATCCTCAACATCTCCATTTAACGTCTGCCGCTGGAATTGAGTTTCCATCAACGAGGTGCTCTCACTCTTCGGTAAAAAAGGGAAACCACGGAAATCTTGGTTACAAGATGCAGATTTAATCCATCAAAAATGGTTCAAATGGCTCTGAGCACTATGGGACTCAACTGCTGTGGTCATAAGTCCCCTAGAACTTAGAACTACTTAAACCTAACTAACCTAAGGACAGCACACAACACCCAGCCATCACGAGGCAGAGAAAATCCCTGACCCCGCCGGGAATCGAACCCGGGAACCCGGGCGTGGGAAGCGAGAACGCTACCGCACGACCACGAGATGCGGGCTTTAATCCATCGTCCTCACAAATGAGAGTCCAGTGTGTAATCACCTTACCGCATCGCTCTGTGGGACTCAGACGAATTTTGTAAATCACCTTCTTCGTGAGAGATCCACGATTTGTTAGAATGCTTTCAATTATCCGCTTTTGGCATATGTTTCTCATGCGAATATTTTAATGCGTCAGTTCCACTTTGTATCGCTCTAGACGCATACTCGTGCCTTATTAGCGGTTCTAATTGTTTTCCAGAGGCAAGTTGAGTAGCACTCAAATGCCCAGTATGATTGACAGAGTAATATTGAGAAATATTTACGCCCACTTCGGTCTTCATGACAAAGAGGACGGTGAGAAACTCGCATGTATTGCGACTGAGTTGCTTGTCTTGCGAAACACTAACTAAATTATTCTGAACGCCCGAAACAAGTCCAATTTGGTGTTTGTGAATATTTCAGTAGACCAGGGGCTCCTTAATGGGAGCATAGATTCGTAAACCGTAACAGCTAATTACAAATTAAACGAGTGAGCCATATAATATATCGTGTGCGTGTTCTGTTGTATCTGTCTCCTGCAATTACTGTTGTAAATGGAATGAGACATTATGCTGCCCGGATTTTTATATGATCTTAAGTGTGTGCTGCGACAACTGTAGGAAGAAAAATAAACATGTTATTAGTCAAATCTGGTAACTGCTACAGGTGCAACAGACGTTTCTGCTTACTGTCAGGACACTAAAATAATCAGTTTCCTCTGTCGTTGTGGACAACATGGTATCTGGCGTTTTTCGGTTAATCAGGAACATCTTTTCTCCAAGGAAACACATAGAGACATGATATACATCTTCCAGCTCAATTCTGGATCTTATGACACTTACTTTTTTCAGTTCTTTGCGGAAATTCGACGGTTGTTTCTTGAAGTTCTCTCGATCCTGGCAGGAAGTAATTACTGCGTAGTACCCCTATTACACAGTACAAAATATTACTCGGTATATTTAACGTGCATCGTTATTTTTAAAGCTCTGTTGTATTATTCATTATACATCGCAAGCAGTCAATATCGATCCAGACGGTCAGTATTACTACAAGACGTTCATTATTGTCCAATAAACATTCAGTGTGTGAGAGGCCACTTTTCTTCTCATACGAGAGCATAAAACGATAGTTACGGAAACCAGTTTCAAACTGACATCATCGCAATAGCTATATTTATTACGCAGACATAATTAAACGGATCTGTCCAATGACCTTGAAAATAGGAAAGTGCACTGCGAATCTTCACGCGGCTGACGATGTGTTAGTCCCGGTAGGCGGACCTTTCTTCGTCCCCTACCCAAAAAAACACTGTCATGATATCGTGCTGAAACTATAGAATCATTTTTCCACTTGACCTGGTCACCTTCAATTTTTTTTTTTTTTTTTTTGAAATTTCTGTTTCTTGTTGTCTTATCTTGTATGAGTCATTTCGGTATCCTGCCATTACAAAAAAAGAGAAACCATAAAACCATTTTCGTCGATGGTAAGAGACTGAGCACGTACTTGCCATGGTGGAAACTTTTACGAAGGAAATATGGTGGCATTTCCCTTAAGCGATTTACTGGCATCACGGAAAACGTTAACCGAAATGCACCCCACCACTGCACCGCCCCACGCCAGAAACGTAAAACGGGACCATAAATGGCGTTCAAAAATTCCACCGCAAACTGCCGTCAGCGGGATGGGTCTTTAATTGCGTGCGTCTGATAGACGACTGTTCTTCAAAAAGGGAACGATCTGTGGATTTTTCCAGTTATTAGAAACGCTTCGATCCTGTAGCGACCTACGGTGGACAACTGATAGGCGAGCAGCAAGTTCATTCTCCATGTGGAAAAACATACAGGTTTGGGATTGGGTTGTTTGGGGGAGGAGACCAGACAGCGAGGTCATCGGTCTCATCGGATTAGGGAAGGACGGGGAAGGAAGACAGACGTGCCCTTTCAAAGGAACCATACCGGCATTTGCGTGAAGCGATTTAGGGAAATCACGGAAAACGTAAATCAGGATGGCCGGACGCGGGATTGAACCGTCATCCTCCCGAATGCGAGTCCAGTGTCACATACAGGGTGTTCGTTTTAACTGAAGACATTGAAATATCTCGAAAATAAAGAGCGGATTTAAAAAAAAAGTTAGACTTCCAATTCGCTTGTCCAGAAGGAAGACATCCACTGTTACCACACTCGACCGATCAATGATACCACACTCGACCGATCACCCACCCGGTACGTGGGTGGACGATGGCGCAGGGGGGGGGGGGGGGGGTGAGGAGGGGCGGGGATTAACTTGGTAGCTTTCACGGTAAAATCCGTTTTTTACTGCAGATTACGATTCTACAGCAAAATGCACATACATTTTATATGAAGCAGTTTGTTAGTTTCGTCGCAGATGGCTCTCAAACCAGAGGAATAGAAATGGATAAACAATTGTTATTTACAAATTTACGACATGCTACTCATTGGCCTTTGAATGTTTAACGGCGCGTGGAACCGCACCTCCATACTCCGAGGGTATGACAGACCAGTAGTTTTAAGTTCTACCGGTCTGATGACCACAGAAGTTAAGTCCCATAATGCTCAGAGGCATTTGAACCATATATTTATTCCGCGACGTCCTGTCGCCCTTTCGATGTTGAGGAATATTGGTAGATTATCTTTTCGCTGTCACTTAGTTCGGTATCTGTCATCCTCATGTTCGTGCGACGATTTAATGGCCGAGTACAATCTCCCTCTCTGTAATAGTTTTCTATATTCGTTCCTGATATCTTCCGTTTACAGGCTGTTGTGGTTACTGAGTTTGCGGATAGAAGGCATTAATCCGTCCACATATTTAACATTAAGTAACGTTTTTAGGATTTTATATCTGGTCGGTAGATATAAATGTACTCTGGAATTCATTGAACGTTTCACGCACAGCTGTCCTTACGCAAATTATGGCTTCATTCAGGTTTGGTTATATGAGGCTCTCTTTCGTAGTTGCTTTAAAAACAGGCTGTGCTGCTGTCCCACTGTTGAGTTTTTACAGTGTTTTCAGCGAATATCATATACTTCACTGGTTCTCTTTAAAACGGAGGAAATCTTTCCTGTTTTCCAGAGACGATGCCGAGACGGTCCCCCACGCTCGAGGCCCGGAGCTTCGAGTGCCACCAGAGGAGGCTGTGGCTGCTGAAGAAGGCCACCACCAACAGGCACCAGCGCTGGCTCAGGGACGTCGTCGACCGCCCAGACATCGACCACCTGCTGCAGCTCTGGTGCCAGAGGTACGAGGGCTTCGAGGAGTTCATCGACTGGCTGCTCAGGGAGGAGATTACAGTCAACACTTAACAAAAGTGAATCGTGTGTATAAATAGTGACGCAACGGACGCCTGTGAGAGCCTTGAGACTACTGTGTGATTCACTTGAAGTATCATCACGTTGTTTTATAGCTATAAAAAGTTCAAATAATAAAACGTATGTTTAATTGTAGCAACTGTCTTTCACTATATTCCTGATACTGCATTTCCTGAAAGTCGTTTTTTTTTTTTTTTTTTTTTTTTTTTTTTTTTTTTAGCCGTTACCTTCGCTAAATCCTTGCGGTAACTGCGTCAATTTCTAGTTACTTTGGTTACAAGTAAACTTTCCACGTCAACACGTATGTGTTATTAGCACCACTATTCTAAGTATTCTGCAGCAATTTTTCTGTGTTATGGTTACCAAACATTGTGAGCAGCAGAGCGATTTCTGGATCTAAATTATATAATCTGGTTACTAAGTTTATTTTCCAAGATCTCTACACACAACTAGTTTCGACAAGTTAAACTGTCGTCTTCAGATTTTATAAGCTATTACAAACAATTTTTACAGTCTAATAATAGTTATTCGTTTAAAGAATAAATTCTAATAGACGTATTACATACTATCCATATACATAGACCATTGGGTCACCCATGAAATACATTGTCATTTAGTCACTGATATGTTTGGGAAAAGGTGTAATGTAAGTAAAAACCGTTACGGAAAATCCAACGTCAAAAATACAAAATGCACGACTTGAACATACATCGTTCTGGATGTTCTGGAAAACTACTGCATATACACGTCTCGGACATGTTTTATTAGATTCGCCAGACCAATACCAACAAAATAAGTGAAAATCGTGCTTTACTTTAACCTCGTACAGTATTGCGATGGCTTCGTATTATCGAAGTTGCTAAATATCAGGCAAAATCTTTAGGCGTAACTCCGTAACTAAACATTTGCGGATCTATGTTTATATGAACTTTTTCTTTACTTTTACTTGTAGAATAACATATTAAAATATTTGTATGCCTTCGTGAATCACCCTGCATGCAGAAAACACGTAGATTATTTAAGGTAGTCAGCAACTGCCAATAACAATCAGTAAAACGGATAATATGATACATACTTGCTAAATGAGTGTTACAGATTTACACACAATATTCGTAGACAGTTCAAAAAGTCTGTGATTAGCTGCTACAATCAGCAAAGAAACATATTTGTGATCTCCGATATGTACAATTGATTCACGTCAAAAAGGATCGACGCACCCTGTCAAAGTTCAGAGAGAGTTCACCATTAAAACACAACGAGAGAGTGAGGGTCGGAGGTGGGAGGGGGTCTTCTGGTGAAGATGATGGGTACGAAACTCATCGAAACGTTGCGACAAGACGACGCCACCATTCGGCTGATAACCCGAGAAGAATTCATCATTGGAAACGCCGAGGAAGACTGCAATCGCATAAATCAAGGACAGTGTTTTGAAACGGCTCGTCTCGACCAACGACAAAATGTTTAGGAGACTTACGTTACGATATTTTGCAGTATCACGTAAGTGTAGTCAGTGTAAATATTCTTATTTACAATCACTGCGTCACGGTATCTCGTCCTTCGGACGCGCCGCGCGGGGTAGCAGCGCGAGCTAGGGCGTTCTGTCACATTTCGCGCGGCTCTCCCCGTCGGAGGTTCGAGTCCTCCCTCGGACATGGGTCTGTGTGTGTTGCTCTTAGCGTTAGTTAGTTGAAGTTAGAATAAGTAATGTGTAAGCTTAGGGACCGATGTCCTCAGCAGTTTGGTCCCATAAGATCTTACCACAAATTTCAAAATTTCCTTCGGACGGCCCAACACATCCCCTAATCATGCCTTACATCATCCATCATGCTTTTCACGATTGCTTGCTTACTTTACTCTCTGTATAAATACTGACGTCGCTTGTATTGGACCTCTACCTAAAGTGAATCAAGCGGGTAAGATGGGGAAACAAGTGCGTTGCTGCGCTCTTGCTGTTTTAAACGACAGCTCTCTGTCCCTTCACCATGGGGAGGAAGATGACCAACATTATGGGTGCTTGCAAGTGTTTTCTTATGAGTGATTGTAATCATAATTTAGTTTGTTGCCGGCCGAAGTGGCCGTGCGGTTAAAGGCGCTGCAGTCTGGAACCGCAAAACCGCTACGGTCGCAGGTTCGAATCCTGCCTCGGGCATGGATGTTTGTGATGTCCTTAGGTTAGTTAGGTTTAACTAGTTCTAAGTTCTAGGGGACTAATGACCTCAGCAGTTGAGTCCCATAGTGCTCAGAGCCATTTGAACCATTTAGTTTGTTTACATCGAATCCAACAGACTGATTATTCTCCAAGTTAGGCAAGTTATACTATGCACTTTCTAAACAGCTCTTGGTAGTGCAAGCAACGACGTGTTTACTCATTTCTTTCTGCGTTTATAAACCTGTGTCTGCCTCTGTAACTAAGTTGTCAGAGTTTCTGACTACTGTGTGGGGTACCCAAGTTGAATTCTCGAGCAATGCCACGAATCTGCCCTCGGTGGAAGGACTGAAAGGGGCGCTCCCAGGCTCCTGATCCCTGTTGAGGAGCTACTTGGGTAGGAAGCAGCGCCTCCGAAGTCTGGGGAGCTGACTGGAGTCTCAATGGTGGAGTGTTGACCGCATTACCTTCCATCCCACATCCGAATGTCGCTATTGGCAGAGAATGACATAGCGGCCAGTCAGCACTCACATGCAGTTCACAAGAATTTTTGCAGACTTGACGCCATTTCGACGTCACACACGGCGTCTAAGACAAAAAAGAGGTGTCTATCGAATATCACGATCGTTCGGCTAAAGACACTTGGGGCGGACATGACATTCAAAATAATAACATTCACCTGAAGTAGGGAGAACTGGGTCACGCTGCTTCTTTACTGCAGCGCACATTAACCTCCAAGATGCGAAGTATATGAGTGTGTGAATTTCAGCAGTCATGTGGACCGGGCAGTGAGTAAGGGAATGATTAAAGTGCTTACAAGAATTACATCCTAAACTTAAAGAAAAAGTTTTTCCTAATACTCCTTTTTCAGCCCCGTAACTTGGACGACTTGCTTATTTACAAGCAAAGCTCACGCCAGGCATAAATGAAAACAGTGACGTATATATTCAATAACGTTCATTAAGGTGTCTAAAACCGTAGGTTTATTTTTAGAAACGCTGACAACTAGTTTCAGGAGTTGTTCTGATGAGGGTGCATAACAATACAAGTAGATAAATTAAACCAGGAGCTTACTGAAGTTCTATGGACAAACGCTGTTTCAAAACCGACAGCTTAATGACGATCTCTCGAAAACGCATCGGTATTGGTGAAATTTGTTGTAATAAAATGGAACCTAACTATTTCCATTCACTTCTTAGTTTCTGCACGGAAATGGGAAAATGTACGGTACCTCGGGGAAAAATATTATGGGAAAAGCATTCCCTGACTACGAAATGGTGATATGGGTTCCAACAGAGCACCACTGACTGATCATGTTCCGAAAGCCAGTGTGAAAAGGCATATTGAGAAGGCAAATATCAATGTCATAGGAAGTGGACAATCACTTGGAGGAGTAGGAAACGACATGGTAGATCACATACTGAACTTAGAAGAAAGAATTTTGAGGCTAAGATTACTTGGTCTTCGATACGTAGAGTTAGAAAGAGTCGAAGCTAACAATTCATCTACGGCTTTCTCTCTCGTTATCCTGAAAGACCACTACAGTATTCTGACGTAGCCTCTACAGCCAGAGCTCGTCGTATCTGCAAAGTTGATGAATGTGTAACACCTGGTGCTAGACTAGTTCTGCACTTCCTGGAGTTCTGCCGAGTTATCGTTTCGAACGCAATATTTCCACGAGCGACCCAGCCGTCTTCGGTCAGATGGTGCGAGATCTGATGTGTGTACTCCTGCCTGGACTCCAGCCAGCAGAACTCGCACCACCTGAAGAAAGACGGCTGGGTCAGTCGTCGAAATATTGTGCCAGAAACAACTCGGCAGAACACATGGAAGCTCTCTGTTAACCAGTTTCGCGAGAAAAACTGAGAGACCACTTATGGTACTACAGTTAAACTGGATGCCACAGAAACAGTCAACGTCAATGAAACGGCTCTTTCTACCGTTCAGACACCTCAAAAAATTAGCACACGGGGGAAAATATTGCGATAACAAAAGATGAAAGAGGGAGCAATACCCCGCATTTTGAAATATGAATGCCGCCGGAATGTGTGTGTCACACATACCTAAGCATATATGAGACTGGTTTACCTTTGAGTTCCCACAAGGAGCACATTCACGAAATTAGTTTGCTTGCAGTGAGCTGTACTCTTCATAGGTCTGTGAAACTGAGTAAACAATATGGTGTTGCGTTTTCCTGGAAGGTCACGCCTCCTAAAGAACATTGCTCGATTAACAAGGAGAAAATAGTGATGTCAGAATGAGATCTCTCCCATCGCATACTAGTCGTCGGCTGCAGGTTTGGTGCTTGGTCATTTTGTGCCTATCTCTGTATTCCACTTCTAGTTTTTTGACAATAGGATAAGAGGACACGCAGTGCAATCCGTTAATATGAAAGACATTAACGTCGCCTTTCCACAAACGCGGTAGCACAGTTATATTGTCAAGTAATGTAGGGCATACGTTTTATGTTTACTTGCTACTGAAAATAAATTTGGCTTACTTAAAAATTTTTTTTTTGTGTGTAATCGAAAGCAATGCTCTCACGAAACAAGCAAGTACAACGATTAAAGTCCATAGTGAAGGATTATTCTGACGTTGTATACAGTGAGAAATGTTTTAAACGTTTTCTTAAACTAATGTAATTCCAATACGGCGATGGGGCAATGGCACACTTAAATAAGGGCACGTCGGCTCCCATGGATAATCTGCCCTGCTGTCTTTTTCTAAGTGATTACTACTATTAACATTAATAGGTCCAACGTAGTCAACGTCTAGATAATGGTCAATGAAATTTTTATGGAAGGAAATTGTCTCCTGAATTGATTTCCAACTGGTAACATCATTCAAATTTTAATTTTTTTTTCTTTTTCCTTCGAAAACCAATCAATTGTCTTCATGTATTCAGCTAAAATCATTGTAACACAAATTTCAAATTATTACTTGTGGGAAACTGCAGGACGTATATTTGGAGTATCAAATCCACGTGCGTCTTCGAATGTAGTCATGTTATTACTCATCGTCGTTCTGCCAATTTGGTTTTAGAACGATTCGATATCATAAAAAGATCACAGAAAGAGGTAATCTTTCTGAAGCAACTATGAAATTAACAGTGACAGTGGAAATATAGAATGGACAATCAATTAGTTAAGTGGGTAGAAAATTTACTATACCCAAAAAAACTTATGACAGGTACTGTAACAAATTCACAGATTTAGAACCTTTGAAATACCAACCAAATTCTGGGGTAGATATAGCTTCGCAAAAACATTTCACATAATACACAGGGTGTTACGAAAAGGTACGGCCAAACTTTCTGGAAACATTCCTCACACACAAATAAAGAAAAGATGTTATGTGGAAATGTGTCCGGAAACAATTTCGATGTTAGAGCTCATTTTAGTTTCGTCAGTATGTACTGTACTTCCTCGATTCACCGCCAGTTGGCCCAATTGAAGGAAGGTAATGTTGACTTCGGTGCTTGTGTTGACATGCGACTCATTGCTCTACAGTACTAGCATCAAGCACCTCAGTACGTAGCATCAACAGGTTAGTGTTCATCACGAACGTGGGTTTGCAGTCAGTGCAATGTTTACAAATGCGGAGTTGGCAGATGCCCATTTGATGTGTGGATTAGCACGGGGCAATAGCCGTGGCCCCCTTACGTTTGTATCGAGACAGATGTCCAGAACGAAGGTGTTCCGACAGGAAGACGTTCGAAGCAATTGATCGGCGTCTTAGGGAGCACGGAACATTCCAGCCTATGACTCGCGACTGGGGAAGACCTAGAACGACGAGGACACCTGCAATGGACGAGGGAGTTCTTCGTACATTTCACGATAACCCTAATGTCAGCACCAGAGAAGTTGCTGCTGTACAAGGTAATGTTGACCACGTCACTGTATGGAGAGTTCTACGGGAGAACGAGTTGTTTCCGTACCATGTACAGCGTGTGCAGGCACTATCAGCAGCTGATTGGCCTCCACGGGTACACTTCTGTGAATGGTTCATCCAACAATGTGTCAATCCTCATTTCAGTGCAAATGTTCTCTTTACGGATGAGGCTTCATTCCAACGTGATCAAATTGTAAATTTTCACAATCAACATGTGTGGGCTGACGAGAATCCGCACGCAATTGTGCAATCGCGTCATCAACACAGATTTTTTGTGAACGTTTGGGCAGGTATTGTTGGTGATGTCTTGATTGGACCCCATGTTCTTCCACCTACGCTCAATGGAGCACGTTATCATGATTTCATACGGGATACTCTACCTGTGCTGTTAGAACATTTGCCTTTACAAGTACGACACAACATGTGGTTCATGCGCGATGGTGCTCCTGCACATTTCAGTTGAAGTGTTCGTACTCTTCTCAACAACAGATTCGGTGACCGATGGATTGGTAAAGGTGGACCAATTCCTTGGCCTCCACGCTCTCCTGACCTCAACCCTCTTGACTTTCATTTATGGCGGCATTTGACAGCTCTTGTCTACGCAACCCCGGTACCGAATATAGAGACTCCTCGTGCTTGTATTGTGGACGGCTGTGATACAATACGCCATTCTCCAGGGCCGCATCAGCGCATCAGGGATTCCATGCGACGGAGGGTGGATGCATGTATCCACGCTAACGGAGGACATTTTGAACATTTCCTGTAACAAAGTGTTTGAAGTCACGCTGGTACGTTCTGTTGCTGTGTGTTTCCATTCCATGATTAATGTGATTTGAAGAGAAGTAATAAAATGAGCTCTAACATGGAAAGTAAGCGTTTCCGGACACATGTCCACATAACATATTTTCTTTCTTTGTGTATGAGGAATGTTTCCTGAAAGTTTGGCCGTACCTTTTTGTAACACCCCGTATATCTTAATTTTCTAGTGTTGTAATTAATATTTTAGCTACTTTGATAAGAAAATCAAATATAATGCAAGTAATAAAATATGGAACTAAGTTCGCTAATAACTTTCTGGAAGCTTTATTTATTCAAGGATTATTTAAACAACACATCTAAGACAAATCCACGTCTCCAGGTATTTGAACCTGAAGAAGGAACTGTTCTTGACGAATATCTTCCTAAAGCTAGCGACATATACTCTGGTCTTTTACCAAAAGAAGTTCAACTGTTGGCCTACACCTACGCAGTTGACTGTCAACGCACAATAACCCAGTTTTTTTCTGACTTTGGAATGTTGGGAACCGATTGGTACCCAGGATATCCGTCAACCAATACTTTCCATTCGGACTCCTCAGGCAGCTATTTTGGCACATGCAGTGGCTTAAGAATCATGAAAGAAGGTTGTATACGTGGAAGAGGCCTGGAGACACTGGAAGGTTTTACATAGATTATATAATGGTAAGACAGATTTAGGAACCAGGTTTTAATTTGTAAGATATTTTCAGGGGCAGACGAGGACTCTGACCACAATCTATTGGCTATGAACTGAAGATAAAAACTGAAGAAACTGCAAAAACGCCGGAATTTAAGGAGATGGGACCTGGATAAACTGAAAGAACCAGGGGTTGTAGAGAGTTTCAGAGAGCATTAGCGAACAATTGACAAGAGCGGGGCAAAGAAATACAGTAGAAGAAGAATGGGTAGCTTTGAGAGATGAAATAGTGAAGGCAGCTGAGATCAAGTAGGTAAAATGCCGAGGACTAGTAGAAATCCTTGGGTAACAGAAGAGATATTGAATTTTATTGATGAAAGGAGACAACATAAAAATGCAGTAAATGAAGTAGGCAAAAAGGAATGCAAACGTCTCAAATATGAGATCGACTGGAAGTGCAAAATTGCTAAGCAGGGATGGCTAGAGGACACATGTTAAGATGTAGAGGCATATATCAGTAGGGGTAAGATAGATAATGCCTGCAGGAAAATTAAAAAGACCTTTGGAGAAAAGAGAACAGCTTGTATGAGAATCAAAAACTCAGATGAAAACTAGTTTTAAGCGAAGAAGCGAAGGCAGAAAGCTAGAAGGACTATGTAGAGGGTCTATACAAGAGCAATGTACTTGAGGGCAGTATTATGGAGGTGGAAGAGGACGTAGATGAAGATGAAATCGGAGATATGATACTGCGTGAAGAGATTACTGAAAGACCTAAGTCGAAACAGGGCCTCGGGTATAGACAACATTCCATTAGCACTACTGATAGCCTTGGGAGAGCCATCCTTGACAGAACCCAAGCATCTAGTGAGAAGTATGTATGAGACAGGTGTAAACTTCACACTTCAATTAAGAATAAGAATAATTCCAATCCCAAAAAAAGCAGGTTTTGACAGGTGTGAAAATAACTGGACTATCAGTTAAATAAGTCACTGCAGAAAAATACTAACATGAATTCTTTAAAGACGAATGGAAAAACTGACAGAAACCGACCCGGGGAAGATCTTTTTGCATTCTGTAGAAATGTTGGAACACGTGAGGCAATACAGGCCCTACGACTTATCTTAGGAGATATATTAAGGAAAGGCAAACCTACGTTTCTAGCCTTTATAGACTTAGAGAAAGCTTTGACAACGTTGACTGGAATACTCTCTTTCAATTTTTGAAGGTGGCAGGGGAAAGGCTATTTACAATTTGTACAGAAACCAGATGGCAGTTATAAGAGTCGAGGGGCATTAAAGGGCAGCAGTGGTTGCGAAGGGTCTGCCCCAAAGTTTCGTCTGGCGAGTACATCCGGCAGACAAAGGACTTTTAAGAGTGACAATCTGGCAACACTGTAACCACGGGTACGGCGACTACCTCTGTCTGCACGTACTGGTTGTACTTTACAGTTGGGGCAGTGTATAAAGTTTTGGGTTAGCATGCAGGAGATCGAGGGTTCAATCCCGGGTAGAGGCATACGGTTTTTTATTTGGTATATGTAGTCCAGGTGGTACGGTATCTGTAATCTTAATCGTCATCAGTGATTGCAGCGGGTCGTCAGCCCACACATGTTGATTGTGAAAATTTACAATTTGATCACGTTGGAATGAAGCCTCATCCGTAAAGAGAACATTTGCACTGAAATGAGGATTGACACATTGTTGGATGAACCATTCGCAGAAGTGTACCCGTGGAGGCCAATCAGCTGCTGATAGTGCCTGCACACACTGTACATGGTACGGAAACAACTCGTTCTCCCGTAGCACTCTCCATACAGTGACGTGGTCAACGTTACTTTGTACAGCAGCAACTTCTCTGACGCTGACATTAGGGTTATCGCCAATTGTACGAAGAATTGCCTCGTCCATTGCAGGTGTCCTCGTCGTTCTAGGTCTTCCCCAGTCGCGAGTCATAGGCTGGAATGTTCCGTGCTCCCTAAGACGCCGATCAATTGCTTCGAACGTCTTCCTGTCGGGACACCTTCGTTCTGGACATCTGTCTCGATACAAACGTAAGGGGGCCACGGCTATTGCCCCGTGCTAATCCACACATCAAATGGGCATCTGCCAACTCCGCATTTGTAAACATTGCACTGACTGCAAAACCACGTTCGTGACGAACACTAACCTGTTGATGCTGCGCACTGATGTGCTTGATGCTAGTACTGTAGAGCAATGAGTCGCATGTCAACACAAGCACCGAAGTCAACATTACCTTCCTTCAATTGGGCCAACTGGCTGTGAATCGAGGAAGTACAGTACATACTGACGAAACTAAAATGAGCTCTAACATCGAAATTGTTTCCGGACACATTTCCACATAACATCTTTTCTTTATTTGTGTGTGAGGAATGTTTCCAGAAAGTTTGGCCGTACCTTTTCGTAACACCCTGTATATTATGTGAAATGTTTTTGCGAAGCTATATCTACCCCAGAATTTGGTTGGTATTTCAAAGGTTCTAAATCTGTGAATTTGTTACAGTACCTGTCGTAAGTTTTTTAGGTATAGTAAATTTTCTACCCACTTAACTAATTGATTGTCCATTCTATATTTCCACTGTCACTGTTAATCTCATAGTTGCTTCAGAAAGATTACATCTTTCTGTGATCTTTTTATGATATCGAATCGTTCTAAAACCAAATCGGCAGAACGACGATGAGTAATAACATGACTACATTCGAAGACGCACGTGGATTTGATACTCCAAATATACGTCCTGCAGTTTCCCACAAGTAATAATTTGAAATTTGTGTTACAATCATTTTAGCTGAATACATGAAGACAATTGATTGGTTTTCGAAGGAAAAAGAAAAAAAAATTAAAATTTGAATGATGTTACCAGTTGGAAATCAATTCAGGAGACAATTTCCTTTCATAAAAATTTCATTGACCATTATCTAGACGTTGACTACGTTGGACCTATTAATGTTAATAGTAGTAATCACTTAGAAAAAGACAGCAGGGCAGATTATCCATGGGAGCCGACGTGCCCTTATTTAAGTGTGCCGTTGCCCCATCGCCGTATTGGAATTATATTAGTTTAAGAAAACGTTTAAAACAATTCTCACTGTATACAACGTCAGAATAACTCTTCACTATGGACTTTAATCGTTGTACTTTACTTGTTTCGTGAGAGCATTACTTTCGATTACACAAAAAAAATGTTAAGTAAGCCAAATTTATTTTGCCTTTTGAGCCGTCTGTCAGCGGGCGATAGCGTTCTACGAAACAGAAATCCATCGTCCCAATGGGACAAGGATTCTAAAGTGTGTGGTGTTTACTTCTGAACGGAAACGTTTCATGATCCCTTTATGGCTTGTGTTCGGCTTTCATATACTGTCCCTCATATAGGCTACGCAACAAAAACTGCATCTCAAAATACACAAACCTGAAGCTGTACAACGCAGTCATCAAGTAGGAGTACTGTTGTGACACTAAAACACTTATTTTAACTAGAAAGAGACTCGTGGAAGGCAGAGGAAACAGCTTACGAAAAGTGTTGGGAAAAATTTTGAAGGCAAATACACTGAAGAAGGAAGGAACTGACCACAAGCACAATTTTATTCTCAGTCATCAGTCTTCTGACTGGTTTGGTGCGGCCTGCCGTGAATTCCT
Source organism: Schistocerca americana (assembly GCF_021461395.2). Lineage (NCBI taxonomy): Eukaryota > Metazoa > Arthropoda > Insecta > Orthoptera > Acrididae > Schistocerca > Schistocerca americana. Next base: position 195,906,898 of record NC_060119.1, read on the forward strand.
CTCCTGTGCCAACCTCTTCATCTCAGGGTAGCGCTTGCAACCTACGTCCTCAATTATCCGCTGGATGTATTTCAAGCTCTGTCTTCCTCTACAGTTTCTGGCCTCTACAGCTTCCTTTAGTACTATGGAAGTCAGTCCCTGATACCTTAACAGATGTTCTGTCAACCAGTCTCTTCTACCTGTCAGTGTTTTCCACATATTCCTTTCCTCTCCGATTCTGCGCAGGACCTTCTCACTCTTTACCTTATCAGTCCATCTAGTTTGTCTGTAGCACCACATCCCAAATGCTTCGATTCTCTTGTGTTCCGGTTTCATCACAAGCACATTAGAAAATTGAAAATGATAGCATCATTTGCTCGTATATTATATAAGTTCCACTGAAAATGGTATGGGCGTTTTAAAACGATGGCAACAACCAGATTAACTTGGGAGGTTGTGGAATTCTACCAAACTTGCAGAAGGGCCAAAATTGAAACACCAAAATGTATCGATATAGTAAAATAGAATATGAAACAAGCAGGTATAACAGAATTTGATGAAACAACTACAAGACAGGAAGAGGGCTTTGAACGCAAAATTACGAGTGGACAGCTTCGTCTGTCCTCGGAGCTACTTTTGCGTCGTGTAATTATGCTGGAAAACCTCTTATGTTATTTGATTTTCCAACAACTGAGCAAAACTGAACGTACTCAGACATTTCTCTCTTTACTTATTCTGATCATCACTAAACTGACACACAATACTTTTAGTGCAACGCAATCTGACTTTCAATAATCCCCACAAAAGAATGGCCCTGTCTAACAATAACCTATACCTTTCATGAATCACTTACCTTACAAAAATCTTCGTTACTTGAAGTAATGCAATACAGCGAGCGCCAATACTGCCAGCTAAATAAAAGATTCTAACTACTGAAGGCATTAACTACTGATAGGCGTAGTTAGCAAATGAAAGATTTTGATAAAGAACAAACAATGTATTTACCTTAATAGCGTTCAAAAGCCATAATATATATATAATTTTGTGACATCCAATTAAACAAATTTCCTTTTTCTGACGGACACATGTCTAGACGGTCCACTCAAAACTCTGGCATCTCTCTCTCTCTCTCTCTCTCTCTCTCTCTCCACATCCACCACTGCTGGCGGCTCACCTCCAACTGCGCAACGCTGCACGCTGTTCACATCCAGCTGCCCAACACTACACAAGCAAATATTTCAACAATGAGTCCAACCAGCCACAGGCTGCACACAGCGCAGTCAGTGATTTTCATACAGAACACTACGTGGCGTCACCAACATAAAAACCTAAACAGCCTACTTACAGAGTGAAACAAAAATGTCGACGTCTTTTAAATAGACTCGTCAACTCCAGTTGTTAAAATTTGCCTAATATGATTCGCTCCCTACAAATTCACTTAAAATGCTTTATTTTCCTTTGAAACAAAGTTTGTTCTACTTACAGGTTTTAGTTGATTGTACCGGCCCATAAAAATTAAATTGTTATGTACTTCATTTGCGCTTTGTGGGAGGTTAATGATTATCTTAATCATACGTAACTGCTATTTTTTGAAAGAATAAAATTGAACAGTTAACAAATATGAAGCTAGAATTAAATTTTTTTTAGAAACGGGAAAACAAAATTTAGGTCTACGTGACTTGACATGGTGGGATTTCACGAATCCACATTTAAAATTATGTTATCCTCATACACAAGCGCAAATATTGTATCTCTTCGTATTTATACTTTTTATCATTTTATTCGCAAAAAAAGAGTTACTGACAACCGTCAATAATCTAGTCGACCGCAAAACAAAAAAGTTACATAGTCTATGCTGATTGGAAGGAGGAATAGATTAGTATTTAATATCCCGCCGATAACGGGGTCATTAGAAACGGAGCACAAGCTCATATATATATGATGCAGTTTGATGTTTTGCTTGTTCTTGCGTCAAGTCAGCAGCTCTTGTGTAGTGGCTAGTGTCGCTGCCTCTGGATCACGGAGTCCCAGGTTCAATTCCCGGCCGGGTCGGAGATTTTCTCCACCCGTGGACTGGGTGTTTGTGTCGTTCTCATTATTTCATCATCATTCGGAAAAATTGGACAGTGAAATGACTGGAAATTTGTACGGCCGCTGATAACTGCGCTGTTTAGCACCCCACAAATGACCATAATGTTTTCGCAGTGAAACACTTTGCAAGATTAATTCAAAAACATTGTTAATAGATGAATTTGATTTGAATAAGTGTGGTTGCCATCTGTATCAGATCTTGAAGGAGTGCTGCAGCTACTGCTGATCGCACGCCATATTAATGAGAATTTAAGGCGAGAGTTCCCATTGTATCACGTCTTTATCATTCCTTTTGAATGTACCTTCCTCTACCATGTATGATTCTGAGCGCATCACTCGCAAGAAACAGAAACAAAATTTCAGTCAAATTTTGTGCTATGTGCTACACTTTAAGGGTAATGGAAGCGAATTAATGAAGTTAGCATGCTTAGCTCTATCTCTGTTATATATCTAACTTTTTGCTTGTCCGGAACACTTTCTTGCGTAGTTTAGTCTCAAGATGAAAAAGAAGTGACCGAAGTTGATACTTTATTATGAAGGATTAGTAAGGAAATGGGTGGTCACAAACTGTAGACTTAATGCTAGTTATCACTGGTAGAATTTCAAGTTAGAGAGTTGTTGACGAAACGTTCGTTTATGAATGATCTAGTCTGGACTAACCTCCTCAAAGAAAAGGGAAAAACTGACATGAGTATACGGATTACGACGAAACGGGAGAGCAATGCTGTGGCGAGGCGCACGTGTAAGATTCCAATAGCACCCGAGGAAACGCATTTTGGTCAAGAGAGAGGATGATGCTTTCATCCGGATGCAACAGGAAGCAGTGCAGGCTAATATCTATTGAGAAGCAAAACAAACATTATATTAATGCAAATATTTGTGGGTACACAGGAATGATTAGGTATAAAGATGTAACATGCCTTGCGAGAACCAACCTTTTCAAATAAGTGGAGAGCCAAAATTTCTAGTATAGTTTCACCGATCCTTTGTCGATCGTGTCCTAGAAAGATGAGACGATGCTTTGTTGTTGACAAGTGATAGATGATAACCAAAGGCCAACATTTTTTCCGTTTATATGTAAAAGGAAAGAGAATGAACAGGCCACAAGAACACAACCCCTTGCACTCAGGTGAAGACCACATCCAAGACTCAACAGCGCAAGAGTGCACATAGAAAACAAAATGGTATATTTATACTCATCTACACTTATGAAATAGTTCACAGAGTAGACAACATGTAGAGAAACGACCTCAAATCAGAAACATAATCTATAATACAACACAGAAAAAGCTCAGAACACAGGAAACACCCACAAATAAATTCAACGTATCAGGCTTATATGAACAAACATGCGACACTCGTCAGTCAGCCCCTTTAGAACATTATATTCAGAACAACTCAGAGCTCTAAAAATAATAGGTTTCATGTTACGATACAAATTTAACACACACGCACACACACGCGCGCACACGCACAGACAGACAGAGATCTCAAATTTGGCGCGAAACTCATTTGAGAACAAGCGACCGCCACCTTGGACGGCCCACACGGAGAGAAACATGAACATTGTGTTTTGGTAAAGGTGAGAAATGTTATTTACAAACGAAGTTTCGCAACATAGGCCTATGTGTCGTCACTATTTTCGAAATCTAAATGTGAAAAAAAAAATGGCTCTGAGCACTATGGGACTTAACTTCTGAGGTCATCAGTCCCCTAGAACTTAGAAAGACTTAAACCTAAGTAACCCAAGGACATCACACACATCGATGCCGAGGCAGGATTCGAACCTGCGACCGTAGTAGTCGCGCGGTTCCGGACTGTAGCTCCTAGAACCGCTCGGCCACCCCGGCCGGCTCTAAATGTGAATAACTGCTAATATACACTATGTGATCAAAAGTATCCGGACACCTGGTTGAAAATGACTTACAAGTTCTTGGCGCCCTCCATCGGTAATGCTGGAATTCAATATCGCGTTGGCCCACTCTAAGCTTTGGTGATAGCTTCCACTATCGCAGGAATATATTAAATCAAGTGCTGGAAGGTTTCTTGGGAATGGCAGCTCATTCTTCACAGCACTGAGGAGAGATATCGATGTCGGTCGGTGAGGCCTGCGTGGCACGAAGTCCGCGTTCCAAAACATCCCAAAGGTGTTCTATTGGATTCTGGTCAGGACTCTGTGCAGGCCAATCCATTACAGGGATGTTATTGTCGTGTAACCACTCCGCCACAGATTGTGCATTATGAACAGGTGCTCGAGAGTGTTGAAAGATGCAATTGCCATCCCAGAACTGTGGGAAGCAAGAAGGTGCTTAAGACATCAATGTAGGCCTGTGCTGTGATAGTACCACGCAAGACAACAAGAGGTGCAAGCCCCCTCCATGAAACACACGACCATACCATAACACCACCGCCTCTGAATTTCACAGTTGGCATTACAGACGCTGGCAGATGACGTTCACTGGGCATTCGCCATACCCACATCCTGCCATCCGTTAGCCACATTGTGTACCGTGATTCGTCACTCCACACGTCGTTTTCCCACTGTTTAATCGTCCAACGTTTATGCTCCTTACACCAATGGAGGCGTCTTTTGGCATTTACCGGCGTGATGTGTGGCTTATGAGCAGCTGCTCGACCATGAAATCCAAGTTGTCTCACCTCCCGCCTAAATGTCATAGTACTTGCAGTGGATCCTGATGCATTTTGGAATTCCTGTGTGATGGTCTGGATAGACGGCTGCCTATTACACATTACGACCCTTTTCAACTGTAGGCGGTATCTCTCAGTCAACAGACGAGGTCGGGCTGTAGGCTTTTGTGCTTTACGTGTCTCTTCACGTTTCCACTTCACTGTGACATCGGAAACAGTGGAACTAGGGATGTTTAGGGGTGTGGAAATCTCGCGTACAGACGTATGGCACAAGTGACACCCAATCACCTGACCACGTTCGAAGTCCGTGAGTTCCGCGGAGCGCCCCATTCTGCTCTCTCACGATGTCTAATGACTACTAAGGTCGCTGATATTGAGTACGTGGCAGTAGGTGTCAGAACAGTGCACCTAATATGAAGAACGTATGTTTTGGGGGGTGTCCGGATGTTTTTGATCATATAGTGTTGTCGCGAAATATCTTTGCACTACAAAATTAAGTTTAGATATAGAGTGATGTGTTACCTTGCAGCCAAATTCGCATTAACATCGGTTATATGCAGATAATAAGCTACCCGTATCCACTAGCGTACAGAGGATCCTGCATAACCTAATTAAGTCAAATATTAAGGTAATCACAATAACCAACATAAACTCTTGTAGGCCTTAGTATCATTTAAAATATGCCTACATTTTACAGCTTTGACAAATGCAAACCCAATGATAATGGCACAAAGGTACTGAACAACGTTTAGATCTGTCCAGCAATTATATCTGCAAACACAGACACTGCGAGAGCAGCAAAACCAAATAGTGGATAGTGACCTATTTTGTTTCTTACTTACAGACTAATCATTTCACGAAATTGTAGACTGTTTCTCTAAAAATAATTTTTTGTTATTCGAGTCATACATACTGTATGGCAGCCAATCCAATCAACAAGAGCCGGCCGGTGTGGCCGTGCGGTTCTAGGCGCTGCAGTCTAGAACCGGGATACCGCTATGGTCGCAGGTTCGAATCCTGCCTCGGGGATGGTTGTGTGTGATGTCCTTAGGTTAGTTAGGTTTAATTAGTTCTAAGTTCTAGGCGACTGATGACCTCAGAAGTTAAGTCGCATAGTGCTCAAAACCATTTGAGCCATTTAATCAAAAAGAATGTGAGATTTGAGTTCAACACCACCCGAAAGCCAACGCTGGCAACTTTTAAATTAAAACAACAACCTACGATAAGAAATCCAAAGCAGCTCTTTGCAGAAATTTATTTCAACTTCTACGCACAGCAACTCCCAGTCTCACATTCTCGCTGGCGCATACCAGATGGTCTCTGTTCTCATGGCAATGGACACTTTGAGCGCTGTTTTCTTCCAAGTGTAAGAGCTTTTTCAGGTATGCTTGATTCCTGCTAGTGGCCGTGATAAATTTTGAGACCGCCGCGCGAATATCATCAGCTACGTCTACTAGCACTAATTACCATAAACGGTCTGGGGATATCGACCAGTTGCTTGGAAGAATTATTGAGGTGATTTGTAGAAAGTTAATCGGTGGCAAATCCGAGAAATATAACTGAAATTACAGCGTCAATTTAGGAATCATGAAAAACCTTCGTCTAGAAAACGCACTTGAAACATATTGCTATTTAATACACAACATTAAGACCGGAATGTGAAACTGACAACCATGTTGTGTTTGGGGGAATGTTTTGTATGTGCACATCAGAATGGAATGACGTGGTGAAGCAGCTTTAGATGTAGTTGCAGCTAAGTCTTATCATCGTGTTGTTGTGTGCATCAGAGTGCCTCGGTATGTTGTTGTCCCAGGGTGGGGTGACGTCACGCTCAGGTATAGGATTAGCGCGAGGGACGCATCCAGCTGCTGTTATCGCTTTTGTTTGTTCTTGCCAGTCGGCGGCCGATCTTTAGAATCTGGGATGTCCATTACCGCCAGTAAATTGACCACCACTCAATGTAGCACCGAGTTTATGAGAGACAAAGGCTCGCCTGTGGCAGAACAGTGAGTGGATCTTGATGTGATGTAGAAGGGATCTGCCAGTAATGACCATTCTCAAAGAGCGACTTTCTTGTCTCACTCGACAACTTATAGCAAGGGAGTCTACTGCAGCTATCGTTACGTATTATTTGGAACTTAGATTACACGTTACAAGTAGTCGTTTTTGTTTTTAGATATATGTGCATAAATTGGATGTCTTCTGAGTGACATCCACTGCGATAGTGAGGTTCTGTCGTACCGACCTTCTTGCAAGATGTTGGGCGTATAACTACGGCATTAAGGAACTATGAACTATAATGATATTTTAATGACCAAAGTAAAATTCGTAGTAAATTATCGAGAGCAATGAGTATGCTAAATAATCCACATATCAGAAAACTGGAAAATGTTCAAAATAATACAAAAGCCTTTAATTTATTCGAATAAATGAATACATAGAAACACATCAAACTACAATAGAAAAATCGCATATGATGTCTTTTTACTCTTTTATTTGCATCCTGTTTTCTTCCAAGGAACCAGTTCCACCAGACACTATCTTCCCTTTCAGAAGATCAAGCTTTTTCACTACTGAAACAATACTCATAGATATCCCATCTGTTTGCCTTTTTGTCTATGCACAGAGCAGGTTTCCTTTCTTTTTTTTCATTTAGATATTTGCTCCCTTTTGCGAGCTGACTCTCATGGCATTAATATTAATTCTTCATGCAATATTCGCAGCGTCTGACGAAAGCAAAACAAACGAAAGAACAAAGATTTAGAAGAATTAAATGGCTCTGAGCACTATGGGATTTAACTTCTGAGGTCATCAGTCCCCTAGAACCTAAACTACATAAACGTAACTTACCTAAGTACATCACACACATCTATGCCCGAGGAAGGATTCGAACCTGCGACCGTAGCGGTCGCGCGGTTCCAGACTCAAGCGCCTAGAACCGCGCGGCCACCCCGGCCGGTTTGGTGGTAACAACAGGTCAACGGATACAGTCGCGTTCTTTGACATGTTTTCGTATTTTGAATCACACGGTGATTCAAAACGTTCGGCATAAACTGGAGGAGACGATAGAGGAGTCGAAATACAACTTTAGAATAGGTAACTTGTGGTCTTGGAAGTAATCCTGGGACAGTTATCGGACCTTATCTCTTGTCATCACGACTCAAAGGAGATACAAGGTGTTCCAGAAGCGTTGGAGGATGTAGCCCTGCCGCCTAATATGGGACGTCAGATGTGGATGCAAATAGTCGGAGCACCTGCGCACTTCTCAGAAGGTACGTGACATACTCAATGTCACATACGACAGGCGTTGTATCGCAAGATCAGGTACAATTTCATGGCCATCTCACAGCCTTATTTGACGTTCAAATAATGGCTCTGAGCACTATGGGACTTAATTTCTGAGGTCATTAGTCCCATAGAACTTAGAACTACTTAAACCTAACTAACCTACGGACATCACACACACCCATGCCCGAGGCAGGATTCGAACCTGTGACCGTAGCGGTCCCGCAGTTCCAGTCTGTAGCGCCTCGAGCCGCTCGGCCATCTCGGCCGGCGAACAATGTAGTCAATGGACTTTTATTCGTAGACACTATGTTGACAGTAGGTAACGTGGACGACAGTGCTGCGCGCATATTACGAATATCAGTAGGTTGGATTACAGTTTCAATTTCACCTTCAGGTGAGTTCATTGGTGTCGCGAGGTTTGAATTTCTGACACTTAAATTTTTCTTATAGTTAATGAAAGTGTAAACACAAAGTGATTATTTAGTCTCTACCTGGAAAATATTTCAGAGAGTGAAAACTAACATTTAAAATCTTCACTTCGAAAAACCGTTACAGCTGTAAAAAATATTTATTTCTAAAAAGAAAAGCATAACCCAGTTTCAGGATATGTATCCCACCTTCAGGTGCATCAGGAGAAACGTTCACTATTTTACAACGAAAATTAAAGTGTGTATATTATCTCCCCATGTCCTCACTGAGCTGCAATAGACATAATTTGTGAACGTTTCTACTGATGCATCTGAAGGTACGATGCATATCCTGAAACTAGTTTTGAAGTAAATAATTTTTGCAACTGCAGCTAATTGTTCCATTTATGACGATTTACAGCTGTGGGTGTCCCGCCGAGAGAAATGTTTAACAGTTAAAACATGGTGGTATGTAGAACGGATGTATTGATGCAACATCGACGTGAAGGCGGTTCCGAGATGAAATATGTCTCGCGGTAAGTATCAGTTAGGAAACAGAACGAAAGAATCAAAGAAGAATAAAACAATGTCTCAATTATTTCCCGTTCTGCAGTATATTTTCTACCGTGAACGCAGCGCACAGCTCTAACGGTACCATTCCAGTGGACACGTGGCGGTTCCGCTGATTGTGCAGAGGGAGGGAGGGGGTGGTTTCTAAGATGTTACCCCCCACCACTCATCCCCTGCCTGTCACCACACAGTGTGTCCTGCGCGCGCCCAGTCTGTGTGTGGACACCGAGGTCTTCGTACGCCGGCTGCTGCAGAGACGGAGAGAGCTGCCAGATACTCAAGGTAAGCAGATGCTGCTGGTCCTATCTAAATTCTGAGTGCTGCTAACACTCTTCTGGTCGTGCAGAATATTTTTTGTGACTTTTTTTCGTACTGGACCTCCCCACTACATATCTGTCAACCTTCGGTTATAGTGCATTCCCTTTTTCATCGCATTCCTCCAATGTAGCTATCCAGTGTTCTCTACACTAAGCTCACTCGTTATCATTCCGTTGGCAACTACTGCGGCACAAATGATACTTAAGCGCCAGCATGGTGCGGTATTATGACTTTAGGCAGTGTTAGCCACTTTTGTTAATCACGCGTCACGGTCTCAACCTATAATGAATTCCTTTCGTAACGACGCTCTCTCTCTCCGATAATGCCTACCTTTGTGATTCGAAACTTAACGATTATGTTCTTCATGATGAAGAATAATCTGTGATGTTATCCTCCCTGGCATAGTATCTGTATGTCTGTCTGTGAAATAAGCATTTTCATGTGTGATGTTCACTCGTATACAGCTATTGGAAACTGCATTTACACGGTTCTCGAATTTATTTTCACCTCGTGATCATCTAAGTTGTGTTTTTGATATATGTTTTAGTGTACTTGATACGGTTATTGTTTACAAATATTTCCCCTTCTTCTGTTTGTGGACGATGCTAGCAACTAGCTTGTAGGTGGTGTGGGTGATTAGCGTTTTCTGGTTGGCATCATGTAATTACGCACGTGATATACTTTGAACAGCGGAGGCATTCTATGGAAGTACCGGAACAGCTGGATTTACTTAGGGTTCTGCAAGATATTTGTTGCAGCTATTACTTATCTGTATGTAAGAACTGAAAGTTTTTGTGTAGTAACGTATTAACTGTGTGTTACTTGTTGCAGGACACGATGGACAGCTGGACGCTGGAACAGAACCGTGTGGAGATGCGACGGCGCAGCACTCAGCTGAAAAGAGAGAGACAGAGGCTCCTGCGGATAGCCACCCACAACAGCTTCATGCAGAAGGCGGAGCAGTACGGAATACTCGACGACTATCTGGATGACCATGAAGAGGTCCTTGGTCATGGTGACGGAAACACAGACGAAGTCCAGGTGGGGGGCTTACAAGCCCTGTGGCACCATCTGGAGCTCGACGGTGATGACGAAGACGACGACGACTGGGAGGACGAGTCTGAGGAAGGCAGCAGCTCAGACGAGTGGACGGACTGCAGCTCCTCCTCATCTGGAGGCAGCAGCACCACCGGCTCTGACGAAGGGGAGCTCTCGGACGGTTCGTCCTCTGGATCTCACGAGGAGCTCGTGACGGATGAGGAGGCAGACCACATCGCAGAGGGCAGCCAAGTTTTCGAGGAGGAGACGTATCAGTGTTCGCCAAGCCAGTCCCCAGAGAAGCGGATATCGGATGAGTGCACGGACTGCAGCTGCCCTAGAGGGGACGAGTCGTCTTGTGGTGACGAAACGGAGGACGGCTCCAGGCACTGAGAAGCGGTACAGGGCGCACAGGAGGTGAGCAACAGCCACGGCTTCAACTCTACCGTAGCCTTGCTTTCAAACGCGTACCTACATTATCCGTTCGAGACAGTAATTTCAAAATTCGTTTTTTATACATGCATGTATGTAGATGCCAACATCCGTAGCTTGCGCTGATATTCACGGCTATATCTGCAGAGCTACGCACTAACAATTACTTTCTTACTTAGAAATTAAAGGATAAGGTTAATATAATAACACGTTTCTCGTCAAATTATGGGACTTGCAATCGTGAACTCCATGAATCGGCAATGAGCTTCTAAGGGTAGTGTGGCTGAAGTATTTAGGTCTTTCTGCATTCTTGGAATTATTGCAAGACCCAGTTTCAGAGATTGTCCGTTTTCGTCTTTTCATTTTAGCAGTACCCACATTATATGCAACTATTAACTGTGTTTTGGCGTGATCTTTTCTTTCTCACTTCCTGTGAAGCACATTCTGCATTAATTTCCTGATCACTGACTATCTACGAAGGGCTATTTGCGTAGTTTCTGCAATCCTTTGTGAACGAATCGTACTTGACAAGCGTCGAGGTAACGGCTGTATCATAGTACATATTAAAGAGAATCCGTTAACAAAATCAACACTTACTACTTATCAAAGCGGTAAATTAACTTAAATCGTCGATCAGGCATAAATTTGTTACGGTTTTGAGGTGTAGGAGAAGACAGATATAGTAGCTTGTTTCGCGTGTAAAAATATGTATTCTCGCACCAGTCGCGAACTGGGACTTGAGATTTGTTAAAACACAAGTGTGCAGTTCAGCAAAACAGTGTAATTATTATTTTTTTAATTCCAGGAGAGACATCAACTGCAATTTCATAGCGATGTTTCAAAGCCGAGAGCGGACTTTAGCAGATGAGACAGCTAAGCGCACATACATTTTTTTTCTGTTGATGCTGCTGTACAGATGTTCACTTCACAAGCGCTCTTGATTCGTTAGAGTTTCTCACACATCACTTTTAAGGTACCTTCTTCCCATAAATGTTTTATTTTACAAGGATCGTGCTTCCTTATGCTGCCCTCAAACTAAATTTACTCTCTGCTGTATGATTTCGCACTAATGTTCTCTTTCTATTCTATGTTGCAGATTCCTCAGACATCTTTGTGCTTTTGCTGCTTGATTTGGTGAAGAATCACAGAAGACGACTGGCGTGATTGTGCTGTAACAAAGCTATAGTGCAAACATTCTTACCACATACATCTTAACAACGCGTGGACACAGTGACATTTATGTAAGGAAAATGGTTATACTTCTTAAAGTGCATGTAGATTGTTATTTATTACCTATTTTATACTGTTTTGTAGGTTGTGTTAACTCTCATTCTTATCGCAGTAGTAAAAATTATTTACGTAATCTGTGTTTTATTTGAAAGCCAGTCTCCTCGTTCAATCTACGTTTTCCTATAATTTACTTTTCTGTTTACCAAATAGCTGTTTGTTCACAATGTGGTAATACCAAGACAAAATATTCTATCGTAGTAGAGCCTGGCAGTATTTTCAGTGTCATTTTACATATAATTCAGCACATAATAACGTTCATGTTAGTGCTTTGCAGTTAATGCCGGGTGATTTTCTCTCTCCTAGTAATAAATGCGCTGGTAAAATAATGTGAACTATATGATGTTTGATTTGAACCAAGTGAAGCTGCATCGCCATATTCTTTACGTCTGATACTGTACACCAATTAGAACACTGTTTCGTATTTTCCCATTTTAGCAGTTTGCATTGTGTCTGGGACACTGCTGAAATTTTAGATTGTTACAATATATATGTATTTGAATTAACGTCTTGGGAAAATGACTCTTAAAGATATCGAAAATTTTATGAATTTGTCCGTCAACAGCTTCAGTTTTCTGCCAGAGAATAGCTGACAGTGTTCACAGTAATTAACATATTCCAGTGCATCGATTTGTATATGATTAAAATAAAAGGTGCCCACATTGTAATACTCAAAAATATTTACAACGCTGATCAAATTCATGTTGCAATTAATCACACCCGTGAAGTGTATAATTAAAACTGCTCTATTTCTTATTTAGAGAGCGAGAACATATGTAGAAAATTTTCCCCTAACAAGTTTCTGATGTATGAAAAAATCAACTTTCTTCAAGTTTAACAAGGAATATGATTTTGAATTTGTAGGCAGTAAATTTTCTAGCACATTATCCTGTTGTACCAAAACATATTCTTGCTAACTAACATAACACATGAGAGGTGTAATAGAACTTTTAAGTTTCGACACATATCAAAAGAAATTCGATAAAGTATTTGTGCTCAGTAAAGAAAAATCAAATTAGTTCCTGCTGCCGGCCAGTGTGGCCGAGCGGTCTTAGGCCCTTCAGTCCCGAACCGCGAGACCGGCTACGGTCGCAGGTTCGAATACAGCCTCGGGCATGGGTGTGTGTGATGTCCTTAGGTTAGTTAGGTTTAAGTAGTTCTAAGTTCTAGGGGACTGGTGACCTTAGAACTTAACTCCCATAGTACTCAGAGCCAGAGAGCGAGAGAGAGAGAGAGAGAGAGAGAGTTCCTGCTGACGCAGAAGTATTTGGAATAAATATTGGAAATCAGGGTTGCAGTAATATTTGAACAGGTAATGAACTGATCCGTATAGCAAAGCAATCATCAGTACATCTACATTTGCATTTCTCGACATAGATTAGATTATTGCAAACATTTCCTCATTCTTAGCTTGTTAAATATCTAAAAGATAACAAAATTGTCACCTCTATGCTATTGTATGCTACAAGTATGACTCCCATTTTGGTACAGGTTGAAGATTAATGTTTCACACTAAATGCTAGTAACATCTGTAAATGAGTGTCTCTTTTTTACAACTTTACAGAAGCCAAACAGACACACAAACTATATTGAAGCTACAGTTTTTAATTTATCATTTATTTTCGGTACCTCACGAAATATTCTTATTCTAAACTTGCACCAAATTATGCTGTGGAGTGCCCTTTTTTTCTTAAACATAGCTCCACAACAACAACGGTTTCACGTAATAAAATTATAAACAGCCGACCAGTTGCAATGGATAAAGGAATTCTTTACCTAGGTTTCGACAAATATAAATTTGTCTTCTTCAAAAGATAGTAATTTTACATTAGTAAGGACTAATGTACAGGGTGTTTCAAAAATGACCGGTATATTTGAAACGGCAATACAAACTAAACGAGCAGCGATAGAAATACAGCGTTTGTTGCAATATGCTTGGGACAACAGTACATTTTCAAGCAGACAAACTTTCGAAATTACAGTAGTTACAATTGTCAACAACAGATGGCGCTGCGGTCTGGGAAACTCTATAGTACGATATTTTCCACATATCCACCATGCGTAGCAATAATATGGCGTAGTCTCTGAATGAAATTACCCGAAACCTTTGACAACGTGTCTGGCGGAATGGCTTCACATGCAGATGAGATGTACTGCTTCAGCTGTTCAATTGTTTCTGGATTCTGGCGGTACACCTGGTCTTTCACGTGTCCCCACAGAAAGAAGTCACAGGGGTTCATGTCTGGCGAATAGGGTGGCCAATCCACGCCGCCTCCTGTATGTTTCGGATAGCCCAAAGCAACCACACGATCATCGAAATATTCACTCAGGAAATTAAAGACGTCGGCCGTGCGATGTGGCCAGGTACCATCTTGCATAAACCACGAGGTGTTCGCAGTGTCGTCTAAGGCAGTTTGTACCGCCACAAATTCACGAAGAATGTCCAGATAGCGAGATGCAGTAATCGTTTCGGATCTGAAAAATGGGCCAATGATTCCTTTGGAAGAAATGGCGGCCCAGACCAGTACTTTTTGAGGATGCAGTGACGATGGGACTGCAACATGGGGCTTTTCAGTTCCCCATATGCGCCAGTTCTGTTTATTGACGAAGCCGTCCAGGTAAAAATAAGCTTCGTCAGTAAACCAAATGCTGACCACATGCATACCGCCGTCATCAATCCTGTGCACTATATCGTTAGCGAATGTCTCTCGTGCAGCAATGGTAGCGGCGCTGAGGGGTTGCCGCGTTTGAATTTTGTATGGATAGAGGTGTAAACTCTGGCACATGAGACGATACGTGGACGTTGGCGTCATTTGGACCGCAGCTGCAACATGGTGAATGGAAACCCGAGGCCGCTGTTGGATCACCTGCTGCACTAGCTGCGCGTTGCCCTCTGTGGTTGCCGTACGCGGTCGCCCTACCTTTCCAGCACGTTCATCCGTCACGTTCCCAGTCCGTTGAAATTTTTCAAACAGATCCTTTATTGTATCGCTTTTCGGTCCTTTGGTAACATTAAACCTCCGTTGAAAACTTCGTCTTGTTGCAACAAAACTGTGTTCTAGGCGGTGGAATTCCAACACCAGAAAAATCCTCTGTTGTAAGGAATAAACCATGTTGTCCACAGCACACTTGCACATTGTGAACAGTACACGCTTACAGCAGAAAGACGACGTACAGAATGGCGCACCCACAGACTGCGTTGTCTACTATATCTTTCACATCACTTGCAGCGCCATCTGTTGTTGAAAATTGTAACAACTGTAATTTCGAAAGTTTGTCCGCCTGAAAATGTACTGTTGTCCCAAGCATATTGCAACAAACGGTGTACTTCTATCGCTGCTCGTTTAGTTTTTATTCCCGTTTCAAATATACTGGTCATTTTTGAAACACCCTGTACCATCGCCGTTTTTACAATTGTCGGCATAGATCCATGTGTCAAAAATAAAATATTGCCCTAGAATTGGGGTTTGTTACGTTGCTGATATTCGTCGGGTCATTTATAATGTCTTACATGACAAACCCTAATTCTAGGGCTATATTTTATTTTTGACACATGGATCTATGCCGAAAATTGTAAAAACGGCGATGGTACATTAGTCCTTACATAGGTAAAGAATTTCTTTATCCATTGCAACTAGTCGGCTGTTTATAATTTTATTACTGTGGATTGCTATTTGTGTGAGATATTGGAATGTGTTACAGACTACAGTATGTGAACAAGTTGTATAGGTTGAATGCCATCTTTTGCAACAGTAACGAAAGACAAGATCATTCACATTTCACTTTATTATAAAGTGTCTTTAGTTGACACTTCAACAACGTGGAATTTTTTTCTCCTACTATTTTGGTTCTAGGATCATGAACAGTTCGCATGCCGTACTAAAACAGTGTTAATTCTTATCGTTACTCGAGGTTTTTGTTGTTTACGTAATTGTTCCTCGTCTTTCGCATGTATGTGTTAGATTTTAGCACACAGCACTTCCGCTATACTAAATATATTCACGTTTATGCGTTGTGAACAACCACTGTCACTTCGTCATTTAGTGCCTTTTCTTGTTCTGTTGCGGAATGCGTTCGCCTTTTGTTTGTTTTGGTAGTGGTGAGAGTGTCTGCTACTGCTCGTGTGTGTGTGTGTGTGTGTGTGTGTGTGTGTGTGTGTGTGTGTGGTTGTTTGTGTGTGTACGTACGTGTATGTGTGTGTAAAAGGTATCAATATGTCGTAACTACTGTGTGTGTAAGCTATTACTTTACGATGGTACAGTGATGTGTGATATAGAAGGAGGGATATTACCTAGTTTTTGACATTACTTTGTGGTACCTAGGGGTTGTTCTTTCTCTGCAGTATGTTTTATTAGTTTAAATAACGTCTTGTTGCTGATATTCGTCGGGTCAATTATCGTCTTCCTCTTCTATTATTGCATTTTGAATTTCAAAGTTTCTTGTAGGTTTAGAAGGTATTTGTTGTCACTGAACCTCGTTATTTTCACGTCCTTTTCTGTTGGGATAGATTGGTGGTTCTCTTGCCGGAGATGTTCTGCAAATGTTGAGTTCCCAGGCTCTTTTGTATTCCTTATGCCCTTATTCAAAACGTCTGTCTGTCTGTCCCAACTGTAGAGAATCATAAGCTGTTACTCTGGAGTTAGTAAATGACAGATATTTTGGAGCATGTCCAATTTTTACACATTCCTGTATAGAGTTATCTCTTTGGTAGTCTACGTTTATACCTTGTATCCTAAGGATGTTCCCAGTTCTGTGTGTCAGTTTGTTTCTCTATGTGAGTGTGTACCAGGTTATCTGTTGAATTTCTGTGCTCTGACCTTGCTGAGTAATGGTGGCGATGATGGTGTGTGTTTGTCGTGTGCGTTGTGGATCTCTGGATTTATGTGGTGTTCTGCTTTTTTTTATTTCCATGTTTTCTGGCTCTTCTTGTACACTTTTGTTACTAGTAATTCCTGATATCCACTATTTTTTGCTATCTGAGTAATTATGCTCAGCTCATATAGCTATCTTTGTCAAGTGGTACTGTGTTTAAGCTGTGGATCGTATATTTAATATAATCTGTTATGGATTGTATCTGATGGCAGATTCTTTTTGGGCCTGTGGACAGTTAGATGCTTGATGTAATATTGTGTCTGTTGTGGTGTTTCTCCTGTGAATGCTGAATGAGAGTTGATTACTTTTCTTTGTCATGGATATATATTTAGGAACTTTATTTGGCTCCTTGTTCTGTGTGTGAGGTGAACTTTAAGTTTTTGTGTAATGTGTTTACCTCTGCATCCAGCTTTTCTATTTTCTGGTTCGTCTGCCAAACACCCTGCAATAGCAAAACGAAACAAACGAAATGGCGAGATGATAGCAGTACAGCCACGGTCCATGGATTGTTGGCGAACAAAGTAAACAGAAACAAAACAAATTTTTTATGGAAATGATTGTTATTTCTGGAAATCAATATTCCCTAACACTGGGTATTTCACACACAAGAGCAGAGTTTCCTATATCATCTCTGATCATCTGTTAGGGTTCTGCATATTTTACCAATGCATACTATGAAATTATTCTCTATACACACCATGTAATACGATCCAAGGATGGAACGCAGCCTAACAGTTCTCATACGTGTCCGCACACAGCAGCACTTTGCAAAATGTATTAAAGTTATCACACTCAAGTATAGAAACACTAATTACAGCATACTAGAATAATTGATTACTGCAGCTGCAGTGCAAAGCGACTATAACAAATATAGAAACAATGATGGCATTGAATAAGGGCTGTTCTTGTGTTCGTTAAAAGAAACATATTAGAAGGAAGGAAGCTTACTGCTTTCTGTAGGACCATAGTATAATTGACAGAGACCCAAAATCTTGGAAAACCGCCATGCAACGGAAAATACTGGTCAGACTGAATAGCGAACAAGGAAACATAGACCAGTACCACTTCAACATTTCTGATACAGTACTTGACAGGACTGCAATTAATTGTTACTTCTGTGGAGCTTGAAAGCTTGGTACGAGGTAGTTCTCTCGTAAATGTAATAAACACTTAAACTCTGTTACGCCAAATTTGGCACATATGCCCGTATTCTGCATCACAGGTCATAATTTATAAAAAAGAGGTAAACTAAAAGAACAAGGAGTGAACACAAGTTCATGGTTAGGTGTATTCAGAGGAGAAAGGGTTCACGCGCAGTGACTGCACACAGTGCTACCAACAATCAAACTACGTGATAATCATCCCTACTTTCAGAACTCAAAAGGCGATTCATCAGCGTAGCAGATCGGAGGAAAGGCCGTATCCTGATTTATGGCTTATGTCCTTCGAAATCAGTATACGTGAGGAAGAATTGGAACAAAACTGTAGTAAAAACTAATGACCTCAAGAAAATCAGGTAACATCATAACAGGAGAATGGATATACGTGTTGGAATTCACTAAGCAGGGAGTAGAGTGATGAAACACACTAAACTAATATTTACTCGTTATTCGGCGAGCAACGAACATCTGCTTGCAGTCTACGTACATGGACGGCTGATTCGACACAATCTCCCATAGCAAAATGAGTCTCGTAAATGTCACTGCACATACTAATGTGCAAGTAAAAGAATGCATGAACTCCCATGATTCACAATAATGGGGCGCATTGGCCAATTTGCAGGTTCAGCCTGCCGACTGGAGATCCAAAACAATACAGAAAAGCTACCTCATTTGAGGTGGAAATACACAAAATCAAAACATGTGAGAGCAGAATTTACTAGTCGACTGCACCGAATGTACTTAATAAAACGGGTGAACAGTAACTGAAGAAAACATCTCAGCACATAAGATTACTATCACATGCTGGAACCCGAGTCATTGCAAACCACAAAAAATCGTAATTCTTATGAAATACGGCTTGCAGAGGAAGACATATCAACGGCACTACATTTAAAAAATTCTTTTGTACTTTTAGTTATATTCCACGCACAGTAACGCATGGTCTGAAAACTAACTAACTGTAAGAAGCACGCTATCACACTTTTTTAATCGACGGTTTGTAACTGAAGTTAGAGTGCTTCAAAAATAGCGTCAATTCTAAATGAATCGCCCGGAATACATTAAGCGTGCTTGCAACAAGCCTCACCTTTTTGATGCGGAATACGAGTGTTCATTTTTTTCCGAGCAAGTTCATCCGTTTGGTGCCGTAGTGTTTTAGATCTCCTTGATTACTGCTGGAGCAGTGATCCACTACAATAAATCGGGAGATACATGAGTTTTAATGTAAAGGATACACAGTAAATTATGTTTCATGCAATAACACTGAGTTTAGTTTGCCTTTATCTTATACCGCATCACGTTAATGTTGGGATGATTTTTATTAATAGCCAGTGACTCACTCTTACCTTTCTCTGTACCATTGCTAGGAATTCTAGAAAGAAGCAAATGTATAGATGAAAAATACAAAACTGTAGATTTTGTGCAGTATTAATACCTTTAGTTGACCTGTTTGTGGCTTACAAAGCCATCATCAGAATATAACCGATTGTTGTCGCTGTAAAAGACTGGTGAACAATCTTGTAAAGATGTTACACAAAGGAAGTGACATGCAATATCAGAATAAATTTACCTGCCTGCAACATTATGAAGGTGAAAGAGAACTGGAACTGTTTCTTTATTGAAATAAACGGTTGGAATTCCGTTATAAGTTGCATTAAGAAGTGTACTTTATGTATCAGTGGTGATTACTTACGGAAGTTGTGTCCATTCTCAAACGGGCCGTCTTCGTAAGTGATATAGGTATAGTCAAGAATGCGTCAAGTATGGTTTGAGAATGGAGACAATTTTAGAAAGTAGTCAGCACCAATAAATAAAGGTTACTTCGTCCTGCTGCTTGGAATTCCAAACATTTATTTCAACATAGTACATTTCATCTTCGACAGTACTATTGTAATATGAATGAAACTGTTTAGGCTAAGCTGCAAATAAATGTGAAAGGAACGAACCAAAAATCATTAAGACCAATACATTATGACCTAACATTGACAAAACTCTGTGTGTTAGACGATGAAGCACAATGGGAAAATAATTAAATCGTACTACACCCGAATCTAGATTTACAACTGCTGTAAGTACTACATGAATGGCAGCTGTACTGCTTCAGTACACATCTTAACAATTGATAAGAAACAACCGACACTTGCTAAGGAACAACCGGCGCTTGACAGTAAAAGAAAGTGTAGAGGGCGGAATATGTTAACTGTAGCGAAGCCTCTGCACCAACGCTCTGTATGCTTTCGACAGCTTATACAGTAGGATGTTTGACGAAGGTTGTTGTGGAACCAAAGAAATGTGACATTCCGTGAGGTACGGCGACATGTCTGCGTGACATCGTGTGTGTGTTTACGATCATGGTCGAGCAGCAGACTGCCCACAGCCGGTCAAAGTGTTACTTCTGTGTACACAAGGTCATGATTTGGAAGTCAGACAAATTGTAGCTCACTGGGATACTTACCGATAGCCGTTCTTTACACGGACTGAAACCTGTTCCCCCTTCTCCTTTTCGTCCTGCCACGTAAACAAGGAATGGGGATACCCTTTGGAGTAGGGGTGTTGGAACACAAGGGTCCTGGTGTGGAAGGTGCTAAGCACAAAAGATGAAATTTACGTTAATTAAAAAATTGTACTTCGGCACTTGAGCAATGCATAATTAAGAAAAACAATATACAGTTGGCATTAGCAACATTGCGTAATAGCACATTCCAGTTTTCAGTTTAATTCAGCAAGAACTGACCCTTCTTGGTTATCAAGTTTCAAATGCCCAAGCCACCTTTAAAACAAATGATGTAAGCTAACAAGTAATGTAGATTCACCTGTTCTTTAGATACTAAATAATTACAAGACAATAAGATCTTAATATTCAACAGAGTTCTTAGCACTGTCACGTAAATGGATCGTTTATGACTCTCGCTTCCTATTGGCACTGGCTGGTCTATAGGAATAACAGCATAAGCCATAGAATCATTCAAATCATAAACGGTTGTAAACTTTTACGTACAATTACACAACACTCAAAATAACAGAATGTTAGTCGGCGTGTAGCCGCCTTAAAACACTTAACTCGACTTTTCTACTTGAGCCGGCAGTAGCCACTTAAATTGTAAGGTCCATACAATACAAAAGAAGATAAATTTACTAATGGTTTCGAGATTACGCAAACAGGTAAAACAGGGAGCTTAACTCGGCACTTAGGTGGCTTTGAATTCACAATTTGAATCGGCACTAGCCATTTAAATTTTCGAACTCACTATTGAAATGCCCACAGTGCTAACAGTTTTATTAGCTTACACAAACAGATAAAATTTTAAGTTTAACTCGGCCCTTAGCCGCCTTTATACTCTCAAATGAATGAATCAATTTCAGTCGGCACTATTTGTTTAAATTTTCAAATTACACAAGTGGCTGACAGCAACAGATTACAATTTAAGTTTAATTCGGCGCTTAGCCCTCCTTGAAGTCTTCAATGAATTTAGCAATCTGCACAAGCCGTTTTACTTCAAGAATAAGCCAAAAAAATTGTTAAATCCGGCCGTTGTACACGTAACATCAAAAAACTGTTTTAAAACAACTCACAGCTCTATCCGCCAAAAAACCAGACAGGTTAACAATTTTATTGAGCAATGACAAGTGCTTGCGCTTTTCAGGTCGAAGCGCTAATGAAGTTAATGGTCTAACGGGACATGACCAAACATAGGCTTCACTCGGTACAAAAATTGAAAACGATACGTGCATTAACCGGAGCACTGAAGACGCATCCCGTTTTACGTAATTCCTCAAATCCTGCAACATAACAGGTGGAATGTGTTAAAAATACTCAGTGATAACAATTTAGACATAGAGGTGCGATCATAGAATAGACATAAATCGTTTTCCTGCCAGTAATTACTCTCAAACATGTGGCAATACAGTCAGAACATGTTAAAGACGGCCGTAAAAATTATCACAGTAGATAATATTTCAACTAGGCGGCTATAGTCGCTCACATAACAGCTAACATATCACGTGCAAAAGTTCATTTGCTAAAATAGTCCACCGGCCAATGTTGGTACCAAGCGTTTAACTTGAAAAATATCAGACATAACAACCACTGGGCTACCACTACACCCACACATCAGAAACTTTAACGGACCTTTAGTCACTCTGCGTTTCGGGTGTTTTTAAGAAAACAGTAAGTTTAAGTACACAGGAAATTGTTAGTCGTTACAACGTAGTATTAGCCCAGATGCACAACACCTGTTAATTTTAGTCGCAATGCCTTACGTTTACCACACTAAGACACAATTCAGAAGCATACACCAAGATTGCCACACTTCTAGCCAAACCCGCTCGCTGTGTTCCCTCCTCCCCATCGCGTGCCACTACGCTTCAAACCCCGTCCACGTGATCTCGCACACCGTCTAGTCGCGCAGCCAGCGCTGCAAATATCGCTGATGGGAATCTATAGTCAAAGAACTCAGCGGCACGCGTCATGCACCATTCACGAATGGAATAGGAAAGGCAGGAAACGATTCTGGAACCGAAAGTATCTGCCGTCATACACTGCAAGGTGGCTGCAATGTACAGGATGACCCAAAGGTTTGTTAACATTTTAAAGTGCACTAATGCTCAGAAACCCGGGTCCATTAGGACGGCAGCCCGTCACGCTGACCATTAAGCCATCGGGGCGGACGCTAAGCAAGATGGAATCAGACGATTTCGCAAAGCGTTTAACTCGAGGAGCATCTGAAAAATTTGGAAATTTGTGGTAAGGTCTTGTGGGACAAAACTGCTGAGGTCATCGTTCCCTAAGCTTACACACTATTTAATCTAACTTATACTAACTTATGGTAAGGATAGCACACACACCCATGCCCGAGGGAGGACTTGAACCTCCGACGGACGGTGACAAGGCGCTTGAGACCACGCGACTACCCCACGCGGTGGAGCATCTGACTAATACATGATTTGATGAGGTTCCATGCTCCGAGGAGCGTAGGGGACGATGTGGGAGACCCACGTACTACCAAGGTCCTAGTGGAGGTGGTTTGGTCCTCCGACCGTAATGGGGATGAATGATACGATGAAGACGACACAACAACATCCAGTCATCTCGAGGAAGGAAAAATCCCTGACCCCGCCCGGAATCGAACACGGGACCCCGTATGGTGGAAGCAAGAACGCTACCGCAAGACCACGAGCTGCGGACTGGTTATTAGAAATCGGCATGTTATAACAGACGACAAATAAACCACGTAAACGAAAGTAGCATTGTATGCACGCAGAGGAAGCATAATAGGACCGCTAACGTTCTCTGTACGCATGAACGATATACCAGAGAGGGTTAGCAGCACTGTAAGGTTGTTCGCTGGCGATTTGGTATGTACAGGAAATATCGTCGCTGGACGATCGCAAGACATTGCACGAACATAATGACATAATTTCTGCTTGGTGCAACGAATGGCAGTTCTCTCTAGATATGGGCAAATTAATGCATGTCTGTAACAAAGAGAAGGAATCTGTTAAGTCTGCAAGGTCAGTGACGAACTTGTTGGGTGGGTCACATCGTTTACGAATGGGACAATCAGGTTAAGTCTGTATTATGGAAGGCGAATGGAAGTCTTATACTTGTTGGGAAGGCGTTGCGCATCTGTAAAGCAAGACGTATAAAAGACCCAGTGGGCACTTTCGAGAGTAACGCGTCTGGGGTCCTTAGAAAGTAGGGATGAGAACAGACATGGAACGAATTCAGGGACATGCTCCTAATTTGGTAACACGTCAGTTTATCTCGTACGAAATTACAACGGAAGTATGAAGACAGTAACTGTTCTCGAAAGAAAAGAATACTGTTGATGACCGTGTAGCTTTTCCCTGGAATAAATGATGACTAACTGAAACCCTCAGCTGCCGACAGGTGTTGTTGATACACCTCGATGTGACAGCTGAAAATGTGTGCCCCGACCCAGTTGGTCATCATTTATTCCAGGGAAAAGCTGCACGGTCATCAGCAGTATTCTGTTCTTTCGAGAACAGTTACTGTCTTCATACATATAGTTAAAGGCTACCCAGCCATTGACCTTCGTCTGTGCGAGTGCGCACAGGTTGCCCAAACTATTACGGGAATCTCCAAAGCGTGCGCGAGTAATGAGTGGATGGGCAAATGTCTATAACGTACATTACATATGTAGAATTGTGGACAGTTGGGAATGTGAGTCTCACCGGGAAGGGTGCAAGGGATAAGTCCCTGCAGTCGCGCTGTTCATCTGTGTCCTCGGTGGATCAGATGGATAGAGCTTCTGTCATGTACGTAAGCAGGAGATCCCGGGTTCGAGTCCCGGTCGGGGCACACATTTTCAGCTGTCCACATCGAGGTATATCAACAACACCCGTCGGCAGCTGAGGATTTCAGTTAGTCATCATTTATACAACAGAAGTGACGTAGGAACTTCACTGGGAATGTTTGGAAAAGAAAAGATGTAGCTCTCGTGGAAGTCAGTTGTTTAAATTTAGAGAACGTGTATTCCAAGAAGACTGTACGTATATTATGTTACCAGCGTCCAATATTTCGCATAGGAATCATGAGAAAAAGAGGAAGATTAGATCAAGTACAGACAGAGGCTTTAGGCACATAGCCATTTTTCGCTTGCCCATTACGCAAATGTTACGATGGATTGCGCCACGCACTGTACAGTAGCATGCGGCGTATAGAGGGTGAAAGTTATTTAGTCCGAAAAACTGTGGAATGTTAGATGGGACATCAAAACAAATATTTTTCTCTAATGTCATAAATTTCTGTGAGAATTTTATTTATCCGGTAGAAGGCGTATTCACACCTCTGTTGTAAAGACTGATTTGTTGTCGTAACGGTTCCTGTTGTACGGGTGGAGGGCACACTTGCTGTTCAGTTGAAACAGCTGCTTCACATTCACACTTGCTTTTTGATCCAGCACAGGACTTGTTTACTAATGAAGGGATACACCTGGAGCGAGTACAGTGATATGGTGTGTGATTACTACATAGCATTGGGGTCTTTAACGTCCACATGCGACATGTTTGGAGTGAATTTTATCAACCTGCGAAATTTACTCGCGCTCGCCAAGTGCTGATGTGCATGAATGAGTGGGCGGATATTGTTGGTTAATGTTTACTTGGACCATATCTCCTATTTAGTTCATTAAATGGCAGGTTCTATTACAGTTTCCTCGCCAGAGCATGCCAGAGTTGCTGGATGACGTGTCACTCGCTACAAGACGGCGCGTGTGGTTCGAGCATGACGGGGCGCCGGTACATAACTGCGTCGGTTCTTGAACTGACAGTTTCCAGAAAAGTGGTTCCGCAGTGGTGGTCCTGTACCACAGGCTACTCGATACCTTGATTTGTCCGCTTTTGACAGCTTTGTGTGGGAAAAGACGTGTAATATTGTTCACAAGACCTCTGTTCTATCAAATTGGATCTCGTTGTCCGGATAGTACCAACAGCAGGAGGAATTTAGGACACTTTTACAGTCTTTCTTTGGTTGCGTTACACAGAAAACAACCTGCAGGTGTAACCTTTGCTTAAAAATCAATAGAGGCACTGCGAGGTGCCGGGTTGGAGAAGAGATTGTGCCTCTTTAATTCAGACGAATTTTGCATGAGTATGAGACATGCACTCGACCCCCTCCTTGTGTACCAGATAATTAATTATGCGCGCAACGCTAACGGAAGGAAACGATGGTGGACCCTGCTAGTTGGAAAATAAGGAGTGCACACTCACAATTAATAAAAATCGTTACCTTCTCAAAAAAATGAGAACTTTATCATAATAAGCAACAGAAAATGGTATTCTGCCCATATCTGCGAAATGATATACGGATTAAATATCACAATGAGATTTATTATATATCAGAACATAAATGTAAATGATTGTCGACACACACAGTAGGTTAAAGGATAGGGTATACTGAAATGTTATGAGAAGAAGTGTTGGCTCGAGAACAAGGGGCTCCTACTCTCTGTGATGCGATAGATTGACGATAATGACTGGAGGTCCTAATGAATCAAATATTAATCGCCCGACTATATAGCAGTATCGCAATTAGTAGTGAGAGCTCAAATGGGATAACATGGAGAAATAAGCAAGGCGAGCGCGCGTGCTGCTGAGGGATTCAGTATAAAATTGATAAGGTACTACACCGCCGGAGCTGCAAAATACTGTACCAGTACTGAAATCGGCAGTACGTCGTCGGTAGGCAACGTCCTGATGATGTAGGAGCCGACTTCTGCCGTGCAGCAACTCTGTGTCAGGCCCTGGCCGCGAAGGCTGTCCGAGAATTCTAAGTTCTTCCGAAAACGAGCGACAAAGTAGCAAGACCCTCCGACTCCGAGGAAGATCAGATCCCAAATCCTTTCTGTAATGCAATGCAGGGACGAAGTCAGCATTGCTCAACTCCCTACTCTCCTCGAAAACCGCGAATCAGCATTCAGTTCTGGTTCCAAAATTCCCCCACACAGTCTCAGAACATCATTCGCGCCAATAGCGACTGTTCCCTCCAATTTCGAGCAGGGCCTTATGACGTCAACTAGGCTCAGTTTAAGTTGACCAATCTTGCCTCTGCTATTCAGCTGAGGGCACTGAACTTGCCGTTCGACTGGCTACGAAAACAACCTGCCTAGACCACCGGCCATCTGGTGCCAGGCAGTAACACCCAGCAGGTCACAGTCCACAAGTATTCTCAGAATTATGAGGACAATGCAGTCAGTCGGTGCTAGGAATCTTCGTTCCGGACGCGCCGGGACGGTAAACACATAAACTGTGGCGACACTCAGACGTCTTGCAGTTCGCTTCGCCGTACGCACAACAGGTGAAACTCGACCGACGTCAGTCCTTCCGCCAGGCGCTTAAGCCTATTCTACAAACTCCACAGAATTCAGAGCACTCCCCAACCGAAAATGCCGCGTGCCGCATCCTCCGATGTTTGCCTCGCACCCGCCACCTAGGGAAGTAAGGCAACATGTATAGGAATCAAGTGAAAAGTATTTTTTGAGCTCTCAGTACAGATACTCTCATTACTATAACCTTATTCGGTCTGTTACTACAGTGCAGTGACATAAAACATTAATAAAATTGATGAAAATGAGAGGAGACATGCAAAAGAGGGCATGGAACCTCTCAGCACTTTAGACTTGATGTCGTCGTAAAATGGTGCCTCTCAGGAAGATCCATTAGAAAAAGTGTTTGTAGTGTGACGCGCAACCTTCCTGAGTTTGTCGGTTTAAAAATGTTCACTCTCTGCGCAGATAAAGACAGAGCCACCGTATATGGTCGACGGAGTCTGCCACGCAGCCTCGCCATGAGTGGCTGTTAACCGTGCAGCGCGATGGGGAGGTCAGCTTCACAGTGTATTGGATAGTGTGTCCTCACACAGCAGAAGTCCATCTATGCTAGAGCCGAATCGTTTAAACGTATGTGAGTTATACCGTATTCGGTCCGCGTTCTATCTGCGAGTTTAGGAAATGACACTACAGACGTAGCAGATAAGTTCTACTATTTGCCCAGCAAAATAACTTACGGCGACCGAAGTAGACAAGACATAAATTGTTGACTAGCAATAGCAAGAAACGTTTTTCTGGAAAGTAGAACTGTTTAACATAGCATAGAAATTTAAGAGTTATCAAATCTTTTCTGAAGGTAGGCCTGCATATGTGCAGTGTGGTCTTGCAGAAAAGTTAAACGTGGACGGTAAAGACTGCGGACAAGAAAAAAATAAGAGTTCTTAAAATATGGCACTACAGAAGACTACTCATGATTAAGTGTGTAGGTTAAATTAGATGGCACTATTAATGAGGAGATACAGAAAATAGTCGAGGAGAAAATAAATTTACGACACATCACAACTCAAGGTAGGGTTCGGTTGATCGGAGACATTGTAAGGCGTCTTCGAATAGTTAGTTTCCTAGTGGACAGAAATATGAATGTTTACGGGCGGTGGATGACTTAACACCATAGCGGTAGACCAAGGCTTCATAGCAGTAAGCATGTGCGACTGGTATAGGTTTACAGAAGGTACGATATGAAGAAACTTACAGCGAGTAGACAGCCACTAAGAACTGCATCGAACATGTCGTTCCTAGGACCACAGCTACGACAGCTGTACAGATATACATCCCTAAAACCATTCCGCTTTTCGCTTCCATGTGTTCAAAACTACGTCTCAAATGTTTAGTATCATCAAACTGAATCCTTATTACGGAGATAGTTATAAAAGTATGGAACTAAATCACTTCTACCTAGCCTAGGCTTCCGTATGGGAGGATTTCAGTTTTCATATTATTTATTACTGAATCACCTTTCGATCTGCATTATTACAGTTTATACCCGTATCTTAAACATTTCATGTTCAAGCAGAAGACGTTCCAAATATCTACGTCATTTTTTCCGCAGGAGGAGTATAAATTGACTAGGATAGTGGATAACGCGATAAACATTTCTCACAGTTTCGTAGAAGCAAGGAGTGATGGAGTAAAGGAAGTACATTAAGGAGGAGGCGAGAACGGAAATGACGCATGGTTTTGCGTTATCCCCACCACCATGTGTCAGCTCTAACCAGGAGTCACTGCTGAAGCCTCCTGTCGTTAGACCGTTCACTGTCAGTCGGTGATAGCTGTTTGGGTGGGAGAGGGACGCGTTACGTCATTGGTCGGCCGCTGCAGCTGGCAGCCATTTAGTGAGCGCCTCCTCACCCCTCCGCCCACACACTGATGCCGCTCCCTGCTGGAGGAGGAGTCAAGTGTTTACAGTGAGAACACTGTTACCTTAGACCGTCAGCTGCTTCCCTGAGGTGAAATCCTCCTCGTTTGTGATGACACATCACGCTAAAACGTAGTGCTACGTCACATTTCCTCCATTCATTCTGCAGTAGTGCCCACAGCAAATAATTATTTGGAGGTCACAAAAGTAGGGCGTTAATTCTTACATGGACCCCTGTACTTGCATCAATTACTCTTTACGGTGTTGTTAACATCTTCCACAATTGTTAGGACGCCACGAACTGGAAGGATTCCAGCCGGTTGAGGACAGACAACAGGAATTTCCAGTGCAAATATTGTGGGTCAATTAGGCTGGAAATCGACCTCCAACCCGCTGAATGTAGTAATTAAAAATTCCGTTCTGTTTGTAGTAAAATGTTTGACTGTTGTGGTTAGTTTTGTGTTACACAACAAATGAATATACAGGGTGGTCCATTGATCGTGACCGGGCCAAATATCTCACGAAATAAGCGTCAAACGAAAACACTACAAAGAACGAAACTCGTCTAGCTTGAAGGGGGAAACCAGATGGCGCTATGGTTGGGCCGCTAGATGGCGCTGCCATAGGTCAAACCGATATCAAATGCGTTTTTTGAAGTACATATTCGTGTAGTACGTAAAGAAATGTGAATGTTTTAGCTGGGCCACTTTTTTCGCTTTGTGACAGATGGCGCTGTAATAGTCACAAACATATGGCTCACAATTTTCGACGAACAGTTGGTAACAAGTAGGTTTTTTAAATTAAAATACAGAACGTAGGTACGTTTGAACATTTTATTTCGGTTGTTCCAATGTGATACATGTACCATTTCTGAGAACGCATGCTGTTACAGCGTGATTACCTGTAAATACCACATTAATGCAATAAATGCTCATAATGATGTCCGTCAACCTCTATGCATTTGGCAATACGTGTAACGACATTCCTCTCTACAGCGAGTAGTTCGCCTTCCGTAATGTTCGCAGATGCATTGACAGTGCCCTGACGCATGTTGTCAGGCGTTGTCGGTGGATCATGATGACTAACATCGTTCAATTTTCCCCACAGAAAGAAATCCGAGGACGTCAGATCCCGTGAACGTGCGGGCCATGCTATGGTGCTTCGACGACCAATCCACCTGTCATGAAATATACTATTCAATATCGCTTCAAACCGCACGCGAGCTATGTGCCGGACGTCTATCATGTTGGAAGTACGTTGCCAGTCTGTTATGCAGTGAAACATCTTGTAGTAACAACGTTAGAACATTACGTAGGAAATCAGCATACATTGCGCCATTTAGATTGCCATCGATAAAATGGGGGCCAATTGTCCTTCCTCCCATAATGCCGCACCATACATTAACCCTCCAAGGTCGCTGATGTTCCACTTGTCGCAGCCATAGTGGATTTTCCATTGGCCAATAGCGCATCTTATGCCGGTTTACGTTGCCACTGTTGGTGAATGACGCTTCGTCGCTAAATAGAACGCGTATACCTACTTGGGCATCACCATTTGTTGCAGGTCGTGGTTGACAATTCACATGTGGCTGAACACTTCCTGTTTCCTTAAATAACGTAACTATCCGGCGAACGGTCCGGACACTTGGATGATGTCGTCCAGAATACCGAGCAGCATACACAGCACACGCCCGTTGGGCATTTTGATCACATTTGCCATACATCAACACGATATCGACCTTTTCCGCAATTGGTAAACGGTCCATTTTAACACGGGTAATGTATCACGAAGCAAATACCGTCCACACTTATACGTTTGTGAATATTACAGCGCCATTTATCACAAAGCCAAAAAAGTTGTCCGACTAAAACATTCATATTTCTTTACGTACTACACGAATATGTAATAAAAAATGAGGGTTCTTACTTTAAAAAACGCAGTTGATATCGGTTGGACCTATGGCAGCGCCATCTAGCGGGCCAACCATAGCGCCATCTGGTTTCCCCCTTCAAGCTAGACAAGTTTCGTTCATTGTAGTTTTTTTGTTTGATGCTTATTTCGTGAGATATTTGGCCCGGTCACTATCAATGGACCACCCTGCATACTCGTAATTCACTTAATATATAGAATGATTTTACTTGATTACTTTAATGTCAACAAAGAATTTCTAAACAAAAACCGCGTAGGACGAAGATCGTAGCACACACACCAAAAAATAGTTTTGCATCACCTCAGTTCCCAGAACTCCTGAAGATAGACATTGACTGTGAATATTGTGTCACAGACACAGTCCGTTTGACTGTTCAGAGACGTCACTAAATCCGCCCAAAGGTTTAAACAACCATGTAGGAGCAACACCTATTAGACGGAGGGGGTCCGACAGCCGATCATTTTCAGTCATTCCACCAGGAAGGAGGTACTCGGCTCGTGTTATCTGTAGTTAAACCATGCCTAGACTGTAAATACCGCGGTTCGATCGTGCCCGCACTGTTTCTATGAGCTAGGAAGGGCTCTCAACAAGGGAAGTGCCCAGGCGTCTCGGAGTGAACCAAAGCGATGTTGTTCTCACATGGAGGAGACGCAGAGAGACAGGAATTGTCGATGATATGCCTCGCTCAGGCCGCCCAAGAGCTACTAATGCAGTGGATAAGCGCTACCTACGGATTATGGCTCGGAGGAACCCTGACAGTAATGCAACCATGTTGAATAATGCTTTTCGTGCAGCCACATGACATCGTGGTACGACTCAAACTGTGTGCAATAAGTTGCACGATGCGCAACTTCACTTCCAACGTCCATGGCGAGGTCCATCTTTGCATCAACGACACCATGCAGCGCGGTACAGATGGGCCCAACGACGTGGCAAATGGACCGCTCAGGATTGGCATCACGTTCTCTTCACCGATAAGCGTCGCATATGCCTTCAACCAGACAATCGTGGGAGAAATGTTTGGAGGCAACCCGGCCAGGCTGAACGCCTTAGACACCATGTCCAGCGAGTGCAGCAAGATGGGGGTTCCCTGCTGTTCTGGGGTGGCATTATGTGGGGCCGACGTACGGTGTTGGTGGTCATGGAAGGTGCCGTAACGGCTGTACAATACGTGAATGCCATCCTCCGACTGATAATGCAACCATATCGGCAGGATATTGACGAGGCATCCGTCAGCATGGACGACAATTCGCGCCACTATCGTGCACATCGTGTGAATGACCTTCGCTTGACTAGAGTGGCCAACATGTTCTCCAAACATGAACCCTATCGACCCTGCAAGTGGAGTAGAAAAGAGTTTGGCACCTGCAAAAATTTTATTTGATGAATAAGTTAAATAAAGGAAAGTTTCATTAACGTAGTGAGAAATGAAAGGGTTGCTATACCGATTGACAGAATGAAAGTTCTGTCCAAAATAACAAAATGATTTATTATGACTAAACTCAAAATAATAAACAAAGCACATGAAACATTTACAATACATCAAATCGGCTCAAATTAGATACTCAAATAAATGCTGTGAAGGTGAAGTTGTCCCTAAACTAGATTGTGACATTTATGACGAAGTGGTATGCGGAGCCAATTCCTTGCAACTCAAATCTTAAGAGAAACACAAAGCCAGCGCAACATTAATTGCTGCTACAGTAGTGAGATCTCAGACAATGAACACCCAAGACAGAACAAAGTTAGAAAAAAGACGAACAGGCGCGCTCTGCTGAGCTCCGATTATCACCTAGGAAAATCCCTAATCTGCCGGTGCTGCGGACATACATTACCAAGCTGTCTTCTTAACTGCAAGAACACGATCTGGCGTACCGGAGGCGACGGCTGGTTGCTTCGACGTCCCGTC
This sequence comes from Schistocerca americana, assembly GCF_021461395.2. Lineage (NCBI taxonomy): Eukaryota > Metazoa > Arthropoda > Insecta > Orthoptera > Acrididae > Schistocerca > Schistocerca americana. The sequence goes on from NC_060119.1 coordinate 195,939,532, forward strand.
GTGGTGATGATAATGTCGCGAGTATAGCCCGAAACAAATTATCCTGGTCTGGTTGTTCCTGAATAAAGACTTCCTAGCAATACAAATGTGCCTCTGAGGGAGACGGAGAAGGCTCGCCACACAATCACTGACGGTACAGTGATTGATTTTAACAAGCGAAGTCACACAGTAACTCCAATACAATCAACCATAGCCAAAACTGCTCGAGACAGACAACATAGGCCGCTTGTACGCAGAACGCTCAATTGCCAACTCTACTCGGAAAGTTACGTTAAAGTCGAAACTTCAGCAATTTCGTCAAACAGTTACAATTAAATAAAAGTATATTAGACAGCCAACGGAAGGCAGGCGGTCCAGAGCAGCGAGAGCTCGGTCTTGTAACCTACTCCGACCGAAAGGCGAGGGCCGACTCTCTCAAGAGCACCTGTACAAACCGAACACAGAACATTCCCGCCCCCACGACAGTGGCCGTGGTTAAACATTCCAGTCAACAACTCGAAAACCGGCGGAATATTCCACTCAATTGCCGAAGCAGTACCTTTCCGCCAATGGAGATTCTTGGTGCCAATTTCTGCGCCGATTTTGCTGCGTCACGGAGCTATGTCCTGAGCAAGCCAATCACAGTTACGATTTTGCAGAAAAAACGGGAATTTGTCCGCCAAGACTGCCTGGGCACACAAGTCTTTCCCACGCCTCGCTGGTAGCCCGCCAGAAACGCTTTTCACTAAGTTTCTGCGAAGTAACGGAATCTCTAGCCCAGCCGCTCCGTCAAGCCCCTGTGGGCGTGTTGCTGCCGCTCTTATGACAATGCCGGTATCTGGAAAGCATTCACTCGACTCCCTCACACCTGCCGGCTTAACCATTTCAAGATCAGCTGTACCCGCCTGTCACCGGACCACCTGGGTGACGAGAGGCGCTGCGTGGGAAGTCCGCGTGTGAAGGAATAGCGACTTTTCATTGCATGCAATTAGAGAGGAAGATCGAATTACTCAGAGAAATATGAGAGGGGACTCATGCTACCTCTCAGACCCACCAATCACTCTGAGGGATCTACGCCGAATCGCCGTTGAGGAGTGGGACAATCTGGATCAACAGTGCGTTAATGAACTAGTGGATTGTATGCCACGACGAATACAGGTATGCATAAATGCAAGAGGACGTGCTACTGAGTATTAGAGGTACCGGTGTGTACAGCAGTCCGGACCAGCACCTCCGAAGGTCTCGGTGTATGGTGGTACAACATGCCATGCATGGTTTCGATGGACAATAAAAAGGATGGAAATAATGTTTATGTTGATCTCTATTCCAATTTTCTGTACAGGTTCCGGAACTCTCGGAACCGAGGTGATGAAAAACTTTTTTTGATGTGTATATAATAACTCTATCTGCGATCTATTATTCTACCAGAGCGCCTCCTGTTTTGTCTCTGCATCTGCGCGTGTGATTTTTCAAGACCCGTTTTGTAACTCTCTCACTGGATACAAATGATGTTTTTATAAGCCAAGGACCAGTTGAGAGGCACTCTTGTAATCGGAATAAAATTCGTTGGTTTCACTGTATAAATAATTTTCCTTACAGCATTGTTGTTCCTCGGGCATCTGCTAAGAACGTGTCCTGTAAACAGCTTTTGCTGATATATTTTGCAGACGTGACCCCACACCAAATATCTTTAGCTAGTGGATGAATATGAGCTAGATAACCCCGAAATCGACAATGCTAAGAAACTAACAAGAAAGTGAAGAACAAAGCTATAAGAGAAATTGTTTATCTACATATCTCAACAAATGATATCCTTCTACGGTCTACCCCTTTCGTAGTAGAACATACTGCGCTAGTATCCGAAAAGCGCTGTAAGCAATTTTATGTCAGCAATAAATTTTTCTGAAGGTGATAAAACAGTTCTACATGGATTACCATTTATGGTCAAGTCATCTTGTCATACCCAGTCCTTCTTCTAAGTTAAGTGAATAAATCGACGACAACCTTAGTTAAAGGTTGTAGAAATGTTGGTCAGTAACGTCTATAAATACGCTACACAGCAATGAACATAGAAAACTGAAGCAAATTTGCTTGCTGCTCTCAGCTGTACGCACTCGGTATGAGAACATATTTTATTTTGTTGTTAAGTAGCCTACTCGGCATAAAAAGAAATACAATCCTATCTAACTGAGAATGGCTCATTGTGATTCACAATTCGGAATATATGGGATATGAGTACGAGTTCTGACAGTTATAAAACAAGGTAAACTTCCCTAAAACACTGGCTGCCAGAGCTATTTTTATATCATTGACGGGCTAATACACGAGCGCGTAGTGTGTGTGTGTGTGTGTGTGTGTGTGTGTGAGTGTGTGTGTGTGTGTGTGTCAGTAAGTGCGCGTCGTTCAGTAAAGTCGACTGTCAAGATACAAGTTTTGCGTAAATACAACAGATTCCGACAAAAAGTCTATGAATATATCTCAGACAGATGTCTAATAAATTGAGAATTCAGAAAGACGGTGACAGCGCCACCACTGACATAGATGTAGACAAACTGGAGATTTGTTCCTGATTTCTGTCACAGAAATTCACTGACTAGTGGAGGGCACTGTGAATGAAAATTGCGAGACGTGGGAGTCAAGTCATTTAATGGTTCACGCAGGGCTCTGAGTAAATATTAAATATACATAAACGCTCGAAGGTGCTATTCAGGGCGTTGTACACAGGCAATACGTATTCTGTGACTGGAATACGTTGTATGTTATAAAAAATATCGTAAATCACTACGCGACATACTCCAGGTCTAGTTACTGTTGCAGCGGTACTTCATCTTCAGTCACTTAAAAAATGGAAAGTAAGAAAAAGTTTTATGGGTTTTCACAACAATCTCCTTCATTTTCCTGCCCTTGAGAAATCGTTTAATCTCAAAAAATTTCATGTGCTAATTGGAGTTGCAAGTCCACAGAGTAACAAAAATACACAAAACTGTTAGTTTAACAGTCTCCTGTAAGTAAATATACGGAATCTGACAGTATTATTTTGCGTTAGTGATTTTTGAAATATAGATGTGGGCGAACGTATATATGTTTTCAACCGGAAATAGGCTATGCAGTCTCTGGCTACGCAAAGGTTTAAAAAAGAAAGGATTGCATCTTTGTCAGTAGGAGACGTATAGAGAGTACCGTGGCTGGACGGGAAAATAACTATTAAACAAGTAGCAAGCGCTATAAAAATTTGAAATCCAAACATAAGATACTAGTTAAACTAATTTTGTGAACTACATGATAAATGTACGTCCACCGTTCTTACAGAAAAATCTTCCAGTTATATAGTCAACTGTTTGGGCGGCAGCACAATGCTGTAGTGTCTCAGGGTCCTGCCGCAGTGTCGTAGACTGATTCTGATCAGACCACATCAAAGCTGGTTTTGATATCACTGGAAACCTAAGTGCTTTCACGGTGGGTGACTAGGTTCTTAGAATTCAAGCATATCGTCACGGCACCGCTTTTTGGAGAAGTAGCTGTTCCGCGCCATGTTCAACTATCGTTATCTGTTTAGGATTCTTCATTGTGTGTTAGGGAGTTCCCTACAATGTTTTCGTTGAGTTGCACTTTAAACTTCTCTAAGTCATATTTTCCAGCTGGATAAGTAAAAAGAATTAACACCATATGAGTCGTCGTTGTTTGTAGCCCACTTGAAAGGGTCAGTCATCTACAGATTGACCTTCTTATTCTTTTTTGTTGCCCTGAGCTGAAGCCTTGTCGAGATTAATTCAGGAGTAAGATGACGTATGAAGCTGTATGCTGGCTGCCGTCTTCGTGATAGAATTAGAAGCCAGCCAACAGTATTTTGCGACGTCAGACAGCTGCGGGCTATGAGAGCTGCAGCATTGTGTCATCATCCGACTATTAATTATCTTCAGGTGTAATAAAACGAAGCCGCAGTAAATGCAAGGGCCGTCCGTGGTGGCCGAGCGGCTCTAGGCGCTACATTCTGGAACCGCGTGACCACTACGGTCGCAGGTTCGAATCCTGCCTCGGGCATTGGTGTGTGCGGTGTCCTTAGCTTAGTTAGGTTTAAGTAGTTTTAAGTTCTAGGGGACTGATGACCTCAGAAGTTAAGTCCCATAGTCCTCCGAGCCATTTGAGCCATTTGAGTGAGTGCGAGGGCATTTATATGAGTCACAAAATTGTTTAGAAGGATACTATGAGACGCACAACTGAAAGTCAATGTACTTGTGCAAGTTTTCACAGCGACACAGAATGTTCCGAAGATGCAACTGATTGGATATCTTTTAGCTGTTAATTTTTTTTAAAATGAGTGCTTGTTTCATCATTCACTTGTGCGTCATCGGCTGTATATGGCTCTGTCGATCACCAAGTACTCCATGACAGCCACTGAAACAACGTGATAGCATAAAGGAACTGGTTCTAACGTCGTTTCAGATTATACAGCGAGTGACATTGTGTGTGTGATGATTTTTGTTAGCGCTCCATTATCACTCCAGTGGCTGTTAATTGCACGTGTTTTCCTATTTTTTATGCCTTTGATATAGGCCCTACGCCAGCCTCACGGTCAAAGGAAATGATAAAGTGAAAGAGGAAATAAAGATGTATTCATTTTAGGATGGTCAACAACCGAAATTTGCAGAATAGTTTGAAACTAAAAAGAATTCAAATAACTGTCACAAGCTCGTAGGAATGGAGCAGTGATCCACTGGGTTGTCATGAAGGGAGCCCGCGTCTCTCTGCAGTGCCACCTCCGGCCTTCCACCATCAGTAGCTGTTGTGCTTGGGTCACAAATACGTCGATGAGGCAATCTTGCTGTTTATTTCCGTTACCAAGTCATTCCCTCGTTACTAGATAAAAATGCCAACTTTTTTCAATTTAAATAGTTATCCCCGTCGATTCAGGTAAATGTGGCACAGAGCAGTCTTCGTCGTGAATGTAACTTGAGCAGACAATGATTTTGTTTCAGTTGTTAGCAAACTGCTATGCAACACCGCAGTTGCCCTAAGAGTGCTTCTACGTCTTATTATTTTTTGTTAATGCAGGAAGCTACACCGTGTACAACGTTAAGGATATTTCATCATATGTAGGTAGGATAGACCAACGAATGAGTAGTTTTGCACACTGGTACGTCTTCCATGCCAGTCATTCTTAACGAATCGTGGTGTACGCGCAAAATATCTGGAGTTCGTTATCAGGTGAAAAATTTATCAATAAAAAATGTCTGCACAGTTCGTTTCTTGGGGTGCAATGCAACAAGACCATAAAAACGCGGAATAATGGTCCCGAATATTAAGAGGTATCATAGGCTGCCGACAGATGAGAAACAGTACTCTCATTGCGGCTTTGTCCGCGTAGGAGAGATCAATTACCACTCTCACTCGCCGCACCTCCAGGCGCGACAGATAAAAGAGATGACAAGGGAATCCGCAGACAGTCTGTACAGGAGAGTACAGAGTCACGGGATGGACAGTAGCTTACAGTCGTCAGAATTCTCTGAAGAAATCAGTCTGGCAAGGGAATGAACATTGACGGCTGAGAAGATGACGCACTCTTTCCAGCCTGCAAGGCGTAGAGCTGTGAGTGTAGTTCCCACCGACTGCTGGTCATTTTGTCTTGATCAACAATAAAGAGACATAGCGTGCCAGGGAACTCCACCGTTAAATGCAGAGGAGAGAGCGGAAAGGTGGAAAGAGTACATTGACGGCCTCTGTGATAGGGGAAGATTTGTCAGATGTGCTAGAAGAAGAAACAGAAGTCGATTTAGTAGAGATAGGGGATCCAGTATTGGAATCAGAATTTAAGAGAGCTTTGGAAGACTTAAGATCAAATATCATTGGGAGAAGTGGCAACAAAATAACTGTTCACATTGGTGTGTAGAAGGTATGAGTCTGGGGACAAACCATCTGACCTTAGGAAAAATATGATCCACACAATTCCGAAGACTGTAAGAGCTGACACGTGAGAGAATTACCGCACAATCAGATCAACAGCTCAGACATCTCAGTTTCTGACAAGAATAGTATACAGAATGGTGGAAAAGAAAAGTGAGGATGAGCCAGATGTCGATCAGTTTGGCTTTGAAAAAGGCAAAGGCACCAGAGAGGCAATTCTGACGCTGCGGTTGACAATGGAAGCAAGACTAAAGAAAAAACAAGGCACATTCGTAGGATTTGTCGACCTGGAAAAAGCGTTCGACAGTGTAAAATGGTGCACGATGTTCGAATTTCTGAGAACAATAGGGAGGGATGGGTAATGTAGAATATGTAAAAGAGCCAAGAGGGAATAATAAGAGTGGACGACCAAGAACCAACTGCTCGGATTAAAAAGGGTGAAAGACAGCGATATGGTCTTTCGCCCCTACTGTTCAATATATACATCGAAGAAGCAATGATGGAAATAAAAGAAGAGTTCAGGAGTGGAATCAAAATTCAAGGTGAAAGGATATCAATGGTACGATTTACTGATGACATTGCTATTCTAAGTGAAAGAGAAGAAGAACTGCATGATATGCTGAATGGAACCAACAATGTAATGAGTACAGAACATGGATTGAGAGTAAATCGAAGAAAGGCGAAAGTAATGAGAAGTAGTGGAAATGAGATCAGTGAGAAACTTAGCATCAGGATTGATGATCACGAAGCAGATGAAGTTAAGGAGTTCTACTGCCTGGGCAGCAAAATTCCCAATGACGGACGGAGCAAGGACATCAAAAGTAGACTGGCTCTGGCAGAAGGGGCAATTCTGGCCAAGAGAAGTCTACTAGTATCAAACATAAAAATTAATTTGAAGAAGAAATATCGAAGATTGTACATGTACTTCTGGAGTACAGCATTGTATGGTAGTGAAACATGGACTGTGGGAAAACAGGGATAGAAGAGAATCGAAGCATTTCAGATGCGGTGCTACAGGCGAATGTTGAGAATTAGGAATGATGAGGTTCTCCGCAGAATTGGAGAGGAGAGGGAAAGGATGATAAGACATCTGTTAAGACATCAGGGAATGACTCGAGCGAGCTATAGAGGGCAAAAACTGTAGAGAAAGACAGACATTGGAATACATCGAACAGATGATTGAGGACGCAGGATTCTCAGAGATGAAGAGGATGGCACCAGGGAGAAATCCGTGGCGGGCCGTATCTAACCAATCAGAAGACTGATGACCCCCCCTCCCCCTCAAAAAGAAAAAGTGCCAGGGACTGTAGAAAGTTACGCTATGGAAGAAACCAGTAACTGACGTGTCCTGAATTCAGCAACACATTATTATTTAATCACCACTTTTGAATTCTGTATGTACCTGCCACAGTGAAGATATAACGGAGACCTCCAGAAAATCGCCCGTAGGGGCCGTGAAAGAAATTTTTCTTAGCAAGAGCGCTGCAGGATTATCCGGGACTGCTGCGATCCACAACGGACTTTGTCGTGTAAATGTATCAGTGAAACCTACGATATAGCTTACATATTTAACTGTGGAGTGTTTATTTGAGGCTTTCTTAAAATGGACCGGAGTACTTGATTGGTAATCTTGCGACGAAAAAATATTTAAGTGAATGATTGCACCTTTTTTTCTGTTACAGAAATATTATACCAACCGCCTTTTCACTGCTAACCGCTACTGCAAATGACTGGTACCGTTAGCAGCGTTATCTCTTCGATCGCTGACGTGGAATTTGCGCGCTGGAGCAGACCTGAACTGACCTACTGTCGCTGCGTCACTTTCTGTACCTGGGCGGTAGATATCAATCACCAAGTGATAAGGCGGGCACTGAAAGGAATGCGAGATGAACTGCACGACAACAATGACTTCAAGGCGGAAAACCATTGAGAAAAGACTTAGAAACTTTTTACTGGACCCAGTACTGACTTGCGCATCACACCACGCAACAGAGACTTCGAGTATTGAATTCTTCCATACGATAGTGGTACATCATTCTCTTTGTTTGAAAAATGTAGCGTACATTATTCTATAACTTTGGAGTCGTGACATTTCATGGCAGTTCACATTATGCTTATCGACAGTATTTTTAAATTTTATGTTTCTTACCAGTTTTTGGCGGGACGGTTTTAGCGGGAAGATGTGACGATATTTCAGAATTCTGCGTTAATTTCAGAGCAGCCATCAGTACAGATATTCGTAACCATTTGCGTTAGTTTACTAGTTATGTTGCTACTGGAGGTGATATTCACTCATTTTTCTACGACCAACAAAATAGTATGCCACTTAGATGTGGAGGAACTCGTGTTTGGTGGTAACTGATTTCGAAAGGTTTCGCGGCAGGAAACTTACATTTCCTAGAGGTCTTTCCTCTGAAGGAAATTAGTCATTTCATCAGTCTGCTGTCGGCGATGAGGCCAGAGTCATCGAACTGCATTGTGTGGAATGAATATAAGTCTGATAGAAAACGAATTTCTTAACCTTTCCACCCCTTCCCCCCCCCCCCCCCCCCCGCACCCCACGAAATGCTCAACTTACACTACACGCTGCTGATGTAGTGACCCGATCATTAGCCTCATTACTCGCGGCATCTCGCCGACTCATCTAAGAGTTGGAACTTGGTGTGCATCTGCACCAAAGGGATATTAATGAATGAATAATGTAATTTAGAAATGTTGTTTAGAATGGTAGTTCATTTTCAAAACAAAAACCTAAAATGTTTTAGGAACGACCGTCGTTGCATTTATTTTCGGTTATTCTGACATATGCTAAGTATCAGTTTGTCTTTCCCCGATGTGTCATGAAAGCTTTGAAAGTTATCGTTTTAGACTCAACCAAAATTTTGATTTTGGAAGTTTCCGAAAACATTTAGTAGCAGCACTACAACATATTGTTGTAGACAAGAAGTGACTACAACAAGCATTGCATTCTATAGGGATAATAGTAAGTAGTAAAAGAGGTGCAGTATACCTCAAAACGAGTGAGACCGTATATGCGTGGTCGCTGGTTCAATGTTGTTGGTCATTTTTTTTTCTTCTTTCCTTTGACAGCATAACTTATGCGTCTATGCAATACAAAAGAAGCTTCCGTAAGTATGACACTTACGAAAAAGCTGTTACCCCAGAAAATAATTGGTAGCGATTTGCTGAACTAAGTTTACCTTCCAAGGCACTGACATTTACCTTGTGTAAGAAATTAACCTAGTAGGGATTTTACACATGAGAAAATGTTTTGAAGGGTGAAAGACAAACAAATTGTGGTTGGTCCGTTAATATTCGCTCACTACTAACTAGTTTAGGTCATGTAACAGTTGACAAACATCGACAAAGCAACGTGTGTGGAAGAAGTCAAATCTTCAAAACAAAAAGTATTAGCAACTACACAAAATACTTGTTTAACAGGAAGAAAATAGCCTGTATCCATCGCTTATCCTTCGTGTCACGTGTCAAATAAATTATGAAAGTTATTGAGATTTATTTACTATTGCGTGTTTAAATGATATACGGGAGTTGGGGAGAGGATAAATTGTAATTTAAATTATGCCCATCTTCCAGAACATACTTCAAGACAAACACCAGACGCGTTTTAATTGCTAATAGTGCACACACAAAACGCCTGACTATTATTGTTATTTTTGCAATAGGAAAACAAGCTGCTCTAATTGATGACAGTAATTTGTGCTTTTAGGTCTTAAATAAGAAATAGTTCTGCCAGAAGCGATACTGATTGTCATGGCACAAGAAAAATTTGTTTGTTACGGCGAACGAAGTAACAAGAACAATAAGGGAGACGTACATGCATTTCCATTAAATCGCTCTATATGAATTACGAAATGGCTTGATATTCAGGCGGTAGCTAACTCCTACGCGCTATATTGGTCAAAAAATGAGTGCAAAAGAGTCTTCGATCGCGATTAGTGAATAATGAAGACACCATATGACAAATTTCCTTCAACGCTAAGCCGAAATTATAAGTACAGTGTCAGCGGCCTATAATAAGCAAGAGACAGAAGTTTGTAAATGGTTACAATATTATTGTAAATGTTTAGCACCGACGGCGTTTTCCTGAAATCGTAAATCGGCATATCTCCTCAAGAGGAACAGGTTCTCTTGTTTCCGGCCATCGTGGCCGAGCGGTCCTAGGCGCTTGAGTCTGGGACCACATGGCTGCTACGATCGCAGGTTCGAATCCTGCCTGGGGCATGGATGTGTGTGATGTTTTTTGGGTTAGTTAGCTTTAAGTAGTTTTAAGTCTAGGGGACTGACGACCTAAAATGTTAAGTCCGATAGTGCTTAGAACCATTTGAACCATTTACGTCCGTATGAGTTTGGGAGTTACCTGTCACATATTTTTACGTATTTTCTCATTGCGCTTTCACTTTGTCGTGGTTCACAGTCAGTGCTAAATCCTTTTCGTGACACCAATCGGTCGATCTCATCAAGCCCACGTTGTTCTTTCGAAATTTTACAGTTGTGTTCATTATGCTCTGTACTTCTGTGGGCATGTCCCATCGGAACAGTCTTTAGATGTGTGTATGTGAAACAGAAAGAAGTTTTTTGTAAATTTAGAATAGTGATTACAATTGGGTGGAATTCTAGTTCAGTTTCATGTCTTGGTGCTCATGTATACTGTACTTTTTTACTTCTTTTACGGTAGTTGAACATTTATTCTCCTTATTTCCCTGCCGATTTGTGGACGTGACTAGCGTCTAGCTCCTGTGTGGTGTGAGGACTTTCGTTTGCAATTGGTGTGTGTAGCTGGCATCGCGTAATTGGCTGGTTCAAATGGCTATGAGCACTATGGGACTCAACATCTGAGGTCATCAGTCCCCTAGAACTTAGAACTACTTAAACCTAACTAACCTAAGGACATCACACACATCCATGCCCGAGGCAGGATCCGAACCTGCGACCGTAGTGGTCGCGCGGTTCCAGACTGAAGCATCTACAACCGCTAGGCCACATCGGCCGGCATCGCGTAATTCATTAGACAGATAACATCTTCACAATTTACTTAAGACGTTACATCCAAATTCTTGTGTAAGCACTCGAAGTTGCTATTTAGTCAGAGGTTAACAGTCAGCTACTTGTTTCAGGATACAATGGACAGGTGGGCGCTGGAAGAGCGTATGGAGATGCGACGACGCACCAAGCAGTTGCAGAGAGAGCGACGAAGGCTGCTAAGGATAGCCGGCCACAACAGCGCCATGATGAAGTCGGAACAGCACGCTCTATAGGAGGACGACATGGACGATCGTGAAGAGGACTTTGATCTTGGATGCAACAACGCGGAATAAATCCAAGTGGGCGTCTTAGAAGCCCTGTGGAACCATCTGGACATGGACGATGAGAACGAGGACGTCGATGACGGCTACTGGGAGGGCGACGCTGAGGGAGCCGATTCTTCTGACGAGTGGACGGACAGCAGCTCCTCGTCTGGAGCTGGCAGCCCCACTGACGAAGGGGGCTCTCGGACTGCTCGTCTTGCGGGTCTTCCGAGGAGATCTTGACTGATTAGGAGACCAATTACATCGCAGAGGACAGACGAATTTCGGGAGAAGAGCTGTCTCAACATTTAGCAAGTCTGTCCCCAGAGAAACAGACGTCAAATGAGTGGACGGACTTCAGTTGCTCGACAGGGGACGAGTCTTCTAGTGGCGACGAAGTAGAGGGCTGATCTATACGCCGAGCGGCGGTACGGGACATACATGAGGTCAGTAATAGCCATTTCCGGCAACAATCCTTTTTTTTGTGTCACGAGTCTTGTGACTGGTCTGATGTGGCCTGCCAATAACCCCTTTTTTCTACAGTCTCTTCATCTCAGTTTCGTATGCCCATCTTCTGTTTTGGATGGACAACTGAACATCGGCTGAACGCTCTATGAGAGGTAACACCTTCAGCAGTGTATTTAACTCTGTTAATTCAAATTCGATAGGTTTCGGTGACACACTGCATCAGTCCATCTATTGGCAAAGATGAACCTTTAACCAACTCTTCTTACTGCAGTAACATGCAATGAAAATCAAACTCGGCAACGGTACTGAAAATTGGTTGTAGGTCTACTTATTGCCAATAGATGCGTCGTATGACGCTGCAATGTGTCACCGAAATCGGTTGCATTTCAATAAAGACATTAAAATACACAGGTGAAGGTCTCACCATTAATGCTGTATACATTCATCTGAGGATAGTGCTTGCTAACTTCTTCCTCAATTATCTGTTTGATATATTGCAGTCTCCGTCTTCCCCTACAGTCGTTACCATCTACAGTTTCCTCTCGCACCGTGGAAGTTATTCCCTACTGTCTTAAAATATGTTCTGTCATTCTGTTACTTCTCAATGTCAGTGTTTTCCTGGTGTTCCCTTTTCCTGTAAGGAATCTGAAGATATCACAGTATCACAGTTACTCTGATCGGATCCCTATGATATACCACAGATTCTGTAGAGAATCTTCTCATTCCTTACCAGTCCCTCCAATTTCCAATGTCCTTCTATAGCAGTAGCTCTAAGATATTAACTACATAATAATCCCCCTCCTCGCTCTTTCATCATCAACATTAATATCTAACTAAATTTAATAATGAAAAAGAATCTTTGAACTCTTCCATTTTTAAAATGACGAAAAATAAAATATTTTTAGTTTTGTAGAGTTTTATTAAACCAGGAATTGACTGTTCCTGACAATCTGTTTTTATAGAATGGTGAAGCATTTCTCTGTGCAATCCTACTTCTACATACAACTCCTCTGGAAAGAACAAAGCCTAACTATCCACTATCAGTGTACACACGTGTAGCTAAACATGCTGCTCCTCCACCACTCCTCTTCCTAGCGACTCTTGCCTCACCCGCAGCCTGTGAGTAATTAAATAAATTATGTTCTGCTGCTGGAACTACCTACTACTCGGAGAAGGCATTTTCGTGAGATACTTAAAAGTACATGATGTATATGTCTCAACCTTACTCCCTTAGATACATGGTACATACTACGGAGAATGTGTGTAGTGGGTGGCCTTGATGGAAAATGATATTCATAAATTCGTTTCACACGATCTAACCACCCGACATTGCTAATGTTAGTATTCGGAGAAAATGTCATTATTGGTAACTTATGCAGTAAGAATTACAGTCCTACGAAATACTAATGCTCCTTTAAAAATAAACTTAGTTTCATGATCGAAACACAATTGAACACTTTCGTTTTTATCCTCAGACAATACGTGTTACCACTAAGAGGGTAATAATCTCCAGGGTGGGAGCCACTGTTCCATAACGATACATTTCAAACACGTCGATTCTCTTCTTCTCCGATTTTCCCACTGTTATGTAATTCTGTGCTCCAAACGTATGTTCTTAGAAATTTCTCCCTCATATTAAGGGCTATAAAAATAGTTGACTTTCTTTGGCCAGGAACGTAACTTTACCAAAGCCGGTCTGCTTTGTATAATTTTGATTCCAATGTAGCAGAATTATTTTACTTCATCTACTGCGTGGTTGTCGATTTTGATGTTATGTATTCCTCTCTTTCACTGAGGACAGAAATGCCATCACAGAATCCCCACATTGGTATTCTCTAGCCGGCCGGGGTGGCTGAGCGGTTCTAGGCGCTACAGTCTGGAACCGCGCGACTGCTACGGTCTCAGGTTCGAATACTGCCTCGGGCATGGATGTGTGTGATGTCATTAGGTTAGTTAGGTTTAAGCAGTTCTAAGTTGTAGGGGACTGACGACCTCAGCAGTTATGTCCCATAGTGCTCTGAGCCATTTGAACCATTTTTTTGATATTCTCTCGTCATGTATTTCAACCACACTCTTGAATATCTCTTGTATTTTCATAATTCTTCGATGTATATATTAAACAATCGGAGAGAAAGGCTGCATCCTTGCAAATATTTTTTAATCGACACACTTTTTCTTGGGTTTTCAGTGTTATTGCCCCCTCTAGTTCCTTGTACATACTGTGTATCATAGGACTTTCTCTACAGGTTACTTGTATTTTTCTCAAAATTTCGAACATCTTGTACCAGTTCACATCTATGTGGACAAATCCTTTGAAGATAACTTGATTACTGTTAACCCTTTCTTCGATTATCAACAGGAACGTGAGAACTTTTAACTTTCCTAAACCTAAATTAACCGTCATCTAATTGATTCTCAATTACCTTTGCCCGCGTTCTATGATTTGTTCTTGACAGAAACGTCGATGCTAAGCTGATTGCGCGATAGTTCTCTCAGTTATGGTCACTTGCTACCTTCGGGACTGTGTGGACGATTTTTTTTTCCCAGAAGTGTGATGGTATACTCGCACTTTCATAGATTATACACACTAATTTAAATAGTCGTTTGGCTGTCACTTACCCCAATGGTTTTAGAAATTCTGAAGGAGTGTTATGTATGCCTTCTGTCCCATCTAATTGCAGGGTTTCCGAAGCGCTGTTAAACTCTGACCCCAATACGGAATATTTAATATCGATTCCCTATTTCCTTCTGTCACTTCAGTAGGTGGTTCCTCCTCCCCTTAGAGGCCTTCAGTGTGCTCTTTTCACATATTAGCTCACCCCTCTAGGTTTAACAGTGGAATTCCGGTTACACACTTAATGTTGGCACCCTTGGTTTTGATTTGACAGAAGGGTCTTTTGACTTTTTTCTGTGCTGAATCAGTCGTTCCTACGACAATTTCTTTATCGATTTAGTTATATTTATCCTAAAGCTGTCTCTTTGACTTCCCTACACTTCCTATCCATTACATTCCCAACTGACTTGTATAGCTGTATTTCTGTTTCTTCCTTAACATTACTGTACTTTTTCTGTTCATCGATCAGTTGCAGTGTTTCTTTTCTTACACAAGGTTTATTCGCAGTTACGTTCCTTGTAGGTCTACTTGCATTCACCTGCCCAACTTGATACGCTTACCATCAGTTATCAGAATTTCAGTATCCAGTTCCTTCTACTCTGATTGACCCGGACTTTTTTTTTTTTTTTTGAGTTCATTCTTCTCTTCAGTATTATCAAATTGTGACATTAGGCTATATCTGCTCCTGGGTACGCTTTATCATTCGGTAACTGATTTCAGAATTTGTCACAAGCGACGTAATCCAGATGGGATCTTGTTATATTTAACGGCGGTAATTTGCGATTTTACGGCCTCCTGTTGTGATCAGGTTTACCGCCTCCTGTTGCGATTTCTGAGCTACGTATTTTCTGTTATTAACTGAAAATTCAGTCTTTCTGCTGTTTCATACCTTCTGCCAAACCTGTTTTCTCCCGTAAGTTCATCTTTTCGTCCTTCCCCTACTACCGCGGTAAACTTAGTCTTATATATGTATTAGTAACATTCATTTCAAAATAGTGATTTCTGCACATAGAGTTATGTGTGTGCCGATATCCGCAGCAACACTTGCTTTGTGCATAAGAATTTGCAGAGTGATCTACTGGTATGTCAGTGGAGACTCGCGATAATAAGGACTTCATGGTTATAACTGCAGAGACTTGTCTCAATATTATTATACGACTCTTGTCATACTGAGTTATTTGTGATCAGTGAACGCGATTGCGTGAAGCAACGCCGAACTTCTATCGTAAAGATAGCTGAAAACTTGCAGTCTGCAGGTGTTCTTGAAAACTTTGCAAGGCCCAAAATCAGGGTAAGTCTGTCTGCGACCTTACCTTCTGGATACGATCACATCACTTGCGCCTACTGACACTCTGTTGGCGCGAATTCATCTTTCGCGCAATCTGAGGAGTATTATGGATTACTTCCGTGGCCACTGGCTACGAGTTGTGAAATTTCTGTTCCCTCAGTTAACGCTCCGCAATGTTGTTGTGACCAGCTAATGCATCAGAGTAAATATTACTGAGTGTGCGTTTGTAAAATTAACGGTATTGACATAATGCCGTGTTATATGAAGCAAAGTTACTACACATTAACGCGAGGAGCTAAATTTCAGTCGTCGTGTGGGTACAAAAATGGTCATGGGTGAAGGAAGGAAATGCAAAGTCGTTTCTAAATGTTTTATTTTTTGCAGGAGGGGAATGAAATATTTTGTGAACATACTTGGAACATTTAGCTATAAGTTGGTATATAAAAGTATTTTCTTTTATTTACAGATGAGCCATAATGGACCGTGAAGTAGATGTCAGGTTGCTACAACGGTCGGTGATGGAGTACCTCTTTAAAACCACATCGATTCACAGGAAGTTGCTCCCTGTTTATGGGGAGGACACAGTTTATCGCAGTGGTGGTTGCAGAGGTTTAGAGAAGGTGATTTCTCTCTACTGAACAATCCACGATGCGGTAGGCCATCGACGGCAGTAAGTTATGTTATTAAGAAGACTATTGACAAAATCATCCAAAATGGCAGATGTGTGACGATTTGTGCTGAAATGACTCGTTTGTCATTTGGTAGTGTGGTATCACTGGTACAGTCACTAGGGTAAGTAAAAATCTGTGCACGTTGGGTGCCTAGATTATTGACAAGAGAAATGAAAACTATGAGGAAGAATGTGTGCCAGGGTCTCTTTAAGACTTTTACTGAAAAGTGGGAACAGTGTTCTGACGGCGTCATTACCCAGGGTGAAACATGGTTGTTTTTGTCCGAACCTGAGAGCAAAATCCAATCCATGGAGTTGCGCCATCCGGGTTCCACTCGGAAGAAGAAATCAAGACTTTCACGAACAGCAGGACGAAAGGAAATGGCCTCCTTCTTCTGGGATCAGTGTGGTGTCCTTTTCATTGACTTTTTGGAACCTGGTTCCACAATTAACCGGGACCGTTATTGATTGTCATTGCACAAGCTCAGACGTGCCAACAAGACCCACAGACCACAGCTTCAGGGTCATATCATCAGCCTACACCACGACAATGTCAAACCCCATGCAGCCCTTATGACGCAAGAGGAAATCAGGAAAATGGGTTGGAGAATTGTTCCTCACCCTCCCTACAGTCCGGACTTGGCTCCGTCTCATTTTTACCTCTTTGTCTGAAGTCCCATTTGCGCGGTAAAACATTTGATAGTGAGAAAGACGTTATTTCCTGTGTCAAGCGATGGTGTAAAAGTCAATCCCCAGAATTTTACCAAAGTGCATTTACATCATGGAAAGAACGTTGGGCCAGATGCGTCACAGCCGATGGAGGCTACACTGAGTAGGCTCAATGTATAGTTAAAACGAAAAATTGGGACTTCGGATTTCTTGCAACGTGTGATACTGGTGAAAATTGTACAATTGGATTTTTTTTAATATTAAGAGGAACAGCAAAATTCCTGATGCCCCTCCCAATTTGAAGGCAGCTTCGACATATGACTGACATTGAAATTTGCCCAGCTATAGCACAGTCTGAAAGCTGAGTACGAAGTACAGCGGTTCTACCTTCGGAACTGTGGCGTGCCGACCGCTTTTAAAGTACTCCGCAAGAATTTAATCTGTGCGGATACGGATGAAAGAATCACGTTTGTGAGCGCAAATAAAAGATTTGAGGTGAAGACAGTATTTGTCTTATACGCATAGACCTCAATGGGTATAGACTATACGCAATGTTCGCTTCTGTTTTTTATTTGTCGGTAGTGATGGTCGTGTTCTGATCTACTTACTCTCTAAAAATTTCTGTATAAATGACTGTGATTCATTCTACTAATTGCAATCTGTCGACTGTTGTTGGCAAACAGAAATGTCACCCAGTTCTCTCATCTGCAATCCATGTGCCTATTATGGAGGACTCTTGCATAGGTTTTTATTTTCCGTTCAGCACTTACGTTTAATTCCTACAACTGAGTAAATTAAGTGACCGCCCATCATAAGTGATGGAAAAGTTATTAATTCACACAGCAGCAGGATCAGTTGTTTCATTTGTTTCCATTCCAGTATCAATCTGTCTGTCTGCTAATACCCTGTCTAAGCAAGATTGTTTGTCTTAAGTTGATGCTTCTATTCATTCCGCTCCTGATGACTGAAATTTTCGACAAACACATTAAATGTATCTGTTGATAATAATAATATCGTACAGAAACGCACTTCACATATGCTCCTGATTCTTGATGGGTTGTCTTGAAGTACTTTTTTCCCAGAAATTTCATTTTTTTCCAGGACTTTTTGTTTCCCCCAGAAAATAGATTCGCCCTTTCCTTTAAGATCCCACATTATTGTTCTTTCTCTAGCGTGTTGCAGGTTTCTGACACGTCTTTATATTCTTGCTGCTACAGTTTGAAGATTCCGAAGATGAGTGGCAAGCTTCTGCTGTGACACAGTTATAGTGAAACAAAGTTGCGATTTACATGTAAAAAATTCAGGGTCAAAGTGACGTTTTTCAGTGGAATGTCATTGTTGCAAATAGTTGGACCTCATAAATTATACCTGGATTCTTATTTGTTACCTATTTTTCACTTTTTGTAGCTTTTTTAATTGTTGTCATTCTTATTTTTTATGTAACTGATGTCTTATTTGAAAGCCTGTCTCCTTGCTCCACCTTGATTGTCTCATAATCAAGTTTTCTGGTTACCATATGAATGTTTGTTCTTAATTCGAAAGTGTCACGGCAAAATATTGTATCACAGTAAATTCTACCAGTTTTCAGTGTTATTTCACACATAATTTGGCACATAATACAGTTCATGTTAGTGCTTTGCAGTTAGTGTGATGATTTTGCCTCTACCTGTAACAAAAAGGGCTGGGAAAATATTATAAACTCCACAGTTGGCTTGGTATATTCTTCAGGTCTGGTTCAGTATACCCGTGAAAATAGTGTTAGTATTCTTATCTATTTGCATTTTGCAATGCTTCTGGGATTTGTAACATAGGCCTCTATTGAAACTTCAGTTTGTTAAAACGTGCACGTTTCTTTATCAACTCTTGCGCGGGTGATGTGCTAAGTCTGTAGTACAACAATGTGGACTTTGTTCATAAACAGTTACAGTTTTCCGCCATAGCGCAGACAAAAATGTTTACTGTAATCAGTATACTTCAGTAGATTGTTTTCTCCAGGAATTAAAAGAAAATGTACCAGATTTCGATACTCGTGACTGTTTCAAGTACTGTTTAAAAAATTCATTGTAGTTTAATCATGCCTGTTTAGTGTAACATTGAAACTGCTCTACTTGTGTGTCTAAGGACGAAAACACAATTTGCAAAGAAATTACCACAACATTCTCAGACAGGTTTTTTCAGTGTAGTTTACGCAGGTGGAATTATAGAATGCAGGCTTATACGCGAAGAATGACGGTTCATGTGACAGGTAAGATAAACAATATCTGCTCATTAATAATTTGTTAAATATTTAAAAGACAGCAAAATGCTTGAAACTGTGGCGTTACAGCAGCATGATTACGACTTTTTACTAGTTGAAGACTAATATGTTTCACCATAAATGGTTGTTATATTTGTATCTTGATGATGAATATTTTACATTATAGCACTAGGATATTCGCATAATATACTTAGTAGCCAAACAGATTTTGATTTATCGGTTATTTTCAGTAGCAAATGAATTATGTTTAGGTTACGCTTGCACCAAAATTTACCAAGGTGTTAACATTTGTATGAGACATTGAAATACATTAGATTTGAACATTCGACTGAAACAGATTTTACTGTTATGACTGCTGGAGTACGCAAACGGGATAGTCATTCTGCACAGATGGATACAGACGTCTAACGCTAGTCGTATTCCTAGAAATACAAAATTCGATGCAAAACAATTTTTTTTTTTTTTTTGCTTTGTAGATACGTTGTCGATATGACACTGCTTTACTGGTCACTAATTTAAAATGTGATTCGATTTCACATGTTATTCAGTTTTCTGAAGATGCTGTAACAGTTAGGGTAAGATGTAGCCTATTATCTCATACCGCAACCTCAATCACATGTCAATAAAAGATGCCTCAGTTAATTTAGGGCATATGAGAAATGCGGGACAAAAATGTAACTGTATATGTCAATATAAAGTATCAGAAATTCTTTTCCTCTGATTATTTTGAGTGTTTGAAGTGAAATACGCAGTTATCATGGATAGCAGTCGAACTAAGTCACCTGAAACAGAGTCACACTATTTTTCTTTTCAATTTAATAGCTCATTCCGGAGATTAAGATCACTTTCTATCGGTTATTACAAATACATTTCATTTCTGCACCTCTGTTACGGCTTTGCAGTTTTACCATGCCTTACTATGACATTACGTACTGTACATTTCCTGTAAGAAGCTCTACATGCTGCAATCTCCCATTTCTCTTGCGTGTGCTCCACACAACCACACGTAACAAAATATGAAAAGTTATCAGATATACTCGAGGATAAAAATACTAAACACGGCATGTCAGAATGTTTGACTGCTGCGTTCAACTATATTATCGCGTCTAGTCGTCACAAGACACGAAATATTTCTTTTTGAAAACATAGTGTGAAGAACGTTTAATATAATATATTTGTCTGTCATTTTCTTGAGAGGTTGTTATACTTACGACCACATACAGACAGCCACGAAGTAAAGTTTGGATTAACAGACTGACGTAGACGTCCATAGAGTTACAAAGTGCCTCAGGTTCATTTTCCCAGATTTTGCGTATTGGTGTTACAACAGACGTTAGTGCTGCAATGCCTTTTGTTACCAGGTAGCAGTCGGGCTTTTAGTAAAGTTGGTCACTGCTGTATATGCTACACAGCACCGTGCAGAAAAGCAGTTTCAGCTGCTGTTACACACAGTTCGCCGCCAGGATCAGGTTATGCCAGGCGTTTACTGCAGACAATCTAACTAGTGATGACAGAACAAAAGTACCGAGACGTGGCGGAAGTGCGTTACACCATGTTACCATGCCTGGTGACGAAGTGTGCCATACTAGTTCGTGCTCTACCTGTTTCTCAGTGGCAATTACATTCCCTCTCCCACACACTACAAGATATATCTCACTCACTCAGCAAAACTGTTGCCCTAAATCTTACCTCATGAACAGATATCAGATCTCCCATTAACATAGATCATTTAGATGTAGAGGTTCAAATGGTTCAAATGGCTCTGAGCGCTATGGGACTTAACATCTGAGGTCATCACTGCCCTTTAGATGTAGACTAAGCGTCCAAAAGTCATGGGGAGGCGCCAGGTGTGTTGCCGATCATAGGTGGCAGAATCCTATGCGCCACATCAGTCTCTCTACAGTCGTGGTATGAACTGGTGCTTGAAGCCCCACATTCAATCAGCGGCGTTCTGTCTCATAGTTGACTCTTACCATCCTGTTTGGCTCTGTGGAGGGTACGCTATGTCCACTTGTCACTTCGGTCATTCTGTGTGGCAGTTTATGCGTGCGGAAACAGTATCTCTGTGACATTCGAGATCCAGTAGAGACATAGCTGATCTCAGTATTCTGCTCAAAAATGGCTGTAAGCACTATGGGACCTAACATCTGAATCATCAGTGACCTAGACTTAGTACTTAAACCTAACTAACCTAAGGACATCATACACATCCATGCCCGAGGCAGGATTCGAACCTGTCACCGTAGCAGCAGCGCGGTTCCGGACTGAAGCGCCTAGAACCGCACGGCCACAGCGGCCGGCCAGTAATCTGAACTGTGTTACATCCGATATTGTATAATACACGCGTCTTGCACCGATTATCAAGCCGCGTTCGAAGTCGGTTAATTCGCGGCGTATAGCCATGTTCACTGTTCGCTATTGACCTGTCTGTAACAGGCAGCTGACTATCGCGTCTATACTGGCACCATACGCCGATATAGAGGCAACGTTTGGACGTCATAGATAGAACAACTTCAGCTGGTGCAACCCAGTGTCTGACTTTTGGCAGAAAAGTTGAATACTTTTCTAACTGTCGGCTTCAGAGGCCAATTCTTGTTGACCACAGAACCGAATGGGACTCATCCTTCTTGTGCCGAAGGATTTGCAAAAGGTGTATATATATTTAATGCACTCAGATTATTTTTGCGTATAGTTACACAAAAATCATATATGTCTCTGAGAGGGTTAGTATCAAGGCGTCATTAGGCTGCATCATTTGAATCATCATTACACTCAACACACTCATCTGGGCAAAGTACACAAATCTGCTTCATGTTAGTACCTGACGTATCACTTCTTGATGAATATCTTGCATATATATACAGGGTCTAGTCACATTAATGTTGACTCTGCCGATTTTCGACGTTAACTTGCAATAACCATTCACAGATGGCAGCCAGCAGCTCTAGCAGTGGAGGATATATGAAGCGAGTCACTTTGACACTGACCACAGTGCAGTAGTTGACATAATGCGGAAAGAGAACGATTTATCGGACTTCGAAAACAGCATAATCATTGGCTTTCGGGCCAGGAGGGGAAATATTTCCGAAAAGGCTAATTTTGTAAACAGTTCACGTAGCTTCGTGGTTAAAGTACACCGTGCTTTGCAAAATCGCGCCCAAGGCAACTGCGTGCACTACAGGACGTAGATGACGGGACTGAACAATGGCTGCAGAGGTGTGTGTGGCTGAATAGAAGTGGGATTCCATTTCGGCTTTACAGAGAGTCCTCTACTGCATTGGCTCCTTACTTAGCTTGCATTTATCGCGAATCTCTTGCCCAACGTAAAGTCCCGAGCGACTGGAAAAAAGCGCAGGTGACGCCTGTATATAAGAAATGGAAGAAGGACGGATCCTCAGAATTACAGACCAATATCCCTAACATCGGTTTGTTGCAGAATTCTCGAACATATTGTCAGATCGAATATAATGAATTTCCTCGAGACAGAGAAGTTGCTGTCCATGCATCAGCACGGCTTTAGAAAGAATCGCTCCTGCGCAACGCAACTCGCCCTTTTTTCACATGATATCTCACGAACCATGGTTGAAGGGTATCAGACGGATGCCATATTCCTTGACTTCAGGAAAGCGTTTGACTCGGTGCCCCACTGAAGACTTGTAACTAAGGTACGAGCATATGGGATTGGTTCTCAAGTATGTGAGTGGCTCGAAGACTTCTTAAGTAATAGAACCCAGTACGTTGTACTCGATGGTGAGTGTTCATCGGAGGTGAGGGTATCATCTGGATTGCCCCAGGGAAGTGTGGTAGGTCCGCTGTTGTTTTCTATCTACATAAATGATCTGTTGGATAGCAACGTGCGGCTGTTGCTGATGATGCTGTGGTGCACGGGAAGATGTCGTCGTTGAGTGACTGTGGGAGGATACAAGATGATTTGGACAGGATTTGTGATTGGTGTAAAGAATGGCAGCTAACTCTAAATATAGATAAATGTAAATTAATGCAGATGAATAGGAAAATGAATCCTGTAATGTTCGAATACTCCATTAATAGTGTAGCGCTTGACACAGTCACGTCGATTAAATATTTGGGCGTAAAAATGCAGAGCGATATGAAGTGGGACAAGCATGTAATGGGAGTTTTGGGGAAGGCAGATAATCGTCTTCGGTTCATTAGTAGAATTTTGGGAAGATGTGGTTCATCTGTAAAGGAGACCACTTATAAAACACTAATACGACCTATTCTTCAGTACTGATCGAGCGTTTGAGATCCCTATCAGGTCGGATTGAGGTAGGACATAGAAGCAATTCAGAGACAGGCTGCTAGATTTGTTACTGGTAGGTTTGATCATCACGTGGGTGTTACGGAAATGCTTCAGGAACTCGGGTGGGAGTCTACAGAGGAAAGGAGGCGTACTTTTTGTGAATCGCTACTGAGGAAATTTAGACAAGCAGCAGTTGAGGCTGACTGCAGTACAGTTTTGCTGCCGCCAACTTACATTTCGCGGAAAGACCACGAAGATAAGATAAGAGAGATTAGAGCTCGTACAGAGGCATACAGGCAGTCATTTTTCCCTCGTTCTGTTTGGGAGTGGAACAAGGAGAGAAGATGCTAGTTGTTGTACGAGGTACCCTCCGCCACGCACCGTATGGTGGATTGCTGAGTATGTATGTAGATGTAGATGTAGATGTGTTAATCAAGTAACCATGCGAGGTGCCGGGGCTAGCACTGTATTTAACACTAAATTCTTCTAGAATCTTCATATATAAAGGATGCCCTACACCCGCCCTATTCTAACTCCGACTTTTGCTGTTGCTCATGGATTAAAAAGAAACGCGAACTGACTGTAATCGACCCTGCAAGTGGAGTAGAAAAGAGTTTGGCACCTGCAATAATTTAATTTGATAAATAAGGTAAATAAAGGAAAGTTTCATTAACGTAGCGAGAAATGAAAGGGTTGCTCTACCGATTAACAGATTGAAAGTTCTGTCCAAAATAACGAAATGATTTATTGTGACTAAAATCAAAATAATAAACAAAACACATGAAACATTTTACAATACATCAAATCGGCTCTAACTGGATACTCAGATAAATGCTGTGAAGGTGAAGTTGTCCCTAAACTAGATTGTGACATTTGTGACGAAGTGGTATGTGGAGCCAATTCCTTGCAACTCAGATCTTAAGAGAAACACACAGCCAACCCAACATTAGTTGCTGCTACAGTAGTGAGAATTCAGACAGTGAACACCCAAGACAGAACAAAGTTAGAAAAAGACGAACAGGCGCGCTCTGCTGAGCTCCGATTATCACCTAGGAAAATCCCTATCTGCCGGTGCAGCGGACATACATTACCAAACTGTCTTCTTAACTGCAAGAACACGATCTGGCGTACCGGAGGCGATGGCTGGTTGCTTCGACGTCCCGTCGTGGTGATGATAATGTCGCGAGTATAGCCCGAAACTAATTATCCTGGTCTGGTTGCTCCAGACTAAAGACTTCCTACCAATATAAATGCGCCTCTGAGGGAGACGAAGAAGGCTCGCCACACAATCACTGACGGTACAGTGATTGATTTTAACAAGCGAGGTCACACTGTAACTCTGATACTGTCAACTTTAGCCAAAACTGCTCAAGACAGACAACATAGGCCGCTTGTACGCAGTACGCTCAATTGCCAACTGTACTCGGAAAGTTACGTTGAAGTCGAAACTTCAGCAATTTCGTCAAACAGTTACAATTAAATAAAAGTATATTAGACAGCCAACGGAAGGCAGGCTGTCAAGAGCAGCGAGAGCTCAGTCTTGTAACCTACTCCGACCGAAAGGCGAGAGCCGACTCCCTCAAGAGCACCCGTACAAGCCGAACACAGAACATTCCCGCCCCCACGACAGTGGCCGTGGTTAAACGTTCCAATCAGCAACTCGAAAACCGGCGGAAAATTCCACTCTATTGCCGAAGCACTACCATTCTACCAATGGAGATTCTTGGCACCAATTTCTGCGCCGATTTTGCTACGTCACGGAGCTATGCCCTGAGCAAGCCAATCACTGTTACGATTTTGCAGAAAACGCGGGAACTGCCTGGGAACACAAGTCATTCCCACGCCTCGCTGGTAGCCCGCCATTAAGTGTTTTCGCTAAGTTTCTGCGAAGTAACGGAATCTCTAGCCCCTGCGGGCATGTCTTTTGACAATGTCGGCGTCTGGAAAGCATTCACTCGACTCCCTCACACCCGTCGGCTTATCCCTCTCAAGATCAGGAGTGCCCGCCTGTCACTGGACCACCCGGGTGACGAGAGACGCTGCATGGGAAGTCCGTGTGTGAAGGCATAGCGACTCTTCACTGCATGCAATTAGAGAGGAAGATCGAATTACTCAGAATAAGATAGAAATATGAGAGGGGGTTTCTGCCACCTCTCATAGCCCCTACACCTTTTTAGATTGTAATTGGTGAGCGGGTGGCTCACTTAGGAGCAAGGTAGTGAGTCAATCGCCCAAGAACAATCTTGCAAACTAACTCCACGTGCCGCACTCTATAAAAAAAAATCACTGCAACTGAAAAATGCAGCTCATAGAGGGAGGATTGTTTACGATGTAGCCAACTTCACCTTCTTAATATGGAACTCTAACCCTCACATCACACATCCATACCCAGGTAGCCCCTTGCAAACACCGATTCACACAGGAATTCACGCTTTAAATATGGCCCGGACATGTGAGCCAAATATGGAGCAGTTTGTTCTTTACAGTCAGAGTTGGAGTGCTCCGCAATTAAATGCCCAAGATGTTACAACAATTTCAATCATTAAACTAACCTGAACTCAATCACACATGATAATATTTAAGTTAATAATCTCTTTGTGAGCTTTCAGAATCTAATTACAACCTCCGATTCATTCTGTCTCCCTGCAGCAAGAATAACCTTTACAAAATGTTCCCTGAACTGATGGTCCATTTACAATGACAGTGGTGGTATCTGCTTCAGTTTATTGGGGCTTCAGGCACACTGTTTGCATACACACAGCAAAAAAATTCAGAATACAAAAAAAACCTGGTGTAGAGAACAATACAGTAATTTGTAATTTGTGCGCCCTACTCTATCACTTACATAAGAATTACAGTACAACTTCAAAAACACAGACAAGGTATAACATACATTACGAAAACAACACTAAAGAAAGAAATTTAAGAAAAAAAACAAGGTTCATGGGGTGTCAAGTTGTGCTTCCACATTGCACAATGTTCACGACTGTGCTGAGAATGAGGCACTAAATCACATTGTTGGAACTATTGGAAGCACTTCACTACTTCGTTAGTTTCTCTGAGGGGGTTGGTATGTTAAGTCATATGCATTGTTGCACATGGTTCCATGTCTTGAGCATCGGAGGGGGTCTTTTGGGATGGGGCCACAGTACTGACATCACATAGGGCTAAACGTTGGCTGTTGTTGCTACGTTGTTGCAACAGCAATAGGGTGTGCTGAAGCATCTGCAGTATGCTGTTGAGATTGCAGCAAGACCCACGCATATTATCACGGCAGTACGGTAGGAAGACATAGTGATAGGCTCTCCTCACGTCGATTAATTGTCTCTGAGGTCTACTAGTTGGGATGCATCACTAGTCCAGGTCTCTTCTCTCCCTGGACAGTACTTTACGTTTCCCAATACTGCAGTTCGACGAGGGATGAGGGCACGTGGAGTGACTCCACAAGTGTGTGAAGTGATCCAGACAGGATCGAACTAGGAGCGACGATTGCTACAACTGCTCTCTAAGTGAAAGGAGAAGTTAGAATTGAAACAATTCATTTGTTAGAGTTTGTGGCACGATACTGATTTGTGTATGCAGATCGGCCAATGCTAGTGAGTTGTAAACACTCAAATAGGTGATTATATAGCGTCCCTTTCTGTCCTGAGGCACATGAGGCGCAGGTTCTGACACCTTATTTGATCTTCGTGTACTCACGACAACGTGGTCTGCCACAGGGAATCCCTCCAAACGTCTGCCGCGTCCGGAGAGCTAGCTGGCTGTTGCGTGCTGGTCGCGTGTCTGTGTCAACGGCCAGCCAAACTTGCGCTTGTGGCCCGGCGAGGGCTGTCTGTCGCCTGATCCCTCAGATATATGGCCCGGTGACTGACAGCTTGTAGGACCGGACGCTCCCGCGCCCTTCTCGTCAGGTGGCGCGCTGACGCTCCCCTTCTTCCAGGTAGCCGATGACCTCTTGTTTTTGCTCCGCCTGTCCTCTGCATTGCCACGATTCCCGTCATCTGCATAGTTCTGGCAAAAACTTTATGCCTAACTTTTTCCCATGACCTTCTATGTTATAATAAATTTACATAACGATACATTGATGGTCTGTCATTTCAGACACTCTTATTTTAATTTTATAGTTATCAATATACAGCAATCATTATAACAAAATCTTGGTGTATCTAATCTAGACATGGAAATAATCTATCTTGATATTTGTGTAGAGACCGATCTCACTACTGTACATGGTGTGTGACGCTATACTGGATGAACAACTAAATGTGCGGGCCCGCACCAATTTTACTATTACTTATATAGATCGACAGTAGACATGCTCAAGAATTAACTACCATATGCCAACGATCTACATTCTATGTCTTCTGAATAAATTATGTTATTATGCAGGCTGAAGTTTTACTGAGCTATAAAGAACATGCAACTATTCTGCATTCGCTCGCCGGTCGTCCCTCCATCTCGGGGCTGTGATTTGATGACCTGAAAAATAACATCCCAACAGGCGCGCGCCAAACATTCCTACTTGTGGTAGAAAACCCCAATAATATTAATCTAGTTATTGTTAAATCCTACGGTTTAACTTATCCTAGTATATCGCACTTTTTTTTTTTTTACGTTATACAATACTCTACCATAATTCCTGTTACGCTGAGATGTCTCGCTGTTCGCCGCTATTGACGACAGCGATGTGCGCGCCGTACGACATGGCCTCCGAGTTCTCACTACACCTCACTGAAACTCCAGAGACTGGGTTAGCCATGACTAAGACAGTAAATTTATAGTTGCAACTTCTTTTTCTATGTGATGTGGTTTTCGCGATCGAAGCGCCCCTTTCCAGAGGCAATGTAATATGACCAAGCCAGGACTGGTTCCTGTTGAGGATTCCGTCGCCCACCACACACCAGCTACACAGTATGTCACCAATCTCCAAGTATAATTCCTTGGTTATTCATCTGTGACAGTCATAAGCAGGACGCTAAATCCCCAATCAGCACATTGGCATGGTAGGCTTTATGCCCGCATTTCTACCGTCTAGGGCACCATTGGAGTCAAACGCTCACAGGTTCACACCGACTTACAAGACAACGACGCTGGCGCATCACTGTAAAAACTATACTGCCCATATTCATCCTCGAAATCACGCAATATACCACAATCTTGCAGTGCACTGACGCGTGCCTGCAAGCATTGGTATGAACGTCTCACGAACTGGTTGTGGCCGCTGTGGAGCGTATCACGACTTCTCAGAACGCTTCTAACAGCACGTTCTTGTATGCGCCCGTTTGTGCGACATCTCCTCACTCATCATCATCCCTCAACATGGACACCAGACAGGAAAGTACAAAAACATCGCTAATGGAAAGGTAGTGTCTCCTACTCCATCGACATTGGAAGTCGCGAACTTAAACAAAAATGGATAGCAGCAATAAATTCTTATGCGAGATAACGCAGCATGTTAATACTTTAGCAATCTTAATCTATTAATGCAACGATTATTGTTCCTCGAAGAAAGATTCATATATTTGCCTATTCTACTACGCACACCACTTACACTACTACAGTAGCAAGGTTCATGTATTTGCCCATTCTACTATGTACACCACTTACACTACTACTGTTCCCCGAACTTCTTTATGTGAGAGATGTGGTGGAGTCCTATGGACTTCTTTCCTTTCAGCGTCTCCAATTCATAAGCATTGTGGTGAGCTGCTCTCCTTATACGGTACGGGCCGTTGTAAACAGAATAGAATTTTTGGCATTTCATTTTTTGTTTGTTAGAGAGTCAGAAAGACTCCAAGAGCACCCTGTGTCCAATTTGGAAGTGTCGTAGACGAGCTCCCCTGTCGGCACGTCTCTTCCTGACCTCTGATGCAGCCCGTATCCTCTTGAGAGCCAAATCCACTATGGCTCGGTGCTGCGTTCGCGCCCTTGGTGGGAAGTTTACGACTTCGGTTATCAAGTCCTTAGAAATCCGGTTTTTCAGTACTGTAATGGGTGCCAATTATGTTATTCCATGGGGTGCCTCATTGATCACCTCCAGGAAGTCTTTAAGGAAAACGTCCCATGACGTGTGCTGTTTGTTACAGTACAACCGGCACAAGTTTCCGAGTTCCTTAATAACCCGTTCTGCAGCATTCGAGCTCGGATGGTGTGAAGATATAAAAATGGGATCAATTTTACATCGACGTAACGTCTCCTTCCATGTTTTTGACTCAAACTGTGGCCCGTTATCAGAAATAATTCTACTCACATGACCAACCTGTGGTAGGAAATCCCGGATTAGGGCTCGTGATACAGTTCGTCCTGTCGCCCACTTCAGTGCCGTAAAGGTAACGTATTTGGACGTTAGTTCAACAAACACTAATACGTAAGTATATCCTCTTCTTGTTCTTGGCAAAGATCCCATCAAATCTGTTGCTGCTAATTGTCTTCATTTGGTCGGTTCGATTGGGTATAATGGTGCCTGCATGCTCACAGTGGTGTGCTTAGCCTTTTGGCAGTCTTTACACACCGACAGTACCCTCCGAATTTGACGCTCCATGTTTCGAAAGTAACGCATGGTCCTTAGCTTGAGATTGCACTTTCGTTGTCCGAAGTGTCCATAGCTGAGGTGAGTATGCCATATAATTTTGTTTATTAGGTGTTCAGGGATGCATACCCCCATTCAGTGTCATTGGCATAATTTCGGTGGAAGTTAGACTCTATTTTGTGTCCTTGGCAGGAGAATTCCAGTCTTGTTTGTTGGGTGACCTCCGTACATTTACCCGCTAATGCCCGTTTTATTTTAGTTTTCTTAACCGATAGGACAGGTCAGTCCACCTCCTGAGAGCACCTCTTGTATGCTGCCTCAGATATTGCTGTTATGTAGCTTCCACTACCTATTATCGCCTTCATACTCCTTTCAGCTATTGCTACGGTTATAAGAGGCTGCCGATCCTGTCGAAGAGTTGTTTTATGTTCTTAGAGCAGGATTTCTGATTAATCTTCGTAATTTATCATCCGTAGTTGGCCAGATCCGAGATTACGTGCGAAATTCCGGCGGCCTGTGTTCGCACTAGTCTGGCGTCAATCTTTTGTTAAGCTCTCCCTTCTCTGACGTGCTTTAGGATTTGCAGATCTAATCTCCTGGCTCCACTGTTGTCCTTGGTTTCGCTCTCTCCAATTACATTCGCTTTGCCTTTCGTTATTCCTCCTATCCCAGATTCATTGTCTAGAATGACCCTGTTCCCTAACGTTCTGGTTTCCGTGTCTCTGGTTTCCATAACCTTGAATAGCGTAACCTTGACTCCCGTAACCCTGGTTTCCTAACTGACCAGTGCGATAATGCGATTTGTTGTCGTCTTCCCTTCCTGGCCCGTGGTACTTGTTACTTTGCCCCTTCTTCCTGTCCTTTGCGTCTTGTTTATCAAAGACTACTTCGAGTTCGCGCAATAGACTCTTGAATGCTTCTATGTAGATCCACACTTCCCGACAAGTGTCTGTTGGTACCTAACTGGCAATTTGGAAAAGCAAAATTTAATGATTTCTCCGTTGCTATACGGACTATCTAAAAATTCATTCTTCTTGAGTAAATCATCAAGAAATTTGGTTGCGCTCCTATGCCCGGACACTTCCAGTTCAGGACAAAATATTATTTCCTCTTTAATCCTGTCATGCGTTTCCTTTGACCAGTAGGTCCGCAGGAATGCACAAACAAATTCCTGATAAGTTCGACACGTCGCTGCCACACCCCGCATCTTTTCCGCGGCTTGGCCTTCGATGTGTCCACACATGAATTCTAATTTTGCTTGGGTTGGCCATGATGTCGGTAATGAATTTGTAAACTGCATCACCCAGATCTTCGGATGCATCGATCCACCATTTTCTTTGAACTTCTGGAATTTTAGTATCGACAGGAAGCGATTGTGATCAAAATCCTGTCTGATCCTCGCACTGGTGTTGTCACTCGTTTCCGATACTTGCACGTCTGCTGAGTGTCCTGATCTATCTTGCTGATAACTGTGATGTGCTACCTCTGTATCACAGTGGAAGTGGCACGCAGAATTCACTCTCCTAAGTGGGATACAATTATTAGAGCTATTACTCGCTGTTTCTGCGTGTGCATTGTTAGTTCCGCACTCGGTCATTGGGCTAGAGAACGACGGGCTTTTCCTCGGAGACACAATTCTGTGTACTCCATCATTGGTATCCGAACGCGCAGTGCTCGTGTGCCCGTTTTGCTCTAGTTTTGCTACCCGACTCTCTACTTCTTCCATTCGTTTCATGGTGTTCGCAACCGCGATATTACCTTGAGTTTTTAAGAACGCTAGGGATTTTGAGTGGGATTGTGTTGTACGTCGCAAGCACCCTGCGAGTTTAGAAGTTGCTTCCGCGACTTTCATTGCCCCTATTGCTGCCGTTTTGGCCAGGCCTGCTACTTTTTGTGCAGCCATTGACATTTGTTTTACTTCTCCACATTCTTTCTTTATTGTTAGTAACTCCCCACGAATTTCTCCTACATGCGAAATTATAGTCTGAGTGTCGTTCTTACGCTGTTCGTCCGCTTCTTCCTTCTCCTTCTTACGTTGTTCGTCAGCTTCTTCTTTCATTGATCGTAGGAAGCTCAGTATTGGGTTAATGTCATCTTATTGATCCTCGTCACACATGGGCGATGTAACTCTGGACACCTGGGCGCTAGAGCTCTGACGTGACCGAGCTGGCCCCTGTCTGCTCTCGTTCGTTTGATTATAAACTTCTGCTGCCGTCTCGACCTGTGTGCCTGTCTCTGTTTCATCCTCTACCTCACTATCATAATCACGGCCGCGACGTTGCTCTAAGATCGCGTCCAAATCACCGTCCTCATCAAAGTCCCTGTCGTCATGTCCTGCTAAAAATGTGCCCATCTCATCTCCGAACCTATCCCCGTCAGTAACGTACCCCTTATCCATTATAGTATCCACTTTTGATTTAGCTTCGCTCACTAATAGTCGTGCCTTACCTCTCGTGGTCATTCATGAGAAACAAAATTTATCTAAAATACACAATAAAAATAATCTACTCCCTGTATTTTTACACATGGACACAAAATTTCAACAACGCTGTTCCAACGCAGTAATTACAAGCACAATTTGATGTGGTACAGAAACCGCACACAAATCCGACAAAGTGCGATGTGGTACGGACACCACATCAACGAAACAAAAAAAACAATGAACAAAAAAATATATACACTGAAAACAAAAACTGTAATCATGCGCCGCTACTTAAAAACTAAAAGCGAAACTAACAGAAAAACTTGGGTATTATTCAATAAAAATTAAGTAAAAAATTTTGAGTGTTCCTACTGATAATACTGCTTGCTTATCAGCGATTCACAGGAAAAATACGAGGCTAAGGGTCGCCATTTTATGCGAGGTGCCGGGGCTAGCACTGTATTTAACACTAAATTCTTCTAGAATCTTCATATATAAAGGATGCCCTAAGCCCCCCCTATACTAACTCCGACTTCTGCTGTTGCACATGGATTAAAAAGAAACGCGAACTGACTGTAATCGACCCTGCAAGTGGAGTAGAAAAGAGTTTGGCACTTCAGCAACTTCGTCAAACAGTTACAATTAAATAAAAGTATATTAGACATCCAACGGAAGGCAGGCTGTCAAGAGCAGCGAGAGCTCAGTCTTGTAACCTACTCCGACCGAAAGGCGAGAGCCGACTCCCTCAAGAGCACCCGTACAAGGCGAACAGTATTTTGACAAATGGTCGCATTTATGAGACAGTGTAGTCTAAAAGAGCGTTGGGGCGTCAGACGTAATTTCATTCAATCAACGGTTCAGAAGCATCCAAAAGTTGCTGCTAGACGCAGCATACGGCGCCATTATAGACACTACACTGTGTAGTCTGCTACAGACAGGCGTGTAGAGAACAGTGAATATAGCAGCACAGCGCTAATTAGCCAACATAGAACGTGCGTTGATAACCGGTGTAAGACTCGCAGATTATACAATATCGGATATTCACAGTTCAGACTACTGGGATCAGCTATGTCTGCACTGGATCTCCAATGTCGCAGAGACACTGTCACCATTATATGAGACTGATGTTTTTTGTGAAATGACTGAACAAATGCCTACATGTTCCAAAAAGCGTGATTCCAGTTAACATGAAAAGTGGCTGGTATTATCAAAAGTAGTATTCGAAATGGCCGGCGGGTGTGGCCGAGCGGTTCTAGGCGCTTCATTCTGGAACCTTGAGACAGCTACGGACTCAGGTTCGAATCCTGCCTCGGGCATGAACGTGTGTGATGTCCTTAGGTCAGTTGGGTTTAAGTAGCTCTAAGTTCTAGGGGACTGATGACCTCACGTGTTAAGTCCATAGCGCTCAGAGCCATTTGAACCATTTTTATTTGAAATCCTATTATATCACTTTGTTGTCATCACATTAGTAACCCAGTGACAATAACTTTGCGTGTAATGTTTCCTATTCAGTGATAACAAACCCTAGTCAGATTTACAGGGTGTTACAAAAAAGGTACGGCCAAACTTTCAGGAAACATTCCTCACACACAAAGAAAGAAAATATGTTATGTGGACATGTGTCCGGAAACGCTTACTTTCCATGTTAGAGCTCATTTCATTACTTCTCTTCAAATCACATTAATCATGGAATGGAAACACACAGCAACAGATCGTACCAGCGTGGCTTCAAACACTTTGTTACAGAAACGTTCAAAATGTCCTCCGTTAGCGAGGATACATGCATCCACCCTCCATCGCATGGAATCCCTGATGCGCTGATGCAGCCCTGGAGAATGGCGTATTGTATCACAGCCATCCACAATACGAGCACGAAGTGTCTCTACATTTGGTGCCGGGGTTGCGTAGACAAGACCTTTCAAATGCCCCCATAAATGAAAGTCAAGAGGGTTGAGGTCAGGAGAGCGTGGAGGCCATGGAATTGGTCCGCCTCTACCAATCCATCGGTCACCGAATCTGTTGTTGAGAAGCGTACGAACACTTCGACTGAAATGTGCAGGAGCTCCATCGTGCATGAACCACATGTTGTGTCGTACTTGTAAAGGCACACGTTCTAGGAGCACAGGTAGAGTCTCCCGTATGAAATCATGATAACGTGCTCCATTGAGCGTAGGTGGAAGAACATGGGGCCCAACCAAGACATCACCAACACTGCCTGCCCAAACGTTCACAGAAAATCTATGTTGATGTCGCGATTGCACCGAAGTCAACATTACCTTCCTTCAATTGGGCCAACTGACGGTGAATCGAGGAAGTACAGTACATACTGACGAAACTAAAATGAGCTCTAACATGCAAATTAAGCGTTTCCGGACACATGTCCACATAACATCTTTTCTTTATTTGAGTGTGAGGAATGTTTCCTGAAAGTTTGGCCGTACCTTTTTGTAACACCCTATGTAAGTCGAAATTCGGAGGCCAAGAAAGGCACGATATTATTGTACAATATTTATGCCCGGGACCTTCAGTTAACACTCTGCCTTCGTAGCCAAAATGCCGGCGCTCGATGACGTACATCTTTTATGTACTGGAACTGAAATCTGCGACATGTTGCGAAAACAAATGCAAGATGAAGCGCCGAAGTGCGAAAAGTTGTTTGCAAGGCGTTCCTCAAACGACAATACTAACACGCTATGAGAACGTGAAGCAGAACTAGATGGCCATAGGAATTTTTTAATGATGAACTAGGACTCTTTCGCCGAACTGTTAAACTTCATTAACCTTTATGTACATAGGAAAGATGCTGTTCGTACACTCGTCAGATTTCGCTTTCCGCAATGCTGGAAGCGACCTATAAACCGGAAAAAGAGTAACACACTTTTCTGCAGACGATCGGTAGGTACTTACTACTATGTATTTCTGCAATCAATAATTCAAGGTTAAAAATTATCGGCTCAACCACTTGTTTATAGTGTAAAACACTGAGATTGACGCATTTCGTAAGTCAAGCTTCCATCATCAGAATAATAAAAAGTAATTGAACCTGTTAAAATTTGCTAAAATGGAACATGCACCAGGCACAATAAAATTGATAATAAAATTAAAACATTGTGGCTACTTCCCTTGTTCGAGCCGTGTCCTCCAAGGTGCATCTCAACATAGTCGTTAAAATATAAAAAACTCTAAAATGGTGTCGCCTATGGTGTTCAACATCTAACCACATGACTCTCTCCTCTATCGTCGTAAGCCGCCCGTGCGTCTTCGTTGATACCACACACCACGTAGCCAAACACGACACTGAAACGCGAGTGACCTCACGCGCAAGTAAACAAGGAAGTCTATACGAACAGATAACGTATACATGTTGCAAGGACCTCATGAAATGATGGTATCCTGCCCTTTGCTAAAAATGTAGTCGCTAAAAGAAACCAGTGAAATGTTTGAAAAAGTTATTTGTATCACCAGTTAGCTGTTCATTCAGTGTGTTCTGATTATCCACGCTATGTATCGTAATTTCCAGCTGTTCTAGTAGATCCAGCTTTTTGCCTTTGTCCTGGCTATGTAAAATAATGAGATCCTGATCTGTTTCCAACATGGGGTGTCCCGTTTCCCAAATATGCGTGGCTACAGCTGACTTTTCGAAATTATTAAGCCGAAAAGCATCGCCATGTTCTTTGTAACGCACTTTAAAGGACCTACCAGTTTGGCCTACATAGCTTGCCTTGCACGTGTTACACTGAATTTTATAGATGAACAGATGAACTGAGTCCTAAGCTACATTTACGTGGAGTCCATTTTGTTCGCCCCAACCAGAGCAAACTTGGGATGGACATCGGAGCTTTCATCTTAATTTATGATGAAAATGTTTTACCTGGAAAGTTTTCATGAAGAATAAGTGTGATGTCAAGCTCTTTCAGCTTCCTCCTACGAGAAGTCTTCAGTGCCACAGGTTTGGACAGAGGTCCTCCCATTGTACTAACGAGGCTACTTGTAGGGCGTGTGGCAGGACAATGTATGACGGCAACCAGAAAAGGCAACCGCGCTACGTGTATAAATTTCCTGAAAACCATCCACTCGTTCGAAAACTTCTTCAGTTTTCAAGACGGAGAAGAAAATCGAGAAAGACAAAGCACATGATCGCCTGTGTTAACAAGACGTTAAGAAAAAATGTGAACGGATCTACCTGTTTCCTCACAGAAACTTAAACCTCACACGGACAAGTGAGACAAACCGAGTTATGCTGCTTCAGTTGACCCAGTCATCATCCTTCCCAAGATCGCGCCTATGAATATCAAATAAGAACTGCATATTCAGGGGAGCACAACTCACGAACAAAGTAATTCGTACCGCCATTTCTCATTTGTTCATTTGTTGCTTTCTGAGTTCCCAATAAGCTGTTGCTTCAATGGCACTGTAACGGCTACCGTCGTCATATGGCTGAACTCTCGATTAATCACTGCTTACTTTACATTTGGTGTGGCACTTCAGAAGACACCGTTCACGGAAGTCCAACTTCCTACCATTAAAAATTGCAAATACCATTGTAAACATCGCGTTAACGCCGAGAGGGCATCTGGAGGAACCTGCACGCTCATTCAATTTGGCATTTTCACTGAGCTGGTGCTGCGTTAGAAACAGTGGCTGTTCTTGCCTGCCTGTCAGTTACGGTAACATTATGTAATATCTACACTACTGGCCATTAAAATTGCTACACTAAGAAGAAATGCAGATGATAAACGGGTATTCATTGGACAAATATATTATACTACAAATGACATGCGATTACATGTTCGCGCAATTCGGGTGCATAGATCCCGAGAAATCAGTACCCAGAACAGCCACCTCTGGCCGTAATAACGGCCTTGATACTCCTAGGCATTGAGTCAAACAGAGCTTGGATGGCGGGTACAGGTACAGCTGCCCATGTAGCTTCAACACGATACCACAGCTCGTGAATAGTAGTGACTGGCGTGTTGTGACGAGCCAGTTGCTCGGCCACCATTGACCAGACGTTTTCAGTTGGTGAAAGATCTGAAGACTGTGCTGGCCAGGGCCGCAGTCGAACATTTTCTGTATGCAGAAAGGCCCGTACAGGACCTGCAATATGCGGTCGTGCATTATCCTGCTGAAATGTAGATCTTCGCAGGGATCCAATGAAGGGTAGAGCCACGGGTCGTAACACATCTGAAATGTAACGTCCACTGTTCAAAGTGCCGTCAATGCGAACAAGAGGTGACCGAGACGTGTAACCAATGGCACCCAATACCATCACTCCTGGTGATACGCCAGTATGGCGATGACGAATACACGCTTCCAATGTGCGCTCACCACGATGTCTCCGAACACGGATGCGACCATCATAATGCTGTAAACAGAACCTGGATTCATTCGAAAGAATGATGTTTTGCCATTCGTGCACCCAGGTTCGTCGTTGAGTACACCATCGCAGGCGCTCCTGTTCGTGATGCAGCGTTAAGGGTAACCGCAGCCTTGGTCTCCGAGGTGATAGTTCATGCTGCTGCAAACGTCGTCGAACTGTTCGTGCAGATGTGTGTTGTCTTGCAAACGTCCCCATCTGTTGACTCAGGGATCGAGACGAGGCTGCACGATCCGTTACAGCGATGTGGATAAGATGCCTGTCATTTCGACTGCTAGTGATACGAGGCAGTTGGAATGCAGCACAGCGTTCCGTATTACCTTCCTGAACCCACCGATTCCATATTCTGCTAACAGTCATTGGATCTTGCCCAGCGCGAGCATAAATGTCGCGATACGATAAACCGCAATCGCGATATGCTACAATCCGACCTTTATGAAAGTCGGAAACGTGATGGTACGCTTTTTTCCTCCTTACACGAGGCATCACCATAACGTTTCACCAGGCAACGCCGGTCAACTGCCGTATGTGTATGAGAAATCGGTTGCAAACTTTCCTCATGTCAGCATGTTGTAGGCGTCGCCACCGTTGCCAACCTTGTGTGAATGCTCTGCAAAGCTAATCATTTGCATATCACAGCATCTTCTTCCTGTCCGTTAAATTTCGGGTCTGTAGCACGTCAACTTCGTGGTGTAGCAATTTTAATGGCGAGCAGTGTGCACTGACATAATCGATTTTGACAAAGAGAAATTATTATTACCCTGACACTGTGAACGGCGTAGCTGGTCGAATGTACACAAAGAGGATGAAGGCCACTGAAGCAACCACCAGCCCCTAAATGATTGGACGTTCACGACCCTTCACAAAATGTTCAAATGTGTGTGAAATCTTATGGACTTAACTGCTAAGGTCATCAGTCCCTAAGCTTACACACTACTTAACCTAAATTATCCTAAGGACAAACACACACACCAATGCATGAGGGAGGACTCGAACCTCCACTGGGACGACCCTTCACAGAACGTGGGGTTTGGAAGCTTGTCTGCTCTGGAAAGTTGGGTGGATGGATATCTGTTTGTCGAAGGAGCACAATACAGGTGGACGCAGATGTGTTTTGGAGCATACTATTTGGCACACATTATCGAATACTGGCCTCCGTAGCAGATGACCCCTACATGTTCATATGTTGTCCCAACGACATCATCAATTAAAATTTCAGTGGGCACAGGATCAGCAGGATTGGACTGTGGATAAATGGAAACAAGTAACGTGGATGGATAAATCACGTTACTTGATCGTCTCCACAGATGCTATCATCCAGGCGAGCTGCGGCTCGAATCGTGCACCGTACAACGGACACACATTGGTGGATGCTGTGTTATGCTATGACTGACCACCAGCATCCCTACATGCCTGACGTCTTCCCTGTCGGTGATGTCATCTTTTAGCAACATAATTATGCATGTCTTGTAGACAGAATCGAGCTACAGTATTTTCAAGATCATGATAGGGAAATCACGTTGATGTCTTGGCCACCTAATTCGTTTGATGTGAATCCGATGGAATCCATGTGGGTGGATTCCGGAAGCCATCACCACAAATGCAAATCAGGGTCCCGTTATTTAGGCGGTTTGCATGACCTGTGCATAGACATCAACTGACACAAATTTTAAACAAACTGTCGGATCCTTGATATGCAGAATCAGTGACATATTTCGTTCCACTATCACAGGTGCACCTCTCAAACAGCCCAGACATCCAGTATGTTGAGAGAGACTAGGTTTTAAAGTGTTTCATGTATTTTCAACTCCCAAAATGGTGACAGTTACGGTCATGTGATCACGACGCACTTATGATCACGCATTTGCTTGCACACGCAATCTAATTATAAAAAATTAGGCCAGTTGCAGTATTGCACTATTTATGTATGGGGGTGGAGAGGGTTTGAGGGGTTGGTTTGCCAGAAAGAGCCACCACAATGTGAGATAGGTCTAAGATAGGGTTTGGAGGTGGATCCGCCTGCTCTGCAACCGGGGTATTGTCTAGATGTGAATCAACCTGTGTTATATATGAAGGTGGATCCACCAGTGTAAGGTCTGGGGTAGAGTTTCGGGGCCCCCACATGTCAAACCAACGCACACACACACACACAAATAGTGCAACTGGGATAGGTGTATACATGTGGTCTGCATCTGCCAGAAAATATAGAATGCATGAGAAGAAGTGGTGTTATGATCATGTGTCTGGCAGTGATAAATTTTGAAATTAAAGACTCTCTCTCTAATATAATGGATGTCTAGGGTGTTGAGAAGGTGAAAGTAAGTCTCTGATGAGTCGAATGTTACACCTGAAATTATGTTGTGTATGATGAATGTAGCCTGTACAGAATCGAACTATATCTGGATCGCCGGTCACGGTGGCCGAGCGGTTCTAGGCGCTTCAGTCCGGAACCGTGCGACTGTCACGGTCGCAGGTTCGTATCCTGCCTCGGGTATGGATATGTCTGATGTCCTAAGGTTAGTTAGATTTAAGTAGTTCTAAGTTCTAGGGGACTGATGACTTCTGATGTTATGTCCCATAGTGAGACTGTGTTCAGATGTCAGACCATGTGTTTCTGTTATGGTATAGGGGTGAAAAATTGAGAAGAGACATAATTGTCGATTTTAACATTCTGTTTTCCAGGGTTTTGTCTGTGATTTACTGTGAAAGGTAAAGAATTTGTAGATAACTTTTGTCAGACCAAAACTGCAATAATCACTGGAGAGAATGTAGGTAATATTAAACTTCTATCAAATCTTCTGACACCAGCATCTGAACAGCATATCACCATGAGAGCTGTCGTTTTCCAGGAAAATATAGGGGTACTATTTCTTCCGTGCAGACATATTGCTGCTGGTGTTAAATGCGCACTTCCCATTTTCCTGCACTGAGTCGGAAAACTTATTTAGCTAGAGCTACTATTTAGACTTATTTTATTGTACATTACGGAAAATGAATTTCAATTGTTCAAAAATGCAGGTCATTCTTTTTTTCGTTACATCAACGACACTTAGGTCAGCTCGTTGTATGATCGTTACGTAAGTAGGCTGTTTATGTTTTCTTATTGGCAATGGTACGTAGCGCTTTGTATGAAAATCACTGGCTGTGCTGTGGGCAGTCTGTGGCTAGTTTGCATTGTTGCCTGCCATTGTAGTGTTAAGCAGCGGCAGCTGGATGCGAACAGCGCGTAGCGTTGAGCAGTTGGAGGTGAGCCGCCAACAGTGGTGGATGTGAGGAGAGAGATGGCGGAGTTTTGAAATTTGTTATACTGGATATCATGAACTGCTATATACATTATGACTTTTGAACACAATTGAGGTAAATACATTGTTTTTTCTCTATTAAAATCTTTCATTTGCTAACCATGCCTATCAGTAGTTAGTGCCTTCCGTAGTTTGAATCTTTTATTTAGCTGGCAGTAGTGGCGCTCGCTGTATTGCAGTAGTTCGAGTAATGAAGATTTTTGTGAGGTAAGTGATTTGTGAGAGGTATAGGTTAATGTTAGTCAGGGCCATTCTTTTGCAGGGATTTTTGAAAGTCAGATTGCGTTGCGTTAAAAAAATATTGTGTGTCATTTTAAGCACAGTCATGTACAATTTTTCAAAGGGGACGTTTCACATGTCGACCCTTAGCCGAGGATACCTCACTGGAATCTTCTGATTTTATCTTGTAGTTTGTGTAGTTAGTGTAGATTTTGTTTATTGCTAGCGCGTAATTGTAGAGAGAATCTCATTTATAGTTGCAGCCTTTCATTGTTGTACAGTAAAACAGTTGTGGCATGCATGTAGATTTGCACCAAGTATTTCGCTGCTGCGCTTGCAATTAACGAGATATTATTTTCAGTGCTATGTTAATGTGTTCTCTTATTGTTGCTCTTCAAATTGTATTTTTCTGTGTTATCGTGTGAAATATTGTGACAATAATGGCGTGTGAAAAACGTAATGCTAGGCTCCAAAGTAAACTGAGAAATGACAGTGAAGACGAAAGCAGTGTGTTAGCGCCACCGAGTACTGAATTAACAAATGTTCAAAGTAGGAATTTGGTAATTGTACATAGGGAGATGGAGCGGGCTGCAAACAATGGTGTAGACAGTGAAACAATTAGTGAACAGGGAAGCATTATCGATCGATCGGTCGGCAACAGCTTGCCTCAGGAATCCGAAATGATAGGACACAATCTTACAAATACTGTAGATTCAGGTTTTGCGTCCTCACCCTTTTCTCAAATAAGTCGAGACACATTTTCTGCTTTTCAAACTGCGAATATTGCCGGTTCAAATGCATTGCCGAATAGCACTGAGGAACATGTTTCAGACACCTGTGCATTGTTGTTACAATTAATGCAACAAATGGGACAAAAGCTTCAAAAGTTAGACACAATGGAACAAAATCAGAGACAAACACAGCAAAAGCTTCAAAAGGTAGACACAATGGAACAAAATCAGAGACAAACACAGCAAAAGTTAGACACAATGGAACATAATCTTCAAAAGTTAGACACCAGGGGGGTACACGCTCACTTTGTGTACCATGTGTTTGGCAAGCACAAGGAACCCT
The DNA here is from genome assembly GCF_021461395.2 of Schistocerca americana. Taxonomy (NCBI): domain Eukaryota; kingdom Metazoa; phylum Arthropoda; class Insecta; order Orthoptera; family Acrididae; genus Schistocerca; species Schistocerca americana. Next base: position 195,981,868 of record NC_060119.1, read on the forward strand.
AGCTAATATGGTATTTGCTTATACAACTTTACACATCGGTACCATATTTCTCTAACACAGAATTACACAGCTATCTGATCATTTAACTGAGAGAGACAAATATTTATTTTACTACATCAGTGGCAGATGTTTACATAATTACACAGTTGGATAACTTCACACTTATGAAATTGTATTTTGTCTGTACTTTGTGAAATGCTCATATTTTTCCGGAACCATTGTGATACCACGAGAGCTTTGAATGATGTATTTGGTAAGGGAGCATGATTTTAAAGTACGTTTGAGGTAGACGACACTCTTGAAATGAGCAGAGAATTTTTTTTAGGTTTTGAAATTATTGGAGGAAGCTACGACAATTTTGAGAGTTGACTGAGGTGTTATGATGTTATTATTACGATGACTATGTGTATTATGCTGTTGCGGTATCTTTATGATCAATAAGCTGATACTATATGAGGAATTTGATTATGCTATGTATTTATTATGATGAAATATTGAAGAAGTGTCGACGAATATGTATGTGTGTAATAAAGCAATGAATAATGAGTAGTGGTTAGGGACTCTGGTTTGTGAAAAAGGTTGTTGGAAACCAAGAATAGTACTTTAAGAGTTATGAAATGTTTGTAAATGCGTGAATGTATCACAATGCCAGCGAAAATTTTTTGGACACTGTTATATTCACAAGATTTTGTTTCTACAGATTTGCAACGCAAATTCTCGACCTGTGAAATTTTTTATATGAGACTGTCACTGTAATGCAAACTGGTGTTGTAAATATTTCAATAAGAAAGTTAAGTGACCAACTTCACGTAATGAGTCGTGGGCACCCAGCTGAGAGGTAGTCATCTGACAAAAGAAAGTCATTAGATGCAAAAAAAAAGAAAAATTAAACAGGCCATTATCCTCGCTATTGACATTCCTTTGTAGAAAGCATCGTAAATACGACACCCTCAAACGTGAAAACATGATAACACTGTGGAGCTCTTAATTTATGATATTTACTAAAATGCCTAATGAAATGATGAGAAACATTTTACATCTATTGTCTTTGTAGTTGAGAGATTGCTCATTTTGTATAATATCTGGTTTCCAGCTGTGTTGCAGCAATAGTTTTATAAAATAAACTTAGATGCATGTGCTAATGTGAACACTTTCTGTCAACAGATCTATTAAATGTTTTTTTTTTATGATCCACATTCTTCGAAAAAGGAGCTCTTGGAATGGAAAGAACAATAAGAGGGGACTAATAACAGTAACTGCATATATAATTTTCTTTTCAAGTACTTGGTAATTTCTTTTGTAGAAATAGTTGTGGTGCACCACTTTAATTACATAGACATTAAGAAGTTATTATACATTTCCCTTATCTGCGTTGTTATTTTTAGTGTAATATTTTTTCTGCTTGAACTTTGTCATGTTTAGGTATAAGTTATTTCATTTGCTGCTGCTGTTTGCCAGGCATAGTGCTATTAAATTTCACTTTGTATTACTCTGTTAATCTAGTTTTACTACTGATTTATTTTTCTTGTTGCTGCACATTGGCTCATATTAGTTGCAATGTTGCATTGCGTGGTAATTTAGATGTACTGCAGCTTGCTTTGACAATTTCCATTTTTTTCCCATTGCTGTTTGTGTTAATTGTTTTGTGCTGCTGCATTGCCTCGTCCCTTAGTTTAGCATCTGAGCTCAGTAGATTTAAGTTAGCTTAAGAGGGGGTAGCCTATGAGAGAATGAGTTGCGATGAATTTGAAGAAATGCACTGAGAGGCTATACGAGCAAAGTACAGAAAGCAGGTATAGATAGGACTTTTGGAAATAATGAAGAACGAAGGGAGATCTCCGAGAAGTAAAGAAAGTTTTGTTTGCAAAATACTGCAGTAAAACAAACCCTGTCCTTTCCTTGTATTATTCCGCTATATGTTTGTGTACCCTTCTGTATTTATGTTTGTCCTGTATTTATATGTTTATCTGATAAGACTTATGTTGTATAATTTTCCTAATACTAAGCTACATTCACTATGATGAGGAATACTGTTATCCTCAAATATAATTGGTATTAATAATATGTTATTTACCTTGTAAATATGCTTAGTCATTATTTATTCTGTTCTGTTTTAATGCTCATGTGTGAAGCTGATGTTTCAAAATTTATTCTGATCTTTTATGTATCTACTTATCTCATAATTCCTCTATCATTGATGTATATGTTTATTTCTATTCTGTTGTAAAGCCTGTACTACAAATGTTATCTGTATTGTTATGTTCTGTAATGATGTATTTTGTACCTTTGTAATTGTATTCTTATGTTATAAAATTGTAATTGACACTAGTTCATCATATTATTAACTTGTAAGTTACATTTCACTGCACACGTTTCTGTTGGTCATATTATATGGACAATATGTGAGAAGTAGGGACTGTTAGTGTTTGCAGGTGTGTTAATAATTCAGCAAGGGACTGGATAACAGCATTGCTGGTTCTAAGGACATTCAAACAAATTTTTTGTGAGTGGACAAGTGGTGGTTTATGGACTTGCTATATTCTCCTCAAGACTCTTCGATGGTGATTGTGCACCTGCACAGTCGCAACAGATGGTTGCTGGCCATCTCTACAAGGACTACAGTAGGTCTGCATCTTTGGTGGCCCACCAATACCATTATATCTACAAGGACTACAGTGGGTCTACACCTATGCTGACTCATCAGTACCATTATTTCTACAAGGACTGCAGTGGGTCTGCACCTCTGGTGGACCACCAATACCACAATCTCTACCAGGGCTACAGTGGTCTGCTCTGTGACGACCTATCGACCAATAGTCTTCAACTTCGACTGACTCTGCTGTGGGTTTACTCTGTTGTGACCCATTACCTGTCTGCATGTCGAGAGTCAGCTCTGTCTTTCCATTGGAAGGACAACACTACTTCTTCAAGACTGCATGGAAATCCACTACTTCCGTGTGCATTTTCTTTTACTACTCAGATTTTGAGAAAAGAAACGGCAGTTTCACTGTGATGAACGATCGGGACTGTCTTTATGGACTGTGAGAAAATTTTAGCTTTTGACCAACAATGTATCAATAAGTGTGTGCATTTGATATCTTTGTTATTGTAATTATGAAAAATTTTATCAAATCATTATTGGCCACTGCCCAAAACAATTTGTAAATATTTTTGTGGGGAGTATGGGGGCTATGTAAGTAGGCTGTTTATGTTTTCTTATTGGCAATGTTACGTAGCGCTCTGTATGAAAATCACTGGCTGTGCTGTGGGCAGTCTGTGGCTAGTTTGCATTGTTGCCTGCCATTGTAGTGTTGGGAAGCGGCAGCTGGATGTGAACAGCGCGTAGCGTTGAGCAGTTGGAGGTGAGCCGCCAGCAGTGGTGGATGTGAGGAGAGAGATGGCGGAGTTTTGAAATTTGTTATACTGGATATCATGAACTGCTATATAAATTATGACTTTTGAACACAATTGAGGTAAATACATTGTTTGTTCTCTATTAAAATCTTTCATTTGCTAACCATGCCTATCAGTAGTTAGTGCCTTCAGTAGTTTGAATCATTTATTTAGCTAGCAGTAGTGGCGTTCGCTGTATTGCAGTAGTTCGAGTAATGAAGATTTTTGTGAGGTAAGTGATTTGTGAGAGGTATAGGTTAATGTTAGTCAGGGCCATTCTTTTGTAGGGATTTTTGAAAGTCAGATTGCGTTGCGCTAAAAAATATTGTGTGTCAGTTTAAGCACAGTCATGTACAATTTTTCAAAGGGGACGTTTCAGTTATTATTACATCATGGTCTTAACAGATTCTTCGAAATAACATGACCAGCATTAAGAGATAGAGCTGGTATACACTTCCACCATTTGTCGACGTAGATTCTTTTCCATAGGGTTAAAGAAGTCCATTTCATTCCTCGGAGGGCGTTACTGTTAAGATATTCTGGTCTGCACAACTCAGTTCTGTATCATCTGTAAAGAAGTGGATCGCGATGTACATATAGCGAGACAGAGGTGTCTTGTACTCTACACTCTGTTAAGCTAGCAGTAACTACATGCAGTGTTTGGGTGTACTGCATGGAAAAACATCTACAGCTACATCTACATAGATGCTCCCCAAGCCACAGCAAGGTGCGTGGCGGAGGGTACCATCTACCACTACTTGTCATTTTCCCTCCTGTTCCACTCGAAAATAGAGCAAGGGAAAGACGACTGTCTGTGCGCCTCCGTATGAGCCCTAATTTCTCATATCTTATCTTCGTGGTCCCTACGCTCTATGTACGTTGGCGGCGGTAGAGTCGTTCCACAGTCAGTTTCAAATGCTGATTCTCTTAATACTCCCAATAGTGTTTCCCGAAAAACCTGCCGCCATCTCCCAAGGGAATCCCATTTGACTTCCTGCAGCATCTCCGTAACACTTAAGTTTCTTCCACCCTACCGGTAACAAATCTAGCAGCCATCCTCCGAACTGCTTCGATGTCTTCATCCAATCCGACCGGTTACGAATCTCAAACACTCAAGGAGTGTCAAGTGGCACACTAGTAATACTGTATCCGAATGTTACAGGTTTGTTCTTTCTGCTCTTCAGCATTAACTTACATTTATCAAGATTTAGGGATACCTGCCATTCGTCACACCAACAGAAAAATTTTTTCTAAGTCCTCTTGTATCTTCCTACAGTCACTCTACTTCGACACCTTACCGTACACCATGGTATCATCAGCAAACAACCGCGAACAGCTGCCCACCCTCTCCGCCAAAGTAGTTATGTATATAGAGAACAACAGTGGTCCTATCACACTTCCCTGGGGCCTTCCTGACGGTACCCTTGTCCCTGATGAATATAATGGGTTATATTATTTAAGAAGCCTTCGAGCAACTCACGTATCTGTGAACTTATTCCATATGCTCGTACCTTCGTTAACAGCCTGCAGTGTGGCACAGTGACAAACTTTTTTCGGAAATCTAGAAATACCGAATCTGCCTGGTGTCCTTCATCCATAGTTCTCAGTATATCATGTGAGAAAAGGGCAAGCTGAGTTTCGCACGAGCAGTGCTTTCTAAAACCACGCTGATTCGTGGACATTAGCTGCTTAGCCTCAAGAAGATTTCTTATATTCGAACAGAGAATGTGTTCAAGGATTCCGCAGTAGACAGAAGTTAAGGATATTGGCCTGTAATTTTGCGGGTCCGTTCTTTAACCTTTCTTGTACAATGGAGTCACCTGCGCTTTTTTACAATCGCTTGGGACGTTGTGCTCGGCGAGAGATTCACGTTAAATACGAGCTAGGTAAGGAGCCAATGCCGGGGAGTACTCTTTGTAAAATCGAACTAGCATTCCATCCGGATATAGCGATTTTTTTGTTTTCAAATCTTTAAGTTGCTTCTCTACGCCAGGTATGCTTATGTCTATGTCGTCCTCACGGGAGTCTGTGCGATGGTCAGATGTTTGTATGTTTCTCTGCGTGAAAGGTTTCGTGAACGTGAAATTCAAAACTTAGCCTTTCGTTTAGCTTTCTTAAACTGCCGCACCAGACTGGTCAACAAGTGACTGAATGGAAGCCTCAGACCGGCTTAGCGATTTTACATACGATCACAATTTTCTCGGGTACTCTGCCAGATCTTTTGCTAAGGTGAGACGATGGTAGCTGTATGGTTCGCTCATGGATCTTTTCACAGATGCAAGAATCTTCGCTAACCTTCGCTTGTCGAGGTTTGTGCATCAGCTTTTCAACCTACAGTGTGACAGCCTCTGCTTTCTCAGTATTTTATGAATTTCTTTATTAAAGCATGGTGGATCTTTTCTATCCTTTATCTACTTACTAGGCTCGTAACTCTCCAGACCAAGATTTACAATCTGCTTAAACTTTGCCCACAACTCCTCCACATCCATCCTAAAAAGTGGTTCAAATCGCTCTAAGCACTATGGCACTTACACTTCTGGCCATTAAAATTGGTACACCACGAAAATGACGTGCTACAAACGCGAAATGTACCCGACAGGAAGAACATGCTGTGATACGCAAATGATTAGCTTTTCAGAGCATTTACACAAGGTTGGGGCCGGTGGTGACACCTACAACGTGCTGACATGAGGTAAGTTTCCAACCGATTTCTCATACACAAACAGCAGTTGACCGGCGTTGCCTCGTGAAACGTTGTTGTGATGCCTCGTGTAAGGAGAAAAAAGGCGTGCCATCACGTTTCCGACTTTGATAAAGGTCGGATTGCAGGCTATCGCGATTGCGGTTTATCGTATGGCGACATTGCTGCTCGCGTTGGGCGAGATCCAATGACTGTTAGCAGAATATGGAATCGGTGGGTTCAGGAGAGTAATAAGGAACGCTGTGCTGGATCCCAACGGCCTCGTATCACTAGCAGTCGAGATGACAGGCATCTTATCCACATCGCTGTAACGGACCGTGCAGCCGCGTCTCGATCTCAGATTCAACAGATGAGGACGTTTGCAAGACAACAAACATCTGCACGAACAGTTCGACGACGTTTGCAGCAGCATGGACTATCACCTCGGAGACCATGGCTGTGGTTACTATTGACGCTGCATCACAGACAGGAGCGCCTGCGATGGTGTACTCAACGACGAACCTGTGTGCACGAATGGCAAATCGTCATTTTTCCGGATGAATCCAGGTGCTGTTTACAGCATCATGATGGTCGCATCCGTGTTTGGCGACATCGCAGTGAACGCACATTGGAAGCGCGTATTCTTCATCGCCATTCTGGCGTATCACCCGGCTTGATGCTATGAGATGCCATTGGTTACACGTCTCGGTCACCTCTTGTTCGCATTGACGACACTTTGAACAGTGGACGTTACATCTCAGATGTGTTACGACCCGTGGCTCTACCCTTCATTCGATCCCTGCGAAGATCTACATTTCAGCAGGATAATGCACGACCGCATATTGCAGGTCCTGTACGGGACTTATTGGATACAGAAAATGTTCGACTGCTGCCCTGGCCAGCACATTCTCCAGATCTCTCACCAATTGATAACGTCTGGTCAATGGTGGCCGAGCAACTTGCTCGTCACGATACGCCAGTCACTACTCTTGATGAACTGTGGTATCGTGTTGAAGCTTCATGGGCAGCTGTATCTGTACACGTAATCCAAGCTGTGTTTGACTCAATGGCCAGGCGTATCAAGGCCGTTATTACGGCCAGAGGTGCTCGTTCTGGGTACTGATTTCTCAGGATCTATGCACCCAAATTGCGTGAAAATGTAATCACATGTCAGTTCTAGTATAATATATTTGTCCAATGAATATCCAATTATCATCTGCATTTTTTCTTGGTGTAGCAATTTTAATGGCCAGTAGTGTAACATATGAGGTCATCAGTCTCCTAGACTTAGAACTACGTAAACCTAACTAACCTAAGGACATCACACACATCCATGCCCGATGCAGGATTCGAACCTGCGACCGTAGCAGTAGCGTGGTTCCAGACGGAAGCGCCTAAAACCGCTCTTCCACAGCGGCCGGCTCATCCGTCTTAATGGTAATAAATGATGCCAGTTCACTGTATAAGTAAGATGTTAATAAATGCTTATCTGTTCTGTCTAGCAGAAACAGCCTCCTAGCTTTTTGACTTATTAACCTTCGTAATCACAGTGTTATAATGACATCATGATCGCTTACCCCCGTTTCTATACTGACCTTGTCGATAAGATTCGGTCTATTTGTAGCTACAAGGTCTAAGAAATTTCCATTGTGTATTTGTTACCGAGTTAGCTGCTCAAGACAAGTTTCAGAAAACGTTTTCAAAAGTATACTGCATGTCTTTCTGCCTCCCCCCCCCCCCCCTTCCCCCCGCAATCAACCCACAGACATTCCATTCTATATTCAGCAGATCAGAGTCGCCTCCAACCAGTATTGCGTGATCTGAGTATTTACGCAATATTGACTGTACACTTTCTTTGAACGGCTCTAGAACTGCCACAGCGGAATCAGGCAGGCGGCAAAAAATTCTACAATTAACTTAGTTTCGCCTACATCTGTTATACGCAACCAGACGACTTCACTCAACTTCGACCTCATTAGAGGCAATTCTTATTTGTCAACTGAAATGAAAACTCCACCTTCCATGGCCTCTAATCTGTCTTTCCGATATACAGTCCCCAAGTCGCTAAGTATCTCAGTGCTTTCTACTTCGGCTTTCAGTCAGCTCTCAGTCCCAACAGCAATTTGAGCGCGAGAACTTTCCTGGAGGGCAGTAAATACAAGAACTTTATTACGAATACTTCGACAGTTTCTTGATAAAATTGTGACAGTCGAAGTGTCTATTCTGAAAGCCGTTTGACTTCTGTTGCTGTGAATCGACTGGCGAGTGTTTAGCAGAGCACCTCGACTACCGCCTAGCCTAAGAAACACTCTTGTACATTCAAGTGGTCTGCTAACCGAGTAGCTACTTCCTTTGTGTTGTGCACATCAGACTCAATTACACAGCAAATATAATTAGCGCCTACACTAATTCTTAGATATACTTGAAAAAAGCGTTATACAACGGGGGTAATCCCAATTTGTGGCAGAAGCTAAAGGACTTTAATGTAAGCACTGGATATAGGAGAAGGGTTGCACCAAATCTGAGTGCTGTTTAGTAGATACTCGATGTGTACCACAGATAGCATAACTATACTTATCAGTTATAATTCACTGCCTACAGTTATTTACAGATACACCTAGGAAAAAAACGCTATATACAGTGTAAGTAACCGAAATTATTGGCAGGAAGTGGAAGCACTGGATATAAAAGACACATGACATCTAATATGTATACTTCAATATAGGAAACATTCTAGAAACATGGTGTCATATGGGAACTAAAATTTCTGCTACATGAGAGCGGCACTTCAGTAGCAGGAGGAGTATTGTGGTAAAATTTGCAGGGGAGCATTGTAGGTCATTTCGAGAAAATATAAGCATCAAAATCCATTATGGGAAAAATTAGTGAGGAAATATATTTGTAAGTTGTGATTTGTCGTTACTGAATGGACTGTTTAGTGTTCGACCCTGTGGAGAACTGTCTAAATGTATTAGATGTTGGTGATGTGGATGTGTTGCATAAACGCAGCAGAAAAACAATTTGTCTCAATCTCGAACGTTGTTCGCCACAATACCACTACATTTAGCCACATGGACGAATTGTGATTCCTCCTACAAACGATGTTACCCCACATGCCATAAGAAAAGTAAACATTCTGTCAGACAGGGTTAAACAAGTCCTTATTAAAGATTTTGTGTATAAAATTTGTATGTAGCAAATACCGATGTAATTTCTTCGTTCTGTTGCAGTAGAGAAACATGTCTGGGTCGCATATTTCCACTACTTGGGTATTGGGTGTTATTGTACATGCAAACGTAAATGTAATGTATGCAGTCCCTTTAGCAGATTTTCTGCATCGCCTAAGGGCTCTGGTAATAAAATGTGGTACTAATTTAATATATAGCAATACAAACTACACTCCTGGAAATGGAAAAAAGAACACATTGACACCGGTGTGTCAGACCCACCATACTTGCTCCGGACACTGCGAGAGGGCTGTACAAGCAATGATCACACGCACGGCACAGCGGACACACCAGGAACCGCGGTGTTGGCCGTCGAATGGCGCTAGCTGCGCAGCATTTGTGCACCGCCGCCTTCAGTGTCAGCCAGTTTGCCGTGGCATACGGAGCTCCATCGCAGTCTTTAACACTGGTAGCATGCCGCGACAGCGTGGACGTGAACCGTATGTGCAGTTGACGGACTTTGAGCGAGGGCGTATAGTGGGCATGCGGGAGGCCGGGTGGACGTACCGCCGAATTGCTCAACACGTGGGGCGTGAGGTCTCCACAGTACATCGATGTTGTCGCCAGTGGTCGGCGGAAGGTGCACGTGCCCGTCGACCTGGGACCGGACCGCAGCGACGCACGGATGCACGCCAAGACCGTAGGATCCTACGCGGTGCCATAGGGGACCGCACCGCCACTTCCCAGCAAATTAGGGACACTGTTGCTCCTGGGGTATCGGCGAGGACCATTCGCAACCGTCTCCATGAAGCTGGGCTACGGTCCCGCACACCGTTAGGCCGTCTTCCGCTCACGCCCCAACATCGTGCAGCCCGCCTCCAGTGGTGTCGCGACAGGCGTGAATGGAGGGACGAATGGAGACGTGTCGTCTTCAGCGATGAGAGTCGCTTCTGCCTTGGTGCCAATGATGGTCGTATGTGTGTTTGGCGCCGTGCAGGTGAGCGCCACAATCAGGACTGCATACGACCGAGGCACACAGGGCCAACACCCAGCATCATGGTGTGGGGAGCGATCTCCTACACTGGCCGTACACCACTGGTGATCGTCGAGGGGACACTGAATAGTGCACGGTACATCCAAACCGTCATCGAACCCATCGTTCTACCATTCCTAGACCGGCAAGGGAACTTGCTGTTCCAACAGGACAATGCACGTCCGCATGTATCCCGTGCCACCCAACGTGCTCTAGAAGGTGTAAGTCAACTACCCTGGCCAGCAAGATCTCCGGATCTGTCCCCCATTGAGCATGTTTGGGACTGGATGAAGCGTCGTCTCACGCGGTCTGCACGTCCAGCACGAACGCTGGTCCAACTGAGGCACCAGGTGGAAATGGCATGGCAAGCCGTTCCACAGGACAACATCCAGCATCTCTACGATCGTCTACATGGGAGAATAGCAGCCTGCATTGCTGCGAATGGTGGATATACACTGTACTAGTGCCGACATTGTGCATGCTCTGTTGCCTGTGTCTATGTGCCTGTGGTTCTGTCAGTGTAATCATGTGATGTATCTGACCCCAGGAATGTGTCAATAAAGTTTCCCCTTCCTGGGACAATGAATTCACGGTTTTCTAATTTCAATTTCCAGGAGTGTAGTTTATATTATACTTTGGACCTGGGAAACATGGAAAATACGATGACTTTTCGGATGGTCTGCGTTGTATACTTTGCATTACGTATACATAGTCACATATACTGAAACGCCCTGCTAAACCCGCAGGACATGACCGGTAGTTGGAATTGTGGAAAGGGGCCAAAATGAGCGGCTGTCAGCTACACTCGAACACATATAACTTTATTAATTTGATCAAACATTAGAGTACCAAATCTTGAACCTAGTTAGCGGCTGAATACGCCACACTATGTTATGCCTTAAGGGCACAACCACTTTAATAAAAAAAAATGGCTAAAAGCCATCAACTCAAAATTCAGACACCAAAGAGAATATGTTGAAGGCAGAAGGCCTCACGTTAAGTAAGTTCTATAATTTGGCTGAAGGCCCAGAAATCTAACACTTGAAAAGCAACAAACTTAATTTAAAGACGGCTGGAGGCCTCTGATTTAAGACTCAACGTAAAATAAAATAAAAAACACAAGGCAGAAGGCCTTATCTTCAATTATGCTGAAGGCCCCAAACAGTCTGATGCTCGAAAGACAAAGATCCTTAATTTAAAAACGGATGAAGACTCCAAGACTTAAAAATCAAGGTAAAATTTAAACAACAAAGCCTTATCATAAATTAGACTGAAGGCCCCAAACTATCTAACATTTGACAAGTAAGGAACTTTAATTTTAAAGCGGATGAAGGCCCATGGCTTAAAAAACCACTAAAAACAATTCAACTTTAAGTCAAAACTATCGGCTATGAGCCATACAAATGCATACAACAGAAAATAAGGAAGGGTAATGCAGCTAACGGCGCTAACGCGCTTCAAAGTCACTACGCAGTATGAGAGAAAGAGCTTCCTCCACAGTATATCGCTTATCTGCCATATCACTGCTAGCACAAACTGACTGAGGTTAACAAAACGTCACTTCAGATTACAAAAAAGGCGGGAGATGAGCACTGCAACTCAAGCGAAACCAGCGCTTTGAAACAGAATGCAACTGCCATCTAGTGACTCTATTGTTAACTGCAGACTTTGGACAAAGCCGCTAGATGGTGCATAGGTCAAACTTCCACTGAAGTCGAGCGTAGTGATGCAGAGAAGTATAATGTGAGGCGGAACTGCTGCAGCAGTCCACCAGCTGGGCGGCACGGACCGCACTTAACTGCTGCAGCAGTCCACCGGTTGAGCGTCACATTCGCTCCCGACTTCATCAGAAGTTGACCGTAGCGAAGGGGTTAATATAGTACAGGGACGGCCAGGAATTCTGCACGCGTGCGGTGCTCCTGCTCGGGTGCAACTTCCGGGTCACAGCGTGCACGCCGCAGCCGTCAGCGTTCATGAAGTGCATGTCTCTACGCACAGATGTCGCTTTATCCACTTGCTGGGATACTATGTACCGGCGCATTCTAGTGCTCTTTCCACAGCTTCCAAGCCAACCATGGGAAGGTATTTCGCGTATTAAACATTTAAAATGCTGTCACAGTCTACTCATTGAGACATTTACTTTTATGTTAACAGTTTAACCCAGTAAGACATGTAATACAGTTAACAACCGTGTGTTTTTATTAATGCAGCTTGACTGACGGCACGTAAATACGCGTAATGTTTCTGAGCTAGTATTTAAGAAAGAGAGCACTTAGCGACTTCTAACGAACCTTATTCACGATTTCAAATAACATTAAACTAATGCAAGGTTTTCTATAACTAGTTCTCGGTGCTCTCAGTTACACCCACAAATTTCTGTCTCACTGACCTCTGACCAGAATGATAACCGCAGACCTCTCGATGATCACCTGTTATTTCAATACTATTATTGCTATATATTTGATCAGTTCCGTCTGAAATCTGCATAATAAGCGACAGTTAGATGAATGTTATGTTTTATCGACTTCAGCTGAGCGTAGCCCTTCACACATTAAAAAAAAAACCCTAAATGTAAGTATACATTGAAACAATCGGTTTAATGACCAATTTTCCTCTTGCTTGTACCACATAAAAAGGGAAGTGGAGCCGTCGCCGTTCATTTAGGACACATGTCTAATAACAGATGTCGCTGTCGCTCCCTGTCGCACACATTGTAACCTCCCCACACAATATACAGGGTGTTTCAAAAATGACGGGTATATTTGAAACGGCAATAAAAACTAAACGAGCAGCGATAGAAATACACCGTTTGTTGCAATATGCAATATGGGACAACAGTACATTTTCAGGCGGACAAACTTTCGAAATTACAGTAGTTACAATTTTCAACAACAGATGGCGCTGCAAGTGATGTGAAAGATATAGAAGACAACGCAGTCTGTGGGTGCGCCATTCTGTACGTCGTCTTTCTGCTGTAAGCGTGTGCTGTTCACAACGTGCAAGTGTGCTGTAGACAACATGGTTTATTCCTTAGAACAGAGGATTTTTCTGGTGTTGGAATTCCACCGCCTAGAACACAGTGTTGTTGCAACAAGACGAAGTTTTCAACGGAGGTTTAATGTAACCAAAGGACCGATAAGCGATACAATAAAGGATCTGTTTGAAACATTTCAACGGACTGGGAACGTGACGGATGAACATGCTGGAAAGGTAGGGCGACCGCGTACGGCAACCACAGAGGGCAACGAGCAGCTAGTGCAGCAGGTGATCCAACAGCGGCCTCGGGTTTCCGTTCGCCGTGTTGCAGCTGCGGTCCAAATGACGCCAACGTCCACGTATCGTCTCATGCGCCAGAGTTTACACCTCTGTCCATACAAAATTCAAACGCGGCAACCCCTCAGCGCCGCTACCATTGCTGCACGAGAGACATTCGCTAACGATATAGTCCACAGGATTGATGACGGCGATATGCATCTGGGCAGCATTTGGTTTACTGACGAAGCTTATTTTTACCTGGACGGCTTCGTCAATAAACAGAACTGGCGCATATGGGGAACCGAAAAGCCCCATGTTGCAGTCCCATCGTCCCTGCATCCTCAAAAAGTACTGGTCTGGGCCGCCATTTCTTCCAAAGGAATCATTGGCCCATTTTTCAGATCCGAAACGATTACTGCATCACGGTATCTGGACATTCTTCGTGAATTTGTGGCGGTACAAACTGCCTTAGACGACACTGCGAACACCTCGTGGTTTATGCAAGATGGTGCCCGGCCACATCGCACGGCCGACGTCTTCAATTTCCTGAATGAATATTTCGATGATCGTGTGATTGCTTTGGGCTATCCGAAACATACAGGAGGCGGCGTGGATTGGCCTCCCTATTCGCCGGACATGAACCCCTGTGTTTTCTTTCTGTGGGGACACTTGAAAGACCAGGTGTACCGCCAGAATCCAGAAACAATTGAACAGCTGAAGCAGTACATCTCATCTGCACGTGAAGCCATTCCGCCAGACACGTTGTCAAAGGTTTCGGGTAATTTCATTCAGAGACTACGCCATATTATTGCTATGCGTGTTGGATATGTGGAAAATATCGTACTATAGAGTTTCCCAGACCGCAGCGCCATCTGTTGTTGAAAATTGTAACTACTGTGATTTCGAAAGTTTGTCTGCCTGAAAATGTACTGTTGTCCCAAGCATATTGCAACAAACGGTGTATTTCTATCGCTGCTCGTTTAGTTTTTATTGCCGTTTCAAATATACCGGTCATTTTTGAAACACCCTGTATATATATATATATATATATATATATATATATATATATATATATATATATATAAGAATGAATGAAAATGATATATATATATATATATATATATATATATATATATATATATATATATATATATAAGAATGAATGAAAATGGACCATGAACCATGAACCAAGCGTAAACTCCCCACAAAATTAATAATTAAATGAATTTTTCTAATATTGTAATCTCTGAACAAAATTGGCTCCCATTTATAGTCTGTGTGCAGAAATGCATTCACATTTAATGTTCCCACAAAATTCTTTTCTCATTTAATGTTAAGTTCGAAACAGAAAAATTCGTAAACACCAAAATAATAGAAAAGTTTAGTAACCTGATAAATTTTATGAGGACAGCAGCGCTGCCCTTCGGCCCTGTATTCTGAATAAAAAAAGCAAAAATTCTTACCTCAATAAAAACTGCAAATATATCTGCTCTTAAGTAGAAATTTTTCGACACAGCTTTGTGCAATGCTGGCGTATATTTTTCTTTTTATTCTTGGAGGGAATGATCATGCATTGGAAATATTCTTTAAATTGAAATGAATGCTTTTCTTTAAAAGAGTTAGTTTATATTATAAAAATTATTATTGGGGCATTTTTTTGGAACAAATTAAATGACAATTAACATACATTATTAGATATGCGCAAGGCTGCTTCTTTACCTTCTACAACAATACTCATCCTCCAGAGTCCTGACCAGAGTCCCAAGCAGAGCACACAGCCGACACATGCCGACTCCCGCCGACTCACGCAGACTAGCGCAGACTACTCAAGACTACTGTCGACTCGTGCAGACAAGTGCAGACTAGCGACAAGCAGCAACTAACGACATCCTACTCTCTGGAAAGCATACGTCTTACATAACCCTCCACTTGGGGGGGGGGGGGGGGGCAAAATTTGGCAGCGATGGTGAGTCAATTGGACTTGCCATGAGCAACAAATTTTTCCTAATGAACTAAGTTTACAATCACATATATACATATATATAAGTGCAGAACATGAAATAAAATATAGTGGACATGCACTGAGTACAGAACATATCAGGCAATGACAAAATGTATACACAATGAGTACAAAACATATTAACAAATGACAAAAGTGCACACACACTGTAAAACTCTTTAGCATTTTTACAACAAATAAACATAATGAGTACAAATCATATTGACAAATGACAAAAGTGCACACGCACTGTAGTTCAGAACATATAAGCAAATCACAAAATGTATACGTAATGAATACAAATCATGTTAACAAATGGCATAAAGTGCACACGCACTGTAAAACTCTTTAGCATTTTTACGACAAATAAACATAACAAGGAGTGAAATAAAGTGCATACGCACTGTAGAAGTCTTTAGCATTTTTACATAACATATCATGGAGTGAAAGAAAGTGCACACGCACTGTATAAGTCTTTAGCATTTTACATAACATATCATGGAGTGAAATAAAGTGCACACGCACTGTATAAGTCTTTAGCATATTTACATAACACAGCATTTTTACATAACATACCATCGAGTGAAATAAAGTGCACACACACTGTATAAGTCTTTAGCATTTTTACATAACATAGCATTTTTACATAACATATCATCGAGTGAAATAAAGTGCACACGCACTGTATAAGTCTTTAGCATTTTTAGGACAACTGATCTTGTTAACAAATGAAATGAAGTGCACACGCACTGTATATGTCTTTACGATTTTACAAGAATTTAAATACATTGCATAAGTTTTTACCATTTTACAAGAACTAGGAACACCAAGTGAGACAATCTGAAGTTCTTTTCCTTGAAGTATTAATCAGTGTAGCCAAGACACTGAAATGTCGTAATAATATTCCATGCTATCATTTTGGTAGTACACTAGGTACACCAAACAGTGGGACCATAATAACATGTCCATCGTTCAAGGTGGTGGACAGCATGTCGTGTCAACACCACGTTCTTGTAAAGTACACCAACGTAGAATTAGTGCAAAAACCAAATATACTGCTCCATGATCATGAGGATTGACACGACAAACGGATATAGCAGTAATTTCTGGTAATTAGGTCAGAAGGTGAAGGACATTAAGTCACATACTAGTCTTCATTGAGAATTGCACTAGTCTAACAACTGATTTCAGTAATTGGTGGCACTCATCGCCCAGTTACTAAACATTTCTGTACCATGTATGTAGTATTACAGGATAATGTTCATAAATTATCTGTTTACAGAGAACATTGGCACTCACTGGCCAGTTACAAACCATCAGAAGTCATCATTCGAAACAGGAGGTAATGAATGGCATAGTATTAACATAATTCACTTAGTTATAGTAACCATTGGCACTCATTGTTCAGTACAAAACATTTTTTATCATTCAAAATGAGAGTCAATTACTGGCATAGCATTTATAGAGTATAACAAAATATTATTTACAGAAATTATGGGCATAGTGTTTATGCATTGTTACAGAGCATCATTCAGTATTACTCAGAACTGATCACTACAGTGACATAGGGCATATTGAAAATGTAACATACTATAACTATTATTCAAGGTCTGTGACTAGAAACATTACTCAGAATTACTCAGAATTCATCATTCGAATGACATATTACTCAGAACTGATCATTCCAGTGACATAGGACATATTGAAAATGTAACATACTGTAACTATTATTCAACGTCTGTGACTAGAAAAATTAGTCAGAATTACTCAGAACTCCCCTTTCTTTTTGTGCTAGCAATGCATTGCGTTGAGGTCGATAATTAATTACTGGGGCATAACAATATTTGCTTTTGAGTTACTGCTGCAAATGAAGATGTGTAACGTCATTCGTCATGAGTCAGCTGTAGCAAGGCTATGAAACAAGTAGAATATATGTGATCACATTCATAAATGACATAGGTTTAATGAACAACTGCTTATAGCATATTAATTTCATGATTAATTTCTCCTGCAAAATATACAAAAATGGATTATTAAACTGAAAGAAGAAACGCATATTATGCTGAAAAGTAGTGAACTTCGAATTAACAGGTAGTGAAATGTGTATAAAATATATATGTTCTCTAGCTGTCCTTTCCAAAACCTTCAGTCATCATACCATGCGACATAAGACATACTGTCAACACGAACTGCACCAAATACATAATAACTACATAGCATACATACATAAACTACAACATTATCCTCATCTGCAAAGAAAAAACTTCATTATCCATATTATCATAACTCCATTATTATCATCACCTGTAAAGAAGAACTTCATTATCCATAGTAGCATATTCTTCATCATTATACATCATCATTCATTATCATCTGCAAAAAAGCCACTTCATTATTCATTATACAACTATTCCTTATTTCTAGCATATTTCATCACTAAAACTGAGATATGCAGTTCTGTGTGACAGCCTGCATCAATCGCCTCGTATTCTGAAAGAAAAAATTAGTTAAGACTGCTCTTCTACGATGTGTATAGTATATTCTTGTTAATGCTTGTTAATTCTGATCCATTTACTCTTCGTCACGAGGTATTGCATCTTTTTTCGTTCATTCCGAAGGTGAAATTCCCATTTCTGTTTAATTTATTTCCTTTACACGTTATTGCTTTCTGAAAATGATGAATAAAGATTAATGTCTTGCATTTAAATCATATATCCACTAAATAAAAACTGGTTTATAGTAACATAATTGAGCATACAGCATAGCATGACAGAAAACGTAATATGTCAAAAAACATAGACAGTGTGTAGGTGCAAAAAATGTACACAGAGTATCACAATGTAGCAGCAACAAAAAAAAAAAAAAAAGTAAAATAGTCACGATGTTGAGCTATCATAAAGCAAAATGTTAAAGTCAACTGGTGTTTGTTATATCTTAAATATTTAATAGAGCATACAAACAAAACAGGAAAACAATGATACATACATGAAAGATGGAAAATATGCACGGTCTGATATATGATGACAGGAAATGTGACCTTCTTTGTGTTCAGCTTGTATGTTGTGTAGTTAATAGAGGCGAGAATTGAAGACTTTAATGGAGAGAGAATTTAATAAAATTAATATGTCACTAGATAGAATTGCATAATTATTCATAAGATACGTAAGTTTATCTGGAAAAATATGCACAGTCTGATGTGTAACGACAAGAAGAGCGACCTGCTAACCTTACCTTGCCGGGCACTTGCCAAGAAAAAATTCGATATTCATCAGTAAGTGTTCATGTGAATATAATTGCATAAGTGGTCATAAAAAAATTAGGAAGTGGCACTACGGTGTGATAAATCATAAAGTATGTTCATTCAATAAAAGGTTAGATGTTGGAGACGTGGTGGTTCCCTTTGGTTTTTCTGGTTCTCAAAGTTTCGACGTGTACTACATTGGGGTGAGGAATGCTGCGAATCCGATATGGACCTGCGTATAGAAGCTCAAATTTACTGCATCTACTCTTTCCTCTGTTGGATAAATAGTGTGTACGTACTAATATATTCTGTCCAATGTGAAAGTCACGGCGTGTACAAACCTGTTTTTGCTGTCTTCTCCGGCGCTCTGCGGCACGTTTATTGTTGTTCAGCGCAATGTCAATTATTTAATGGTGTCGTAGTCGACGAGATGTAGGAAAGGTTACTAATTCTTTAATTTTGTTAGGTGGTTCAACATTTTTCATTATAACAGACGGAGATAGCATAGTAGATTCATTTGGTATGGAATTAATTACATCCTGGAATGAGAGTATGTATGTGTCCCAATCAATATGTTTTTTATGGCAGTATATTCTACACAGTTTACTAATTTCTTTCATTAATCGTTCACAAGGGTTAGAAGAAGCAAGGTACCTGGATATATAGATCGGAGAAATGTTTCTAGCTCGTAACATACGTGTCCATATAGCAGATCGAAACTGTGATCCATTGTCGGAAATTACTTTCAACACATGCCCTACATGAAATAGAAAATTTTTTACAAATGCTTTCGAAACACTTTTAGCAGTAGCTTTGCGTAACGGAGTGAAGGTAACAAATTTTGAAGTGAGTTCAACAGCGACAAATATGTAGCAAAAACCTCTATTAGTTTTGGGAATCGGACCAAAATTGTCTACAGCGGCCATATGTCTCAATTTAACAGGTACAATTGGGATGTAATGGAGGAACACGTGAAGTCGTGTCTGATTTAGCTTTCTGGCAGATTTTACATGACGCTAAAACTCGTCGTATACGTTTCTCCATGTTTGTAAAGTAACAGTTCTGTCTCAGGATAAGAAAACATTTTCTGGCTCCGTAATGTGCGTAACTTAAATGAGTATACCAGATTAATTTGTTAACAAGTTCGTCAGGAATTCATAATAACAAATTGTTGCTGTCAGGATGAGAGCGGGAAACAGAATATTATTGCATGTAGTGTAATGGTTTCTAATGGTAACATTATTCCTATCTTGCCAAAGGTGTTCAATTTCTTTCCACACGTTTTCACTCTGCTCTTGTGCTATGTCTTGTAATGACGACGAAATGAAATTTTCAAATGCAACTTGTTGAATGTACATGACGCTGGAATTTTCTTTGCAGAAGTTGGTTGCGATGTCTTGCTGATCGTTGTTAAGAGAACGGGATAATGCGTCTGCTACAATATTTTGTGTGCCGTGAATGTTAACAATTGTAAAATTAAATTCCTGTAAATAAAGTTTCCATCTACTTAATATGTCGTATGTAAATTTAGCCGAAAGTAAAAACTGTATCGCTCTATGATTTGTGTAAACGGTGGTATGTCTTCCATAAAGAAAATGTCGAAATCTCGTAAATGGCCAAACAACACATAATGTTTCAAGTCCTGTAACAGAATAATTACGTTCAGCAGGTGACAGAATGAGACTTGCAAAGGCGATGTTTTTAATTACTGTACAACCATCTTCTTCAATTTTCTGAAAAGTATGTACGCCTAAAGCGGTGTTAGAACTGTCGGTGGCAATGGAAAAATTTCTGGTATGATCTGGGTGAGATAAAAGTAGTGCATTCAACAAGGCTTCTTTCATGTTCACAAATTCAGAATGTGCTTGCCTATCCCAGGACCAAATAGTGTTTTTACCTGTCAATTGACATAATCTAGGGGTGTCTAAAGCAGAGCAATGAATAAATTTACGAAAAAAAGTTAATTAAACCCAAAAAATTGCGTAGTTGTTTCTTCGTCGTAGGAGCAGTAATGTCACGTTAAGCTTGAAGTTTTTCCGGGTCAGGCGTAATGCCCTCTGCTGAAGAAATTTTATAGAAGTTTTACCAAAGTGCGATTTACTGAAATTAACTGCGAGTCCTTGTGCACGAAAGGTTTGCAACAGTTGTTCAAGAATCAGATTATGTTCAGACCAGTTAGCTTCTGCAATAAGAATGTCGTCTACATACGTTGTGATTCTGTCTTTTAATGCAAAAGTGTGTATCGGATGTCGTCAAAAGTAATAACATTTTCGTGAACAATATTCTGCGTGTCAAAAGTAGTGCTTGCGTTACTGGAAGAGGCAACCTGTACTGTATCTAGTCAAATTCTTTCTGACGTGCTGTTAGTTTCGGGAGGATGCTGTGGCATTTCAACTATTTGTACTGTTCTGTTATTTCTTCCTGACGTATTACGTTCTGAAAGATACCTACTGTCTGGTTCATTCATGATAATATGTTGTTGCTGATGTTCTTGCTGCTGATAAGACCGACTGTTATTAAATGTACGCTGAAAATTGTGCTCATTACTTTTACATCTCTCATGATAGTCATTTCCATACGGAGCATTGCGATAGGAATTGAAATAGTGTGTTTTCTGTACGTAGTTATTTCCTTGCTGCTATGCGTTACTATTTGTTGGAGCTGACGCTATACGTGTAGGTGGCGAAACATTAGAGCTTGGTTGACCTTGTACATTACATTGTTGGTTAGGTATGCTAACTGGTTGGTTTTGTTGCTATTGCAGTGAAAAAGCTCTATTGTTACCAAAATTTGTTGGCGACTGCTGAAAATTTTGTACATACTGATGATTACAATTTTATCTGTCTTTAAAATTACGGTGGTACTTGTCATTTCGGGAGTGTCTAAAGAGAACTGTCACTTTCGGTAAAACTTGTCACATCGGGTTTTCTTTACTCACTCTTAATTCTAGATAGATCGATAGTTGAAGAGCTGTTTTGATAGATATAAAGGATAGTAGAAGAGAAGGCAGCAGTGCAGAAAACTAAAGATGAAATAGCACTACTACAGCTCGGGGCCCTGTGCACACTACGGCACATATTCATCTAAGTGTAATGAATCCCCTGAGGTCAATTACGCGCTGCAAATAAATTTTAGTTTCTGCATTACAGGCAATGCCGGTGAAAATTCAAAAGCAAATTGTTGTATCCAGTCCAGTTCTAGTTTCTGCATTACAGGCCAAGCTGGTGAAAGTACAAAAATAAATCGACGTATCCAGTTCAAAGCGTGTACCTGTGCTCTGTCATTTTTAAATACCTTAAATTTTCTCACTGATAGAAAATGTTTATAATCAAAATTATCGTCTCTGTACGTCTGAACAGGTTCAGGATTGTATGAGAATCTATTTGTCTGTGATTGTTCGGAATCTAAGTCACGTACTCTCCGTAAATTACCCAAATTATACTGGCTGTGTGAGTGTGAGAAATGTTCGGAATGTGGCGAATGCTGTGACGTGTTAGCGACTGAAACATTTTTCATCTCTGTCACTTCTTGCTGTAAAGTTGACAATTTTCTACGTAATGTATTATTGGACGAATCTATCTCACTGATCGTCTGCTGTAAATTTTGGAATTCAGGTGTTTGATTACACGAAATCGGTGAAGTATCGTCTGATGTGCTGTCATTATTACTTTCAATAATGTCAATATGACTGGCCAATTCATCATATTTTTCAGTCAGTATTTTTACCTGATCATCGTTTTTAGTGTCACAAGCATTAATTTGTTTTTGTATTTTACGTGTGGTTTCGTTTAATTTTTTAACGTCTGCTTTGATGACATCAGAATTCTGTATTAGCTCTAATTGTTCAAGTCTGTTGGTCATTGTCTGAAAATCTACTGTATGTGTGTCTGTTTTTGTTTAAGATCGGAAATTTCATCACGCAATTCGGTGTTCAACTGTTTGATAGTATTAATTTCGTCCGATACTGTAGCAATATTCTTGTCTACGTATGTTTTTGCTTTCGTAAACAATATACGTTTATCTTCCTGTCTCTGTGTGGTAATTGTTTCCATGACTTGTCGCTTTACTTTATTCTGTTCCTGTATGAATTTACGGTAACGCGTTTCACTGTTTTGTAGGTGATGATTAAAACGTTCGTCAATTTGACTGTTCTGTTGGTCGAATTTCGCGTCTACTTTTGCATCCAGTGTGCGTGAAAGTTCTGCTGACATTAATTTAAACTCGTCGCGTAACTGTGTTGCGTTTTCAGAGCATTGTTTACCGACTGCACTAGTTTCGTCTCTAAGTGATTCTGTTTTAGCTGTTTGCATATTCCTTAATTCTTCAGCAACAGATCTAATTTCTTCACTACTTTTCCTAGCGCAAGCCTCAATTTCCACACGTAATTGTTCTTTAGTATCATGACATTGCACGGCAATGGCTGTAATCTGTTCGCTAAGCTGTCTGGAATTGTTGTCTAATTTTTCATTAAGATTGTCTTGTTTTTCATTAATTTAATTAATTTGTTGTTTGAGACTTTCACTAAGTTGTTTGTGATTGATGTCTTGTCTTTCACTCTGTTGTATGGACTTTTCATTAAGTTGTTGTTTGGAATTTTCACTAAGTTGTTGTTTGAGATTTTCATTATTTTGTTTGTTTGGTTCATGAAGTTGTAGCAATAATGCCATAACTTGATCCATGCCAATATTGCTTACTCTATTCTCTGTACTGTTTGATGGCGTACCGGCAATTGTCACGTTTTGTATAACCATTTGGTAATTCTGTGATTCTAGAAAAGGTTTTCCAATCGGATGTGCACTGTTAGTCACTACCTCGGAATCAAATAAATTTGTCGTATTTTGAGTACACTGTTCATTTTCATTAGAAAAATTCATCTGTTCACTATGAAAATTTTGCAAACCGTGTATGTTAAGCTGGGTAATGTTCAGTGTAACAGAACGTCCCGCATCATCAATTTTCATTAAATTAACAGAGGACACAATTGAATTTGTTTGCTCATCATTAGTATTAAAATCATTACTAGTGGTCGGTAGGCACTGATTGTCTGCAATTAGGGGATTATCGTCATTACACTGAGTGTTGCAAGTATTATCGGTCAAACTTTTAGAGTCGGCTATTTCACTCATTGTACATCGCGATGTACTGTTAACAGTTTTTCGCGGCATTTTTACACAAATCAGAATTAAGCACAAATGAAACAAGGACAATACAAAATGCAACAAACACAATTACAACAAAGAGCAACAAATTGCCGATGATCTGTGGAAGAAAGAGTGGCAAATTTCTAAATGCGTTGCGCCAGATGCAAACTACATTTAAGTAAATAAGAGCAGATATATGACTACTTCTCAGAAGATTCACAAAGAAATACGATCCTGGCCGGATGTCGCCAAGTGTAACCTCCCCACACAAATATATATATATATATATATATATATATATATATATATATATATATATATATATATATATATATAAATGAAAATGGACCATGAACCATGAACCAAGCGTAAACTCCCCACAAAATTAATAATTAAATGAATTTTTCTAATATTTAACCTCTGAACAAAATTGGCTCCCATTTATAGTCTGTGTGCAGAAATGCATTCACATTTAATGTTCCCACAAAATTCTTTTCTCATTTAATGTTAAGTTCGAAACAGAAAAATTCCTAAACACCAAAATAATAAAAAAGTTTAGTAACCTGATAAATTTTATGAGGACAGCAGCGCTTAGTGTGTAGTAGTTAGAATAGGTAGTGGTCATCCAAATTATTCAGTCAGGAACCATGTAGCAAATTTATACTTGGCTTATAATTAGGACAAGTAGTTAATGTTGATGTAGAGTGTGAGATGTCAAAGAATCAATAAGTAAAAAATCAGTTTAGTGTCAGTAAATGACAAAATTAATAGTGCCAGGAGTAATAAAATCAGAACCAGATCAGGAAGCCAATGTTTATAAAATGTGGTGGGAAGCTAATTGGTCAAACAAGAGTTTGTGTAATCTTATAGAGTTATTTTATGAGGCATGAAAAGATCAAGCAATTGTAAGAGAATCGAAGTATCGGCTTGTAAATAAGAAGGCATATAAAGAAACAAATACAACAAATACATGATGGAATACTTGTTCGAATAAATGATGTGAAATATGATGTACAGAGAGGCCCGGGAGCCTGGAATAGTATTGTTCTGTAGCTATTGCAGCGAATGTGGAGGGTTGATGTAGATTGTGTGTATATATATCTATATGCAGTTTAAGTTGCTGTTAAGTTGAGGGAATTATGTGTAATGAAGTGAATTGAATATGAGATGTTCGAAGTATGTCATTTGGCACACAAGCAACATCTGTTTGTATGTATACATGTTGATTTAAAGTATGCTGATAAAACAGAAAGTGTAACTCATGAGTAATGAGTAATTTATGTATCCAATTAGCTTTCAGAGTCAATTATGGTTATACTTAGGTCAAGCTTTAGAAGCAGAATTCTGGCACTGTGTAATGAATAATAAATATCTATAAAGCAGACTTGGATTAATGTCAGTATAGCAGGAAATACTGTACCTCTCATCTGAGCTTTGGTGATAACAATTCACATATGGCAGTATAAATGTTTGGCAAAATGAAATGATCAGTAATTTAAAATTTTTAATTGGATGACCATGTTAGTTATAGTGATGCAAATAGTTATGTAAGACATACTTAGTGCAATAATACAGCATTTAACATTATTGCATCAATCTGTAGAGGTATGAGGAATTGTAAAATAATTGCATAAGTCAAGGTATAAATGCTATATTTTGTTCTCATTTCCAATTTCGCTTAAAGATTCAAATGAATAAGTTCTGAATTACTTCCTTAACTTTACTGTGTGTTGACCAAGTGAGTTATAAGTTAGAGTGATAGTAGTATGGATGGCAGGGACCCTGCTGAAAGGATGGCATATCAAATGGGTAGATGGCATTTGACTATTTCTTTTCTTGTCTTTGCTGTCGCAAGTTATAAAAGATTAAGCAGTAACAAATATGTAGTTAACAGCCTATATAAACCTTTGAAAGTGAAGATTTTTGGTAACTGAATGTAAGACAAAGTTTGTTAAAATATTTACCGTGCTGTGTTAGTTAAGATAGATTGATGTTGTATGACGTTTCTGTAGGAGCAGTTTGCTACCGGAGTCAATATGGTGTTATTTGTGATACGTTGTAACTTTTAATTTGTGAACCAGAATCTAATGCCCCTCATCTCCATTTATATGCTGTGTGATAATTTTTACCTATTTTTTTTCGCCTGTGGCTACAGAGAAGGTTTTTAGGGCGAGGATGTAAGGGATCCATGATCGCACAAACATAAATATTAGTATCTGACAGCCAGGCCGATAGCAGACAGGAGTCGATGGTCGAGCGCTGCAGGAGGCAGTGAGATTAGTGTCGAGTGGAAGCAGTACTGGGAAGATGGGCAAAAATGGTGGTCGAGCTGAGAAGGGTGTCAATGGCGGATGTGTCACATGAGGAATAAATTGTAAATCCATCAGAGTGTGACAAATCAGCGTGTCCCGTTATCGTAGTGGGGTTGACTCTCCTCAATACTGATCCACGAGTGATATAAAACCAAAAGTGACGAGCGCCAAAATACGAATTTCGTGTCAACCGCGTCGGCCAACAACAACCATGGATTGCAGTGAGGATTTTTGTGAATGTTAACCATCATCACTGCGTGTGACCAAGTAATTAAAATCGGTAATCAATAAAAGATGTAACCATAATTAAACATGTAAGGCGAAGGTAGCAACTGCATCAGAATTTGTGAGTTAATAGAAAATACATATCAGTTTGTACATTGCAACCTTTGTGGTCTTTAATAATAGAATTTTAATCATCAACTATTCCATCTCAGAACAGCTGCACTCTGTTTAAATTATATTCATAATAATTAACTGTTTGGTGACTTCATTAAATCCCACAAAACCCAATAAAGCACATATTGTGGGTGTTATATCAACTTCGAGTAATTTATCTGATCGGAAAAGTTCAGCAACCTAAAGAAATTACAGATTGGATGAAGCAATGATGCTTTACATCAGAGTGAATAGCCTAAATTGGAGGTGGACTCTGAATAACATAACATCATTAAGTGTGGCATCAGGCTGCCAATTAGACATAGGATAACCTAACATTACACAGAACATAACTGGTTCACAAAATTATACTGTGGCTCTCAGTGGCCTCGTACATAGAATTCTGTGCTGTAATTATGTGAGAAACATAACAGGACAATCAAGAATTGAATGGCTCCAGGTGGCCTTGTACTTTGAGTTCATGCAAATCTTAATAACTAAAACATCTGTATAGAAAAAATTCAATTAGAGGTGCCAAGAGGTCTTTCTACATATATAAATGCTGATCTTAGTAGCTATAAAAAGTTACAGACATCATATTTGCGGCTCAAAGTGGTCAAGTTTTATAAAGTAATAATTGCTGACCTTAATAACTAAAAAGGTGACAAAAATGTCTTTTCAGGCTCAAAGTGGCCTGGTCTTACATGAAATAATTGCTGAAGTTAATAGCAAATATGTGAGAGAAAACATATTTGTGGCTCAAGGTGGCCTAGTTTTACGTAGCTTAAACGTCAATGCTGGGAGAGGATAATAAAATATCATTTATCTATAACTTTATATGGCACTCAGAGGCCTATGCATAATTTATAATAAGAATACATAAGTCAAGATTTTTTTTACAAGAATAAAGTGCATAAATAGCAGTATTATGTAAAAGCACAGCCCTGTATGATCTGTATGAATGCATATAAGACAAATAGAATCATAGAATCAAAGTATGATATCATGTGAGTAAAGACATAATACTTATAGGTCGTGTAGCACCCTTGGGGTTTCACAAAACTATCTATTAAATGACCTATATCTCTAACAATGCGCATATCTACAGGGAAGGATATCAGAATGCTTGATAAGGACAGTGAGCTTTATCTGTAAAGAAAATGATTAAGAGTCAGTTGTTATTCATCTTGAGTAAAGAACTGCTATGGGCAGAGCAAAGAAAAAATGTGATTATGGTACATGCAAGCACAAAGACAGGAGTACAAAGACCAAAATACCTTAGTGAATAGATAAATATAACATATTCCAAGAAATCAAGAGATAAATATACAAAGATGAGGGTGAATGGCAGAAATAGTGGAAGCTGTAAATGTAATTATTAACCTGGAAACAAGAAAAAGGCAGTCATGCATACTAATATAAGAAGGCAGTATCATAACCAATCTCATAAGGAATGTTGATAAGAAATGTATTTTAGATGTAAAGCTTCTGTGACAGTCTCCCACAAACACCTCCAATTATGTGGCACAAAGCAAGACATATTTTTCTAGAAAGTACACAACTTACAAAAAATATACATTAACAGCATAGAATATCATTAAGAAAAGTCATAAATATATCAATACAATCCTCATTATGGGAGTGCAGCTCATGGCATGAATAGTTATTAAACATCAATACTCCATCACTATTCCAAAAAATATTGGTACAGCTCAGAGCATGAACACTCATTAACTATTCCAATTATACTCTTATATCTAACACAAAATGCAGAGAAAATAGTCGTTACTCCTAAATCTCTTTACGCAATCTGCCTAATTTACCTAGTACACTAAGAGGAAAATGTTTATAAAAGGCCTGCCAGAAAACAAAGTTAGAAGTTTCAATGGTGTTTAGTTCCCTATAAGCTGCTTATGTTGTGCTTTCTATGTACTGCATTTCCTGCACTTTCATATGTTTCTATTTATGAGCATAATGTCTCATTTGAATACAATGAGACTTTGGTACGTTGGCTCTGCAATATATACAAAATGGATGAGTCCATGTTATGAACATGAGTTAAAGGGTACATTGATTCCTTAAATCTATGTAGGTGAAGGCACGTAAACTAGTGACACCATCAAGTACTAGAGATATATAGCGAAATTAGAGCACAAGACTGAGCAGAAATGAAACATGGCAACATTATAAAATACAAAGAGTGACTAACCTAACACAAAAATGTAACAATAATAATAAGCAGACAATAGCATAAATTTCAGCGTAGTATCATAAAAAATAGCACATTACATTTCATGGTATTGTAATCTCCTTGTAGTAGGAAAAGACACAATTTCACTAATTTTATTAGGTGAATCTACATTTTGCAACACAAGATGCGGCGAAAGCATGGTGTAGTCGTTTGGTATTGAATTGATGACGTCCTGAAAATCTGAAATGTGCTGTCCCAATCCGTGTGTTTTTTGTGAAAGTAGATACGACAGTTTTCCAATCTCTTTCATGATGCGCTTTCATGGGTTGGAAGAAGTATGGTATCTGAAAATAAAAATGGGTGCGCGTTTCCATATTACTGATCGAAATTGCGGTCCATTTTCGGAGAGTACCTTCTGAACATGTCCAACTTGAGGCAAAAATCCTTAGTAAAAGTTTTAGAAACAGCTGCAGCGGTGGGTTTTCGTAACGGAGTGAAAGACACAAATTCCGAAGTTAGTTCTACAGCAACTAAAGTATGACAGAAAACTTTATTAGGTCTTGGAACTGGTCAAAATAGATCAGCAGCTGCCATATGTCTTAATTTCATGGGTACAATGAGGTACAGAGGAGCAATGTGAGATACTGTATAAGATTTAGTTTGTTGGCTAATTTTGCACGTCGACAAACTCGTCGAATACGCTTTTTCATGTTAGTGAAATAACAGTTCTGTCGTAATATCAGAAATCGTTTCCGAGCACCATAATGGGCGTTACTCAAGTGTTTATATCATATTAACTCATTGACAAGTTCTTGAGGTTTGCAGTGTACAGTATCGGCGTCAGAGCGAGCGCCGCGAAACAGAATATTATTGTGCACGGTGTAGTAATTTCTGATATGAAATTTTTGCAAGAGCTCTTCCAGCGTTTGCGGACGATCGG
Organism: Schistocerca americana; assembly: GCF_021461395.2. Taxonomy (NCBI): domain Eukaryota; kingdom Metazoa; phylum Arthropoda; class Insecta; order Orthoptera; family Acrididae; genus Schistocerca; species Schistocerca americana. Next base: position 196,011,598 of record NC_060119.1, read on the forward strand.
TTTCAGTAATAATGGTTTCGTGAACTCAACACAAGGCGAAGTGAGCCATCTTTCTTGTTAACAACGTAAAGAGGTTTAATACATTGACTAACGGCTGCTTCAGTGATAACTTGATCTAACATAGCCTGAAGTTCTTGCTTGAGTTGATCTCTACAGATGAACGGAATGGAATAATGTTTTGCCTTGAATGTATCATGCGGTTTTACTTGACATTCGTAAACAAAGCTGGTTATGGTTCCTAGTACATTGTTAAATGTTTCAGAGTGCTGTAGAAGAATATCCCAGCGCGGGATGCAAGGCTTGCCAGTGTTCCAACGCTGAGTACTGCTCGTCGATGGACTGGACACCTCGGCAAGAACCCTATCGCGTTCCTTCACCAATAGGAGCGTAGAAGAAGATCGCATCCAAACTCGGACATGGGCAGCTGATGACTGGAACAGAGGCGCTTCTCACTCTCGGCTGCTGGATTGCGATCCGTTATCACTTCGCTCACTGCTTTCCTATGTCCCCTCCGAAACGTTGGCCGTAACGGCCCCTTCAAACGAACGGCGGATTCCCTAGTTGCGCCATAGCTATCACTTGAGATGCAAAAAGAGTGTGATTTTACTAGGTTAATTTTGATAGTTAAGACGTGCGTTCAATAAGTAATGCAACACTTTTTTTCGGTGGATTTCGATTGGAAAAATGCAATTTTTGTTGTGGGACATCGTGGAATATTCCCATGAAGTTCCCATTGGTGGCGGCACTACACGTAGCCTTCAAAATGGCGTCTGTAACGGAGGTTTGTTCCAAGCAGAGAACTGCTATTGAGTTTCTTTTAGAGGACGACCATAACATCGGAGATATTCACAGGCGCTTGCGCAGTGTCTACGGAGACCTGGCAGAGAACAAAAGCACAGCGGGTCGTTGGGCGAGGCGTCTGTCATCATCGCAACAAGGTGGCGCAGAACTGTCCCATCTCCCTCGTGCCGACCGCTGGCACAGAGCTGTGTTGGAACTTGCGGACACTTCAGCGTGTTCGTCGCCACAAAAATGAAAACGATCTTCACCTTCTCCATGACAACAGGAGGCCTCGCACAAGACTGTACGCTCTAGAGAAGCTTAAAATGTTCATCGCACTGTTCTTCCACATCCACCCTTCAGCAAGGACCTCGTATCTTCCGACATCGGCCTGTTCGACCCAATGAAGGATGCACTCCACGGGAAGTAGTACGTGGATGATGGAGAGGTTGTTGATGCAGCAAGACGTTCGCTCCGACATCGACCTGTAGATGTGGTACCTTATGGACATACAGGTCCTCCAATTACACTGATATAAGGCCGTCGCTCTGAACGGAGGCTATGTTAGAAAACTGAGTATCGTAGCTAAAGGAGTGGGGAATAAATTGGTGAATTAGAATTCAGCATAAAAACAGCTTGCTTATAGAAGGAAGTGTTGCATTACTTATTGAACGCCATCCTATTTTACACAGTCACGTAACTATCCAGCCTGCACAGTGCAGCATTGTCAGCGCAGGATCATTTTACAGCATGTATCAGGACGGAAGTCCAACATTTTCTGCACTTCGTAAGACAGTCATAACAATAAACACGTGAGGCATTCCTGAGTTAGTTGCATCTGACAGAACAAGATAGTTGACGCGACGGTGAATTGCAGCTTCTTTTTTTTTTTTTTTTTTTTTTTTTTTTTTTTTTTTTTTTTTTAGTGTCGGGTGGTTGTAGTTAAAGTGCATATGCTCGCAGAGGTCAAGTCTGGACTGTAATTACAGTATGGCAGCGACACTTGGTACACATGCTAATGCGTTAATGTGGAATCGATTTTCGATGGAAACAAGTTAGTTCCATCATGGCCATCAGATGCAAATCTGGCGCAGTGAATGCAAGAACCGTATAGAAATATTTCCATAGGTAATGGATTAAAAACGGAGCGAGGGCAATAACGGTCAAACGCGTCAGAAAGGCATAATGTTGATTTAATTATTAACCATATTGCCAGAAAACAGTGATTTCCGCACAGCTGCGCTCTTCCAAAGTAGGGGTCACATACCGTGCAACGAGGTTTCGATAACGTGCTGACGTCGCGGCACACCTGTCTGGCCCTCTGGTGTATTGTCTTCAAAGAAGAATGGACCGACAATACAGGTTCAAAGGGTTCAAAGGGTTCAAATGTGTGTGAAATCTTATGGGACTTAACTGCTGAGGTCATCAGTCCCTAAGCTTACACACTACTTAACCTAGAGTATTCTAAGGACAAACACACACACCCATGCCCGAGGGAGGATCCGAATCTCCGCCAGTGACAATACACGGGACTTCGAATCCACACTACACATCCACACTACACAGTCATATAAGGCGACTGCAATGGCTCTTCGTGCACAACATGCGGCTTAACAGTACCCAGGTGCGGCAGTTCTGTGTTTTCACTGCACCCTATAGCGTAAAATGTGCCTCATGACTCCATAAAGTCTTGCTCAGCCACATGACGTCAACTTCTGTCAGTACCAGAAACCGAAGAGCAAAACCAGAACGTTGTTTCAGGTCATGAGCGTTCAGTAGCTGCAGCTTCTGGATCTTCTACCAATCTGGTACCAATATAATACAGACCGCAAAACTTTCACTACTGTTTGCCCAACGTGGGATGGACAGTTCTCGGACACTGCACAAGCGCTGTCACTATCTCAGTACGTGCTGCATGGTCAGTTGCAGCAATCTCGTCAGCAACTTCCGCCATATTATGACACCTTCCTGTTCCAGAGCCACAATAAGCTCACCCGTGTTTTCGAATTCCTTTATCATCTTATTTTAACATTTAATGACATCGGGCCTTTGTTCAGGGCTTTCGGTTGTCGGATTCTTTGAATGTAGCACTGTAACTGTTGCCGTTCACATAAAACAGATTCACTCACTGCGATCGCTCTCTCTTCTCGACAGCCATACTGTTCACTCACGTTGTGTATTGTCAAATGACAGCGTGGATGTCGTACCGTTATACGAACAGCGTAAAGCGGCAGATTAGCACCTGGTAGCCAAAACTGGAACTAGTTTTTATCTATCGTTAATTGGTTCAGCATTAGCATATTTACCGAGTTTCATTGCCATACGGAGAATATCTCCGTGAGTGGCTGTAGTTTAATTATAAACATCCGGTATTCTATCCAGTCCCACGCGTTTTATGTCGTTGAAGATGTCTTCGAAAGTCCTTTCAGTGCTCTACAAATAAAGTATATAGCCTTAAAGAAAAGGCAGGATAATAATTCGACGCCGGGCGGAGTGGCCGTGCGGTTCTAGGCGCTGCAGTCTGGAGCGGAGCGAACTCTACGGTCGCAGGTTCGAATCCGGCCTCGGGCATGGATGTGTGTGATGTCTTTAGGTTAGTTAGATTTAATTAGTTCTAAGTTCTAGGCGGCTGATGACCTCAGAAGTTAAGTCGCAAAGTGCTCAGAACCATCTGAACTAATAATTCGACAGTTAGAAGCGTTAAAAATCACTTGTGCGCGTCAGAAAATTTTCTACATTGTCCGCTACTGTTAGTGAAAACCGCGTTTCTGTATCTTAACTCGCTGTTGGGGTAGCTATAAAATCTGGTTTGATCCATTCCTGCACGTTAGCCAAGTGTTCGGACAGAAACTGAGCTTTCAATCGAAAAATAAGTTCCTTAAGAAAGTAAATATCGCTACAGCAGTGACCGAAGCTTTGTTTTTTACGCACGAACATTACAGCACAGGGATGTGTACTTCGTTATTGTGAGACATTCATAAATTAAATTATCCTGGGGAGGTTTCTTAAGTGATAATTGCATTAACTGGAACACACATTTGCTGTCTACTGCGTATATTTGACTTCCAGGAATCTATTGATCACTCATTCTATGAGTGGCTGTGGTATCGCGAAATTAAACTTCGACCGACGTTTCATTAACGGTATTGCCTGTGCGACAATTCAGTTCAATGGTTGGCAGCAATGAAATAGCCTGTCACTGGTTGGAAGGACTCAGCCAAGTATACGTGTCCTTTCTAATAGGCGAGATAAAGTTCAACAACTGACAATTATCATTGAGCCGTTACTTGTTGTTACTGTGAATTTTCTCCATTTGCAATACCTTGAATTTCAGCAACGGATGCAAGATTATCTTAGCTGTTAGACGAAAAAACTTGTAACCTGAGATATATCGTTGTGAATCTGAATATTTTATGTTGCATTGCTTACAGACATTCCTTCGGGATTTAACAGTGCGTGATTATAGCTTTCGAAGGGCAGTCGGACTTCTCTTTCTAGTAACACGATATGTGGTCTTGCTCCAATGACAATTGATGGCAAGCGTTATTCAACAGATACTTCGTGTAAGCGTTTCCAGAGGATTATCAGTGTTTCTGCCACTCCATTGTGTTTCGCTGTCATTGTTGTAGCTGGTAAGTGGTACTTGTACATTCAGATCGCTGTTCGCTTCCCTCGGGAATGGCCATTGTTAATTTATATTTCGTATCCGACGGCTTCATTGTTAACATGGCTAGAACCAGCTTCAATGTTAGGCATCTGCCTCTTTACAGCGAACCGAAAATTGAAGAAGGTGATAGAGCTCATAGGACTTGTGGACACATTGCTTACTCGTTGTGAAAACTCATATGGCAGACGAACTTACATTAAAACGCGATTAATAGCTAACGTGATGATGTGTGTTCTAGTGTTTCTGATATCTCTAACAGCCATTTGTGCAGAATAAGATTTATTCAATAAATTACCAGGGAAACGCGTTTTCTTTGGACTGCACGCTTTATCCATGTTGTGGCAGATGGAGTTCGTTGGTATTGTCCTGACGGTCGGAGATCGGATGGGCAGTGTGAATGCGCTGCTGCTGAGGAGCGTGCGCCCGCCGCTGGACTGCGAGGCACAGCTGGAGGATGCGGTGGTGCGTGCAGACCTTCCAGGAGGCCTAGTGGCAGTGGACGGAGAGCTGCGGCGTCTGCAGCGCGCCCGGCTGGCGCTGCACCGCTGCGCCCGCCTCTGCGGAGAACACTTCGGACCCGCGCTGCTGCTCGCCGTTGTTGGTAACTTCGTCCTCAGCATCAACTTCTCCTACGCTGTAATAGAGACAGTGCACGCTGACATGGCCTGGAAGGCGAAATTGTTCCAGATCCACGAGTTGACAACGTGGGTAGTCATAGTTGTGTGCCGCTTGCTGACCATTAGCTGGGTGTGTTCTTCAGCCGCAGAGCGTGCTGCCAGAGCAGGACTTCGTCTGAGCAAAGTTATGTTGTTCCTGCGGACGTGGAAGGCTGCAGATATCTTCCATCTGCCGATGGACAGGATGCGTTTCAAGGCTTCCTCCTTTCTTGATATCAATGTATCTCTCTTTGTGTCATTTCTTGGTGCTAGCACTGCCTACATTATAATAGTTCTACAGTTTTATCATGTGTGATGTAGGAAGTGCACATTTTGTTTTCAAATTCGGCACTGTATTCACATTTTATGTGGAATAAGCAAATGTTTTGTCGTAGAAACAGCTCTGCCCTTGAAAACGCGATTTTATGGATATACCAAGAAACATAATTGTGTGATTCTTCACAAAACTAAACATTGACACCACCTACCTTGAAACACCTTCCAGCAACGTTTTCTGTAAATTGGACTTTAGAGAAATATCTTATTTAATAAGACATGTGAAGTTGATTGTTCTATAGTTATGTGGCTTGCAAAAGATGTGTGATTTGAATGCATATATTTACTGTTTTGTAACATCTGTTTTATGTCATGTCTGTGTTGTATTTTAATATCATAGTAGCAAAAAACCTGTAGCTGACTTAATGTTATCTGAGCAATGAACTACTGTACTCCTAGTGGGATTTCATGATGTCATTCACAGAGCTCATTACAGATATTTACTTAAATCATACCTTCTGCAATAATTTGTATGAGAATATTACCTGTGAGCATATGACACTAGTTTACCTCCCTCCCTGGGTGTCCACAGAAATTTATCCGGGAGAGGGGAAATCTCTAAATTTGTAATTTTTTGTATAGTATCCCAAAAACTAAATTTCGTAGCACTTGCAGAAATGAAATGAAATGATCGTATGGCATTGCTGGTTGGGAGACCCCAACTGGGGAAGTTCGGCCGCGAATTGCGGGTCTTACTGTGGTCGACGTAACATTGGGCAACTTCCGCGCCGGTAATGAGGATGAAATGATGACGAGGACAAAAAAACACCCAGTCCACGAGCGAAGAAATTCTCCAACCCGGCTGGGAATCGAACCTGGGCCAACTGCATGGGAGGCAAGCTAAGCATGCAGAAATCATATTCTGTCTCAATCAACGGACACTTATCGTTACGACGTTATTAGGTACATTATTTTTATATCGAAACTGAAAGCATATTTTATCAATATAAGCTAAAAAGGCCATTATATTTGTGTATTGTTAAGGAGTATATGGATAACAAGATTTTGACTCAAAAACCTAAAATTACATCCTTCTTATGGTTAAACCTGTGGCATTCATCGAGTTATTCACAAAAAAAATATTTTTTTCTGTTGGGTCTTCACCTACATTTAAAAATCTCAAACCAGAAATTAACATCACAACGTCGGCCGGAGTGGCCGAGCGGTTCTAGGCCCTACAGTCTGGAACCGCTTGGCCGCAATGGTCGCAGGTTCGAATCCTGCCTCGGGCATGGATGTGTGTGATGTCCTTAGGTTAGTTAGGTTTAAGTAGTTCTAAGTTCTAGGGGACTGATGACCTCAGATGTTAAGTCCCATCGTGCTCAGAGCCATTTGAACCATTTAAACATCACAACAACTGGAAAAATCCTATCGGGCAGCAACAAAAATATTCAGGGGACACTGCGAAATTACTACCCTCCAAAGCGTAGAAACGAAATTAAACTTTAAAAATCATATTACTTCCCATGGTCTTCGGAATTGTGAAATCTGCGGATTAATAGAATCGCAGGCAATCATTGGTAGGAAAGTGCGAAGATAAGGTAGTATCAACTACCCTCGCCCCTCCCTCCCCCCTCCCCGCTTAAGAAATCTTGTACCTCCAACAGTTCCATCATGATACGTGTACATTTAGTCTTTATTCAAGTATTCACACTACCATGTCACATTCACGAAATTTACTCTATGATACCTCTAAATACTCTTGCTAAAGTCTTTTGCCTCAATTTGAACATCTGGGCATTCATCATAATTTAAATTTCACACTAATGTATTCGGTAACTCATCACCAATTAAAATGATCTCCATAATTATCGATAGATCGACATCCTTTAAAAGATAGATAATTCTCGAGATATCGACATTCTTCTCGAACAACGTTTTTCGATATATCGACGCAATGCGAGTGAACGGCACATTGAGATATAACGAGTCTGTTAGATATCGACATTTTGCTAGCGATCGATAAAATGTGAGAGATCGATTTTCTGCGAGGGACAGATATTCTTCGAGGGATAGATACTCATCGAGGTATAGACATTCATCGAGGTATAGACATTCTTCGAGGTATTGATATTCTTTGAGGTATAGATATTCTTCGAGGTATAGATATTATTCGATGGAGCGATATTCTACGTTGGATCGATACTCTTCGATGGATAATATTCTTCGACACATGGATATTGTGAGAGCTTAACTTTTTCTGCTGAGTTGAATGTTCAGATAACTTACGGGTTGCTGCCAGATGACGTCGTCGACCACCCTCCTATTCTCAAGGCTCAAGTGCATGGAGGAGTAAATGTGCAAGAAAATTTAATACCTCAGTTCACAGAGGAGAAACAAGGAAGATGCCACACACACAACATGTGTCAACACACACAAATATAACCAACATCAGAAATATCGATAGTGACTATTTATCAGCAGGTGAATTAGCACTAATTCTGTCCGTCTGCTTTTTGATGAGAGACAGAGCCGGATTCCAAGCAGCATTTAAACAAAATCCACCATTGTAAGTAGGCTGTTTAGGTTTTCTTATTGGTAACGCAACATAGCGCTCTGTATGAAAATCACTGGCTGTGCTGTGTGCAGTCTGTGGCTAGTTTGCATTGTTGTCTGCCATTGTAGTGTTGGGCAGCTGGATGTGAACAGCGCGTAGCATTGCGCAGTTGGAGGCGAGCCGCCAGCAGTGGTGGATGTGGTGAAGTGAGATGGCGGATTTTTGACAATGGATAATCTGGAGGTGTGTCCATCAGAAACAGTACATTTGTAAGAATGGATGTCATGAACTGCTGTATATATTATGACTATTAAGGTAAATACATTGTTTGTTCTCTATTAAAATCTTTCATTTGCTAACTATGCCTCTCAGTAGTTAGTGCCTACAGTAGTTTGAATCTTTTATTTAGCTGGCAGTAGTGGCGCTCGCTGTATTGCAGTAGTTCGAGTAACGAAGATTTTTGTGAGGTAAGTGATTTGTGGAAGGTATAGTTTAATGTTAGTCAGGGCCATTCTTTAGTAGGGATTATTGAAAGTCAGGTTCCGTTGCGCTAAAAATATTGTGTGTCAGTTTAAGCACAGTCATGGATAATTGTTCTAAGGGGACGTTACACCATCTCTGTTAATTAGGTTGGTTGATAGTTTGATTTCAACAGCTTCCTTAATAACACCATCCCAATAGCTGAACGTGCAAGCCAGAATCTCTGTTTTGTTGTATTCCATAGGCAAAGTTCTGCAATAGCGGATTTGCTTGGCTGTTGTAAGCGTGTGTGATGCTTATGTTCAATACACCGGTCTTCTACTGTCCTGATTGTCTGACCAATGTATGACAAAGCATAACTGCAAGGAATACGATAGACCCCAGCCTTACGCAAACCAAGATCGTCTTTTACGGACGCCAACTGGGCCTTAATCTTAGAAGTGAAGTGAATATTCGTGTGGATTAAATTCAGGTGTTCCAAAAACCGGTTTAAATTCTCACTACCATGATGCCAAACAACAAAAGTATCATCTACATATCTGAAAAAAACACGCAGGTTTCAAGGTAGCTGACTCCAATGCACGTTCCTCAAAGTCCTCCATAAACAAATTGGTCACAATAGGTGACAACGGGCTTCCATTGCAACTCCACCAGTCTGTTCGTAGTACTAACCATTGAATAAAAAGTATGTGGATGTCAGCACATGTCGAAACAAATTTGTTAACTCGACACCAAACTTAACCTCAAGTAGCTGCAACGAATCAGAGAGAAACGCGAGTGAAAAGAGAAACCACATCAAAACTGACTAAAATAGCAGAGTCATTCAATCGCAATTCCGAAAATCGACGTAAGAAATGTGCAGAGTTCTTAATGTGGTGTTCACGCCACAAACTAGCAAGATGTTTAGCTACACCATATGTCGGAGCACCAATATTACAAACAATAGTCCTCAACGGGATAGCCTCTTTATGGACCATAGGGAGGCCAAATAATCTAGGTGGTACAGCACAGTAAGAAATAAGACTCTTTTTAGTCTCCTGTGGCAAAGAACTTTACTTCAAGAAGTTATTTGTCTTTCTGTCAACACTCTTAGTAGGGTCATTACCGATTTTGCGATACTACGCATCAGAAAGTAGACACTTCATCTTTTGAATGTAATCGTGCTTGTTCAACAAAACGGTGGCATTTCCCTTGTCCGCAGGTAAAATAACAATATCAGGATCCATTCTGAGTGAACGTAAAGCAGCCGTCTCAGCTACTGTAATGTTACAGTTGGGTGGACGGGCCCCAGTCAACACACGACAAGCTTCCCTCCTAACCTATTCCGCAGCCTCGGATTGTAGTTTATAAACAGCCTGTTCGATGTAACTAATAAAATCAACGACTGGCAAACTCTTAGGCGTCGGTGCGAAGTTCCATATGTTTCGATGGATTGGTGATTACCCAAAGCTAGATAATTGTTGATACCGGATAATTTTCCAGATGTAGGTATTTCGTTAAAAGTCGATTGTTTCAGGAGATCGATATTTTTAGGTTGTACTACATTTTCAAATGATCGATACTTTAAATATGTCACATTTTTCGATCTATCGATATTACTTGAGATGTGGAAATATTGGGATGGACCTTTAATTACTGGCAGTTCGGTAAACAAATATCGATCGATATACATCTTGGCGTCGATATTAAAGGGCGTATCGATATTTCAAAACGACATATGTAATGCAGTATAGGCACTTTCGCTTACCGATATTTTCTTGTAGCGATGTATTGTCCCATATGTCGAACCTTTTGCGAAGTCGCAATGGCTGGACAAATCAAAATTTTTCGAGATTATGATTGTATTCGAGAATTTTCCTTAGCCCAAACATTTCGTATGAACATTATTTTTCGAAACGTCGACGTCCTTCCAGAGGCCGATCATTTTTTCGAAGTCTACGCCCCCCCTCCGAGACCGACGCCCCCCCACCGAAGCCGACGCCCCCCCACGGAGACCGATTGACAGACGCTGTCAGAGACCTAGAGAGACACTCTCCGAGACCGAGAGACAGACACTCTCCGAGATTGAGAGACAGACACTCTCCGGGATCGAGAGGCAGACACTCTCCAAGACCGAGAGAGAGACACTCTCCGAGACCGAGAGACAGACACTCTCCGAGACCGCGAGACAGACACTCTCAGAGACCGAGAGACAGACACTCTCCGAGACCGAGAGACAGTCACTCTCTGTTACTGAGACAGACATTTATTTCCCGAGAGAGAGAGACATTTATTTCCTAGGAGACAGATATTTATTTCCCGAGAGTCAGACATTTATTTCCCTAGAGACAGACATTTATTTCCCGAGAGACAGACATTTATTTTCCGAGAGACAGACATTTATTTTCCGAGATATATATATATATATATATATATATATATATATATATATATATATATATATTCCGAGAGATATATATTTTTTCCCGAGATATATATATATATTTCGCGAGATATATATATATATATATTTTTTTTTTCTTTCCAAGGGATACATATTTTTAGATTTATTGATATGTTCCCCAACACAAAATGAATTAATCACTGCATAGAACTTCATTTGTAAGCTTTTACGCATCATAGCTTTCTGTGTACAAGATAGAGAAGCAACTGTGTTCCGCACTGCAGAGCACTACAGTGCCCACACACGTGATTGGTATCCCACACACCCTATTGGCTAAAACCAATGGCATGAATTAGCTAGCAGTTTGAGCACAGGGTACAAGGCGTCTCTTGCCAGCAGATTTAACTGGACATTACTGCCTTGGTTTTGGAAGACAAACTACTTGTGTCACGTAGGAACGGTGTAGGTTACTTGGGGAGAACATTTGCAAAGATTTTACTAGGTCTTTGAAATAAAGTTTTTAAACGAATTCCCTAAAATAATCCTGGGCTGGCTGCCTCCATGTACATTCCTTCCCGCTCCCAAAGAAGTGGTAACAAAGATCGTTTACAAAATGGCGTCAGTCACTGCCTGGAAAGACAGTTTGCTCTAGTAGGGGCCTTAATACTATAGGAATGATCTGTTACAATATTTCATTTAATGTATGTAAGTGGGAGAGACTTACATGCAGCCAAGTTTATCAAATTTCATGAATTAAGAAAATAGTGATATATAAACTGTTCAAATTGCAATACAATATTTCCTGTAATAGATGAAATCATCACTGTCCATACAATCAGATCTAAAAGAAATACAAATTCAAAATCATACCAGAAAACTTCACAAACGAGGAGTAAACTATTCTGGTTTGTGTTACGTTGAGGGAAAAATCTGCTATTGTAACAAAATACTTAATTCTATGGTAATCAAAATATTTCGCTAAAAAAACCTAATAAATCAGCTTAATGCAATCGTTAACATCTGACTTGGGTAAGAACTGGGTAAAATTTAAATAGATTGATAAAAGTAAATTTGTGATATATCCTCCACATATTAATTACAGGTAATAGTTGCACAAAGTTTCGCGGGCTACAAAATATTAACACATTTCAGTAGAATAGAGGGTGTAGTTAGGAAGAGATGATGTTCCATAAATCATATAAGAATCTTTAACCACATTAACTCATGTTAAAAAGCAAGGTACAAAAATGTTCTTGTAAAGTATTAGAGTTATGGAAGAATTCAGGGGTAACAAAGGCTACACATCAAAACACATAAATATCCAATACCAAAATATTACCTTCTCACTTTAAAATACCTTAAATTACTTCACATAGCAATCGTCCTTCAAAACTTGGGACACTGGAATACCCAAGAATACACAGTAAGAGAGTAAAATTGTGAAATCTTACACCTACATCAGAATTACTCAGTAGTTTCAATTGGAAAAATTATAGCATACAGGAACAAGAGCATCTGATGAGCTATCATTTAAAATGTCCAATACAGCCAAATGGTAGTGAAAATTTCAGCAAAGCAAAAAGAGGAAATATACCTATTCACAAAATTTCACATATAAAAAGGGAAAGAATGCAGTGAGTTTATAACCAGATCATACAATATGAAAGGATTCACAGCTAGAATGTGGTTCTGTATGACAGAAGAGCGCGCATTGTTTGTAAACAATGTTTCGACTGCAGAATGAGATTTTCACTCTGCGGCAGAGTGTGCGCTGATATGAAACTTCCTGACGGATTAAAACTGCGTGCCGGACCGAGACTCGAACTCGGGACCTTTGCCTTTTGTGGGCAAGTGCTCTACTAACTGAGCTACCCAAGCACGACTCACGACCCATCCTCACAGCTTCAATTCTGCCAGTGCCTCGCCTCCTACCATCCAAACTTCACAGAAGCTCTTTTGCGAACCTTATAAATCAGAATACTCTCCTAATCTCTGGCATTTGAATAGTTTCAATACTCTGCTAGCTATTTGGTGCTCGTATTCTGTTATAGTGTCACTTTCTAATAGATGTTTAGATTTCTCAATTCGAGGTAAGTGAACTCTGCATAAAAACGATTCATTACTAACATATTTATATGGAAAAATGTCCTTCTGACAAACTAAAGTCAAAGTTGTCATCATTACAAAGGTATAATTTCGTTATCTTGAATTGGTCTCATTTCGCCTATGATACACACTTTCTAAGACACGTCAAATAATCAATCATATCGATAAATCGGTAATTTATATTGCATCTCCTCTCTTGGTGGATTGCTATAATGCCTTTCGTAAATGATTTCCACATTTTCACGTTTGATTCCAGAAAGGAAATGTGACTGGCTTTTGGTTTAACTTTTCTATCACAGCTTATTATCATTGGTTCACTAATGTTCATGAGGATATGGTAATTGTAACACTTTAGATTGTGAAATGCGAATGGCACTATACTGATGTCTGTAGTTCACTCTTTGTAGCTAGTAAATGCAGCACCTCAAAAGACGTCAGCGAATGACAGTGTGTTTAACATAACCTTCCTTAAATGGGTCCCAGCAAACAGGACAACACCTGCCAATCAGATTAGATTTGATTAATTATTCATTCCATAGATTCACGAAAGAGGGGATCCTCCTGGGTGTGGAACATGACAGATAAACACATAACAAAAATGTAATTAGAAAAACTTGAATTTCATTAATTTTCATGATCCTCAGACAATAAACAGTAAAATTACGTAAATGAATTAAAATTAAACTTCTAATATTTACATGTTTAATGATTACATCTGCTTTCATTAAGTCCATCTTTTGCAAAGTAGCTAGTTACTTGGAAATTACAACCAAGTATTGTAAAAAATTAAAGTTATTTATTCATTTCAATGATCCTCAGTTAAGAACAGTCAAATTATGTATAAGATTTAAAATGGAACTTCCAATATTTACAGACTTAAGAGTAACATCTACTTTCCATACATCCATCATTCACACAGTAGGTAGTTACCTGGCTGTTACAACCAAAAATTGTAAGAAATTAAAGCATAATAAATTTTCATTAAAACTGAGAAATTGAGAAATTCGTGGGTGGAATAGAAGGAGTTGGCCATCAAAAATTGTTTTAAATTATGTTTAAATTCTGCCTTGTCTGAAACTAAGCATATTGTTCTTATTCTTAGTATTGATACTGTATACTAAGCAGTTAGTTGGAAAAAAATCAGTATTATTTGCAACAAACTTCATTAAGGAATAGATATACTGAGAAGCTGTCGTTAGTATTCCTTAAATAGCTTTCGACATGATGTTCTTGGATTTCCGCTACACATTACTCTTCCTATACAATTCTGTACTCAAAAAAAATTTTCTCAGTTTGTGGAGTTACCCCAAAATATGATACCGTATGACGTAATGGAGTGGAAATAAGCAAAATATGCCAGTATTTTTATATTTATATCTCCTATGTTTGACATCATTCGCATTGCAAACACAGACTTGTTTAATCGCTTTAGCAGTTCGTTAGTATGTTGCTCCCAACTGAATTTATTATCAAGTTGTAATTGCAAGAATTTTACACTCTCAATTTCTCCTATTTACATGTCTTCATATTTTATACACACACTAGAAGGAAATCTCTTGGAAGTTCTGCAATGCATATAGTGGGTCTTTTCAATGTCAAATGGCAGTCAATTGGCTATGTCAGTAAAAATTTGGTTAGCTGCCCTTTCTAAATTTATATTTGGTTTACTATTTATTACAATGTTCGTATCATCTGCAAATAACAGATGACAGGTCATTAGTATAGAGAAGAAAAAGTAGTGGACCTGGTATGGGACCTTGTGGAACACCACATGCAATTTCTTCCCAGTCAGATGATGTCTGATTGCCTACTGCTGAAGTTGTATGTAATGACACTTAGTTTTCTTTTAGTAAGATACAACAAACTACTTTTAGGCACTACCAGTAATGCCATAATACTTTAATTTACTTAAAAGAATGCAGTGATTCACAGAATAAAAACCCTTTGACAGGTCACAGAATATGCCAGATGCCAGTAATTTGTTGTCTAATGAATTAAGGACATTTTCACTGTAAGTGTAAATATCTTTCTCAGTATCAGAACCCTTCAGAAACCCAAACTGTGACTTTGACAGTATGTTATTTTCACTAAGGAGCTTAAGTAGATGCTTGAACATAACCTTTTCAATGAATTTTGAAAAAGCTGGCAAAAGTGAGATCGGTCGGTAGTTTGATGGGATTTCTTTGTCCTCTTTCTTGTGGAGAGGTATATCTTCAGCATATTTAAGCCAATGTGGGATGGTTCCTGTCATAAATAATTGATTACACAAATAACTTAAGATATTACGAAGCTCACATGAATATTCTTATTAACTTTGGTCATATGTTATCATAAACACTAGAATGCTTTGATTTCAAGGACTTTATAATGGATTCTATTTCTTTAGGTGAAGTAAGCGTCAATTCCATTTTACTGAGATTGTTTGTGTGCACTGGTCTCAGATATTCCATTGCATTATTTACTGAACATGACGACCCCATTCTATCAGTAACAGAGACCAAATACTTGTTTAAATGGTTTGCAACACAACATGCATTTGTTACCAGGGTTTCATTGATTTTTAGAGCTGTTTGTTCCTACTCATTTCTGGTCCTATCTGTCTCTGACTTAACTATATCCCATATTGTTTTTATTTTATTGTTGGATGTATTTATCTTCTTCTCATGATGCAGGTGTTTAGATTTCTGAATAACAGTCAATATTTTGCAGTAATTTTAGGGGGGAGCTATAATGCTAGTTTCAAAGGTGTCCCTACATATCAGATACAGTTTCCTTTCTGTCTCAGTCATCTGGAGTGTCCGAGCAGTTCTAGGCGCTACAGTCTGGAACCGCGCGACCGCTACGGTCGCTGGTTCGAATCCTGCCTCAGGCATGGATGTGTGTGGTGTTCTTAGGTTAGTTAGATTTAAGTAGTTCTAAGTTCTATGGGACTGATGACCTCAGATGTTAAGTCCCATAGTGCTCACAGCCATTTGAACCATTTCTGTCTGACATATTTTTATCCCTTGTGTGATCCATGTTTCTTATTAGACTTTTGCTTAATCTGAGCTACCTTCAGGGGAAAACAATTTTCAAATAAGGTGCTAACTTTATTAATGAATGTTTCGTATTTTCCATTTGTGTCTTGTATGCTGTAAAGATCCATCCAATGAATTCCGTTGAGCAATGTCCTAAATTTCTCAGTTTTTACTGCTTTATAGGACTTCTGTTTTCAGTTCTGGTAGATGTTTTACCCTGACAATTTTCAAAATTTAGTGTTAGGTGTTACACGTCATGGTCATATAGCTTATGTACTACTGGTTTTGTAATGTGGCTTAGTTGCTTGGAATTGTCTATAAAGATATCATCAATCGCAGTCTTAGAACATTTGTATACACTAGCAGGAAAATTTACAGTAGAAATTAAATAATAATGTAACTGAATTCAGTAACTGTTCACTGACAATGTTTTTCAGGACATCTATATTAAAATCACCAGCAACCACCAGTTCTTTTTTTTTTAATTTTAGGTGATGTAATAAAACTTCAAGACCGTTTATAAAGAGGTAGAAATTTCCTGAAGGTGCTCTGTATATGGCTACTATAATAAAGGACCTATTATGAACTTCTATCTCTGTTGCACATGCTTGTAAGTGCTGCTCTAAGCAAAAATTATTAATATCGATATTCTAAAATTTAAAACTGTTTTTAACAAATGTGGCAACTCCTCCTTTCTCCATATTTTGTCTATAGAAGTACGAGGCTAACTTATCTTTCGGACTTATTTCCGCCTTATTATTGTGCAATAAACATTCGTCCACAGTCTCGGCTGTTATTATCTGCCTATGTACAATTTGAACTCAGATATCCACAGTTATAGGCAGACTACGCTAAATGGTGTATGCAAAATTACCTTAATGGAATGTGAACCAGAGTGGTTGTTGTGACTGCAAGCAGTAACTGGTTCTAACGTATCTCTTGTCTCAGCATAAATTACAAAAGTCAGCTTCAGTTTCTTGATAAACTTTGTATACTTTATGCGTATGCCTGACACTGTTCATCATACCGTTGACTGGCTTAAACTGTCCACACCCAATTAAATGTGCATCTAACTTTTCTTTGGAACAAAAACAATACTAACAGCTCTCACATACTACAACTAAAGCCTGATGAGGATGCGCACTTCCGTGTAGGCTCGAAACTTTTTTGCGCCTTAGAAATGGTATGTATTTGTATTAGCAAGCTGCAACATCATTTGATTTATATGTTTCTGTGTTTCCTAACATATCACGATTCAACCCAAAAAGTTCTTTCTCATCTTCCTTGCCTCCACAGTAAGCCACTCATAATCAGAGAATGGGATGCCATAGATGTTAGAAGTGACTCTTTCAATCTGTTTTTCCAATATAGAAGTAGGAACATGTATCAACGCAGTAGAAAAAGTATGTAGGTAAAGTTTAATTTTTAGTGTACAAAATATATTTAGACATGCATTGTGTATCCTTATTTACAGGAGACATTCCTGTAAAGCTTGACTTTACCCCTCGAAACAGGCATTGTCCTCTGAGTGAACGTTTATTGCTGCATGTTTATCTGCTAAGATTTTTGGCAGTTTTGTGAACAGTCCTGTATGAAATCCTTTATTTTCATTAACGTTAGTTCACAGTTAAACTGTTTCTTCAAAAGTCCCTCCAGAATCACTGTCTTAAAATGAAATGTCTCCTGTTTCTTTAACAGCTTGTGGACGAACACTCATCAATAATTTATTATGGTTTTAAACTCATACTCTGTTTATTGATTTGAACAAGACCAAGTGCAGATTAGTAAAAACTGAGTTTTAGAAGTTGGATCATTTGACGAACTCTGTTCCCAAAGCCATAAAAATAGGCATCCGGTAAACGCTTAGCCCACTAAATACAATCCTTGTTTGACTATTAAATGCACATTCACCTGAAATCAATCAAAGATTATTGATCTGATTTCATTTAATGGACTCTGCAGACAGTTCGTCCTTTACTGCAAACTTGACACCTCAATACGACAAATTCACTAATACAATCATAACGCTAGGTTAGTCTCAGAGTCTATGATGTCCACATTGCTTGGCCCATTGAGACTTGCCTATAGGTCTTCAATCTTTGACAGCTGCTCTGTTGAGCACGATGGGTACATTTTTTAATGTAGCCTCGCTGCTGCTCGCCATGAGGTTTGCTACATTTAAGCTGCAGCTTCGCTGCTGGTTGATAGCTGATAGCGCCGGTGTCTCACTTCTCGCCAGCAACAATTATTGTACAATTGTTCAAATTGCTGTTTGAACTGGTTACTTGCGATGTGCCAAGGAAAAACTATCGTCTATGTAATGTTTGAAGACAATAATAGTAAAACGTTCACAAAAAAAATGGTTATTTTCAATGAGAGGAAAGAGCTATGGTTGCATACACTGAATGTAGACCACCCATACCGTGGATAGTTTTACCTGTTCTAGCAACAGCTGAAAAATTATCCAGAGCACTTTTACAAACAGTTACGAATGTCGAAACAAGTATTCCAATTTTTTTCATATATAATTCAACCACAATTGTGTAAGATATGAAGATTCAGACCAAAGCTATTTACGTAATGTCTTTTAAAGAGCAATTCGTAGACCTACTCGCTTTGAGGTAATATATCATCATTTTCTGTCTTCTATTTCATATACTACACCTGCCAATTGCAGATTATGATATGGATTTTCTAATGGAGAAAATGAAAACGATAAAATATATGAAGCAGACGAAATGATTTTCAAAAACTTTTACGCCTGATGTTATCCATCATGAAAGAATTATGATGATAAGGATGCTCCTGGTCTCAGAGAGCTGTGGGTCCAAAAGTGGATGAAATAAGTGCTTGTTTAAAATTGTCAGTTTTAGTTCTCACAACTTTACTATTTGAGTATTGTGGTGTCATCGGTCGGATATTAGAAACAATCACTAATTATATAGAGGAGATTGCTCACAAAACATTCACATGACCCATCCGACAATATGGGTCTAGAGAATTGGAATCGTACCAAGTAACAGTATAGCAGACATTGAAAGTATACAAAGAGGGGCAGCACCATTGCTCACATGTTTGTTTGATCATAACAGGGCATCACAGAACTGCAGGAAACCTGAACTGGAAGGTTCTTCAAGTTCGACGCAAACCATTCCTCGAAAGAGAACTCACAACATTTCAAGTACCAGATTTAAATGAGGGATCTAGGACTATACTTCAGTTGCCTATGCATCTGTTATTGCAGTGATCCTGGCCATAAAACTAATCAAAATACAGCTTGCACAATGCTATTTAAGAAGACATTTTTCCCACGCCTTTATATATACTGCAATGGGAAATACCTTCTGCCATCCGTTTTATAATAGTTTGGAGGGAGAATGAGATTTAGAAGTAGATGTACGCTACGCAAGAAACTGTGCAACTGGGAACATTCAAAGATGGGACTGCTAAAGTGACCTTGAAGCAGCCATTTTTATTGTACTGGGCAAATGACTATATTTACTTGTGGTCGTTGTAGAGATGGTGAAGATGAAGGTGTCTCTGTATGGTGTAAGGGTCATGGTGTGTGTGAACAGGTGACTTTCACTAGTGAACGTACTGTGTATTATCACAAATAAATTAGGCAACGACGGTATCTGCGAACAGGTAACCTGGACTGCTGATTACAACGTATGGTATCACAAATAAAGTATGATTTATGCCACTAATAACACAATAATTATTTCTAAAACACCCTGCTATGCTCGTTCTCCGGGGTCCAACATTCTATCTATGTGAGGTACAGTTAGAGTTTTCAAATTTCAGAACATGCGGAGACAGTCAAGGCGAAAAACACAATCTAGCTTGATGTCGCCTGGTGATGATCTTAGCGAACCGTGGGGCGCGTAAAGTTTGTACAAGTTAAATAGACCCTAACACTCAGTGGGATTGTTTCATCATTTCCAGGGCATGCTGGTGAGCAGAAACGTTGCAAAATAAATGCACACTTACACAGCCACTGAAATAATTCTAACAAGGGAACCTCCCCATCGCACCCCCCTCAGATTTAGTTATAAGTTGGCACAGTTGATAGGCCTTGAAAAACTGAACACAGATCAATCGAGAAAACAGGAAGAAGTTGAATGGAGCTATGAAAAAAATAAGCAAAATATACAAACTGAGTAGTCCATAAGAAGATAAGCAACATTAAGGAGAACATGAGCATAGGTGCGCCGTGGTCCCGTGGTTAGCGTGATCAACTGCAGAGCGAGAGGTCCTTGGTTCAAGTCTTCCCTCGAGTTAAAAGTTTTAATTTTTTATTTTCAGACAATTATTATCTGTCCGTTCGTCCGTCCGATGCGATCACTTTTTTGGGAGTGATTATCACATCGACAATAAAACCTAAATCGGGCAAGGTAGAAGAATCTTCTTACCCATTCGCCAAGTGTACAAGTTAGGTGGGTCGACAACGTATTCCTGTCATGTGACGCACATGCCGTCACCAGTGTCGTATAGAATATATCAGACTTGTTTTCCTGTGGAGGAATCGGTTGACCTATGACCTTGCGATCAAATGTTTTCGGTTCCCATTGGAGAGGCACATCCTTTCGTCTACTAAACGCACGGTTTTGCGGTGCGGTCGCAAAACACAGACACTAAACTTATTACACTGAACAGAGACGTCAATGAACGAACAGACAGATCATAACTTTGCGAAAATAAAGAAAGTAAAACTTTCACTCAAAGGAATACTTGAACCAAGGACCTATCGTTTCGCAGCTGTTCACGCTAACCACGGGACCACGGCACTGCTGGTCTAGCACTGTCCTTGTATTGCTTATGTTGCACATGGACTACTCAGTTTGTATTTTGCTTTTTTTTTCATAGTTCCACACAACTTCTTCCTGTTTTCTCGATTGATCTGTGTTCAGTTTTTCAAGGTCTATCCACTGTGCCAACTTATAACTAAATCTGAGGGGGGTGCGATGGGGAGGTTCCCTTGTAAGTTATACCACGGCAGACACTCGAAAAAAATCTGAGTTACAACACGTAACAGTAACTGAATTTTGGAAGTCATTGTAGTCACATTCATAGGTACAAAAAAGAAACTCCACGACACTTTAGAAGGGAAGAGATATTGCAAGGTCTGAATATAGTGTAACTGCCAAAAGAAATGCCATTCAGAGCTAGACACATAATTGACAAATGTCTGGACTGTTTTGTAACAGATTCCTTTTATCTCCTTAAGCTGGCTTCTCTGACCACATGTTCTCTAAGCCAAATAGCTCAGCGTAGCATCCTCTATTTACTGTTAAGTTTTGGCACACTCTTAGGGAAACACCCTGTGTATACAGAGAATGAGAGAACGAGTGGGTGGTTCCCAGAACAGATGTACTCCCGTGATCTCGTAGATTTTCCTCCCGGCGACTTATACGGGCATAGTCTTCACGAGTGTACTGCCGAATGCCGCGAGCGGTAGAAACTGGCGAAAGTGATAAATCGCAAATTAACATGTAGCGGGTCGAATCTTTTTCTGGAAGCTTTTGAAGATATCGCAATCAGGACGTCTTCTCTTCAACCTACCGGTTTTTGGATATAAGTGGATGATATTTCCATTGTTCGGCCGTATGGAATGGAAGCTCTTAATTGGTTTTTGGATCATTTTAATGGTCTTCATCTACACATTAAATTTTCAATGGAAATAGAAAAAGATGGAAAGTTGCCTTTATTGGATGCTCTAGTACACAAAAAAATGGTACCTTGGGACATGGTTCATACTATAAATCCACGACTACGGACCGCTATCTTCATTCTACGAGCTGCCCTCCACCAGATCAGAGCATGGGAGTTCTACGTACATTAGTCAAGAGAGCTTATGCCAATTCTGAATCCGAAAATGTGGTACAGGAACTGGATCTTCTTAAGGCTGTCTTCAAGCTCAACGGATATACCGATCATCAAATTAATCGTGTTATTCAGTTTGGACCATCCAGAAACCCTCGCCAGATACTAGTAAATCAGTAAGTATTTCTTCAGAAGTTTCTAGAATTCTCAGGAAATATGATATTAAAGGTTTCCTCTTTCCTTTGGCCAAGACTAGAGTCGTGTTTGGATCTGTTAAAGATGATTTGGGATTGAGAAGGCCTGGAGTTTGTAAAATTCCCGGACATTGTGGAAAAGCCTATACTGGGCCGACAGTTCACACTGTTCATGACCGACGTGTGGAACATCAGCGTCACATACGTTTGTTCCAGCCCGAAAAACCTGCCGCGCCGAACATTGTCTCAATGAAGGGCATAACATGTCGTTTGAACAGAAGCAAATCATTGCTCCGTCTTCTCGTTACTGGGACTGTGTGCTGAAGGAATGCATCGAAACGCGGTTATCTGATGACATTGATAATAGAGATAAAAATTTTCCTTTAAGCAAGATACGGAGCCCTATTTTATCGGATATGAAACAAGAACGGTCTGGTTTTCGACCCGCTACATCTTAATATGCGATTTATCACTTTCGCCAGTTTCTACTACCGGCGGCGCTACTCTTCCGCTTCTCGCGCAGGCGCAGTGGTTTGGACCCGGGGTATTAAGAAGCCACCGTTCGTAACATTCATTTTCCGCCGTTTTACACTTTAAGTCACCGTTTTATCGCCTGTTTTTCTTGTTTCTTTTCTTCTTCCGTTTTTAAAAAAAGTCTGTAGGCTGTAGAGCAGCGTACTAAGCTGCTGCCAGCCCGCGCCCTTCGGGGGGAATTGAAAATCAATAAAGGAGAAAGAAAAAGACATACATTCACTTCCGGCATGATTGTGTACTAAGCGATCGCACCTGAAAATGGCGGCCAGATGGATCGCCGAAATACCGTGTAGTAAAGACGATCATATATGGCAGCATACCTGCGAAGAGTATAAACAGATGCACTGCCCTTTATCAATAACTGCAATAGTTCCACTTCAGCAGTTGCAGAAAAGCAATTGGTACCACTGTATACCACAGGTCAAAGTCAGTTACGTCACAAAGAAACCATCGACAGACAATAAATATGGCGTCACCAGCAAGTAACAAGCTTTAAATTAAGGATTTAAAATTTAGGACAGTTCCGGAAAATAATAAAATTATGATAAACAGAAACAGCACACTACTGTAACTTCCTTTCCAACTTAATGAATAAGTTGTGTGAATCGTGAACTGTCAGGCTACTATTGACTGTTGGGTAAAATCAACGAGAATCTAGTCCGCAGCTCGTGGTCTCGCTTCCCGCGCTCAGGGTCCCGGGTTCGATTCCCGGCGGGGTCAGGGATTTTTTTCTACCTCGTGATGACTGGGTGTTGTGTGCCTTTCATCATCATTTCATCATCACTGACTTGCAAGTCGCCGAAGTGGCGTCAACTAAAAAGGACTTACCAGACGGCGGCCGAACTTCCCCGCATGGGGGGGCCTCCCAGGCAACAGACACGCTCATGCTATAACGTCATCACGTGCAACGTAAATAGCATGAATTCGGTTGTCAAGATAGAAGCCCTCACGGGGTTCCTGCAGCACCGAGCTGCTGATGTAGCAATGCTACAAGAAGTTGTAACTAGCTACCTAGAAGAAATACCGGGATTCGACGTCTTTACGAACAGCGACGCAGAAACGAGAACTGGAACTGCGGTAATGGTGAGGAATGGGATGGACGTGGAGAACATCAAGACCCTGACTGACGGCCGCGGAATAGCGATCCAAATAGCTGACACATACTTCGTCAACATCTATGCGCCGTCAGGTACAGAAAACAAGCGGGCCAGAAGCCAGTTGTTTAACGAAGACATCTGTGGACTCCTTCCACACAACAATGTCAACGTTGTGTTGGGAGGCGGCTTCAACTGCGTGGCTGCTCCAGAAGACCAAGTCCCGGTACCAAATCTGTGCATGGAGCTGCAGGAACTTGTAAGAAAGCTAAAGCTAGATGACTCTTGGCGTGTGCTATATCCAAACACAACCGAATTCACCCTATTACTACAACCGCGGAAGAAGCAGGATCGACAGGATGTATGTGAACTGGGAGTTGGCCGCCTCGGTATCGCATGTGGAAGTCTGCCCTGTGATCTTCTCCGACCACTGTGCCTACACATGCAAGCTACAGCTGCCAGCGAGGAAAATCTCAGGAGGAAGATCAGTGTGGAAGCTTAATACGCAACACCTAAGTGACGCCAAATTACATCAGGAGATTGCGCACACCATAGAAGAAAGCTTACTGACGCGACAACAATATCCGTCCACCACACAATAGTGGGTTGAACATGGCAAACCACAAGTAAGGAAGACACTGATTAGACACAGTGCGGAGAAGGCATTCTGGAGGAAGAGCACGGCAGACTTTCACGCGCAGTGTCTAAAGGACGCGCTACACTGTCCCTCAGATGACGGCCTGCTTCTCACGCGAGTTAGAGCAATAAAGGCGCGCCTACTGAACATCAAGCGTCAACAGATGAAAGGCGTCGTTGTCCGTAGCCAGACACACGGCGCCACTGAAGATGGACCTGCCACACTGCACCATCTGCATAGAGAGAGCGAGAGGGCGCAAAGCAGAGCTATCAGGGAGCTCAGCGACGCAACTGGCCGCAAGGCAACAACTAAATGGGACATGATGCGTCACATAGAAGAGCGTTTCTCCGACCTCTTCAAGGGCGATGTACCAGACGACGCAGAAACAGCCAAAATATTAGAGGAAACGCGCAGACAGCTGAACAACACCGACCGCGCTTTGTTGACCGTGACGGAGGACGAAGTCAGAGGTGTCCTCAAAACCTGCGCCAGCGGCAAGGCTCCTGGAGCGGACGGAATACCGTCCGAATTCTACACCATCTGCTGGGACAAAGTAGGTGGAATTATGACGGAAATCGTCAATGAAATATTAAACGGAAAAGAAATACCACCCCCGTTCCTGGAAGGGACCATTACCCTGATCCCGAAAACAAAAGCGCCGAAAACAGTAGCAGACTACCGCCCAATAACTCTTTTAAACGCGGGCTACAAGCTAACAGCAAAATGCGTCGCTGAAAACATGAAGCTCGCCCTGAAGAAAGCCATCAGCCCGTGGCAGAAACACCTTCGACGCCGTATGCACGTACAGAGACGTTATAGCACACGCCGCATCCAACAGAGCGACTGCAGCGATTATTTCTGTAGACTTCCAAAAGGCCTTCGACAGGATCGGTCACCGGTACCTACTGAAGACTTTGACGAGACTGGGTTTTGGTCCCAAATTCGCTCAAGTCATCGAAAACATATTGACGAATGCCACATCACGAGTGACTGTAAATGGCTGGATATGTGCGCCGATAAAACTGGGGAAATCTGTGAGGCAAGGGTGCCCACTGTCGATGACACTATTCACAGTAGCCCTCGACCCAGTCCTCGGAAAACTCGCCGCCACAATCAACGGCTACAAGTTACGGAATGTTAAAGTAACGTGTATGGCATATGCTGATGACTTGAGTATTTTTGTCGACGGAAAGGAGGATATAGACAGTGTCCTCCCAATAATTGAATCCTTTGGAAAGGCATCTGGGGCGAAAACCAACCCCAAGAAAACAGTGCTGCTCCCTATAGGGAACGTGAAATTGAGAGAAGCCAGACCATGGTACCAGGTGGCCGAAAAATATAAGGTGCTAGGTGTCCAGCTGCAGGCCTGCCCACTGAAAATGGCCGCAGAAAACTGGCGGAACATCCTGAAAACCACCTGAGGGCTCGTCAGGACACACTCCAACAGACACCTAACGTTGGATCAAAAGACGCAGCTTATCAACGGAACGATCCTGACGAAGGCTTGGTACATGGCACAAGTCATAAACGTACCAATAGAAATAGGGAAGTCTATAAAAAGCGATGTGTACTACCTACTGTGGAGGCGGGAAATTTTCAAAGTGTCACAAGCCACCAGCACTCTTCCAAGAGAAGAAGGGGGGCTTGGTATTATAGACGTCACAACAAAATGGGTGGCACTGTTGCTCCATAGAGCACTAAAAATGGAGGACAGAAGTGTAGACTGTACCACGTCGTCTCTACTGAAGGAACACAGACCAAACTCCGAGGAAGCGCCGGTAGACGTCAGTCGAATACCTTTTAAGATGCGCTACCTAAAACGAGTAATAATGGACAGCAGCTACATAACATCCAACCTAGCAATCAAGGAGATGAGAACTGCAGGGAAAATCTACCGAGCGCTACGAGGTAAACAAGTCAGAAGCAGAACGGAGACGAATCTTCCAGGCCACGACTGGCCACAAGTCTGGAAGAATCTCTCCGAAATAGCCATACCTCCAGAAGCTAGAGACACGTGGTACAAAGTCGTACAAAAGACGATCCCCACAAACGAGCGCTTAGCACGCATCGGCATGCGTGAGTCGCCGAACTGCGAAGCGTGCCACCAAATAGATTCCCTGGAACACCGCAGATATGGGAGACATGTAGAAGAATGGTGGCACACATGAACAGGGCGGACCACCGTCACATAGAAATCACGGCTCTCACCATCCCAAAGGCAAAAAGCTTCCCTCGTCCAAAGCGCGTCGCGACCATGTGGAAACTTGCTATGACTGCGCATGCGATAATCTCCAAAAAGCAGACGGACACAGTACAGTTCCTCACAGATCTCTGGGAGGAGCACAAAAGGGCCAGGCAGAAAAACAACTATCGCCGGACGTTCCGGAGCTATCTGCAGATCGCCCTGGACGCCGCCTTCAAGAACGCCCTCCGTCTCCACACGCCGCCGCCGCCGCCGCCGTCTCCACCACCCCGACACACGACGGCGACACACCACGCCCTCCCACAGCCCCTCAACACCCTGGCGTTTGCTGACGCAGACACCCTCCAACATCCCCAAAGTGCGTGTGAAATGAGTGTTGATTGTGCTAGTGTGAAAAGTGGCAGTGCATCATCTGCGTTCTCATGTGTGAAAGTGTGCGATACAGCAGCATATCGTCACACACCTAGGGAAAGTGTTTAAATATTGGCGATCTCCTGCGTGTCCAAAAGGTGATTATGTAAGTACTGCTCAAATTCAACTAACATTAATTTTAATAACCGTGGAAACTATAAACAGTTATGACTAAATGCAAAATGACGATTTGCAATGATTATTATCATATAACAAATGTTTTCCTCCTCTCACTTTCTCTCTCTCTCTCTCTCTCTCTCACTCTCTCTCTCTCTCTCTCTCTCTCTCTCTCTCTCACACACACACACTATCTCTCTCTCACTATCGCTCTCTCCCTCTCTCCCAATCTCTCTCTCAACCAACCACAATCAAATTACTCTCCCTAAATTTACTATCCATATATATGCATATACATTTTTTTGTTGAGTGTACCATAGAAATATGTCATAGTCAATAGGTTCAACCAAATTTAAAGGACGCCATCTTTGGCGCCAACCAAATTAATCTCATTAAATATTCATAAAAAAATTACAGCAATAATAAGTGCACACAGAACTAAGCTGAAAAAAAAGACTAGAAAACAGACAAATATAAAAATAAAAAAATAAAATAAAAAGTACATATTTAGAAACAAAATTTGCTTAATAGAGAGAACTAAATCATAAAGAAAATACAAGAAAGACTATAGGAAAAGAAAAGATACGATTACTGTACGTGTAAAACCTAAACGTGCCTTTGATCAAGCAATGTATTTGTTAATTTGTAAATAAAAGTTTACTACGTTACAAAAAAAGTTCCATACGATCATTTCATTTCAATGACAATCTAAACGCCTCATTGGGGTTGGATATTGTTCAGTTTGAAGGAATCGTCTAGTTTTTGGAGAGCCTTCATGCGCCTGTAAGTTTTCTCTGTGAAACGAAAGAGAAACTATACTTACTTGTGAGACGAGATTCCTCTTCTTAACCGCTCCTGTGTCAACGGTGACGCTGCTACTCTACCTCACCTGAGGCTACTAACATTACGTGCAACATGTGGGAGGTAGTGAAGTCAGAGTCCAAGATATCCTGAGGGGAGAGAAATGGCATTGCAGCCTCTCGGAATCAGAGTCTGTCAATCTTAGTCTACAGTTACTTTTAATTCGTAAGAACGTTCAACATTACGAGCTCCACAGGTCAAAACGTACAAAGTCAGTCTCAGAATCAGGGATTGGCATCTAAATGAACGTAGTCTCAAGGAGCTGAAGCCTCAAGCTAATTAGTGTCGTGATAAATAAAAATCATATACCAACAGCTACGTTTAATTGTGATATAGCGTGAGAACGAAAAGGTTACAATTTTTGTTGATTAGTACGAGGGTGCATCATACATTCACAGTTAATCCCTCCTCCATAACCATGCGAGACACGAACTGGAAGCACAAAAGTTTTAGAATGGCAAATTCTACTGAATTTTAAGAGATTCTGTTCCCTACATGCACCACAAGTGGTAAAGTAATTTCAAGGTTGATAAAGAAAATTTGAACTCCCAACATTCTGAAGTATACAGTTATATCTCGTACCATAAAAGTTATACAAGTATTCAATGGAAGACTTATCAGGAATGCTGCAGGGTTATTCATAAGTAACTACACGTTTCCAGAAGATGACTGCGTGAAAACTACAAGGCATAAAGGAAATAAAATAATACCAGCATTTAGAGCACCTCTCCAGTTTCTTAACTCATATTGCATGTACTCAATATGGACAATATTTGTCACATAGTAAACATAAATGCTATAGCCAAACTCATGCCATACAAGTCCCCACACGGCATTTTCGACGAGAAACCCACATTAACAATTCTTCCTTGCAGCTGTTCTAGATTAAGTGGCAATGGAGGCAGGAACACGTCAATCTCTGACGTAACCCAACAAGAAGAGATCGCTTGAAGGCAGCTGACCGTGGCAGACACAGAAGGTGGTACAAGGATCACGGTAGGAAGCTTATTCAATCCAGTGCTGAGGCAGATCGTTATTAATGTAGTCACAAACGTCTGAAACTGTGTGTGCTGAACCACTGTCTTGTTGCAAAATGAAATCTCCACTGTCTTCCTGTAACTGTGACATAACCCATTACTACAGCAAGTTCTGGTACATGAAACCATTAATTTCTCCAGAAAGAAAAATGACCCATAAACTTTGAAAAGGACATGGTACACAAGATGTGGACCTTACACGGATCACGTATGTGCTACAGAAACTCGTGTGGATCTTCTGTGACTCAAACACGTTCATTATTATGATTCGCCTTTTCAGGCACATGAAATACGGCTTCTTCATTGAAAAGTAACTTGTCTGAAAAACTGTCTTCCTCCAATAATCGCTGTAAGTTATTGCAAAAGTCAGAACGAAACTCGTTTACCTGAGCAGTCAGCACACGTAGCAACTGTAACCAATATGGTCTTAGATCTAAACATTTGTGTACAATGTAACAGAGAGTTGACTCTGGTATCCTTGATTTCTATACACTCGTGACCAATTTCTTACTCCATATGCTCCACTTTCTCCGCTGATGATCCCAGCAGACCAGATTTCTTAACAGCGAGTAGGCAAGTATTTATAAGGAATGTGTTGTAACACCTGTGGACCGGGTGTTGGAGCTTTTACTTGATATCTGGTACAAAATCGTTGCTGAAGTATCACAACTGACTCATATTTTAAGCGAATTTATGGATGTAAAACACATCATCACTTTATTATACGCCACAATCTTAACTCGGAGAGACGCCCTACCCAGTCTGTAATGGGTGTAATTGCTGATATGTGTTATCTGGTATGTAAAACAGCAGTGTACTAGTCGTTTTCCCTCTGCATCGAATAGCCTTCCGACAAACATGTCACAGCCTTTAAGACATGATTTTTTCTGCATGTCCATAATGGCTCCACTAAGTGGACTAGCCTGTCGTTATCCATTACCCATTTTGTATCCATGCGTCCACACATCAACACCTGACCTGCTGCCGAGGGGAAAGTAACAATTAATGGCTTGCTCTTGCCAAATGTAGCCGAAAGTGCTAATCAACTCAAAAATATACTACTCCTAATAGCCATAATTATTATTCTGCCAATGAAGTAAATACTGACGTAATGTTTTCAGTACACTGTCCTCAGCCATCAATAGAAATATCTGCACATAGACTCAAACACGCAGTAAAATGATATGCATCATCATCTCGTATCTCTTTTAGTATTCACGCAGTGATCTTCTGCAACCCCAGGGGAGCTTATAAATAGACCAGTATACACTTGCATTCTCTCAAGCAGACGCCCACATCATATATCCCGTAATAAGATTCATTCCTTTATAGTATGTCCCAAAAAATGTTTGGAATGAATTGTTACTCAATAAACTGGCGACTACTGTTGTATCAAGTGAAAGGTGTGTGTACATAACTGCCACACCGTTCATCCACATATTAGAAATAAGCTTCTGTAAATCAACACCTGGCCCCCAAGTGTATATATATGAATCAGTTCTCTGGTTGAAAGAACAAATGATTATACTGTCATCCTCTGAAAAAGACTTGTAAAAGAGATAACCTTTTAGCTGACAAACTCTCTATTTTACTGAACTGATATGACACGCAACTATCTATCAAAGTGTTGGACATCAAACATTCCTGATCAAGTACAAAATTACGTTGTTGTATTTACATTCATAAAACATTAAACACATTATTTACCCAAGAATTGAAAGACTAGTAGAAGCCAAGCTTTGGGTACATCTGTTGGTACACATGAATTTGGGAACGTGTGAGGCTTTAGTGACTTTGGTATTTGGTCTAGAAGATAGCATGAAGAAAGTCTGTTGCACATCTATAGCAAAGGTAGCTGTAGAGAGAGCGTTTGATAGAGATAAATTCTGAAACTAACATAAAATGTGCAACTTTGTGTAGACACATGACTACAGTCAGAAGAGTAGAAGCACATGGGAGAGAGACAGTAGTTAAGAAGAATATGGACAAAATTGTGGTTTCTCTCTCAAGCTATTCAGTCTATAAATCTAGCAGATCGCAAAGCAAATAGAAGATATATTGGAAAAAAGGATTGAATTACTAGGAGAAGAGTTTTCAAGTTGGCTTCAGAAGCAAGCCGATGGTTAGCCAAGTTATTAGTGATCAAGTGTTGAATTAAGTAAGATGTTAAAGAAAAATTTGTGGCATATTTTGATAGCTTGAAGTGACAGGTTAATAGGACACATAATGAGGACACAAAAAACTATTATTTAGGAAATGGAGAACAGTGTGCGTGAGTCTGGGGGTTTGTGGGTAGTACTGTAGTGGGAGAACAAGGCTTAACTAAATTAAGCAGAAGCAGGTGCATGTGGGTTGCATTGGACAAGTGATACAAAGACTAAAAGGCCTTTATAGGATAGACCATAGCACGGAAATGGATCAAACAGGAATAAATGCTGTAGTAGTCCCACGGAGAACATGTTTGAAATAATAGTATATAATTTCCAGAAATACATAATTTTCACAAATACTTTTTGCTAAGCGAGTGTGTTACTCAAGACGGAAAAGACTTAGCGCTTAGGATAAGTATCCATTTCAGCAGTTCCTGCGTAGCAAACCCGCTAAGTAGAGTGTAAAAAAATTTATTTTAGGTGACGCTGAGGCAACGTACAGTAAATTTAGGAACCTGTATTGGTTCACTGCCCAACGGACCTTATATAATAAAATAGCCAGAGTGATTATGTAATAAGAATAGTGGAGCCACTTGAGTACACTGATGTACTCTTATGAAACGTCCCCTTAGAAATATTACATATGACTGTGCTTATACTGACACACGATATTTTTTTAGCGCAACGCAATCTGACATTCAGAATTCTCTACAAAAGAATGGCCCTGACTAACATTAACTATACCTTTCACAAATCACAAAATCACTTTCCTCACAAAAATCTTCGTTACTCGAACTACTGCAATACAGCGAGCGCCACTACTGCCAGCTAAATAAAAGATTCAAACTATGGAAGGCACTAACTACCGATAGGCATAGTTAGCAAATGAAAGATTTTAATAGAGAAGAAACAATGTATTTACATTAGTAGTCATAATATATATATCAGTTCATGACATCAAGTCTTACAAATTTGAAAACTCCGTCATCTCTCTCCCCACATCCACCACTGCTGGCGGCTCACCTTCAACTGCTCAACGCTACGCGCTGTTCACATCCAGCTGCCACTGCCCAACATTACAATGGCAGACAATAATGCAAACTAGCCACAGACTTCACACAGCACAGCCAGTGAGTTCATACAGAACGCTACATAACATAGCCCCCATGCTCCGCACAAAAAATTTTAAAAATTGTTTTGGGCAGTGGCCAATAATGATTTGATAAAATTTTTCATAATTACAATAACAAAGAAATCAAATGCACACACTTATTGATACAATGTTGGTCAAAAGCTAAAATTTTCTCACAGTCCATAAAGACAGTCCTGATCGTTCATCACAGTAAAATAGCAGTGTTTTTCTCAAAGTCTGAGCAGTAGAAGAAAATGCACATGGAAGTAGTGGATTTCCATGCAGTCTTGAAGAAGGAGTGTTGTCCTTCCAACGAAAAGACAGTGCTGACTCTTGACATGCAGACAGGTAATGGGCTACAACAGAGCAAACCCACAGTAGAGTCAGTCGAAGTTTTGAAGAATATTGGTAAGTAGGTCATCACTGAGCAGACCCACTGTAGTCCTGGTAGAGATTGTGGTATTGGTGGGCCACCAGAGGTGCAGACCCACTGCAGTCCTTGTAGAAATAATGGTACTGGTGAGTCAGCAAAGGTGTAGACCCACTGTAGTCCTTGTAGAAATAATGATATTGGTGGGTCATCAAAGACGCAGACCCACTGTAGTCCTTGTAGAGATGGCCAGCAGCCATCTGTTGTGACTGTGCAGGTGCACAATCACCATTGAAGAGTCTTGTGGATAATATAGCAAGTCCATAACCACCATTTGTGCACTCACAAAGTTTTTGGAATTGTCCTTAGAACCAGCAGTGCTGTTATCCAGTCCCTTGCTGAATTATTAACACACGTGCAAACACTAACAGTCCCTACTTCTCACAAAAATATTGTGTGTCAGTATAAGCACAGTCATTTGTAATTTTTCTAAGGGGACGTTTCATATGGCGACCCTGCCAGGATACGTTGTTAGGCGACACCTAACAACCCCTAGAAAAATTACAAATGACTGTGCTTATACTAACACACAATATTTTTTTAGCGCAACACAATCTGACTTTCAGAATTCCCTACAAAAGAATGGCCCTGTCTAACGTTAACTATACCTTACACAAATCACTAAATCACTTACCTCACAAAAATCTTCATTACTCGAACTACTGCAATACAGCGAGCGCCACTACTGCCAGCTAAATAATAGATTCAAACTATGGAAGGCACTAACTACCGATAGGCATAGTTAGCAAATGAAAGATTTTAATAGAGAAGAAACAATGTATTTACATTAGTAGTCATAATATATATATCAGTTCATGACATCGAGTCTTACAAATTTGAAAACTCCGCCATCTCTCTCCCCACATCCACCACTGCTGGCGGCTCACCTCCAACTGCCCAACGCTACGCGCTGTTCACATCCAGCTGCCGCTGCCCAACACTGCAATGGCAGACAACAATGCAAACTAGCCACAGACTTCACACAGCACAGCCAGTGATTTCATACAGAGCGCTACGTAACGTTGCCAATAAGAAAACATAAACAGCCTACTTACACTCTTTCTAGGGGTCAATCGATATTCTGCCAACCTACAAATGAGATTCCGGCAGAACTACCGCCGTAATATCAATACGGGACCTCGGAGCTGAGGAGAGCAAGTCAACAACAGTCTCTACCCCATAAGCCCAACATTTCAGACAGACCAAGCAACCGACATCAGTCGTGGCTAGGTGGATTTCCAAATAGAAACTCTAGCACTACCTTAAATATAGTTAAATAGAGCACTTAAATGCCACGGAGACTAAACTCCTTAATACGAGAATATACAGGGTGAGTCACATAACGTTACGGCTGGATACATTTCGTAAACCACATCAAATACTGACGAACCGATTCCACAGACCGAACGTGAGGAGAGGGGCTAATGCTAATTGTTTAATACAAACCATAAAAAAATGCACGGAAGTATGTTTTTTAACACAAACCCACGTTTTTTTAAATGGAACCACGTTAGTTTTGTTAAGACATCTGAACATATAAACAAATACGTAATCAGTGCCGTTTGTTGCATTGTAAAATGTTAATTACATCCGGAGATATAGTAACCTAAAGTTGACGGTTGAAAACTCCGACGTTCAGTTGCGTGTTGTAACAAACACGGGCCATGGTCGGCGAGCAGCATCTGCAGGGACTTGTTTACGATGACGACCGTGTTTGCGAGTGTGGCTGTAGTGCACTGTTGTGGTTTGGTCTAGCTGTCGCAGTGTCCGCATGTAGCGCTTGCTGCTTTTGTTATTCTGCATTCGTCTCCGCACGCAGACCAACTGTAGCACACCGTGTTACCAGACGTCTGTGATAGTGTAGTGTTGTAGGAACTGTGACCATGGTGTATTCGAACTCTGAAAAGGCGGAGATCATACTCTTCTATGGCGAGTGTCGACGAAATGCAGCTGAAGCCTGCAGGGTGTATGCAGAACGGTACCCGGACAGAGGGCATCCAACGTGCCGCACATTGCAAAACATCTACCGCCAACTGCATGCAACAGGTATGGTCGTAGTACGCAAACGGGTCCGTAACAGGCCCGTCACAGGAGAAGCGGGTGCAGTTGGTGTGTTAGTTGCTGTTGCCATGAACCCACACATGAGTACACGGGAAATTGCGAGAGCCGGTGGACTGAGTCAAAGTAGTGTCATGCGCATACTGCATCGTCACCGCTTTCACCCGTTTCATGTGTCGCTACATCAGCAATTACATGGTGATGACTTTAATCATCGAGTGCAATTCTGTCAATGGGCATTAACAGAGAATGCGTTGCAGTTCTACCTGTTTACCGATGAAGTGGGTTTCACAAACCACGGGGCAGTGAATCTACGAAACATGCGTTACTGGTCCGTGGACAATCCTCGCTGGCTCAGGCAGGTAGAGCGACAGCGACCGTGGACTGTAAATGTATGGTGCGGAATCATTGGCGACCAGCTCATTGGTCCTCACTTCATTGCAGGGGCCCAAACAGCTGCAACATACATCACGTTTCTACAGAATGATCTGCCAACGTTGCTCGAAAATGACCCACTGGAAACGCGTCGACGTATGTGGTATCAGCATGATGGTGCACCTGCACATTCCGCAATTAACATTAGGCTGATACTTGACAGGATGTTCGACGGGCGTTTCATAGGACGTGAAGGACGCATAAATTGTCCAGTCCGTTCTCCTGATCTTACACCTCTCGAATTCTTTCTGTGGGGTACGTTAAAGGAGAATGTGTACCGTGATGTGCCTACAACCCCAGAGGATATGAAACAACGTATTGAGGCAGCCTGCGGCGACATTACACCAGATGTACTGCGGCGTGTACGACATTCATGACACCAGAGATTGCAATTGTGTGCAGCAAATGATGGCCACCACATTGAACATCTATTGGCCTGACATGTCGGGACACACTCTATTCCACTCAGTAATTGAAAACGGAAACCACGTGTGTACGTGTACCTCACCCCTCATGGTAATGTACATGTGCGTCAGTGAAAAAGACCAATAAAAAGGTGTTAGCATGTGGACGTAATGTGCTGTTCCAGTCTCTTCTGTACCTAAGGTCCTTCACCGTTCCCTTTGAATCCCTACGTAATTCGGTGCTCTCCGATACACACGATCGAACAGTGGAGGAGTAGTACTCAAGCGTCAATTTAGGTTACAATATCTCCGGATGTAACTAACATTTTACAATGCAACAAACGGCACTGATTACGTATTTGTTTATATGTTCTGATGTGCTAACAAAACTAACAGGGTTCCATTTAAAAAACGTAGGTTTGTGTTAAAAAACATAATTCCGTGCATTTTTTTATGGTTTGTATTAACCAATTTCACTAGCCCCTCTCCTCACGTTCGGTCTGTGGACTCGATTCGTCAGTATTATTTGATGTGGTGTACGAAATATATCCAGCGATAATGTTAGGTGACTCACCCTGTATAAGCAATAACAACGACTAAAGTTAAATATGCCTACGTACTAAAATACAGCAGATATTGGCGAAAATTAACATAATTTCGCATTTCAGACATCCATAAAATTAATTGGCTCTATCTCTCCGCCAGACAGTACAAGGTTAACATTTTACGCCGTCCATGGGAAAACATTGGCTTGCAAAACGTCCACACCCAAAATTTTTTTCTTTTTTTTTTTTTCTTTGTTTATTTACGACGTGCGCCTTAAGTCAGCACGGCGTTGAAATGGACGATCATGTAAGGGGGCAGTAACACACCCGCAAGGCAATTTCCGATCACAAACTCAAAGCAGAGAGACGTTGCAACACAGTTACTAATAGCTGCCACAACACCGGGAGATTGGCCCGCCAGACGACGACCGTTGCACTAACTAGATGAAAAATCTTACTTTCAGTGACGACACCACCTTCTGGAGGTTATTGGCAGCAGCAGACGGACTTCATAGCTTCCCCAGCCCATGAACGGAAACGAAACGTTGTCCTCAGATTTACGGCCTCTTGTGTCCTCACGCCCCGGGTTTTCGTGCCCATCCAGAGTTAGCATAGAGGGACCGAGCGTCCCGCAGCAAAATGGTAGTCCAGGGCCAAACACTCGTCTCAACTGCCTCGTCTGCCCCCGGCGCGGCACACAGCGCCTCCTAACAGCACAGGCTCCGCAACGCCCTGTAGGAAAGCGCGGAAACTCCAAACAGGAGTAAACGAAGGGAAAAACAGGAACCGTGGCTAACGACACAGTTCATGCACTAAGAGAAATGAGACTTCCGTGGGGACACTTCGCCGAAATAAAAGCTAAGTATCTTAGGGGTTTCTTCCAAATAAACATGGAACCAAAAAAATCTTCAAATTTCGATATTCCAAAGGGCAAAACTGTTGTGTTGTACTGTCCCAAGAAGAATAAAGTCGTCCTCGTACTTTCTACAAAGAACCATGACGATGTTATCGACAGAGATACAAAGCCTGAAATCATAACATTTTACATGACAAATGTTAGTGAGTATCTGGATAAGCACCTCTCTCAAATTATGATGTGGGTCGAAATTAAAGAGACTAGCCTATGAAGTGTTCGACAGTCTACAAAGCATATAGCTGCAGTAAATGGATTTAACATTTATAGATTCAATAAAAATGAAGATAAAGCAGTAGAAAAAACTACTTTCGTCCACAGACATGTGTGGGAATTTATAAAGCCGCAAACAGAAAGGAGACGTCAAGCACCACAAGTTCCTAACGTGAGGCGTGGACTTTCACTCCATGGAATGAAAGGAATAAAAGAGTGTGGCGAAACAAGCACGGTAACTTGTGGCCAGCCGCCACCACCCACCCCACACATCTGAAGCTAGCGCAGTAGGCGATACTCGACGCCATCCTCACCTCCAAAGCTGCTGCCGGTGCCTGCATTACATCGCGACGCGTCGCATCACGGTTGCTGGTACAACGCGCCGCCATCATTCGTCGAGGTCCAGCATTTGAGTTAAGAATATATAAAGGATTTCTTGGTTGCTGCTAATACACTATTAAAAATTGAAAATATTGATGGGAATAATGTGAAGGTGGAATCATTCTCCGACGATGAATCCTTAGAATTAGAAACTGATATTATTGAGGATGGTTCCTTAATAAATTGAAAATCGGAGTGTGATTTTCCAAAAGTAGAATATGAATTGAATTTCAGTGGTATTGCAAAGTTAGAACCATTTTCTGATGACGAGGTAATTGAAGTTGAGATCTAAAAGGAAAAGGAAGAATTAATAGTTTTCAGGTCATGAAACTGACCTCAGTATGTCTGAAATTCAACCAATTCAGGGAATACTTAGAAACTCCTTTAAAATGGGTGGAAATTCCAAGTGGTAATGTAGAGGCACCACACTGGATGACACTGCTGTTTGCTAAACTTGAATTGAATCATAAACAACAGCAAGACGAAATCCAATAGCAAACATTTAAATAAGATTGAGACTAGTAATAAGGAACTGAAGAATAGTAATGAAGCATTAAAGGATGAAATGTCCTCAAAAAGGAATAGTTTAAGTTATAAAATTGATGCCAACCACCATTATTTGCAAGTCAAAGTAGGGCAACAGCTAAGTAAATTGCATAGTATTTTCAAAAACGAAATTATCGAAGTTCGGCAAGATTTCAAAGAAGGAGATGAAGTTATCGACGGGAGGTTGTCGAAATAGGCAACGAATCCAAACTTTGTTCTTATCGATTTGAAGAAGTAAATGCATGTCACAAAGATATTAAGAAAGTGAAACATGATTGCGTGAAATTTTGTGAAGACATCGATAAAAAATTTTATGACAAGGTAGAAATAGTAGAATTAGTAGCTGAAGAACTAAATACTAGTATTAATAACATATAAAATAGAGTAACCTCTGGTAGAATACCATTATTCAGCATGTTGCTTTAATTGACGCCGCTTTCATTGGGGTGTCGGCAGTTTTTACTTTTTGTTTCAGACAAACAAATTCAGCCATTAGAGTTCTGGAGAGATTTTGAGGATGTTTTGCCTAATGCATGGTATGAGGGAGAGAAAATCTCTTTCATAAGAAATCATTTGTCAGGAGATGCTTTGCGTTGGTCGGCTGACGAAAGACGCAAAACTCTTTCTAAATTATAAAACTGCATTTCTTAGCGAGTATTGGTCACTCAACAAACCAAACGATGATTTTAGAGGGTTTTGGAGTGGCAAAAAGTTTTCTCCAGGTCTTAGTAAAAAAGTTCTCTATAAAGTGAGCTTCACGGCTGTCACATCTCGCAGGAAAGAGAAAACCGGAAATGATTATCATGGGACTAGAAGGTAAGCTGCCTTGGTACTGGCAATAGAGAAACATTTCCGAACCTAGAGATAATGTGGATAGGTTCACTGAATATTTAGAGCGAGTAAGAAAGAGTGGCTGCCGCTGAGGAGCAGATGCAGAATAATAATAGGTCTTATAACCACCTCGTAAACAACAGAAATAATGAGAGTGGGAACGTGAATGGTAGAGGTATGGAAGTTCAGAATACAAGATCCGAATATCGTTGTCAAGTACGTAGTAGAGGAAGAAGGGGTAAACAGCCATCACGCTTTCGCAACAATTATTATGATGAAATCAAAAATGTAAATAATGTGCCGTTGAGACTGGACAGAGAGTCAAATGCTGCCCTATCCGATTCTGTATAAAATGAACGTAACAGGCCGCATGTGGGAAACTAAATCCCGACTATGATGAAACTGGTGCTCACAAGGCGGAAACAGTAACACAGCCAGCAACAGGAACAAGAATCACAGTCAGTCAGCACACGCAGACAGCTAACAGGGACGATGAAATAGGAACAGATTGCACCAGTCATGTGTTAAACCACCCTCATAACATAGTTGACAGTATTTTGGACACTTTAGGAAAATACATCAATGAAGAGAAAGAAAACGCTATAGGTAATAGGGATGAAGAAATTAACGGGTTCGAATCTGATAGGGATGAAGGCGAAATAAAGGCTTACATCTTCTACGATAGTGGAAATCTGAAGACTAAAGTTGCGGTAGAGGAATTATAGCCAGTTTTTGAAGGCTTTGAAATGGAGGAATTGATAGATGAATGGGGTAGCAATAATAATGAGGTCAAGGAACATGTTAGCTGTATTGACTTGCCACAACCTGCAAAAGCCGACGACAGTATTATAGATAGCAATGTTCCGCAGGGATGCAGTTGCTCAGAGATAGAGAATAGTTTAGCTGATGTGCTGCAAATGTGAGTAGAGAAAGTCGTCAAGTGCTTCGATTTAAAACTTGTGGAAAAGCTTTAAAAGGCAGCTAAGAATGTAGAGATTAATGACCATGTGAACCGAAGTGTGGACGTATTTGAAACTGAACTAAACTACTTTAACTGGAAACAGATTAAAAACGATTTATTAGAAGACTTTTAAGAAGAACCTGTTCAAACAGTAATAACTCACCCTTTTATAAAAACTGACCTCTCAGAAGTAATATAGCGTTGTCTTCCCGACAGTCCCAGTGAAGCCAGCGTCTTGTCCCAAGCAGTCTTTGATGCTATTCCTAGTGAGAATGAATTAGCTGGCATGAAAGTGCTAATGCGGAAAACAACTATATACTAGAAAAGACAGAGCCAAAGATACGTCCAATAACTCAAATGTATGATAAAAGAGCCGTGGACGGAAAAAAATACATGACGAAAAGCTTCCCCCACTAGTTTTAGCATTGGCGAACTATTATTAGTCAAAACTACAGAAACATCTAAGAAAATTTTTGCAGAAACAAATTAGTTTATGCATGGGTGTACAGGACCATTCTGGATAATACGTAAGCCACATGCAATATATATATATATATATATATATATATATATATATATATATATATACATCGCAAATGTAGTATTAGGGAATTCTGCTAAAATCAATTTCATTTGAAAGACATCAGCTATAGTAACATCCATTGTTTCTACTATTTAATTTTGTTCAAAAACAATTTTTTTTCAAAAAGCAAGGGCTATACCATTGAAGAAATACAGAGGAGAGCACACGAGCGAGAACTTTCCCCACTTCACTGCTACTAGCTCCACATCATCATAATGTGCCTGTGAGTAGCATGCAAGTATCTCGTCATAATTGAAGGGTGAAATTGAAAATTAATTAAGCTTCTTCTAAATTTGTCAACATATCCTTCAGTGTATTAATATTTAACTTGCCAAATCTTAGAGATATCAGATGAATATGTTTCCCTAAATACATCGTTTTAAATAAAAAACAAGTGGTGATAAATAATTAAGCAAGAAAGCCAAGAATTGCTCAGAATGTGAAAATGCATGTCAAAATCAACTGTTACAAGTTACAACTTGATCAGAACAATATTTTGATCAAAATTGGAGATTTTGCAAAAAATCTTAGGCACTAAATATTAGACTTGTAAAAATGAAAATTCGTATGAAGTGTCAGTTTGATATAAAAACCTTAACTGTGTAACCCCATTGAGTTACCTCTAATAGTTTTTGAGTAATTCACGGAGAACTAAATTTGAAACAAAAACGTCCTTATCTGTAGTATATTAAGTATCATTTATGTTAATGATTAAAAGTGTTGAATACAGTACCTGATGAATCCATCAAATAACAAAGTTATTAAAAGTTTCAACATTTCCATGTAAATAACAACCAGTACAAGGTTCTTTAAAGTTTTAGTTCAAAGGTTATGTTTTAACGTCAGTTCCGTTCCAAATATTCTAGACGCCAAAGTTAAAATGCAAGTGAGCTAAACCGTTTTCTATGATTTGAGGCAACTTGATATTAGATATACAGAAATTACTAAGATTCTAAATCATACACAACAGTGTTGTAAAAGGATATATGACCGAGAAAGCGGCCATTTAGATCCTGCTGCTTGGGGATATAACAGATAATGGCAGATGTGTCCTTCGACCATTCATTGCACACAAATATAACTACGGACTATGACTTCACTTCACTTCGCACCCAGCTACCATACGGTCCGCGTCGGCAAACGCCAGCTTACGCGCTGGATCGGGTGACGTGACAGCCAGGCTGCGAATAAACGCATGTTTTTGGCACAGATAGGAAGTGAACTCAGGGGGACAATAGATCTCACAGAAGTATCTGTTAGTGTGGCACCCATAATGTTAACAAAACCATGTGACAAGAAGTGAGATTATTTTCAACTACTGTGGCGAGCAGTTAACTTATATTATTAGAAGTGTGGGAGAAAGACCATTTATTGGGAACTTACCGTAGTGTTCGCATCTGAACTGCTCATAGTGCTGTTTATGATACAGACATTATTATTATTATTATTATTAGGAATATTACTATGTTGTGCGTGTGAAAGTTTATCAACTATAACAGTCAGAGCTTACAGCTTTCATTTATGATCGTAGTTCCTGATCGCACTGAGCCAACAGAGAGTAGAAAAATTTCTTCTGGGGCACAAAGAAGAATGTGAACTTGTAGACCGGAAACTATGGTCAGTATGTTCTCCGTTGCTTTCTGGTTGACCACAAAAATAGTTTTCAGGAGCTCGTAGAAGACAGCGTACAATATGTCTTATTTATTTTTATTAACCCGCAGCGGCCAAAGTGGAAGATGTTATGAGTGTGGCAGATCACAGGGAAAAGCGACCAGGAGTTGGTGTGTTAGGTGCGATAGGTGAACTGCCCTGATCGTTTGATGGAAAATTATTTCAATTGCTTGGACAATGCAGACTGAAATAGTACATGTGCCAGAAAGTAATTTTGGAAATATTGGATTAATTATTTATTAAAGAACCTTTTATACATGCATTGCAGTG
Source organism: Schistocerca americana (assembly GCF_021461395.2). Lineage (NCBI taxonomy): Eukaryota > Metazoa > Arthropoda > Insecta > Orthoptera > Acrididae > Schistocerca > Schistocerca americana. The sequence goes on from NC_060119.1 coordinate 196,053,954, forward strand.
TATGGTTCACGAACTACACTTATTATTCATTTTTACAGCAATACGAGAACATCCCCTTAGCTCCGTGGTCTGACTGCCATGTACTGAGCCCAGGTTCGATTTTCAATTGGTGTGGAGATGTTCTCTGCTCAGGGAGTTGGTGTTGTGCTGCCCTCATCATCATTTCATCATCATGACATGCTAGACTCTCAGTCTGGCATGTCTGTAAGGGCTTGCAACTCGGCGGCTGAACTTCCCCTGTAGGGGACTCCAGGCTGTCAGTGCCATATAATCATTACATATCTTCATTTTGCAGCAATGTAAGTTTACTTTTCTTTGTTTTCGTTAAAATGGGTTATGTGTGGATAGCGTAACAAATGCAGTGCAGTCAAGTGAGGAGTTGAGTAATTAACTGAATCCTATGTTATTACAAAGGTGTATATCCTTTTATGTCTCATCATTCTTAAAATAAAATTGAAAACAATGGTGGATGACAGATGTCACTGACAAAACCAATATTGTAACATACACTCCTGGAAATGGAAAAAATAACACATTGACACCGGTGTGTCAGACCCACCATACTTACTCCGGACACTGCGAGAGGGCTGTACAAGCAATGATCACACGCACGGCACAGCGGACACACTAGCTGCGCAGCATTTGTGCACCGCCTTCGTCAGTGTCAGCCAGTTTGCCGTGGCATACGGAGCTCCATCGCAGTCTTTAACACTGGTAGCATGCCGCGACAGCGTGGACGTGAACCGTATGTGCAGTTGACGGACTTTGAGCGAGGGCGTATAGTGGGCATGAGGGAGGCCGGGTGGACGTACCGCCGAATTGCTCAACACGTGGGGCGTGAGGTCTCCACAGTACATCGATGTTGTCGCCAGTGGTCGGCGGAAGGTGGACGTGCCCGTCGACCTGGGACCGGACCGCAGCGACGCACGGATGCATGCCAAGACCGTAGGATCCTACGCAGTGCCGTAGGGGACCGCACCGGCACTTCCCAGCAAATTAGGGACACTGTTGCTCCTGGGGTATCGGCGAGGACCATTCGCAACCGTCTCCATGAAGCTGGGCTACGGTCCCGCACACCGTTAGGCCGTCTTCCGCTCACGCCCCAACATCGTGCAGCCCGCCTCCAGTGGTGTCGCGACAGGCGTGAATGGAGGGACGAATGGAGACGTGTCGTCTTCAGCGATGAGAGTCGCTTCTGCCTTGGTGCCAATGATGGTCGTATGCGTGTTTGGCGCCGTGCAGGTGAGCGCCACAATCAGGACTGCATACGACCGAGGCACACAGGGCCAACACCCGGCATCATGGTGTGGGGAGCAATCTCCTACACTGGCCGTACACCACTGGTGATCGTCGAGGGGACACTGAATAGTGCACAGTACATCCAAACCGTCATCGAACCCATCGTTCTACCATTCCTAGACCGGCAAGGGAACTTGCTGTTCCAACAGGACAAAGCACGTCCGCATGTATCCCGTGCCACCCAACGTGCTCTAGAAGGTGTAAGTCAACTACCCTGGCCAGCAAGATCTCCGGATCTGTCCCCCATTGAGCGTGTTTGGGACTGGATGAAGCGTCGTCTCACGCGGTCTGCACGTCCAGCACGAACGCTGGTCCAACTGAGGCGCCAGGTGGAAATGGCATGGCAAGCCGTTCCACAGGACTACATCCAGCATCACTACGATCGTCTCCATTGGAGAACAGCAGCCTGCATTGCTGCGAAAGGTCCATATACACTGTACTAGTGCCGACATTGTGCATGCTCTGTTGCCTGTGTCTATGTGCCTGTGGTTCTGTCAGTGTGATCATGTGATGTATCTGACCCCAGGAATGTGTCAATAAAGTTTCCCCTTCCTGGGACAATGAATTCACGGTGTTCTTATTTCAATTTCCAGGAGTGTAAATTTATGCGATTACTGCAGAGATAAGAAAAGCACTCCACAATAAAAACTACAGAAACAGTTGCCAATATTACCAAATTGTTCAACACAACAGGCTATGATAGACTCCCAGATGAACAATATATTCGAATAACACCTGAATTTGTTAATTAAAGTGGAAGGAAACTACTTCTGTATAAATAATGAGTTAGCAAAGAAAAAGTTAATATATAAAGTAACTTAACTTGCTTACAGGTGGTTTCACATGAACTGAGGGACAACAATATGCTGCTTTGAAGGTAATTACTTGATAATGAAATCGTGATTGAGAGAAAATGAAGTTTAATAATATGAAGTAATGTAGCAGATCCAATGATACAAACTACTGAAAATGGAACAGAGTATACTTTTGCATATGATACTAAACTTTTTGTTTCTTTTGTTTAATATTTTTAATTTTATATTAGTGTCATTTACTGAGCTATAGATGAAAAAGTCTAAGTAACAAAAGGATCTATACAAACATAATGAACTTTACTTAACTAAAACTATTGAAAATTTCTCACAGTCATTTTTACTTGGTAATGTCTTTTATTACATAATTAATTTGCATGAATGTACTGAAATTTTCATAGACTTGTTACAGAAACACAGCTGTTACACGTATATGTAGTATTGAAAGGTGTTAATGACTTATATTTCAACTGAGAGAAAGATACATACAGAAAATGATATCTTACATAGCTTAGTATGTGCAGATTTTTCTCCAAATCACTGAAAAATTGCCCGCAGAGGGAATGTTGGACATACTCAGTTGTACAATGACAGATTCCATTATATAAATTCTGGGATCACCTAAAAACTTGATGTCCATGAGAAAGAAATTTAAGTAGTTTTTAAATAATGAAATTCAGTTTATACACGGATGCCTCTTAAACAATGACAGTTAAAATTTATCCGTGGCTTTCTAATTTGTTAACTAGGGAACAGAGCCTCCATTAATCGCTTTTCATACAAGTGCTGAATATCAATTCCTGTGATGATTATTGAAGGTCGGCAACGCTAAATAAATGGAAAAATAAAAGTCTGGGGAAGAAGGCGGCTGATGTCAAATGAGAACCATGCTACTAGACAAGAATCCATAATCACAAAGCTCACTACACGATTATTATTTTAGTAGTGTCACAAGCAGTGTTACTGATAGCTTGTTTCTCACAAGCCACTGCATTCAGAAATTTGTCGAATATTTTCCAGAAACATTTGGTTTACTGTATGTCTATAGGACTCAAATATTTTATGATCAGCCACTGGCTACCAATAGGAAAGACCAGAAATATAAATATGATGTCATTGTCTACATTTCATTGTTCAGCAGTTAGTCAGAACTATACTACTCCATCATCTCAAGCTTTGTTTCCAAACTTTATTAGAAAATACACTTTTCTTTAGTATTAATAACTTATACTATAGATTATGTTTCAGTTTCAGTCAGTCTAAAAGCAATGAGACTCCAATCCCATTATAAATGAATTTGTGAACACAAGTGAGCTAAAACCCAATCAAACATAGTATTAACTGGCACATGGAAAGTCGAATATTTCATGATTTCTCTATACTAAGGATTTCTGTGTACATGTATGTATGTTGTTAGTTGATACAGCTTCCACTTATTAGAGAATAATAGAATTGTCAACTTCCTAACGAAATGTAGACTATATCTTATTGTGAACATCGATAGTAGTAACTCACACAAAAAGGCTGTGGAATGATGTCTATTCATTGCAGCTGACATAAAAATTCTGCCAATGAATTATTGATCTCATATTTTGAATATTATAATTTCCTTTTTGTTAAACGTTCCGCCAATTTTCAGGCAGTACTGTCATATTAGTATGAGGCCTACGATGAGAAAATAAATATTTACATTGGGTAAACAAGGTGGTTAATTTTGTATACTTTGATATTTTCCTAGTTATTACACATGGCTGCATTGTTCAGCTGGACTTGCAATTTAATTACATCTTCATCGAAGAAATAAAGTACAAGAATATTAAGCAAATCCGCATGACAGTAAAAATTATCAATTCAAATGAATTATGAAGAATACTGAGACAGCTGCAACAATTTTGGTTGGATGTTCCTCCAGAATAAAGGAATACTTTTGAACAGTTATTTGAGTAAGTATTCTGTTTAAAATGTGCAAATATGGCAAAATAATTTACACTTCATAACTGGTGCAGCTAAATTTTGAAAGGTAGTTCACACAAAATCTTGAGGTAAGCTCAGGCATCTTGAATGTGCAATACTACCTCCCTGGGTTGAAAAAAACACTTTGATGGTGAGATCTGTTTGAGGACTACTAAGTAAACTAAGGAAGCGGCTACGACGGATCGTAAGCTATGAAAATCTAAATCAAAACACCCACATGCAGAAAATGTCAGCTTTTCCAAAGGGAGATCGAATACATCCATTACATTGCACCTTTTCAACAAAAGCCGCACCCTCACCAGTGTGTGTCCTGTCTCGGCAGATCGTTCTGCTGTAGAAGAACACGCCCAACACAGCATGAGCAAATGGCCAAAAGCCAGTGCCAGAAGGAAACACAAATACGAAAGTTTCACAATCTTAGTGTCTGTTGAAGATTCAAATTTTTCGTTTATCACTGTGATCTCGTACATCAGAAAGACTATCATGACACCGTTGTACGTGATGGACAACAGCAAACCGAGGCCAAAGTGGCGTGAACAGAGAAGTCCAGTTCTATGCAGCAGCATCCTGGCCCACTGTAGCTCCCGCAAGTTGTCACCAGCTGACGCTGATAGTATCGGTGGCACTGCTCCTGTCAATGTCACATCCAGGTCGGCGTCACCTGCGATTGGCGGCTCGACAACCCTCAACAACAGCGCTTTGACGGTACCCAGCCTGTTTCTCACTGTCAACACTACTCCGAGGAACTGTGTGTGTCACAGCAAGGAGTAGGCTGTCAGCCCATAGAAGGCCGCAGCATGTGGGTGCTCAAGCAGTCCAACTACACTGCACATTATAGGAACGACAGCAACAAGCAGAATAATTCCCAGGAAAACAAGTACCAGGATCCGTGTTCGACCATGTGTTCCTCTCATGCAGAGGTCATCATGCCGCAATAGTAAAAAGTCCACTGAGGCCAAGTAATCAACAATTTCATTTAGGTATCTGTTCCCTGTCATTATTGAAGTAAACAACATTGTAACTGGTTCCAGCCAATTGAGATACATTATTAATCTCAGCAAGTGGTTGCTGGCAGTTCACGTAACATGGGATGTACACATTTTTCTCCGTAGCTGCATAATGTGCCATGTCCTGCAACCACGACTAGCCACAATTCTGATAAAATGAAACTAATTATCTTCCTGTGTTGTGTTTTGGAGAGACGTTCTGCAGATACTGTGCTATGAGACGTAAGTGGAGCTACGCCACATATTTGGCTTGCTACATACAGTGGCTTGATGGCACGTCTGAAGTCCCAGTCTTTCTGAATAATGCAGATGTCAGACATTTTTTTCAGAGGTGCTTTCACACAACAGTTAACATCAAATGTTTCTTACTTTACCATAGCAATGTAGCAGGAAAGCAGCAGCCCTGCCTCTACAGTTTGTTAGCGATCACTAGAATCTGGTGCCGCTCTCTCTGAGTTTTCTAGTGCCACATTCTAGAACTGTACAAATAAGGCTGCAAAATGTTTAAAATACGTATCAAACGTTATAACGGTTTAATGTAACATTACTAGGTACCTCTAAAGCTCAAATCAGCGGAACTGGAGTACTGCGCACCTTTTGGAAGTGGACATTCTGTTTAATGGAGTAACGATCGTAAGGACGCTATTTCACTTAAGAGAATTAGTTATCACTCTCCAGTGAACAGTAACGTCACTCAAAGCTTCAAATGTAATTTACGGTTTGATTAAGTGGAAGAGCTACCAATTTAACATTTACTTGTTTCTTCAGTCGACCTGTTTTATTATAATAACTCCGAGTTCAAATTCCTCATCCTTCTTTCACAGATCATTGTATGCACAGCAGTTCTAAAACAGCTGCATTTTAACAATAATTCATTAACACCTGTACATGACGGTCAACTGATGTTGAGTTATGATTAGGGGGTGGGGGTTCAGTCAAGCATTAACCTCAATTAGGAAGATGAGTTTGACTGTCTTTAATAAGACTGCAATGAACCAATGAGAGTAAGTTATCCAGTTCATTATTTGTATTACTTTTCTTGAAATGTGTAAACAAATAGGTAGTATGGCTGTGCCGACTCTGGTACACTTTTCACTGTAGTGCAGTATAGAACTATGCAATATCACTGATATGACAATGCAGAATGGTGGTCACTTAATAATCATAGTGAATTATCTGCTCCCTGTGACATCATAAGCAAGGCAGTAATGAGCGAAAATTTAGAAAATGCAATATGATGACTGTGTGAAAGTTTAAAAAACTGCAAGATGACACTGGTGGGATATTTAAAGTTTTCTTTGAGCAATCAATAAAATAAAAAAGTCAATCAGAGCTCAGTGGTTTAATGTGAGCCTGTAAAACGAAACAACCTCTCAGTGTTTTGCCTGCATACTCACACGTATCTGAATGTTTTGCCTTTTTTGAGGAATGCTTTTGGTACTAAATTTGCCTTTCTATCTTGCAGTTATCTTTATTTACTCAAGGTGGCTGACGAAGGGAGGTACATGGAAGATACTGACAGTTCTCTATTAAATTTGAATCAATAGTTGCATAAAATGTACCGAAATTTAAATTGGCCAATGTGTAGATAAAGTGGAAGTGTACGTAAGATGAAGTGCGAAAACGTTTCCACAATACCGTCATCAAATAAATTACTTGTTATAGTTACTTTCCCAAGACATTCAGAGAGAGCTGTAGATTAAGCGTGTAGTGTGTTAGGAGGGGAGCCAGTCTTTGTGTTCTGGAAGTGAAGGTATTTACAGACGCGATTTCTGCAAGTAAACGTGATCATGTTTAAAAATTAGCTGCATAATTTAAATTTATTTCAAAGTAAAATAGTTCCCAACATTTTATTTATTTTATTTTGAAGTACTTAGTTTTCCACAATTTTATGGCATCAGATTTCCACACTTTTTGATAAATTAAACAATGTAGTACATGCAGAAAAGATTTTGTAATTTTTTACAAACATTGTTTATATGTCTAATAGTATTAGATCCACTTCTAAAACACTATTGATTAGTTCTTGGTAATTTTTGATGCTAAAGAGCAGTAAACATTTCTTTTATACAACAAAAACAAATAAGATTTCCATATTTACATCCCCTCTTTTACCATACTGATCTGGATATGTCTGGTTTCAAGAGTTATCTTACGCTCAAGGAAATTAAAAAATTGCAATGAATACAAATGTAAATATGAATTGAAGCTCAATATGCGGAATTACATAATAAGTGTCATTTTGTCGCGAATTGTAACCAGATTTTTTCGGCCATAGTTTCAAATAGTATTACTTTCTACATATAAATCCCTACTCAGAAATCTGTTTCTAGTTACTGGTATTGTACAATTCTGGCAGAGCATGTTTGAGAAAGAAAAGGAAAACAGACACATTATTGTGCCATTGTGCTCATAGGTTAATTAGTGAGTGATACTATGTTAACTGTGGGATGGGAGAAAGATCTTTTTCAACAAATGTTAACTGCCATGTGTGACAATGTAGGACGAAGTCATTCGAGCTGAAACCTAACAGGGAAAGTAGTATGTGCAACAGCTCAGTTCCATTTATCTCTTATTACTTTGTCAGTTGTGTACACTGCAGACCAGTAAACTATGTTTGGATTGGATGCCACTCAAGATTTATTTGCACACAATAATTTCCATTTTGTAAATTTTTGCTTGTCTTCTTACAGTGTCTACTTCAATTTCAGATGAAGGAGAGCAGATTGCTATGATTACTCAAACTTTAATGTTGGTGATTATTAAGGACAGTTTATCCTTATCCTGTGTTGAGAAGTAAGTTATGAAAAAAGTTGACACATAATTTGTCCTCAGTATAAATTACCATCATGATTCATGGTGAATCCTTTATATTTCCTATTACTTTTATTTTACAAAATGTTGCTAATCGTTTACTTTCAAACAGTTGATGATCTTTAGGTAACTGGATTAGTAGAAGATAAATACACTGCTGCAAAACCAGTGATATTGTTACAGTGATAATTTCCACTACAATTTCTTAAAATTATGACTGTCCACTATGTTAGTGTCAGTTATACAAGTCTTAGCAGCTGTTGCCTTATTGATCATAACATGACACATGTAAAGTTACTTCTGAATAGTCTTGTCATGCTATCTAAAAAAATTGGTAATATAATGTTAACTATGTCATCAGGTATTTATTGCTTTCCAGGCACCCACAGGAAAAGTCACAAAATAATTCCTTGTTGATAACGAAAAAGTCGTAAATATTTCCATTGACAATGGTAGCTGCTGTAAATCTATTTTGGGGGGAAAATAAAAGAATTCCCTGTGCTGCTCATATCATTAATTTGGTAATTGATGGCGTCCATGAAAATAAATCAGCGTTTTCAAATTTTGTTGACCTAATAAAAACAACTATGAGGTAATTTAAACATGGTGTTAGCGCTTCTGATGAGGTTAGATCAGAGCAAGAATCAGAAGGAAAGAAAGGGCAAGTACTAAGGCTTATTCAAGCAGTAAACACTCAGTGGAACTCATACCTGGGCATGATACAGAGGTTTCTGCAACTATCTTCAGTTATCGGAAAAGGAAGAAGCAACCATATGTGCCAGACATGATGGCAGATTCACAAATAACTGGGCTACATTTAAAATGGTGACAGAAGAACTAAGGGCAGAAAAATACGTGACAGCCAGTCTTGTTATACCTCTTACCGATTTTCTGACACATGACGTTGAACACAGTACACCATCTACAGCAGTCGGAATATCTGTGCAAAACGACTTATTAAAAGGCGTAATTAACTGATCGGTGACTTTGGAAAACAACATGTTTATAGGCAATGGAACTGTGATGGAACCACGTTTCAAAAGACTTCACTTCAGTTCCATATCAGCTGTTCTCTAGGTGATTTCAGATCTAGTCAATGAAACGACCATGGAACATGAAATGAAAGAAAGTATAATACCTGCAACAGGAGCTATTCTCTGTGGGGTGGAAGACGCGAGGTGGTAGCTCTGGGATACACGTTAGCAAAAGCTCTTAAAAATATGTCAAATGAAGTGCCTATGAATATTTTAGGCACAGAAATGAAGCAATATTTAGATCAGCCTAATATTCCAAGATCTTCCAAAGCCCTTAAGTTCTGGATAGAAAGCAAGAATTTTATCGCTTTGCAGTCGGAAGTATCTTTAAAATATTCTTCAGGGACATCAGTTGCTTCTGAGTCTCCAAGATCCAAATAACAGGAGCAGCCAAACAAATGGCTCAAATGGCTCTGAGCACTATGGAACTTAACTTCTTTAGTCATCAGTCCCCTAGAACTTAGAACTACTTAAACCTAACCTAAGGACAACACACACACCCATGCCCGAAGCAGGATTCGAACCTGCGACCGTAGCGGCGGCGCGGTTCCAGACTGTAGCGCAGCAGCCAAACAGTCGTACATAATACACAAAGAGTGTTTTTTTTTTAAAATACTGCCGGAAAAATATTGGAATGTGTTACTGCAATATTTTAATATAGCATATTTCAGTAACCTTACATTCTCATTTATTTGGTTACTTCCTCGTTTATCTCTTAACTGTCAAAGACAAGTACAAAAGTAGGCTTATAATTTGTTTTACAATGATACCGATGATAGTGATTGTGGGTACTCATGCAAACAAAATTTGAAGCTATAATTTATGCTTTAATCAGAAAATGAAATGAATCAAGTCTATATGCAATCTGCATCAGAAAACCATACTTCGAATAATTTGCAAGAGAAATGTACTACATATGATTCAAATTACATCAATACAGTTGCGGTGTGGCTTTTTGCGATTTGCTTACACAATAACCGATTACCTATAAATGAGGAAGGTTACGTTAGCACTATAAAATAAATTTACATTTGACACACTAAGAATGTAAGAAAGAAGTATCTAGAATGACGAGGTTACCACGTGGTCAATGTGTTTTTGAAACCTAGTATCTCTATGACGAAAAGGCAAACTTACCTACCAGATTTCAGACATGAGGATACGCGATGAAGCACTCGCATCTTCCTTGTCGATGTTACGATGTTCCATTACTCCATTTATGTGGTCTGTTTGAGAACGTCGTGGTCTTCCTCGCTGACGTCTGCTGGGTGGTTTCCATTCATGAACCTTATTTGGCCACCGATGATCTGGCTTTAATAATGGATAAAATGATTGGAACGTGGGTAAGCTACTACGAACAGCATAGTGAACGCATTACTGAAGCCTAGACAGACAAGAAGCCGACGCCCATCACAGTAGTACAAGTTCATATGCCAACTAGCTCCGCAGATGACGAAGAGATTGAAGAAAAGTACGATGAGATAAAATAAACTATTCATATACTGAAGGGAGACGAAAATTTAATAGTCGTGGGGGACTGGAATTCGATAGTAGGAAAAAGAAAAGAAGGAAAAGTAGTGGGTGATTCAGGAATGGAAATAAGGAATGAAAGAGGAAGCCGCCTAGAGGATTTTTTCACAGAGAATAACTTAATCATAGCTAACACTTGGTTTAAGAATCACGAAAGTAGGTTATTTACGTGGAACGGGCCTGGACGCACTTGAAGGTTTAAGATAGATTAAATAATGGTAAGGCAGAAATTTAGGAACCATGCTTCAAACTGTAAGACATTTCCAGGGTTAGATGTGGACTCTGACCACAATTTGTTGGTCATGAGCTGTGGATTAAAACTGAAGAAACTGCAAAAAGTTGGGGCTTTAAGGACATAGGACCTGGATAAATTGAAAGAATCAGAGGTTGTAGAGAGTTTCAGAGAGAGCATTAGGGAACAATTGACAAAATACGGGGGAAAGAAATACAATGGAAGCAGAATGGGTAGCTCTAAGAGATGAAATAGTGAAGGCAGCAGAGGATCAAGTAGGTAAAAGGACGAGAGCTAGTAGAAAACCTTGGGTATCAGAAGAAATATCGAATTTAATTGATGAAAGGAGAAAATATAAAAATGCAGTAGATGAAACAGGCAAAATGGAGTACAAACGTCTAAAAAATGAAATCGACAGGATATGCAAAATGGCTAAGCAGGGATGACTAGAGGACAAATGTAAGGATGTAGAGGCTTATATCACTAGGGGTAAGATAGATATTGCATACAGGAAAATTAAAGCCACCTTTGAAGAAAAGAGAACCACTTGTATGAATATCAAATGTTGGAATACATGAGGCAATAGTGACGCTACGACTCGTCTTAGAAGACACATTAAGGAAAGGCAAATCTACGTTTCTAGCATTTGTAGACTTAGAAAAAGCTTTTGATAATGTTGACTGGAATACTCTCTTTCAAATTCTGAAGGTGGAAGGGGTGAAATACAGGGAGCGGAAGGCTATTTACTATTTGTACAGAAAGTAGATGGCAGTTATAAGAGTCGAGGGTCATGAAAGAGAAGCAGTGATTGGGAAGGGAGTGAGTCAGCGTTGTAGCCTATCCCTGATGTTAATCGATCTGTATAATGAGCAAGCATTAAAGGAAACAAAAGAAAAAAAATTGGAGTAGGAATTAAAATCTATGGAGAAGAAATAAAAACTTTGAGGTTTGCCGGTGACATCATAATTCTGTACGAGACAGAAAAGGACCTGGAAGAGCAGTTCAACGGGATGGACAGCGTCTTGAAAGGAGGATATAAGATGGACATCAACAAAAACAAAACGAGGATAATGGAATGTAGTCGAACTATATCGGGTGATGCAGAAGGAATTAGATTAGGAAATGAAACACTTAAAGTAGTAGATGAGCTTTGCTGTTTGGGGAGCAAATTAACTGATGCTGGTCGAAGTAGAGAGGATATAAAATGTAGACTGGAAATGGTAAGGTAAGCGTTTCTGAAGAAGAGAAATTTGTTAACATCGAGTATAGATTTAAGTATCAGGAAGTGGTTTCTGCAATTATTGTATGGAGTGTAGCCATGTATGGAAGTGAAAGATGGACGATAAATAGTTTGGACAAGAAGTGAATAGAAGCATCTGAAATGTGGTGTTACAGAAGAATGCTGAAGATTAGACTGGTAGATCACATAACTAATGAGGAGGTACTGAACAGAATTTGCGAGAATATAATTGTAGCACATCTTGACTAGAAGAAGCGATCGGTTGATAGGGCGCGTTCTGAGGCATCAAGGGATCACTAATTTTGTATTGGAGGACAGTTTGGAGGTTAGAAACAGTAGAGGGTGATCTAGAGATGAAGACAGTAAGCAGATACAGAAGGATGTAGGTTGCCGTTGGTACTTGGAGATGAAGAAAGTTGCATAGGATGGAGTAGCATGTAGAGCTGCATCAAACCAGTCTCTGGCCTGAAGACCACAACAGCATCACAATCGTGTTCTTCACGGAAGGCGGCATTTCAGTTAATGGATAACCACGTCAGCGATGACATCAGCACACCTGTCAAAAGGCGAAGTGTTTGCCGTGCAGTCCCATATCCACAATTGCAGTGCATGTAGTCACGGAAGGTGCAGTGTTGCAGAAAGAAGACGCCTACCAGACTCTCTGCAGTGGAGGGCCATAAGAAGAATTGAAGAAGGACAGTCACAAACTGATGAGACTTGAAGGATTAATGTGAATTGTTCTGTTGTTTCTGGAATGTGGCGACCATTTATAGGGAGAGAAACAGTATCCCAAAGTCCAGGGCATGGCCGATATCAAAAGGAGAAGACCGTTATTTGGCCGTAAGGACACGTCGGTACCACCTTAGTACTGCACAGCATCTGGAATCTCACCTCGTAGCATCCACTGGGTGAGTTGTATCGAGACGAACTGTGTACCGAAGGCTTCGGCAGAGTAGCCTTTATTGGTAGAGACTTTCCGTATGTGTACCTCTGATGCGTCTTCACAGAAGGAGACGTCAAGGGTGGAGTCGTCGGCATGCCACCAGGGCGGTCGAACCGTGCGTGAATGTACTTTTCGCAGATGAGTTCCATTTTGGTCTAGAGAGTGATTCTCGACGCATTCGCATCTGGTGGGACATGGAACACGATTTAGGAATCAAAATATTGTGGAAAGAGATCGATATCGAGGAGGATCCTTAATGTTGACCACTCGACTAACTCTTCAAAAGTTGTAAGGTGACTCAGCAAGATTTAACTGCGGACAGGTATCGCGATGAAGTCTTATACGGTAGTTTCCGTGTGGTGTGTGCCCGGGCTTCCTACTGATAGACGATATTGCTCGACCTGAGAGAGCACAGGCTGTTGAATTTTCATTGTAAACGGAAGATACCGCAAGCATCGCGTGGCCTGCTCACTCTCCCGATTCGAATCCCATAGAGCTTGTCTCGGATGCGCTAGGGAAACGATTGCATCACTTCAGCACCCACCAACCACTCTCCAAGACGTGCGAGCAACTCAGCATGAAGAATAGGTGTTACTGCGTCTACATGAGACTGATAATATTACTCACAGCATGCCCGTCTCGTCAGGTCTGTAGGGCAACTAGACGTGGTAACACTCGATGGTGAGCACATTAACAAATTGTTGGAATGTATGTGCAAATCCTATAAGGTGGAAAAAACGAAGATCATTTTTGTCTACCACTATGAAAGTTGCTGTTGTTGACATTCTTTGTTCTTTACGCAGATTCTACTTAAATGTCACCTGTTTACCCTGTTTTGTAGCAAAATAAAAGCAACGGTGAAAAAATTCCGTTTGCTCCTTTAATTTTCGACACCAGTGTAGGTGATCCAACACTTGCCTGGAGATCCCAATTTCTAATCACCCCACCTTCTGTGACTGACCAGACCTCGCAGGTTGAGAGCCTTCCTCTGAAATTGGGCCAGCGAATGCAGCTAGCTGAGGATCTTTGTCAGTCACAGTTACCGTTAGCGCTTAAACGCTGGTTGTCAGACAAACCGGGTAGGCCTTTCGATCGATCCCCCAGAAATCATTCATTGTCTGCCACGCTTCGAAACCACCTACCACTCGGCCGCATGTAAGGGATTAGCCTGAGTGCGAGCAGTAACTATGCCGCCCACATTAATGGATCAGAAGGGTAGGTCATGAAATATGCTAGACACCCTCTATACAGCCTCAAGCTGCGTGACCGAAGCCAGCATTAGCTGGACTTATGCTAGAGGGGTGTTCAATATAGGTTGCATCCAAACACAGATTTCACAGCTCTTATCCACACTAAAGACGATGGAAATATACATTACACAGACAAACAAGAAAGTTAAGAGTAAACTAGAAAAGCAAACAGTCACAGCTAAATAAGCAGCTCTTTTCTACTTAGAGTCTGGTAATGTAATGCACAAACAAACACATGGAGTTCTAGGGGTGATTGAACTGTCCAAGACGGTCGCTGGCTGCTCAACAGAAACGACACTGGCGCACTGCTCAGTTATTTGAGGAAAAATAAGTCGATAGCTGTAGTTCTGATCAGCATTATGTTCTCAACTTTGTGCAGTATTTTTAAGGAACTGGAAACGATGTTTCCCTGGCATAAGATATTGCGTATTACCGAACGTTTCAAGACTGTAGTTTTTGATTTCCCACCTGGCGTGGAGCTGAGAAAGCACTCGCCTCCATGATTTAAGTCTTGACAGCGTAGGTGCCTCACACAGTTAATAGTATTCTTATTGGAATGGAACTTAACACGTGGACTCACATTCACCTAGTTTCTTACCTACGCAGAGGTTTTCCATTGCAATGTGATTGAAGCTAACTGTGACCAGTTGTTTTATTGTCTGCACGAATGCTCTAAAATCATAGCATCTGATAGTCCTGTAATCTAGTCAGCACAATATGATCTCGGACAGTTGTACTGTGCTAGTGACAGTAGCGTCGCTCTCCTATCTCAACCAATCATTTAAGGCAATTTTGTTAACTTTTCTGTTGAAACGTCTTATTGTTGTCGCAGCTATATACACTGCAGGGAAAAAATACACCTAGAAACACGACGTCGATTTTGATCTGATGACAGCATATGCTTCATGGGAGGTAGTAGATACACTGATAATGCTTTCAACATCGTCCGCCAACGGATAGTCGAAGTGGTATAGTTACCCCACCGTCTTCTGCGTCTACTCTTTACTATGAAATATGTGAAGGCATTGCTAATTTCGCATATCAAATTTTTTTTCGTGATTTTCTTTAGATTTCTATTCTTTTTCTTTTGTTCATATGGGCATTTCTAATTGTGTTTATGTAACATTCTACTGTGGTTTTTAAATGTAAATATGAAATTGTGATTATCTCGTTTGTCAATGGATAAATATGTTTCTTGCTTTGTACCTGTGGTAAAGTTTTTAAAGTTCTCTTTTGGAATATTATTAATTGTGAAAAATGCAGTCAATAACGATATAACATCTATAGACAGGGGACAGCGATAGTGATATCGATAGTCAAAAAGCTGTTGTGTAGTAGAGGGGATGGTGTATGGTGTGCCTGTGAATCGTGCGCGGAAAAATAGTACTGTGTTTTATGAAAAGCATACGTAATTGTACGGACAGTGATACCGAACTATCAGATTGTTACTTCTGTTTACCACTGCGGTATGTAATGCCATCGCCAGCTAACTTCAAGAGCAAATAAACCGGACTGTGAAAGTGCCGCTAACAATACTTTGTTGTGGCTGACACGAACAGTGCTTTTATGCGAATGAATTTTGCTGGTATTGGTTTTGGGAGGCGGAACTGTTGTCTATCACATTCTATCAAGCCGTGAAAGTGAATACTTTAATTAACTGTGCAATATAAATGACTTTCAGTGACTTTGTCGAAGTTTGAAATGCGAGAACAGAGTGGACATTGTTTATGGTGTGCTTCACGCACAAGAACAATTGTATGAACTGTGTATTTGTGGCTAAAACTATATGAATGTGACGAACTGTGTAATTATGGACGGTAGCGTCACGGACAGTGCATAGAGTGTAAAAACGAGCGATGTCTACGTAATGTACTTTGAAAGAGAGGACATGTCAACAACGGTCGTATACTGGCGTCTTGTGGTTTGTTAATCACCACGGGGTTAATGATACAGCTGTGCCGGAACTTTGCGTTTCGCCGGAGAAGATTAACCAGCGGAACTGCCTGTATACTGCTCTCATAATCGTAACCCGCCGACGTCGTGCTGCCCAACGCAATGCTTCGTATGCAACAAAAAGTTAAGAGAATTCGCCGAACGCTATCCCCTGACCTAGAATCTTTCTTTCTCTATTAAAAGTGTAAGAATTACAGACTCTATTCAAATAAATTCTTTGTTTAGTTTATGTTTGCTTTCTGCTAACGAAAATAAAATTGCAATCAGTGAATCAAAAGTTACCTGGCAGTCATTGTTGAAACACCAGTAAATATAAACTTCTTACTCTCATTAGAACTAATTCTACTTGCATGTCAAAATTATTGTAGTTATTTTATGTAGTTTTGTGTATTGTTATGAGACTAGATATATGACAGCGACTAATAAGAGTATTTTGTCGCTAAATATGACTTCGCGCGAAAATTACGGCGACAGCCATAATTGCTTGCGTTCTGACCAATAACGTAAGAGCTGCTATTCTCGTATTGGTGCATTTCCTGGCGTGAGCGTGAATTATAAATGTCAGCTGTCAAATCACGTAGGGACTGTTTACCCAGTAATAAAAGATTTTGGTATTGTATTGCTACGAGTCGTAGTATTAAGAGACACTGGTTATACTGAGAAGTGGGTAGATGTATGGTGAAACCCCCCCAGTGTTCATGCAATTATTAACAGTATTGTGTGTGATTCACGAAATTTTGTTACTTTTTCTAATTCCTTTCAGATATTGTCTTAGATGTCTTTGAAGTTTCAGAGAATATATACACAATTTTGTCGGTTCACGTTAATTTCAGAGCAGTTTCTCGTGAATATTAGAGTTTTTAGTTCATAAACAAAGTGAGATCGTGACCAATTGAGAAGTATAACATAGAGTGTGGTTTTCCAACTAGAATTTAGGATGACTTCACAGTTCAGATGTTGATAATTATTTTTCCTGTGGGCTGAGGTCATCATAAATATCAAATCCACGTGGCTCAGTATGGTACAGACGAGTGAAGCAAGCGGGCAACCATGTCATGGAGATGCACTCGTTCTTCTTGCAGCCAACTGAACGAATTTGAAACAGATATAATTGCGGTATTCCGAGTGGCAGGATGGTCCTTTCGGAAAATGCCACACAAGCTGGATTTGCAGCATTTCTGTTACCAGTGGTCACGTGAAAAATCTCACAACTGCAGACGAAGTTGTCCACACAGCGCAGTCGCCCGCCAGCATCGTCGCATTTTAGGGGCAGCACTGGCAAATCGTATAACTACTACAGCACAAAGAAGAGGGTTTGTGAGCGCAGACGTGTCAAAAGTAACTGTTGCAAATCGGTGATTAGTGGTGGGACTACGGCCACGCAAACCTCTAGCTCGTCTTCCTCTCACGCCACAGTATCGACGTGCACGACTCAACTGGTGCCACCAGAGTTTCGCTTGGAAGATGAAATAAGGAGCTAAGGTCTTCAGAGGTAATGAAAGCAGATTGTGCCTGCACTCAAGTGCGGGCCCATGCGAGTACGAATTGTCTTGCTGAAAGCATATCATAGAGTGCATTCGTCCGAGACACACTGGTTCCACACCCAGCCTTATGGTATGAGGAGCGATAAGCTACAATTCTCGGTCAGCTCAGTTGTTTCTAGAGGGGACGCTAACCAGCTCTCGGTACGTGCAGAATGTTGTTAGACCTGTTGTTTTGGCGTTCTTGAAACAGGAAGGGGATGTGTTGTTCCAACAGGATAACGTTGGTCCACACACTGCCCATGAAACTCAAAGTGCTCTGTAAGACGTGCAACATCTTCTCTGCCAAGCCTGATCTCCTCACTTGTCTCCAATCCAGCACGTGTGGGATGTGATGGTACGAGAAGTGACTCATGCGACTCGTCGAACAAAAACTCTTACAGGTCGATCAGGCGTGGCACATCATATATCAGAACAGTATTCGCTATCTGTACAATAAACTGGGTGCCACAATCAGCGCCTGCTTTGTCGCCAATGGAGGCTAAACCATGTGTTTCGCCAACGGCCTTGCACTGTCGGGCTGGGCTATCACTTGGATGGGTGACCAGCTGGTCTGTCGAGCGCTTTTGATAAGCGGGGTGCACTCAGCCGTTGTGAGGCAAACTGAGGAGCTACTTGATTGAGAAGTAGCAGCTCCAGTCTCGTAAACTGACAGACGGCCGGGAGAGCAGCGTGATGACCACGTGCCCCCAATATCCGCATCCAGTGACACCTGTGGCCTGAGGATGACACGGCGGACGGTCGGTACCGTTGACAACGAGTGACCTTTTTGTGTAACGCGACTGCTAACGGACTTAGACTCTTCGCGCACCAGCGAGACAGCGTTATAGCGTACGCGCGCTGTAGTTGTACTGACAGCGCGCGGCTGCTGGTACGCCAGCCTGGCAACGGACCAACCATGCGGGTAGCGGACTGGCTAGGCGCTCAGCGGGCAAGGCGGCATTGTTTTCGAATTTTTTCAAACTGTTGCATCCTTGAGCCCCCGATAACCAGATGTACATCTAGCGGTTCTCGGCTGACGCCCCTGGTTACAGGAGTCAAGGATGACACTTTATTAATAACTGTAATACAAAGTAATGTCTCCAGTTACAGTTACGTTCTCAGCAAGTACACGAAGTCCTTTAATCCATATATGTATTTTTTCATCATTACTAACTTTTCTACAGGAATGGGTATAAAAAGTAAAAGGTATATTACTATACACAAAACTAGGTCTACTTTGCGTCTTAGGTCTGATCGGACGGAGTATAGTTTTAATATGGGTGTTCCAGCTTGGGTAGATACCTGATATCTCAGCACCACTTGTGCTATTGATCTGTGAACATGGTCGTTTCATGTAGTCCATATGCACTATTGCAACACTAAACGTTGAGAGAATTGTGAACCTCTAGAAACACGCTCAAATTTTTTTCTGGCACTGTAGGTGACTAGTTTTTCGCCTGCAGCCGTTAGCGTTATGCAGCAGAAAGCTGGCAACAATGGAGATAGCTGCCAGGAAAAGTTTTACGCCGACTCGAGTGTAGTGCTCCAACTAGTGGACCAAATTTTGTGACGTTAAATTAAGATATTAAATGGGAGTAAAAAAGACGTTTAAGCAAGTGTGACTACATTTTGGCGGAAAGGGACCTGCGATTCACCAATGTCACTTTAAACATACCCTGGTGGTATTTATTAATGACATATTCACCAGTATTTTTCTGCAATTTTTCAGTTTCAAGTAAACAAGCAAGCACTAGGTGTAGCAGCTGATTCTAACCAGGCAAACTACGGAGACTATAGATGCTTAACGTCAATTAACAATGCGGATTGTGTAAACAATACTCCTGTTGTAGTTGGGCCACACGACAGCTGCTAAGATGGTGCTGAAGGGTAGTGTAGCTGTAGTGACGTTAGTAATACCCTTGGTATGGTTACTGAAAGTGGCTTCTCACTGAAGCCAGGCAAAATTTTAGGAGCGTTAATAGATGGTTTATAATACACTCTGCGTCTCACATCGAGAAACGGTATGATCCGGAAGAAAAGTCTATCCATATACAGATACATGTCTAGCAATAACAGTACTTATTTTGCCGCATGTAACGCTTTTCAGTCAGACTATTCCAGTACAAAACTAGTGCAAGTATCAACTTACGTAGAAAAGACAATTATTGAAGGACATTGCATCTTTGAAAGTACGTTACCTACGTTGGTTATCATCCTTGTAAGAGGGATGATGTTCGCATTCTTGAGTTAATGATTATACTGCTGACACGTGTCAGTCTCGGGGATGTAATACTGTTAATGAAGAATCGATCGAGACTCCTCTACATAAATAACCTTGCGTCTGACGAGAACCTGGGGCTATTCACTAGCTGGCTACAGAAATTAAAGACACTCTGACACTCTAGAAAGAAGAAATGATGATCTTTCTATGTAATCTTAACAAATCGTTCATCATCTGCGTCGTTTAGAAAATAAAGTTCAATATAAGGGATCTTTTCGTCGGATCTTCATTAGCAAAATGTCATGTTTAATTTCAAAAAGGGGCGGTACTTCGAATTCTCCCAGAATAGTTAATTATTTGACGCAAATTTATCGCATTAATAGTCTGCTTTCCCATTGCAAGTAATTTATTCAACGGTAACAATAGTGTCCAACGAGGAATTAAATAAGTCTAAACACTCATTATTACTATACAGAAGTTAAAACAGTAAGTGACGTCACTCCTTAGTCACGGATGAATCATTTATCTTTGCTCGTAACGGAGACAATGCGTAACATGTTGCACTGTCATTTTCCCAAAATAATTTTCTCATTGCCTTCAGTGGGCGACATCAGGTGTGGAACAGTACTGAAGGACGAAATAAGAATTTAAAATTGTTACGCACACAGGACAGTAGGACAACTACACTTCCATCCCTTGGTATCCCCATATCCATTCACTATATCAATAAATCATGGTTTTTTTATGCCTGCTGGTGTAAGAGAGGCCATGGCAATGAAGCTGGTAGTCCTCCTTGCAAAAATACAAGTTATTCGATCAATACTGTAGAAACTCATCAACAGGACGACACAAAAAGTAAACCATGTTTATCGTGTTCGTGTTGTGAGTTAACGAGCATTTCGCTTGTATATAAGTATATGCCCGAAAGAGATAACATTCCAGGAATCGTGAAACGAATCCTCTCGTCCAGGACCATGTGCCACAAAGAGCACAGATTCGACACAAGACGGGAAAAGTCCTAAGGCGTCTATTGTGCTGAATGAGGCCAAGCTGATGACGTATAAGCGATATAATGTGCGAGTGAGACAGACGGGGAGAACCTACGTTATAGGGAAACCCCGTAGGAGCTGATTGTGACCAGGGAGGCGTAGCAGTGTTAAATATGGTGGACTTAAGATCAGCCATAAAGGGAAAACATTATGAAAACTATCGAAGTCTGTGGTAATTCAGGGAATGAAGCCACTGTAATTTTAACCTACCAACTTTCTTAAATTTTCGTGTTGATTCCAATAAAACTTGAATATTAATCACATCTATAATAGTTTAGGATTTACTGTTAAAGTGAAATTAACAATTTTTTTATAACAAAGGCCTGAATGCTAAAATATGAACGCTTTGGTCGATCTTAACGAGCGACATTTCATATAAAAGTGCATCATTAAAATGACAAATGTTGTAAATATGAACTCTATAGCTTTATTTGCTTGAAAGATACAGTAAATTTAAATTATCAAAATTTTCAGTTAAGCATCAGATCATCATTTCCTCTACACGAAACACATTGAACGATGACAGCACCTTATTGAATCATTAGGTAATAGAATATTTGTTGTAAGGTTTAGTGCATAACAGTTACTTTTGTTCTCTAGTTATTTATCGGAAAGCACTTTGGTGCAAGGCTATTGGTCATGACATTCTATGTTAAGAAGGAAATTGTATTGGTTTTATGTAAAAGAATTTAACTTTTATTATATAATGGATATTACTGTTACTTTATTTAGAATGTGAAAGTGGTCAAGCTTTGATTATTTAAATATGTTAAAAAGTAAGCTGTAGGAAATCAGATGGACGGCTTCAGGGAAAGGAACTACACTAGTCAGTTGAGTGACGACGTTGGGCACGCGGCAGACGCGGACGGAGAGGGGCAGAGGGGCAGTTGGGATTGAGACGCGAAAGCGGACGGGAAGTGAAACGACTTGGAAAATTTCGCTGTGTGTGGTGTGGCGGAACTTCGTCTCTGAGCGGCGAGCAGCCACGCGCCTGGTGTGAACTTTCCGCGTAGATAACGAGGTAGAGTATTGGACTTGTATTTTGCGATGAGATTGTGAGTGATCGAACTGTGTCAAATGGATATGAGCTCGAGTGTAACAGTAACTCTCGATACGATCACTTTCGCTATTAATTTGCTTTCTGAATAAACATTATTCTAACCAAATCGCCACTATGTGGCCTATATCATTTATGGGTCGTTAATTTAGTTCCCGATATTATTATTACTGTTATTGTATGTTATATTAACATTGTATGTTTCACACAATTTCTAAAACTTGCCATCAGCCAGACAGTTTAATCAAAGGGTCACAAATTTCTATTTTATGCAGTGTAATGCGACATGTGCGGTTCAACCCCTAGACGAGTTTGAGCCAAGACATTTCGACGAAGAGGAACTGCATGTGAGTCCGAACACCTTTGGGATGTTAGCTCACAATATGTCTCTGTATACTTTCGAGTAGGTCGCTTGACTATCTTATCAAATCGTGTATGTAAGTAATACGACATGATCTTAGATGGCTGTTCCTTTGGTATCTCTTTGTACACAGTTCACACAGGTGGATACATACAACACAACTATGCATTACGCAGGTAGGACGTCATGTGGTGAACATAATTTTAACAGCCGATGAAATGCCGAACCATAATAACGGTAGTCACCAAGTGTAAATAATGTCTGTAACAGTGATGAGCCACGTGTACATGGTGCGTGTAACATATTAGACGAACAGTGTATGACACCAATATAATTTAAGATAAAGATAAGTCCTTAATACTTTCATTAGACCGCAAGCTCCTCTGCGCTTACTATAAAACACGTACAGTAGATTACAGAGAACGTAGGGACAAGCTCATTTTGAATTGCATTTGAATTACGATGTTTCATAGCTCTGTATACTAGATGAAATCTATGGAAACTCTTGTCCAGTCCAGTATGATGGTTTTGACAGTACCATATACCGAGATCTCGTCCCCTTTGGTGAAACTATGACGAAAAGTTTTCAGGGTTGTATTGTGCCGCTTAGTCTATTCTGGGTGTTCAATAGAGGTGATGGCTTCGTATTTCTACACAGTTTAACAAATTATTTAGATTAATTACTTGTATTAATTAGGCAATTTCGTTGCACTTGAGCCTGGTATTTTTAGACAATAAATCATATATTAAGTGCTGAAAATTGAGTGTGGTCTTTCAAAAGCATGATTTACTCTCAGAGATAGTGATAGTTTAGTGAAATTGAGGAATAAATATTCTTACTCCTTTGCAAAGGCTACTAACGCTATCTGACCCGTAAAAACACATCAGAAGTCATTATAAAGCAGAGACTGTCGTATACACTGCCGGAAAAAGTTAGCACACCAGGGAAGACTATGTTGATTTTGATTTGATGATTGTACATGCTACATGGGGAATAGTAGATGTACTGATCATTCTTTCAACGTCGTCCGCTTACAGAATGATAGTGGCAAAGGTGCATAAGTGCCAGACCGTCTTCTGTATCTGCCCTTGAATATGGAATGCACACAGCCAGGAGACAGTGTGGTGTAAACGTGGGAAGCAAGCGAGCGATAATGCTACAGAGGTGCACTCGTGCTTTCTGTAGCCAACCAAACAAGTCTAAAAGCGGTCAACTTTTGCCCGTACGAGTGGCGGGATGGTCCTTTCGGAGAATTCCATATAAGTGGGACGTGCTGCGTCAGTTGTGCAAAGATGCTGGTATGAGCTGTCACGTGAAAATCCTCACACCCGTGGACGGGCCTCTGGGCGTTCACACAGCACAGACTCATGCTAGGATGGTGCATTGTAAGGGCAGCAGGGGCAGATCATACAGATACCACAGCACAGATGAGAGAGCTTGTGAGGCCAGATGTGTCAACACAGACTGTTGTTAATCGTTTATTAGCAGTGTGGCTGGGCACGCGTACCTCTACTCCGCCTTCCATTCACGCCACAGCATCGACATTCAAGGCTCGACTGGTGTCGTCATTGGTTTACTTGGAAAATGGTATGGTGCTCCTTGGTCCACAGTGATGAAAACAGATTCTGCCTGCACACGAATGATGTGGTCTTGTGTCGTTACATAAACGAAATAAGTAGCTGCCATGACAGCAAGGAACGTCAGTTCGTTCGCTAGAAGATGGAGGGAGGTCTGCTTAGAAGGACATTGTCGTTTGTCGCACGCAAGAGGATACATTTACATGTAACAAAACTCAGTAAACTGGCATCATTTTACTAACTTATGGCTTAAACTGAATAAGTATTATAACGTAAGTGATGGTAGCTCCAATAGTTGCTACAAATAAGCTTAGATCAATATCAAAGAAGCCCGCAGCAGAGAAGTTCATTCTCTTGATCGACAGACAGAGGATGTCAGAGGTAGTTTCTCGCTGCAACAGGATCTGAAGCTTCGCCAGCAGCTCGCCCACGGTGTCAGCTAGGTCTGCCGCAGAGGAACACAGCCAGCACATTGCCAGCAGGCTGGTGGTTATAGCCAGCACGAAGAGGCAGAGAGAATACGTGGCAGCGCGTGTCTGGTGTGTGGGGTCTCGGTCGCTCTGTGCCAGCAGTACGACGTTGTACGTCAGAGTTACCATCTGGACCGCGTGCTGCAGCACGGACAGCAGCAGCGCAGGGCCAAAGTGGTGTCCGCAGAGGCGGGCGACGCGGTGCAGGGCCAGCCTGGCGCGCTGCAGCCGCCGCAGCTCGCCCCCCGGCGCCCACCACTGTCATCCGGAGGTCACCGCCTCGTCCAGCTCCGCCTCCCCGTGCAGAGGCGGCCGCACGCTCCTCACCAGCTGCACGCGGATCGCCCCCATCCGGTCTCGCACTGCCAGCACTATACCCACGAACTGCAGTTGCCAAAGAAGTCCGTATGCTCCCAAATGGTGTACTATTTTATTCTTCCATGTACTATAAGAACCGTCCACTTCTGGGGAAAGTCCAGTAACGCAAGCGAATATAGTAAATACTCCAACCATAACAACAGCACTTAATCGAGTTTTAGTGAAAGACTTCCTGGCGTAGCTGTGTTGCTTATGTGAAAGAAGTTTGTCTACTGTTACAAACAACTCAACAATTTCACACAGATGCTTGTTTCTTGTAGTTAAACAAGTAGTTAACAACACAACAGATGGCAGCCACATCAACAGTAATCCTAATGCTGTGGGTATTTTCTGGAACGGTAGCTCTGCACCCACTGGTTTCGAGCAGGAGTGGGTATAGCTGCAGTATGAGCCGACTGCGGTGATCCCAGTCAGCCACATCACAGTTAAGCTGATCCTGACGATTATCGTGGGCATCCCTCTGTATCCCGTAGCTCTAACGTATGCATCATCATTATTCCAAGGAAAGAGGCCACACACTCGGCTTACCTCGCACAGGGGCCTGATCGCATTCTTGAAACTGTAACTATCCATTGTTAACGGCATATTCTTAAGAAACACAGAAGTACTATCATTCGGAATACCGTTTTGTATCTACTTCGTATTTGCAGTACATATTAAGGAACTATTGGTTCACCTTTAGCTAAGAGAAAACAGTCCCACCTCACATTTATTTGTTAATCAAAAACCTCCAGCGACTGATAATCGAATGTCGTAGGTGTTCACTGTTTTCTTTCGATACCAGCCTGTCCAGAAGTCTTGTTCCATTCAAACTGCAATGACGCTCACAGTGTCACTTATATAACAGCCTTCCTATTTACTGTGTTATCGACTTTGTGTCCCCTACTTTAATTCTCTTATGGTCACTTCATTGATTCTATGCAGCTCCCGAGAAAGCCGCTTGCTGTAATTGCGTATCGATTCCGTAACCTGTTAAAAATTTATTAATTCCTTTCTTTTGCTAAATGAGTCCCTCACACACTCAATATTTATTGTGCAATAATATCGTGTCAGTAGATAACTCGAAGTTTGGAGGCCAAGAAAGGCGCAATATTATTGTGCAATACTTGTGCCCGGAACCTTCAGTTAATACTCTGCCTTCGTAGCCAAAATGCCGGCGGTCGATGGCGTACATCTTTTATGTACTGGAACTATAATCGCTACATGTTGCGAAAAGAAATGCAGAAGGAAGCGGCGACGGGCGGAAAGTGGTTTGCAAAGCGTTCCTCACACGGCACTAAGAGAACGTGCAGCAGAACTAGACGGCCATAGGATTTTTTTAATCACGAACTAGGACTCTTTCAACGAACTGTTGAACTTCATTAACCCTTATGTACAAAGAAAAGATGTTGTTCGTACTCTCGTCGGATTTCGCTTCCCGCAAAGCTGGAAGCGACCTAAAAACCGGAAAAAGAGTAAAATACTTTTCTGCAGATGATCGGTAGGTACTTACTACTATGTATTCCTGCAATAAATAATTCAGGGTTAAAAAATATATCGGCTCAAACACTTGTTTATAGTGTAAAACACAATGATTGATGCGTTTCGGAAGTCAAGCTTCCCTCATCAGAATAATAAAAAGTAAAAGAACCTGTTAAAACTCGCTAAAGTGGAACATCAACCAGGCACAATGAAATTGATAATAAAATTAAAACTGTGGTTTCACCGCCAGACACCACACTTGCCAGGTGGTAGCCTTTAAATTGGCCGCGGTCCGGTAGTATACGTCGGACCCGCGTGTCGCCACTATCAGTGATTGCAGACCGAGCGCCGCCACACGGCAGGTCTAGAGAGACTTCCTAGCACTCGCCCAGTTGTACAGCCGACTTTGCTAGCGATGGTTCACTGACAAAATACGCTCTCATTTGCCGAGACGATAGTAGCATAGCCTTCAGCTACGTCATTTGCTACGACCTAGCAAGGCGCCATTACCAGTTAATATAGAGATTGTAAAACATGTACCGTCAAGAGCGATGTTCACCAATTATGGATTAAATTAAGTATTCCAGAAGCTACGTACCTTTTTTGCTAGTCTCAAGACCTTGTCCTGTTCCAGATCTCACGCCAGCCTGCGTGAGCTTAAACGCGTGCCTTTCGGCTTCCTGTCGTAGTGGATTGGCTGTCTTGCCAGTCCACAACAAAAACATCCTGGCTACTTCCCTTGTTGCAGCCGTGTCTTCCAAGGTGCATCTCCACATAGTCCTCAAAATATAAAAAACTCTAAAATGGTGCTGCCTATGGTGTTCAACATCTAACCACATGGCTCTCTCCTTTATCGTCGTAAACCGCCCGTGCGTCTTCGTTCATACCACACACCACGCGGCCAAATACGACACGGAAACGCGAGTGAGCTCACGCGCAAATAAACAAGGAAGTCACAGAGATGTCTATACAAACAGATAACGTATACATGTTCCAAGGACCTCATGAAATGATGGTATCCTGCCCATTTCTAAAAATATAGTTACTAAAAGAAACCAGTGAAATGTTTGAAACAGATATGTTGAAAGGGTACAGTACCGCCCGACATTGGAAATATGTACAACATACTTCACTATTTTGTCAGAACAACACTTTTTTGTGAAATAACTCAATTTCAGTTAATACAGCGAATCCGGATACCAGTGTGGGAAAGAATGACAATTTATTTATTTAATTGATCACATGTGCACTCCCACAAAATAAATCCCTACATCCAGTTTGGTGAGATCTGTGAAATGAATGAATGTATGGTCGTCTGCTAACCGCAGATAGTGAATGTGAATATATGATCATCTTTGAGACCATCCTTTGGCCACCTTTGGTGGAACCAAAGAGATGAAACTTACTGGAGCTTTGAGCACCTGAAACGTGGCTGACCAATATGGTAGCATGGTCTTCCCCCACCTCGACAGAGGTGCGAGATGACCTGAAGAACGGCCATGTTTCAGCACTCTGCCGCTGGATCTTGTGTTGTTAAGACCGGTCTTAGGTGTGCTCCATAAAGACAAAAGAGTGGAGAAATGGTATACATGTGGAATATTTAAGAGTAGTTTGAAATAATAATTTCTCTATTTCAGGAACTTTTGTGGGGAGAATTAAATGTCAGGCAGGTAATATTAATGGGATCGTAGTAATCTTCGGAAGTGACCAACGGCCACAATGAAACGACGTGTAGCAATAAGTTGAAATACTTCCATGTGCTTAAGTTAAGCTGAATTACTAGCGTGTGTACAATAAGTTGAAATATTTAAGAAATAGCGTGTGTACCATAAGTTGAAATATTTAATAAATGGCGTGTGCACGACTTGAAATTAGAGACGAGTACTTCCATGTGGTGAGTACTGTGTGAGTCTCAATCTGTGTATGAGACAAAGGATAAAGAGAAGTACTCGTCCATGGTATCAGTTGAGGACTCGCGTGTGTGATGAATATGTTCTTAATATTACTTTGCGTGATATGATTCCGTGTGACGCTTGATTCAAACTCTGAGAGAAAAGCAAGGTGAGTCAGCCGTCTATCCAGCAACGCCACTTGGCTTGCATTGCACAGGAAGGCGTGCATATATCTCCAGAGTTCATAGTAGGAAAGTAGAATTACAAAGTGGGGCAGTGTCGTGTGAAACTGGGATAAATACTAATTGAAGTGGGAAAGCTTAAAGTGATGTTGTGACTATTCCCTGTGTTGTATTCCATGTTGCAGTGTGGTGTATGTCATGTAATTTAAGTATGTGTGGTTTACATGGGAGAGTAGCTAGGTAGTTTCAGAGGTAGTGGGTTATGCTTGTTCCTTCTGTACCGCCCGATCTGGGGAAAGTTTCGTGATGATGATTGTGAGAGTCAAAGTGTGAGATATAGTAAAAGATCCACCATTATTGTTGTAGGTTATAGGATTTGTGTGTTTAGGTTATAGAATTTATCGGAATAAATAAGATAGTGAAAAGAAAAAGATTGGTGGACTTTTCCTTCGAAATGTATGTTGTCATGATGTCCCGAATTTATAATGTGTGCGCCATTCATATTCAGTGCGGTGGCCACGTGTTGATAAAAGCCGTTAAATAAAAGAAAAAAGAAAATGTGGTGTTGCCAGTGCGTAGGGAACAGTCAGAGTTCTGTAAATTACTGATAGTCAGAAGTGCGTTTCCGTTGCGTATTATTCATACAGGAGGTTAATTTGTGACTTGATTGTGAGTACGAGAGTTCATGTTACTCAATAAATAAGAATGAATCCACTCGGTTGGCAGACCACTCATCTTGCAGGCCTGACTGCTTGATGCCATAGTATGAGCAAGGCATGTGGGTGCCTCTCGTAATTTTGACCCTGCCAGGATTCTGCTGTTAGGGTTTGCTGTTAAGTTTTTTTTATGGAATGTATTGTGATAGTGCTAAGAAGTAAAATTTTTTTGTTTGCAATTTCTTTCTGGATTGGTGAGGATCTTTTATTTTTTTAATGTAATTAATTGCTATATCGTTCAAGGCTGGAAGATCGTTGCATAATTTTTTTTGCGTAATGTCTGTAGTAACTAGGTTGCAGTCGAAAAGTGTAGTCACCATGGAGAATAGTGATTCTGGCGTGAACGTAGCAGTGCAGCAGGAAGTAGGTGTCTTTTTCTTTTTTCTTTTTTTTGGTGGGGTTTAAGTTCGCTCAACTACTGAGGTCATTAGCGCCCAGTCACAGTTGTTAGAGCACATGGAATTTAGTAAAACTCAAGTGGAGGGGGGTCTCGAGAAAGTCCTGACTAAGATGCAGATAAAATAAGTAAAAAAGTTAGATTCTTTAGACAAGCCAGTCAAAGTTATAAAACGCAGAACACGAGCAGCTGCTCGAGCGTCATCAGCTAAAATATCCGGTAAAGTAGATGGCAGGGACAGGACAACACGAGATTGACTGAAGCGGGGACACTACAATAAAACATGGCGCACTGTTAATGCTTGACCACAAGGGCACTGCGGGGCTGGGTCACCGGAGAGCAGGTAGCGGTGGCTAAACCGGCAATGCCCAATCCGCAACCTGGTCAGAAGGACCTCTTCTCGCCGAGATGGTCGGGAGGAGGTTGTCCAAGCAGTTGGGAGCGGTTTTACTGCCCGGAGCTGGTTTCCTTGGAGGGATGACCAAGCATCCCACCACAACGACACAAGGCTCTTACAAACAACCCCACGAACGTCAGATAACGGGACACAATGGGAGGCTGGCCGAGGCAGGAGGACTGCAGCCTTGGCTGCAGCATCTGCAGCCTCATTCCCAGGCACTCCTACATGTCCGGGAACCCACAGAAAGCTGACAGGAGAACCATTATCACCGAAAGAATGGAGGGACTGCTGGATCCGTTGAACCAAGGGATGGACCGGATAGGGAGCTCCAAGGCTCTGACGAGCACTGAGTGAGTCAGAGCAGAGTACATACGATGGATGGCGGTGGTGGTGGGCATACTGAAAGGCCAGATGGAGAGCAAAAAGCTCGGCCGTAAAGCTGGAACATTGGTTGAGGAGCCGGTATTTAAAGGTGGCGGCCCCGACGACAAAGGCACAGCCGACACCATCGTCAGTTTTGGAGCCATCAGTGTAAATAGAGGTGCGACCGGCAAGTCGAGCACTAAGTTCGACAAACCGTGAGCAATACACTGCAGCCGGAGTACCCTCCTTCGGGAGTGAGCTGAGGTCGAGATAAATATAAACCGGAGCCTGGAGCCAAGGTGGTAGGGAGGGCAAAATCCAATTGTCGAAGCAGGCGACAGAAGCAGACTCCGGGGGGGCAGCAGGGCAGACACATACAACCTGTACTGACGGTCGAGAGAATCGGCGAAGAAGGACTGATAAGAGGGGTGGTCGGGCATTGACAACAGCCAGCAGGCATACCGACACAGCAGTACGTCGCGCCGGTAGGTCAATGGTGATTCGGCAGCTTCAGCATAAAGACTCTCGACAGGACTAGTGTAGAAGGTTCCGGTCGCAAGACGCAACCCCCGATGGTGGATGGAGTTGAGACGGCGTAAGAGGGATGGCCGAGCAGACGAGTAGACGAACCTCCCATAATCCAGCTTCGATCAGACTATGGACCGATACAAGCGAAGCAGGACAGTGCGATCCGCTCCCCAAGATGAACCACTAAGAACTCTGAGGACATTAAGGGAACATGTACAACGGGCCGCCAAATAAGAGACATGCGGAGACCAACAAAGTTTCCTGTCCAATGTGAGCCCTAGAAACTTGGTTGTTTCCACGAATGGGAGAACAACGGGACCGAGATGTAAGGATGGCGGAAGGAACGCTTTATATCGCCAAAAGTTGATACAAACCGTCTTCTCTTCAGAGAACTGGAAGCCATTTGCCATGCTCCATGAGTATAGTCTGTCTAGACAACGCTGAAGGCAGCGCTCCAGGGGGCATGTTCTCTGGGCACTGCAGTAGATAACGAAGTCATCGACAAAGAGAGAGCCTGAGACATTAGGTGGAATGCAATCCATAATTGGATTGATCGCGATGGCAAAAAGGGCTACGCTCAAGGCGGAGCCTGAGCCACTCCGTTCTCCCGGAGGAAGACGTCGGACAATACGGAACCCACATGTACCCTAAACTTTCGATCCGTTAAAAAGGAATCAATAAAAGGGGCAGGCGACCGCGTAGGCCCCACCTGTGCATAGTGTGGAGAATACCTCCTCTCCAACAGGTATCATAAGCCTTCTCCAAATCGAAGAACACGGCTACCGTTTGGCACCTTCGCAAAAAGTTGTTCATGATGAATGTCGACAAAGTCACAAGGTGGTCAACAGCAGAGTGGCGGCGACGAAAGCCGCATTGGACATTGGTAAGTAGCCGTCGAGATTCAAGAATCCAGACTAACCGAGCATTGACCATGCGCCGGGGAAGAGCTGGTCACCTCGACGGCCCCAGAGGGCCAGGTTTCGAGGAAACAACGCTACAACTGGCGGGAGGCGGATCCTGTTCCATCGAGTCGTCGCCAGCTGCGGCCGCTGTCCCAGGTTGTGTAGGAGGGGCAGCATCATTTGCCGACGAGAGGCCAGCTGAGCGCCTGGCAGCAGAGTGTCCCGGTGAAACTGAGGACGGCTGGGAGCAGTGACTCATGGATGGAGCGTCAGACGAAACGCGCCGGGGTGGAGAGGGGGATAGAGACTTCTTCTTGGAGGCTTTCTTGGAAGTCCGAGGAGGCACAGGGATGGTGGGCTGGACCCGAAGAAGGTCCTCACGCGCGGGGTCCATTTTGGAACGCCGGACCTCGGAAGCTGGGGTCCGGAACGTTTCCCCAATGGACGCTTGAGAAGAGGATCGCTTCTCAGGCGGCAGGGGGGAGGAGGAGGAAGGGTGGCCCCTGGACCAGAGGGGGCGGGGGCCGCGGGGGAGGAGGATATGGAAGGGAGGGATTTGGGAGGCGGAGGCATAGACCCAGGATGGGGGGAGGAGGTGGAGGGGGGACAGGATAGGGATGAGGATACCGTGGAAGGAGTGGACACGACTGAGGCAAATGAAGTGGTCAACGTCACGGGATGGAGGCGGTCATACTTCTTCCTGGCCTCAAAATAAGAGAGACAATCCAAAGTTTTGAGTTCTTGAATCTTCTTCTCCTTCTGATACGCAGGGCAGCCTAAGGATCTAGGCGAGTGGGTGCCAGGGCAATTAACGCACCGAGGTGGTGGGGTGCATGTATGTTCCTCACGAAGAGGACATCCACAATCGCCACAATGGGGCTCAGCCTCACAACGTGACGACATGTGCCCAAAGCGCAAACACCGAAAACAGCGTATGGGAGGCGGGACATAAGGTCGCACGTCGCACCGGTAGCACATCACCTTTACCTTCTCCGGGAGAATGTCCCCCTCGAAGGCGAGGATAAAGGCCCCGGTGTCGATGCGACAGTCTTTGGGGCCGCGCTGGACTCGCCGGACGAAATGCACGCCTCGGCGCTCCAGGTCGGCCCTGAGCTCCTCATCAGATTGCAGCAGGAGGTCCCGATGAAAAATAACCCCCTGCGTCCTATTCAGTGCCAGATGCGGGACAATGGACACTGGGATGTCCCCTAGTCGGTCGCACACCTGGAGCGCCGCCGACTGTGTGGCGTAGGTGGTCTTTATAAGAACGGACCCCAAACGCATTTTACTGAGAGCCTCGATTTCCCCGAAGATGTCCTCGATGTGCTGAACAAAGAACATGGGCTTGGAGGTGGCGAACATCCCCCCATCATTTCGAGAACAGACCAAATAGCGGGGGAAGTACTTCGCCCCAGGCCAGCGGGCCTGTCCCTCCTCCCGGGTAGTGGCCAAGGGGGAAAGGGCAGGAGAACCAGAACCAGAGACAGTACCTTTCCTTTTGAAAGACTCGGCCGCAGAGCGACCTGATACGTTGTAGTGGGACGAAATTAAGCGTCACCCATCCACCAATGTCAGCCCAGTTTGCAGGTGACTATAAGTTTAATTTAGTTTTGTTTATGTATTTTTCTTAATATTTGTAATAGCTGTGAATTATCTAAAAGTTTTGTATTTTTTTTTTATGTGTTTCATGTATGGAGAGATCGGCGCAACGAACGGAGACAGCATCTTCGTTGCTGCGACCAGAGAGGAAATTGCTGGCCGCTATACGTCGCGGGTCGACAGCCAAGGAGCAACAGAAGATCCTGGAAGCGAGTTGTTGCGTCGTGCTTCTAAAAATTAAAAATGAACTTTTGTACTCTTTTTGTACAACAATGACGTCATATAGAGCGTAATCTTATTGAAAAGTGAGTCATTGTTTGTCAACGGTCAAGTTCACATCTGTATGTGTAGGAAGCTAATAAAATAGTGTACGCTACTAAAGTTGAAACACGTGTTCTGAGGATTTATTTATGAAGAATTATGTGAACGGATTAATAATATATTTGACAAGATTATTGATTCTGACAGCGTTCATCGAAACTTTGATCTCAAAAGTTTATTTAATGTGTGATTCTGATATCGATTAGATCAAGATAACGTGTGTCAATATAATTTCTGAGGAGAAACAAACGAAATTTAAATCGAAAAAGTTTATGAAAACCAATTGGTCCAAGTGATGTAATTCTTTGCATACGACTCAACTGATGTTTTACAGTTTTCTTCAAGAACCATTCTATGACAATTTAAAAAGAATATAAATCATTTTGAAGTGGGTTGTAACTGACGTAGGTGACGAAGTCTGCACATGGTCATATATCAAACGAAAATCGGTTATAAAAAACTTACGTCGTTACAATACACCGTGGCGACCGTGACAGGACTTGTGTGCAACTAAGGCACGCAGGTACCAGACAAAACATCAAGAGTCCTTCGGAAGTCAACGTGAGTTTTCGTGGAGCCTTCACCAGCCAGCGGCGACTTCGCGGGTGTGGGCATCTGACGGAGCGCAGCCAAGCAGTACGGTCACGCAGTTGTTCCACGAGAAGGCGCATCTGTTGGGCAGCAGCTGAACGCTGCAAACCCCGACAACCTTTTTTCTCCCTAAACATAATAGGCCCAGTACGTCAGCTGCGGGGCGTTCCTCCGGCAGGTATTAGAGGTGTTGCTGAGGGCTTCGCCTGTCTACGGCGGTGCCGGGCGTGGTTGCAGCCAGTGACGTTTCCGGTGTTCGACTCAGCGTCCTGCCGGTTGCGGAAGCGGGATCGCAGCATCTCAGCGGCTGCATCGACGGCTGTTACATCTGCACCCCATAGCAGCACTCTGATCATCGAGAACTACAAATCACAATATTAAGTGTCAGGTGAGTTTGTTTCAAGTTGGAAGTGGAGTGTTGTATATAGGGAGTGTGCTTTTATAGGATTGTTGATTACAAGTCTGCGTGTGTAAATAGTTAATATCTTACAATAATGTCGGGAAGTGAAATGTCAGACGAAGAGCAATCTATGTCCGATAGGAGCATGAGATCCCTTTTTAGGGCGATCGCTAAATTAAAACAATCTAACGGGGATTTTCTAGCTGAATTAAAACAGTCCAACGGAGAATCAGCTGCTAGATTAAAAGAGGAACTAAAACAGGAATTAAAACAGTCTAACGAAGAATCTACTGCTAGATTAAAACAGTCTAACGAAGAATCTACTGCTAGATTAAAAGAGGAACTAAAACAGGAATTAAAACAGTCTAACGAGGAA
This sequence comes from Schistocerca americana, assembly GCF_021461395.2. Classification (NCBI taxonomy): domain Eukaryota; kingdom Metazoa; phylum Arthropoda; class Insecta; order Orthoptera; family Acrididae; genus Schistocerca; species Schistocerca americana. The sequence continues at coordinate 196,088,807 of NC_060119.1, forward strand.
TCTACTGCTAGATTAAAACAGGAACTAAAACAGGAACTAAAACAGGAACTAAAACAGGAATTAAAACAGTCTAACGAAGAATCTACGGCTAGATTAAAACAGTCTAACGAAGAATCTGCTGCTAGATTAAAAGAGGAGCTAAGAAAATCTACAGACAGGTTACAGGAATATGTTAATGAAACCAGTCGAGAATTAAGTGATAAAATAGAGTCTTCTAAAGTTGAAATGCAGGAAAAATTATTAGGACTTAGTAATAAGATTGCTGATAATTGTAAAAGGTTAGAAGAACATATCCAGGAATCGCGCGAGGAAAAAGCTCGCATGCGAAACGATATTACTGACTTAACCGAGAGACTAGATAGTGTCAATATCTTAGTTGTAAATGAAATACAGAAAAATAACGATACGTTACGAGATGAATTTTCTATGCAAACAGAAACTGTTCGCAGAGAATTATTGAAATCTATTAAAGAGGTCTCTACCAAACCTGTAGAGATTTCTTCAATAGATAATGTAGAATTAGAGACATTAACTCATCAAGTAGAAAAAGATCATACCGAAATCGAAAACATGAAATTTTTAATTACTGAAATATGCAGTAACCTTGAGACTGCCAAAGATAATAACATTGACGAAGGTACAGAGCGTTCACATCGTGAACACAGTGAAGAATCGATATTAGCTAATCACGTATCCAATACAGAAATGCGAATACAGGAAATTACTAAACGGTTATCGGAATTAGATAATATTGGAAACATTTCAAGTAGTAGAAGCAATAACGTAAACAGAGACAACAGCCGCATCGAATTTGCTAGTTCGGACGACAACAATATGAATAAAGAAATCACGGCAAGCCAATCCGATGCAACTCCGTCTCTGCAATCTAAACAAAATCCGACAATTTCTCTCGCAGAATGTTTGGATGACATAACGACAAATTCAAATGTAGCAAGTCGATTTCCTGTATTCAAACCAGGAGGCGAACTTCACCCTATAATCTTTATAAAAGCTTTTGAAACATCATTATCTCCTAAATGGAGTAATGAAAAACGCATTCAATTTGTAATAGGACATTTAGAAGCAGAAGCTGCGGAGTGGGCAGTACCGCATAGAACTGAATTTAGGGACTGGAATGAATTTGTTAAGCAGTTTAAACAAAATTATTGGTCAAGAGGAAAACAACAACACTTAACTTTAGAGTTGTTAGACCCTCCTCCATATTCTAAACGGTGGGGAGGTTATAGGAATTATTTTGAATGGCATTTAAACCGTGCTAAATTAATTGAAGAACCAATTATTGAAACTCATTTAATACGAGTCCTAATTAGTAGGTTACCGTATTATGTAAAGGAAAGAATGATAGAAAGAGAATGGTCACAGCCGTGCGAATTATTAGGATATTTAGAACAGTTAGATATACTTAATAGAGAAAGGGAAGACAAGAAATTTGGATTTGGTAGAAATGACAATCCTTGAAATAATAATAATAATTCAGAACCACGAAAAGCTAACAACAACAATCATAGCCGGTTTTGTTATATAAAACGTCAATCTAAAGATAAAGAGAGCCAACAAAATCGTGGTAATAACTCGAAAATGCGGAAATTACACAATAACGATCATGACGAAATCATCCTCAAGTAATTAATGAAGGTCAAGTGGTAGGTGACGTTAGCATAGAAAGTTTGTAAAACTAATAAAGTCCTTTAGTACGGGTCAAGATTATACAAGACCCAATTGCAATTTATCATTAAGCTGCCAAAAAGACGGTGATTGGCAACAAGATTTACTTCAGGAAGACAATCATATAAGGGAGAATATAACTTATAAACCCGTTATTAAAGGTTATATTAAAGATACCGAAGTAAATATTATAACTGATTCGGGTAGCGAAGTAAGTATTTTGTCTAAAGAATTATTTCAGCTTAAAAGAAATTATTGGAATTTCCCAACCTTACCTGTAACTGGGGTGAAAATTATAGGAGTTACTGGTAAAAGAAGTCAAAATATTCCTGAGGAAGTTTGTTTAACTGTTGAAATCGCTAAACAATTAATTGCTCACTCTGTACTCGTCGTAGCCAACTTAAATGTGGCCATAATTTTAGGTATAGATTGGCTGTGTAAATATAAAGCAATATTAGATTTTAAAGACTCTTCCTTAACTATCCATAAGGAGGGATGCGCTTTCAAAGTGAGGTTTTCTAATAATCAAGTACCTGAAAATTGCTACAAATCCTTACAGATTAAGTACGCACCGACCATGAACCTATTAACAGATTTTAGTGATCTTGAGTATGCAGTATACCAATGTCAGGCTAGTAATAGTATCGAAACCGAAGTGAAAGAAAAATGTTATTCTACGAATTGTCTATCTGAACAAGAAAAGGAAGGGTTGGAATCTTTGTTGTTAGAATTTAGAGCCGTCTTCTCATATGAACCGGGGAGAATTAAAGATTACGTTTGTAAACTTAAGATTAAAGATCAAAAACCATTCTTTAAGAAACCTTATCCCATTCCAGTGCAATTCAAAGAACCGACTAGTAGAGAAATAAGTAAGATGCTAGAACAAAACATTATCGAACGATCATGTAGCGCTTTTAACAGTCCGTTGTGGGCAGTTAAGAAAGCTACTGGTGGGGTACGACTGGTTCTGGATGCCCGTGAATTAAATAAAATTATAGAGATGGAAAGAGACAGACCTATTCCTATGGAGGACATACTTCTTAAGATTGCTGGTTCTCGTTATATGAGTACAATGGATCTAACCGCCAGGTACCATCAAGTAACATTACACCCGGATTCACGGCAATATACGGCTTTTCTTTTTGAAGGCACATCATATCACTTCCAAGTTTTACCTTTTGGACTTAATATATCAGTGTCAACTTTCATTAGGGCATTAGATTCTGCTTTGGGTCAGCAATTGTTACAAAAGATTATATTATATGTAGATGATATTTTGGTAGCTACTAAAACGTGGGAAGAACACGTAACGATATTACGGGAATTGTTTAACCGTTTAATTGACAGAGGAATTACTTTAAAATTATCTAAGTCTTACTTCGGAACGGAGGAAGTGAGATTTTTGGGGCATGTAGTGGACAGTAAAGGTATTAGGCCAGACCCAGCACGTATTGAAGCTATTGCTCGATACCCGAGTCCTAGAAATCGGAAACAATTGAAATCATTCTTAGGAATGGTAGGATTCTTGAGAAGATTTCTTCCAGTGCAGGATATTGTTAATCCTAAATTACTAGATTTATTGAAAGAGAAGTCAGTATGGCTTTGGGGACAAGAGGAAGAGGAAGTTTTTAATAAGATAAAAGGAGCGTTAACCGAAGCCAAAATGTTATACCACCCAGATTTCAATCAGGACTTTTGTATGTGTACGGATGCCTCTGATTATGGTGTGTCTTGTGTAATATTCCAAGGTGATCTGACCAATGAAAAGGGATTATATCGGCCTATTGGATTCGCTAGTCGAACTTTAAATAAACATGAAAGAAATTATTTTGTATCCGAGAAGGAAGCTCTCGCAGTGGTATGGGGTTTTCAACTATTTAGAGGATTATTAATGGGAAGAAAAACAATTGTATATACTGTTCATCAGGCTTTAATCTTTTTGAACAATTGTCGGTTACTTCACTGTAGGCTATTACGTTGGGTATTATGCTTGCAAGAATTTCAGTACGAAATTAGGTATATAAAAGGATCTCAGAATGTAGTTTCAGATGCTTTGTCGAGGCTTCCCGTAGGAATGGAGAATATTAATATTACAGAAGAACCAGGAACAAATTACAATGTTTATTTCCTTTTCACTAAGGAGAACGAACGTAAGGTTAAACGGATAGTAACTGCTATTAGATGGAATCAAAGAAATGTCGATTAATATAGGGACCTTATACAAAACCTTAATAATGGGGACGAAACAGTTACCACCCGGGGTGTGTGGTTATATTTTAACGACTTGTTGTATTGGAAAGCACAGAGGGAACACCAGAGATGGAAAATCTACATTTCGAAAACTGTTGTGTACGAGTTAATTACTGATATTCATGAAGGTTACGGGCATTTTGGAATTCATAAATGTATTAAACATCTAATGAAGTATTATTATTTCAAAAATATGTCCCGTATTGTGAGAAGTATTATTAGGGCTTGTGAAACCTGTCAAAAGGTTAAAGTTAATAACAAATCTAAGCGTTATAAACTATATGCTGTAATTCCTCGAGGTCTGTGGGATCTACTGTCTGTAGATTTTTTCGGCCCTCTGCCTCGTAGTTCAGGAGGATTAACTTATGTGTTTGTTGTAATGGAATGTTGGTCCAAACATGTAAAGCTATATACTTTGAAACGAGCGAATACAGCAAGCGTTATACGCTGCCTCACCCGAAATTACTTTGTTAACTGGGGCATTCCTAAACGACTTATGTCTGACAACGGTAGTGCCTTTATTAGTCAAAGATTTCAAGATATGATAAGACAATATGGAATCAAACATATCTTAATTTCGAAATATCACCCTCAAAGTAATTTAGTAGAAAGAGTCATGAAAGAATTAGGACGATTATGTAGAACTTATTGTGCACACAAACATACTCGGTGGGCCAAACTAATGCCTGAATTCGAAAAGATATTAAATGAATTGCCTCACCTAACGACGGGATTATCACCGATAGAAATTTTAGGCAAACGAATTATAGGTGAGCCTTTACTAGCTGCTCTACCTAGGCCACCGGTAAATGAGATCCAACAATGCATTGCAGACGAAAAAGTTTGCGAACAGATTGTAAAAAATGCCGAACGGAGAATTAAAAGTTATAATCAACAGGCTATAGAAGCCTCATTTCAGGTAGGAGATCTTGTGTTAGTACAATCTCATCCTAAAAGTTCTAAGATCGGTAAGGAATGTAGAAAATTCTTCTTTATCTTTGAAGGTCCATATGTTGTACATAAGATTGTACATCCCAAAGCGTTACTTCTTATGGAACCTTCATCAAGTGTAATTAAAGGATTATATAGTGTTGATCAAATGAAACCCTTCATTCCTAAATAAGTTAATATTTAGTATATGTTACACACGGAAGAGCGTTCATAGTTTATTCATGTGAAGTTTTTCGTGATAGTTACGTGTTATTTTAAATAAATGACAGAAAGCTTAAACAAGTGTTCTACAATACTGTACTGGTACTTCAAAAAGAGAAAGATAACCAAAAGGGGGATTTATATGGAAGAAATTTTGCTATTAGGTCAAAAGGAATTTTGTATATTTTAAATTTACTCAGATAGTAGGAACCAAAGGGGATGGTTAATAGTTTTAGGGACCATGGGCGTCCAGAGATATATGGCTCACGAGAACATAGCAGAGTGCCTTTAATACAGGTTTGTAATAGTGTTAATATAGAACACACCAAACGGGGCTCTCTCGCTTGTTTCTCCTAAGTAAATTGCCATTACCCAACAAGGTGTCCGAAGGTAAAGAAAGCCGTGCCAAGATTCTAAAGAATGTTTTGCTTGATTTCTTCTTGACCTCAGGCATAAATAAGGCATTAGGGAAAAGAATGACGTAAAGTAAATAGTACTATTAGTTATTGTGAGAAACTTATTAGTAATACACATTTTTGGAAAGAATAACTCTAGTAAATAAATGAAACTGAAACTAATCTATCACAAGTTGAACGCTCTGTCCTAATGTAACAACGTTAAAGAACGTACTAAAGTAATATTTATTAGCAACTATTAAATGAAAAGGAGTAATCCCCATATATTCGGTTATGAATTACCATAATAGCACAATTAAGAGTAAATGACAAATAGTCACAACAATATCGTATTAAAAAGATTAAATCTATCTAAGAGCAAGGACTCTAGATTACGTAAAATGCGAGGAAAATGTATTAACAGTTAAATACAGTATATTGAAAAGTTTTATTTTCGGTTAAAACCTGACAAACTGAGCTTGTGGGTGGGGTATGTAGTGGGACGAAATTAAGCGTCACCCATCCACCAATGTCAGCCCAGTTTGCAGGTGACTATAAGTTTAATTTAGTTTTGTTTATGTATTTTTCTTAATATTTGTAATAGCTGTGAATTATCTAAATATTTTGTATTTTTTTTTTATGTGTTTCATGTACGGAGAGGGCGGCGCAACGAACGGAGACAGCATCTTCGTTGCCGCGACCAGAGAGGAAATTGCTGGCCGCTATACTTCGCGGGTCGACAGCCAAGGAGCAACAGAAGATCCTGGAACCGAGTCGTTGCGTCGTACTTCTAAAAATTAAAAATGAACTTTTGTACTCTTTTTGTACAACAATGACGTCATATAGAGCGTAATCTTATTGAAAAGTCAGTCATTGTTTGTCAATGGTCAAGTTCACATCTGTATGTGTAGGAAGCTAATAAAATAGTGTATGCTACTAAAGTTGAAACACGTGTTCTGAGGATTTATTTATGAAGAATTATGTGAACGGATTAATAATATATTTGACAAGATTATTGATTCTGACTGCGTTTATCAAAACTTTGAATCTCAAAAGTTTATTTAATGTGTGATTCTGATATCGATTAGATCAAGATAACGTGTGTCAACATAATTTCTGAGGAGAAACAAACGAAATTTAAATCGAAAAAGTTTATGAAAACCAATTGGTCCAAGTGATGTAATTCTTTGCATACGGCTCAACTGATGTTTTACAGTTTCATTCAATAACCATTCTATGACAATATAAAAAGAATATAAATCATTTTGAAGTGGGTTGTAACTGACATAGGTGACGAAGTCTGCACATGGTCATATATCAAACGAAAATCGGTTATAAAAAACTTACGTCGTTACACTACAATGTGTTGACGTTTCATCTGCAAAACGTCCACCCCGATACCACCCACTCCGACCAGGGGCTCTCCCCACGGGCGCCACCCAGCCTCAGCAAGGGCCACCTGGCAGGATGACCATTGCCGGGAGTCCTGATGCCCCAAGCAGACGGGTATCTACTCCTTGGCCGACATGGGGAGGGTGCATCTCAGGTATCGGCAGTACGATCCCTGTGTTGTCAGGGGGCTACAACCTAGATGCTACATGACGACCCCACCACAACAGGCTGGCTACCGTGCTGGATTTCGGGTGCCATGGAAAGTCCATCATAATCGTAGGTGCAGATCGGGACGCACTATGGGCGTAACTTGTACAACCCATCAGGCGTTTACGCCCAATTTGAGGAATAGTGGGTATGGTGACAACGCCGTTACAATGCTGAGTGCCAAGGTCCTAGTGCACACCACGTAAGGCGTCCTTCCCCAAAAGGCTCGTACTTCTGTAGAATTTTGAAAAATGGAGGTCAAACCCCAAGGGGGACCATCACATGGAAGGCTGAAACGGTTGAAACTCCATTTAGTCGCCTCTTACGACAGGCAGGAATACCTTGGGCCTATTCTTACCCCGGACCCGCAGGGGGGAAGTAGGTGTCGACCATGGGTTAATGAGCGAGAACGGCAAACACTCGGAAGGGGCTGAATTGTTCAGCGGACCGCAGCTAGGTGATCCTTTATGCGGCGGGCTTTGTCCACAAATGGGGGCTTTTCCCGACGACGCGGGCGAGCCGGGACTCGGTCAGGTATGCAGTGAAAGTGCAGCTACCCTTAGCGAAGCTATGGTTTCTCAGGTGAATGAGGTAAGCGCACTGAAAGTAGCAAATGACAATGTGCTACTACAATTTTTACAGAGGATGGATAGAGATAATAAGGAAAGATTGGAAGTGATGGATAGAGATAATAAGGAAAGATTGGAAGTGATGGATAGAGGTAATAAGGAGAGAGATAGGGAGTTTAAGGAAATATTGGACGTGATGGATAAAGATAATAAGAAAAGATTGGAAGCAAATAAGGAAAGATTGGAGGCAAATAAGGAAAGATTGAGACGCAATGGATAAGGGAAATAAAGAGGCAATGGGGAAGCTACACACAGTTATCGATGAGTGTCTGCCCGTAGTTAGTAATCGGTTAGATGAGGGGGAGAAGAATCTGGGTGCGTTGAAGCAAGTATGTGACGCCGTGAAAGAAAAAGCCAATAATTTGGAGGTACGAATAATTGCAATAGAGAGTCATACTACAGAACGTAGGGACGTGTTGCCGGATGAGCGAATCAAAGAGGTAGTGGTGAGAATGAATACGATTAGTGCAGATGTAGAAAAGATCGGTATAAGAGGCGAAACAGGCTCTGACAGCACGCAGCGAGAGGTTTATGCCGACCAGGAAGAGATACAATCACTATTACAGCTTAAAGAGGCACAATTAGAAACAAATAGGAAACATAGGGAAGAACTAGCACAGTTGCAATTAGCGTGCAGAAGCGAAGGTGAAACACCACCAGGTAGACTGCAGAGGGAGAGTGAGATAAATTCAAAAAACGAAAATAGGCAGAAAGAGGAAGACGAATTCAGAGAGTTAGAAGAACGGTTGTGTCGGATAAAACAGGTGGCAAACCCAACTGGGTATAGTCCAAGGTCGGAGAACATAAATGAGGAAGAAGAATGTAGGAGGCACTTCGTGTCGGTACAAACGTACACTTGTTTTCCGGATCCTGATAGTTACCAACATCCATGCCTGTGGCTGTCTCAGTTCCAAGATTCATTACCTTGATCGTGGGGACCGCTCCTCAAAATGAAGTTTGTGTGTAACCATTTGAGGGACGAGGCTAGAGCGAAAGTGCAGGAAGTTATTAAAGACTGTAGTAGCTACAAGATATTTTGTGACAAGTCTTTAAATGAATTCTGGTCGAAAAGTAAGCAGGACCAGGTTAAGCAAAGCATTTTGATGATGCCAAATTGTAACGAAGGTGGTATAAGAGATCCAGTGTCGTGCTATCAGGAAATGCTGAGACGAAATATGTATTTGGATATGCCATACGAAACTGGGGAGCTCATTAGGAACTGTATAACGAAGTTGCCAGTGAAATTGCGCGGAGATATAGCGATAGCAGGCAGAGGCGTAGACGATTCTGCGTCATTTCAGCACTTGTTGCAAGAATTGGGTAATGAGAGCAATATCGTGAACAGAGACATGACTCATAGGTCAGATAGTGTCGAGGATAGGAACGGCAGAAACTATCAGAATGACAGGAGAGAATGGAATCCTGGCATTTCATTCTTGTCATAATGGATTGAAGGATAGGAGAAACTAATCCAACATATCAGCCCTTACCATCTTGCTTTAAAACACATGCAGCTGGCACCGAAAATTGTCTATGTAGCAGACATACTCTACTGATATGTAGGAATGCAGATACCATACTTCTGATCACAGAATAAAACACCAGTAATGGAATCTGTTAGGCTGGTCTCTCAGAGCAAAATTTGCAAATTTTTATTTGGAACAGTAAAGTAAAAGGACTGTTTAAAGAAAATGTCATTTAATAGTGCCAATGAGTCCAGTTTAATTAGTGCGATTTGACTATTGCAGGTACTTAACACGTAATGTAAAAAAGTCAACTTTGTGATCGGTATGGAATAGGGTACGTTTATACTGCTGTTACAAGTAACATCAGTAATGTGATCGAAGTTTTTAAATTAGATGCCATCTGATCTATAGTATGTCACAGTTGTGGTGACAGTTATAATGAAGTGCTGTGTATGATTGTTTGGAATCTGGTGTTAGGGAAAGAGGCACACAGAAACTGTTAAGGTTGCGATAGAGCGTATTAAGAAAGCAGTGAAGGATAGGCAGGAGAAGCAGAAAGGAAAGGTCCGTAAGATTGAATTGTAGTAGGAGCCAAGGTTCTAATTAAAACTCATCGATTATCAAAGAAGCACAGATTCCTAAGTAGCAAATTCTTTGCTGTGTATAGTGGACCATTCAGAGTGAGGCGGATTGTCCATGAAATTGCTGTATTGATTGAGACAATCAAGGGAAAATAATCTCGTGGGCTTCATCACATTTCTAACATCAAATTATGGAAAAGTTAAGGATAGATCGAAAGTAAGCAATTTATAGTAGATAGTCAGTGTATTTATTTGTGATGTGTAACGTTGTGCAGGGTCAAATCGAACATAACAATTTTCAGGCGGGATGTCAGGAAGTATGACGGAATAGATTGGTCGAACGAGTCATGAACAGGAGTCGACAGAGTGGTGTATGTACGTATTTTTTGTCATATGAATAAGGATCAAGCAGAAACGACGTGATGAGTAATGAGAGGATAAAGATGGTAGATAGTGAGAGAAGCGACGTGATAAATAGCAGTTGATAAAGGTGATATTTAAGGAGAGAAGTGTGATTAATAAAGAGAGATTCGACGTGATGAAACAGTGGTAAATAAAGGTGAGTAGAACTAATAATGTGGAGATGTCTTAGATGTATGTTACAGAGAGGCCTGTGTATGCTGCAATAGAGATTGATGCCAATGGCGAAGGAAGGCCAGGAAATGATGGAGTAATGGACGGACGGAGAGCCGAAATACGAATGAAGAGATGAGGACAACTGCACAACGTGAAGGGACATAAAGGGAGTATGAGATCCAGATGGTGAACGTTGTGGAATACTGACGTAAGATCTAATATAAGTGTAAATCTAATTCTTACCATAATATTTGCAATATAAAAAAAATAACTTTTGTTGTTGTTGTAGTTGTTGAAGCCTGGTACCAGTATAACTAATCAAAACGGTACCAAGAATGTGTACAGTTATTTTGCAGGATGAATAATTTGTGTATTTTTTGTTCTTAGATGAAATGTCGCAATTCTAAGTTGATATTTAGCAGGATGAATAATCGGTAAAGTGAATGCAGAGGTAAGCCGATGGAGAGAGGTGCCAGAGCGAAAGGACGAATTCGGAGACTGGAAAGCTATCTCCGAAACAGCTTCATGTGTTATGTGGTTGAGTATAAGGGAGCAAAGGTATGGTATGTTGTCGTGAGTGTGGTGGTGTTAAGGTTAGCTGACTTCTAGACCTATTCTGTTAGTGTATTAGTGGATTGAATGAGAAGGAAAATGTGATGTCTACTGAGTGAGAGTCGTAGAGTAGTGTGATCAATGCGCACACTCCTGTAAAGGGGATGCTACCGATCCATAACTAAAACATTATTGTGTTATTGTTTGATTTGGATGAACCTCGATGGCAGGTCAGGATCTGACATCATGTGGATGGTACATACATGTCCTAGAAATGTTGTTATATATAATAAAAAGGTAAAATATATAAAGAGATATTAATTTCAGTCTGTCACAAGCACAAAGGTTCACTGTATATTGTAGTTTTAGAATAAACAGTTTCTAATATTTTCACTGTGATAGGATGTTAGAGTAGTCTACTATTTGATATTGTAATTATGGGCTGTATAGATTGTTTCTTATTCCTTTTTTTTTTTTTTTTTGACACTATCATGTATTGTATGAGGGACGACAGGTACAATCAATAGCACAAGTGTGGGCTGTATATAGAAAAGGGATAAATGTTGATGTTGCATGTGTAGAAAACTAGGGTGTATGATTTTATGTTTTTTAGAACAAAGATTCTTTTATTACCAATGTATCTAATAGATGATACATGTAATCAATTAATATTTAAATACTGTAATAATATCCTTTTGTCTGTAATGTTGCGAGATGCATGGAAGGGTCTGACTTATTGGGTGTCGTAGCGCTGAGGTGCTCATGCAGAACGCGACCGTACCTGCATAAGAAGGCGGGAGGCCGAGCTGACGTCACCATGGGAGAGGTGACAAAGCCACGGCACTCCCCACTTCACTGCCAGTCGGGGTACCCTCCACGCGCCCACTACAGCAGGTCAACGGCCTGGGGCGACATGCACGTACCACTGGCCATTCATAAGTTCCGCCACCCTAACGACGGGGGAAAGTATCCCGCGGAGGCAACAGCGGGTGGTTTCTTCTGCTCAACGGCGGAGCGACGGCAGAATGAACGACGCGCGGGAGAGTCCAGCGGGCATTTTTTACCAGCAACTATTAACTAGTACTGGACTGTGGAGCCGTGAAACAAGACGACTGCTCGTATGTCTCCATAAGGTGGAAAGTGAAGGACTGCTGTTCCCACGTTGTGAGTGGTGGAAAAGATTTTGTCTTTAGCGGACAGGGCGATTGTTTTGTTTTGTCTTGAACACTGAACGGTGGGATCCATAAACTTTTGGCAGTGACTTGTTAAGTGTGCTTTGTGAATTGCATGTGGGACGCTTGGTATACTTAAAGAGGACAGTTGTCGTTTGGTGACTAATTATTGTATGAAGGCAAGAAACTAAAGTGGGACATTGACATATGCATTTGTAGTAGGAGACATTTCCTTAATTAGTGCGGGAATAAGTGCTGTTTGTTGGAACTTACGACTTTTAATTACACCATGAACTGAAAGGACAGAACCGTGGGTAATAGTAGTTGTAGGATCATCTCTGGACGACCAGATTCGTGTGGATGGTACTCTGAGAGTGACTATCACAGTTGTGTTTAATATGAGATACAGTTTACTGTTCAGTGCGTGTTCAAAATGCCGATTTGAGTGACTTAAAGACGTTCGTCCGGGTAACCATGGGAGAACTTTGACACTGAGACAGTGTTTCTGGGGAACCTGTCAGTAACTTTTTTGACCCCAAGAAAATCACAGAATGAAATGATTCCGTGTGACTCGAAAGATAGGGAATAATGTATTTGAACTTGTAATTGTGTAATTTTTTTTATATGTTTCATTCCTGAAGGGACAGCAAGTGTAATTGTATTTCATTAACATTTGTGTTTAGAATAGTTAGTTTTTTTTGTTTGTTCTGGGTTACCAGTTCACGTAGCATGTTTATTAGAAAATTTGGTACAATGATGCTTTAATTATTAGCCAGTGGCGTAATACTAACGTAGCAGCTCTTGTTGCATTGGTCAGTAAGGTTGTCACAGGGGACAAGAGTTTGCATTGCACAACAAATATCGGAATTAACTGATGCATTTTGATGTCGTGGACAGTAATGATCTTGTTGGTGTGTTGACTGAAGCCACTTATTCGCATTATCACAGTGGTGATATTTCACATTAAAGTGTAATGAAGGCTAGTCGAAATGCTAGTTCTTGTCGTCTAAATGTGTAACAACAGAGAAATGAGCAGTAGAGTAAGATACGAGAGCTACTGGTGATTTCAAGCACTTATTGCTAAACTATTTACTGCGTGTATTGATCAAAGTTGATGGACTGACTGGCTCAGCAGCAGGTATTTGTACTGGAGGACAAGGATAAGGTTCAACTCACAGTCAAGTAGTGGAGGCAATTGCTTAAGTGATGATAGTTAACGAGGTATGACATGATGTCTTAGGTTGACTATATTATGTAACCAGTATGTAACTTGTGGTATATTTCATTGTTTTTCTTCTCAGTTTTTTATTTCTCTGTAGGTTTGATGTATATTTTAGGGTACTGATATGGAGCCTGACTTCTAAGTGTAACTAGTGTACGCAATTTTTATCTTTTGTTGATTTTGTTTTGTAATTAGACATTGCTGTGTAAAGATTATTACAACGCTATTTATGAATGTCAGATTACTTGTTCTGTGTTTGGACGGTGAGCTATTTAAAATTTTCTGAGTACAATTAGTATTTTTTTTATTTGTTTTAGAATTATTGAAATTTGGATTACTCCTAATAATAACGGAGATCCCGGTAACTAAGCTAATTTTTATCTCACCATTATTTTCTATTTGTATGGTGTAATGTTTTATTTGTCATGTGGGTTGTTGTAAATTTGTATGTGTACGTTACTCCGGATTGTGGAGAGTACTATAATGCAACAACTGTGTCAATAATTTGGTAAAGTCACAGCATTTGGTCGTCTAATTGAGGTCACCAGGGGCTAAGGTCTCCTCCTGGTTATTATGATGACTTGCTACGTTTGTCCTAATACAGCGTCCTTAAAAAAATGTTCGGAACTACCTTCGCATTGCAAGGATAGTACCGTGCCATTTTTTTCTGCATGGGTAGCCGGTGGTGAAAGGCTACAGTACCGCCCGACATTGGAAATAGGTACAACATACTTCACTATTTTTGTCAGAACAACACATTTTCTTGTGAAATAACTCAATTTCAATTAATACAGCGAATCCGGATACCAGTGTGGGAAAGAATGACAATTTATTTATTTAATTGATCACATGTGCACTCCCACAAAATAAATCCCTACATCCAGTTTGGTGAGATCTGTGAAATGAATGAATGTATGGTCGTCTGCTAACCGCAGATAGTGAATGTGAATATATGATCATCTTTGAAACGATCCTTTGGCCACGTTTGGTGGAACCAAAGAGATGAAACTTACTGGAGCTTTGAGCACCTGAAACGTGGCTGACCAATACGGTAGCATGGTCTTCCCCCACCTCGACAGAGATGCGAGATGACCTGAAGAACGGCCATGTTTCAGCACTCTGCCGCTGGATCTTGTGTTGTTAAGACCTGTCTTAGGTGTGCTCCGTAAAGACAAAAGAGTGGAGATATGGTATGCACGTGGAATGTTTAAGAGTAGTTTGAAATAATAATTTCTCTATTTCAGGAACTTTTGTGGGGAGAATTAAATGTCAGGCAGGTAATATTAATGGGATCGTAGTAATCTTTGGAAGTAACCAACGGTCACAATGAAACCATGTGTAGCAATAAGTTGAAATACTTCCGTGTGCTGAAGTTAAGCTGAATTACTAGCGTGTGTACAATAAGTTGAAATATTTAAGAAATAGCATGTGTACCATAAGTTGAAATATTTAATAAATGGCGTGTGCACGACTTGAAATTAGAGACGAGTACTTCTACGTGGTGAGTACTGTGTTAGTCTTAATCTGTGTATGAGGCAAAGGATAAAGAGAATTACTCGTCCATGGTATCAGTTGAGGACTCGCGTGTGTGATGAATATGTTCTTAATATTACTTTGCGTGATATGATTCCGTGTGACGCTTGATTCAAACTCTGAGAGAAAAGCAAGGTGAGTCAGCCGTCTATCCAGCAACGCCAATTGGCTTGCATTGCACAGGAAAACGTGCATATATCTCCAGAGTTCATAGAAGGAAAGTAGAATTACAAAGTGGGGCAGTGCCGTGTGAAACTGGGATAAATACTAATTGAAGTGGGAAAGCTGAAAGTGATGTTGTGACTATTCCCTGTGTTGTATTCCATGTTGCAGTGTGGTGTATGTCATGTAATTTAAGTATGTGTGGTTTGCATGGGAGAGTAGCTAGGTAGTTTCAGAGGTAGTGGGTTATGCTTCTTCCTTCTGTACCACTCGGTCTGGAGGAAAGTTTCGTGATGATGATTGTGAGAGTCGAAGTGTGAGATATAATAAAAGATCCACCATCCTATCGATAAAGTGCACTGTAGCGTTAAATAATTACGAGACCATAAGGTAGAGAATCACCAATGTAAAGCCATGCCCACTGGGCGGAATTTCTCATGTGTTATTGTTGTAGGTTATAGAATTTGTGTGTTCAGGTTATAGAATTTATCGGAATAAATAAGATAGTGAAAAGAAACAGATTGGTGGACTTTTCCTTCGAATTGTATGTTGTCATGATGTCCCGAATTTATAATGTGTGCGCCATTCATATCCAGTGCGGTGGCCACGTGTTGATAAAAGCCGTTAAATAAGAGAAAAAAGAAAATGTGGTGTTGCCAGTGCGTAGTTCTGTAAATTACTGATAGTCAGATGTGCGTTTCCGTTGCGTATTATTCATACAGGAGGTTAATTTGTGACTTGATTGTGAGTACGAGAGTTCATGTTACTCGATAAATAAGAATGAATCCACTCGCTTGGCAGACCACTCATCTTGCAGGCCTGACAGCTTGATGCCATAGTATGACCAAGGCATGTGGGTGCCTCTCAATTTGTATCACCAGTTAGCTGTTCATTCAGTGTGTTCTGATTATCCACGCTATGTATCGTAATTTCCAGCTGATCTTGTAGATCCAGCTTTTTGCCTTTGTCCTGTCTGTGTAAAATAAGGAGATCCTGATCTATTCCCAACATGGGAAGTCCCGTTTCCCAAATATGCGTGGCTACAGCTGACTTTCCGAAATTATTAAGTCGGAAAGCATCGCTATGTTCTTTGTAACGTACTTTAAAGCACCTACCAGTTTGGCCTACATAGCTTGCTTGCACGTGTTACACTGAATTTTATAGACCCCAGCTCTCTCATATTTATCGCTTTCCTGCTGCAAATTATTTCTTAGTTTAAACCGCAGCGTATCATTGGTCCGAAAAGCGGTATCAACTCTAAAAGGTTTGAAAATGTTAGGCACTTTCTGCGAGATATCACCGAAGTATGGTATCGTCACTCTCGTAATATTATTTGCGGTATTCTTCCGCGCATGCTCCGTCATGTTCCATTTCAGCGAGTTTTAACAGGTTCTTTTACTTTTCATTATTCTGATGATGGAAGCTTGACTTCCGAAAGGCGTCAATCTTATTGTTTTACACTATAAACAAGTGGTTGAGCCGATATATTGTTTAACATTGACATTCACAACCACGACCTCTCATCCAGCATGGATAAAATCAAAAAAATTATTCAAGCTCCTGAAACGAACAAATTAGCTGTTGCTGCATTGTTTCCGTACAATTTAACACTTTTGTCTAATGTTCCTGCAGTTAATTAATGAATAAGTAGTCACACTGCAATGAAAGCACTCCAACAATTGATTCCTTTTCATCTGTCCTTTTCAAATGGTTCAAATGGCTCTGAGCACTATGCGACTTAACTTCTGAGGTCATCAGTCGCCTAGAACTTAGAACTAATTAAACCTAACTAACCTAAGGACATCACACAAATCCATGCCCGAGGCAGGATTCGAACCTGCAACCGGAGCGGTCGCTCAGCTCCAGACTGTAGCGCCTAGAACCGCACGGCCACTCCGGCCGGCGTCATCTGTCCTTTTCATCTGTATTTCCTGTATTCACCTGTATATCCTGTATACATATTCATATGACGTCGCTGGATCAGTTTTTACCCATCTGTAAATTGCGAGGCCTCTGCACGAACTGCTGTGCATTCACTAAAAGATAGACTCCTCCAGGGCGGACTGACCGGTGCGGTACCTCACAGCTATACTCATAACTACCACGGGATGTCACTCCACACATCATTTAAATATTCCACGCATCTATTCGCACATCTTGAGGAGTTCAGTTAAGTTCATTGCTTATACCGTTCAAATGACATGAAGATATGAATTTTGAGTTAACCAACGTCGATATCAGAACTGGTGTTCCTACGAGTAGACTTAATTTTCAGTAAATCTTCATCCACATCTATACTCTGCAAACTACTGTGAAATGCATGCCAGAGCGTACCTTCCACTGTACCAGTTATTACGATTTCTTCACGTTCCGTTCACGTGTGGAGCGCGGGAAGAGCTATCGTTTAACTGCCTCCGTGCGTGCTGCAATTATTCTAATCTTGTCCTCACGGTCTCTAAGTGAGCAACACCTACGGATTTGTAGTATATTCCTAGAGTCTTTATTTAAAGTCAGTTCTTGAAGCTATATAAGTAGTTTTTCTCGGAATAATTTTCGTCTACCTTCAAGAGGTGGCCAATTCGGTTTCTTCAGCGTCTCCGCTATATTCTCCCACGGGTCAAACAAACCTGTGACAATTCGTGCTGCCCTCCTCTGTATACGTTCAATACCCCCTGTTAGTCGTATTTCACATAGGCCCCACACACTTGAGCAGTATTGTGGAATGCGTCGAATGAGTGATTTGTAAGCCATCTCCTTTGCAGACCGATTGCATATCCCCAGTATTTGATCAGTAAATCAAAGTCTGCCCCCTGCTTTACCCACATCTTAGCCTATATAATCGTACCATTTCACACACATCAAAAAAGTTTTGTATCATCTCGGTTCTGAGAGTTCCGGAACCTGTACCGAAAATTGAAATAGAGATCAACATAAACATCATTTCCGCCATTTTTATTGCTCATGAAAACCACACATTGTATGTTGTACCACCAGAGGTGGTGGTCCAGATTATGTACACACCGGTACCTCCAATACGCAGTAGCACGTCCTCTTGCATTGATGCATACCTGTATTCATCGTAGCATAGTACCCACAAGTTCATCAAGGCACTGTTGGCCGAGATTGTCCCACTGCTCAACGGCGATTCGGCGTAGATCCCTCAGAGTGGTTGGTGGGTCACGTGGTCCATAAGTAGCCCTTTTCAGTATATCCCAGGCATGTTAGACAGTGTTCATGTCTGAAGGACATGATGGCCACTCTAGTCGCATTCCACGGCCACCAGCTGCGTTCGTCGGCACCACATAAAGCCACCCCAAAACAGCATGGAACCTCCACCTTCAAAATGGTTCAAATGGCTCTGAGCACTATGGGACTCAACATCTTAGGTCATAAGTCCCCTAGAACTTAGAACTACTTAAACCTAACTAACCTAAGGACATCACACACACCCATGCCCGAGGCAGGATTCGAACCTGCGACCGTAGCAGTCCCGCGGTTCCGGACTGCAGTGCCAGAACCGCTAGACCACCGCGGCCGGCGAACCTCCACCTTGCTGCACTCGCTGGACAGTATGTCTAAGCCATTCAGCCTGACCAGGTTGCATCCAAACACGTCTCCGACGATTGTCTGATTAAAGGGATATGCGACATTCATCGGTGAAGAGAGCGTGATGCCAATGCTGAGCGGTCCATTCGGCATGTTGTTGAGTGCATCTGGACTGTGCTGCATGGTGTCGTGGTGGGAAAGATGGACCTCGCCATGGACGTCAGGAATGAAGCTGCGCATCATGCAGCCTATTGCGCACAGTTTGAGTCGTAACACGACGTCCTGTGGCTGCACAAAAAGCATTATTCAACATTGTGGCGTTGCTGTCAGGGTTCCTCGGAGCCATAATCTGTAGACAGCGGTCATGCACTGCAGTAGTAGCCCTTGGGCAGCTGACCGAGGCATGTCATCGACATTTCCTGTGTATCTTCTCCATATCCGAACAATATCGCTTTGGTTCACTCCGAGACGCCAGGACACTTCCCTTGTCCAGAGCCCTTCCTGGCACAAAGTAACAATGCGGACGCGATCGAACCGCGTTATTGGCCGTCTAGGCATGGTTGAACTACAGACAACATGAGCCGTGTACCTCCTTCCTGGTGGAATGACTGGAACTGACCGGCTGTTAGACCCCTTCCGTCTAATAGGCACTGTTCATGTATGGTTGTTTACATCTTTGGGCAGGTTTAGTGACAGTCAAAGGGACAGTGTCTGTGATACAATATCCACAGCCAACGTCTATCTTCAGGAGTTCTGGGAACCGGAGCGATGTAAAACTTTTTTTTGATGTGTGTAGTTTCCATTCTTCGCCACAAAAAGGGTGAGAGTCAAGCAAGGAGAAATGGAAGTGGACAGTTTGTCCAGCTCTTGGTTTGCTCTAGGACTGATGGGAAATGTTTTTCAGTATGAAAGGCACATTTTTTCGCTGTAAAGATTGAGTATCGATTATGAGAATTTACTAAGGCAGAGATAATGAGAAATATTTCTCTGCTGATCAAAGCATTGAATGCTAACAAATTACAGGCGCTTCAGGCCTGTGACTAGCTTGGGAATGTGTCAGATACCCTCTCTCCTCATAAAAAACTCGGCAGAGTAAATGTATCTTCCATTGGAACCTCAAGCTACAAACACATGAACTGAATCCTAAGCTACATCTACGTGGAGTTCGTTTTATTCGCCCCAACCAGAGCGAACGTGCGATGGACACCGGAGCTTTCATCTTAGTCTGTGAAGAAAATGTTTTACCTCGAAAGTTTTCATGAGGAATAAGTGTGATTTCAAGCTCTATCATCCTCCTTCTATGAGAAGTCTTCCGTGCCACAAGTTTGGACAGAGGTTCTTCCATTGTACTAACGAGGCTACGTGTGGGGCGTGTGGCAGGACAATGTATGACAGCAGCCAGTGAAGGCAACCCCCTACATGTATAAATTTCCCTGAAAACCATCCACTCGTTCAACGACTTCTTCAGTTTTCAAGAGGGAGAAGAAAATTGAGAAGACAAAACACATTATCACCTGTGTTAACAGACGTTCAGAAAAAAATTCGAATGGATCTACCTGTTTCCTCACGGAAACTTAAACCTCACACGGACAAGTAAGACAAACCGAATTACGCTGCTTCAGTTGACCCAGTCATCATCTCTCACAAGATCGAGCCTATGAATACCGAAGAAGAACTGCATATTCAGGGGAGCACAACTCACGAACGAAGTAATTCGTACCACCATTTCTCATTTGTTGCTTTCTGAGTTCCCATTACGCTGTTGCTTCAATGGCACTGTAATGGCTACCGTCGTCATATGGCTGGACTCTCAATTAATCACTGCTTACATTTGGTGTGGCACTTCAGAACACACTGTTCTCGGAAGCCCAACTTCCTACCATTAAACATTACAAATCCCATTGTCAATATCGCGTTAACGCCGAAAGGGCATCTGGAAGAACCTGCTCGCTCATTCAATTTGACATTTTTACTGAGCTGGTGCCGCGTTAGAAACCGTGGCTGTTCTTGCCTGCCTGTCAACTACGATAACATTATGTAATATCTACACTACTGTCCATTAAAGTTGCTACACCAAGAAAAAATGCAGATGATAAACGGGTATTCATTGGACAAATATATTATACTAGAACTGACATGTGATTACATTTTCACGAAATTTGGGTTCTTAGATCCTGAGAAATCAGTACAAAGAACAGCCACCTCTGGCCGTAATAACGGCCTTGATACGCCTGGGCATTGAGTCAAACACAGCTTGGATGACGTGTACAGGTACAGCTGCCCATGCAGCTTCAACATGATACCACAGTTCATCAAGAGTAGTGACTGGCATACTGTGACGAGCCAGTTGCTTGGCTACCATTGACCAGACATTTTCAATTGGTGAGAGATCTGAAGAATGTGCTGGTCAGGGCGGCAGTCGAACATTTTCTGTATCCATAAAGGCCCGTACAGGACCTGCAACATGCGGTCGCGCATTACCCTGCTGAAATGTAGGGCTTCGCAGGGATCGAATGAAGGGTAGAGCCACGGGTCGTAACACATCTGAAATGTAACGTCCACTGTTCAAAGTGCCGTCAGTGCGAACAAGAAGTAACCGAGACATATAACCAATGGCACCCCATACCATCACGCCGGGTGATACGCCAGAATGGCGATGACGAATACACGCTTCCAATGTGCGTTCGCCGCGATGTCGCCAAACACGGATGCGACCATCATGATGCTGTAAAAAGAACCTAGATTCATCCGAAAATATGACGTTTTGCCATTCGTGCACCCAGGTTCGTCGTTGAGTACACCATCGCAGGCGCTCCTGTCTGTGATGCAGCGTCAAGGGTAACCGCAGCCAAGGTCTCCGAGCTGATAGTCCACGCTGCTGGAAACGTCGTGGAACTGTTCGTGCAGATGGTTTTTCTCTTGCAAGCGTCCCCATCTGTTGACTAAGGGATCGAGACGTGGCTGCACGATCCGTTACAGCCTTGCTGATAAGATGCGTGTCATCTCGACTGCTAGTGATACGAGGCCGTTGGGATCCAGCACGGCGTTCCGTATCACCCTCCTAAACCCACCGATTCAATATTCTGCTAACAGTCATTGGATCTCGACCTACGCGAGCAGCAATGTCGCGATACGATAAAACGCCATCACTATAGGCTGCAATCCGTCCTTTATCAAAGTCGGAAACGTGATGGTATGCATTTCTCCTCCTTACACGAGGCATCACAACAACGTTTCACCGGGCAACGCCGGTCAACTGCTGTTTGTGTATGTGAAATCAGTTGGAAAGTTTCTTCGTGTCAGCACGTTGTATGTGTCGCCACCGGCGCCAACCTTGTATGAATGCTTTGAAAAGCTAATCATTTGCATATCACAGCATCTTCTTCGTGTCGGTTAAATTTCGCGTCTGTAGCACATCTTCGTGGTGCAGCAATTTTAATGGGCAGTAGTGTATCTACTCTTACACAGGCCTATACCATATCACGAGCTGGCAGAGCTAGTGAAACAGCTGTCTCCACCTTTTCTCCTACTCGGGGACATCAATGCCGACCATCCTCAGGGGCCAAGTAATAGATGGGTTAATTTCAGGACTGGAAGTCTGTCTGCTTAACTCTGGAGCTCCCACAAATCTCATTACCGCCCTTGGAATAAACTCACCCGTAGATATTACGGTCTACAGCTCTTGATCCAGTGGCATTTCCTATGGTGACCTCTGTGGCAGTGGCCACTTTTCCTAACTCTCTCACTTTCCCGACTCACCAGCCTGTGGGAATTGCATCAAATTGACCATTTCGGAAAGTCAAATGGCAAGGTATCACCTTGAAAGCAAGTTTTAAAATCAGACAAGACAACACTATCAGAGGCGTGGTACAAGAAGCTATTGACACGACTGTACACGCAGCACCAGCAACGATACTCTATTCCTCAATCTTACTCCAGTGCCATTGTGATCCGAAGAGATAGCCGCAGTTGTCAGACAGCGTCACGTGGCACTTCAATGACACGAGCGCCATCCATCTACCGAATATTTAATAGGAATCAGAGACTTCGAGCGAAGGCACCGTTTTAAATGAAGAAGAAGAAGTTGAAGTGTTGGGAACACTATGCTTCTTCTGTGGAAGCCCACACTCCATCTCCAACGCATTTGCGGCCATTCACCGTCCCCAGTGGTTCCTGGCACCTGTATCAATGGCGACATCTGTAGTGAACCCGCGGTCATTGCTGAATGTTTCGCGGCACACGGCGCCGAAGAGTCCGCATGCAGTAACTGATAACCTAATTTCTTATGGAAATGAAAACGCAAGTTAAGGAAAAGCACAAAAGCAGTCTGTCTTCAGGCCACAAGTGGTCCATCGGGACCATCCGACCGCCTTGTAATCCTCAGCTGAGGATGCGAATAGGAGGGGCGTGTGGTCAGCACACCGCCCTTCTGGTCGTTATGGTGGTTTTCTTGGACCGGAGCCGCTACTATTCGGTCGAGTAGCTCCTCCATTGGCATCACGAGGATGAGTGCACCCATACAAATTGAAACAGTGCATAATGACCCAAATGGTAACCCATCCAAGTGCCGGCCACGTTCGACAGTACTCAACTTCGGTGATCTGACGAGAACCGATGTATCCAATGCGGCAAGGCCGTTGCCGAGAAGTTAAGGAAGGCCAGGGGCAATAGCCCGATACAGTAGTGACCGTAGTATCAAAGACAGAACCAGACACAGATTGCATGAATCAAACTTATAGGTAGTAGAACAAAGTGTGCACAACAAATCGCAGTCCACAACACTGTCTATAGAAAAGAAGACGGCAATAAATGCAATAAACGACCCGTCGGTAGAATTGGTGCAAGAATGCGTTATCCAAACGCTACGACCGAATTAAAAGCTTTTTCCTGCGAAGATAAATAGAAAAAAAAATCAATTTATTGACACTCACGAGGACGACAAAAACGTAATATTCTGGACAGTGCTAGAACTTCAATGCAGATCATTACGCTTTCAAACAAGAAGAATGCAGGAACGGTAGAAGTGACAACAGAGCAAGAACGAGTGATAAGTGCACTCAGTGACAAAGAGGTATGCAGCCTTGTAGTACGTAAGGGTGTAGAAAAAGAGGTGGGATGAAAACTAATGTTAACGCAGTGGTAGCGCATAGACTGTCGTACAGACAAAACAAGATGTTCGGCAAAGGCGGACATCAGAAACGAATCCCCGTTGAAGTATAAAGAGATATTGAATTCGGTGGTTCAAATGGCTCTGAGCACTATGGGACTTAACATCTTTGGTCATCAGTCCCCTAGAACTTAGAACTACTTAAACCTGACTAACCTAAGGACATCACACAACACCCAGTCATCGCGAGGCAGAGAAAATCCCTGACCCCGCCGGGAACCGAACCCGGGAACCTGGGCGCGGGAAGCGAGAACGCTACCGTACGACCACGAGCTGCGGACAAATTCGGTGGAAATCATTACGGATTTGACAGCGTTGTTGAGACAATAAGCAGAGGGGAAGACCGGCATAGTGTCAGTGGAGAAGAACATGAAGTGGTGCAGACAAGAACGGGAGCGCAGCCACCGGCCAATCAGAGTGCAGGAAACTACCGCTATTTTGAAGGTACTAAATTAGTGAAGTTCGGTGGCAGGAGGAACAAGACTTTTGGTCAGGTGAATACAGGGTTATAAATACGACATAAAATAGGGGTATTGCAGGAGTAGGTTTAATAATGAATAAAAAAAATAGGAGTGCGGGTAAGCTACTACAAACAGCATAGTGAACGCATTATTGTGACCAAGATAGACACGAAGCCCACACCTACTACAGTAGTACAAGTTTGTATGCCAACTACTTCTACAGATGGTGAAGAAATTGATGAAATGTATGATGAGATAAAAGAAATTACTCAGGTAGTGAAGGGAGACGAAAATTTAATAGTCATGGGTGACTGGAATTCGAGAGTAGGAAAAGGGAGAGAAGGAAACATTGTACGCGAATATGGATTGCGGGAAAGAAATGAAAGAGCAAGCCGTCTGGTAGAATTTTGCACAGAGCATAACTTAATCATAGCTAACACTTGGTTCAAGAATCATAAAAGAAGGTTGTATACATTGAAGAATCCTAGAAGGTATCAGATAGATTACATAATGGTAAGACAGAGATTTAGGAACCAGGTATTAAATTGTAAGACATTTCCAGGGGCAGATGTGGACTCGGACCACAATCTATTGGTTATGAGCTGTAGATTAAAATTGAAGAAACTGCCAAAAGGTGGGAATTTAAGGAGATGGGACCTGGACAAACTGATAAAGCCAAAGGTTGTACAGAGTTTCAGGGAGAGCATAAGGGAACAATTGACAGAAATGGGGGGGGGGGGGGGGGGGGGGGAATACAGTAGAAGAAGATTGGGTAGCTCTGAGGGATGAAGTAGTGAAGGCAGCAGAGGATCAAGTAGGTAAATACACGAGGGCTAGTAGAAATCCTTGGGTAGAAGAAAAAATATTGAGTTTAATTGATGAAAGGAGAAAATATAAAAATGCAGTAAATGAAGCAGGCAAAAAGGAATACAAACGTCTCAAAAATGAGATCGACAGGAAGTGCAAAATGGCTAAGCAGGGATGGCTAGAGGATAAATGTAAGGATGTAGAGGCATATCTCACTAGGGGTAAGATATATACTGCCTACAGGAAAATTAAAGAGACCTTAGGAGAAAAGAGTACCACTTGTATGAATATCAAGAGCTCAGATGGAAACCCAATTCTGAGCAAAGAAGGGAAAGCAGAAAGGTGGAAGGAGTATCTAGAGGGTCTATACAAGGGCGATGTACTTGAGGACAATATTCTGGAATGTAGATGAAGACGAAATGGGAGATACGATACTGCGTGAAGAGTTTGACAGAGCACTGAAATACCTGAGTCGAAACATGGCCCCGGGAGTAGACAACATTCCTTTAGAACTACTGACGGCCTTGGGAGAACCAGTCCTGACAAAACTCCACCACCTGGTGAGCAAGATGTATGAGACAGGCGAAATACCCTCCGACTTCAAGAATAATATAATAATTCTAATCCAAAAGAAAGCAGGTGTTTACAGATGTGAAAATTACCGAACAATCAGTTTAACAAGCCACAGCTGCAAAATACTAAGGCGAATTCTTTAAAGACGATTGGAAAAACTAGTTGAAGCCAACCTTGGGGAAGATCAATTTGGATTCTGTAGAAATATTGGAACACGTGAGGCAATAGTGACCCTACGGCTTATCTCAGAAGAAAGATTAAGGAAAGGCAAACCTACGTTTCTAGCATTTGTAGACTTAGAGAAAGCTTTTGACAATGTTGACTGGAATACTCTCTTTCAAGTTCTAAAGGTGGCAGAGGTAAAATACAGGGAGCGAAAGGCTATTTACAATTGGTACAGAAACCAGATGGCAGTAATAAGAGTCGAGGGACATGAAAGGGAAGCAGTGGTTGGGAAGGGAGTGAGACAGGGTTGTAGCCTATCCCCAATGTTATTCAATCTGTATATTGAGCAAGCTGTGAAGGAAACAAACGAAAACTTCGGAGTAGGTATTAAAATCCATGGAGAAGAAATAAAAACTTTGAGGTTTGCCGATGACATTGTAATTCTGTCGGAGACAGCTAAGGACTTGGAAGAGCAGTTGAACGGAATGGACATTGTCTTGAAACGTGGATATAAGATGAACATCAACAAAAACAAAACGAGGATAATGGAATGTAGTCGAATTGAGTGAGGTGATGCTGAAGGAATTAGATTAGGAAATAAGACACTTAAAGTAGTAAAGGAGTTTTGCTATTTGGGGAGCAAAATAACTGATGATGGTCGAAGTAGAGAGGATATAAAATGTCGACTGGCAATGGCAAGGAAAGCGTTTCTGAGGAAGATAAATTTGTGAATCTCGAGTATAGATTTAAGTGTCAGGAAGTCGTTTCTGAAAGTATTTGTATGGAGTGCAGCCATGTATGGAAGTGAAACATGGGCGATAAATAGTTTGGACAAGAAGAGAATAGAAGCTTTTGGAATGTGGTGTTACAGAAGAATGCTGAAGATTAGATGGGTAGAGCACATAACTAATGCGGCGGTATCGAATAGAATTGGGGAGAAGAGGAGTTTGTGGCAAAACTTGACAAGAAGAAGAGACGAGTGGGTAGAACATGTTCTGAGGCATCAAGGGATCACAAATTTAGCATTGGAGAGCCGCGTGGAGGGTAAAAATCGTAGAGGGAGACCAAGAGATGACTACATTAAGCAGATTCAGAAGGATGTAGGTTGCAGTAAGTACTGGGAGACGAAGAGGCTTGCACAGGATAGAGTAGCACGCAGAGCTACAACAAACCAGTCTCAGGACTGAAGACCACAACAACAACAACAAATTCGTTGGCCTACAGGCAGATATTGATGTGGAAGTAATAAAACTTCTAAGGGATAGCGCCCAATACGAATAGTAAAGAGTTTTATTAGGACAATTTAATGTATTTAAACAAGGTGGTAAGCATGCCACCTGGTAGCTTTGCGGGAACGTGACGTGGCAAGGAAAGTATGTAATCGCAGCTTAGACCAACAGGCAATCATTCTAACGACGATGCGGACCGCAAAATGAAAATACACTGACATTATCGGTTTGGACAAAGGGAAATTATTATTACAAGGACCCTATGAACGGCGTAGCTTGTCGAATGTACACTTGTTACTATCGTGAGCATCTACGAAAAAAGAATGAAGGCCACTGAAACTACCACTAAATGATTGAACGTCCACGACCCTTCACAGTACGTGGGGTTTGGAAGCGTGTCTGCTCTGGAAAGTTGGGTAGACGGAAATCTGTGGCCCATTTGTCGAAGGAGCACAATGCCGGTGGAGGCATGTGTGCTTTGCAGCATACCATTTGGCACACATTATCGAATACTGGCCTCCGTAGCAGATGACCCCTACATGTTCATGTGTTGTCTCAACGACATCATCAATTAAAATTTCAGTGGGCACGGGATCACAAGTGTTGGACTGTAGATAAATAGAAACAAGTAACCTTAATGGATGAATCACGTTCCTTGATCGTCTCCACAGACGCTATCATCCAAGCGAGCTGCGGCTCGAATCGCGCACCCTACAACGGACACACAATGGTGGGAGCTATATTATGCTATGTCTGACATTCTCTTGGTTTTGCATGAGACCTGCGGTAGTAATCGAAGACAACATGCCACCTGTGAACCACCAGCATCCCTACATGCCTGACGTCTTCCCTGTCCGTGATGTCATCTTTTAGCAAGATAATTATGCATGTCTTGTAGACAGAATCGAGCTACAGTATTATCAAGAGCATGATACTGAAATCACGTTGATGTCTTGGCCACCTAATTCGTTTGATGTGAATCCGATGGAACCCATGGGGATGGATTCCGGGAGCCATCACCACAGATATAAATCAGGGGCCCGTTATTTAGGTTGATTGCACAACCTGTGCACAGACATCTACTGACACAAATTTTAAACAAACTGGCGGATCCTTGATAGGCAAAATCAGTGATACATTTCGTTCCACTATCACAGGTGCACCTCCCAAACAGCCCAGACATCCAGTATGTTGAGAGAGACTAACTTTTAAAGTGTTTCATGTATTATCAACTCCCAAAATGGTGACAGTTACGGTCACGCATTCGCTTGCACACGCAATTTAATTATAAACAACTAGGCCAGTTACAGTATTGCACTATTTATGTATGGGAGTGGAGAGGGTTTGAGGGACTGGTTTGGTACAAAGAACCACCACAATGTGGGGTAGGTCTAGGATAGGGTTTGGAGGTGGATCCACCTGCTGTGCAACCGGGATATTGTCTAGATGTGTATCAACCTGTGTTATATATGAAGATATGAAGGTGGCTCCAACAGTGTGAGGTCTGGGGTAGAGGTTTGGGGCCCCCACATGTCAAAACAACACAAACACAAACACACACACACACGCACACATACACACACACACACACACACACACACATACAAACACACAAATAACGCAACTAGGCTAGGTGTATACACGTGGACTGCATCTACAAGCAAATGTAGAATTCATGAGAAGTGGTGTTATGATCATGTGCTTGGAAGTGACAAGTTTTGAATTAAAATCTCTCTCTGTAATAGAATGGATGTTTAGGGTGTTGGGAAGGTGAAAGTGAGTCTCTGATGAGTCGGATGTTACACCTCAAATTAATTTTTGTATGGTGTAGCCTGTACAGAACTGAAATATATCCGGTTCGCCGGCCGCAGTGGGCGAGCGGCTCTAGGCGCTTCAGTCCGGAACCGCGTGACTGCTACGGTCGCAGGTTCGAATTCTGCCTCGGCCATGGATTTGTGTGATGTCCTTAGGTTAGTTAGGTTTAAGTAGTTCTAAGTTCTAGGGGACTGATGACCTCCGATGTTAAGTCCCATAGTGCTCAGAGCCATTTGAACCATATATCTGGATCAAACTCCTGAACAGGCATAGTTGCACGGTATAGAACACGTATAGAACATATGAAGCGAGACTGGCATTCTTCGATGGCTGGCCGTTAGCCACTAAGCAGTGTCCTGATAAACTATGTGAAGCTGCGTTCTGATGTCCGACCATGTGTTTCTGTTGTGGTATACGGGTGAAACATTGGGAAGAGACACATAATTGTCAAGGTTAACGTTCTGTTTTCCATGGTTTTGCCAGTTATTTACTTTGAAAGGTAAGGAATTTGTAGATAATTTTTGTCAGACCAAACCTGCAATAATTACTGGAGAGAATGCAGGTAATATTAAACTTCCATCAAATCTTCTGACAGCAGCATTAGGACAGCATATGACTGTGAGAACTGTCGTTTTCTAGGACAATATAGGGGTGCTAGACCTTCCGTGCAGACATATTGCTGCTGGTGTTAAATGCGCACTTCAGTTTTCCCTGTACTAATTAGGAAAACTTTATTAGCTAGAGTAAGAGCATTTTTGATGAAAATAGCAACTATTTAGATTTATTCTATTGTACATTACAGAAAATGAAGTTCTATTGTTAAAAAATGCAGGTCATTCTTTTTTCCCAACATCAACCACACTTAGGTCAGCTCGTTGTATGATCGTTATTATTACATCATGGTCTTAACAGATTCTCCAAAAAAAACATGACCAGCATCAAAGAAAAAGAATCACAGTTTGAATATTAAGAGATAGAACTGGCATACAGTGCCACCATTTGTCGAAGTAGATCCTCTTTCATAGGGTTAAAGAAGTCCATTTCATTCCTCGCAGGGTGTTACAGCTAATATATTCTGGTCTGCACAACTCAGTCCCGTATCATCTGTAAAGAAGTGGTTCGCGATGTACATATAACGTGCCAGAGGTATCTTGTACTCTACAGTCCGCTAAGCTAGCAGCAACTACAGGCTGTGTTTCGGTGTACTGCGTGGAAAAACTTCTACAGCTACATCTACATAGGTGCTCCGCAAGCCACAGAAAGGTGCGTGGCGGAGGGTACCATCTACCACTATTAGTAATTTTCCCTCCTGCTCCACTCGAGAATAGAGCGAGGGAAAGACGAATGTCTGTGCGCCTCCGTATGAGCCCTTATTTCTCGTATCTTATCTTCGTGGTGCTTACGCGCTATATACACTATTGGCCATTAAAATTGCTGCACCACGAACATGACCTGCTACAGACGCGACATTTAACCGACATGAAGAAGATGCTATGATATGCAAATGATTAGCTTTTTGGAGCATTTAAACAAGGTTGGAGCCGGTGGCGGCACCTACAACGTGCTGACATGAGGAAAGTTTCCAACCGATTTCTCATACACAAACAGAACTTGACCGGCGTTGTCGGGTGAAACGTTGTTATGATGCCTCATGAAAGGAGGAGAAATGTGTAGCATCACGTTTTCGACTTTGATAAAGGTCGGATTGTAGCCTATCGCGATTGCGGTTTATCGTATTGCGACATTGCTGCTAGCGTTGGTTGAGATCCGATGACTGTTAGCAGAATATGGAATCGGTGGGTTCAGGAGGGTAATACGGAACGCCGTGCTGGATCCCAACGGCCTCGTATCACTAGCAGTCGAGATGACAGGCATCTTATACGCATGGCTGTAACGGATCGTGCAGCCACGTCTCGATCCCTGAGTCAACAGATGGGGACGTTTGCATGACAACAACCATCTGCACGAACCGTTTGACGACGTTTGCAGCAGCATGGACTATCAGCTCGGAGACCATGACTGCGGTTACCCTTGACGCTGCATCACAGACAGGAGCGCCTGCGATTTTCCTACAGTCACTCCACTTCGACACCTTACCGTACACCATGGTATCATCAGCAAACGACCGCAGACACCTGCCCTCCCTGTCCGCCAAATTATTTATGTATATAGAGAACAACAGTGGTCCTATCACACTTCCCTAGGGCCTTCCTGACGGTATCCTTGTCCCTGATGATCACTCTTGGTCGAGGACTGCATGATGGGTTCTATTATTAAGAAACCTTTGAGGCACTCACGTATCTATGAGCAAATTCTATATGCCCGTACCTTCGTTAACAGCCTGCAGTGTGGCACAGTGACAAACGTTTTCCGGAAATCTGGAAATATGGAATCTGCCTGTTGCCCTTCGTCCATAGTTCTCAGCATATCATGTGAGGAAAGGGCAAGCTGAGTTTCGCACGAGCAGTGCTTCCTAAAATCACGCTGATTCATGGACATTAGCTGCTTAGACTCAAGAAGATTTCTTATATTCGAACTGAGAATGTGTTCAAGGATTCCGCAGTAGACAGAAGTTAAGGATATTGGCCTGTAATTTTGCGGATCCATTCTTTTGCCTTTCTTGTAGAATGGAGTCACCGGCGCTTTTTTACAATCGCTTGGAACGTTGTGCTGGGCAAGACATTAACGGTAAATACGAGCTAGCTAAGGAGCCACTGCCTGAGAGTACTCTTTGTAAAATCTAACTAGCATTCCATCCGGACCTTGTGATTTTTTTGTTTTCAAATCGTTAAGTTGCTTCTCTACGCCAGGAATGGTTATGTCTATGTCGTCCATACGGGAGTCTGTCCGATGGTCAGATGACGGTATGTTTGTACGTTTCTCTGCGTAAAAGGTTTTTTGAAAGTGACATTTAAAACTTCGCCTTTCGTTTTGCTTTCTTCAACTGCTACACCAGATTGGTCAACAAGTGACTGAATGAAGCCTCAGACCGGCTTAGCGATTTTACATACGGCCAGAATTTTCTCGGGTTCTCTGCCAGATCTTTTGCTAAGGTGTGACGATGGTAGCTGTATGGTTCGCTCATAGATCTTTTCGCAGATGAACGAATCTCCGCTAGCTAACCTTCGCTTGTCGGCGTTTGAGCGTCCCCTTTTGAACCTACAGTGTAATAGTCTCTGCTTTCTCGGTAGTTTACGAATTTCGTTATTTAAGCGTGGTGGATCTATTCTATTCTTTATCCACTTACTAGGCTCGTAACTCTCGAGACCACGAGTTAAACTTCACCCATAACTCCTCCACATCCATATTAAAAAATGGTTCAAATGTCTCCAAGCACTATGGAACTTACACTTCTGGCCATTAAAATTGCTACACCACGAACATGATGTGCTACAGACGTGAAATTTAACTGACAGAAAGAAGATGCTGTGATATGCAAATTATTAGCTTTTCAGAGCATACGCACAAAGTTGGCGCCGGTGGCGACACCTACAACTTGCTGACATGAGGAAAGTTCCCAACCCATTTCTCATACACAAAAAGCAGTTGACCGGCGTTGCCTGGTGAAACGTTGTTGTGATGCCTCGTGTAAGCAGTAGAAATGCGTACGATCTCGTTTCCGACTTTAGAAATGCCAACGTTTCCGACTTTGATAGAGGTCGGATTGTAGCCTATCGCGATTGCGATTAATCGTATCGCGACATTGCTGCTAGCGTTGGTTGAGATCCGATGACTGTTAGCAGAATATGGAATCGGTGGGTTCAGGAGGGTAATACGGATCGCCGTGCTGAATCCCAACGGCCTCGTATCACTAGTACTCGAGATGACAGGCATCTTATCCACATGGCTGTAACGGATCGTGCAGCCACGTCTCGATCCCTGAGTCAACAGATGGGGACGTTTGCAAGACAACCATCTGCACGAACAGTTCGACGACGTTTGCAGCAGCATGGACTATCAGCTCGGAGACCATGGCTGCGGTTACCCTTGACGCTGCATCACAGTCAGGAGCGCCTGCGATGGTTTACTCAACGACGAAACTGGGTGCACTAATAGCAAAACGTCTTTTTCTCAGATGAATTCAGATTCTGTTTACAGCATCACGATGGTCGCATCCGTGTTTGGCGACATCGCGCTGAACGCACATTGGAAGTACACGCCATACCGGCGTATCACCTAACGTGATGATATGGGGTGTCATTGGTTACACGTCTCGGTCACCTCTTGTAGGCATTGACGGCACCTTGAATAGTGGACGTTACATTTCAGATGTGTTACGACCCGTGGCTCTACCCTTCATTCGATCCCTGCGAAACCCTATATTTCAGCAGGATAATTCACGACCGCATGTTGCAGGTTCTGTACGGCACTTTCTGGATATATATAAATGTTCGACTGCTGCCCCGGCCAGCACATTCTCCAGATCTCTCACCAATTGGAAACGTCTGGTCAATGGTGGCCGAGCAACTGGCTCGTCACAATACGCCAGTCATTACTCTTGACGAACTGTGGTATGGTGTTGAAGCTGTATGGGCTGCTGTACCTGGACGCGCTATCCAAGGTCTGTTTGACTCAATTCCCAGGCGTATCAAGGCCGTTATTACGGCCAGAGGTGGTTGTTCTGGGTACTGATTTCTCAAGATCTATTCCCCCAAATTGCGTGAAAATGTAATCACATGTTAGTTCAAGTATAATATATTTGTCCAATGAATACCCGTTTATCATCTGCATTTCTTATTGGTGTAGCAATTTTAATGGCCAGTAGTGTAAAATCTGAGGTCATCAGTCCCCTAGACGTAGAACTACGTAAACCTAAGTAACCTAAGGACATCACGCACATCCATGCCCGAGACAGGATTCGAACCTGCGACCGTAGCAGTAGCGTGGTTCCAGACTCAAGCGCCTAGAACTGCTCGGCCACAGCAGCCGGCATATCCTTCTTATTTGTAGTAAATGATACCAATTCGCTGTATAAGTAAGATGTTAATAAATGCTTGTCTGCTCTGTCTAGCAGAAACAGCCTCCTAGGCTTTATGACTTATTCACTTTCGTAATCACAGTGCTATAATGACATCTTGATCGCTAATCCCCGTTTCTATACTGACCTTGTCGATAAGGTTCGGTCTATTTGTAGCTAAAAGGTCTAAGAAATTCCCATTGCGTATTGGCTGCCGAGCTAGCTGCTCAAGACAATTTTCAGAAAACGTGTTCAAAAGTATACTGCATGTCTGTTTGTCTGTACTCCCCCCCCCCCCCCCCCCCCTGCAATCAATCCACAGACATCCCATGCCTATATTCGGCAGATAAAATTCGCCTCCAACTACTATTGCGTGATCTGACTATTTACGCACTATTGACAGTAGACTTTCTTTGAATTTCTCTAGAACTGCCACAGCGGAATCGGGGGTACGGTAAAAAATCCAATAACAAACTTAGTTTCTCCTACATCTGTTATACGTGACCAGACGACTTCACTGTCACTCTCAATTTCGACCTCATTAGAGGCAATAATTTTTTGTCAACTGCAATGAAAACTCCCTCTTCTATAGCCTCTAATCTGTCTTTCTGATATACAGTCCACGAGTCGCTAAGTATCTCAGTGTTTTCCAATTATGCTTTCAGCCAGCTCACAGCCCCAAGAACAACTTGAACGCGAGAAGTTTCCTGGAGGGCAGTAAATACGAGAACTTTATTACGAATACTTCGAAAGTCTCCTGATAAAATTCTGACAGTCAAAGTATCTTTTTTCAGAAAGCCGTTTGACTTCTGTTGCTGTGAATCGACTGGCGAGCTTTCATCAGAGATCCTCGACTACCGCCTAGCCTAAGAAACGCTCCTGTACACTCCACTAGTGGTCTGCTAACAAAGTAGCTACTTCCTTTGTGTAGTGCACATCAGACTCTATTACACTCCAAATATAATAAGTGCCTACACATATTCTTAGATATACTTGGAAAAAGCGTTATGCAAAGGGGGTAATCGCAATTTGTGGCAGAATCTAAAGGACTTTAATGTAAGCACTGGATATAGGAGAAGGATTGCACCAAATCTGAGTGCTTTGTAGTAGATACTCGATGTGTACCACAGGTAGCATAACTACACTTATCAGTTATAATTCACTGCCTACAGTTATTTACAGATGCACCTAGAAAAAAAAACGCAACATACAATATAAGTAAGCGGAATTATTGGCAGAAAGCGGAAGCACTAGATATAAAAGACAGATGACATTTCATATGTGTACTTTAACATAGGAAACATTCTAGAGACATGGTGTCATAATGGAACTAGAATATCTGCTACATGAGAACGGCACTTCTGTAGCAGGAGGAGTATTGTGGGAATATTTGCAGGGGAGCATTGTAGGTCATTTCGAGAAAATATAAGCATCAAAATCTATTATGGGAAAAATTTGTGACGAAATATATTTGTAAGTAGTGATTTATCACTACTCAATGGACTGTTTAGTGTTTGACACTGAGGAGGACTGTCTTAATGTATTAGAGGATAGTGATGTGGACGTGTTGCATTAACGCAGCAGAAAAACAATTTGTCTCAATCTCAAACACTGTTCGGCACAATACCACTACTTTTAGCGACATGGACGAATTGTGATTCCTCCTACAAACGATGTTACTCCACATGCCCTAAGAAAAGTAAACATTCTGTCAGACAGGGTTAAACAAGTTCTTATTAAAGATTTTTGTTTATGAAACATGTATGTAGCAAATACCGATGTAATTTGTTTGTTCCGTTGCAGTAGAGAAACATATCTGGCTCACATATTTCCACTACTGGGGTAGTAGGTGTTAGTATACATTCAAAGGTAAATATAATTTATGCAGTCCCTTTAGCAGATCTTCTGCATCTCCCAAGGGCTCTGGTAATAAAATGTGGTCCTAATTTAATATACAGCAATACAAACTAGTTTATATTATACTTTGGACCTGGGAAACATGGAAAATACGAAGACTTTTCGGATGGTCTACAATTTATAGATTGCATTAGGTATACATAGTCGCATATACTGAAACGCCCTGCTTAACCCCCAGGACAGGACAGGTAGTTGGAATTGTGGAAAGGGGCCAAAATGAGCGGCTGTCAGTCACACTCGAACAAATATAACTTTATTTATTTGACCAAACACTACAGTACCAATTCCTGAACTTAGTTATGGGCTGAATACTCCACACTATCTTACGCCTTAAGGGCACCCTTCATTCCATCCCTGATAAATCTTACATTTCAGCAGGGTAATGCACAACCGCGTGTTGCAGGTCCTGTACGAGCCTTTCTGGATACAGAAAATGTTCGACTTCTGCCCTGGCCAGCACATTCTCCAGATCTCTCAACAATTGAAAACGTCTGGTCAATGGTGGCCGAGCAACTGGTTCGTCACAATACGCCAGTCATTAGTCTTGATGAACTGTGGTATCATGTTCAAGCTGCATGGCAACTGTACCTGTACACGCCATCCAAGCTCTGTTTGACTCAATGCCCAGGCGTATCAAAGCCGTTATTACTGCCAGAGGTGGTTGTTCTGGGTATTAATTTCTCAGGACCTATGCACCCAAATTATGTGAAAATGTAATCACATGCCAGTTCTAGTTAATATATTTGTCCAATGAACACCCGTTCATCATTTGCATTTCTTCTTGGCGTAGCAATTTTAACGGCCAGTAGGTTAGTATTTTGGTTGAAATTCATGATTTTCTGTTTTTGTGTCCTAAAAGTGCGGAAGGAAGATAGATTAACTAAGTGATTAGATAAAGCTAGGATGTTTAGATTTAGGTAGAATGAAGATACACTATAATAACAAAGATGTGAGAAGTTTCCAAAATGTAGTTATAAAACTATAGGTGTAGCGTCTATGCAAAGAGCAAGTTCAGAGCACATCTACTGCGTGCAGTGCAACTAAGATAATTCTCGTGCCAAAAGTATTTAGCCA
Organism: Schistocerca americana; assembly: GCF_021461395.2. Lineage (NCBI taxonomy): Eukaryota > Metazoa > Arthropoda > Insecta > Orthoptera > Acrididae > Schistocerca > Schistocerca americana. The sequence goes on from NC_060119.1 coordinate 196,125,493, forward strand.
AGCCACATCAGAGTTTTAATACAGATACTTAACTGTGTGCTGACTGCACTAAATCGAGAGCTTCATTGGCCTTCAGCGAATGAAGCAATCAATTATTTAGTAACTTGAAGTGGTGTTCTGATTGCCCCAGCAGCTAGTCACGAAGGCAAATGTTGTCGGCTGCACCTTCGGCTATCCGCACAGTGGCTATACAGGGTGTTACAAAAAGGTTCGGCCAAACTTTCAGGAAACATTCCTCACACACAAAGAAAGAAAATATGTTATGTGGACATGTGTCTGGAAACGCTTACTTTCCATGTTAGAGCTCATTTTAGTTTCGTCAGTATGTACTGTACTTCCTCGATTCACCGCCAGTTGGCCCAATTGAAGGAAATATGATGTACAGAGGCGCCAAGGACCTGGAGTAGTGTTTTTATGTAGCTATTGTGGCGAATGTGGATGGTTGATGTATGTTGAATATATATATATATATATATATATATATATATATATATATATATATATATATGCAGTTGAAGTTGCTGTTAAAGCGAGGGAGTTATGTGTAATGAAGTGCACTGAATATGAGATGCTTGAAGTATGTCATTTTGCACACAAGCAACAACTGTATGTAGGTATTTGTAGGTTACATGTTGATCTAAAGTATGCTGATAAAACAGAAAATGTAACTCATGAGTAATGAGTAGTTCATGTAGCCAATTAACCTTCAGAGTCAATTATGATTATACTTACGTCTAGCTTTAGAAACAGTATTCTGGCACTGTGTAATGAATAATAAATATCTATATAGCAGATTTGGATTAATGCCAATATAGCAGGAAATATTGTACCTCTCATCTGAGCATTAGTGATAACAATTCATATATGGCAGTATAAATGTTTGGCAAAGTGAAATGATCAGTATTTTAAAACTTTTCATTGGACAACCACATTAGTCATAGCGATGCAAATAGTTATATAAGACATATTTAGTCCAATAATGGAGCATTTAAGATTATTGCATCGATCTGTAGAGGCATGAGAAATTGTAAAATAATTGCATAAGTCAATGTATAAATGCTATATTTTGTTCTCATATACAATTTCGCTTGTACTAAAGACTCAAATGAATAAGTTGTGAATCTCTTCCTTACCTTTCGTATGTGTTGTCCATGTGAGTTATAAGGTAGTAGTATGGATGGCAGGAACCCTGCTGAAAGGATGGCATACCAAAGAGGTAGTTGGCATCTGACTAGTCGTTTTTCTTGTCTTTGCTGTAGCAAGTTATAAAAGATTAACCAGTAACAAATATGAAGTTAACATCCTATACAAACCTTTGAAAGTGAAGATTTTTGGTAATTGAATGTAAGACAAAGTTTGTTAAAATATTCGCCATGCTATGTTAGTTAAGATAGATTGATGTTGATTGCTGTTTTTGTAGGGGTAGTTGGCTACCAGAGTTAATAGGGTATTATTTTTGATACATTGTAACTTTCAATATGTTAACCAAAATCTAATGCTGCTCATCTTCATTTATATGCTGTCTTATAATTTTTACTTATTGTTCTTTTTCGCCTGTGTCTACAAAGAAGGTTTTTAGGGCGGGGATACAAGGGATCCGTGATCGCACAAACATAGATATTAATATCTGACACCCAGGTTGATGGCAGACAGGAGTCGATGGTCGAACACAGCAGGAGGCAGTGAGATTAGTGTCGAGTGGAATCAGTACTGGGAAGACGGGCAAAAATAGTGGTCGAGCTGAGTAGGGTGTCAATGGCGGATGTGTCACGTGAGGAGTAAATTGTAAATCCACCAGAGCGTGACAAATCAGCACATCCCCTTATCATTGTGTGGTTGACCCTCATCAATACTGATCCACGAGTGATATAAAACCAAAAGTGACAAGTGACAAAATACGTGTTTCGTGTCAACCACGTCTTCCAGTAACAACCATGGATTACAGTGAGGATTGTTGTGAATGTTAGCCATCATCACCGTGTGTGATGAAGTAATTAAAATCAGCTACCAATAGAAGATATAACCATAACTAAACATGTAAGGCGAAGGTAGCAGCTACGTCAGAATTTGTGTGTTAATAGAAAATACATATTGGTTTGTATATCGCAGGCTTTGTGGTCTTTAATAATAGAAACACTTTCAATCATCAACTATTCCATCCCAGAACAGCCGCACTCTGTTGAAATACCCCCGAAATCACTGCAGAAAAATCGATGACCTTTCATCCATTAAGCAGATGGTCATATATTCATAATAATTAACTGTTTGGCGGCTTCGGTAAATCACACAAAACCCAATAAAGGACATAACGTGGGTGTTTCAACATGACCATTTCCACTTATGTCAACTTCGAGTAATTTACCTGATGGAAAACGTTCAGTATCCTAATGAAATTACAGAGTGGATGAAGCAACGATGTTTTACATCAGAGTGAATAGCCCTAATTGGAGGTGAACTCTGAATAAGATAACATCAATAACTGTGGCATCAGGCTGCCAATTAGTCATAGAATAACCTAACATTACACAGAACATAACTGGTTCATAACATTATACTGTGTCTCTCAGTGGCCTTGTACATACAATACTGTGCTGTAATTACATAAGAAACGTAACAGGACAATCTAGAATTGATTGGCGCCAGGTGGTCTTGTACTTAGAATACATGCAAATCCTAATAACTAAAACAATTGAATAGAAAAAATTCAATCACTGTAGCCAAGAGGTATTTCTACATATATAACTGCTGATCTTACTAGCTATAAAATATTACAGACATCATATAAGTGGCTCAAAGTGTCCAAGTTTTACAAATAAATAAATAATTGCTGACCTTAACAACTAAAAAGGGGACAAAAATGTCATTTGAGGCTTACAGCAGCATAGTTTTACATGAAATAATTGCTGATGTTATTAGCAAATATGTGAGAGAAAACATGTTTGTGGCTCAAGGTGGCCTAGTTTTACATAGCTTAAACATCAGTGCTGGGAAAGAATCATAAAATATCATTTATCTATTACTTTATAAAGCGCTCAGAGGCCTATACATAATTCATAATAAGAATACATAAGCCGAGATGGCTTTTACAAGAACAAAGTGCATAAATAGCAGTATTATATAAAAGTACGGCCCTGTATGGCCTGTATGAATACATATAAGACAAATAGAATCATAGAATCAAAGTGTAATAGCATGTGAGTAAAGACACAATATTTATAGGTTGTGTAGCAACCTCATAGTTTCATAAAACTATGTATTAAATGACATATATCTCTAAAAATGCGCATATCTACAGGGCAGGATATGGATATGCTTGATAACGACAGTGAACTTTACCTGTAAAGAAAATCATTAAAAGTGAAACATCCCCTTAGAAAAATTAATTAATTACTGTGCTGATAAACCTCTTACATTATTTGATTTTCAAACAGCTGAGCAAAACTGAATGCACTCAGACATTTCGCTCTTTACCTATTCTGATCAACACTAGACTGACACACAATATATTTTTAGCGCAACGCAATCTGAATTTCAATAATCCCTACAAAAGAATGACCCTGACTAACATAAACCTATACCTTTCACAAATTACTTACCTCACCAAAAATCTTCGTTACTCGAACTACTGCAATACAGCGAGCGCCACTACTGCCAGCAAAATAAAAGATTCAAACTACTGAAGGCACTAACTACTGATAGGCATAGTTAGCAAATGACAGATTTTGATAGAGAACGAACAATGTATTTACCTTAATAGTGTTCAAGAGTCATAACATACATAGCAGTTCACGACATCCAATCTCACAAATTTCAAAACTCTGCCATTTCTCTCCCCACATCCACCACTGCTGGCGGCTCACCTCCAACTGTGCAACTCTACGCGCTGTTAACATCCAGTTGCCCAACACTACAATGGCAGACAACAATGCAAACTAGCCACTGACTGCACATAGCACAGCCAGTGATTTTCATACAGAGCGCTACGTGGCGTTATCTACAAGAAAACCTAAACAGCCTACTTACATAGCCCCCATGCTCCCCACAAAATATTTTACAAATTGTTTTGGGCACTGGCCAATACATATTTGTTAAAATTTTTCACAATTACAATAACAAAGAAATCAAATGCACACACTTATTGATACAATGTTGGTCAAAAGCCAAAATTTTCTCACAGTCCATAAAGACAGCCCTGATCGTTCATCACAGTAAAAGAGCAGTGTTTTTTTTTTCTCAAAGTCTGAGCAGTAAAAGAGAATGTACACGAAAGTGGTGGATTTCCATGCAGTCTTGAAGAAGTAGTGTTGTCCTTCCAATGGAAAGACAGTGCTGACTCTTGACATGCAGACAGGTAATGGGCCACAACAGAGCAAAACCACAGCAGAGTCAGTCGAAGTTGAAGAATACTGGTAGGTAGGTCATCACAGAGCAGACCACTGTAGTCTTGTTAGAGATTACGGTATTGATGGGCCACCAGAGGTGCAGACCCACCGCAGTCCTTGTAGAAATAATGGTATTGGTGGGCCATCAAAGGTGCAGACCCACTGTAGTACTTGTAGAGACAGCCAGCAGCCATCTGTTGCAACTGTGCAGGTGCACAATCACCATCGAAGAGTCTTGTGGACAATATAGCAAGTCCATTAACCACCACTTGTCCACTCACAAAAAATTTGTTTAAAATGTCCTTAGAACCAGCAATGCTGTTATCCAGTCCTTTGCTGAATTATTAACACATGTGCAAACACTATCAGTCCCTACTTCTCACATATTGTCCATATACTATGACCAACAGAAACGTGTGCAGTGAAATTTAACTTACAAGTTACTTAAATTGATAAACTGGTGTCAATTACAATTTTGTAACATAAGAATACAATAACAAAGGTACAAATACATCATTAAAGAACATAACAATACAGATAACATTTGTAGTAAAACAGGCTTTACAAAAGAATAGAAATAAACATGCACATCAGTGTCACAGGATTTATGACATAAGTAAATATATAAAATAATGAGAATAGTTTTCGAAACATTAATTTCACACTTGAACATTGAAACAGAACAGAATTAATAATGTCTAAACATCTATACAAAGTGAATAACATATTATTAATGCAAATTATTTTGAGGTTAACAGTATTCCTCGTCATAGTGAATGTACTTTAGTGCTGGAAAAATTCTACAACATAAATCGTATTAGCTAAACACATAAAGACAGGAAGAACACCAATATACAAGAGTACACAAGCACATAGAGGAATAACAGAAAGGGAAAGAACAGGGTTTGTTTAACTGCAGTATCTTGCAAACAAAACTTTCTTTATTTCTTGGAGATCTCCCTTCGTTCTTCATTATTTCAAAAAGTGCTATCTATACCTGCTTTCTGTACTTTTTTCGTAAAACTTCTCAATCCATTTCTTCCAATTCATCGCAACTCAATCTCTTATATAGTCTACCCCTCTTAAGCTAACTTAAATCTACTGAGCTCAGATGCTGAACTAAGGGACAAGGCAATGTAGCTGCACAAAACAATTAATACAAACAGCAATGAAAAAAAATGCAGATTGGCAAAACAAGCAGCATAAATTAGCAAGGCAAATGCAATATTACAACTAATATAAGGCAATGTGCAACAAACAAGAAAAATTAATCCGTAGTAAAACTGGCTTAACAGAATAATCCAAAGTCAAATTCAGTAACATTATGCTGGCAAACAGCAGCAGCAAATGCAATAACCTTTATCTAATTATGACAAAGCTCAAGCAGAAAAAATAGTACACTAAAGACAACAATGCAGATAATGGAAATGTACATTCACATCTTAATGTCTATGTAATTAAAGTGGTGCACCACAAAAACTTATTCTATGAAATAAATTACCAAGTACTTGAAAAGAAAATTATGTATGCAGTTCCTGTGAAGGGAAATGTCTTCTTGTGCTCCCTCATTTTTTTGGAAGTATATCACAAAATTGTCAATTACTGGATCTGTAGACAGAAAATATTTATATTAGTACATCTATAAAATTTTATTTTAACCAATGCAGCAGTGCACCTAGAAACTAGATATTAAACAAAATAGGCAAAGCAAGGCGTGAAACGTCATTCACTAGCCATATGGCATTTCATAATGCAGTAAACAATCTGTCAACTAGCAAGACAATAGATGTGAAATGCCGGTCATCATTTCATTTAAGTAAATATCATAAATTAAGAACTCTGCAGTGCAATCATGTTTTCAAGCTTGAGCGTGTCATATTTGCGATGCCCTCCACAAAGAAATGTCAATAGCGAGGATAATGGCCTCTTTCTTCTCCACCTAATGGCTTTTTCTCAAGACGGCTGGCACACATTACGTTACAGTCACTTACCTTTCTTTCCAAAATATTTACGACGGCAGTTTCTGCTGCAGTGACAGTCTCATATAAAAATTTCACAGGTCGAAAATTTGCGTTACAAATGAGTAGAAACAAAATCCTGTAAATATAACAGTGTCCAAAAAATTTTCGGAGGCATTGTGATACATTCATGCATATACACACACTTCATAGCTCCTAGAGTACGATTCTTGGTTTCCAACATCCTTTTCATAAATCAGAGTCCCTAACCACTACTCCTTATTCCTTACCTTATTACACTTGTACATAATCACCGACACGTCAATCTTGCGGCGACACTTCAATATTTCATCATTATAAATACATAGCATAATCAAATTCCTCATATAGCATCGGCTTATTGATCATAAACATACCTCAAGAGCATAATACACATCGTCGTCATAATAAAAGCACGATAACACCTCAGCCAAATCTCAAAAACGTAGTAGCTTTCTGCAATAATTTCAAAACCTAAAAAAATTCTCTGCTCATTTCAATAGTGTCATCTACCTCAAACGTACTTTAAAAATCATGATCTCATACCAAATACATCATTCAAAGCTCTCTTAGTATCACAACGGTTCTGAAAAAATATGAACAATTCAGAAAGTACAGACAAAATACGATTTCATAAGTGTGAAATTATCCAACTGTGTAATTGCGTAAACATGTGTCACTGACAATAAAAAATTTTTTGTTTCTCTGTTAAATAATCAGATAGCTGTGTAATTCTGTGTTAGAGAAATATGGTACCGGTGTGTAAAGTTGTATAAGCAAATACCATATTAGCTAGGGCTCCTTGTGCTTGCCAAACACATGGTACACAAAGTAAGCATGTACCCCCCCTGAAGATTAATGTAATTATAGCCTCAGGTGTTACAGATTACAGCAATGGAATGAAATGTATCACGGAAAACCTTTGTATCATTGTACTTCAAATATCTTTAAAAATAAATGTTTTAAGTACAAAATTAATCACTCAAATACGTGTACTGTTGCGCTAAACTGTGCGTATTGTTGTAAGATGATCTCTGTGGAAGTGTCATAGTTATCGTCCTCCGAAAGCTAAGTTCTGCAGAAGTCAATGTACTTACCTCATGATAAACAAAAGTGAAATGCGTTGCGTATAGATATCTTAGTTATTACACTTATTGCTGTGATGAAGAAAGTACTGTGCTGTAGCGTATTGTTGTGCTACGGAAAAGGCTGTCTCATTGTAGCTATACCACAAAAGTTACTACTAAAACGTGTTTTACTTTCCAGAATAAATCAAAAAACTCTGCAGATATAAAACAGAAACACCGCAAAAGCGACATTGTAAATTGTCACTCACTAGTAGCGTCGTGATAAAATCGTGTAGCTGTTACATAAACTAACCACTGTGTCATCTGGTATCTCACAGAAAGTACTTTAAATCCAGAATGTATTTTCAAGTAAACCAACATGTTGCAATAAAATCTCATTAGCAGTACTGGTAAATATTCTAAGTATGTGAGCCTTATAGTCGTTACATAATCGTGCAACTAACAAGCAAGAATGTACACACACAATAACACTGTGTCGTCTGTTCACAATAACAATGCATTCGTAATTTGTGTTTAAATGAGTTCTCTTGTTTCGTGACTGGATATTTAACTTCAAACATTGTTGGATGTTAACAGATTCTAAGTCTGACAAAGCATACCAGTAATGTAAAGTGAAAAGTTATATGGCAAAGACAAAGTTAAAAAGCAGATTATGTTTCAATAAACGGTTTTACATGTGAAATGTGGTGCAAGCCTTTACTCTTCCTACTATGCAGAGCTCCAGCTTCAATGGAATTATCATGTGGTATATGGTACATCGGTAAAGAATGCTCAAATTTTTCTCAATTTTAGCGTCTATGTTGTTTTTCTCTGAACCAGCCGGCGCACGTGGCTGCCTGCGGTGCGAGTCACTGTCTGCTATCTCTTTGTTGGCGTGTGTCGTTATTGGGGTTACGAGACCTAACTTCTGCAAATTCACCTTGCCGAGAGGGCCCAGCCCTGTTTAAATCCCGCCAGTTCTGATGAAATTCAGGTCTGTCGTTATGATCATATCGTCTGTCGTCTTGTCGGTAGATTCCATAGTTTCTTTCTTGTCGGTCACGTGGTGGAGAAATTCTCCCTGAACCGTATCTGCACGCTGGACTGTTGCGTCTAAAGGTATTTGTCTCCCTTGATAACAATTATTTTGGTTCCCATATTGTCTGTTTCTCTGATTGGCTCTGTGATAGTCACTACGGCAGAGAGGTGATCTTTCCCTGTAATTATTACTACCCTGCCAACGGTTGTCATACAGGTGGTGTCTGTTTTGGTCACGATTTGTGTTGTGAGAATAGCCTTGCCGTGTCCAGTTATTATTTCTTTCATCGCGGAATTGAGACGGATGTGACCTGTAATTGTTGTGTTCCTGTTTTCGCGTTCCGCGATTGTCAGTGTTAATTTCCAATTCTTGTAACAGTCCCTGAAAAGCTTCAATGTCATCTTTACAACGTCCTGCCAAAATAATATGTCGTGAATGTTCAAGTAGTTTGATTAAGCAAATGTGGATGAGTTCTGAGGGGCTGTATGGGTTTGACAGGTATTGATTCTCGTGCAACATGTCTTCAAAATATTTCACAAGACTGGAAAGTTCAGATTGTTCGAAATGTTTCATCATTATGATGCTAAGTTTTACTCGGTCTTGCGTAGCTTGAGACCAATATGCTGAGAGGAAGGCATGATAAATTTCTCCTTCACTGTGACAATCGTGAATGACTGATCGCATTCTTTCAGTTGGTTCATTCTCTAAGTAGCCACACATAAATTCTAATCTGTGTTCTAATGACCAGTTGGGAGGAAAACAATGAGAGAATTGATGGAGCCACGCTTGTGGATGAATGTCGTTGCCAGAATTCTTAAATGTTTTGAATTTACATGTAGTAATGAACAGCTTATAGTCAAAATCATCGTGTCGGCGAGTAGCATATCGGTCATTGTTACGTCGTGTCGGCGGTTCCATCTCAAAATTCGGCGCACCTTGCCAATTTCTTTCATGGAAATGAAGCCCCATGCTTCTTTGCAGAGCGTAGGGGAACAATGCGGGAGACCCGCACCGCCTTCATAGGCAAGGTCCTAATGGAGGTGGTTTGCCGTTGCCTTCCTCCTACCGTAATGGGGATGAATGTTGATGCTGAAGACGACACAACAACACCCAGTCATCTCGAAGCAGGAAAACTCCCTGACCCCGCCGGGAATCGAACGCGGGACCCCGTGCTCGGGAAGCGAGAACGCTACCGCGAGACCACGAGGGGCTGACATTTCTTTCATAATTTCCGAAATGCACTGTGTTCTTATTTTGTGGCTTTTCCGTATTTCTAAGTCCCTCTTCCCGTGTAGGAGCGCGAGTGTCCTCTGAAATATGTAATTTTTGTATTACTTGTGCCAACTGATCTTGTACTTCCCGGATTTCTCTTTTGTGTTGCGTATTAATTTGATTCTGATTTTGTTTGAATTTCATAATTTGTTTATACTCTTCTGTGTCAGTGATGGCTACAGGTCTTGTGTCATTCAGATCATCATCTACCTTTGCAGATAAGTTAGTGAACTGATCCGAAAGTTCGGCTACTTTCTCCGATAGTGTACTTATATTCTCAGTGTGTTTTTCTGAACCAAGTTTCAGAGTGTCCATTTGTGTTGAAATCGTATCTACTTTGTCCTTTAAGTTTTCCTGAGTTTTTGTAAGTAGCGTAACCGAATCGGTAGATGCAACTGAGTCAATTTTAGCCCACAAGGTCTCATGATTTTCATGAACAATGGTTTGCAGTTGTTTTATGGCTGCTTCGTGATTCTGTAATGCATTTTCATGCCGCGAAAAAATAGGTTGAAAATGCTCACAAATTTGTGTTTTTACGTCATTAAAGACTATTTGACATTTCGATTCAATGTTATGTAACTCAGTAGATAAATATTCACGTGTTTTTTCAAGTGTGGTGTCTAACTTTTGAATCTTTTGCTGTGTTTGTCTTTGATTTTGTTCCATTGTGTCTAACCTTTGAAGCTTTTGCTGTGTTTGTCTCTGAATTTGTTCGATTGTGTCTAACTGTTGATGTGTTTGTCTCTGGTGTTGTTCCATTGTGTCTAACTTTTGAAGATATTGTTCCATTGTGTCTAACTTGTCCCATTTGTTGCATTAATTGTAATAACAATGCACTGGCGTCTGAAACATGTTCCTCAGTGCTATTCGGCATTGCATTTGAACCGGCAATATTCGGATTTTGAAAAGCAGAAAATGTGTCTTGACCTATTTGAGAAAACGGCGAGGACGCAAAACCTGAATCTACAGTATTTGCAAGTTTGTGTCCTGTCATTTCGGATTCCTGAGGATAGCTGTTGCCGACCGATCGATCGATAATGCTTCCCTGTTCACTAATTGTTTCACTGTCTACGCTGCGCGCTCCATTTCCCTATGCACAATCATCAAATTACTACTTCGAATGTCTGTTAATTCATTACACAGTGGTGCTGATAAGCTACGCTCGTCGTCACTATTATTTCTCAGTTTACTTTGGATCCTAGTATTACTTTTTCACACGCCATTATTGTCACAATATTTTACACGACAACACAGAAAAGCACAATTTGAAGAGCAAAATAAGAAAACACATTAACATAGCATTGAAAATAATATCCAGTTAATTGCAAGCTCAGCTGCGAAATACTTGGTGCAAATCTACATGTATGCCACAACTGTTTTACTGTACAAGAATGAAAAACTACAAAGGAAATTCTCTCTACAATTACGCGCTAGCAACAAACAAAGGCTGCACTAATTGCATAAACTACAAGAAAAAATCAAAAGATTCCAGTGAGGTATCCTCGGCTAAGGGTCGACATATGAAACATCCCCTTAGAAAAACTAAATAATTACTGTGCTGATAAACCTCTTACATTATTTGATTTTCAAACAGCTGAGCAGAACTGAACGCAATCAGACATTTCGCTCTTTACCTATTCTGATCAACACAAGACTGACACACAATATTTTTTTTAGCGCAACGCAATCTGAATTTCAATAATCCCTACGAAAGAATGGCCCTGACTAACATTAACCTATACCTTTCACAAATCACTCACCTCACCAAAAATCTTCATTACTCGAACTACTGCAATACAGCGAGCGCCACTACTGCCAGCTAAATAAAAGATTCAAACTACTGAAGGCACTAACTACTGATAGGCATGGTTAGCAAATGAAAGATTTTGATAGAGAACAAACAATGTATTTACCTTAATAGTGTTCAAGAGTCATAACATACATAGCAGTTCATGACATCCAGTCTTACAAATTTCAAAACTCTGCCATTTCTCTCCCCACATCCACCACTGCTGGCGGCTCACCTCCAACTGCGCAACGCTACACGCTGTTAACACCCAGCTGCCCAACAATACAATTGCAGACAACAATGCAAACTAGCCACAGACTGCACATAGCACAGCTAGTGATTTTCATACAGAGTGCTACGTGGCGTTACCAATAAGAAAACCTAAACAGCCTACTTACAAAAGTCAATCGTTATTCGTCTTGGGTAAAGAACTACTATGGCCAGAGCAAAGAAAAAATGTGATTATGGTACATGCAAGCACAAATACAGGAGTATAAAGATCAATATATCTTAGTGACTAGATAAATGTAACATATTCCAAGAAATCAAGCGATAAATGTACAAAGATGAGGCTGAATGGCAGAAATGGTGGAAGCTGTAAATGTAATTATTAACCTGGAAACAAGAAAAAAAGCAGTCATGCATGCTTACATAAGAAGGCAGTATCATAACCAATGTCATAAAGAATGGTGATAAGAAATGTATTTCTGGTTGTAACCTCCACACAGAAATATTATAATATTTAAAAGTATGAACCATGCATAAACTCCTCAAAAAATTAATAATTAAATGAATGTTTCTAATATTGTAACCTCTGAACAAAATTGGCTCCCATTTATAGTCTGCGTGCAGAAATACATTCACATTTAACGTTCCCACAAATTTCTTTTCTCATTTAATGTTAAGTTCGAAACAGAAAAATTCCTAAACACCAAAATAATAAAAACGTTTAGTAACCTGATAAATTTTATGAGGACAGCAGCGCTGCCCTTCGGCCCTGTATTCTGAATAAAAAAGCAAAAATTCTTACCTCAATAAAAACTGCAAATATATCTGCTCTTAAGTAGAAATTTTCGACACAGCTTCGTGCAAAGCTGGCGTATATTTTTTTTTTTTTTTGATTCTTGGAAGGAATGATCATGCATTGGAAATATTCTTTAAATTGGAATGAATGCTTTTCTTTAAAAGAGTTACTTTATATTATAAAAATAATTATTGGGGTATTTTTTGGAACAAATTAAATGACAATTAACATACATTATTAGATATGTGCAAGGTTACTTCTTTACCTTCTACAACAATACTCATCCTCCAGAGTCCTGACCAGAGTCCCGAGCAGAGCACACAGCTGACACATGCCGACTCCCGCCGACTCACACTGACTACTCCAGACTACTGTCGACTCGTGCAGACAAGTGCAGACTAGCGACAAGCAACAACTAACAACATACTACTCTCTGGTCAGAGACTCTGTCATGCCTTGCCCATCGCCGGCAACGCATACGTCTTACATAACCCTCCACTGGGGGGCAGAAATTTGGCAGCGATGGTGAGTCAATTGGACTTGCCATGAGCAACAAATTTTTCTTAATTAACTAACTTTACAATCACAGAATATATACACATATATATATAGGTGCAGAACATGAAATAAAATACAGTGCACATGCACTGAGTACAGAACATATCAGGCAATGACAAAATTTATACACAATGAGTACAGAACATATTAACAAATGGCAAAAGTGCACACGCACTGTAGTAGTGAACATATCAGGAAATCACAAATGTATAGGCAATGAGTACAGATCATATTGACAAATGACGAAAGTGCACACGCACTGTAGTTCAGAACATATCAGCAAATCACAAAATGTATATGCAATGAATACAAATCATGTTAACAAAATGACGAAAGTGCACACGCACTGTAGTACAGAACATATCAGGAAATCACAAAATGTATACCTAATGAGTACAAATCATGTTAACAAATGGCATAAAGTGCACATGCACTGTAAAACTCTTTAGCATTTTTACAAGAAATAAACATATCAAGGAGTGAAATAAAGTGCACATGCACTGTAGAAGTCTTTAGCATTTTTACATAACATATCATGAAGTGAAATAAAGTGTACACGCACTGTAGAAGTCTTTAGCATTTCTGCATAACATATCATGGAGTGAAATAAAGTGCACACGCACTGTATAAGTCTTTAGCATATTTAGGACAACTGATCTTGTTAACAAACGAAATGAAGTGCACACGTACTGTAGAAGTCTTTAGCATTTTTACACAACATATCATCGAGTGAAATAAAGTGCACACGCACTGTATAAGTCTTTAGCATTTTTACATAACATATCATCAAGTGAAATAAAGTGCACACGCACTGTATAAGTCTTTAGCATATTTAGGACAACTGATCGTGTTAACAAATGAAATGAAGTGCACATGCACTGTATATGTATTTATCATTTTACAAGAATTTAAGCGCATTGTATAAGTGCTTACCATTTTACAAGAACAAGGAAAGGAATGGGAAGGATTGCGTCATGGTTGTAGCACTTTAGGTTGCACGCAGCTGCACTGAAAGTCAATATCTTTCTACAGAAGCACAACACCAAGTGAGACAATCTGAAGTTCTTTTCCTTGAAGTATTAATCAGTGTATCCAAGACACTGAAATGTCGTAATAATTTTCCATGCTATCATTTTGGTAGTACAGTAGGTACACCAAACAGTGGGACCATAATAACATCTCCATCGCTCAAGGTGGTGGACAGCATGTCGTGTCAACACCACGTTCTTGTAAAGTACACCAACGTAGAATTAGTGCAAAAACCAAATATAGTGCTCCATGATCATGAGGATAGACAGGACAAACGGATATTGCAGTAATTTCTGGTAATTATGTCAGAAGGTGAAGGACATTAAGTCACATACTAGTCTTCATTGAGAATTACACTAGTCTAACAACTGATTTGAGTAATTGGTGGCACTCATCGCCCAGTTACTGAACATTTCTGTACCATGTATGTAGTATTACAGAATAATGTTCATAAATTATCTGTTTACAGAGAACATTGGCACTCATGGGCCAGTTACAAACCATCAGAGGTCATCATGCAAAACAGGAGCTAATGAATGGCATAGTGTTAACATAATTCACTTATTTATAGTAATCATTGGCACTCATTGTCCAGTTACGAAACGTATAGCAAGTATTGAATAGTACAAAACATTTTTCATCATTCAAGTGAAATATGACATATTTAAAATTATTATTGGCACTCATTGGCCCGTTACCAAGCATTCTTATATTTTTATAAAACCTTATTCAGTATTATTCAGAAGTTATCATTCAAAATGAGAGTCAATTATTGGCATTGCATTTATTTACAGAAATTATGTGCATTATATTTATGCATTATTACAAAGCATCATTCAGTATTACTCAGAACTGATCGCTCCAGTGACATAAGACATATTGAAAATGTAACATACTATAACTATTATTCAAGGTCTCTGACTAGAAAACATTATTCAGTATTACACAGAATTCGTCATTCAAATGACCTATTACTCAGAACTGATCATTCCAGTGACATAGGACATATTGAAAATGTAACATACTGTAACTATTATTCAACGTCTGTGACTAGAAAAATTACTCAGAATTACTCAGAACTCCCCTTTCTTTTTGTGCTAGCACTGCATTGCGTTGAGATCGATAATTAATTACTGGGGTATAACAATATTTGCTTTTGAGTTATTGCTGCAAATGAAGATGTGTAACGTCATTCGTCATGAGTCAGCTGTAGCAAGGTTATCAAACAAGTAGAGTATATGTGATCACATTCATAAATGACATAGGTTTAATGAACAACTGCTCATAGCACATTAATTTCATGAATAATTTCTCCTGCAAAATATACAAAAATGGATTATTAAACTGAAAGAAGAAACGCATATTATGCTGAAAAGTAGTGAACTTCGAATTAACAGGTAGTGAAATGTGTATAAAATGTATATGTTCTCTAGCTGTCCTTTCCAAAACCTTCAGTCATCATACCATGTGACATAAGACATACTGTCAAAACAGACTGCAACAAATACTTAAATAACTACATAGCATAAATACATAAACTTGAACATTATCCTCATCTGCAAAGAAAAAACCTCATTATTCATATTATCATAACTCCATTATTATCATCACCTGTAAAGAAAATCTTCATTATCCATATTAGCATATTCTTCATCATTATTCATCACCATTCACTATCATCTGCAAAAAAGTCACTTCATTATTCATTATACAACTATTCCTTATTTCTAGCATTTTTCCTCACTAAAACTAAGATGTGTAGTTCTGTCTGACAGCCTGCATCAATCGCCTCGTATTCTGATAGAAAAAATTAGTTAAGACTGCTATTCTACGATGTGTATAGTATATTCTTGTTAATGCTCGTTAATTCTGATCCATTTACTCTTCGTCACGAGGTATTGCATCTTCTTTCGTTCATTCCGAAGGTGAAATTCCCATTTCTGTTTAATTTATTTCTTTTACACATTATTGCTTTCTAAAAATGATGAACAAAGATTAATGTCTTGCATTTAAATCATATATCCAGTAAATAAAAACTGGTTTATACTAATATAATTGAGCATACAGCATAGCGTGACAGAAAACGTAATATGTCAAAAAAAACATAGACAGTGTGCAGGTGCAAAAAATGTACACAGAGTATCACAATGTAGTAGCAAAAAAAAAAAACCTAAAATAGTCACGATGTTGAGATATCATAGGGCAAAATGTCAAAGTCAACTGGTGTTTGTTATATCTTAAATATTTAATAGAGTACACAAACAAAACAGGAAAACAATCATACATACATGAAAAATGGAAGATATGCACGGTCTGATATATGATGACGAGAAATGTGACCTTCTTTGTGTTCAGTTTGTATGTTGTATAGTTAATAGAGGCGAGAATTGAAGACTTTAATGGAGAGAGAATTTAATAAAATTAATATGCCACTAGATAAAATTGCATAATTATTCATAAGATACGTAAGTTTATCTGGAAAAATGTGTACGGTCTGATGTGTAACGACAAGAAAAGCGACCTGCTGACCTTACCTTGCAGGGCACTTGCCAAGAAAAAATACGACAATCATCAGTAAGTAGTCACATAAATATAATTGCACAAGTGGTCATAAATTGTGTAAGTTCATCTGGAAAAATATGCACGTTCTGATGTGTAACGACAAGAAGAGCGACCCGCTAACCTTACCTTGCCGGGCTCTTGCCAAGAAAAATTACGATAATCATCAGTAAGTGTTCATGTGAATATAATTGCATAAGTGGTCATAAAAAAATTAGAAAATGGTATTACAGTGTGATAAATCATAAAGTATGTTCATTCAATAAAAGGTGTGATGTTGGAGATGTGGTGGTTCCCTTTGGTTTTTCTGGTTCTCAAAGTTTCGATGCGTACTACATTGGGGTGAGGAATGCTGCGAATCCAATATGGACCTGCGTATAGAAGCTCAAATTTACTGCATCTACTCTTTCCTCTGTTGGATAAATAGTGTGTACGTACTAATATCTTCTGTCCAATGTGGAAGTCACGGCGTGTACAAACCTGCTTTTGCTGTCTTCTCCGGTGCTCTGCGGCACGTTTGACATTGTTCAGCGCAATGTCAATTATTTCATGGTGTCGTAGTCGACGAGATGTGGGAAAGGTTACTAATTCTTTAATTTTGTTAGGTGTTTCAACATTTTTCAGTATAACAGACGGAGATAGCATAGTAGATTCATTTGGTATGGAATTAATTACATCCTGGAATGAGAGTATGTATGTGTCCCAATCAATATGTCTTTTATGGCAGTATATTCTACACAGTTTACCAATTTCTTTCATTAATCGTTCACAATTGTTCGAAGAAGCATGGTACCTGGATATATAGATCGGAGAAATGTTTCTAGCTCGTAACATATGTGTCATATAGCAGATCAAAACTGTGATCCCTTGTCGGAAATTACTTTCAACACATGCCCTACATGAAATAGAAAATGTTTTACAAATGCTCTCGAAACAGTTTTAGCAGTAGCTTTGCGTAACGGAGTGAAGGTAACAAATTTTGAAGTGGGTTCAACAGCTACAAAGATGTAGCAAAAACCTCTACTAGTTCTGGGAATCGGACCAAAAATGTCTACAGCGCCCATATGTCTCAATTTAACAGGTACAATGGGATGTAATGGAGGAATATGTGAAGTCGTGTCTGATTTAGCTTTCTGGCAGATTTTACATGACGCTAAAACTCGTCGTATACGTTTCTCCGTGTTGGTAAAATAACAGTTCTGTCTCAGAATAAGAAAACATTTTCTGGCTCCGTAATGTGCGTAACTTAAATGAGTATACCAGATTAATTAGTTAACAAGTTCGTCAGGAATGCATAATAACCAATTGTTGCTGTCAGGATGAGAGCGGCGAAACAGAATGTCATTGCCTACAGTGTAATGGTTTCTAATGGTAATATAATTCCTATCTTGCCAAAGGAGTTTAATTTCTTTCCACACGTTGTCTTTACTCTGCTCTTGTGCTATGTCCTGTAATGACGTCGAAATGAAATTTTCAAATGCAACCTGTTGAATGTACATGACGCTGAAATTCGCTTCGCAGAAGTTGGTTGCGATGTCTTGCTGATTGTTGTTAAGAGAACGGGATAGTGCGTCTGCTACTATATTTTGTGTGCCGGGAATGTGAACAATTGTAAAATAAAATTCCTGTAAATAAAGTTTCCATCTACTTAATCTGTCTTGTGTAAATTTAGCCGAAAGTAAAAACTGTA
The DNA here is from genome assembly GCF_021461395.2 of Schistocerca americana. Lineage (NCBI taxonomy): Eukaryota > Metazoa > Arthropoda > Insecta > Orthoptera > Acrididae > Schistocerca > Schistocerca americana. The sequence continues at coordinate 196,143,899 of NC_060119.1, forward strand.
TAGCTCTATGATCTGTGTAAACGGTAGTATGTCTTCCATAAGGAAAATGCCGAAATCTCGTAAATGCCCAAACAACACATATTGTTTCAAGTTCTGTAACAGAATAAATACGTTTAGCAGGTGACAGAATGCAACTTGCAAAGGCGATGTTTTCAATTACTGCACAACCATCTTCTTCAATTTCCTGAAAAATATGTACGCCTAAAGCGGTGTTAGAACTGTCGGTGAAAATGGAAAAATTTCTGGTAAGATCTGGGTGTGATAAAAGTGGTGCATTCAACAAGGCATGTTTCAAATAACATTTTCGTGAACAAGATTCGGCGTGTCAAAAGTATTGCTTGCGTTACTGGAAGATGCAACCTGTACTGTATCTAGTCAAATTCTATCTGACGTGTTATTATTTTCAGGAGGATGCTGTTGCATTTCCACTATTTGTACTGTTCTATTATTTCTTCCTGACGAATTACGTTCTGGATGATACCTACTGTCTGGTTCATTCATGATAATATGTTGTTGCTGATGTTCTTGCTGCTGATAAGATCAACTGTTATTAAATGCACGCTGAAAATTGTGCTCATAATTTTTACGTCTGTCATGATAGTCATTTCTATACGGTGCAGTGCGATAGGAATTGAAATAGTGTGTTTTCTGTACGTACTGGTTCCCTTGTTGCTGTGCGTTACATTTGTTGGAGCTGATGCTATATGTGTACACGGCGAAACATTAAAGGTAGGTTGACCTTGTACATTACATTGTTGGTTAGGTATGCAAACCGCTTGGTTTTGTTGCTGTTGTGGAGAAAAACGTCTATTGTTACCAAAATGTGGTTCCTTTTGCTGATAATTTTGACGATACTGATAATTAAAATTTTGTCTGTCATTAAAATTACGCTGGTAGTTCTGGAGTGTCTAATGAAAATTTGTCACTTTCAGTAAAATTTGTCTTATCGGGTTTTCTTTACTCATTCTTAATCCTAGATAGAGCTATTCAGATAGATATAAAGGATAGTAGAAGAGAAGGCAGCAGTGCAGAAAACTAAAGATGAAATAGCACTACTATGGCTCGGGGCCCTGTGCACGCTACGGCACATATTTATTAAAACGTAATGAATCCCCTGAGGCCTATTACGCACTGCAAATACATCTTAGTTTTTTGCGTTACAGGCAATGCCGGTGAAAATTCAAAAGCAAATTGCTGTATCCATGCTAATTCTAGTTTCTGCATTACAGGCAATGGCAGTGAAAGTACAAAAATAAATTGTCGTATCGAGTTCAAAGCGTGTACCTGTGCTCCATCATTTTTAAATACCTTAGATTTTCTTACGGATAAAAATTGCTCGTAATCAACGTTATCGTCTCTGAATGTGTGAACAGTTTCAGGATTGTATGAGAATCTATTTGTCTGCGACTGCTCGGAATCTAAGTCACGTACTCTCTGTAAATTACCCAAATTATACTGGCTGCGTGAGTGTGAGAAATGTTCGAAATGTGCCGTATGCTGTGACGTGTTATTAACTGAAATATTTTTTATCTCTGTCACCTATAGCTGTAAAGTTGACAACTTTCTACGCAATGTATTATTGGATGAATCTATCTCACTGATCGTTTGCTGTAAATTTTGGTATTCAGGTGTTTGATTAAACGAAATCGGTGAAGCATCGTCTGATTTGCTGTCATTATTACTTTCGATAACATCAATACGACAGGCCAATTCATCATATTTTTCAGTCAGTATTTTTACCTGTTCATCGTTTTTAGTGTCACATACATTAATTTGTTTTTGTATTTTACGTGTGGTTTCGTTCAATCTTTTAACGTCAGCTTTGATGACATCGGGATCCTGAATTAGTTCTAATTGTTCAAGCCTGTCGGTCACTGTCTGAAAGTCTACTGTGTGTGTGTCTGTTTTTGTTTTAAGATCGGAAATTTCATCACGCAATTCGGTGTTCAACTATTTGATAGTATTAATTTCGTCTGATACTGTAGCAATATTGTTGTCTACGTATGTTTTTGCTTTCGTAAACAATCTACGTTTATCTTCCTGTCTCTGTGCGGTAATTGTTTCCAGGACTTGTCGCTTTACTTTATTCTGTTCCTGTATAAATTTACGGAAACGCGTTTCACTGTTTTGTAGGTGATGATTAAAACGTTCGTCAATTTGACTATTCTGTTGGTCGAATTTCGCGTCTAATTTTGCATCGAGTGTGCGCGAAACTTCTGCTGTCATTAATTTAAACTCGTCGCGTAACAGTGTTGCGTTTTCAGAGCATTGTTTACCGACTGCACTAATTTCGTCTCTAAGTGATTCTGTTGTAGTTGTTTGCGTATTCCTTAATTCTTGAGCAACAGATCTAATGTCTTCACTACTTTTCCTAGCACAAGCCTTAATTTCCTCACGTAATTGTTCTTTAGTATCATGACATTGCGCGGCAACGGCTGTAATCTGTTCACTAAGCTGTCTGGAATTATTGTCTAGTTTTTCATTAAGGTTGTCTTGTTTTTCATTAAGTTGTCTGTTCTGTTCACTAAGTTGTTTGAAATTTTCATTAAGATTGCCTTGTTTTTCATTAAGTTGTTTGTTCTGTTCACTAACTTGTTTGTTGTGTTCATTAAGTTGTTTGAAATTTTCATTAAGTTGTTTAAAATTGTTGTCTTGTTCTTTCTTCAACTGTTTGGAATTGTTGTCTTGTTTTTCATCCATTTGTCGTAATAATGCCATAACTTGATCCCAGCAAAAATTATCGGCTCTCTTCTCTGTGCTATTTGATGGCGTACCTGCAATTGCCACGTTTTGTGTAACCATTTGGTCATTCTGTGGTTCACGAAAAGGTTTGCCAATCGGATGTGCATTGGTAGTCACTACATCGGAATCAAATAACTCTGACGTATTTTGAGTACATTGTTCACCTTCGTTGGGAACCATTATCTGTTCGCTACGTAAATTTTGCAAATCAGGTGTGTCAAACTGGACAGCGTTCATTGTAACGGAACGTGCCGCGTCATCAACTGTCGTTAAATTAACCGAGGACACAATTGAATTTATTTGTTCATCATTAGGATCAAAATCATTACTAGCGGTCGGTACGCACTGATTGTACGTAAATGGAGGATTGTCATCATTACACTGAGTGTCGTAAGTATTATCGTTCAAATTATTAGAGTCGGCTATTTCACTCATTACACATTGCGATGTACTGTTAATAGTTTTTCGCATTTTCACTGATCAAAATTAAGCACAAATGAAACAAGGACAATGCAAAAATGCAACAAACCCAATTACAACAAAGAGCAACAAATTGCCGATGATCTGTGAAAGAAAGAGTGACAAATTAGTAAATGCGTTGCGCCAGATGCAAACTACGTTTAAGTAAATAAGAGCGGATATATGACTACTTATCTGAAGATTCACAAAGAAATACGATCCTGGCCGGATGTCGCCAAGTGTAACCTCCCCAAAGAAATATTATGATATTTAAAAGTATGAACCACGCATAAACTCCTCAAAAAATTAATAATTAAATGAATTTTTCTAATATTGTAACCTCTGAAAATTGGCTCCCATTTATAGTCTGTGTGCAGAAATGCATTCACATTTCATGTTCCCACAAATTTCTTTTCTCATTTAATGTTAAGTTCGAAACAGAAAAATTCCTAAACACCAAAATAATAAAAACGTTTAGTAACCTGATAAATTTTATGAGGACAGCAGCGCTGCACTTCTGCCCTGTATTCTGAATAAAAAAGCAAAAATTCTTACCTCAATAAAAACTGCAAATGTATCTGCTCTTAAGTAGGAATTTTCGACACAGCTTCGTGCAATGCTAGCGTTAATTTTTTTTTTATTCTTGGAAGGAATGATCATGCATTGGAAATATTTTTTAAATTGAAATGAATGCTTTTCTTTAAAAGAGTTACTTTGTATTTTAAAAATTATTACTCGGGCATTTTTTGAAACAAATTAAATGACAATTAACATACATTATTAGATATGCGCAAGGCTTCTTCTTTACCTTCTGCAACAATACTTATCCTCCAGAGTCCTGACCAGAGTCCCGAGCAGAGCACACAGCCGACACATGCCGACTCCCGCGGGCTCACGCTGACTACTCCAGACTACTGTCGACTCGCGCAGACAAGCGCAGACTAGCGACAAGCAACAACTAACGACATACTACTCTCTGGTCAGAGACTCTGTCATGCCTCGCCCATCGCCGGCAACGCATACGTCTTATAAGGTGTAAAGCTTCTGTGACAGTCTCCCACAAACACCTCCAATTATGTGACACAAAGCAAGACAGATTATCCCAGAAAGGACACAACTTACAAAAAACATATATGAATAGCATGGAATATCATTAAGAACCCCCCCCCCATGAACCATGGACCTTGCCGTTGGTGGGGAGGCTTGCATGCCTCAGCGATACAGATAGCCGTACCGTAGGTGCAACCACTACAGAGGGGTATCTGTTGAGAGGCCAGACAAACGTGTGGTTCCTGAAGAGGGGCAGCAGCCTTTTCAGTAGTTGCAAGGGCAACAGTCTGGATGATTGACTGATCTGGCCTTGTAACAATATCCAAAACGGCCTTGCTGTGCTGGTACTGCGAACGGCTGAAAGCAAGGGGAAACTACAGCCGTAATTTTTCCCTAGGGCATGCAGCTTTACTGTATGGTTAAATGATGATGGCGTCCTCTTGGGTAAAATATTCCGGAGGTAAAATAGTCCCCCACTCGGATCTCCGGGTGGGGACTACTCAAGAGGATGTCGTTATCAGGAGAAAGAAAACTGGTGTTCTACGGATCGGAGCGTGGAATGTCAGATCCCTTAATCGGGCAGGCAAGTTAGAAAATTTAAAAAGGGAAATGGATAGGTTGAAGTTAGATATAGTGGGAATTAGTGAAGTTCGGTGGCAGGAGGAACAAGACTTCTGGTCAGGTGAGTACAGGGTTATAAACACAAAATCAAATAGGGGTAATGCAGGAGTAGGTTTAATAATGAATAGGAAAATAGGAATGCGGGTAAGCTACTACAAACAGCATAGTGAACACATTATTGTGGCCAAGATAGTTACGAAGCCCACGCCTACTACAGTAGTACAAGTTTATATGCCAACTAGCTCGGCCGATGACGAAGAAATTGAAGAAATGTATGATGAAATAAAAGAAATTATTCAGATTGTGAAGGGAGACGAAAATTTAATAGTCATGGGTGACTGGAATTCGAGTGTAGGAAAAGGGAGAGAAGGAAACATAGTAGGTGAATATGGATTGGGGGACAGAAATGAAAGAGGAAGCCGCCTGGTAGAATTTTGCACAGAGCACAACATAATCATAACTAACACTTGGTTTAAGAATCATGAAAGAAGGTTGTATACATGGAAGAACCCTGGAGATACTAAAAGGTATCAGATAGATTATATAATGGTAAGACAGAGATTTAGGAACCAGGTTTTAAATTGTAAGACATTTCCAGGGGCAGATGTGGACTCTGACCACAATCTATTGGTTATGACCTGTAGATTAAAACTAAAGAAACTGCAAAAAGGTGGGAATTTAAGGAGATGGGACGTGGATAAACTAAAAGAACCAAAGGTTGTACAGAGATTCAGGGAGAGCATAAAGGAGCAATTGACAGGAATGGGGGAAATAAATACAGTAGAAGAAGAATGGGTAGCTTTGAGGGATGAAGTAGTGAAGGCAGCAGAGGATCAAGTAGGTAAAAAGACGAGGGCTAGAAGAAATCCTTGGGTAACAGAAGAAATATTGAATTTAATTGATGAAAGGAGAAAATATAAAAATGCTGTAAGTGAAACAGGCAAAAAGGAATACAAACGTCTCAAAAATGAGATCGACAGGAAGTGCAAAATGGCTAAGCAGGGATGGCTAGAGGACAAATGTAAGGATGTAGAGGCCTATCTCACTAGGGGTAAGATAGATACCGCCTACAGCAAAATTAAAGAGACCTTTGGAGATAAGAGAACGACTTGTATGAATATCTATAGCTCAGATGGAGACCCAGTTCTAAGCAAAGAAGGGAAAGCAGAAAGGTGGAAGGAGTATATAGAGGGTCTATACAAGGGCGATGTACTTGAGGACAATATTATGGAAATGGAAGAGGATGTAGATGAAGATGAAATGGGAGATACGATACTGCGTGAAGAGTTTGACAGAGCACTGAAAGACCTGAGTCGAAACAAGGCCCCCGGAGTAGACAATATTCCATTGGAACTACTGACGGCCGTGGGAGAGCCAGTCCTGACAAAACTCTACCATCTGGTGAGCAAGATGTATGAAACAGGCGAAATACCCACAGACTTCAAGAAGAATATAATAATTCCAATCCCAAAGAAAGCAGGTGTTGACAGATGTGAAAATTACCGAACTATCAGCTTAATAAGTCACAGCTGCAAAATACTAACACGAATTCTTTACAGACGAATGGAAAAACTAGTAGAAGCCAACCTCGGGGAAGATCAGTTTGGATTCCGTAGAAACACTGGAACACGTGAGGCAATACTGACCTTACGACTTATCTTAGAAGAAAGATTAAGGAAAGGTAAACCTACGTTTCTAGCATTTGTAGACTTAGAGAAAGCTTTTGACAATGTTGACTGGAATACTCTCTTTCAAATTCTAAAGGTGGCAGGGGTAAAATACAGGGAGCGAAAGGCTATTTACAATTTGTACAGAAACCAGATGGCAGTTATAAGAGTCGAGGGACATGAAAGGGAAGCAGTGGTTGGGAAGGGAGTAAGACAGGGTTGTAGCCTCTCCCCGATGTTGTTCAATCTGTATATTGAGCAAGCAGTAAAGGAAACAAAAGAAAAATTCGGAGTAGGTATTAAAATTCATGGAGAACAAATAAAAACTTTGAGGTTCGCCGATGACATTGTAATTCTGTCAGAGACAGCAAAGGACTTGGAAGAGCAGTTGAATGGAATGGACAGTGTCTTGAAAGGAGGATATAAGATGAACATCAACAAAAGCGAAACGAAGATAATGGAATGTAGTCTAATTAAGTCGGGTGATGCTGAGGGAATTAGATTAGGAAATGAGACACTTAAAGTAGTAAAGGAGTTTTGCTATTTGGGGAGCAAAATAACTGATGATGGTTGAAGTAGAGAGGATATAAAATGTAGACTGGCAATGGCAAGGAAAGCTTTTCTGAAGAAGAAAAATTTGTTAACATCGAGTATAGATTTAAGTGTCAGGAAGTCATTTCTGAAAGCATTTGTATGGAGTGTAGCCATGTATGGAAGTGAAACATGGACGATAAATAGTTTGGACAAGAAGAGAATAGAAGCATTCGAAATTTGTTGCTACAGAAGAATGTTGAAGATTAGATGGGTAGATCACGTAACTAATGAGGAAGTATTGAATAGGATTGGGGAGAAGAGAATTTTGTGGCACAACTTGACCAGAAGACGGGATCGGTTGGTAGGACATGTTCTGAGGCATCAAGGGATCACCAATTTAGTATTGGAGGGCAGCGTGTAGGGTAAAATTCGTAGAGGGTGACCAAGAGATTAATACACTAAGCAGATTCAGAAGGATGTAGATTGCAGTAGGTACTGGGAGATGAAGAAGTTTGCACAGGATACAGTAGCATGGAGAGCTGCATCAAACCAGTCTCAGGACTGAAGACCACAACAACAACAACAATATCATTAAGAAAAGTCTTAAATATATCAGTATAATCCTCATTATGGGAGTACAGCTCATGTCATGAACAGTTATTAAACATCAATAGTCCATCATTATTAAAAAAAAAATTGGTGCAGCATAGAGCATGAACACTCATTAATTATTCCAATAATACCCTTATATCTAACACAAAATGCAGAGAAAAAATCCTTAATCCTAAATCTTTATAGGCAGTCTGCCTAATTTACGTAGTACACTAAGAGGAAAATATTTATAAAAGGCCTGCCAGGAAACAATGTTAGAAGTGTCAGTGGTGTTTGGTTCCCTATAAGCTGCTTATGTCGTGCTTTCTATGTACCGCATTTCCTGCACTTTCATGTGTTTCTGTTTATGACCATAATGTCTCATTTGAATACAATGAGACTTTGGTACATTGGTTCTGCAATATATACAAAATAGACGAGTACATGTAATGGACATGAATTAAAGGGTAGATTGATTCCTTAAATCTAAAACTAGTGACATCATCAAGTGCAAGAGATATACACTCCAGGAAATGGAAAAAAGAACACATTGACACCGGTGTGTCAGACCCACCATACTTGCTCCGGACACTGCGAGAGGGCTGTACAAGCAATGATCACACGCACGGCACAGCGGACACACCAGGAACCGCGGTGTTGGCCGTCGAATGGCGCTAGCTGCGCAGCATTTGTGCACCGCCGCCGTCAGTGTCAGCCAGTTTGCCGTGGCATACGGAGCTCCATCGCAGTCTTTAACACTGGTAGCATGCCGCGACAGCGTGAACGTGAACCGTATGTGCAGTTGACGGACTTTGAGCGAGGGCATATAGTGGGCATGCGGGAGGCCGGGTGGACGTACCGCCGAATTGCTCAACACGTGGGGCGTGAGGTCTCCACAGTACATCGATGTTGTCGCCAGTGGTCGGCGGAAGGTGCACGTGCCCGTCGACCTGGGACCGGACCGCAGCGACGCACGGATGCACGCCAAGACCGTAGGATCCTACGCAGTGCCGTAGGGGACCGCACCGCACTTCCCAGCAAATTAGGGACACTGTTGCTCCTGGGGTATCGGCGAGGACCATTCGCAACCGTCTTCATGATGCTGGGCTACGGTCCCGCACACCGTTAGGCCGTCTTCCGCTCACGCCCCAACATCGTGCAGCCCGCCTCCAGTGGTGTCGCGACAGGCGTGAATGGAGGGACGAATGGAGACGTGTCGTCTTCAGCGATGAGAGTCGCTTCTGCCTTGGTGCCAATGATGGTCGTATGCGTGTTTGGCGTCGTGCAGGTGAGCGCCACAATCAGGACTGCATACGACCGAGGCACACAGGGCCAACACCCGGCATCATGGTGTGGGGAGCGATCTCCTACACTGGCCGTACACCACTAGTGATCGTCGAGGGGACACTGAATAGTGCACGGTACATCGAAACCGTCATCGAACCCATCGGTCTACCATTCCTAGACCGGCAAGGGAACTTGCTGTTCCAACAGGACAATGCACGTCCGCATGTATCCCGTGCCACCCAACGTGCTCTAGAAGGTGTAAGTCAACTACCCTGGCCAGCAAGATCTCCGGATCTGTCCCCCATTGAGCATGTTTGGGACTGGATGAAGCGTCGTCTCACGCGGTCTGCACGTCCAGCACGAACGCTGGTCCAACTGAAGCGCCAGGTGGAAATGGCATGGCAAGCCGTTCCACAGGGCTACATCCAGCATCTCTACGATCGTCTCCATGGGAGAATAGCAGCCTGCATTGCTGCGAAAGGTGAATATACACTGTACTAGTGCCGACATTGTGCATGCTCTGTTGCCTGTGTCTATGTGCCTGTGGTTCTGTCAGTGTGATCATGTGATGTATCTGACCCCAGGAATGTGTCAATAAAGTTTCCCCTTCCTGGGACAATGAATTCACGGTGTTCTTATTTCAATTTCCAGGAGTGTACATCGAAATTAGAGCACAAGAGTGCACATAAATAAACATGGCAACATTGTAAAATACGAAGAAAGACTAACCTGACACAAAAATGTAACAATAATTCAACAGACAATAGCATAAATTTCTGCATAATATCATAAAAATAGCACATTACGTTTCATGGTGTAGTAGGAAAAGACACAGTTTCACGAAATTTATTAGGTGGATCTACATTTCGAAACACAGGATGCAGCGAAAGCACGGTGGAGTCGTTTGGTATTGAATTGATGACGTCCTGAAAATCTGAAATGTGCTTGTAATAATCAGTGTGTTTTTTGTAAAAGAAGAGAAAACAGTTTTCCATTCTGTTTCATGATGCGCTCTCATGGGTTGGAAGAAGTATGATATCTGGAAATAAAAATGTGTGTGCGTTTCCATATTACTGATCGAAATTGCGGTCCATTTTCGGAGAGTCCCTTCTGAACATGTCCAATTTGAGGCAAAAATCTTTAGTAAAAGTGTTAGAAACAGTTGTAGCAATGGCTTTTCGTAACGGAGTAAAAGAAACAAATTTTGAAGTTAGTTCTACAACAACTAAAATATAACAGAAACCTTCATTAGGTCTTGCAACGGGTCCAAATAGATCAACAGCTGCCATATTTCTTAATTTCATTGGTTCAATGAGGTGCAGAGAAGCAATGTGAGATATTGTACAAGATTTAGCTTGTTGACAAATTTTGCACGTCGCCAAACTCGTCGAATACGCTTTTTCATGTTTGTGAAATAACAGTTCTGTCGAATTATCAAAAAGCATTTGTGAGCACCATAATGGGCGTTACTGAAGTGTGTACATCAGATTAACTCATTGACAAGTTCTTGAGGTATGCACAGTGTCCAGTTATCGGCGTCAGGGCGAGCGCCGCGAAACAGAATATTACTGTGCACGGTGCAGCAATTTCTGATTGTTGTCTGGCTCGTGTCACGCCACAGAAATTTGATCTCTTTCCAGATGTCGTCTTTGCTCTGCTCTCTGGCGATGGCTTAACGGTGCTGAAATAATTCAAAAGCTACCTGTTTAATATAGAGAAGGCTGAAATTAGTGTGGCAAAATTTGGCGGTGATTTCTTGCTGGTTACTGCACTGTGAACGAGGAAGCGCATCTGGGTTCCTTGGATGTGGACAATCGTAAAATCAAGTTCCAGCAAATAAAGTTTCCAACGACTGAGTCTGCCATGTGTGAATTTAGCTGATAAAAGAAACTGAATAGCTCTGTGATCTGTGTATACTGTTGTGTATCTGCCATATAGAAAGTGACGAAATTTAATGGAAGCCCAAACAACACATAACATTTCGAGTTCGGTGACAGAATAATTTTTTTCAGACGATGGGAGGATGCGCCTAGCAAACGCAATGTTCTTCTTAATAGTTTTACCATTTTCTTCTTTTTCCTGAAGTACATGGACACCAAGAACAGTCTTGGAACTGTCTGTACGATCGAAAAATTCTTTGTCGGATCAGGATTTGATAGATGTTGATCGTAACGTAGAGCAGTTTTTCAAATTGAGAAACTCGGACAGCGCTTGGTCGTCCCACGACCAGATAGTATTTTTACCAGTAAGATGACATGATGTGGGGTATCCAGTGCAGAGTGGTGTATGAAACGGCGAAGAAAATTTATCAAACTGAGGAAGCTGCGAAGTTGTTTTTTGGCAGAGGGAATTGAAATGTGACGGATGGCTTGTAGTTTGTCGGGATCGGGCGTAGTGCCGTCAGCCGAAATTACGTGACCTAGAAATTTAATGGAAGTCTTACCGAAATGCCATTTACTAAGGTTCACGGTAACATCTTCTGCAAGAAAAGTTTCCAGTAGCATGCGAAGAACAAAATTATGCTCCGATCACGAACGTTCTGCAATTAGGATGTCGTCAATGTATACAGTGATTCTGTCTTTTAATTCATTTGGAAGAATAGTATTCATCGCACAGATGAAAGCAGCGGAGCTAATTGTTAAACCAAAAGGCAATTTACAAAATTGGTAGCAGTTATCAAAACATAAGAAAGCAATGTATTTTCTGGAACTATGATGCAGTTGAATTTGCCAGAATGCAGATTTTTAGGTCCAGAGTAGAAAACACTGACGTTCCGTGAAATTTTTGCAAGAGCTCTTCCAGCATTTGCGGACGATCGGTTTCAGTAATAATGATTTCATGAATCCAACACAAGGCGAAGTGAGCCATCTTTCTTCTTAACAACGTGAAGAGGGTTTTTACATTGACTAACGGCTGCTTCAGTGATAATTTGATCTAACATAGCCTGAAGTTCTTGCTTGAGTTTATCTCTATAGATGAACGGAATGGAATAATATTTTGCCTTGAATGTATCATGCGGTTTTACTTGACATTCGTTAACAAAGCTGGTTATGGTTCCTGGTGCATTGTTAAATATTTCAGAGTGCTGTAAAAGAATATCCCAGCGCGGGATGCAAGGCTGCCAGTGTTCCAACGCTGAGTACTGCTCGTCGATGGACTGGACACCTCGGCAAGAACCCTATCGCGTTCCTTCACCAATAGGAGCGTAGAAGAAGATCGCATCCAAACTCGGACATGGGCAGCTGATGACTGGAACAGAGACGCTTCTCACTCTCGGCTGCTGGATTGCGATCCGTTATCACTTCGCTCACTGCTTTCCTATGTCCCCTCCGAAACGTTGGCCGTAACGGCCCCTTCAAACGAACGGCAGATTCCCTAGTTGCGCCATAGCTATCACTTAAGAAGCAAAAAGAGTGTGATTTTACTAGGTTAATTTTGATAGTTAAGACGTGCGTTCAATAAGTAATGCAACACTTTTTTCGGTGGATTTCGATTGAAAAAATGTAATTTTTGTGGTGGGACATCGTGGAATATTCCCATGAAGTTCCCATTGGTGGCGGCACTACACGTAGCCTTCAAAATGGCGTCTGTAACGGAGGTTTGTTCCAAGCAGAGAACTGCTATTGAGTTTCTTTTAGAGGACGACCAGAACATCGGAGATATTCACAGGCGCTTGCGCAGTGTCTACGGAGACCTGGCAGAGAACAAAAGCACAGCGGGTCGTTGGGCGAGGCGTCTGCCATCATCGCAACAAGGTGGCGCAGAACTGTCCCATCTCCCTCGTGCCGACCGCTGGCACTGAGCTGTGTTGGAACTTGCGGACACTTCAGCGTGTTCGTCGCCACAAAAATGAAAACGACCTTCACCTTCTCCATGACAACAGGAGGCCTCGCACAAGACTGTACGCTCTAGAGAAGCTTAAAATGTTCATCGTACTGTTCTTCCACATCCACCCTTCAGCAAGGACCTCGTATCTTCCGACATCGGCCTGTTCGACCCAATGAAGGATGCACTCCACGGGAAGTAGTATGTGGATGGTGGAGAGGTTGTTGATGCAGCAAGACGTTCGCTCCGACATCGACCTGTAGATGTGGTACCTTATGGACATACAGGTCCTCCAATTACACTGATATAAGGCCGTCGCTCTGAACGGAGGCTATGTTAGAAAACTGAGTTTCGTAGCTAAAGGAGTGGGGAATAAATTGATGCATTAGAATTCAGCATAAGAACAACTTGCTTATAGAAGGAAGTGTTGCATTACTGATTGAACGCCATCCTATTTTACACAGTCACGTAACTATCCTGGCTGCTCACCTTTCAGCCATCTTCGTTCCAGCCTGCACAGTGCTGTATTGTCAGCGCAAAATCGTTTTACACCATGTATCAGGACGGAATTTTTTGCACTTTGTAAGACAGTCATAACAATAAACACGCGAGGCATTCCTGACTTAGCTGCATCTGACAGAACAAGATAGTTGTCGTGACGGCGGGACGGCGAATCGCAGCATTATTATTATTTTTTTTTGGTATCGGGTGGTTATAGTTAAAGTGCATATGCTCGCCGAGGTCAAGTCTGCACTGTAATTACAGTATTGCAGGGAAACTTGGTACACATGCTAATGCGTTAATGTGGAGTCGATTTTCGATAGAAACAAGTTAGTTCCATCACGGCCATCAGATGCAAATCTGGCGCAGTGAATGCAAGAACCGTATAGAAATATTTCCATAGGTAATGGATTAAGAAAGGGGCGAGGGCAATAACGGTCAAACGCGTCAGAAAGGCATAATGTTGATTTAATTATTAACCATATTGCCTGAAAACAGTGATTTCCGCACAGCTGCGCTCTTCCAAAGTAGGAGTCACAAACCGTGCAACGAGGTTTCGATAACGTGCTGACGTTACGGCACACCTGTCTGGCCCTCTGGTGTGTTGTCTTCAAAGAAGAATGGACCGACAATACAGGTTCAAAGGGTTCAAATGTGTGTGAAATCTTATGGGACTTAACTGCTAAGGTCATCAGTCCCTAAGCTTACACACTACTTAACCTAGAGTATTCTATGGACAAACACACACACCCATGCCCGAGGGAGAACCCGAACCTCCGCCGGGACAATACACGTGACTTCGAATCCACACTACACATCCACAGTACACAGTCATATAAGGCGACTGCAATGGCTCTTCGTGCACAACATGCGGCTTAACAGTACCCAGTTTCGGCAGTTCTGTGTTTTCACTACACCCTATAGCGTAAAATGTGCCTCGTGACTCCATAAAGTCTTGCTCAGCCACATGACGTCAACTTCTGTCAGTATCAGAAACCGAAGAGCAAAATCAGAACGTTGTTTCAGGTCATGAGCGTTCAGTAGCTGCAGCGTCTGGAACTTCTACCAATCTGGTACCAATATAATATAGACCGCAAAACTTTCACTACTGTTTGCTCAACGTGGGATGGACAGTTCTCGGACACTGCACCAGCGCTGTCACTATCTCAGTACGTGCTGCATGGTCAGTTGCAGCAAACTCTTCAGCAACCTCCGCCATATTATGACACCTTCCTGTTCCAGAGCCACAATAAGCTCACCCGTGTTTTCGAATTCCTTTATCATCTTATTTTAACATTTAATGACATCGGGCCTTTGTTCAGGGCTTTCGGTTGTCCGATTCTTTGAATATAGCACTGTAACTACTGCCGTTCACATAAAACAGTTTCACTAACTGCGTTCGCTCTCTCTTCTCGACAGCAATACTGTTCACTCACGTTGTGTTTTGTCAAATGACAGCGTGGATGTCGTACCGTTATACGAACAGCGCAAAGCGGCAGATTAGCACCTGGTGGCCAAAACTGGAACTAGTTTTTAACTATCGTTAATTGGTTCAGCATTAGCATATTTACCGAGTTTCGTTGCCATACGGAGAATATCTCCGTGAGTGGCTGCACTTTAATTATAAACATCCGGTATTCAATCCAGTCCCACGCGTTTTATGTCGTTGAAGATGTTTTCGAAAGTCCTTTCAGTGCTCTACAAAGAAAGTATATAGCCTTAAAGAAAAGGCAGAATAATAATTCGACGCCGGCCGGAGTGGCCGTGCGGTTCTAGGCGCTGCAGTCTGGAGCGGAGCGAACGCTACGGTCGCAGGTTCGAATCCCGCCTCGGGCATCGATGTGTGTGATGTCCTTAGGTTAGTTAGATTTAATTAGTTCTAAGTTCTAGGCGGCTGATGACCTCAGAAGTTAAGTCGAAAAGTGCTCAGAACCATCTGAACTAATAATTCGACAGTTAGAAGCGTTACAAATCACTTGTGCGCGTCAGAAAATTTTCTACATTGTCCGCTACTGTTAGTGAAACCCGCGTTTCTGTATCTTTACTCGCTGTTGGGGTAGCTGTAAAATCTGGTTTGATCCATTCCTGCACGTTAGCCAAGTGTTCGGACAGAAACTGAGCTTTCAATCGAAAAATGAGTTCCTTAAGAAAATAAATATCGGTACAGCAGTAACCGAAGCTTTGTTTTTTACGTACGAACATTACAGCACAGGGATGTGTACTTCGATATTGTGAGGCATTCATAAATTAAATTATCCTAGGGTGGTTTCCTAAGTGATAATTACATTAACTGGAACACACATTTGCTGTTTACTGCGTATATTTGACTTCCAGGAATCTATTTATCACTCATTCTGTCAGTGGCTGTGGTATCACGAAATTAAACTTCGACCGACGTTTCATTAACGGTATTGCCTGTGCGACAATTCAGTCCAATGGTTGGCAGCAATGCAATAACCTGTTACTGGTCGGAAGGACTCAGCCAAGTATATGTGTCCTTTCTAATAAGCGAGATAAAGTTCAACAACTGACAATTATCGTTGAGTCGTTACTTGTTGTCACTGTGAGTTTTCTCCATTTGCAATACCTTGAATTTCAGCAACGGATGCAAGACCATCTTAGCTGGTAGACGAAAAAAACTTGTAACCTGAGATATATCGGTGTGAATCTTAATATTTTATGTTGCATTGCTTACAGACATTCCTTCGGGATTTAACAATGCGTGATTATAGCTTTCGAAGGGCAGTCAGACTTCTCTGTCTTGTGAACACGATATGTGGTCTTGCTCCAATGAGAAGTGATGGCAAGCGTTATTCAACAGATACTTCGTGTAAGCGTTTCCAGAGGATTATCAGTGTTTCTGCCACTCCATTGTGTTTCGCTGTCATTGTTGTAGCTGGTATGTGGTACTTGTACATTCAAATCGCTGTTCGCTTCCCTAGGGAATGGCCATTATTAATTTATATTTCGTATCCGACGCCTTCATTGTTAACATGGCTAGAACCAGCTTCAATGTTAGGCATCTGCCTCTTTACAGTTAACCGACAATTGAAGAAGGTGATAGAGCTCATAGAACTTGTGGACATATTGCTTACTCGTTGTGAAAACTCATATGGCAGACGAACTTACATTAAAACGCGATTAATAGCTAACGTGATGATGTGTGTTCTTGTGTTTCCGATATCTCTAACAGCCATTTGCGCAGAATCACATTTATTCAATAAATTACCAGGGAAACGCGTTTTCTTTGGACTGCACGCTTTATCCATGTTGTGACAGATGGAGTTCGTTGGTATTGTCCTGACGGTCAGAGATCGGATGGGCAGTGTGAATGCGCTGCTGCTGAGGAGCGTGCGCCCGCCGCTGGACTGCGAGGCACAGCTGGAGGATGCGGAGGTGCGTGCAGACCTTCCAGGAGGCCCAGTGGCAGTGGACGGAGAGCTGCGGCGTCTGCAGCGCGCTCGGCTGGCGCTGCACCGCTGCGCCCGCCTCTGCGGAGAACACTTCGGACCCGCGCTGCTGCTCACCGTTGTTGGTAACTTCGTCCTCACCATCAACTTCTCCTACGCTGTAATAGAGACAGTGCACGCTGACATGGCCTGGAAGGAGAAATTGTTCCAGATCCTCGAGTTGACACCGTGGGTTTTCATAGTTGTGTGCCGCTTGCTGACCATTAGCTGGGCGCGTTCTTCAGCCGCAGAGCGTGCTGCCAGAGCAGGACTTCGTCTGAGCAAAGTTATGTTGTTCCTGCGGACGTGGAAGGCTGCAGATATCTTCCATCTGCCGATGGACACGATGCGTTTCAAGGCTTCCTCCTTTCTTGATATCAATGTATCTCTCTTTGTGTCATTTCTTGGTGCTAGCACTGCCTACATTATAATAGTTCTACAGTTTTATCATGTGTGATGTAGGAAGTGCACATTTTGTTTTAAAATTCGGCACTGTATTCACATTTTATGTGGAATAAGCAAATGTTTTGTCGTAGAAACAGCTCTGCCCTTGAAAACGCGATTTTATGGATATACCAAGAAACATAATTGTGTGATTCTTCACAAAACTGAACATTGACACCACCTATCTTGAAACACCTTCCAGCAACGGTTTCTGTAAATTGGACATTAGAGAGATATCTTATTTAATAAGTCATGTGAAGTTGATTGTTCTATAGTTATGTGGCTTGCAAAAGATGTGTGATTTGTATGCATATATTTACTGTTTCGTAACATCTGTTTTATGTCAAGTCTGTGTTGTATTTTAATATCATAGTAGCAAAAACCTGTAGCTGACTTAATTTATCTGAGCAACGAACTACTGTACTCCTAGTGGGATTTCATGACGGCATTCACAGAGCTCATTACAGATATTTACTTAAATCATGCCTTCTGCAATAATTTGTATGAGAATATTACCTGTGAGCATATGACACTAATTTACCTCTCTCCCTGGGTGTCCCCAGAAATTTATCCGAGAGAGTGGAAATCTCTAAAATTGTAATTTTTTGTGTAGTGTCCCAAAAACTAAATTTCGTAGCACTTGCAGAAATGAAATGAAATGATCGTATGGCATTGCTGGTTGGGAGACCCCAACTGGGGAAGTTCGGCCGCCGATTACGGGTCTTACTGTGGTCGACGTAACATTGGGTGACTTCCGCGCTGGTATTGAGGATGAAATGATGATGAGGACAACAAAACACCCAGTCCACGAGCGAAGAAATTCTCCAACCCGGCTGGGAATCGAACCTGGGCCCACTGCATGGGAGGCAAGCTAAGTATGCAGAAATCATATTCTGTCTCAAACAACGGACAGTTATCGTTGCGACGTTATTAGGTACATTATTTTTATATCGAAACTGAAAGCACATTTTATTAATACAAGCTAAATAGGCCATTATATTTGTGTATTATTAATGAGTATAAGGATAACAAGATTTTGACTCAAAAACCTAAAATTACATCCTTCTTATGGTTAAACCTGTGGCATTCATCGAGTTATTCACAAAAAAATATTTTTTTCTGTTGGGTCTTCACCTAAAACTAAAAACCTCAAACCAGAAATAAACATCACAACGGCGGCCGGAGTGGCCGAGCGGTTCTAGGCGCTACAGTCTGGAACCGCTTGACCGCTATGGTCGCAGGTTCGAATCCTGCCTCGGGCATGGATGTGTGTGATGTCCTTAGTTTAGTTAGGTTTAAGTAGTTCTAAGTTCTAGGGGACTGATGACCTCAGATATTAAGTCCCATAGTGCTCAGAGCCATTTGAACCATTTAAACATTACAACAACTGGAAAAATCCTATCGGGCGGCAACAAAAATAATCAGGGGACACTGCGAAATTACTACCCTCCAAAGCGTAGAAACGAAATTAAACTTTAAAAATCATATTACTTCCCATGGTCTTCGGCATTGTGAAATCTGCGGATTAATAGAATCGCAGGCAATCATTGGTAGGAAAGTGCGAAGATAAGGTAGTATCAACTACCTTCGCCCCTCCCTCCCCCCTCTCCGCTTAAGAAATCTTGTAGCTCCAACAGTTCCATCATGATACGTGTACATTTAGTCTTTATTCAAGTATTCACACTGCCATGTCACATTCACGAAATTTACTCTATGATACCTCTAAATACTCTTGCTAAAGTCTTTTGCCTCAATTTGGACATCCGAGCATTCATCAAAATTTAAATTTCACACTAATGTATTCGGTAACTCATCACCAATTAAAATGATCTTCATAATTATCGATAGATCGACATCATTTAATAGATGGATAATTCTCGAGATATTGATATTCTTCTTGAACTCCATTTTTCGATATATCGACGCAATGTGAGAGAATGGCGGTCTGTGATATATCGGTAGTCTGTTGGATATCGACATTTTGCTGGAGATCGATAAAATGTGGGAGATCGATTTTCAGCGAGGGATAGATATTCTTCGAGGGAACGATATTCATCGAGGTATAGCCATTCATCGAGGTATAGACATTCTTCGAGGTACAGACATTCTTCAAGGTATAGACATTCTTCTAGGTATAGACATTCTTCGAGGTATAGACATTCTTCGAGGTATAGACATTCTTCGAGGTATAGACATTCTTCGTGGTATAGACATTCTTCGAGGTATTGATATTCTTCGAGGTATAGATATTCTTCAGGGTATAGATATTATTCGATGGAGCGATATTCTACGTTGGATCGATACTCTTCGATGGATCGATATTCTTCGACACATGGATATTGTGAGAGCTTAACTTTTCCTGGCGAATTGAAAGTTCAGATAACTTACGGGTTTGTTGCCGGGTGACGTCGTCGACCACCCTCATATTCTCAAGTTGACAGAGGAGAAACAAGGAAGATGCCACACACAGAACATGTGTCGAAACAAAGAAATATAACCAACATCAGAAATATCGATAGTGACTATTTATCACCAGGTGAATTAGCACTAATTCTGTCCGTCTGTTTTTTGATGAGAGACAGAGCCGGATTCCAAGCAGCATTTAAACAAAATCCACCATTGTAAGTAGGCTGTTTAGGTTTTCTCATTGGTAACACAACATAGCGCTCTGTATGAAAATCACTGGCTGTGCTGTGTGCAGTCTGTGGCTAGTTTGCATTGCTGTCTGCCATTGTAGTGTTGGGCAGCTGGATGTGAACAGTGTGTAGCATTGCTCAGTTGGAGGCGAGCCGCCAGCAGTGGTGGATGTGGAGAAGTGAGATGGCGGATTTTTGAGAATGGATGATCTGGAGGTGTGTCCATCAGAAACAGTACATTTGTAAGAATGGATGTCATGAACTGCTATCTATTATGACTATTAAGGTAAATACATTGTTTGTTCTCTTTTAAAATCTTTCATTTGCTATCTATGCCTATCAATAGATAGTGCCTTCCGTAGTTTGAATCTTTTATTTAGCTGGCAGTAGTGGCGCTCGCTGTATTGCAGTAGCTCGAGTAACGAAGATTTTTGTGAGGTAAGTGATTTGTGAAAGGTATAGTTTAATGTTAGTCGGGGCCATTCTTTTGTAGGGATTATTGAAAGTCAGATTCCATTGCGCTAAAAATATTGTGTGTCAGTTTAAGCACAGTCATGGATGATTGTTGTAAGGGGATGCTACACCATCTCTGTTAATAAGGTTGGTTGATAGTTTGATTTCAACAGCATCCTTAATAACACCATTCCAATAGCTGAACGTGCAAGCCAGAATCTCTGTTTTGTTGTATTCCATAGGCGAAGTTCTGCGATAGCGGATTTGCTTGGCTGTTGTAAGCGTGTGTGATGCTTATGTTCAATACACCGGTCTTCCACTGTCCTGATTGTCTGACCAATGTATGACAAAGCGTAACTGCAGGGAATACGATAAACCCTAGCCTTACGCAAACCAAGGTCATCTTTTACGGACGCCAACTGGGCCTTAATCATAGAAGGTGGTCGAAATCCACATTTCACATCATATTTCCGTAAAATACGGCCAATCCTGTTGGAAAGTCTTTCTGCGTAAGGCAAAAAGGTCGTAGACTTAGTGCCACTTCGTTGCTATCGTCACTCACCTGTTGCAGAGAAGGCTGATAGCGCAACGCACGTTTGATCTGCCGCGCACTATAACCATTCTGACGAAAGGTGACTTCGAGATGTGATAGTTCACCTGCCAAACTTTCAGGGTGTGAGATAACGTGAGCCCTGTGAACCAAGGTACGAAGTACTCCTTCACGCTGAGCTGGATGGTGACAACTATCAGCTCGCAGATACAAGTCAGTGTGAGTAGGCTTCCTATAAACAGAATGACCCAACGTACCATCAGTCTTCCTTTTGACCAACACATCTTTTCCACCTCCATAGTGAACTCAATATTCGGGTGGATTGAATTCAGGTGTTCCAAAAACCGGTTTAAATTCTCACTACCATGACGCCAAACAACAAAAGTATCATCTACATATCTGAAAAAAACACGCGGGTTTCAAGGTAGCTGACTCCAATGCACGTTCCTCAAAGTCCTCCATAAACAAATTGGTCACAATAGGTGACAACGGGCTTCCTTTGCAACTCCACCAGTCTGTTCGTAGTACTAACCATTGAATAATAAGTAAGTGGAAGTCAGCACATGTCGAAACAAATTTGTTAACTCGACACCAAACATAACCTCAATTAGCTGCAACGAATCAGAGAGGAACGCGAGTGAAAAGAGAAACCACATCAAAACTGACTAAAATAGCAGAGTCATTCAAACGCAATTCCGAAAATCGACGTAAGAAACGTGCAGAGTTCTTAATGTGGTGTTCACGCCACAAACTAGCAAGATGTTTAGCTACATGATATGTCGGAGCACCAATATTACAAACAATAGGCCTCAACAGGATAGCCGCTTTATGGACCTTAGGGAGGACATATAATCTAGGTGGTACAGCACAGTAAGAAATAAGACTCTTTATAGTCTACTGTGACAAAGAACTTTTCTTCAAGAGGTTATTTGTCTTTCTGTCAACACTCTTAGTAGGGTCATTACCGATTTTGCGATACTACGGATCAGAAAGTAGACACTTCATCTTTTGAATGTAATCGTGCTTGTTCAACAAAATGGTGGCGTTTCCCTTGTCCGCAGGTAAAATAACACTATCAGGATCCATTCTGAGTTAACGTAAAGCAGCCGTCTCAGCTACTGTAATGTTACACTTGGGTGGACGGGCTCCACTCAACACACGACAAGCTTCCCTCCTAACCTATTCCGCAGCCTCGGAAGATAGTTTATAAACAGCCTGTTCGATATAACTAATAAAATCAACGACTGGCAAACTCTTAGGCGTCGGTGCGAAGTTCAAATCTTTCCCCAGCACAGACAAAGCTACGTCGTCAAACGTTTTCTCCATGAGATTGATCACAGAACGTCGAGAATTAAAATTAGAATTAGACACTGAGCCAAGGAAACATTCAAAATTCGCCAAATGACGAGCAGTTACTGATTGAAATTCCCAGTCAGACTGCGACCAAGAGGCACCGTCCACCCAATCCCAAGAAAATTCAGAAACATTAGACGCCAACATTAAATGAAGCTGAAATAATTCCTTAGAAACAAAATCTAATTGGCGACGAGTATAGTGGATCCTTTCACGGCCAAGAACTAAACCAGTATGTTGCTTGATGCGATTGGCAGCAGGAGAATTAATATGATGTACAACCTTAGCAAACGTTGGAACCACACTATGATTTCGACACTTCAATAAAAACGATAATGCACATTCAAACCTCAATCTACTGCTGCGATGTTTATCCAACCTCGGCAAGCAACGATACATTCCTTCCCTGTAGAGGTAAACAATGTGAGACTTTACATTTTCCCGGCGAATTGAATGATCAAATATCTTACAGGTTTGCTGCCGGGTGACATCGTCGATGACCGCCGATATTTCGACAGGAGCACACCATGCCATTCGCAAGGCACAAATGCATTTGGTTGGATATTCTTTGAAGGATCGATGATATTTGATGGATCGAAATTCTTCGATGTGTAGATAATCTTCAAGATATCGATACGAAGTAAGGATCAAAATTTTGGTTGATGGATATTCTTCGAGGGATTTACATGCTTCGATGGATCGATAACATCGGTGGAAGGCCGTTTTCCTGTAGTCTAAATTTTTCGACCGATCGATATTTATCGGTGAATCGAAATTTGCCAGTGTGTCAATGATTCTCGAGTGACCGATATTTTTAGATAGGCCTATATTTTTCGGTAGGTCGACTTTACATGCTAAGTCAATATTCTTCGCTAGATCGATATTCTAGAGTAGATCAATATTCTTCATGTTCTGCGAGAGGTAGGTGTTCTGCGAGAGGTAGATATTCTGTGAGAGATCGATATTCTTCGATGGAACGATATATTTCATGACTTATATATTCTGTGATAAGCCGATGTTCTTACACAGATATTCCTTGAGAGATCGAGTTTCGTCGAGAGACCGAAATCCTTCGACAAACCGAAATCCTTCGAGAGACCGAGATACTTCGAGAGACCGAAATCCTTATAGAGACCGAAATCCTTCAACAAACCGAAATCCTTCGACAAACCGAAATCCTTCGACAGACCGAAATCCTTCGACAGACCGATATCCTTCAAGAGACCGAAATCCTTCGAGAGACTGTAATCCTTCGAGTGACCGACATACTTCGAGAGATCGACGTACCTCCAGATATCAACATACCTCCAGAGATGGACACACATCGTGAGATAGCCACAATTCGAGACAACGACATCTTTCTGTGGATAGATATTATTCGAGAGATGTGTATTATTAGAGATATCGTTATTCATCCGTGCATCGATATTCTGTGCGAGACAGATATTCTGTGAGAGACATATATTCTGTGAAAGACAAATATTATGTGAGAGGCAAATATTCTGTGAGAGACAGATGTTCTGTGAGAGATAGATATTCTGTGAGAGATAGATATTCTGTGAGAGATAGATATTCTGCAAGAAATCAATAACCTCTTGGATCGATATTATTCGATGGAACAATATTGCTTATGAGACCATTATCCTACGTGCATCGATATATGTCGATACATCGACATTTTGTTATATAGCAATTTCCAATAGCTCGAATTTATTTGGTAGATATTTTCAGGGGAGTCGATATTTGTCGAGCTATAGGTACTTTTCGAGATTTCGGTTTCTCTCGGTTGATCTGCATTTTTTGATAAATCGGTATTTTTCGAAAGAGACCGATATTTTACGTTAGTTCGCTATATATCGTGTGACGTCGATGTTTTTCAATATTCGACATCATTCGATAGATTGATTTTTTTGACAGACAAAAAATTCTCTGATGATCAATACGGTACGACATATCTGAATTAATCGTTATATCGAGATGTTCGGATGGACTGGTGATTACCCAAAGTTAGATAATTGTTGATACCGGATAATTTTCCAGATGTAGGCATTTCTTTACATGTCGATTGTTTGAGGAAATCGATATTTTTAGCTTGTTTCACATTTTCAAATGATCGATACTTTAGATGTAACATTTTTCGATCCATCGATATTACTTGAAATGTGGAAATATTGCGATGGGCCTTTAGTTACTGACAGTTCGGTATACGAATATCGATTGATATACATCGTGGAGTCGATATTAATGGACGTATCGATATTTCAAAACGACATATGTATCGCAGTACAGACACTTTCGCTTACCGATATTTTCTTGTAGCGATGTGTTATCCCATATGTCGAACCTTTTGCAAAGTCGCAATGTCTGGACAAATCCAAATTTTTCGAGATTATGATTGTATTCGAGAATTTTCCTTAGCCCAAACATTTCGTAAGATCATTCTTTTTCGAAACGTCGACATCCTTCCAGAGGTCGATCATTTTTTCGAAGTCTACGCCCTCCCTCCAAGACCGACGCCCCCCCTTCGAGGCCGACACCCCCCTGCCGAGACCGAGAGACAGACACTCTCCGAGACCAAGAGAGACACTCTCCGAGACCGAGAGACAGACACTCTCTGAGATTGAGAGACTTTCCGGGACCGAGAGACAGACACTCTCTGAGACCGAGAGACAGACACTCTCCGAGACCGAGAGAGAGAGACACTCTCCGAGACCGCAAGACAGACACTCTCAGAGACCGAGAGACAGACACTCTCCGAGACCGAGAGGCAGACACTCTCTGAGAGCGAGAAGCAGACACTCTTCGAGACCAAGAGACAGACACTCTCCGAGACGAGAGACAGACACTCTCCGAGACCAAGAGACAGACACTCTCCGAGACCAAGAGACAGACACTCTCTGAGACTGAGACAGACATTTATTTCCCGAGAGACAGACATTTATTTCCCGAGGGCCAAATATTTTTTCCTGAGAGACAGACATTTATTTCCTGGGGGACAGACATTTATTTCCTGAGAGAGAGACATTTATTTCCCGAGAGACAGACATTTATTTCCCGAGAGACAGACATTTATTTCCTGAGAGACAGACATTTATTTTCCGAGAGACAGACATTTGTTTTCCTATATATATATATATATATATATATATATATATATATATATATATATATATATATATATATATATTAGTTCGCTATATATCGTGTGACGTTGATATTTTTCTATATTCGACATCATTCGATAGATTGATTTTTTCGGTAGCCAAAAAATTCTCTGATGATCAATACGGTACGACATATCTGAATTAATCGTTATATCGAGATGTTCGGATGGACTGGTGATTACCCAAAGCAAGATATATTGTTGATATATATATATATACACACTCCTGGAAATTAAAATAAGAACTCCATGAATTCATTGTCCCAGGAAGGGGAAACTTTATTGACACATTCCTGGGGTCAGATACATCACATGATCACACTGCCAGAACCACAGGCACATAGACACAGGCAACAGAGCATGCACAATGTCGGCACTAGTACAGTGTATATCCACCTTTCGCAGCAATGCAGGCTGCTATTCTCCCATGGAGACGATCGTAGAGATGCTGGATGTAGTCCTGTGGAACGGCTTGCCATGCCATTTCCACCTGACGTCTCAGTTGGACCAGCGTTCGTGCTGGACGTGCAGACCGCGTGAGACGA
The DNA here is from genome assembly GCF_021461395.2 of Schistocerca americana. Classification (NCBI taxonomy): domain Eukaryota; kingdom Metazoa; phylum Arthropoda; class Insecta; order Orthoptera; family Acrididae; genus Schistocerca; species Schistocerca americana. Next base: position 196,169,769 of record NC_060119.1, read on the forward strand.
CGCTTCATCCAGTCCCAAACATGCTCAATGGGGGACAGATCCAGAGATCTTGCTGGCCAGGGTAGTTGACTTACACCTTCTAGAGCACGTTGGGTGGCACGGGATACATGCGGACGTGCATTGTCCTGTTGGAACAGCAAGTTCCCTTGCCGGTCTAGGAATGGCAGAACGATGGGTTCGATGACGGTTTGGATGTACCGTGCACTATTCAGTGTCCCCTCGACGATCACCAGTGGTGTACGGCCAGTGTAGGAGATCGCTCCCCACACCATGATGCCGGGTGCTGGCCCTGTGTGCCTCGGTCGTATGCAGTCCTGATTGTGGCGCTCACCTGCACGGCGCTAAACACGCATACGACCATCATTGGCATCAAGGCAGAAGCGACTCTCATCGCTGAAGACGACACGTCTCCATTCGTCTCTCCATTCACGCCTGTCGCGACACCACTGGAGGTGGGCTGCACGGTGTTGGGGCGTGAGCGGAAGACGGCCTAACGGTGTGCGGGACCGTAGCCCAGCTTCATGGAGACGGTTGCGAATGGTCCTCGCCGATACCTCAGGAGCAACAGTGTCCCTAATTTGCTGGGAAGTGGCGGTGCGGTCCCCTACGGCACTGCATAGGATCCTACGGTCTTGGCGTGCATCCGTGCGTCGCTGCGGTCCGGTCCCAGGTCGACGGGCACGTGCACCTTCCGCCGACCACTGGCGACAACATCGATGTACTGTGGAGACCTCACGCCCCACATGTTGAGCAATTCGGCGGTACGTCCACCCGGCCTCCCGCATGCCCACTATACGCCCTCGCTCAAAGTCCGTCAACTGCACATACGGTTCACGTCCACGCTGTCGCGGCATGCTACCAGTGTTAAAGACTGCGATGGAGCTCCGCATGCCACGGCAAACTGGCTGACACTGACGGCGGCGGTGCACAAATGCTGCGCAGCTAGCGCCATTCGACGGCCAACACCTCGGTTCCTGGTGTGTCCGCTGTGCCGTGCGTGTGATCATTGCTTGTACAGCCCTCTCACAGTGTCCGGAGCAAGTATGGTGGGTCTGACACACCGGTGTCAATGTGTTCTTTTTTCCATTTCCAGGAGTGTATATACATATATATCCGACAGACAGATATTTATTTTCCGAGAGACAGACATTTATTTCCTGAGAGACAGACATTTATTTTCCGAGATATATATATATTTATTTTCCGAGATATTAATATTTTTATTTTCTGATATATATATGTATATTTTCCAAGATGTATATGTAAGTATTTTCCGATAAATAAATAAATATATATATATATATATATATATATATATATATATATATATTCCGAGATATATATTGTTTCCCGATATATATATATATTTTGCGAGATATATATATTTTTTGGAGGGATGCATATTTTTAGATTTATTGATATGTTCCCCAACACAAAATGAATTAATCACTGCATAGAACTTCATTTGTAAGCTTTTACGCATCATAGCTTTCTGTGTACAAGATAGAGAAGGAACTGTGTTCTGCACCGCAGAGCACTACGGTATCCACACATGTGATTGGTATCCCACACACCCTATTGGCTAAAACCAATGGCATGAATTAGCTAGCAGTTTCAGCACAGGGTACAAGGCGTCTCTTGTCAGCAGATTTAACTGGACATTACTGCCTTGGTTTTGAAAGACAAACGACTTGTGTCACGTAGGTACGGTGTAGGTTACTTGGGGAGAACACTTGTAAGGATTTGCCTAGGTTTTTGAAATAGAGTTTTTAAACGAATTCCCTAAAATATTCCTGGACTGGCTGCCTCCATGTACATTCCTTCTTGCTCCCAAAGAAGTGGTACCAAACATCGTTTAGAAAATGGCATCAGTCACTGCCTGGAAAGTCGGTTTGCCCTAGTAGGGCCCTTAATACTGTAGGAATGATCTGTTACAATATTTCATTTAATGTATGTACGTGGGAGAGACTTACATGCAGCTAATTTTATTAAATTTCATGAATTAAGAAAATAGTAAAATATAAACTGTTCAAATTACAATACAATATTTCCTGTAATAGATGATATCATCACTGTCCATACAATCAGATCTAAAAAAAAATACAAATTCAAAATCATACCAGAAAACTTCACTAACGAGGAGTAAACTATTCTGGTTTGTGTTAGGTTGAGGGGAAAATCTGCTATTATAACAAAATACTTAATTCTATGGTAATCAAAATATTTCGCTAAAAAAACCTAATAAATCAGCTTAATGCAACCGTTAACATCTAACTTGGGTAAGAACTGGGTAAAGTACATTTAAAAAGATTGATAAAAATAAATTTGTGATATATCCTCCACATATTACTTATGGGTAGTAGTTGCACAAAGTTTCGCAAGCTACAAAATATTAACACATTTCAGTAGAATAGAGGGTGTAGTTAGGAAGGGATGATGTTCCATAAATCATATAAAAATCTTTAACCACATGAACTCATGTTAAAAAGCAAGGTACTAAAGTTTTCTTGTAAAGTACTAGAATTATGGATAAAATTCAGGGGTAACAAAGGCTACACATCAAAACACATAAATATCCAATACCAAAATATTACCTTCTCACTTTAAAATACCTTAAATTACTTCACATAGCAATCGTTCTTCAAAACACGGGATACTGGAATACTCAAGAATTCACAGTAAGAGAGTAAAATTGTAAAATCTTACACCTACAACAAAATTACTCAGTAGTTTCATTTGGAGAAATTATAGCATACAGTAACCAGAGCACCCGATGAGCTATCATTTAAAATGTCCAATACAGCCAAATGGTAGTGAAAATCACAGCAAAGCATAAAGAGCAAATATACTTATTCACAATATTTCACATATAAAATGGGAAAGAATGCAGTGAGTTTATAACCAGATCATACAATACGAAAAGATTCAAAGCTAGAATGTGGTTCTGTGTGACAGAAGAGCACGCATTGTTTGTAAACAATGTGTCGACTGCAAAATGAGATTTTCACTCTGCGGCAGAGTGTGCACTGATATGAAACTTCCTGACAGATTAAAACTGTGTGTCGGACCTGGACTCGAACTCGGGACCTTTGCCTTCTGTGGGCAAGTGCTCTACTAACTGAGCTACCCAAGCACGACTCACGACCCATCCTCACAGCTTCAATTCTGCCAGTGCCTCGTCTCCTACCATCCAAACTTCACAGAAGCTCTTTTGCGAACCTTATAAATCAGAATACTCTCCTAATCTCTGGCATTTGAATAGTTTCAATACTCTGCTAGCTATTTGGTGCTCGTATTCTGTTATAGTGTCACTTTCTAATAGATGTTTAGATTTCTCAATTCGAGGTAAGTGAACTCTGCATAAAAACGATTCATTACTAACATATTTATATGGAAAAGTGTCCTTCTGACTAACTAAAATCAAAGTTGTCATCGTTAGAAAGGTATAATTTCATTATCTTGAATTCGTCTCATTTCGCCTATGATACACACTTTCTGAGACACGTCAAATAATCAATCATATCGACAAATCGGTAATTTATATTTTATCTCCTCTCTTGGTGGATTACTAAAATGCCTTTTGTAAATGATTTCCACATTTTCACGTTTGATTCCAGAAGGAAAATGTGACTGGCTTGTGGTTTAACTTTTCTATCACAGCTTATTGTCATTGGTTCACTAATGTTCATGAGGATACGGTAATCGTAACTCCTTAGATTGTGAAATGCGAATGGCACTATACTGATGCCTGTAGTTCACTCTTTGTAGCTAGTTAATGCAGCACCTCAAAATACGCCAGCGAATGACAGTGTGTTTAATATAACCTTCCTTCAATGGGTCCCAGCAAACAGGACAACACCTGCCAATCAGATTAGATTAGATTAATTATTCATTCCATAGATCCACGAAAGAGGGGATCCTCCTGGGTGTGGAAGATGACAGGTAAACACATAACAAAACTGTAATTAGAAAAACTTGAATTTCATCAATTTTAATGATCCTCACACAATAAACAGTTAAATTACGTAAATGAATTAAAATTAAACTTCTAATATTTACATGTTTAATGATTACATCTGCTTTCATTAAATCCATCATTCGCAAAGTAGCTAGTTACTTGGCTATTACAACCAAGTATTGTCAAAAGTTAAAGTAATTTATTCATTTAAATTATCCTCAGTTAAGAACAGTCAAATTATGTACAAGAATTAAAATGGAACTTCCACTATTTACAGACTTAAGAGTTACATCTTCTATCCATACATCCATCATTCACACAGTTACAACCAAATATTGTAAGAAATCAAAGCATAATAGATTTTCATTAAAATTGAGAAATTCATGGATGGAATAGAAGGAGTAGGCCACCAAAAATTCTTTTAAATTATGTTTAAATTGTGCCTTGTCTGAAACTAAGCATATTGTTCTTATTCTCAGTATTGATACTGTATACTAAGCAGTTAGTTGGAAAAAAAATCTGTATTATTTGCAACAAACTTCATTAAGGAATAGATATACTGAGAAGCTGTCGTTAGTATGCCCAATTCCTTAAATAGCTTTCGACATGATGTTCTTGGATTTCCACTACACATTACTCTTCCTATACGATTCTGTACTCTAAAAAATTTTTCTCAGTTTGTGGAGTTACCCCAAAATATGATACCGTATGACATAATGGAGTGACAATAAGCAAAATATGCCAGTTTTTTTATATTTATATCTCCTATGTTTGACATCATTCGCATTGCAAACACAGACTTGTTTAATCGCTTTGGCAGTTCGTTAGTATGTTGCTCCCAACTGAATTTATTATCAAGTTGTAATTGCAAGAATTTTACACTCTCAATTTCTCCTATTTACATGTCTTCATATTTTATACACACACTAGAAGGAAATCTCTTGGAAGTTCTGCAATGCATATAGTGGGTCTTTTCAATGTCTAATGACACTGAATTGGCTATGAGCCACTTATTAATGTCAAAAAAATTGGTTAGCTGCCCTTTCTAAATTTATATTGGGTTTACTATTTATTACAATGTTTGTATCATCTGCAAATAACAGATGACAGGTCATTAACGTAGACAAGGAAAAGTAGGGGACCTAGTATGGGACCTTGTGGAACACCACATGCAATTTCTTCCCAGTCAGATGATGTCTGATTGCCTACTGCTGAAGTTTTATGTAATGACACTTAGTTTTCTATTAGTAAGATACAACAAACTACTTTTAGGCACCACCAGTAATGCCATAATACTTTAATTTACTTAAAAGAATGCCGTGATTCACACAATGAAAATCCTTTGACAGGTCACAGAATATGCCAGATGCCAGTAATTTGGTGTCTAATGAATTAAGGACATTTTCACTGTAAGTGTAAACAGCTTTCTCAGTATCAGAACCCTTCAGAAACCCAAACTGTGACTTTGACAGTATGTTATTTTCACTAAGGTGCTTAAGTAGATGCTTGAACATAACCTTTTCAATGATTTTTGAAAAATCTGGCAAAAGTGAGATTGGTCGGTAATTTGATGGGATTTCTTTGTCCCCTTTCTTGTGGAGAGGTATAACTTCAGCATATTTAAGCCAATGTGTGATTGTTCCTGTGATAAATAATTGATTACACAAATAACTTAAGATATGACTAAGCTCACATGAATACTCTTATTAACTTTGTTCATATGTTATCATAAACACTAGAACGCTTTGATTTCAAGGACTTTATAATGGATTCCATTTCTTTAGGTGAAGTAAGCGTCAATTCCATTTTACTGAGATTGTTTGTCTGCACTTGTCTCACATATTCCATAGCATTATTTACTGAACATGACGACCCCATTCTATCAGTAACAGAGACCAAATACTTGTTTAAATGGTTTGCAACACAACATTTATTTGTTACCAGGGTTTCATTGATTTTTAGAGCTATTTGTTCCCCCTCATTTCTGGTCCTACCTGTTTCTGACTTAACTATATCCCATAATGTTTTTATTTTATTGTTGGATGTATTTATCTTCTTCTCATAATGCAGGTGTTTAGATTTCTGAATAACATTCAATATTTTGCAGTAATTTTTGTAAGGAGCTATAATGCTAGTATCAAAGGTGTCCCTACATATTAGATACAGTTTCCTTTCTGTCTCAGCCATCTGGAGTGTCCGAGCGGTTCTAGGCGCTACAGTCTAGAACCGCGCGACCGCTACGGTCGCTGGTTCGAATCCTGCCTTGGGCATGGATGTGTGTGGTGTTCTTAGGTTAGTTAGATTTAAGTAGTTTTAAGTTCCAGGGGACTGATGACCTCAGATGTTAAGTCCCATAGTGCTCACAGCCATTTGAACCATTTCTGTCTCACATATCTTTATCCCTTGTGTGATCCATGTTTCTTGTTAGACTATTGCGTAATTTGAGCTACCTTCAGGGGAAAACAATTTTCAAATAAGGTGCTAACTTTATTAATGAATGTTTTGTATTTTCATTTGTGTCTTGTATGCTGTAAAGGTCCATCAAATGAATTTCATTAAGCAATGTCCTAAATTTCTCAGTTTTTACTGTTTTATAGGCTTTCTGTTTTCAGTTCTGGTAGATGTTTTAGCCTGACAATTTTCAAAATTTAATGTTGGGTGTTACACGTCATGGTCAGATAGCTTATGTACTACTGGTTTTGTAATGTGGCTTAGTTGCTTGGAATTGTCTATAAAGATATCATCAATGGCAGTCTTAGAACATTTGTATACACTAGCTGGAAAATTTACAGTAGAAATTAAATGATAATGTAACCGATTTCAGTAACTGTTCACTGACAGTGTTTTTCAGGACATCTATATTAAAATCACCAGCAACCACCAGTTCTTTGTTTTTTAATTTTAGGTGACGTAATAAATCTTCAAGGCCGTTTATAAAGAGGTTGAAATATCCTGAAGGTGCTCTGTATATGGCTACCATAATAAAGGACCTATTACGAACTTCTATCTCTGTTGCACATGCTTGTAAGTGCTGCTCTAAGCAAAATTTATTAATATCAATATTCTTAAATTTAAAACGGTTTTTAACAAATGTGACAGCTCCTCCTTTCTCCATATTTCGTCTACAGAAGTACGAGGCTAACTTATCTTTCGGACATATTTCCGCCTTATTATTGTGCAATAAACATTCTTCCACAGTCTCGGCTGTAATTATCTGCCTATGTTTAATTTAATCTCAGATATCTACAGTTATAGCCACAGTGCTTATAATAGACTACGCTAAATGGTGTATGCAAAATTACCCTAATGGAATGTGAACCAGAGTGGCTGTTGTGACTGCAAGCAGTAACTGGTTCTAACGAATCTCTTGCCTCAGCATAAATTACAAAAGTCAGCTTCAGTTTCTTGCTAAACTTTGTATACTTTATGCATATGCCTGACACTGTTCATCATACCGTCGACTGGATTAAACTGTCCACACCCTATTAAATGTGCATCTAACTTTTCTTTGGAATAAAAACAATACTAACAGCTCTCACATACTACAACTAAAGCCTGATGAGGATGTGCACTTCCGTGTTTGCCTTAAAAATGGTATGTATCTGTATTAGCAAGCAGCAACATCATTAGATTTATATGTTTCTGTGTTTCCTAACATATCACGATTCAACCCAAAAAGTTCTTTCTCATCTTCCTTGCCTCCACAGTAAGCCACTCATAATGAGAGAATGGGATGCCATAGATGTTAGAAGTGACTCTTTCAATCTGTTTTTTCCATTATAGAAGTAGGAACATGTATCAACGCAGTAGGACACAGTATGCAGGCAAATTTTAATTTTTAGTGTATAAAATATATTTAGACATGCATTGAGTATCCTTATTTACAGGATACATTCCTGTAAAGCTTGAGTTTACCCCTCGAAACAGGCATTGTCCTCTGAGTGAACGTTTATTGCTGCATGTCTATCTGCTAAGATTTTTCGCAGTTTTGTGAACAGTCCAGTATGAAATCCTTTATTTTCATTAGCGTTAGTTCACAGTTAAACTGTTTCTTCTAAAGTCCCTCCAGAATCACTGTCTTAAAATGAAATATCTCCTGTTCCTTTAACAGCTCGTGGACGAACACTCATCAATAATTTCTTATGGTTTTAAACTCATACTCTGTTTATTGATTTGAACAAGACAAAGTGCAGATTAGTAAAAACTGAGTTTTAGAAATTGGTTCATTTGACAAACTCTGTTCCCAAAGACGTAAAAATAGGCATCTCGTAAACACTTAGCCCACTAAATACAATCCTATTAGCTATCCCATATGTACATGTTTGACTATTAAATGCACGTTCACCTGGAATCCATTAAAGATTATTGATCTGATTTCATTTAATGGACTCTGCAGATAGTTCGTCCTTTACTGCAAACCTGACGCCTGAATACGACAAATTCACTAATGCAATCATAATGCTAGGTTAGTCTCAAAATCTATGATGTCCACATTGTTTGGCCCACTGAGACCTGCCTATAGGTCTTCAATCTTTGACAGCTGCTCTGTTGAGCACGTTGGGTACATTCATTATGCAGCTTCGCTGCTGCTCGCCATGATCCTTGCTACATTTAAGCTGGAGTTTCGCTGTTGGTAGATAGCTGATAGCGCCGGTGTCTCACTTCTCGCCAGCAACAATTATTGTACAATTGTTCAAATTGCTGTTTGAACAGGTTACTTGCAATGTGCTAAGGAAAAACTATCGTCTATGTAAAGTTTGAAGACAATAATAGTAAAACGTTCACAAAAAATATGGTTCTTTTCAATGAGAGGAAAGAGCTATGGTTGCATACACTGAATGTAGACCGCCCATACCGTGGATAGTTTTACCTGTTCCAGCAACAGTTGAAAATTTATCCAGAGCACTTTTACAAACAGTTACGAATGTCGAAACAAGTATTCCAATTCTTTTTCGGATATAATTCAACCACAATTGTGTAAGATATGAAGATTCAGATAGAAGCTATTTACGTAATGTCTTTTAAAGAGCATTTCGTAGACCTACTCGCTTTGAGGTAATATATCGTCAGTTTCTGTCTTCTATTTCATGTACTACACCTGACAATTGCCGATTATGATATGGATTTTCTAATGGAGGAAATGAAAACGATAAAATATATGAAGCAGAGGAACTGATTTTCAAAAACTTTTACGCCTAATGTTATCCATCATGAAGGAATTATGATGATCTGGATGCTCCTGGTCTCATAGAGCTATGCGTCCAAAAGTGGATGAAATAAGTGCTTGTTTAAAATTGTCAGTTTCAGTTCTCACAACTTTACTGTTTGAGTATGGTGGTGTCATCGGTCAGATATTAGAAACAATCACTAATTATAGAGAGGAGATTGCTCACAAAACATTCACATGACCCATCCCACAATATAGGTCTAGAGAGTTGGAATCGTACCAAGTAATAGTATAGCAGACATTGAAAGTATACAAAGAGGGGCAGCACCATTGCTCACGTGTTTGTTTGATCATAACAGGGCATCACAGAACTGCAGGAAACCGGAACTGGAAGGTTCTTCAAGTTCGACGCAAACCATTCCTCGAAAGAGAATTCACAACAATCCAAGTACCAGTTTTAAATGAGGGATCTAGGACTATACTTCGGTTCCCTATGCATCTGTTATTGCAGTGATCCTGGCCATAAAACTAATCAAAATACAGCTTGCACAATGGTATTTAAGAAGACATTTTTCCCGCGCCTTTATACACTCCTGGAAATTGAAATAAGAACACCGTGAATTCATTGTCCCAGGAAGGGGAAACTTTATTGACACATTCCTGGGGTCAGATACATCACATGATCACACTGACAGAACCACAGGCACATAGACACAGGCAACAGAGCATGCACAATGTCGGCACTAGTACAGTGTATATCCACCTTTCGCAGCAATGCAGGCTGCTATTCTCCCATGGAGACGATCGTAGAGATGCTGGATGTAGTCCTGTGGAACGGCTTGCCATTCCATTTCCACCTGGCGCCTCAGTTGGACCAGTGTTCATGCTGGACGTGCAGACCGCGTGAGACGACGCTTCATCCAGCCCCAAACATGCTCAATGGGGGACAGATCCAGAGATCTTGCTGGCCAGGGTAGTTGACTTACACCTTCTAGAGCACGTTGGGTGGCACGGGATACATGCGGACGTGCATTGTCCTGTTGGAACAGCAAGTTCCCTTGCCGGTCTAGGAATGGTAGAAGGATGGGTTCGATGACGGTTTGGATGTACCGTGCACTATTCAGTGTCCCCTCGACGATCACCAGTGGTGTACGGCCAGTGTAGGAGATCGCTCCCCACACCATGATGCCGGGTGTTGGCCCTGTATGCCTCGGTCGTATGCAGTCCTGATTGTGGTGCTCACCTGTACGGCGCCAAACACGCATACGACCATCATTGGCACCCAGGCAGAAGCGACTCTCATCGCTGAAGACGACACGTCTCCATTCGTCCCTCCATTCACGCCTGTCGCGACACCACTGGAGGTGGGCTGCACGATGTTGGGGCGTGAGCGGAAGACGGCCTAACGGTGTGCGGGACCGTAGCCCAGCTTCATGGAGACGGTTGCGAATGGTCCTCGCCGATACCCAAGGAGCAACAGTGTCCCTAATTTGCTGGGAAGTGGCGGTGCGGTCCCCTACGGCACTGCGTAGGATCCTACGGTCTTGGCGTGCATCCGTGCGTCGCTGCGGTCCGGTCCCAGGTCGACGGGCACGTGCACCTTCCGCCGACCACTGGCGACAACATCGATGTACTGTGGAGACCTCACGCCCCACGTGTTGAGCAATTCGGCGGTACGTCCACCCGGCCTCCCGCATGCCCACTATATGCCCTCGCTCAAAGTCCGTCAACTGTACATACGGTTCACGTCCACGCTGTCGCGGCATGCTACCAGTGTTAAAGACTGCGATGGAGCTCCGTATGCCACGGCAAACTGGCTGACACTGACGGCGGCGGTGCACAAATGCTGCGCAGCTAGCGCCATTCGACGGCCAACACCGCGGTTCCTGGTGTGTTCGCTGTGCCGTGCGTGTGATCATTGCTTGTACAGCCCTCTCGCAGTGTCCGGAGCAAGTATGGTGGGTCTGACACACCGGTGTCAATGTGTTCTTTTTTCCATTTCCAGGAGTGTATATACTGCAATGGGAAATACCTTCTGCCATCCGTTTTATGATAGTTTGGAGGGAGACTGAAGTTTAGAAGTAGATGTACGTTGCGCAAGAAACTGTGCAACCAGGAACATTCAAAGATGGGAATGCTAAAGTGACCTTGAAACAGCCATTTTTTATTGTACTGGACAAATGACTATATTTACTTGTGGTCGTTGTAGAGATGGTGAAGATGAAGATGTCTCTGTTTGGTATAAGGGTCATGGCGCGTGTGAACAGGTGACCTTCACTAGTGAATGTACTGTGTATTATCACAAATAAATTACGCAACGACGGTATCTGCGAACAGGTGACCTGGACTGCTGATTACAATGTATGGTATCACAAATAAAGTATGATTTAAGCCACAAATAACACAATTATTACTTCTAAAACACCCTGCTATGCTCGGTCTCTGGGGTCCAACATTCTATCTATGTGAGGTACAGTTAGAGTTCTCAAATTTCAGAACATGCGGGGACAGTCAAGGCGAGAAACACAATCTAGCTTGATGTCGCCTGGTGATGATCTTAGCGAACCATGGGGCGAGTAAAGTTTGTCCAAGTTAAATAGACCCTAACACTCAGTGGGATTGTTCCATCATTTCCAGGTCATGCTGGTGAGCTGCAAGGTTGCAAAATAAATGCACACTTACACAGCCACTGAAATAATTCTAAGTTACACCACGGCAGATACTCGAAAATGAATTAGAAAAAAATCTGAGTTACAACACGTAACAATAACTGAATTTTGGAAGCCATTGTAGTCTCATTCATAGGTTCAAAAAAGAAACTCCACGACACTTTAGAAGGGAAGAGATATTGCAAGGTCTGAATAAAGTGTAACTGCCAAAAGGAATGCCATTCAGAGCTAGACACATATTTAACAAACGTCTGCACTGTTTTGTAACAGATTCCTATTATCTCCTTAAGCTGGCTTCTCTGACCACATGTTCTCTAAGTCAAATAGCTCAGTGTAGCATCCTCTATTTCCTGTTAAATTTTTGCTCACCCTTAGGGAAACACCCTGTGTATACAGAGATTGAAAGAACGAGTGGGTGGTTCCCAGAACAGACGCACTCCCGTGATCTCGTACATTTTCCTCCCGGCGTCTTATACGGGCATGCTCTTCACGAGTGTACTGCCGAATGCCGAATATGACCGTCATCACTACACCATATTTCGATGATCCAACTGACCGTGTCCTCTGGATGCGATTTCAATAACGCCGGAACTGGGAGTAAATCAGAAACGGCGGCTGCTTTATACCCGGGTCCAGGCCACTGCCCTGCGAGAGAACAGGAGGAGATGCCCCCTGTGAAGCGAAGAATTGCAGGGCCGCCAGCGGTAGAAAGCGGCGAAAGTGATAAATCGCAAATTAACATGTAGCGGGTCGAATCTTTTTCTGGAATCTTTTGAAGATATCGCAATCAGGACGTCTTCTCATCAACCTACCGGTTTTTGGATATACGTGGATGATATTTTCATTGTTCGGCTATGTGGAATGGAATCTCTTAATCGGTTTTTGGATCATTTTAACGGTATTCATCTACACATTAAATTTTCAATGGAAATAGAAAAAGATGGAAAATTACCTTTTTTGGATGCTCTAGTACACAAAAAAGAAAATGGTACCTTGGGACATGGTTCATACTATAAACCCACGACTACGGACCGCTATCTTCATTCTACGAGCTGTCCTCCACCAGATCAGAGCATGGGAGTTCTACGTACATTAGTCAAGAGAGCTTATGCCAATTCTGACTCCGAAAATGTGGTACAGGTACTGGATCATCTTCAGGCTGTCTTCAAGCTCAACGGATATACCAATCATCAAATTAATTGTGCTTTTCAGTTTGGACCATCAAGAAACCCTTGCCAGATACTAGTAAATCAATAAGTATTTCTTCAGAAGTTTCTAGAATTCTCAGGAAATATGATATTAAAGGTTTCCTCTTGCCTTTGGCCAAGACTAGAGTCGTGTTTGGATCTGTTAAAGATGATTTGGGTTTGAAAAGGCCTGGAGTTTGTAAAATTCCCGACCATTGTGGAAAAGCCTATACTGGGCAGACAGTTCACACTGTTCATGACCGACGTTTGGAACATCAGCGTCACATACGTTTGTTCCAGCCCGAAAAATCTGCCGCACCGAACATTGTCTCAATGAAGGGCATAACATGTCGTTTAAACAGACGCAAATCATTGCTCCGTCTTCTCGGTACTGGGACTGTGTGCTCAAGGAATGCGTCGAAATGCGGTTATCTGATGACATTAGTAATAGAGATAAAGATTTTCCTTTAAGCAAGATACGGAGCCCTATTTTATCGGATATGAAACAAGAACGGTCTGTTTTTCGACCCGCCACATCTTAATATGCGATTTATCACTTTCGCCAGTTACTACTACCGGCGGCGCTGCTCTTCCGCTTCTCGCGCAGGCGCAGTGGTTTGGACCCGGGGTATTAAGAAGCCGCCGTTCGTAACATTAATTTTCCGCCATTTTACACTTTAAGTCACCGTTTTATCGCCTGTTTTTCTTGTTTCTTTTCTTCTTCCGTTTTTAAAAAAGTCTGTAGGCTGTAGAGCAGCGTACTAAGCTGCTGCCAGCCCGCCCCCTTCAGGTGGAGTTGAAAATCAATAAAGGAAAGAGAAAAATACATTCATTCACTTCCGGCATGATTGTGCACTAAGCGATCACTCCTGAAAATGGCGGCCAGATGGATCGCCGAAATACCATGTAGTAAAGACGATCATATCTGGCAGCATACCTGTGAAGAGCATAAACAGAAGCACTCCCGTTTATCAATAGCTGCAATAGTTCCACTTCAGCAATTGCAGTAAAGCAATTCGTACCACTGTATATCATAGGTCAAAGTCAGTTACGTCAAAAAGAAACCATCGACAGACAAGAAATATGGCTTCACCAACAAGTAACAAGCTTTATGTTAAGGATTTAAAATTTAGGACAGTTCCGGAAAATAATAAAATTATGATAAACAGAAACAGTACACTACTCTAACTTCCTTTCCAACTTACTGAATAAGTTGTTTGAATCGTGAACTGTCAGGCTACTATTGACAAATCACCTGTCTCAAATTATGATGTGGGTCGAAATTAAAGGGACTAGCCTATGAGTGTTCGACAGTCTACAAAGCATATAGCTGCAGTAAATGGATTTAACATTTATAGATTCAGTAAAAATGAAGATAAAGCAGTAGAAAAAACTACTTTCGTGCACAGACATGTGTGGGAATTTATAAAGCCGCAAACAGAAAGGAGATGTCAAGCACCACAAGTTCCTAACGTGAGGCGTGGACTTTCACTCCATGGAATGAAAGGAATAAAAGAGTGTGGCGAAACAAGCACGGTCACTTGTGCCCAGCCGCCACCCCCCACCCCCACACGTCTGAAGCTAGCGCAGTAGGCGATACTCGACGCCATCTTCACCTCCACAGCTGCTGCCGGTGCCTGCATTACTTCGCGACGCGTCGCATCACGTTTGCTGGTACACCGCGCCGCCATCATTCGTCGAGGTCCAGCATTTGAGTTAAGAATATATAAAGGATTTCTTGGTTGCTGCTAATACACTATTAAAAGTTGAAAATATTGAGGAGAATAATGTGAAGGTGGAATCATTCTCCGACGATGAATCCTTAGAATTAGAAACTGATATTAATGACGATGGTTCCTTAATAAATTGAAAATCGGAGTGTGATTTTTCAAAAGTAGAATATGAATTGAATTTCAGTGGTATTGCAAAGTTAGAACCATTTTCTGATGACGAGGTAATTGAAGTTGAGGTCTAAGAGGAAAAGGAAGAATTAATGGTTTTCAGGTCTTGAAACTGACCTCAGTATGTATGAAATTAAACCAATTCAGGGAATACCTAAAAACTCCTTTAAAATGGGTGGAAATTCCAAGTGGTAATGTAGAGGCACCACACTGGATGACACTACTGTTTGCTAAACCTGAATTGGATAATAAACAACAGCAAGACGAAATTTAATAACAAACATATAAATAAGATTGAGTCTAGTTATAAGTAACTGAAGAATAGTAATGAAGCATTAAAGGATGAAATGTCCTCAAAAAGAATAGTTTAAATCATAAAACTGGTGCTAACCACCATTATTTGCAAGTGAAAGTAGGGCAACAGCTAAATAAATTGCATAGTATTTTCAAAAGCGAAATTATCGAAGTTCGGCAAGATTTCAAAGAAGGAGATGAAGTTATTGAAGGGAGGTTGTCGGAATAGGCAACGAATGCCAACTTTGTTCTTATCGATTTGAAGAAGTAAATGCTTGTCAGAAAGATATTAAGAAAGTGAAATATGATTGCGTGAAATTTTGTGAAGATATCGATAAAAATTTTATGACAAGGTAGAAACAGTAGAATTACTAGCTGAAGAACTAAATACTAGTATTAATAACATAGATTAGATTAGATTAGATTTACTTTCATTCCAATTGATCCGTAGTGAGGAGGTCCTCCAGGATGTGGAACATGTCAGAAAAACAACAATACATGACAAATATTTACAACTAAAACAAATAAGCTAATGTACCATTCCACAGGTTCCAAGTGGAATGATCGTCATTTTTTAATGAACACTAAGAGTCATTTTACAAATACTAATGCACTGAATTTAAAATAAAAAAGTTTTTTATTTATTTATAAGGTAATACAACTACTGTAATACTTATTTACAATGAACATATTACTGCACTGAAATGGCGCAGAAGTTAGATTATACTAACACACACACACACACACACACACACACACACACACACACAGACAGACACACAAATTTTCAATGAACACATTACTGCACTGAAATTGTGCAGAAGTTATGTTGTACTTATATACAAATCAGTTGGTTTCACTGAGAAATTCATCAATGGAGTAGAAGGAGTAGGTCACCAATAAATCCTTTAGGCTTCTCTTAAACTGAATTTCATTGGTTGTTAAGCTTTTTATGGCTGCTGGCAAGTTATTGAAAATGTGTGTTCCTGAATAATGCACACCTTTTTGTAGAAGGCTAAGTGACTTTAAATCCTTGTGAAGATTATAGAAAATAGAGTAACCTCTGGTAGTACTTGTAATACCACTATTCAGCATGTTGCTTTAATTGACGCCGCTTTCATCGGGATGTCGGCAGTTTTTACTTTTTGATTCAGACAAACAAATTCAGCCATTAGAGTTCTGGTGTGATTTTGAGGATGTTTTGCCTAATGCATGGTCTGAGCGAGAGAAAATCTCTTTCATAAGAAATCATTTGTCAGGAGATTCTTTGCGTTGGTCAGCTGGCGAAAGACGCAAAACTCTTTCTAAACTATAAAACTGCATTTCTTAACGAGTATTGGTCACTCAACAAACAAAACAATGATTTTAGAGGGTTTTGGAGTGGTAAAAAGTTTTCTCCAGGTCTTAGTAAAAAAGTTTTCTGTAAAGTGAGCTTCACGACTGCCACATCTCGCAGGAAAGAGAAAACCGAAAATGATTATCATGGGACTAGAAGGTAAGCTGCCTTGGTACTGGCAATAGAGAAACATTTCCGAACCTAGAGATAATGTGGATAGGTTCACTGAATACTTAGAGCGAGTAAGAAAGAGTAGCTGCCGCTGAGGAGGAGAAGCAGAATAATAATAGGTCTTATAACCACCTCATAAACAACAGAAATAATGAGAGTGGAAACGTGAATGTTAGAAGTATGGAAGTTCAGAATACAAGATCTGACTATCGTTGTCAAGTACATAGTAGAGGAAGAAGGTGTGAACAGCCATCACGCTTCCGCAACAATTATTATGATGAAATCAAAAATATAAGTAATGTAGTGTTGAGACTACCCTATCCGATTCTGTATAGAATGACCGTAACAGGCCGCATGTGGGAAACTAAATCCCGACTATGATGAAACTGGTGCTCACAAGGCGGAAACAGTAACACAGCCAGCAACAGGATCAAGAATCAGTCAGTCAGCACGCGCAGACAGCTAACAGGGACGATGAAATAGGAACAGATTGCACCAGTTATGTGTTAAACCACCCTCATAACATAGTTGACAGTATTTTGGACTCTTTAGAAAAATACGTCAATGAAGAGAAAGAAAACGCTATAGGTAATAGGGATGAAGAAATTAACGGGTTCGAATCTGATAGGGATGAAGATGAAATAATGGCTTACATCTTCTACGATAGTGGAAATCTGAAGACTAAAGTTGCGGTAGAGGAATTATAGCCAGTTTTTGAATGCTTTGAAATAGAGGAATTGATAGATGAATGGGGTAGCAATAATAATGAGGTCAAGAAACATGTTAGCTGTATTGACTTGCCACAAACTGCAAAAGCCGACGACAGTATTATAGATAGCGATGTTCCACAGGGATGCAGTTGCTCAGAGATAGAGAATAGTTTAGCTGATGAGCAGCAAATGTAAGTAGAGAAAGTCGTCAAGTGCTTTGATTTAAAACTTGTGGAAAAGCTTTAAAAGGCAGCTAAGAATGTAGAGATTAATGACCATGTGAACCTATGTTTGGACGTACTTGAAACTGAACTAAACTACTTTAACTGGAAACAGATTAAAAACGATTTATGAGAATACTTTTAAGAAGAACCTGTTCAAACAGTAATAACTCACCCTTTTATAAAAACTGACCTCTCAGAACTAATACAGCGTTGTCTTCCCGACAGTCCCAGTGAAGCCAGCGCCTTGTCCCAAGCAGTCTTCGATCCTATTCCTAGTGAGAATGAATTAGCTGGCATGAAAGAAAGTGGTTTAAGAATGGTAGGTGCTACGGGAAAATTTTCTGGACCATACAGCACAAGGCTTTGGTACCGCTTGATATAGATAACATAACAACCGATCAAATTTCTGATAACGAGAGAGGCAGTAAAAATGAAGCATGTGTAATGCATATTAGAATAACTAGGAATAAGGGACACTCGCAGGAAGATACTGAATTCGGTAGTAAGATGCAAGATACTAATGCGGAAAACAACTATATACTAGAAGAGACAGAGGCAAAGGTACATCCAATAACTCAAATTTATGATAAAAGAGCCGTGGAAAGAAAAAGAATACATGACGAAAAGCTTCCCCCACTACTTTCAGCATTGGTGAACTACTGTTAGTCAAAACTACAGAAACATCGAAGAAAATTTTTGCAGAAACAAATTAGTTTATGCATGGGTGTCAAGGACCGTTCTGGATAATAAATAAGCCACATGCAAACGCATGCTGCTTCGAATACCCCAAAAGTAAGAAAGAACTAGGTCTCAGAAACATTGTAGATCTGAAGAAATTTAAAAGCAATAGTAACTACTTTCTGTAGGAAATCTGCCACCCATTGGGGGATACACAGTTTGGCGTACAGTGCTTTCCCAGCTGGATGAAACATTATTTGCCGTTCAAGTTTCAGTTCCTTCTTCTGTCCTATCATAGTAAGTAAGGAACATATGTATTCATGTTGTATATAAGCCTTTAGTTTCTATTGTCTTTCTAGTGAATAAGAATGAGTCCCAAAAATGACTCTACCTCAATGATGACTTACAAAAAAAAAAGTGAGAGGTAGTTTGCAATAATAAATTCTAAATGTTAAAATGACAATGTGTAACTTCTGAGCACCAATCGTAGAAAATTAATGGATAAAGTAAATAAGTAATAAATAAAATCTGTAAAAAGGGTTAGTAACTAGGAAATACAGAACAATTTGCTTCAAGAGAAGTTATTGAAGCTGGAAATTCCTAATATCTGAAGCTAAGGAAGTGTAAAAATTAATAATTTTTAGTTGGGAGTAAGGTGGTCTGAAGGTAAGAAAGGGAAATAATATGGTGCCTCTAGAGGCAAGCCAAAGCGGTTTGATATCAATGAGACAAGATGTATGGAAGCGGTGTGAGGATCACACCAAACATATAGGTAAATAATGAGGTCAGTAGGCTGACAAAGAGAAAGTGGAGAAAGAAGCGTCGAAATGTATGTATAACTGAAAACGGGGAGAAACAGGAGAAATTAAGTCAGTGGGCCCATGTACATGGTTAAAACTGGTAATTCTCACATTTCTCGTAAAAAGGTTCGAGAAATGCATAATTTTGCTTAAGGCAGATCGTTATTCAGCAGTTAAATACAGACAAAAAAGAATACAAATAAGCAATTGTGTTAAGAAATGCAGATTGTAAAGTATTGATATGTTATAATAAAAATAGGTTCCTCATAATGTGTGTAAGAAAGCAAGTAAGTTTGGTCAAACAAATGAGATTTTAGTATACCAATTTTTATGATAATTTTGCCAAATGAAAGAAAAAGTTCCAAATGTTACTCAATTTTCTAAGTTAAAACAACATCTAAAATAATAAAATAAACTTCAAACTAGCCCAAAATATCACTATTTAAGATCATAAATTGTCCTTCAGTGCATAATAGCTACAGTTTAATGTAAAAGAAAAAAGGGAACTACAAAGTTTCTTATTCACATTTAGTAGATAAGTGAAATGTTACGATTTTGTGATATAATGTATTGCCAGTAGATATTTTGAAAAAATTTATAACAATTTACTAGATCTACAATAAATAAACACAGAAAAGACATTCTTTTTGGTAACTTCTCAATTATTTATGTCAACTATGGACAGAAAATAGAATACAAAATGCGATTTGTCTTCCCTTAGATGTAAGTTGAGAACATAAGCTTAGACCATGTTATCTGTTTCTCATAGACATGGAGGCTTCATAAAAGGCAGCCTATAAGCTGTAGGGGAGAAGGAAGAGAGGACGACATGATCTACAGTGAATCCTTTCCTTTTTGTAGTAAAATATAATGGAGAAGTAATTTCCCACCCCCTAGCTCTAATGATTTGGGGAAAGTATCGTACTGACGCTCACAGTCGTGCCTACGATTGTGACTAAACAATTGAGTATCAAAAAATGACAAATTTTGAGTTTCTTTTCAGGAAATGAGTGAAAAAATTATACAAAAAAGTAATCTTGTAATCATTCTAAGTTTTATTTCGCGTTTTTATGTGATTTATTTACATGATTTGTAAGGGAGCCATATATCACTCTTTATATATATATATATATTGTGAGTGTAGTATTAGGGAATTCTGCTAAAATAAATTTCATTTAAAAGACATCAGCTATAGTAACATCCATTGTTTCTACTATTTAATTTTGTTCGAAAACAATTTTTTTTAAAAAAGCAAGTGCTATACCATTGAAGAAATACAGAGGAGAGCGTGTGAGCCAGAACTTTCCCCAATTCACTGCTACTAGCTCCGCATCATCATAATGTGCCTGTGAGTAGCATGCAAGTATCGCATCATAATCAAAGGATCAAATGGAAATTTCAATAAGGTTTTTCAAACTTTGGTAACATATGCTTCGGTGTATTAACATTTAACTTGACAAATCTTAGAGATATCAGATGAATATGTTTCCCTAAATACATGGTTTTAAATAAAAAACAAGTGGTGATAAATAACTAAGCAAGAAAGCCAAGAATTGCTCAGAACGTGCAAATGCATGTCAAAATCAACTGTTACAAGTTACAACTTGATCAGAACAATATTTTGATCAAAATTGGAGATTTTGCAAAAAATCGAAGGCGGTACATATTAGGCTTATAAGAATGAAAATTCGTATGAAGTGTCAGTTTGATATAAAAACCTTAACTGTGTAACCCTATTGAGTTACCTCTAATAGTTTTTGAGTAATTCATGGAGAACTAAATCTGAAACAAAAACGTCCTTATCTGTAGTATATTAAGTATCATTTATATTAATGATTAAAAGTGTTGAATACAGTACCTGATGAATCCATCAAATAACAAAGTTATAAGAAGTTTCAACATTTCCATGTAAATAACAACCAATACAAGGTTCTTTAAAGTTTTAGTTCAAAGTTTATGTTTTAATGTCAGTTCCGTTCTAAAAATTCTAGACGCCAAAGTTTAAATGCAAGTGAGCTAAACCTTTTTCTGTGATTTGAGGCAACTTGATATAAGTTATACAAAAATTACGAAGATTCTAAATCAATACACAACAGTGTTGTAAAAGGATATATGTCCGAGAAAGGCGGCCAGGCTGCAAATAAACGCATGTTTTTGGTACAGATAGGAAGTGAACTTGCGAGGACAATAGATCTCACAGAAATATCTGTTTGTGTGCCGCCCGTAATGTTAACAAAGCCATGTGGCACGTAGTGAGATTATTTTCAACTACTGTGGCGAGCAGTCAACTTACATTATTAGAAGATTGGGAGAAAGACCATTTATTGGGAACTTACCGTAGTGTTCGCATCTGAACTGCTCATAGTGCTGTTTATGATAGAGACATTATTATTATTATTATTATTATTATTAGGAATATTACTATGTTATGCATGTGAAAGCTTATCAAATATATCAGTCAGTTAGAGCTTACAGCTTTCATTTATGATCGTAGTTCCTGATAGCACTGAGCCAACAGAGAGTAGAAAAATTTCTTCTGGGGCACAAAAGAAGAATGTGAACTTGTAGACCAGAAACTATGGTCAGTATGTTCTCCGTTGCTTTCTGGTTGAACACAAAAATAGTTATCAGGAGCTCGTAGAAGACAGCGGACAATATCTCTTATTTATTTTCATTAACCTGCAGCCCCCAAAGTGGAAGATGCTATGAGTGTGGCAGATCAAAGGGAAAAGTGACCAGGAGTTGGTGTGTTAGGTGCGATAGGTGGAACTGCCCTGATCGTTTGATGGAAAATTATTTCAATTGCTTATACAATGCAGACTGAAATAGTACATATGCCAGAAAGTAATTTTGGACATATTGGATTAATTATTTATTAATGAACCTTTTATACATGCATTGCAGTTTATGGTTCACGAACTACACTTATCATTCATTTTTACAGCAATAGAAGAACATCCCCTTAGCTCCGTGGTCTGACTGCCATGTACTGGGCCCAGGTTCGATTTTCGGATGGTGTGGAGATGTTCTCTGCTCAGGGAATTGGTGTTGTGTTGCCCTCATCATCATTTCATCATCATGACATGCAAGACTCTCAGTCTGGAATGTCTGCAAGGGCTTGAAACTCGGCGGCTGAACTTCCCCTGTCGGGGACTACTGGCCATCAGTGCCATATAATCATTACATATCTTCATTTTGCCGCAATGTAAGTTTACTTTTCTTTGTTTTCGTTAAAATGAGTTATGTGTGGAAGCCGTAACAAACGCAGTGCAGTCAAGTGAGGAGTTGAGTAATTAACTGAATCCTATGTTATTACAAAAGTATATATCCTTTTATGTCTCATCATTGTTAAAATAAAATTTAAAACAATGGTGGATGGCAGATGTCACTGACAAAATCAATATTGTAACATAAATTTATGCGATTACTGCAGAGATAAGAAAAGCACTCCACATTAAAAACTACAAAGATAGTTGCCAATATTACCAAATTGTTCAACACAACAGTCTATGATAGACTCCCAGATGAACAATATATTTGGATAACACCTGAATTTGTTAATTAAAGTGGAAGGAAAATAATTCTGTATAAATAATGAGTTAGTAAAGAAAAATTTAATATATAAAGTAACTTCACTTGCTTACTGATGGTTTCACATGTACTGTGGGACAACAATATACTTCTTTGAAGGTAATCACTTGATAATGAAATCGTGATTGAGAGAAAATGAAGTTTAATAATATGAAGTAATATAGCAGATCCAATGATACAAACTACTGAAAATGGAGCAGAGTATACTTTTGCATATGATACTAATCTTTTCATTTGTTTCTTTTGTTTAATATTTTTAATTTTATATTAGTGTCATTTACTGAGCTGTAGATGGAAGAGTCTAAGTAATAAAAGGATCTATACAAACATAATGAACTTTACTTAACTAAAACTATTTCAAATTTCTCACAGTCGTTTGTACTTGGTAATGTCTTTTATTACGTAATTAATTTGCATGAATCTACTGAAATTTTCATATACATGTTACAGAAACACAGCTGTTAGACGTATTTGTAGTATTGGAAGGTGTTAATGACTTATATTTCAACTGAGAGAAAGATGCATACAGAAAATGATATCTTACATAGCTTAGTATGTGCAGATTTTTCTCCAAATCACTGAAAACTTGCCCACAGAGGGAATGTTGGACATACTCAGGTGTATAATGACAGGTTCCATTATATAAATTCTGGGATCACCTACAAACTTAATGTCCATGAGAAAGAAATTAATTTTTAAATAATGAAATTCAGTTTATACACGGACGCCTCTTAAACAATGACAGTTAAAATTTATCTATGGCCTACTAATTTGTTAACTAGGGAACAGAGCCTCTATTAATCGCTTTTCATACAAGGGCCAAATATCAATTCCTGTGATGATTATTGAAGCTCGGCAGTGCTAAATAAATGCAAAAATAAAAGTCTGGGGAAGAAGGCGGCTGATGTCAAATGAAAACTATGCTACTAGACAAGAATTCATAATCACAAAGCTCACTATGCGATTATTATTCTGGTAGTGCCACAAGCAGTGTTACTGATTGCTTGTTTCTCACAAGCCACTGCATTCAGAAATTTGTCGAATATTTTCCAGAAAAATTTGGTTTACTGTATGTCTATAGGACTCAATTATTTTATGAACAGCCACTGGCTACCAATAGGAAAGGCCAGAAATATAAATATGATGTCATTGTCTACATTTCATTGTTCAGCAGTTAGTCGGAACTATACTACTCCATCATCTCAAGCTTTGTTTCCAAACTTTATTAGAAAATACACTTTTCTTTAGTATTAATAACTTATACTATAGATTATGTTTCAGTTTCAGTCAGTCTAAAATCAATGAGACTCCAATCCAATTATAAATGAATTTCTGAACAGAACTGAGCTAAAATACAATCAAACATAGTCTTAACTGGCACATGGAAAGTCGAATATTTCATGATTTCTCTATACTAAGGATTTCTGTGTACATGTATGTATGTTGTTAGTTGACATAGCTTCTACTTATTAGAGAATAATAGAATTGTCAACTTCCTAACGAAATGTAAACTATATCGTATTGTGAACATCGATAGTAGTAACTCACAAAAAAAGGCTGTGGAATGATGTCCATTCAATGCAGCTGACAAAATTTTATTCTGCCAATGAATTATTGATCTCATATTTTGAACATTATAATTTCCTTTTTGTTAAACTTTCCGCCAATTTTCAGGCAGTACTGTCATATTAGTATGAGGCCTATGATGAGAAAATAAATATTTACATTGGGAAAACAAGGTGGTTAATTTTGTATACTTGGATATTTTCCTAGCTAATACACATGGCTGCATTGTTCAGCTGGACCTGCAATTTGATTACATCTGCATCGAAGAAATAAAGTACAAAAATATTAATGAAATCCACATGACAGTAAAAATTATCAATTCAAATGAATTATGAAGAATACTGAGACAGCTGCAACAATTTTGGTTGGATGTTTCTCCAGAATAAAGGAATACTTTTGAACAGTTATTTGAGTAAGTATTCTGTTTAAAATGTGCAAATATGGCAAAGTAATTTACACTTCATAACTGGTGCAGCTAAATTTTCAAAGGTAATTCACACAAAATCTTGAGGTAAGCTCAGGCGTCTTGAATACTACCTCCCTGGATTGAAAAAAACAGTTACGATGGTGACATCTGTTGAAGGACTACTAAGTAAGCTAAGGAAGCGGCTGCGACGGATCCTAAGCTATGGAAATCTAAATCAGAACACCCACACGCAGAAAATGTCAGCTTTTCCAAAGGGAGATCGAATACATCCATTACATTCCACCTTTTCAACAATAGACGCACCCTCACCAGTGTGTGTCCTGTCTCGGCAGATCGTTCTACTGTAGAAGAACACGCCCAGCACAGCATGAGCAAATGGCCAAAACCCAGTGCCAGAAGGAAAGACAAATACGAAAGTGTCACAATCTTAGTGTCTGTTGAAGATTCAAACTTTTCGTTTACCACTGTGATCTCGTACATCAGAAAGACTATCATGACACCGTTGTACATGATGGACAACAGCAAACCGAGGCAAAAAGTGGCGTGAACAGAGAAGTCCAGTTCTATGCAGCAGCATCCTGGCCCGATGTAGCTTCCGCAAGTTGTCACCAGCTGACGCTGATAGTATCGGTGGCACTGCTCTTGTCAATGTCACATCCAGGTCGGCGTCACAGGCGATTGGCGGCTCGACAACCCTCAACATCAGCGCTCGGAGGGTACCCAGCCTGTTTCTCACTGTCAACACTACTCCAAGGAACTGTGTGTGCCACAGCAAGGAGTAGGCTGTCAGCCCATAGAAGGCTGCAGTATGTGGGGGCTCAAGCAGTCCAACTACACTGCACGTTATAGGAAAGACAGCAACAAGCAGAATAGTTCCCAGGAAAACAAGTACCAGGTTCCGTGTTCGACCATGTATTCCTCTCATGCAGAGGTCATCATGCCGCAATAGTAAAAAGTCCACTAAGGCCAAGTAATCAACAATTTCATTTAGGTATCTGTTGCCTGTCATTATTGAAGTAAACAACATTGTAACTGGTTCCAGCCAATTGAGATACATTATCAATCTTAGCAAGTGGTAGGTTGCTGGCAGTTCACGTAACATGTGATGTACACATTTTTCTCCGTAGCTGCATAATGTGCCAAGTCCTGCAATCACGACTAGCCACAATGCTGATAAAATGAAACTAATTATCTTCCTGTGTTGTGTTTTGGAGAGACGTTCTGCAGATACTGTGCTATGAAACGGAAGTGGAGCTACGCCACATATTTGGCTCGCTACGTACAGTGGCTTGATGGCATGTCTGAAGCCCCAGTCTTTCTGTATAATGCAGATGTAAGACATTTTCCTCAGAGGTGCTTTGACACAACAGTTAACATCAAACGTTTCTTACTTTATAGTAGCAATGTAGCAGGAAAGCAGCAGCCCTGCCTCTACAGTTTGTTACCTATCACTAAAATCTGGTGCCGCTCTCTCTGAGTTTTCTAGTGCCACAGTCTACAACTGTACAAATAAGGCTGCAAAATGTTTAAAATACGTGTCCAACGTTATAACGGTTTACTGTAACATTACTAGGTACAGAATACCACCTCTAAAGCTCATATCAGCGGAATTGGAGTACTGCGCAACTTTTGGAAGTGGGCATTCTGTTTAATGGAGTAACTATCGCAAGGACGCTATTTCAATTAAGAGAATTAGTTGTCACTCTCCAGTGAACACTGACGTCACTTAAAGCTTCAAATGTAATTTACGGTTTGAGTTAGTGGAAGCGCCACCAATTTAACATTTACTTGTTTCTTCAGTCGACCTGTTTTATTATAATAACTCCGAGTTCAAATTCCTCTTCTTTCTTTGACAGATCATTGTATGCACAGCAGTTCTAAAACAGCTGAATTTTAACAATAATTCATTAACACCTGTACCTGATGTTCAACTGATGTTGAATTGCAATTGGGGGGGGGGGGGGGGTAGTCAACCATTAACCTCAATTAGAATGAAGAGTTAGACTGTCTTTAATAAGACTGCAATGGACCAGTGAGAGTAAGTTATCCAGTTTATTATTTGTATTATTTTCCTTGAAATATGTAAACAAATAAGTAGTATGGCTGTGCCGACTCTGGTACACTTTTCACTCTAATGCAGTATTGAACTGTCTAATGTCACTGATATGATAATGCTACATGGCGGTCACTTAATAACCATAGTGAATCATGTGCTCCCAGTGGCATCACAAACAAGACAGTAATGAGCCGAAATTTAGAAAATGCTAGATGATGAGTGTGTGAAAGTTTAAAAAACTACAAGATGACACTGGTGGGATATTTAAAATTTTCTTTGAGCAGCCAATTAAATAAAGAAGTCATTCAGAGCTCAGTGGTTTACTGTGAGCCATTAAAACGAGACAACCTCTCAGTGTATAGCCTGCATGCTCAATCGTATCTGAATGTTTTTGCACCATGTACAAAAGTATTCAATGTTTCCAAAAAATTCCATAATCACACACAGCGTTATGTTCCATATCGATATTTTATCTCTCTCTTTCACTCCCTTTCGCACTCTGCTCTCTGTTTCTCTACTTGACTATAAATATGTGCATGTCAAATATTGTACCGTCTTGGTGTTAAATATCAGCTCATATATTAACAATAGTATTTCCACATATATTTCATTGTCAGTAAATTCATTTCTCTGTGTTTTATACTGACTCATCAGTAAGTTTCTCTCTCTCTCTCTCTCTCTCTCTCTCTAATGATAAATGAGGCATCAGCAATATAGTATGTTACAGAAGGGAATGGAAAAAATCAAACAAGAATACTCTAGTTTTAAACCCACACATACTCTAAAAATACATGTATGTATGTGTGTGTGTGTTCCACATCTCCTCCTAAATCACTGGACCAATTTCAACCAAACTTGGTAAACATACACCTTAATTTCAGGCAAAAATCGTTGTGGGGGTAAGAACCACCTACCTATCAAAGCGACTGGGTTGGTGTGGGCGTCAGAAAGATGTGCTGCCAGTGATGCATAAATTCCCAGACTTTATTCAGCCAGTATTTGATAATCAGAGCAAGCAACAAATGTAATTACAAATCTACAAGAAACATTTTGTCGCTGAGAAACCTAGAAATTGACGAAAGTAACGATAAAAATAGGTTACTACTTTTCTGCGGTTCTTGCAATAAAAGGATCATGTGAGGCATGACATTATAATGTATTACTTCTCTACTAGCTGTCTTCATGACACACTTTGCGGACAGTAGACACATATGGGACTGAATTTAACTGAAAATTTATGTAATTGTACGACAGCTAATTGTCTGAATGCGAATACAATATTATACAATTTTACAACACATAGTGCAGGAGATATGACGTCATGAACAGTGAGATTCGTGAAAAACTGCAGCATCGTGCTTGACGTTTGAATTTATTACTTCGTTGCTACTAATTTCATTTGCAAACCTTCTTGACGCGCAGTATCCACATTTACTGCTGAAAGTACCTAAAAAATTATATCATTGTACAACATATAGTTCAGGACATATGACATCATAAACGTTAAACTCAAGAGTAGACGCTGTGTTCTATGGGTGTGGTCTTACTATTATAAATAAATACCTGGCAAACGCCGTGTTTCTCTATTAGTTTTATTGTAAAGACATTTATATTCCAAAGAAAAATTTGGTCGTTGACTGCTACAGTTAAAGTCAATCCTGATGTACTAGAATCACAGACAAAATGGTTCAAATGGCTCTGAGCACTATGGGACTCAACTACTATGGTCATAAGTCCCCTAGAACTTAGAACTACTTAAACCTAACTAACCTAAGGACAGCACACAACACCCAGCCATCACGAGGCAGAGAAAATCCCTGACCCCGCCGGGAATCGAACCCGGGAACCCGGGCGTGGGAAGCGAGAACGCTACCGCACGACCACGAGATGCGGGCTATCACAGACACTATACGCTATAACCTACTATGTATAATGTCGCCATGATGAAGGATATCCAGTGTTTAAATTTCATCGAGTTTATATATTTTCACACAAACACTAAATTCAGCTACAAATCACATTTAACGTTTTCATACACACGTTAAAAAAAAGTTTTGCCTCACCTAAGTTCCGAGAGTCCCAGAAACTGTACAGAAAATTGGAGTAGAGATCAACATAATCAGCATTCTCGCCCTTTTTATTGCTCATGAAAACCACACATTGCATGTTGTACCACCGAACAGCGAGACCTTCAGAGGTGGTGGTCCAGATTGCTGTACACACCGGTACCTCTAATACCCAGTAGCATGTCCTCTTGCATTGATGCATGCATGTATTCGTGGTGGCATACCATCAACAAGTTCTTCAAGGCACTGTTGGTCCAGATTGTCCCATTCCTCGGTGGCGATTAGATGTAGAACCATCAAAATAGTTCGTACGTCACGTCGCCTTTAAAGAGGCCTTTTCAATCTATCCCAGGCATTTTCAGTAGGTTTCATGTCTGGAGAATATACTGACCACTCTAGTCGAGGGATGTCGTTATCCTGAAGGAAGTCATGCACAAGATGTGGACGATGGAGGCGCGAATTGTCGTCCATGAGGACGAATGCCTCGCCAACATGCTGCCGATTTGGTTGCACTATCGGTAGGAGGGTGGCATTCACATATCATACAGCAGTTACGGCGCCTTCCATGATCACCAGTGGCGTACGTTGGCCCCACATAATGACACCCCAAAATAGCAGGGAACGACCACATTGCTGCAGTCGCTGGACAGTGTGTCTAGGGCATTAAGCCTGACCGAGTTGCCTCCAAACACGTCTCCGACTATTGTCTGAAGGTAAATGCGACACTCATCGGTGAAGAGAATGTGATGCCATTCCTGAGCGGTCCATTCGGCATGTTGTTGGGCCCATCTGTACCGCGCTGCATGGTGTCGTGGTTGCCATGGAAGTCGGGAGCGAAGTTGCGTACCATGCAGCCTATTGCACACAGTTTGAGTCGTAACACGACGTACTATGGGTGCACGAAAAAACATTATTCAACAGGGTGGCGTTGCTGTCAGGGTTCCTCCGATCTATAATCCGTAGAGAGCGGTCATCAGCTACAGTAATAGCCCTTTGGCGGCCTGAGTGAGGCATTTCATCGACATTTCCTGTCTCGAACAACATCGCTTTGTTTCACTCCGAGACACCTGGACACTCTCCTTGTTCAGAGTCCTTCCCGGAACAATGTAACAATGTGCCATTGAACGTCTAGGCATGGTTGAATTACAGACAACACGAGCCATGTACCTCCTTCCTGGTGGAATGATTCGAATTGAGCGGCTGTCGGACCCCCTCCGCCTATTAGGTGCTGCTCATACATGGTTGTTTACATCTTTGGGCGAGTTTAGTGACATCTCTGTACAGTCAAAGAAACTGTGTCTGTGATACGATATCCACAGTAAACGTCTGTCTTCAGCAGTTCTGGGAACCAGGATGCTGCCAAACTTTTTTTGATGCGTGCATTTTCAGATCATGATGAGTGATTCATATCAGTTACATTTTTAAAACTTCTGCAGTAAAATCACACTGAATGTTTTGACATCTTGCAAGCAGTGGTGACCTTAGGTTCAGGTATTCAAGTCCATTATAATTCTTATCAGTTAAATATCTCACATATATATTTAAATCTGTTAGAGATTAAATATTTTCACATTTTTCAGGCAGTAGTGTCCCCAAGCTAACGTATCCACACCTGTTACAGGACACTAATATTGGTTGTGTCCACTCTTTGCTTTTATGATGGCTTCAGCGCTACTCAGGACACTTTCAATAAGGTTTCTGAATATTTGTGGTAGAATGGAAGCCCATTCTTCCTCAAGAGAAAGGTAGTCGTGTTGGACACTGTGATGTGGAGCAAATTCGACGTTCTAACTTACCCCAACAGTGTTTCATTGTGTTCACGTCTTATGGACACGGTAGTCTTTTTTTTGTGTATCATCGTCCACTAATCACCACTTGCCATAAAAACTAACACCGTTCCAAAACATCACTTCCTCCACATTTCGCTGTTGGCAGTGACAGATAACGTTACACTGGAATTCGCCAAACACAAACCCTCCCGTCGGATTGCCACAAGATAAAGAGTGATTCGTCACTGCAAATCACTCGCGCACTGTCCAGTGACGTCGTTCTTTACACCATTTCAAGCGTCGCTTAGCAATAAATACAGAAAAGTGTGGCTTGTGAGCAGCTCCTCGAGATTTGTATCCCATTTTTTTAACGCCTTACTCGCAGTCGTTTTACTAGGTGGACTGCTGATAGCACGTTAAAGGATTCAAATGTCCCTGGTAGATTTGTTGCTCAGATGACGTCCAATGATTAGCCCGCATTCAAAATCACTGAGCTTTCGTAGTCGACGCATTCTGGTGTTACAGCTCTTTTACTGACAACGCAGTGCTATCCGCCCCCCTTCGTATTGGAGAGTCCGCCATTCATGACTTCCAGTGGTCGCTTCCGCATTTCACAGAGGTGTCTGGATTGTTATGATTGGTTACTGTAAGTTACAACATAAAGGTAGCTAATATTCGGTTGCTGGCATTTCAAATTTTAGAAAGTGGCAGGGTTGTCAAGCACAGAAAAGAGTTTGGAGGAACCTACCTATTAGTATTAAAGAAACATACATGAATGACCTAGTTTCATCTCTCACGAATCTAAATTTAGAAAGTACATACTTTTACTTTCACATTTATGTAAACTGCACAGATTTATGTAAAACTGTAATTCTTACGAAAGTCATAGGGCCTACCGAAACCTAATGATCACACAACACCATAAAATGAGATTTTAACCATTGTTCTTCGTACCCCAACCAGTAGGCACATGTCTGAATTTTTCAAAAAAGAAAAACGTATAGATGTAGCATATGTGGAAATCATGTGATTATAATGTCCAGTCATACTAATGTGACCACCCATCAAAAGCTTGAATTACACTGTGAGATGAACAGGAAGAGAGTCAGTGGGGTTCTGAAAGGTATCAGCGCAATGGGAAACTGCACTAGGTATCTTGGCTGAGGATCCATGACACGAACAGCCCATTCGAGATGGTCCCACAATTCTCGGTTGGTTTTAAATCCACCGAGTTTGGAGCCCAGGGGAGTATGGTAAACACACCCTGGTGCTCTTGGAACCATGCAATGAATGCCGTGAGCTGTGTGACATGTTGAACTGTCCAACTGCTAGAAGAAATTGTACCAAAGAAAAACAAACGGCAATTAGGGATGAACATGGTCCCCAAGGGTACATGCAAACTTGTGTTGATCCACTGGCGATGTCAGAACGACGAGGTCATACAGGGAGTGCCATAAAAAATTCCCAAGACCAAATCGCTACCTCCTCTGACCTGGATC
Source organism: Schistocerca americana (assembly GCF_021461395.2). Classification (NCBI taxonomy): domain Eukaryota; kingdom Metazoa; phylum Arthropoda; class Insecta; order Orthoptera; family Acrididae; genus Schistocerca; species Schistocerca americana. Next base: position 196,201,838 of record NC_060119.1, read on the forward strand.
CTTCCGACGATTGTTGTGTGTTGACCGTCTGTCCACTGGAGCGTAAAACGTGATTCATCTGAAAGGCCGCCTGCTGCCACTAGCAGGACGTCCAGTTGCCATACTGGCGTACAAATTCCAGCCTTCATTACTGATGAACAACAGTCATCCCTACGTACGTGAATCAGGTGCCACTTGTGGAGGAGTCGGCCCGAGTGGCCGAGCGGTTCTAGGCGCTACAGTCTGGAGCCGCGCCACCACTACGGTCGGAGGTTCGAATCCTGCCTCGGGCATGGATGTGTGTGATGTCCTTAGGTTAGTTAGGTTTAAGTAGTTCTAAATTGTAGGGGACTGGTGACCTCAGCAGATAAGTCCCATAGTCCTCAGAGCCATTTGAACATTTGAACCTGTGGAGGTCCATATGCAGGAAAATTCACTGAACAATCGTTGAGGAAACATCGTTGGCAGTCCTTTGTCTCATACGGGTGGTTCATTGCTCTACAGTTGTAGATCTATTGGCCAATACACATCTCTGCTGCTGCCGATCACCCCTGTCATCTATGGCCCATTGTGCACCGCAGTTACCTGGTCGCCAATTTAGAATGGAGTCATTTCCCGTGCACTGTTTATTTTAACTAGAATTGCACACGAATAGTCTCTGGGCTTAGCCATTTTGGAAATGTTAAACCCTTGGCCTGAAAGTAAATTATCCCACACTTTTGGATGTCAGATAAATCACTTTATTTCAGCATTTCGATGACAACTGCACTCGTTTCCCCATCCCTCCAAACACGCTTTATGTACCCTCCACTGTTAGTCCTACCGCATATCGTCTGTAAGTAGTTATGGCACGTTGACGTCGAACATAAGCGGTGGTCACATTAATGTGGATCGACCATGTATTATGGTTCGAATGGCTCTGAGCACAATTGGACTTAACGTCTGAGATCATCAGTTCCTTAGAACTTAGAACTACTTAAACCTAACTAACCTAAGGACATCACACACATGTATTATGAATTAGGGCGGCAGTATGCTACACATTATAAGAGGTGGCTAACCACTGGGTGCTGGACAAAGACGATACCGTCTACCCCTTGATGTGGCTTCTCATGAAATATTTTAATGTGCAGCTACAATTCTGAGAAGAAAAGTATGTCATGGGGAAGTTGAGAAAAACTGTAATAGCTTTCATCATATTAGACGAAGCCAAGTTCTACCTTTAGAGATACTCTGTCACGAAGTGATTTGAATTATACTGTGCGTTTTAACTGCGCCGCATAAACTACAGTATAAAGTTTAGCTCTAACCTTTCTCCGTGATTTCGCACGAAGGTTGGTTCTCTGATGTAGTTCAGCTTGTCTGTTTGTATATGCTTATGGCTCTGAGCACTATGGGACTTAACATCTGAGGTCATCAGTCCCCTAGAACTTAGAACTACTTAAACCTAACTGACCTAAGGACATCACACACATCCATGCCCGAGGCAGGATTCAGACCTGCGACCGTAGTGGTCGCGTGGTTCCAGACTGAAGCGCCTGGAAGCGCTCGGCCACAACGGCCGTATATGCCCATATAACTAGAGAGACTACTGGGATAAATAACAGGCGTGGTACCGTTATTGATACCATCCTACAGGCGTCACAGTTGGCAATGGAATTCCTGTTTTCCGTCAGGCGCTTATAGCGGTCGGGCGGGATCTGGCATATCCAGTGGTGCGTGCCCGTTGAACCACTCCTCCAGCAGGTCCAGACTACGGGCGCCCTCTGCTGTTTCAATACAGGACAGCCGGCGGCAGCCGTTCAGTCCACTTGCGCTTGGAGCCTCTTCGCCAAAACGCCATTGCTCCTGCTTACTTAAGGGAGCCTCATCCTTGTGCACGTCGTGATAGCTAGACTATACTTCTACATCTACATTTATACTCCGCAAGCCACCCAATGGTGTGTGGCAGAGGGCACTTTACGTGCCACTGTCATTACTTCCCTTTTCTGTTCCAGTCGCGTATGGTTCGCGGGAAGAACGACTGTCTGAAAGCCTCCGAGCGCGCTCGAATCTCTCTAATCTTACATTCGTGATCTCCTCGGGAGGTATAAGTAGGGGGAAGCAATATATTCGATACCTCATCCAGAAACGCACCCTCTCGAAACCTGGCGAGCAAGGTACACCGCGATGCAGAGCGCCTCTCTTGCAGTCTGCCACTTGAGTTTGCTAAACATCTCCGTAACGCTATCACGGTTACCAAATAACCCTGTGACGAAACGCGCCGCTCTTCTTTGGATCTTCTCTATCTCCTCCGTCAACCCGATCTGTTACGGATCCCACACTGATGAGCAATACTCAAGTATAGGTCGAACGAGTGTTTTGTAAGCCACTTCCTATGTTGATGAACTACATTTTCTAAGGACTCTCCCAATGAATCTCAACCTGGTACCCGCCTTACCAACAATTAATTTTATATGATCATTCCACTTCAAATCGTTCCGCACGCATACTCCCAAATATTTTACAGAAGTAACTGCTACCAGTGTTCGTTCCGCTATCATATAATCATACAATAAAGGATCCTTCTTTCTATGTATTCGCAATACATTACATTTGACTATGTTAAGGGTCAGTTGCCACTCCCTGTACCAAGTTACTATCCGCTGCAGATCTTCCTGCATTTCGCTACAATTTTCTAATGCTGCAACTTCTCTGTATACTACAGCATCATCCGCGAAAAGCCGCATGGAACTTCCCACACTATCTGTTAGGTCATTTATATATATTGTGAAAAGCAATGGTCCCATTACACTCCCCTGTGGCACGCCAGAGGTTAGTTTAACGTCTGTAGACTTCTCTCCATTGATAACAACATGCTGTGTTCTGTTTGCTAAAAACTCTTCAATCCAGTCACACAGCTGGTCTGATATTCCGTAGGCTCTTACTTTGTTTATCAGGCGACAGTGCGGAACTGTAGCAAAAGCCTTCCGGAAGTCAAGGAAAATAGCATCCACCTGAGAGCCTGTGTCTAATATTTTCTGGGTCTCATGAACAAATAAAGCGAGTTGGGTCTCACACGATCGCTGTTTCCGGAATCCATGTTGATTCCTACAGAGTAGATTCTGGGTTTCCAAAAACAACATGATACGCGAGCAAAAAATATGTTCTAAAATTCTACAACAGATCGATGTCAGAGATATAGGTCTATAGTTTTGCGCATCTGCTCGATAACCCTTCTTGAAGACTGGGACTATCTGTGCTCTTTTCCAATCATTTGGAGCCTTCCGTTCCTCTAGAGACTTGCGGTACACTGCTGTTAGAAGGGGGACAAGTTCTTTCACGTACTCTGTGTAGAATCGAATTGGCATCCCGTCAGGTCCAGTGGACTTTCCTATGATGAGTGATTCCAGTTGCTTTTCTATTCCTTGGACACTTATTTCGATGTCAGCCATTTTTTCGTTTGTGCGAGGATTTAGAGAAGGAACTGCAGTGCGGTCTTCCTCTGTGAAACAGCTTTGGGAAAAGGTGTTTAGTATTTCAGCTTTACGCTGGTCATCCTCTGTTTCAATGCCATCAACATCCCGGAGTGTCTGGATATGCTGTTTCGAGCCACTTACTGATTTAACGTAAGACCAGAACTTCCTAGGATTTTCTGTCAAGTCGGTACATAGAATTTTACTTTCGAATTCACTGAACGCTTCACGCATAGCCCTCCTTACGCTAACTTTGACATCGTTTAGCTTCTGTTTGTCTGAGAGGTTTTGGCTGCGTTTACACTTGCAATATTATTGCTGCAGTATAGAAAGCAGTAACCCACATGCACTCGTACACTTGTGCGGTCTCGGACACTGACATCCGGCCTGGAGAGCGGTGTGCTGACCGCATGCTCCTCCATATCCGCATCCAGTGATGTCTGTGGATTGAGGATGACACGGCGGCCGGTCGGTACCGTTGGGCCTTCAGGGCCTTTTCGGAAAGAGCTTAGTTTTTTTTTCTCTTCATTCAGTTGGAGCAATACAAGTTAAGAAATTTTCTGCCTGTGTTAACTTTTTTCTAATAATAGCTGCTCTGGTCCAACCTTCCTAAGATGACAAAATGGCTCTGAGCACTATGGGACTTAATTTCTGAGGTCGTTAGTACCCTAGAACTTAGAACTACTTAAAACTAACTAACCTAAGGACATCACACGCATCCATGCCCGAGGCAGGAGTCAAGCCTGCGACCGTAGCGGTCGCGCAGTTCCAGACTGTAGCACTTATAACCGCTCGGTCACCCCGGCCGGCTCCTAAGATGACAGTTTGAAACGTTTCTTTTTATGTGTAAATAAATTTAAGTCCCGAAACTAAATAATTTATATAAACTTACGGAAGAACCGCTGTATTTTTGTATTTATTCCATGTATTGTCTTTAAGTTGTCTTATAGTGTAAAATTGTATTTAATAGAATTGCAGGAAACACTGTTAGAAATTTGAGAAAATAAGGTTGTAGCCCCGAAGGGGTTAATACCCCTCTTTTTCCCCCATCTCCCTCCCACTCCCAACACTTTCTGACACCTATGCCTCCCACATTTTCGGTATTATATTGGTACTTGAAAGGTTTCAACCATTTGGTTCTAATTCCAATTTTAAACTGCAACGTCCCACACATAGCCATATGTCTGAATACTGTCACTTAATTCTTTAACGTCCAATTGGAAGGCTGGGCTCCATCGTTATTTAAAATCTACACTACTGCATTTAGTAACTCTCAGTTAAAATTTTATTCTCACGATAAAAATGTTTTTGCAGTGAAACAATCCACTATCTCCCTCAACACAGTAACCACTTAATACAAAAATTTCAATATTAATGCAAATACATCTCTGTTTCAGTGTGCTCCATATTTAGCTTTCTTCATTTATTTTAATTATAAGATGTATACTTTCTACTTTTCAGATTCGCTGGATATGTTAAAATTTCTGTTTCAGCTATTATGTGATGCCATTAATTTGTCTCATTTTGTTCCAGCCCGAATCATGGTTTTGGTATTTATCTTAAAACTTTAAACTGTGAAATCAAAATTAGCCTCCATATTTTTTCCTTCTTAATTTTCATCTACAAATTAGTTGTAGTGTGTGAGTAATTTATTTTCCTATTTTTTGAATGAGGCATTACCTTGTATATTGTTCAGAACGAAACACCTGTGAAATTTTCGGATTATTTTGTTACAGCAGTAATTAAAACAACCAGTCCTATACTTCCAAACTTTATCAAACTTCAATGTAACATTTATCGCAGGAAACACAATTTTCATAGCTTATGTACCACCGAAGAATGTCGATATCGAAGTCTGCTGTGTTTTCACTAAATTTTCATCCGCTTAGTAATGTCTTAGGTAATTAGTAAGGTGTAAGACACATTGTAGCTTAGAAGTCATATAACCTGCGACTGATGAATACTCGTTGTTTGTAGCAATGTCTGTAGATAAAGTCTTTTCTTCATAACAGTTACACAGAAATTGGTTAGCACTATTTCTCATTGCAGTAATACGAACGTATGAATTGTCAAAGGTGTCTAATAGCTTTTAGGTGTCTCTAAAGTACTGAAGTGGTTCAAACGATGACATAATTTATACTACAAAAGTTTAATACTATCTACACGTACCTCTATTTCTTTAGTTTCCTTACTGTTAAATATAACTTAGCAGATTATTTATCGAAGAACACTTTCTAAATTGCAATGATTCATTGGTTATTGACATATCTCATTTCAGTATCATACTGCGACCATAAGGTGCTTTAGTGTTACTTACACGAAGCGTCTTCCAAAATAAGGTCCAGTGACCAGTATCTAACTGATGAAAGGCCTGAATGAAGAGCTGTCTTCCGGCCCCTTAGGAAACTACTACAGTGTTGGTTTGATTCAGTGGTCGTTCGACAGTCGGTGAGAAGAGCTCACGATAATCGAGGCAATAGCGAGTGCCGCCAGTTGTGAAGCGCGAGGTGCCATTACATTTTCGTTTGCAAAAGGACCTTCAACTGCTAAATCCATCACGAATTATGGCTAGAGTATGGACCTGAAATTCTGAGTAACAAAAAATTTCGAAAATGATGTTTAATATGCCCGCCCATATTTGCACAATGAACAGCGGACGATAGGCCCAGTATTCGGACTGACGAAATCATTGATCAAGTGAACCAGAAACTTCGAAGTGATCGGCGATTGACGATTAGTTGTCTAACTAATGAATTTCAAAATGTTTCTCGAAACTCATTTTACAGGGCTGTCACTGAACAGCGTGTACATCACAGACTGTATGCAAGATAGGTTTCAAAAATGCTCACTGATCAGAACAAAGAGCGTATAATGGATAGTGCAAGACAGTTTTGGCAGCACTATAAACAAGAGGGCGATGAACTGTTTTCCCACATTGTTACGGGCGACGAGACGTGGATGTCGTACACCAACGCAGATTCAGAACAGCAGTCAACGCACTGGCACCATTCAAGTTTAACCAAACCAAAACATTTAAGCTAATTCCATTCTCGAATCGAAAAATGATTGCTACCTGATTTCTCGGACTAAAAGACGTTCTTCTGATTTGTTTCGTGGAACTTGGGTTAATAATCACACCTGATGTACAGTGTGAAACGCTATCCAAACTGAGAGAGACGATCCAAAATTTACGTCGCGGGAAACTCGTCTGGCATAATCCTCCTTCATGACAATGCACACCCTCACAATGCTGTCAAAATCAAGAAGAACATTCAAGATTTTCGTTGAGAACTTTCGAGCACTCTCCGTACTGTTCCGACCTTGCAACAAGCGACTATTTCCTCTTTTTACAATTGAACAAGTTGCTAGGTGGACAATCATTTCAAAACGACGATGAACTCAAGACTGGCGTTACCGGCTGGTCCAATTACCAACCGTCAGACTTCTATGCGGATGAGTTGAATAAGCTGGTGCAGCGTTACAGAAAGTGTATAGGCGTGGACGGCGATTACGTGGAAAAGGAAAGTAAATATTTAGTAAAATATTACTGTCACTAACAATCTCTTCTCATTAGCTTACTTTTTTATGACCAAACGAGCCTTGGTTTTGGTGTACACATCGTATGTAAGTTATTGATGACAGTGGTTACAGACATGTCTGAAAAAACAGACACTGTTGAGAATTCACTTCTGTATAAAATGCTTCGAAATTATTTCGCTGACTACGAATTTATTGATATCAGCAGTATTAGGGAAAGATATAGTACCGAATACTAGCGTATGAAAGCTTGTGCTTGACTGGGACTTGAAACCGGATCTACCACTTATAATTAGCGGACTCTTTAACCACTTCATCTGTCAGTGGAGGTCTCCCGCGCTGATGCTTATATTAACCTTGTGATGCCACTGTTGACTGAAATCACAGTAAGACCGATTGTCAGTTACCGATACCGAGGTACACAATACTAAATAACACAAAAGTAATATCAAACTCCTAATACTCTAAGTGGAAGGAATACTGTTAATTGAAACGGGCCCTTTTCACAACCAGCGCATTCGATTTTAGTTCATCCTTAGGGAGGGGCTTATGTACTCGTCAGACAGTAAAACATGAAAAAGTAGCCATTTTAACGGAAAAAATCCACGGGAACGATTGAATGACAATGTACGAATAAGGATACCTGCCTGCTAAAAGTAAACTAATCAATATATCATTCTCAACACTCAAGTATACTGAGGGAGAAGTACACCCACTGTCACTCATACTTAAAATGCTGAAAATAAATTGAAGACAGCCAGTCGCTCTTCTTGTATGGGCATTTGGACCACAGGAACGTGACACTCTTCCAGAAACAATAATCATAAAAGATTAGTAGCCAGCTAGCAACACATTCACTCCTAGCACCTTATGATACAATCTGTATACGTTTTGCAAGAGGCCCAGATCTCCTGTCCTCTAACTTTACGATATTGCAAAAACTAAATTGTTTGAAAATGAAACAGTTAACACTGGAATAGTACAACATTCTAACATAATAGATACAAAAATGAATATTGATGAAGCTGTAGTATTATGTGAATTATGTCACAAGATTGCAAGTATGATCAATGTTAAAAAAATTGATTACCAAAAGAAGTGTCACATAACCACATAGAACAGAAATTGTGTGCATGTAAGTGAACAAAATAAATAAATCATATTACTGAAACACGATAAACAGCAAGCAAGTATGCAAAATGTGTATACATATTACTACACACACACACACACACACACACACACACACACACACACACATATATATATATATATATATATATATATATATATATATATATATATATATATATATACCTGTGTATGTGTGTATGTATACACACATATGTCCTCGTTATGAAATTAATAGTGTAGGCAGATAGGCAGATGTGTAACTGTTAAATACATTTTCCTGTACACAGAAGTGTGTAGCAAATAATTGGTTGCAGTTACATTTGTGTTGGGATACATTATCATTTAAGCAACAAATATGAAGAAAATGGTGTAAACTGCAAGAAAAAACGAACTTAAGCGATTAAATCAATTAATGTGGCGAAAATGGCACAATAAAGATTAACATGGTGAAAAATGTAGGATACATTTTCGGAACGTCTTTACAGAAACAATAGAAAAACACAATAAGAAAAAACACAACATACAACACTTTGAGTGTGAAATGGAAGCAACAAGGTGGTGCAGATCACTGGGGTCACGTGCAAGTGATCTGGGCCTAAGTAGCTCGAGGACCAAGTGCTAGGAATGACTGCAACATCGTTCACACAGGAATACTGGATCACAAACCAGCCAGGCCTCCATTGAATAAATGGCTCTCCACTGCCGACTGAGTGAGCTGGGCTGGTCTCGTCGATGCTATAGAGTGAGTGGCGATTTATACAGAACACAAACTGAGTCTCCTCTAGACAAGGAGACCATCTGGTCTCCTTGTTAATATGGCAGAGTAAGGTTTGATTGCACTCAAATTATTGGACATTACTTTCTTCTGCAATAAACAGATGAAGTTGTGTTCCACTGTGTTCAGAGAAAAATGAGAATTGAGATTTGAATAGCAAGCTGCTATCCAATAGAAAAGTAGGAAATACTAATCTGGTTTCGACTTCTTTCTCCAGAAATCATTGATTCTGGAGTTTTAGACATGTCTTTTTTTTTTTCTTTATGGCGCTCAACTACTATGGTCATTAGCGTCCAGTCACAAACGTTAGTGCACTAATAGCGTAGAAAAACGCAAGGGGGCAACACCAGAAAGTACTTACAAAGACGCAGATAAACAAAATAAAAGAGTCAGATCCTTTTGGACAAGTCCGTCAATGTAATAAAACTAAGGACACGAGCAGCTGCTCGAGCGTCATCAGCTAAAAGTGCCTGTAAGATAGACGGCAGACACAGACAACACGAGAGTGAATAAAACGGGGAGAGGACAATAAAACATGGCGCACCGTCAATGGACGACCACAGGGGCACTGCTGGGCGGGATCACCGTACAACAGGTAGCGGTGGCTAAATCAGCAATGCCCTATCCGCAACCTGGCCAAAATGACCTCCTCTCGCCGGGAAGAGAGTGAGGAGGTCGTCCAAGCCGTCGGGATCGGTTTGATGGCCCTAAGCTTATTTTCATGGAGAGAGGACCAAGCATCTTGCCACAGTGATGAAAGGCGCTGACAAGGAACCCCACTAGCACCAGTTGATGGGACACAAAAGGAAGCTGTCCGAGGCAGGAGGACAGCAGCATTGGCCGCAGCATCAGCAGCCTCGTGCCCAGGCACACCAACATGGCCAGGAATCAACAAAAAAGGGACACGAGCGCCGGTATCAGCTAGCGATTGAAGGGACGGTTGAATTCGTTGTACGAGACGGTGGAGCGAATATGGATCACGGAGACTCTGAATGGCGCTCAAAGAATCAGAGCATATGGCATAGGGAGAATGACGATGGCGGCCGATATACTGAACAGCCTGATAGAGAGCAAAAAGCTCAGCTGTAAGGCTTGAACACTGGTCAAGGAGCTGGTATTGAAAGGTATCATCTCCAACGACAAAGGCACATCCGACGCCAGCAGTAGTCTTGGAGCCATCCGTCTAAATAAAGACGTTATTAGCGAGCCTCGAACGAAGTTCGACAAACCTCGAGCGGTATATCGAATCCGCGGTCCTCTCCTTTGGGAGCGAGCTGAGTTCAAGGTGAACGCGAATCTGAGTCTGGAGCCAAGGTAGCGTCGGGCTCTCACCCACTCGAAAAGTCGTTGGGAGGGGAAAATCAAGTTGCTGAAGCAGACGACGAAAGCGAACTCCAGGAGGTAACAGGGCACAGACATACAGCCCGTATTGGCGGTCAAGAGAGTCGTCAAAAAAGGAGAAATATGACGGGTGGTCGGGCATTGACATCAGTCGGCAGGCGTACCGACAAATCAACATATCGGGCCGGTAGTTTAGCGGTAATTCGGCAGCTCCGGCATACAGACTCTCAACAGGGCTGGTGTAGAATGCTCCAGTCGCCAGACCTGGTGTAGAATGCTCCAGTCGCCAGACGTAACCACCGATGGTGGATAGAATTTAGACGGCGTAAGATGGACGGCCGGGCAGAAGAGTAGACAAAGCTCCCATAATCCAGCTTTGATCAGACAATGGACCGATATAAGCTAAACAGGACCATTCGATCTGCTCCCCACGACGTACCGCTGAGAACACGGAGGACATTTAGGGAACGGGTGCAACGAGCAGCCAAGTAAGACACATGTGGAGACCAGCAAATTTTCCTGTCAAAGGTAAGAACTAAAAATTTTTTGGTCTCCACGAATGGGAGAGCAACGGGACCGACATGTAAGAATGGTGGAAAAAACTGTTTTTAACGCCAGAAGTTCATACAGACCATTTTCTCACCAGAAAAACGGAAACAGTTAGCGACACTCCAGGAATATAGGCGATCTAGACAACGCTGAAGACAGCGCTCCGGGAGACATGTTCTCTGAGCGCTGCAGTACATCGTAAAGTCGTCCATGAAAAGGGAGCCTGAAACTTCAACTGGAAGGCAATCCATTATTGGTTTGATAGCTATGGCACAAAAGGCCACGCTCAAAACGGAGCCCTGGGGCACCCCATTTTCCTGGTGAAAGGCATCTGACAAAACAGAACCCAACCGTACCCTGAACATTCGATCCATTAAAATGCATTAATAAAAAGAGAGAGGCGACCACGAAGGCCCCAAGTGTGCATGGTGCGGAGAATGCCCGCCCTCCAACAGGTGTCGTAAGCCTTCTCAAATCGAAAAACACAGTCACCGTCTGGCGCTTACGCAAAAAGTTGTTCATAATGAAGGTCGACTAGTTAACTAGGTGGTCAACAGCAGGGCGGCGCCTACGAAAGCCACATTGGACATTGGTAAGAAGGCGTCGACATTCAAGGAGCCAAACAAATCGAGAATTTACCATGCGCTCCATCACCTTGCAGTCGCAGTTGGTAAGAGAGATGGGGCGATAACTGGAAGGAAAGTGTTTGTCCTTTCCTGGTTTGGGTATGGGAACAACAATCGCTTCACGCCAACGTGTGGAAACATGACCTTCAGTCCAGATGCCATTATAGGCGCGAAGAAGAAAGCCTTTACCTGCAGGAGAAAGGTTCTTCAGCATCTGAATATGGATACCATCGGGCCCTGGAACAGAGGATCGGGACCGGGCGAGTGCACTTTCGAGTTCCCGCACGGTGAATGTGGCATTGTAACTTTAACGATTCAAAGACTGGGAAGAAGGTGGCCGTGCCTCCTGGGCTTGTTTTCGGGGGAGGAAGGCAGGATGGTAATGGGCAGAGCTCGAAACCTCCGCGAAAAAGCGGCCGAAGGCATTTGAGACATCCTCAGGATCTACAAGGACTTCATTCGCTACAGTCAGGCCAGAAATCGGGGAGTGGATCTTGGTGCCAGATAGCCGGCGCAGGCCACCCCAGACAACCGAAGAAGGAGTAAAGCTGTTGAATGAGCTGGTGGAAGCCTCCCAGCAAGCCTTTTGCTTTCTTTGATAACACGACGACATGGTGCACGGAGTCGTTTGTAACTGATACAATTCGCCATCGTAGGGTGGAGTTGGAAGGTGCGTAAAGCACGTCGCCGAGCACGAATAGCGTCGCTGCATGCTGTAGTCCACCAGGGGACTGGGACTCGACGTAGAGAAGTGGAAGTACGAGGGATGGAATATTCAGAAGCAGTGAGAATAACGTCCGTGAGATATGCGACCTGACTATCGCAGCTGGAGAAGTTTTGATGATGGAAGGTCGCCAGGGAGGTGAAAAGCCCGCAGTCGGCTTTGGATATGTTCCAGCTAGTGGAATGTGGAGAAGGGGTGTGATGCAGGAGATGGATTACGCAGGGGAAATGGTCGCTACGTATGTGTCAGACAGAGCATACCACTCGAACCGACGTGCAAGTAGGATACTGGATATCGAGAGGTCCAAGTGGGAATAGGTATGCGTTGCGTCCGAAAGGAAAGTAGGTGCACCGGTATTTAAGCGGACTAGATTGAGGTGGTTGAAAAGGTCTGCCAAGAGGGAGCCGCTCGGGCAGGATGTTGGAGAGCCGCTAAGGAGATGGTTGGCATTAAAGTCTCCAATCAACAAAAATGGTATAGGAAGCTGAGCAATCAGTTGTATCACGTCTGCCCTAGTAAAGGCAGACGATGATGGAGTGTAAACAGTACAAATAGAACATGTGAAAGTGGGGAGAGTAATTCGGACGGCAACTGCCTGCAGATCTGTGTGCAATGTGACTGGATCATAGTAGACATCATCCTGAACCAGCAACATGACCCCTCCATAAGCCGGAATACCTGCCACAGGGGGTAGGTCAAAACGTACGGAGGTATAGTGTGCCAGGTCAATACGATCGCATGGGCGTAACTTCGTTTCTTGGAGACCTACGACAAGCGGGCAGTGCATTCGAAGGAGGAATTTTAGTTCCTCTCGGTTAGACAGAATGCCGAGAATATTCCATTGAAGAAGTGCCGTTATGAAAACGAAAGGAAAAAGAAGAAACAAGAAAGGGTCACCTCGATGGCCGCTGAGGGTCTGGTTCGATTGAGGACTGCTGCTGCAATCGATAGGTGGTGGGTCGTGGTCCATCAACTCAACAGTTGCGTCTGCCACCTTCCTGAGCTGGTCAGGAGGGGCAGCTTCCCCCGCCAGTGAAAGGCCAGATGATCGGCTACCAGCGGTGCGGCCTGGCGAAGCTGAAGATGGCCGGGGATGGCAACTCCTGGGTGGCGCAGGAGAAGAAACGCTCCTCGGCGGAGACGGACAACTCTATTTTCTATGAGCCTTCTTTGAAGAATTACGTGTTGTCGAAAGAACAATTGATGGCTGTGAAGTTTTTGTACGCAAGAAATCTTCGCGTGTCGGTTCTTTTTTGAAGATCCGAGCATCTGATTTAGAGGTCCTCGTCTTAGCAGTAGCAGATGATGTTTGAGCTTTAGGGTTGCTGGGATTAAGAGGAGACGTTGATCGAGCGATCTTGGCACTGGCCGATCTGACGACCGAATCGCTGAATGTTAGATCGCATGTCTGTATATCTACCTCCCTGGTAGGCCGAGGAAAGGCGAGAACGGTACTGTATTTGCCTGCCGGAAGCACAGTGGACTATCTGCTATGGAATAACTTGCGAGCAGCCGAGGTCGACACCTTCTCTTTCACTCGAATATCCTGTATACTTTTCTCATCTTTGTAGACGGGGCAGTCGCGAGAGGAGGCAGCATGGTCGCCCATTCAATTGATGCAACGAGGGGACGGAGGTGGACAGTCACCCTCATGGGCGTTCCTGCCACAGGAAACGCATTTAGCCGCACTTGATCAAGACTGCTGTACATGGTTAAACCGCTGACATTGGTAACACCTTGTAGGGCTGGGTACATACGGCCGAACAGAAATGATCTCATAACCAGCCTTAATTCGTGACGCAATTGCACATTGTCGAATGTCAGGAATATGGTTCGGGTCAGTATGAGGTCCTTGTCGACCCTTTTCATGACCCGATGGACGGCCGTCACTCCCTGATCAGAGAGGAAAGACAGAATCTCCTCATCAGTTAGTCCGTCGAGTGACCTGGTATACACCACGCCACGCGACGAATTCAAGGTACGGTGGGCCTCCACCTGTACAGGAAATGTGTGTAAGAGAGTGGTTCGAAGTAATTTTTGGGCCTGGAAGGCGCTCTCTGTCTCCACCGGCAAGGAACCGTTGCGCAACCGAGTACAAGAATTCACTGGTCCTGCAATCGCATCTACGGCCTTCTGAATGACGAAAGGTTTGACTGTTGAGAAATCGTGACTGTCAGATCTTGTGACAACAAGAAACTCTGGTGCTGGTGGTAGAATTTTCGGAACAGGAGTCTCATCTAGCTTTCTTTTTTGGGCAGAAGACAGGGAAGAAGAAGATGAGAAATCCATTGCGGATGAATCCCCCATGATTGCCAGCGTGTCCGATGGCGCGCTCCTTCCTCGTGGGGGCCCGCTCAGAGGGCATCCCGCCTTAGGTGATTGTTCACACTTCTGGTCACGCCTCCCGAGAAACGGACGGAGGGACCAATCGGCACGTTTGGAAGGTAACAGCTCAGGCAATCACCCCTCCCTGGGCCTAGCCTTTACCAGGGGGTACGTGCGTGCCTTACTTGTCTACCCAGGGTGGAGTATTACGCGTTACCCCGTCACCGGCTACGAGTGCGAACGCGTGGGACGGCCTTCTGACACGCACAGGAAGGAAAGAAGAGAGGAAAGAGGGATAGAGGGATAGAAGAAAGAATCTCAAACGCCGAAACGGAGAATAAGACACGGAAACGAAGACAAGGAGAATAGGGAAAGGAGAAAGAGGCAGAGGTAGAAGTAAGGGCATGAAAGCAAGGAGAAGAGTGAACGTAGGGAAAGACCAATAGAGGAAGAAAGCGTGAGGATGGAGAAAAAAACAAAGGAAACAGGATCCTGGAGTTTTCAAACGTCCGTTTCCGGACGAAGGCTCGATACATTACTCCCAAGAAGAAGGAGTGTGAAGGGGTGGTAATGGGGGGGGGGGAGAAGGATTGGGGACGAGGAGGGATGGGGAAGGGGGGTAGGGCAGCCCGGAAAGGAAGGAGAACTGCACTAGCTCGGGGCCCCGTGCTTGCCACGCATGTATCCACAAAAGACTTGTGGACCCCCTGGAGGGATAGACATGTCATTAACATGATCGACCCAAGCGATTTCAAAGGGCTCTTGACTTACAGCCTGTACTCAAACTATTATTAAGTGCAGCACTCAGTTGGTTTGGTGGGAAGTTTGCACAAATAACTGTTACAGGACTACCATGTGAGAGAGCTCATTCTACTGAGTCACACAACTCGGAAATACCGCGAAGAAAGACATCTTCTATGATGTTTACTAAAAAACATAGACATATCAAGACAGAACGTACTCTCTGCTACCTGTAGTGCTTGTGTCAGTGGTGGGGGGGGGGAGGGGGGGAGGCACTATCAGGCACCACGTGTTCCTCTCCACGGAGTCTGGTTACTGTGGAGGGATTCTCGTTCCACTTTCACTTGTTTGCACACTTGCTGGGTTAATCCTCACGCTGGTAGGCGGCGCACTGACAGACGTGGTGTACCCCCAACATTGGGAGAACAGGCTCCTCCGACAGCTGTCGAAGTGACTTTGCCACTTAGCTGGACCGACCCACATCACGCCACTCTCTGCTCCACATGCTCCCTGATGTGTCCTACTCACTGCTAGCCGTGCTCACGACAGAGACATGCAGTGTAAACTACTTTTTAGTTGTTAGACTCAGTTACCAGAATAGTATCCTGATCCCTGTCTGTACACATACAAATAAAATCTGTACTATGTGCATTTTCGCTTCATAAGCCCATTAATTATAGCATATCATGGAAAGTAATTAATCATGCTCCTTTATCCATAAAAATAACAACAACCATGCAAGAAATGTCTTTCATGCAAATTACGTGCAAAGATAGCAACGAGTCGATGTGGAATGGATTATTCATCCTTCTCATACAAAGAGCTCTCCTGGTGATCCTTAAGGTTTCATCTTCCATCGTCTCTCATATAATCACAACATATGAAATGCAATGTTCTGACAGACTGACTGACTGGTCATCATCGCCCAACCAAAACAGCTAATTACAGAAACATGTTGTTTGGCGAAGGCGTGGATCTTATACTATTAGCATCGTTTAAGAAATGATTTTTCGAAATTCCAACCGTAAAGGACGAAATAGTAGATGAAGTGTGTTTTTTTTTTTTTTTTTTTTTGAAATGTCGCTATTAAGGC
The DNA here is from genome assembly GCF_021461395.2 of Schistocerca americana. NCBI lineage: Eukaryota > Metazoa > Arthropoda > Insecta > Orthoptera > Acrididae > Schistocerca > Schistocerca americana. The sequence goes on from NC_060119.1 coordinate 196,218,117, forward strand.
AATGTTGATGCCAGACCTACGAAAATTGGTATTTGGTCTCGCAGTCAGAAGTAGAGAAATATGTATTTCAGCATTTTTGGAAATTTAATCCTGTAGGGGTGAAATAGTATAGGAAAGCTTTTTCTTTTTTTAGAAAATATATCGTTATTGAAGAACAACTGAAGTATTTTTAAAGCCACATGAATGAATGTTGGTGTCTTAAGTCTCAGTTACAAATAAAAAAATACGTGTTTCACTGTCCTTGGAAATTGAGCCCCTAAGAGGGTCTAGTGGGGGATGAGATTTTTTATGAAAATATTTTATTATGGAAGTGTTTAAAAGCTAACTATATGAAATTTTACATTTGGCTTCTCAGTAAGAAATAAAATAATTTAAGTTTCACTGTTTTTGGAATTGCAACCACTATGGGGGTGAAAGAGTGAATGAAAGTTTTTATGGGTATATTTCATTGTGCATGCATTTTTGAAGCTACATGTGCAAAAATTTGGATTTAGGTTCTCTGTCAGAAATAAAACACAAGTAAGTCACTGTTTTTGGAAATTCAACACCTAATGGGGCGAAATAGGGGCGGAAACGTTTTATAAAAGTATTCCATAGTGAAAGCTTTTTCAAAGCTAAGACTCTGAAATTGGGGTTCGGTTTCTCAGTCAGAGATGAAAAACTGTGTTTCACTGTTTTTGGAAATTCCACCCGAAGGGGGTGAAATAGGGTCACACTGATTCACTAACTCATCATCACCCAGCCCAAACTGCCAAGTATAGAAACTAGAAGTTTGGAGAGGCTGTGGGTCTTATATTTTATGCATCGCTTAGGAAAGCATTGTCTAAAAGTCCTCTGCAAAGGAGGTGAAATAGGAGCGAAAGGCCTTTTTTATAGTATGTTGCTACAACTACGAAAACTGCTATTTGGTTCTCCATCAGAGAGTGAAAAATAAATATTTCAGTATTTTTTGAACTTCAACCACTTTGGGGATAAAACAGTGGGTGAGAGATTTTTTTGAAAATAAATAAGTGCTTCAGAACTACTAAAGGATTTTGAAGCCTTCGTCTGTTACAGTTGGTATCGACTTCACAGTTACAAATACAAATAACATGTTTCAGTGTTTCTGGAAATTCGACCCCTAAGAAATTACAATAGGGATTGAAAATTTTTAAGAAAATATTTCGTTGCAATAAGAAAATTTTAAAGCTAAATTTATAGAACTTGGTATTTCAATCTTCGGTTAGATATAAAGAAGTATTTGTTAGATTATGAAAGTTGCTATGAAAATATCTCCACAAGAAGGCAATAGATATGATTAAGAAACATTTTGTACTCCAGCTACCAGAACCAGTTTCTGGTCAGAACTGCATTCGGAAAAGAGATTGCTTATATGTCCTTAATTAGCGTGAAAAACTTAGAAGGTGTTTGAACAACACAAAAATTCTATTAAATAAAAACAAAAATATTCTGCATGTACACAGTTCATGCGAAGGAAGCAACAGGTGCTAAGCCAGTTTAGTATAATGGTCCTAGTCTTATCCTCATTCCTCAACATCTGCAACTTGAGAAAATTTCATTATGACAAGTCTCAAGTTTTCCCCAACTCAAACTGAATCAATTCCTGCAAAGAACCTCATTTGTAATTTGTTATGCATCGCGGCTTTCTGTGTACAACAGCTCATGATTGTTCAGTGTCGTTTACGTTCTTCGTGAGAAGCAACAACAAATTCGTCTTTCGCAAATGACTTGCACTGTACGTGCTAATGCCAATGATACCGTATGGATGCAGTGATGACAGCTGAAAAGTCAGCAACCAAACGGTGTCCTATTGCCTTGGCGATGGGTCCATACACAATCGATCGTCGTCCAACGCTCGAAGGCGTGGACGGTAAAAACAGCACAGCGAAAAAAGGCAGTAGAGGGCACAAACGTGCCATGGTGTTCCCAAACTATTGAAATAACAAGGACCAAAACACTTTCACTCTTTCGGAGAGAAGATACGAACACAGCAGTTGTAAGTATACTTACCAAACTGGGACACAAAAATAAGCAGGATGTCCCCTCCAAAACAGACCAAACATAAAAAAATCTTTCCACACACAGTGAAAAAGATTCGACAAAGTTACATCAGGCAAAATTCTCATACCAAAAATATCTCATGAAGGGTAATTCATACAACATACATGGTGATGTTTTGCGCAGTGTGCAAACTCCAGGGATTGATCGATGAGAGGACAGGGAACAAGAAAGTTCTAATAAACATATGTCCGTAAATGAATGGTTTCCATGCTAGACGTCATTGAAGATCAGTTTGGATTCCGTAGAAACATTGTAACACGCGAGGCAATACTGACCCTACCACTTATCTTATCAGATAGATTATGGAAAGGCAAACCTATGTTTCTAGCATTTGTAGACTTAGAGAAAGATTTTGAAAATGTTGATGGGATACTCTTTCTCAAATTCTGAAGGTGGCAGGGGTGAAATACAGGGAGTGAAAGGCTATTTACAATTTATACAGATACCAGATGGCTCTTATAAGGGTCGAGGGGCATGAAAGGGAAGCAGAAGTTGGGAAGGGAGTGAGACAGGGTTGTAGCCTCTCTCCGATGTTATTCAATCTGTATATTGAGGAAGCAGTAAAGGAAACAAACGAAAAGTTCGGAGTAGGAATTAAAATCCATGGAGAAGAAATAAAAATTTTGAGGTTCGCCAATGACATTGTAACTCTGTCACAGACAGCAAAGGACCTGTAAGAGCAGTTGAACGGAATGGACAGTATCTTGAAAGGGGGATATAAGACGAACATCAACAAAAGCAAAACGAGAATAATGGAATGTAGTCGAATTAAACCGGGTGATGCTGAGGGAATTCGATTAGAAAATGAGACACTTAAAGTAGTAAATGAGTTCTGCTGTTTGGGGAGCAAAATAACTGATGACGGTCGAAGTAGAGAGGATATAAAATGTAAACTGGAATGGCTAGGAAAGCGTTTCTGAATAAGAGAAATTTCTTAACATCGAGTATAGATTTAAGTGTCAGGAAGTCGTTTCTGAAAGTATTTGTATGGAATGAAGCGATGTAAGGAAGTGAAACGTGGACGATAAATATTTAGACAAGAAGAGAATAGAAGCTTTCGAAATGTGGTGCTACAGAAAAATGCTGAAGATTAGACGGGCAGATCACGTAGGTAATGAGGACGTATTGAACAGAATTGAGGAGAAGAGAAATTTGTGGCACAACTTAACTAGAAGAAGGAATTAGTTAGTAGGACAAGCTCTAAGGCATCAACGGATTACCAATTTAGTGTTGGAGGGCAGCGTTGAGGGTAAAAATCGTAGAGGGAGATCAAGAGATGAGGACACTAACCAGATTCACAAGGATATAGGTTGCAGTAGGTACTGGGAGATGAAGAAGCTAGCACAGGATATAGTAGCATGGAGAGCTGCATCAAACCAGTCTCAGGACTGAAGACCACAACACCAACAACATTGTTACAGAGACTACGGTCTAATGCGCTCTGTACCATGCAACCGCACTTACAGTACGTGTTAAAAGTCGTTTCCATGTGCCTTAACGTATGCGTGTACGCGACATGGTATGTTCTGCTTCGCACGTTCACATCGGTCAGCCTGCATCCGAACAGTATCAAACGCAGCACGAATAAGCTGCTCCAGTGTCTCTACATCTGGAATGGGCACTGCATACAAGATACTTTTTAGATGGCCTCATAAACAGAAGTCGCACTGGTTGATATCCAGTGAAAAAGCGGGCCGTCCAACTGGATCCCTCGTCCGATCCATAGACCAGGGAAGACAGGACTGAGATGCGTCCGGACGTCAAAGGAGAAGTGGGCTGGAGCACCTTGATGTATCAGCCACATAACCCTTCGAATCATCACTTCTATCAACAGGGGAGGCAGAGTCACGTGCACGAAACGCCGATAGTTTCTTCCTTCTAGGCGACATGGAAGGAAGACTGGTCACAAAATATGGTCGCCAATTATCCAGGCCTGCACATTCCAGCTGCATCGATGCTGATGATTCGCTGTCACTATACCATGGAGGTTTTGCGTACTATCCGACAGATGACTGTTATGAAAGTTGAAGGTGTAAAGGTGGCCTCATCTGTGAATAGGATAGATTTCACAAATCCCGGAATCGTGGTTGGCTCGTGAAGATACCAGTGACGGTACTATTGCAGATGTGGAAAGTCTGTCGCTAGTAAGCCCTACACACGCTATCAGTGATAAGGTTAGTAACACTGTCATCTGGCTTCACCTGTGCTGGTAGGCCAACTGCCTGGTACTGACAAAGCAGTCGCCTTAAGTCCTCCAAGTCTGGTGTCCGAACATTTCGGGCACATCCTTCATGATTTCCTGCTTTCTAACGACACTGTCCCAGACAAACGGCGAAACACTGTTGCAAATATTGAATGTAGTGATTATTGTTGGTGGGGATAGGCCTCCTGATATAACCTTGCGTTTCCGGCAGTAAACACCATGTCGGAAAGCTCTGGATTCGAATATGGAACCACTGTGTACAACGGTGTGTCACATCCACTCCAAGATCACTCAGCAAGAGAAGTGAATCGGACACAACATTACCAATTAATATGGCTGGAGAGGGTACTAAGGCAAAACGTATGAGAAACTGTACCACTATCTAGGAGGAAACCATGCATACTGTAACTGTGATTCCATTCTACACTGTTAGACTGCAGTCTCCCTAACAAAGTATGATTAAATAAATGGTCTCTCGCATGGAACCATGCTTTCCCGGACATAAGTTCATTAGACATTTTTGTTACATATCCTCTCATCTATCAATAACTAGAGTTTGTGCACGATGGGAAAAATCACCCTGTAGATCATATCAGCTGATAAAAAAGTACGTGAATTAGACGAGGCAAAACACATCACACATATAGCACAATAGACATTCATCCACATCTATAAAGTACCCATAGCTACACATCAGCAAAGTTCATATCTAAATTCTTACATGGTTATATATATGAGCCACTGAGAACACAGAAGATAGTGCAACTGCAGGACCCATCTCTGGCATGGGCAGGGGCACTACAAATGTAGTGTGTGAACAGTAGCTGAAAGTGTGGGTCTCACAGGGAGTGAGCCAGAGATAAGTCAATGCAGTCGCACTATCCTCTGTGTCCTCAATGGCTTAGACGGACAGAGCGTCTACCATGTAAGCAGGAGGTCCCAGGTTTGAGTCCCGGTCGGGGCACACATTTTCAACTGTCCCTGTTGATATTTATCAACGCCTGTAAGCAGTTAAAGGTTTGGATTTCATTGTAATTTCATAAATAATAAGTAACATAACATCAGCAATTTGTAAAGCTCTACTGTCACATACATGTACATTATGAAATATCTTTGACTGTAGAGATCTTTGGCATTGTTATGGTTGTAATGTCGCCATCTTTGTATGCATACCTTCATGTGACGAAATTTCTAAGAGTGTGAGTGGTCTGTTAAATTATGTGCATATATATAAATAAAAAAGTGCATTATACAGTTTTGGATGTTGCAACCTGCACTGGAACGTAATGGCGCGGATTCCTCATTGTAAGTAACAGAAAATCATCCATTTAATAATAATAATTTGTTTACATCACTTAAAATAGTCGTGAGACACAATTACAATTAAAAACACGTTATCTCACATCTTCTTTTGGTTGTAGGACATCGCCATCCCATGGAAGGCTCGTCCGGTGGGGAAACAAAACACGAAATGTAATGTAAAACGTGAACTAGCCGTCTGAAGATGAACATATCGGTTCGAAACCGATAACGGTGCTGTTTAAATAAATAAATAGCATTGTAAAAAGTGGCTGGTTGCTGTAAACTTCTGTGTAAGAGCAACCTACATTTTGTACACAGCCACGGGCTCAATATGTCAGTTTTCGACAAAATAGCATTAAGCTTACCTCGCAAGGTACTGAGAAACGATCACGCTTTTGGAAGATGGAAAAGAAACCTAACAAAGACCAAGCTCAACATAAAATATAACAAGAAATGTCTGTCAGCACAGATAACACCAAACTACATAAAAGTGAAGATTAACTCTAAAACCAATACCACCGGAATAGTTAAAGCAAAATATGAAATCATATAGCTCAAGACAGAGATCAAAATGCTGTATAAAAAGAAAGAACTTCTCAACAACAGCTTTACATGCTACACTTGCAACTTGGAAATTGAGTCTCCATCCTTCAATTCTCCTACATCTTAGAATACATAGAGAATATCACTGAAAAACAAAAGCAGAAAATATTTTGTAGGCATAAGAAAGAACTAGATACTTTGAAAATCAAGAAAGGTAACCTTCCCTCCAAAAATTCACATTACAGCCAACATCAGTTTCATGAAAGAACTATTAACTGAACTAACATCAGTTTCGCAAATAATGAACTTGCTCTCATAAACGAAGGTCTAAAGCATAACATAGAGCACAGACCTAACGCCAATAAGTTGAAATGTCTTATTGCATGTACTAAACTCGCATATGATGCTGCTAAGTTAAATTCCAGGGAGACCTCTGCCCTAGCTGTCAAAGCCAACAAAATAATAACAAGACACCTGAAAAACAACAGTGACCTAAATGTTCTAAATTGTATCAATTCCAAACTTTGTAAGGATAAAGCTTTAAAAGTCAAAGCTGATAAAAATAATTGTGCTGTGATAATGCATGGAAAAGACTTTTTTGGCAAAGCCATGCTATTCTTGAATAGTAACAATATAACTCAATTAGATTTTGATCCTACCTCTAAATTTCAGGCCAAAATTAAGAAAACACTTATGAAGCTTCCTCCTAATTAATTGGGAGGTATGTGACAGTCGTAAGAAGACAATCAATGGACCCAAACAAATTAGCACAAAAAACTACCATTTCTATGTTGGAAGAGAGGGGAAAAGGTGTTTAAAGGTCAGAAAATGTGTTCTTCAGGAATGGGACCTCCTCGAAGTTAGTGACTGCTTCATAGTACCACACCCAGTCGCAGACGTACGAATTTTGCATTACGTTTTGCATGGCATCACAATAACGTGACAAACTGGAGAGATTAGTCCCAAGCTGCTAAGAGTTTAGTCACTATGAGGATGATTTGTAAGGTTTCACCAATTCATATGGCCTTAGGCCACATTTTACCTAACCAGCTTCAAAATGTATCTCTTAACATATATTTGGTCAACGTAGGCTGCCTCCACGTGGAGCCACTGACAAGTGCTTCCGTGGGAAAGCATTCGTTTAAATGGAATGTGCAGCACCAGCACGCTTCTGTCGCGCTGAGTGGCGACTACCGCCGCCGGTGGCGCAAAAGCTTCCAACAGCGGCCTTCATGTGACGCCACCAAGTAGCGCTGGTGACCTAGCAAGTAGCAGGGAACGCCGCGTGTTAACTGTGGGCTCGTCACATGTTGGGATTCACTGCCTCTGTTACCTTATAATACGGTCGTGTAGGTTATACTGTCGGCTAGATGTGATAGTCGATATAGAAGATTTCATCTGTGAAGACAGAAGAAAATCCATTGATATGCAACATAGAGAGTGGGGGATATCCAGATAAAATGCAAAAAATTGAAGTTTTCAGAAATCGATTGAGGCCAATGTTCTTCAGAAAAGGAGATGATTGTTGAGTGTCATTGACGTCTCTCCCAGCTTGTGTTGGATCTATTTGACATGTCATGTAACACACAAGCACTTAAAATGTCTTCACAACGGTATCTATATCGATCACGAACAAAACTGTGACACACACAGCAAGATTTTCTAATATCTTCTGCAGATTCTGGAGATACATTCGAAAGCCTATCAAAAATCCTGCACTCTCTAGTAAGAATTCTAAAAATACATTCAACGTTCCCTCTATCACTACAGAAATTGTATCTGAAAACTCTTTGGAAAGAAATTGTCTCTATTTTGACGCAGTAAGAAAAATTGCATACCAAAAACTTAATAACCAACAGTTACAAGAGGAAAGTTATCATAGCCTTCGTACAACTGCCTGCTCCGTGGAAATTTAGTTTCATTGTCAGTTAACTTCTTACGAAGCAGCCAGTTCTTGAATGCAGACCAATATGACGATCTTCTATTTGCTCTAATGTCAATGAACGTAAATCTGTGACGGAAACCACACACGGCCAGCAGCAGTATCTAGATAACGTTTTTGCTGTAGTAATAAAGGAACCCCCTGTCAGTTGCCTTGATGAAACGTTTACGTTTACCATTTCTAGCAGCCACACAGTTGGGTAAATTCGGCTGCCTCTTTAGAAAACCTTTAACTATTCCTCCTTCAAGAAACAGAGACAAAGGACAAACTTTTAAATTACCTATTTTTGATTTCGTAAGGGAAATAAAAGAGAGGCATGCTGCTCGTTAGATGCCACCTCTTGTCACATTTACTTCTTGGGGTACGAAACGTCTTAAAACTTATTACTCAGTTGGATAAAAAATAACAGTTGTGAATCTTGCTCCTTCTTGCAAAAATTTCCACGGACGGCCATGTTCACGTAAAAACTGACATTGGTTACCCTCCATTCTAGCTCATTTCCTGGCTTAAGTCTTGCATAGGGAATGAAGCAGAGCAAGAGAGCCCTTTAAACATTCTAGCTGGACGATCACGGACATACGCAGTCATCACAACCGTTTAAATTATCTCATAAAGAAAATTGTGTGCCATTCCAAAACGAACTAGTGTATGATGTCGTCACGATCTATTGGTGTTAATTTGGCAGGCGGGTAATATTTAGCAAATCAGTGAACTCCAGGCAATCATCGATATATTTCTCACTTAGGATTTTTGGTTATATATTAGTTCTGATTTTGGCAGACTTGAACTGCCTGTGGCTAAAACAACCTGTATGTTTCGAGCCCCGTGCTTGTCACGTAGATCGGATAGATAGGAAATACTGGGAAAACGCCGAGATTTGAAAGTAAGTTCCAAAAGAGAAATCTGTAGGCACGCAGAGTTTAATAATACATGATGATACAACGAAACAGCAGGAAGAGAGAAAACTACTGATTCAAAGATAGTGACAAACTCACCCGGTGGGTAGGTTACAGCGTCCAGTGAAGCTGATCTGCAAGAGCCCACGGCGGCCCTTGTCTTGTGACGCGGAGACCCGGGAAGACTGTTGCCGGTCAACGGCCCCACATTCGCAGTCTTCTGTGTCCAACGGTAACGACAAAATCTCTACGGAAGAGAAACGTGGACGATAATGTGTTGAAACAAGAAAAGAACAGAACTTACTAAAATATGGTGCTCCGGAAGGACACTGTAGATTAGACGGGTAGATCTAATGAGTAGCTATCGAATCAAACTGGAGAGAAAAGAAAGTTGTGGTACAAATGAACTTAACGAAAGGATCGGTTGACATGACACGTCCAAAGGCATCAAGAAAGAGTCAGACTGGAAATGGAGTAAAGAGGGGGATGTAAAAATCGCAGGGGGAGGCCAACGGATCCATACAGCAAGCAGCTTCAAATGGACGTTAGTTGCCAAATGATTCAAATGGCTCTGAGCACTATGCGACTTAACTTCAGAGGTCATCATTCGCCTAGAACTTAGAACTAATTAAACATAACTAACCTATTGACATCACACACATCCATGCCCGAGGCAGGATTCGAACCTGCGACCGTAGCGGTCGCTCGGTTCCACACTGTAGCGCCTAGAACCGCACGGCCACTCCGGCCGGCCGTTAGATGCAGCAGTTATTCAGAGATGAAACTGTTTACACAGCGTAGAGTAGCGTGGAGAAATGCATGACCGTTTTCGGACTAAAGACCACAACAGCAACAAAAACAAAATGTCGAAAAGATCACGATTTTTAAAACAACCTACAAATGGGATTCCTAATGTCATATGTACCATTATCTGAAGCTGACGTAAACTACACCGCTCGCTATTAAAATTGCAACAGCAGGATGAATAGCAAATAAAAATATTTTCTTATTACGAGTGTACTTACTGCGGCAACCATTAGTGATTAAAGTTGTAAGTGATTTGCAAAATTTAGCGTACAAAGCCACCGCCTTCGACAAGAACAACAGCCCTGACCGCCCTAGATATCGAGTTGAATTAAGCTTGGATGACAGACACTGTTACATCATTCCATGCTACTTGATCTCTGCGTCATATATCATGAATCATAAGACTAACAGTTAGCAGTTTTGAAGTGAAGTGAAGTTTAGGATTAAGCATGCATGATTGTAAAGTATTCTTAAAGAGCTGGACATACGGTTACACGATAAATCAGTCTAATCTAAAAGCTGTAAATTCAACTAAATACCTGGGTATTACAATTACGAACAACTTAAATTGGAAAGAACACATAGAAAATGTTGTGGGGAAGGCTAACGAAAGACTGCATTTTACTGGCAGAACAATTAGAAAATGTAACAGATCTATTAAGGAAACTGCCTATACTACCCTTGTCCGTCCTCTTTCAGAATACTGCTGCGCGGTGTGGGATCCTTACCAGATAGGACTGACAGAGTAATATCGAAAAAGGTAAAAGAAAGGCAGCAGGTTTTGTATTATGCGAAATATGGGAGAGAGTGTCACAGAAATGATACAGGATCTGGGCTGGTCATCATTAAAAGAAAGGCGTTTTTCTTTGCGGCGGAATCTTCTCACGAAGTTCCAATCACCAACTTTCTCCTGTGAATGCGAAAATATTTTGTTGACAGCGTCCTACATAAGGAGGAACGATCACCACAACAAAACAAGGGAAATCAGAGCTCGTACGGGAAGATATACGTGTTCATTCTTTCCTCGCGCAGTACGAGATTGGACTAATACAGAATTGCGAAAGTGGTTCGATGAACCCTCAGCCAGGCACTTAAATGTGATTTGCAGTGTACCCATGCAGGTGTAGATGTAGATGTAGATATATTACTGATGTAAAGATATTCTTTTCTCGAACATTTGAAGAGTGAAGTCATCGTAATACTACGTTATAATCACATTTTACGTATACTATTTGGTAAAAGAGTCTTTATACATATACATTGAGACGACAAATGCCTTGGGATGGCGATATCCACTAATACGGATGGCGGTAGTATGCGTACCCAAGGTATAAACGGGTAGTGAACTGGCGGAGCTGTAGTTTGCACTCGGATGATTCATGTGAAAACGTTTCCGACGTTATTATGTCTCCATTTTGGGAATTAACACACTCTGCACACGGAATGGTAATTGGAGATAGACGCATGGGACATTCCGTTTCGGAAATATTTAGAGAATTCAGTATTCCGTGATCGACAGTATCGACCGTGTGTCGAGAATACCAAATTTCAGGCGTTATCTCTCACCACGGACAAAACAGTGCCCGACGGAGATCTCTTAACCACCGAGAGTAGTGGAATTTGCGTAGAGCTGCCAGTGCTAACAGACAAGCAACACTGCGTGAAATAACCGCAGAAATCAACGTCGAACGTACGACGAACGTATCAGTTAGAACTGTGCGAGAAATTTGGCGGTAATGGGCTATGTCAGCAGACGAAGGACGCGAGTGCCTATGTTAACAGCACGACACTGACTGCAGCACCTATCCTGGGCTCGTGACCATATCGGTTGGACCCTAAATGAGTGGAAAACGTTGTCATAGTCGGATTAGTCCCGATGCAGTTGGTAAGAGCTAATCGTAAGGTTCGAGAGCGGCTCATTCTCCAAGAAGCAACAGACCCTTGTTGTCAATAAGGCACTGTGCAAGCTGATGGAGGCTCCACAATGGTGTGGGTTGTGTTTACGTGTAACGGACTGGGTCCTCTAGTCCAGCTGAACCGATCATTGACTGGAAGTGGTTATGTTCGGATACCTGGAGACATTTGCAGCCATTCATAGACTTTATGTTGCCAACAACGATAGAATATTTATGGATGACAGCGCGTTTTGTCACAGGATCACAATCGTTCGTTTTTGCTTTGAAGATCATTCTGGACAATTCAAGCGATTGGTTTGGTCTCCCAGGTCACCCGACATGATACCCACGGAATAACTGCGGGACATAATCGAGGGTCAGCGCCTAATCAAAATTCTGCACCGGCAACATCTTCGCGGTTGTGGAGGTTGTAAAGGCAGCGAGGCTCAATATTTCTTGGTTGTTTCTTACTTACTGAGTCGATGCTACTTCGAGCTGCGGCACTACGCCGGGAAAACGAAGGTCCATGGCTTCTGTCATATCCGTGTATTGCTCGGCGTACTTAGGATGCTGTGCAATGTTATTAACTTGCCCCACAGTCTGTTCGACTGATATTATTTGTTTTACAGTGTAAACAAATTTCGTTTGGAAGTCGTTTGTTGATACACCATTGCACCAAAAAATTTAGACCGCTAAGTGAAACAAGACAGTATATTCCGAAAGTCTAGGAGGGTACTCATCTGAATTAACGTTAGTGTCAATATGGGTGTAATACTGTTGTTCCTGCGATCCTGGTTTACATTCGTTCCACTAATTCTAAGTTCGGCCACAGTAAGTATATCATAGTACATAGCATTTCTGTCAGATAACCATCCATGTTGTACTGTTTAGCTCGTTCAGATAACCCAGTGTGCTCATTCTTTGCTGTCAAAGTCACAGTATTAGGTTTCTCACCTCCACCACTTACCTCAACGGAGATTAAGCTTTTCCATGTTGTCTGTCGCTGTATTATATTGAATGGCTTAGTCCAATGAGTGTGCTACGGTATGTTGTTTTATTCAGAGGTATAAACATTAAATTTAAATTACGATTAATTTTAATTTATAACTTGAGCTCTAATAATTTAGAGCCACTTTCCAGACATTCTGCATTTGGAAGTACTGCAAACTGTCAGTCAGGCTTGGCAGCTATTCTAGTGATGGTTAAAACACAGAACAGTAATTATCTTAGCCATTCCACTTGATGTCAAAGGGGATGAACAACACCAAGGGCACTTGCTCGGTGTTGGGTATGCACATCATCAGTAGGTAGAGGCCTAAAAGTTTTACTTCGGTCTTAGAATGGAAACATGCCGTAAAAAGGCACATTAAATAAACTATTGGGAGTTGTAACAGCGTCAATCCAACCGCAAATAATGTGAGAGGACTTCAGAAATTTTCCCGGCGTATTTCTTCTTCCAGTATTTTTCGGGTTTGCAGCCGGATCCCATCAACATTCTGCCACGATATTACGGCCCAGAGACGTCCGGGCATCCTCAGGTGACTAGACGACGTATTGCTGATGATTTAATGAATCGTGATAACGGCTTTCAGCTGGATAAAAATTGGAATCCAATTATTAAAATTACGCGGTCACAACGGAATCGACATGCACAGTCGATACCCAGCTACTAGTTTCTTCATTCTTCACCACTGAGGGCAGCACACACAACGGAATCGACATGCACAGTCGATACCAAGCTACTAGTTTGTTCATTCTACACCACTGAGGGCAGCACACACAACGGAATCGACATGCACAGTCGATACCCAGCTACTAGTTTGTTCATTCTTTACCACTGAGGGCAGCACACACAACGGAATCGACATGTACAGTCGATACCCAGCTACTAGTTTGTTCATTCTTCACCACTGAGGGCAGCACACACAACGGAATCGACATGCACAGTCGATACCCAGCTACTAGTTTGTTCATTCTTCACCACTGAGGGCAGCACACACAACGGACTCGACATGCACAGTCGATACCCAGCTACTAGTTTCTTCATTCTTCAGCACTGAGGGCAGCACACACAACGGAATTCGCCGTGAATACCACGCCTGCATCAGGTTTCTTCAGCACTCCGTCTACTCACCGGACGTCTCTGGGCAGAATGTTGGTGGGATCCGGCTGCAAACCCGAAAATTACTGGCAAAAAATGTGAGAAAACTTTTTGGTTCTCTTCATCATTAACTGGAACATGCTGTCTAATATAAATGCTACGCTTAATATTTGGAATACGATTACAATGAGATTATTTAAATCTTTCGGCAGGAGTTGGATTCGAAATCGGTTCCTATGCTTTTCACATGTGTCCGCTCATATCTATTCTAAAAGTTAGGGGAGTCCCCAAACACGACTCTGGTCTGGAATCTTATTGACTGGTGTTGAGTTGTCTTCACTCATGAGTCCCTCTTCGAACTGATGGTTCAAATGGCTGTGAGCACTATGGGACTTACTTCTGAGGCCATCAGTCCCCTAGAATTTAGAACTACTTAAACCTAACTAACCTAAGTACATCACATACATCCATGACAGAGGCAAGATTCGAACCTGCGACCGTAGCGGTCGCGCCGCTCCAGACTGCAGCGCCTAGAACCGCTCGGCCACCCCGAGGGGCTGTTCGAACTGAGCCTCCATGACCTGCGAAGACGTGTCTGCATACGTCCTGGGCGGCGGTGGGATACCTGCCTGACTGTCGCCCGCCATACTGCCCGACAACCAAGAGTGATGGTCAGGGCTGCCTTCCTTCTGATAGCATGGCCCCTTTGGTTGTCATCAGCGATACCCTTGCACCACAGCAGGCCATGCTGGGCCTATATCTCACCGAGACCAGATGCGGAGAGCCTCTACTGCCTGTCTTCTTTGGGCAGGAAGGTCTTCGAATCTCTCCCCAAGTAAGAACGTTTGGAACATAATGGGCAGGGCCTTCCAATCAGCCTGGGATTTTTACGATCTAACGCGCCAGTTGACCCAGAATATGGCACAATATGTGTCAGGAGGACATGCAACAACTCTGACAATGAATAAAAACTAAGAAATTGCTTGCATAAGAGCCAGAGGTTGTCCAACGCTTTATTGACTTGCTCGATTTGTGAATCTGTTTCTCTTGAATAAATCATCTAGCTTGTCTCAAACTAATCTGTTTGTTTGTTTGTATATGTATGTAGATAACATCTGCCGTTTCCCCGGTTTACGTCCCATTCGGTAATTCTTTTCGTGGTGTGTCTTTTTCTTTTTTCTTTTTTTTTGAGTGAATATCTGCGTATTGTCTAATGTGGGCACGTTTTTCTATATTCGTCGTGTATGTGTAAGGCGTGACAAGGGAGGAAACGTTTATCTATCCCAGCAATACCTAGAGCAGTCAAAACGGCACTGTGAGTTGGCAGCAGAACCGAACTGGAACACCCTGACGTCGAATAGAGACAGCACTCACCTCCACGTTCTGACAGTCTTGGTAAGTTACTGCAAGGCAGCCTCAGCAGGCTTACACTCTTCTGATTAGGAAAGGACACAAAACACAGTGGTGATAGTTCACTACTTACTTGTCTTAACAGTTGTTTCTGCTTACCATGATAAGAGTCAACTATATCAGTCAGTCTTCGTAAATTGACGAACGCTTTTTTACGTTGTCGACAATAGTTCAAAAATCGAATAGCGTTGTGTCTGTAGCTGCTTAAATTAGTAAAATGAAATTATATGAGACATAACATTTGCATATTATATGGAAATAATACAATAATTTGTAAAGAGGAATACATATTGCCGAGGAGGGGCTTCGAAGTTTTTCTACAGGCCAGCATACGATATGTCGGCAGTCTCGCAGTTCTCGTAGCTGAAACATAGGAAAGTTGGCAGGCAAGTTTAATGTTGTTGCAATGAAACATTGATAAATAATACCAATTATTCACATACTGACGATACTTTACATAGATAAATACTTCACACACCTTGAAAATAACTTTCAAGTACAGCTGCCTGTTAGAAAATCATTCGAGAGAGCGATCATTCAGAGAGAGTGATCAACAAGAGCGGGGACATGAATAGAGAGCGAGCCTCAAGCGAGAGAGAGAGAGAGAGAGAGAGATCGAGAGAGAATGAGCCACACGCCGCTTCCGTTTATATACAAGTAGACAACTGACGGCAACTGTACCGTCATTTTTCCTCAGCCTCTTCCTGTTCTGGAAGCCTTCTGCGTGGAAAAATCTTTGAGAGACTTCGCTGCGCTCCTTTCTGGAGCGGCTGATCGCGTAAAATTTGATAGTTGACGCCGCTTGCGCTGCGTCTGATGCATCATTTGCCAACTAAAACATTGCTCTCTTCCGCTAATTTTAATATCTGTATCCTCTCTCACATTTAAGAATTAATTACAATTTTACATTATAAGACACTTTAAAGACAATACACGGAATTAATACAAAAATACAGCGGTTCTTCCGTAAGTTTACATAAATTATTTTAGTTTCGGGACTTAAATTTATCAGACATAAAAAGAAACGTTTCAAACTGTCATCTTAGGAAAGTTGGACAAGAGCAGAAATTATTAGAGAAGAATTTAACACAAGAAGCAGAAAATTTCTTAACTTCTCCAAGTGTATCAAGGGAAAAAAAAACCTCCTTCCGAACAGGCCCAACGGCACCGACCGGCCGCCGTGTCATCCTCAGTCCACAGGCGTCACTGGATACGGATATGGAGGAGCATGTGCTCAGCACACCGCTCTCCTGGCCAGATGTCAGTTTCCGAGACCGGACAAGAGTACGAGTGCATGTGTGTTACTAATTCCTATACTGCAGCAAGCTCCCGGGTTCGATTCCCGGCGGGCTCAGGGATTTTCTCTGCCTCGTGATGTCTGGGTGTTGTGTGATGTCCTTAGGTTAGTTAGATTTAAGTAGTTTTAAGTTCTAGGGGACTGACGACCATAGATGTTAAGTCCCATAGTGCTCAGAGCAAACTGCAGCAAGCAGTATAGTCTAGCTATCACGACGTGGACAAGGACGAGGCTGCCTAAAGTAAGCAGGAGCAATGGCTTTTAGCGAAGTGGCTCCAAGCGCAAGTGGACTGAACGGCTGCCGCTGGCTGTCCTGTATTGCAGCAGCAGAGGGCGCCCGCAGTCTGGAGCTGCTGGAGGAGTAGTTCAACGGGCACGCACCACTGGGTGTGCCAGATCCCGCCCGACCGCTTTAAGCGCCCGACGGAAAACTGTAATTCCACTGCCAACAGTGACGCATGTAGGATGGTATCAATAACGATACCACACCTGTTATTTATGCCAGCAGTGGTTCTCGTCATATGGGCGTATACACACAGACAAGCTGTACTAGATGTGCATTTTCAACTTCTCGCGGCGTAATGAATAATCCATTAAATTTCAGGCATGCAGCCACGCAAATAAAATTTCCACCACTGATATTTCGGCCGCGTATCGTCCGGCCATCCTCAGAGTGAGTCACAAGACTGACGACAACATGCGAAGCGCGGCCTTATATGCTCCACGGCTGCGGTACTGCGTATGAGAGTCACAGATGCAGCTTTACTGGGCTCTTTGAAGGACGATTTACAGCTTCGTAAAGCGGATGTGTATCAGATTCGTTACGGAAATTGTGAGCAGTCATACATAGGTCAAACAACACGCACCGTTCATGAGAGGTGTGTGGAGCACTGAAGATACACACGCTATTACAGCCAGACAAGTAAGCTGTGGCCGAACATTGGATTGATACAGGTCGTTCCATGAATTACAGTGATGTAAGGATTTTAACATCCACCTCTTCTTTTTGGGAATCTGTACACAAAGAAGCTATAGAAATTAGATTACCTAACAATTTAATAAATAGAGATAATGGTTTTAATTTGGATAAAGCATGGAATCCGGCTCTTGGAGTAATTAAACTGCAGAGAAGTCATCATCGTGTCACCGCCGCCGATCAAACATCGATAAGCGAATCGAATGTCTGTATGCCTTCGCCACAGGCGGCGCATGTGTAAGCGTATGTCTCTGCCGCCGACCATCATATGTGACCCGCATGCGCAGTACCGCCGCGGTGGAGCATATAAGGCCGCGCTTCGCATCTTGTCGTCAGTCTTGCGACTCACTCTGAGAATGGCCGGACGATACGCGGCTGAAATATTAGTGGAGTAAATTTTATTTGCGCGGCTACATGCCCGAAATTTAATGGATTAAGCTGTACTACTTCAGAAAACCACCCTTCGTGCGAAATCGCAGAGAAAGGTTAGAACTAAACTTCATACTGTAGTTCATGTAGCCCAGATAACACGTACAGTATAAATCAAATCACTTCGTGACAGAGTATCTATAAAGGTAGAAGTTCGCTCCGTCTAATATGATAAAAGCTATTACAGTTTTTCTCAACGTCCCCATGACATACTTTTCCTCGAATTTCACCCTAAAATACTCCATGAGAAGCCACATCAAGGGGTAGACGGTATAGTAATTGTCCAGCACCCTGTGGTTAGCCGTCTCTTATTATGTGTACCATACTGCTGTCCTGATTCATATTACACTACTGGTCATTAAAATTGCTACACCAAGAAGAAATGCAGATAATAAACGGATATTCATTGGACAAATATTGTATACTAGAACTGACATGTGATTACATTTTCACGCAATTTAGGTGCATAGATCCTGAGAAATCAGTACCCAGAACCATCACCTCTGGCCGTAATAATGGCCTTGATACACCTGGGAATTGAGTCAAACAGAGCTTGGATGGGGTGTACAGGTACAGCTGCCCATGCAGCTTCAACACGGTACTACAGTTCATATAGAGACTGGCGTATTGTGACGAGCCAATTGGTCGGCCACCATTGACCAGACGTTTTCAATTGGTGACAGATCTGGAGAATGTGCTGGCCAGGGCAGCAGTCGAACATTTTATGTATCCAGGAAGGCCCGTACAGGACCTGCAAATGCGGTCGTGCATTATCCTGCTGAAATGTAGGGTTTCGCAGGGATCGAATGAAGGGTAGAGCCTCGGGTCATAACACATCTGAAATGTAACGTCCACTGTTCAAAGTGCCGTCAATGCGAACAAGAGGTGGCCGAGACGTGTAACCAATGGCACCCCATACCATCACGCCGGGTGATATGTCAGTATGGCGATGACGAATACACGCTTCCAATGTGCGTTCACCGCGATGTCGCCAAACATGGATGCGACCATTATAATGATGTAAACAGAACCTGGATTCATTCGAAAAAATGATGCTTTGTCATTCGTGCACCCAGGTTCGTCGTCGAGTACACCATCGCAGGCGCTCCTGTCTGTGATGCAGCGTCAAGGGTAATCGTAACCATGGTCTCCGAGCTGATAGTCCATGCTGCTGCAAACGTCACCGAACTGTTCGTGCAGATGGTTGTTGTCTTGCAAATGTCCCCATCTGTTGACTCAGGGATCGAGACGTGGCTGAACGATCCGTTTCAGCCATGCAGATAAGATGCCTGTCATCTCGACTGCTAGTGATACGAGGCCGTTGGGATCCAGCACGGCGTTCCGAATTACCATCCTGAAGCCACCGATTCCCTATTCTGCTAACAGTCATTGGACCTCGACCAACGCGAGCAGCAACGTCGCGGTACGATAAACCGCAATAGCGATAGGCTACAATCCGACCTTTATCAAAGTCAGAAACGTGATGGTACGCATTTCTCCTTCTTACACGAGGCATCACAACAACGTTTCACCAGGCAACGCCGGTTGGAAACTTTCGTCATGTAAGCACGTTGTAGGCGACGCTACGGGTGCCAACCTTGTGTGAATGCTCTGAAAAGCTAATCATTTCCATATCAAAGCATCTTCTTCCTGCTGGTGAAATTTCGCGTCTGTACCACGTCATCTTCGTGGTATAGCAATTTCAATGGCCAGTAGTGTACATGGGAAACCCACATTAACATGACCACCGCCTATGTTAGATATCAACGTGCCATAACCACTTACAGACGATATGCGGCAGGACTAACTGTGGAGGGTATATAAAGCATGTTTGGAGGGATGTGAAAAAGAGTGCAGTTGTCATCGAAATGCAGAAATAAAGCGATTTATCTGACATCCAAAGTGCGGGATAATTTACTATCGGGCCATGGGTGTAAACATTTCCAAAATGGCTATGTCCATAGACTATTCGTGTGCAACTCTAGTTAAAATAAACAGTGCACGGCAAAATGGCCACATTCTACACTGGCGACCAGGCGACTGTGGTGCACCATGGGCCATAGATGACAGGGGTGATCGGCAGCAGCAGAGATGATGTACAACTGTAGAGCAGCGAACCTTTCGGATGAGTCAAAGGACTGCCAACGATGTTTCCTCGAAAACTGTTCTGTGTATTTTGCTGCATATGGACCTCCACAGGTGGCACCTCATTCATGAACGCGTGATGACTGTTGTTCATCAGTAATGAGGGCTGGAATTTGCAGTATGGCAACTACACGTGCTGCGAGTGAAGGCTGTGGCCTTTCAGATAAATCACGTTTTATGGTCCAGTGGACAGACGGCCAACACACAACAATCGTCGGAATGATCCAGGTCAGAGGAGCAAGCGATATGGTCTTGGGAATTTTTGTGGCATTCCATGTACAGAAATGCAGTAAATGAAGCAGGCAAAAAGGAATACAAACGTCTCAAAAATGAGATCGCCAGGAAGTGCAAAATGGCTAAGCAGGGATGGCTAGAGGACAAATGTAAGGATGTAGAGGCTTATCTCACCAGGGGTAAGACAGATACTGCCTACAGGAAAATTAAAGAGACCTTTGGAGAAAAGAGATGCACTTGTATGAATATCAGGAGCTCAGATGGATACCCTGTTCTAAGCAACGAAGCGAAAGCAGAAAGTTGGAAGGAGTATATAGAGGGTCTATACAAGGTCGATGTACTTCAGGACAATATTATGGAAATAGAAGAGAATGTAGATAAAGATGAAACGGGAGATACGATGCTGCGTGAAGAGTTTGAAAGAGCACTGAAAGACCTGAGTCGAAACAAGGCCCCGGGAGTAGACAACAATCCATTAGAACTACTGACGGCCTTGGGACAGCCAGTCCTGAAACTCTACCATCTTGTGCTATATGAGACGGGCGAAATACCCTCAGACTTCAAGAAGAATATAATAATTCCAATCGCAAAGAAAGCAGGCGTTGACAGATCCGAAAATTACCGAACTATCAGTTTAATAAGTCACCGCTGCAAAATACTAAGGCGAATTCTTTACAAACGAATGAAAAAACTAGTAGAAGTCGACCTCGGGGAAGATCAGTTTGGATTCCGTAAAATTTTGGAACACGTGAGGCAATACTGACCCTACGACTTATCTTAGAAGCTCGATTAAGGAAAGGAAAACCTACGTTTATAGCATTTGTAGACTTAGAGAAAGCTTTTGACAATGTTGACTGGAATACTCTCTTTCAAATTCTGAAGGTGGCAGGGGTAAAATACAAGGAGCCAAAGGCTATTTACAATTTGTACAGAAACCAGATGGCAGTTATAAGAGTCGAGGGACACGAAAGGGAAGCAGTGGTTGGGAAGGGAGTGAGACAGGGTTGTAGCCTCACCCCGATGTTATTCAATCTGTATATTGAGCAAGCAGTGAAGGAAACAAAAGAAAAATTTGGAGTAGGTATTAAAATCCATGGAGATGAAATAAAAACTTTGAGGTTGGCCGATGAACTGTAATTCTGTCAGAGACAGCAAAGGACTTGGAAGAGCAGTTGAACGGAATGGATAGTATCCTGGAAGGAGGATATAAGATGAACATCAACAAAAGCAAAACGAGGATAATGGAATGTAGTCGAATTAGGTCAGGTGAGGGAATTAGATTAGGAAATGAGACACTTAAAGTAGTAAAAGAGTTTTGCTATTTGGGGAACAAAATAACTGATGATGGTCGAAGTAGAGAGGATATAAAATGCAGACTTGCAATGGCAAGGAAAGCGTTTCTGAAAAAGAAAAATTTGTTAACATCGAGTATAGATTTAAGTCTCAGGAAGTCGTTTCTGAAAGTATTTGTATGGAGTGTAGCCATGTATGGAAGTGAAACATGGACGATAAATAGTTTGGACAAGAAGAGAATAGAAGCTTTTGAAATGTGGTGCTACAGAAGAATGCTGAAGATTAGATGGGTAGATAAAATAACAAATGAGGAGGTATTGAATAGGATTGGGGAGAAGTTTGTGGCACAATCTGACTAGAAGAAGGTATCGGCTAGTAGGACATGTTCTGAGGCATCAAGGGATCACCAATTTAGTATTGGAGGGCAGCGTGGAGGGTAAAAATCGTAGAGGGAGACCAAGAGATGAATACATATTCAGGAGGATGTAGGTTGGAGTAGTTACTGGGAGATGAAGAAGCTTGCACAGGATAGTGTAGCAAAGCACAGGATAATGTAGCATAGAGAGCTGCATCAAACCAGTCTCAGGACTGAAGATCACAAAAACAACAACCCTGTATGACCTCGTCATTTTGACCTCACCTGTGGATCAAGTTTGCATCTACCTTTGGGGACCATGTTCATCCCTAAATGCCATTTGTTTTTCTTTGGTACTATTTCATCTACCAGTAGGATAATTCAACATGTCACACAGCTCACGGCATACATTGCATGGTTCCAAGAGCACCAGGGTGAGTTTATCGTACTCCCCTGGGCACCAAACTCGCTGGATTTAAAACCAACCGAGAATTATGGGACCATCTAGAATGGGCTGTTCTCGTCATGAATCCTCAACCAAGAAACCTAGTGCAGTTGCCCACGGTTCTGGAATCGGCATGGCTCCACGTCCCTGCTGCTACCTTTCAGAACCTCTTCCTGCACATCTCAGAACGTAATTCAAGCTCTTGATGGGTGGCAACATTAGTATGACTGGACATTACAATCACATGAAATTCTTAAACATTAATACCGTTGCTATATTTAAGTATGGTGTGCCTAAAATTTAAACCTATAACATTCCCTTCCCACCCCCATCAAGCTAGTTCTTCGAAAGAACAGGCACCACTTTCATATAGATAAGGCTTACTGGCCGATGATCTTCTTCAGTGCAGATTCACTCACATTGCTCAAACTCTTACTGGAATCGGTAGACTGACTGCCACGACTAATGAGTATAGTTGGCAGGGCCACCACAAATGTAGTGTGTGGACAGGAAGTTGGAAAAATGGTTCTCACGGGGACCATGCCGGTGATAAGTCCCTGCAGTCGCTCTATCCTCTGTGTCCTCGATACCTCAGTCGGATACAACATCTGCCATGTACGCGGGAGATCCAGGGTTTGAGTCTCAGTCGGGGCACAAATTTCAACTGTCCCCGTCGACATTTATCAGCGCCTGTAAGTATATAATGGTCTGGATTTTATTGTAGTTTGATAATGGGCTGTGGTTTCCTGTTATTTGAGTGTTATTAATACTGAGTGGTAGAGAGGGATCCCCTGAACAGAGCGAGCATCGTAGCACTAAAGCAGAATTTAAATTCACATTGTACTAACCGATTGTGTGAAAGATGTCGATTAATAAATCCCTCCAAGTACCAGCCACGTCATGTGAACCTCTTCCTTCTTGCAGAAGTAACGACACGTACCGAAATGTGTTACCAAATTGGAATGGTTTACAGCGAAGGTATTATGAACAGAACGAGTGTGTTTAGTGGAGGCAGAAGAAACGTTCATGACTTTCCACTTTTAGTGGTGAGTTGGTGCAGAAAATCGAGGAAGCTGTTTGTGAAGACCACCGATTGGCCGTGGTTGAAACTTCTTCGGTGTTACCACAGCTTCCAGAACTTTCTCATAGAAGACAGTTACAGAAACAGTGGGATAGCAGAAACTGTGTGCAACATGGATTCCAAAACAGCTGATAGAGCATTACAAGAAAAACCTGGTCAATAGTGCCCACGAGTTTCTTGAGCGACTTGAACTGGAAGGTGATGATCGTCTGAGTTCTGTTGTGACTGGAGGTGAAGTGTCGGTGGCTCACTACACTCCTGAGACTAAAATAAAGCCTTCATAGTGGCACCGCACCGATTCCACATCTGTCAAAAAATTAAAAAGCACAATTTCCGGCAAAAAATTATGGCTTCGGTGTCTGGGGACTGTAAAGGCATCATTTGGGTAGAATTTCTGCCTCTGGCAGACCATCAACGCACAACGATATCGTGAGGCCCTGAAAACCTCAAAAGGAGCATTCAGTACAAAAGGTGGGGTGCATGCTGAGGAGAGGAGTGTACTCGCTGCAGTACGACGCACGTAATGGCACAGCCTTAGCCACCAAGGCGTTCTGGGACTCATTTGGTTGAGATGTTTCCAACTCCATCTCTCATCCCCCCCCCCCCAACCCCACCCACGCCACCGTATTGCCCTGACTTGACGCTTTCAACTCCATGGAGGCACACATGAGTGGAATTACGTTTTCAACAGAGGAGCAGACGCAGAAAGAGGTTCTCAAGTGGGGAGAGGAGCTGGTGGGATAGTTCTTCAAGGAGGGCATGCAGAACCTTGTGCCACAGCTCACTCCATGCACTGAACGAGATGGCTGTTATGTGTGAAAATAGTCAACAAGTGTATAACAACATCTTGTAATTATTTTAAGTATACTTTTTCTAAAATAAACATAAAAATATTACTTCCTGCACGTGTCTCGTATATTGGTTATCACTTAGATTCATTTGAAATTATCCCGTTTACGTAATATGGGTACGCTTTTGACGCTTTTCTGCAGTCAAGATGGTTGCAATCCATTACACAATAGTGCCGCTATAATTTCTCCACTACTTTTCTGTTGCTCTTCGTTCAACCCTTTACCGTGCTGCAGACAGGAGCCTGTCTAACAGCCTGGCGCACGGATATTGTCGCCACATCCCTGCATGTGACAAACATGGCAGCAAAATACTTGCCAGTCATCCATTCCCGATTCTTCTAAGGATCCCATTGTTGCACAGCGGAACTGCAACAGTAATTTACAATTTGTCTGTGGACAAGGACACCCACGGTGGCTTGTTGATTCTACTTTTAGTTTTATACGTTAGAGCCACATCTTGCACTACAGTCGGAAGAAGACAATTAATAGACCCAAACAAAGTTGCCCAAAAAGCTACCATTTCCATGTAGAAAGAGAGGGGAAAAGGTGTTTAAAGGTCAGAAGATGTGTTATTCAGGATTGGGACCTTCTCGAAGTTAATGACTGCTTCATAGTACCACACACAGTCACAGATTTTGCATTGCGTTTTGCATGGAAGTACAAAACGTGACCAACTGGAGAGATGGGTCGCAAGCTGCTAAGAGTTGAGTCACTATGAGGATCGTTTGGGAGGTTTCCCAAATTCATCTCGTCGTAGACTCCTTTTTACCTAACCAAGTTTAAAATGTATTTCTGAACATATATTTGTTCAACTTAGGCTGTCTCCACATGTAGCCACTGAGAAGCGCTTCCGCTGGCAAAGCATTCGTTTAAATGGAACGCGCAGCGCCAGCGCGCTTCTGTCGCGCTGAGTGACGAACCACCGCCGCCGCTGGCGCAGAAGCGCCGCAGGGCCACCGCTGGCGGGTCGCTGCTGCCAACAGCGGCCTCCAAGTGACGCCACCAAGTGGCGCTGCTGGCCTAGCAAGTAGCAGGGAACGCCGCGTGTTAACTGATGGCTCCTCACATGTCGGGATTCACTGTCTCTGTTATCTTATAATACGGTCGTGTAGGTCATACTGTCGGCTAGAGATGGAAGTCGATATAGAAGATTTCATCTGTGAAGACCGGAGAACATCCATTGATATGCAACATAGAGAGTGGGCAATATCCAGATAAAATGCAAAAAATTAAAGTTTTCACCAAATTTTGGAGGCCAATGTTCTTCAGAGAAGGAGATGATTGGTGAGCGTCATTGACGTTTCTCCCCGCTTGTGTTGGATCTATTGACATGTCATGTAACACACAAGCACTTAAAATTTCTTCCGAACTGTATCTATCTCGATCACGAGCAAAACTGTGCAACACACAACAAGTTTTTATAGTATCTTCAGCAGATTCTGAAGATACATTGGAAAGTCGATAAAAAAATCCTGCATTCTTTCGTAAGAATTCTAAAAATACATGTAACATATCTTGTAGCTCTACAGAGACTGTATCTGAAACCTCTTTGGAAAGAAATTGTCTCTGTATTAAGGCAGTAACAAAATTTACACACCGAAAACTTAAGAACCAACAGTTACAAGAGGGGAGTAATCACAGCCTTCATACAACTGCCTGCTCCGTGGAAATTTAGTATCTTTGTCAGTTAACTTTTTACGAAGCGGTGAATTCGAAAACGCAGATCAGTATAACGTTTACCATTCGTAACAGCCACAAAGTTGGGTAAATTGGATACCTTTCTAGCAAACATTTAACTATTCATCCTTCAAGAAATAGTGACACAAGAACAAACTTTTAAACTGCCTATTTTTGATTTTGTTATTGAGTAAGGGAAGTAAAAGAGAGGCATGCTGCTCATCAGACTCCACGATGGAACCGAAACACGGAGTCGCGACAGCAGTGGCAGGTCATTAGCGTATTAAGGCTGTGGCCGCCGCAGATAAGTGCTTTTTGGTGGCTTCCTGCGAAGGCAGACTTAGTTATGTCGGTCAGCGAAGAAGCAGCACGTAATTTCAAATCGCTGAATAAGAAATGTGGCATTCATATTTATAAAAACAGGTGTACTTTGCATGTACCAATGAAATATGCCTACCACCCAGGAATCAAAGTAATCTATTTTAACAAATACAAAGTGGATAATGCGCTCTTTTGAGATACAATTTTTTTGTGTTGGCCTATGTCTTGTCACATTTACTTCCTTGGGTCACGCAACGTTTTAAAACTTGTCAATTAGTTGGATGAAAAATTACAGTTTGGAATTTTTGCTCCTCCTTGCAAAAATTTCCACTGGCGGCCAAGTTCAAGGAAAAACTGACAATTGTTACCTCCCGTCTAGCTCAGTTCCTCGGTAAACTCTTGCTTAGTGGAATGAAGCAGCGCAAGAGAGTCCTTTAAACATCCTAGCTGGACGAACACGTACAAAGGCACTCATGACAACCATTTAAATTATCTTATCAAGAAAATTTTGTATCATTTCAAAACCAGCTACAGTAGGGTGTCATGAGGATGTAGTGGCGTTGCTTTGGCAGGACAGTATTATTTAGCAAATCAGTGAACTATAGGCAATCATCGCTATATTTCTCGCTTAGGATTTTTAGTTATACATCAGTTCTGATTTAGGCAGACTTAAACTTCCTGTGCCTAAAACAAACTGTATGTTTCGAGCCACGTGCTTGTCACGTAGATCGGATAAATAGGAAAGACTGGGAAAACGTCTAGGTTTGAAAGTAAGTTCCAAACGAGAAACCGGCAGGCACGCGGAGTTTAATTATGTGTGATGATACAACGAAACAGCAGGAAGAGAGAAAACTACTGGTTCAATGATAGTAACAAATTTCTCGCAGTGGCTCCTTCGAAACTCACCCGGTGGGAAAGTTACAGCGTTGAGTGAAGCTGATCTGCAGAGCCCGAGGCCGCACCAGTCTTGTGCCGCGGAGGCCTCGTGGAGACTGTTGCCGGGCAGCGGCCCCACTGTCGCAGTCTTCTGTCTTCAACCGAGAGCGCATTATTACTGTACGTAACGACAAAACCTCTACGGAAAAGAAACGTGAACGACAATGTGTTAAAACAAGAAAAGAACAGAAGCTCCTAAAATATGGTGCTCCGGAAGGACACTGTAGATTACACGGGAAGATCTAATGAGTAGGTACCGAATCAAAATGGAGAGAAAAGAAAGTTGTAGTACAAATTAACTTAAAGAAAGGATCGGTTGACAGTACATGTCCAAAGCCATCAAGAAAGAGTTAGATTGTTAATGGAGTAAAGTGAGGGACGTAAAAATCGCAGAGGGCGGCCAACGGATGCATAGAGCAAGCAGCTTCAAATGGACGTTAGTTGCAGCAGTTATTCAGAGATGAAGCTGCTTGCGCAGCATAGACTAGCGTGGAGAGTTGCATCAGACCCGTCTTCGGGCTAAAGACCACAGCAGCAACAAAAATAAAATGTAAGAAATATCAAGATTTTTAAAACAACGTGCAAATGGGATTCCTAGCATCATATGTGCCAGTATTTTAAGCTGACGTAAACAACACTGATTGCCATTAAAATTGCGACAGCAGGAAGAATAGCAAGTAAAAATATTTACTTATTATGAGGGTAAGTATTGCAAGAACTATAAGTGATTAAAGTTGTAAGTGATTCGCAAAATTTAGCTTACAAAGCCACCGCCTGCGACAGCAACAACAGCCCTAAGCGCCCTGGATATCGAGTCGAATTAAGCTAGGATGACAGACACTGCTACGTCATTCCATGCTGCTTGACCTCTGTGTCGGATATCATCAATCGTAAAATTAACAATTAGCAGTTTTGAAGTGAAGACGATGACATGGTTTAGGATTATGCATGCATGATTGTACAGTATTTCTCGAAAATTTGCTGAGTGAAGTCATCGTTATTCTACTTAAGAAAATCACATTTTTCGTATGAAGTTTGGCGCAAGAGTCTTATATGCATATACAGTGGGCCGACAAAAAGCGTGGCATAGCGATACGCTCATATACCGATAGCGGTAGTATTGCGTACGGGAATTAACAGACTTTGAACGCAGAGTGGTAGTTGGAGCTAGAATCATGAGACATTCCTTTTCGGAAATGGTCAGCAAATTTAATATTCCGACTTTCACAGTATCAATAGGGTGCCGACAAATTTCAGGCATTACTTCTCACCATGGACAACACATTGGCTGACGGCCATTGCTTAACGACCGAGAGCAGCGGAGTTCGTGTAGAGTTACCAGTGCTAACAGACAAGCCACACTGCTTGAAATAAGCGCAGAAATCAATGTGCGACGTACGAATGACGTATACGTTAGGATAGCACGGCGAAATCTGGCCTTAATATCTAATGGCAGCAGACGATGGACGCGAGTGCTTTGTCAACAGCACCACACTGCCTGCGGTATCTCTCCTATGCTCGTGACCATATCGTTTCGTAGACTAATGGAAGACGGTGATCTGGTCAGATGATCCCCCATTTAGGTTGGTAAGAACAGATGGTTGAGTTCGAGTGTGGCACGGATTCCACAAAGCACCGGGGCCATGATGTCAACAAGGCACTGAGCAAGCTGGTGGCGGCGCCATATTGGTGTGGACTGTGTTTACGTGGAATAGACTGAGTCCTCTCATTATGTGAGGCTGCTCGGAGACCATTTGTAGCCATTCATGAACATCATGTTTCCAAACAACGATGGAATTTTTGTGGATGACAATGTCTCATGACACTAGGCCAAAACTGATCGCGTTTCGTCTGAGGAAGATTCTGGACAATGCGAGAGAATGATTTGGCCACACAGATCGTTCGACATGAATCCCATGGAATATTTATGTGACAATGGAGAGGTTAGTTCGAGCATAAAACCCTGGACAGCTATAAAGGCAGCATGGCTCAATATTTCTTGCTTGTTTTTTATTTATTGAGTCCATGCCACTACGAGTTGCTGTACTACGCCGGGCAAAAGGAGGACCATGAGTTATATCACGTCCATCTATTGCTCAGCTTGCTGCACAATTTGTTCGACTGATATTATTTGTTTTGCACTGTTAAAAAAGCTCGTTTGGACGTCGTTTGTCACGTGCCCTTGCATCAAATAATTTACGCCGTTAATTTAAACAATACAGTATAATCCGAAATTATGATACGATACTCGGTTGAGTTAACGTCAGTGTCAACGTGGTTCTAATATTGCTGTTTCTGTGATCCTGGTTAACTGTCGTTAGAAATTTTTTTTATGTTCGACCACAGTACGTATACCACGGTACAAAGATTTCATTGAAACTATCGTGCATTTTCTAACGTTTAGCTCATTCGGATTCGCCAATGTGCTCATTCTCTGTTGTCAAAGTCATGTTATTAGGTTTCACATCTTCACCACTTAACACGACGGAGATCAGGTCTTTTCATCTTGTGTGTCGCAATATTTTACTGTCTGCCATAGTCCTATGAGAATGTTGAGAAATTTTGTTTTATCCAGAGGTATAAAATTTAAATTTACAGTACTGCTACGGTTAATTTTAATTTATAAAGTGAGATGTAATATTTTTTTTTCCACTTCCCACATGTTCTGCGTTTTAAGGGTTTGGAAACTGTCGCCTCGTGTTGGCAGCTTTTCTAGCGACGATGAAAACATAGAACTGTTGTTACGTGAGTCATTCCACATGGTGACAAAGGGAATAATAGCAGTCAGGGCACTTGTTCTGTGTTAGGGCATGCACATAATCAATAAGTAGTGGTCTAAAATTTTACTTCTGTTTTAGGATGGAAATATGTCGTAAAAAGGCACATTAAATAAACTTTTCGGACTTGTAACAGCGACAACCCAACCGCAAATAATATGAGAGGACTTTTTGATTTTTTTCATCATTTATAGGAACATGCTGTGTATCATAAATGCTATGCTTAATATTTGGAATACGATTACAATGAGCATTTAAATCTTTCGGCGGGAGTTGGATTCGAAATCGGTTCCTTTGCTTTACACGTGTGTCCTCTCATACCTATTCTGTAACTCGGGGGCGTCTCCAAACATGACTTTGGTCTGGAATCTTATTGACTGGTGTTGCTTTGTCTTCACTGATGAGTCCCTCTTCGAACTGAGCCTCGATGACCAGTGAAGACGTGTCTGGAAACGTCCCGGGCAGTGATGGGATACCTACCTGACTGTCGCCCGCCATATGGCCCGACAGCCTGAAGTCATGGTCAGTGGTGCCTTTCTTTTCATAGAATGGCCCCTTTGGTTGTCATCGGCGACACCCTTACAGCACAGCATTACACCCACGATATTCTGAGTCTCGGTTTGTTGCCCTTCAAGGCGAGCCATGCTGGGCCTGTATTTCATCGAGAGCAGATGCGGAGAATCTCCACTGCTTTTCTTCGCGCTTACCGAACCCTTCCTTGGCCAGGAAGGTCTTCGAATCCTCAGTTCGGACCGTTTGGAACATTATAGGCAGGGACCTCCAACCAGTCTGGGATTTTGATGATCTAACTCTCCAATTGGCCAGAATCTAGCACGATGTCCGTCAGGAGGACATCCAAGAACACAGTCAATCAATGTCAAACCGAATAGATGTTTTTTTGAGGGCCAGAGGTGGACCTACGCTTTACTGACATGCGCAATTTGTAAAGCTGTTTTTCTTGACGAAATCATGCAGTTTTATAAGATTGTAATCATTTTTTTATTTGTAAATGTACATAACAACTACTGATTTCCCGTTTTCGGTCCCATTCCGATAATTCTTTTCGTGCTGCGTCTGTTTCATTTTCTTCTTCTTCTTCTTTTTTTTCAAAGAGTAATTTCTGCGTGTTAGTGCTCTAACGTATGCATGATTTTTCTGTATTCAACTCATGTGTGTAAAGCTTAGCAGTGGAGGAAACGTTTACCTTACGCATCAAAAATATCTAGAGGAGTACTAGTAACTGCTTGAAAACCACACTGTCAGTGAGTAGCAGAAACGAACTGGAACAGCCTGATATCGAATAGAGACAGCACTCCACGTTCTGACAGTCTTCATAAGTTACTGCGAGGCAGCCTCAGCAGGTTTACACTCTTTTGATTCGGTAAGGACACCAAACACAGTCGTTGGAGTTCACTACTTACGTCACTTAACAGTTGCTTCTGCTTACCATCAAAAGAGTCAACCACATCAGTCAGTTTTAGTACACTGACGAATGTTTTTTACGTTGTCGGACAAAAGTTCCTAAATCTAAGAGCGTAGTATCTGTAGCTGCTTAAATTAGGGAAATGAAATTATATGAGACATAACATTTGCATATTACATAGAAATAATACAATAATTTATATATAGGGATACATATTGCCGAAGAGGGAGTTCTAAGTTCTTTTACTGATCCTGGGAGTCCTTAAAACGACTCTGCCCATTGCCAGAATATTTCACTAAGTGAGAGAACTGGAAAACATACTGTCCAAAGTTGCAGTACAAAGCTGTCTATATCGACCTGGGTCAGAACAGTACAAGCAACATACGATTTGGCATCATCCTGTTAAAAATAACTTCATGAAAGTATCCATCATATGAAACAGTCACCAACCCTAATCCGTCATAAAGGCAACACCTGCTGTCCGAATTACCGGTTACGTGAACCAGAAGTGATCGTGATTGAGACGCCCACCTTAAGCCACAGGACATGACAGGTAGTCCAAATTGTGGAAAGGGGCCAAAATAAGGGGCTGTCAGATACTTTTGAACATACATCGTTATTATTTTATCAAACATTACAAGAATACAAAAAGAATAATTTAAACACACACATTTAATGCTTGGGACTTAATTACCGGCTGAAATCTACTTTAATTTCAAAACGGCTGAAGGCCAACAACTTAAAACGCAATCATAATCATAAATATAAAAGGCAAGCCTTATCTTTATTTAGGCTGAAGGCCTAAAGAATCTGATATTTTAAGAGCAAACAATTTGAATTCAAAATCGGCTGAAAGCTCAACACTTAAGGCTAAACAACATTAATTAAAAAAAAAAACAAGGCCTTACATAAAACAGTTCATAAGTAGGCAAAACTCAAACAAAACAGAAATTTAGAAGGCAAGGCCTTATCTTAAAACAGTTCTTTAGTTAGGCTGAAGGCCCAAAGTATCAGACACTTCAAGAGCAAACAAGTTAAACTGAAATCGGCTGAAGGCCTAACACTTTAAACTCAATAGCATTAAATGGTTCTTAAATACCAAAGGCCTTACGTGAAACAGTTCTTTAATTTAGGCCGAAGGCCTTAAGAGCAAAACAACTCAAATCCAACATCGACTGAAGTCCCAACACTTTAAATTCTACAACACTAAAATTTTTAAAATGCCAAAGGTCTTACGTTAAACAGTTATTTGAACTAGGCTGAAGACCTTAAGAGCAAACAGCTCAAATTCAAAATCGACTGAAGGCCTAGCACTTAAAATTCAACAACATTAAAACCTTTAAAATGCCAAAGAACTTACGTGAAACAGTTCTTTAAATTAGGATGAGGGCCTAAGGAATCTTACGCCTTAAGGGCAAAACAACCTTAATTTAAACAACAACAAAAATCAGCTGGAAGCCATACAAATACAAACAACAGGAACAATAAAAAGAAAGACAGTACACCGAAGGGCGCTCAGATGTTCGATGATCGGCCTGGAATTCAAACACTAAAGCTCGCTTAGGTGGGACAGGCAGTCGGGCCAACCATTCACGATCCGACGACAACCCAACCGACCGACAGTCAACGGACCCTCCGACAAGATAACTTCCGATTCACCCTACCAGCGCACAGCAGGGAGTTCAATGGAACAACGTAGAAGATATTGGCGCCCACAACCAATCATACTGCAGACCGTGCTGGACAGCAACAACATCATGAGGAATCTGCACTGCTTGAAATTTACGTCAACGGCCAGGGCAGGTAACCGGAACGTTAACGCCCACAAGGCAGAGATACCGCTGGTTCACTTAAATCAAATAACCAAATACAGTGAAACTGCACTGGAGGGTGGCTAGAATTTTCCAACTTGAAAACCACGTTGTTGCTCGCGGGAATATCCCAGCAGCCGACAACGAACTCCAAAAGACACAATGTGACAGTCTTGCCTTGCTGGTAGATTAAATCAAAACTCAACTATCGTGTC
Organism: Schistocerca americana; assembly: GCF_021461395.2. Taxonomy (NCBI): domain Eukaryota; kingdom Metazoa; phylum Arthropoda; class Insecta; order Orthoptera; family Acrididae; genus Schistocerca; species Schistocerca americana. Next base: position 196,251,543 of record NC_060119.1, read on the forward strand.
CAGGGTCGGTGAGCCACGGACCTCGTAGCAATGGGAACAACCCCACACACTCCGACACCGCGTAGTAGAGACCCCCAGCGGCCTCGGCCAAACTACATCCCGCGGAGATATCCTCGCTGCACCACGCCAACCAACAGACTGCTCGCACACCGCCCAGCCGGAAACTATAAGCGCCAGCTCAAAGATAGTGCAAGGTGCGAATATCGATACACACCTCTGCTTCCACCAGCGGAAGGAGAGGATAACAGCATAATCGCTATAACCTCGGGAGACTAAACGCAGAATCCCAACGAAGGTTTAATCCAGCACATAGTATGAGTCAGCCACAGCTCAACCTCTCCCCCTCAAACTTAACACAGGAAGGGGATAATACAACGCCTGAGCTATCTGGACTTGGCTAAGGTGAACCCGATACTGCTTACCTTAACTGTTCTCCTTGATCAACAGATTTACCGGGCCTAAAATACGGATGATAGTGCAAGGCCCCAGAAAACGAGTACATTGAATAAGATTTCCACCACGCACCTGCCTCCCCTGGAAATAGCGGACATAAACTTGATCCCCTGGCCCGCCCTTAAAGGTTTCTCGATTGCGATTATAACGCTCACCTTGTTGATTATGGGCTCTGAGTATACTGCGCCTGGCCCCGTTCCTGTTTTCCTTGATAACACGAGCACTAATATCGGCTGGAACAAGATCTTCAATTTTCCTGACTGAGGCTACTAGTCTTAGCTATACGACCCTGCGTAACTGAGTGAACCATGCTTTCCCTCTCGGGTACTAGTCACTAATCATGTGGGGCATCTGAGATCGTGCATGACATTGAGTATGGTCCTGCTGAACGGATAGATTTCATATTCGCATGACAGTCATGGTATCCCCATTGGCATGTGCAAAAATATCGCTGAAAAATGAATCGCGCCGGCCGTGGTGGCCGAGCGGTTCTAGGCGCTTCAGTCTGGAACCGCGCGACCGCTACGGTCGCAGGTTTGAATCCTGCGTCGGGCATGGATGTGTGTGATGTCATTAGGTTAGCTAGGTTTAAGACTTTAAGTAGTTCTAAGTTCTAAGGGACTGACGACTTCAGAAGTTAAGTCCCATAGTGCTCAGAGCCATTTGAACCATTTTTGAAAATGAATCGTCGTCTCGATAAGCTATTTTCTTGGTGCTGCTGAATTCTGTCCAGCGCTGGTTGACGTTTGTCCTTATACGATACATAACATTGTTTTCTCAAAAACTACCAAACATTAAAATGGGATTTATCAATGAGCAACCTCTTGCGTAATCTTCTTTTGTGCACATAATGTATACCTGCTATGTGCCGTTGCTCTGAAATACTGTTTTGCACCCCATGTTAATAATGCCAGCACTGTAACAGGCACAGACCACACGAAACCTTCTTTTTAGAATCGTTTAATTATGTTCATACCGGATATATCTTAGAAAATAGCAGTTGTATCCAGTCGTTTAATGCAGGCACTGAGGTGACTGTGCTTGTTGTATTTTCGGTATAGCTTTTGAACTGTACACTTTTTACTGTCGTGTAATACATTCAAAATAACTAACCTGTCTGTGTGATATTTCTTTTGTTTGTGTTTTAGAGGGCTCTTCGGGGAGATGCTTCAGGAGTGTAAATGCCCGAATTCCACAAAAGTTATTAAATAATTTTATATTAACTTCGCACACTTTTTTACACTCGAGGAAATATCAAATTCACATGAAGCAAATGTGTCCTGTATTCTCTGAATAATTCATATTGATTAAAAGGTCTTGCAATCCTAATAGAATGTATGAAGATTATGTTTGTAACAAGCAATAGCATGTACTGAACACATCCCTCAGGGTGGAAACGGACAAGAGAGGTGAGATAGATATGAGAATCAGTGCCTGCAACAGACAGAAATTATGGTAATTAGGAAATTTGTTTTCAAAACGTTTCAGAAGGTTCCGTTCGCACTACCTTAAAAGCGCCACAACCCAATGCGTATTTTGAACCCAATGAGCACTGCTAGTTCTTTGGTTACAATAGGTACCATGAACATAAGTGGTGAATGCACATTTCATCAAAGTGCAGTATAATAAAATGTACGAAAAACGTTAGTATTACGCCGCTAGTATTAATTAGAAGGGACTAATAAGAGTTCCTGTGAAGATATTCTTCATGGAGTAGAAAGCGTTCTCCAACAGAAAGGTCTTTAATTCAGCCTTAAATTCCTCTGAATTAAAGCGAAACAATTGTTACACTGTGGAAGGCTGTTGAACACATGTGTACCCCCGCATGTGTTTTATTTTTTTCAGTGTTAATCACTTCAGATCTTCCTATTATTTCTTTTATCCTAATACTATTCTTTCGTTTAGTATTAACGCTTAGAACATTAGTGGGTGCAGAGTTAAATGCTGCTTAACTACTTCAGCTTGGCATATGGACTCGTTGGTTTTGGATCAAGTTGTGCAGGTAGTGTTTTCAGTCCAATCGTTGCTAACCTTAGCGACAAATCAGTGAGTTTCATTTAATCCATGTGCCTCTTCTGTCTTCATAGACGCTCGGCGTAGTGAGCAGAATGCAGCTACGGTTCTTGAACTCTACCAGAGAAGCGGCACTTCGTTCCTCCGAACTGTTTCCTTCTCCGTGGCACTCTGAATCCTCAACGGAAGCCGTTCCTCGAACCACAACCGAAATCACTAGTGTGCGCACTCAGCAGTTATACGGCGTCCTGCGAGTGCCAGACCGCCGGGCCAATGATAACAGTTCTACCAAACAACGCTTTTGCGTGTGCGAAGCTGAGGATGTGGCCCATAATGCGGTGCATTTATCACATGTGTAACGGCTGCCTCTAGGTTTGCTTTATCGAAGCAACTGTCAGCTCTTTTCAGAATACGTTTAGTCAGCGAACTCGCGCAACCACGTCTTATACAGGAAAGAAGTAATCTTCCATAATTATTTCGCAGTAAGTATTTGTACACGCCAGTAGATTCCTAGAAACTTCCTCTGAAAGTGGTTACTAGAGTGTCAGTTGAGAGACGAGGACATTTTCGAAGAGCGCTCTACGTATCACACTGTTCCAGGAACATGAAAATCGAATTCCGGAAACCGTTTTTCGCTGTCATGTATACTCGTTAGTCCTGAGTCTAATTGACTAGCCCGATTAAATACTGGTTTTCCAAGCGCCATATTTTTACATGAATGGTGTCTGTAATTAACTATCGAATTTCGTTCTGCACGAAAAAGTGAAGTTGACGGAAAATGTGTAACGTATTTAATAAAGGAAGAGAGCGATTTCGTGAACTCGTAAGTAACAGGAGGTTGTATAAGAAGAAATATTTAAAGACTTTACCCACAACAATTAATTTGTTCGAAACCGTTTTATTAACCCTCCAAAATTACGTACGTCGAGGGAAAATGTGCGAAGTGATCACTGATGGAGATTGTTCTGCTCCAGTGTTGTGAAAACTTGGAATAGCTAGAGAACTTTTAAATGAGTTGAAACTCATTAACTTTCTTGCGCACAGAATTAATGAATGTTTTGCCACTAGACATTGTGTACGAGACCTTTTGCCTCTAAAAGAGAGAGTGGATGTAGCAGTCAGCAAATTAAGCTGTTATGCAGAAATGCGGTTGGTGCCAATCACCTGAATTTTTCTGTTGCAGCACATATATCATCATTTATGTATCTCCTTCCTTGTAGTAAGGACGTGGTTTTCTTCGGTTACGTAAAAGAAGTGATTAGCTTTCTGCTCAGCCAAATACTTGCTCTTTTCCACTGACTCCATAAGAAATCATTTCGTTCACATTCGCCAACTCCTTTAAAACCATTTATGAAGCTAACTACCCAAGTTTTTTTAAAAAAACTGTTATACGTTAATATTGCAACTAAAATCAGTAGCTTGAAAGGAAATTCGGCAACTATAACCGCAAGGGCAGCCTACATTACACTTGTCCGTCCTCTGCTGGAATATTGCTGCACGGTATGGGATCCTTACCAGGTAGGACTGACGGAGGACATCGAAAAAGTGTAAAGGAGGGTAGCTCGTTTCGTGTTATCGCACAATTGGTGTGAGAGTGTCACTGATATGTTACGCGAGTTGAGGTGTCAGTTACTGAAACAAAGGCGGTTTTCTTTGGGGCGAGATCTATTAATGAAATTTCAATCACCAACTTTCTCTTAAGATGCGAAAATATTTTGTTGACACTAATCTACGTAGGGAGAAATGATTATGATAATAAAATAAGAGAAATCAGAGCTCGAACGGAAAGGTTTAGGTGTTCCTTTTTCACACACGCCATTCGAGAGTGGAATGGTAGAGAAGTAGTATGAAAATGTTTCGATGAACTCTCTGCCAGGCACTTAAGTGCGAATTGCAGAGTAACCATGAAGATATAGATGAAGATCTCCAGAATCAGAATTGGAAGGTTTACAAGCTCGAATCGGTATTAAAAAATCGGTTACAGAAACTGTATTTGGGAGTACGTAGTAATGGATAGTTCAGAAAACAGCCCGAACTACGAGAAACGTACAACATCAAGAACTTTTAATTTTTTGTACAGAACAAAAAATTGCATCGTATCAGTGGGAAACTCACAGTTGATTTGATTATGATCTTACACTATAGAAATACTTATATTTTTGAGATTGTGATGGTTGAATGAAAAGTGTATTTTGTTGAAAATGTGTCTGAAGCATCATGATACTGAGGTCCTAATATGGAACGGGCAGATTATAGGCGTCCTTTTGCCTGCCCTGTTTATTGAAGTTACCTTGGTCGGTAGAGGAAGCATGTGTGGGGAGGGCAATATTCGCCTTCGTTATGCATTACATACAGTATGTCCTTCATTAGCAGTTACCCTGGAATTAAAAATAACACATCCGTAATGGGTTCTTGGGTGCGTTGGGACGAATGTAGCGCCTGAGATGCATCAAGAATTACTCCATCACTCATTTCCAGACAAACAAACCGATAATATAAAAAGTTGTTCACTACACTGGCTGACAAGCTGGGGAGCAATGTGCGATTCTTTGCTGATGATGCCGCGGTTTACCGTAATTGAGTGAAAGTAGGAAGATACAAGACGACTTAGAAAAAATTTCCAGCTGGTGTGATGGATGGCAGCTAGCCCTAAATGTGGCAAAACGTAAGTTAATGCGGATGAGTAGGAAAATCAAACCTGTATTGTTCGGAGAGAGTATTACTAGCGTCATGCTCGCAACAGTTACATCGTTTAAATATCAGAGCGTAATGTTGCAAAGCGATATGAGGTGGAATGATTAAGTGAGAACTATGGTAGGGAAGACGATTGGTCGACTCCGGTTTATTGGGAGAATTTTAGGAAATAGTGATTCACCTGTAATAAGACACCACATGTACGACGCTAGTGCGATCTATTCTTGAAGACTGCTCTACTGCTTAGGTTCCGTACCAGTTTGGAATGAAATAAGACATCGAAACAATTCAGAGGCGGGCTGCTAGAACCTCGTAAAACGTACGGTGGTGAATACGATTGTTAATTATTAACATTCTGTGCATGAGGCCGTTACATCAATTGATGAAGGAAAAACTATAATAATGATGCTTACATGTTTGTGTTGTTTTTAATGACATTATACAGTTAAGAAACAGAGAGCACTGAGTATAAAACTCACTGCAAACTGATCAAATGCATATGTATGTAATTTGTAAGCAAATTGAATAATAATGTAGTTGATCTAACAGTTGCGCAACTGGAGACTAAATAAACACATTTAGAAAAAAATAAAGTAAAATAAAAGAGACTTATGGCCTGTCTACAGACTTGGCGAATGATTGACTAAAGGCTGTCTCACCTGTCACATTTGCAAAAATTAGTACATTCATTCGTTAGACATTCTGTTTGATCAACACTGAAATGGTGAGTTTGTTACGTATGTTGTGGACGTTGTTAGTACTCTTAACACGCTAAGTCCTTTTCTGTAACGCAAGCCCATAGCAGAATGATTTGACGAAATAGCGATGAATGTGAACCGAGTGGTCATTTCCATGTCTTGACGTCTCAAACAGTCTGTCGGATAAATTGCTGCAACAGGCGATACAGAATTATTAGACACGTACCAAAAAAATTTACCTAGTGACAGCTGTCATTGTCAGTGTTACAGACTTAACAATAAAGCACCAACTTTACCATTTCAGTAGCCTTTACGTCTAAATCTACATCTAAAAGCAGATGCTCCTCAAGCCATCGTACGGTGCTTGGCGGAGGATACCGTGCAAAACCACTTGTCATTTCCTTTCCTGTTCCACTGGCAAACAGAGCGAGGGAAAAACGGCTGTGTGTATACCCCACTATGAGTCCTAACCTCTCTTATCTTATCTTCGTGATCCTTACGCGCAATGTATGTCGGCGGCAGTCGAATAATCCGGCAGATTAATGGGCAATAGAGGTTTGGATTACATCTATGAACCAATAACCAATTATGAGAAAAAATGCAGACGATTTCTTCTTGTAACATCCGTTGGTTGCCGTACACCTGTATACTAGAGGAAGTTCAAAATGTTCAAATGTGTGTGAAATCGTATGGGACTTAGCTGCTGAGGTCATCAGTCCCTAAGCTTACACACTACTTAAACTAAATTATCCTAAGGACAAAGACACACACTCACGCCCGAGGGAGGACTCGAACCTCCACCGGGACTAGCCGCACTAGAGGAAGTAACGCATCTCTTATGGTACAGTATCTTCACGTCTCGTAGTTCTAAGTGAGACAGAGGTCCATAAGATGCTACCACATTGTTCACGATTCTAATTGCATCGTGTTTTGCGCTACTGTAATCACTGCTCAGCCTTTAATTTCCTGTTCTTGTTTTATGTACTGCAGCGTATGTTGGAATGCAGACGCAAACGGGCCTTGACATTTTGCACGAGTACAGTAGTCAGATACAAGATGAAATTATGGGGCCACGGCTACTAAGAAATCTGAATGATTCGACTTCTAAAACACGTCAAGGACATGGATGTACCGTGCATAGCATTATGTACAACAGAGTTTTCATTTACATAATTATATTCAGTTTTAATTGCATTTTGTATCCCAAATTTGCTACAAATATCACACATGAAATAATAAACTCAATGGACATTGTACAACCATTCCTCACTTATCTCTCATCAAACATCTATTTCGATTACTGCAACTCACGAACATTTCTTACGAATGTGTGGGGGCTCACAACGAGCTTCTCTGAAAAATATGTTGTTTGTGGTTAATGGTTGTTCCGTATTATTTGTGGATAGTTCTGCCAGTCATGTTGGAAAGCTAGACTTTGATTTTCAGATAATCTGTAGGAAAAGTTGTTTAGGAGTGTAACTGGGGGTAATGGTGTGTGGTGAGTGTGATACACTGTAGATTGCTTTTATTGTAAAGATTAGCCTAGTGAACATAGCCTTTATTGAACATAGTTGTACGGTGTACAGTTTTTAATCACGGGTACAGCTATATGGTACACCTTTCCCAGAACATGGCTTTTACGAAGTTCCTACCTCTTTCTTAAAATAGTTATTGGTGCGGCCGTAAATTTGTTAGAAAAGTTTGCTTATGTAGTGACTGAAAATACTATAGCTATTATAAAGAGAGGTACAGAAGGGCAATAGTAATAGTCTGTGTGCGATTACTCTCCCTTACTCTCCCTTACATGTACCCATGATTGGTTAGTAAAGTTACCAATTCCTTTTGTAATACAGCATGGTTATAATTATACTTTCGCTACTTGAGATGGCCCCCATGAAGAACGAGTGATCTTAAAATGATGAAAGTTGGTGTAAACATTTTTAAGACATGCATATAAATCATATAAAGATAGACATTTTAAGTTCCATAAGAGAATGTAACATTTGTTAACCACGTATCACGTTTACGTTTCAAGCTTCAAACGGTGTACAGTATGACGACCATCTGCATCAACGACGACATGGATACCATTTGACGATTGTTCGCAACACTTTTCGACAAGAATGTTCATCTTTCGTAACACGACTCGTGCACTGCTCGAAGATCGCACACTGCGTCCAGGATTCTCAGCCGTGGTAACAGTATCTTCTTCAACAATTTATTTGCAGTTGGCAATCGGCCTCCCCCAGGAACGGTTCCCAAACCGCCAGTAAATTCGAACTTCTGAATCACGTTTTTCAGGCCAGGTGCAGAAGGAGTGCCTTTTTGTATACCTTTAATGTATCAATAGTCGCGAAGAGCAGCAGCACTACCGCTGTTTTGATAAAACAGTTTTACGAGCAAGGTCTTTTGATAAAACAGTTTTACGAGTAACTCCTTTTGATAAAGCAGTCTTACGGGTAAGACCCTGCTCGCCTTGTCTAGGCCAATACTGACTGCCTGCATCTGTAATGCACACTCAAGCTCTCGTTTCAGCCCTACTTCGATGTACCAGTACTGGCGCATGACATGTGATGACACTAACACTACTAATAGCGCAAATACCGCAGCGCATAATCAGAACGTCATTCATATAATGTGGGGTATGCATAGGGTAAATAGTTTTCCCTCTATACTGGATCAAGTAGTGAAAGCTTAGTTTTAAATAATCTGTAAATTTGTGAATCCTGCACCTCACAGAAACTTACCATTCAGCAACCTAGTGTCTTGATCTGCATCTACCGCTCCCCCTGTTCATCTCAGTACATTCCGCATCCAGATAGTATAGTCCCCACTTCATGTTATTTAGTTCTAGTATACAGCCCGGAACATCTGTTCTAATCCATGTTCCTTAACTTTTGTCAAGCCCTATTTCTGAAGCAATAATAGAAAAGAATGCGGTTCATTCATTGATGCGAGTGGTGGTGGCAACATACCAGAGGGCGCAGTGGGAACACCGCTGACAGTAAAGAATCTTTTATCCAACATCGGTGTATGTTTTGTCATGGCTTAGTGTAGCAGAACAGGCCTGACTCTGTTGACCCTGCCTGGCACTGACGTGTGCATGACAGCTTCCACCCTAGTGAGAAGCGGCTGTATAGACACTCTTCATTGTTGAGAACAGACCTGCGGATGGGCAGTGACCTCTGTAGGCCACGGCTCTGACATTATCAGCTCACTACTTCTCCGTTGGCGATGGTGCCTGGAGCAGCCTCTCCACGCCATATGTTCACCATGGCGGCACGTGAAGAGTGCTGTGCACGGGACTCGGCCCACTGCACCCTGGCAGGAGACAAAGGAAAACTCCCACTGACTCACTAAGACCTATGGGGAGCTCAGTGCAGCAAACAGCAGGAGCGGACGGCAGATCGACGGTGCTGTGGTACGAAGTCCCTTGAAGAACTCAGTATCAGAGGCGACAGGCGCAACCCCATCCTAAACCAGTGGTTACTGCTTAATGCCCAGCGTAATGGTGGTGCTGCTGGGCTCCAGCAAAAGGAATGCCTCTGCTTCAAAATTCAGACACATTTATATCGCTCCGAGCCACATTTGTTTCACTAAAACCTGGTTCCTAGTCACGTCCCCCATAACAAGAGATCTCCTCTTATGTGGTGACTCTAAACTGCCTGCTACAGCTATTACCACTGCATGATGCAGTTTTCTGGTAGTTAAATGCAGTGTCTTGCAATCTCCTTACGTGCATGTTTTCCTGACCCTCACGTTACCAGAATGTAGTCACTAGGCTGCAGCTGATACTGCAAATACACAGTGGCTTTCTCACCGCTTCTTATTACTTTTGCTAAACGTGTGAACGGGTGAAGATGTGTTAGAGGCTCTGTAACTCATCTTAGATCCTAAGTATCTACAATACACTCACATCACCCATCCTGTCACCTTCTACCACACACTGTCGCTGATGCAGTATAATCAAGTAGAGAATGATTGGAAAATTTAGGTAACCTATCCTAGATCTTATACTGGGTGATCAAAAAGTCAGTATAAATGAAAACTGCATAAATCATGGAATAATGTAGATAGAGAGGTAAAAGTTGACACACAGGCTTGGAATGACAAGGGGTTTTATTAGAACCAAAAAAATACAAAAGTTCAAAAAATGTCCGACAGATGGCGCTTCATCTGATCAGAATAGCAATAATTAGCATAACAAAGTAGGACAAAGCAAAGATGGTGTTCTTTACAGGAAGTACTCAATACGTCCACCATCGTTCCTCAACAATAGCTGTAGTCGAGGAATAATGTTGTGAACAGCACTGTAAAGCATGTCCGGAGTTATGGTGAGACATTGGCGTCGGATTTTGTCTTTCAGCATCCCTAGAGATGTCGATCGATCACGATACACTTGCGACTTCAGGTAACTCCAAAGCCAATGATGGCACGGAATGAGGTCTGGGGATCTGGGAGGCCAAGCATGACGAAAGTGGGGGCTGAGCACACGATCATAACCAAACGTCGCGCGCAAGAGATCTTTCACGCGCCATCTGTCGGACATTTTGTGAACTTGGTTTTTTTTTTTGTTCTAATAAAACCCCATGTCATTCCAAGCATGTGTGTCAATTTTTCCCTCTCTATCTACATTATTCCTTGGTTCATTAAGATTTCAAATTTATACTGAGTTTTTGATCACCCAGTAAGTGGTCAATAGGATAGTATGTAGATTGACATCGGTTGTATCTCCAACTGCTCCTAACTACAATGCACTGATTATTAGAAATCAAATAAAAATCGGGACAAATCAGAAGAGTTGCACAACTACACTAAAAATCTTATAAATACATACGAAGGTGTTTTAGGCATGTATAATTTATACACATCCTCACTGTGGATACTTACAGATCATCGTTTGCATCACAATGTCTCAAGACAAAAAAAAGCTATCCACCATGAAGGAATTACCCGAATGGGACGGAAATTGGCAGATGTAATGTAAATGTGCAGTCAAATAAATGATTACAGTTTCACAAAAATTGGATGGTTTATTCCAGAGTAAGAGCTTCACAAATTGAGCAAGTCAGTAACGCATTGGTCCCCCTCTGGTCCTTATGCAAGCAGTTATTCTGCTTAGCGTTCATTGATAGAGTTGATGGACGTCCTCTTGGCGGATATCGTACCGAATTCTGTCCACTTCGCGCGACAGATCGTCAAAATCACGAGATGGTTGAAGGACCCGTTTCATAATGCTTCAAACGTTCTCAACTGGGGAGAGATCTGGAGACCTTACTGGGCAAGGCGGGATTGGGAAAGCACCAAGACAAGCAGTAGAGACTCTCGCCAAGTGCAGGCGAGCATTATTTTGCTGAATTGACGGCTTGCCATGAAACGAACTAAATGAGGCACAGAATATAGACGACGCATCGTTGAGCTATAAAAGAGTGCCACAGATGACAACCGAAGGCGTCCTGCCCACACGATCAGTCCTGGTTGACGGCCCGTATGAAGAGCGGCAGTTACGGTGGCAGCCCACCACTGTCTGGGGAGTTTACAGACACGTCTTCGCCGGTCATCTGGGCTCAGTTCGAAGCGAGACTCACCACTGAAGAAATTTCTACTCCAGTCAATGAGATTGAAGGTTCAAGACGTGCCTAGTGACGCCCTGGAAATGTTTTATTCCATGCAGCTGCACTTAAGAGTTCTTAGCTGACTCAGAAATAATTACAATGTCATCAGCAAACATAAAAGTTTTCATTTCCTCTTCTTGAACTTAAGTTTCGTCTCTATATCTCCCATTGGTTTCATTTACTGCCTGCTCAGTGTAAAGGTTGAACAACATCGGGATAAGGCTAAAACCCCATTTCACTCCCTTCTCAACGACTGCTTCTCCTTCGTGTCTTTCAACTTCTTTCTGTACAGGTTTAACTAATCTTTTGTTGCTGGTATATTATATCTGCTGTCGTAAGAATTTCAGTGTGTATATTCCGGATTGTATGAACCTTCCCATAAATTTACAAATGCAATAAACGTATTTTTTTTCTTTCTGTAACTTATCTTCATAGGGTCTGTGCTGAATCGTGTATTCCTTCATTCCCCCTGATGCGCAAATGATAATCTTCAAGGTCGGCTTCTACCACCTCTACCAATTTTCTATTCGTCTGTAAATAATTCGTGCCAATACTTTGCAAGGATGACTAATTAAACTGTCAGTTCGGTTACATTCACACGTTCCAACACTTTCATTCTTTGGAATTCGAATTGTTGCACTTCCCTTGCAGCCTCAGGATGTTTTGCCTCTCTCATGTGGCTCAAATGGTTCTAAGCACTATGGGACTTATCTTCTGAGGTCATCAGTCCCCTAGAACTTAGAACTACTTAAACCTAACTAACCTAAGGTCATCACACACATCCATGCCCGAGGCAGGATTCGAACCTGCGACCGTAGCGGTCGCGCGGCTCCAGACTGTAGCACCTAGAACCGCTCGGTCACTCCGACCGGCTCTATCATATGGCTTGCGCAGCAGATGGAATAGTTTTGTCATGGCTGGCTCTTCAAAGGACCTCAAAAATAATGAGGGACTATCATCCACTCGTGGTCCCTTTTGTTGCCTTATATTTTTCAGTACTTTTTCAAATTCTTCTTGCAGTACCACATTTTCCAACTCATTTTCATCTACTTCCTCTCCTGTTTGTATGATATTATCTTCAACTTCATATCTCTTGCATATCTCTTTGATATTATCACTCCACCATTCAGTTTTCCCTTCCTTTCTTACACTGGTTTGCTACATGGGCTCTAGCTATTCATGCAGCTGATTCTTTATTCTCTTTAATTATCCTACAGACAGCATCTATCTTTCTTCTATTTATGCATATTTTTACATTGTTCATTTCTCGTCTAGCCGATCCTGCATGCCATTTTGTACTTCCTAGCAGTCTCATTGTTTAGATGTCTGTATTTTCTTTGTCTTGCATCATGTGTTGAAGTTTTATATTCTTCGCCAGTTAGATTCTATATCTCTTGCGTTATCCATGGATTCTCTCACAGTTTTATCTTTTTTTCTGTTTGATTGTCTGCTATTTATCCTTCACAGACATATAGTAAACGAGATTTCAGTTGATTAACTTACGACGATTTCGGACCCATAGACAAAGCTAAATATCACTTTATGTCTTCACTTTTCAATTTTTATTATCGAATAAAATCTAGACAGCCGTTACAGACTTTTAAATTTTCTGGAGTGATAGCTACTCAGTCGGAAAATGTTGAAGTTACAGTGCTCATCTTCGGGATTCTGTTATAGAGCGTAACACAGAATTGTTCATTACCTCCGCAAATTAAGGTTTATACCTTTCTCTTATTAAAAATCTCTTAGGTTGGCCTTTTACTTGCATGTGAAGTCATATGGGATAAGTGAAACTGCTCGGAGGTTTTCGTACAAACTAAGCGTATCTGCTTCGTCAGTTTGTTCTAGCTATTTTTCTGTATTCTAGTTTTTATATTTTCTAATAGAATGACTTGCTTTGCGTGATTTATCAAAGTTACAGATTGTGGCAAATAACGTTAATTCGCCGAAAATCTGCTGCGACGGCCATTCATTTTTTGCGTAGATTTGGTAACTATATCAACTGCATTTTGTTTCGAATAATTACCTTCCCACTATTTCGCTGAATTTGTATCTGCCTACTGACATTTTTCTTGTATCATGTGATCCATTAACTTCTTTTCAGTTTCTAGCCCGGTAGATTTCTACATTTGGATTCATAATGCGGAGGTTTCACTACAGCTAATGTGAGCGGATTGCTAAGAGTGGATAGCACCAATGACATACTACCATAAGCCCACATAGTATTCACACATTTTTCCTGTGTATGATTTTTATTGGATGAGGGTAGTGGTATAAATTCGTATCAACTAAGAAATGGTGTTTGTAAAGGTAGATTTTTAATTTGAGACCCCTGACAAACTAAACTATTTCATCCAGCATCGATGTTAGATCGGAAGGACTACAAAAAACTAAGAACATTACTGAAGTAAAAACAGTCTAACACCTGCACTGAGTACTACATTCTGACCCATTGCAAAAACCGAATTGAGATTCATCTCAAGGGCACAGCAATGAACAGCATGACCATGTCTAAAATTTTGTTTCAGGATACTCTGCAAACCTGAATGACGACCATTCATATAACATCTGAATCTTCGTAAACTGGACAAACAACTTTAGCTCAGGTGTCCTTAATATATACCAAAGTTTCTTTATGTGCTTCTGCTAAAGTATTGCTCTATCTCCAGAAGCACAGAGGAAATTCAAGAACCCTTCCTCTTGTTTAGTGTAAAACAAAACGTATTTGGTAGCGAGGACTTAGTATTAAATTGTTGAAGTATCAGTTGTACCACCTGTGACAACTAATACAACAACAGACGGAGTAATTCCTTTTTTGCTCCAGCAAACAAGAAAGTAAATTATTTTGAGTATGTTAAAGATAGTAGTCTTGGAAACGCGATAACTAAGCGCAATATCGGACTGAGTTACGAAATTTAGAAGACAACAAAAATTCCTGGATTTGAACGGTCACTGCATTCGACCTATTCACGAAGTGCAAGCTCCAGCATTCCTCAAAATGTAAGGCAATTGTCAATTATAGTAACATGTAGCGATTGTTTACGAGTCAGATAATGACGGTTTTCAATTGACTGTCTGTAAAAGGTATTTAGTTATTTATAAAACATAAATAACAACAAAATGTCAATACAAGCAATTATATTTATAAAACAGAAATAACATAATTGCTTGTATTGACATTACTGAATTAAGTTACAGAATATTGTGGATATTAATTATTGTAGGAACTTGCTATTTATGTGGCGTGTGGGGCAGAATGATTGTGGAAATCGCTTTTGTGACTCAAATAAACTATGATACTGAATTGTCCATCACAGGTGGAAATAACTGAGCGAATTTAAATTTAAATTTTTTTTGTACGGGAGAATATCTTCAAACACGAAAATTTTTGTGGCAGTCAATGGCTCATCTGCGCCGCAGGAAGAACCGCCCCTGTTTTGAAAGCTTTTATAGGCAGTTATTAAGCAACATCTGCATTTTAAACTTTGTGGATAAAAATCCTACGCCAGTATAACAAAAATTCCTTCATTGGTAACTAGTTTCTGCACACTGATGAGTCATCATCAGACGTAAAATAAAGAAAGTGGCAATTGAGAGGTGAACAATAAGAAAATACGATTGATATTTAAATTTCCAGTATACGATACATACCGATAAAAAATTGTTATTTAATTCAGTGTGTCAACCACCAGGCGTTTCACATCGTCATACGATGTAAGCTGAATCGCTATTGTGGATGTACACACATTGAAAAGTATAAGAGATAGTGACAAAAATAAATACACACGAAAGCAAAATTGGTAACAGGTTCAGAGATAAAATCTTACATACAATAGAAGGTCGTCCTGCTTACACAATTTACGATGTTCATGAATTATATGTATCCAATGGTCATATTGTCACATTTGTGTTTTAATATAGTAGTGGAAATCAGTATGAAGGCAGGGTTCCACGAAAGTAATAGTACAATTTCTGAAGCGTACATGTACCAAATTTACTATGGATGTAGTAGATGCATATAAAATATAAACAATCATGACGGAATTACGAAGATTTTTTCATAACACGTCTAAAAAACAAGGCATTTGCATTTCCTAGATGGATATTGGTATAAAGGCTCTCTGTGTTCTGTTGTGCTATTACACTGTTAATAATTTGTCCAGCATCCGTTCTTCCTAATTACTACAGAAATTAATTAGGGTCTTGTAGTTTTTGCAATGAAATTGCCGCCCATTTTTATCTCATCGCTCTTTTCAGCTCACTTACGGCTTCAATTTGCCTTCCATTGCGATAAACACGCTTCCCAAATATTCCATAAAGATTTTCCAAGGGGTTCAGATCCGGGCAACAACGATATCTACATCCTTAAACCAGTTTTTGGTTCTGGCAGAATTATACACAAATACATCATCTTGTTGAAACATTAAACTTTCGTCACCTATGGTCTCATACACTCTAATCGATTCTGTTTTCAGCATATCAGTGTACGTGTTAGAGTTCATTCTAGCGCTCAGCCAAGCAGTGCGTGATTTACGTTTAGCGTTGGAGGCTGCCCAAATCATAACATTTCCACCACCAAAATTTCTCCTCATTCTTACCTGCCACTCTCTCTCCTCAGATTACGTCAATAGTATTGAAATACATCCTTTCCATCTAAAGTAAACTTCTTCTCATCACTGAAGATCATTGTATCCCATTCTGAAATCGTCGACACATATTTTCAGTCAGTTCCAATCTAGCCTCTTGATGTTTGGGGGTTAATGCTGGTTTCTGCAATCTTTTCTTCAATGAAAGATGTTTGTCATGTCACAAAATTTGTCGTACACGTCTGGCAGTTACTGGTAACTGTAAATCAGCAACAGTTTCAGAAGAATAACGGTTTGTGGCCCTTACTTTGCACAAAAATAACCCCTTCTATACCTCAGAAAATTTTCCATTATGCCCATGTTTTCGGATCAGTCCAATCTAACGAAATTCTCAATCACTGTACTTCGATAGTCCATCTTCTTGGCAATTTGACGATTATAGAGTCTCATACCCTTGTGGTTACCGATTTTTGCTTTTTCATCGCATGATAAATCTTTTCCCCTTGATATAGCCACAATCGCGATTTACGTACACATCTGCTGTCACTAATAGTGTCTGTTTCGTATTTGTAGTGAAGGAAAGTACGCACACACTAACACTGCACAAAACCGTCCGCCTGTATATCGAGTTCCACACTTTACCATCTGAATCGTTGATGTCTTGTTATACTGTATACTGCACTGACATCAAATGCGATACCATTTGACTGAATGTGTCGGTATACAAGATTTCATACTACTGCATATAGATGGTGAACATCTATTCCAACCGGCAATGCTAATTTTCCTGCAAATATCTATGCCTTTATAATGTCTTCCACAACGGTACAAGCTGATTGACAGTGGTATCAGCCATATAGTCCATGTGTGGACGTACATAACGCGAGCCAGTCTCAGTAGGAATAAGGAAGTAACCGTATCACGTCTGTCAGAGAACTGTGTTGTGTCATCGCCACACGAAAACGCTAATGCCAGATGCCGGTACTAACCGACGAATTTTTATACACTCATGACTCCATAATAAAAAAAGAATTGTAAGCCAGCAAAATTTCTACCACATTTACGTTATGCAAGACTCAAGGAACTATTGCAGTTTTTGTAAGTCTGTGGGAATTATATATCGAACACAAGTTGTTCTTTCAGTAATATAAAACCAAATTATTCTAAAAGAGAAGAAAATTAATATGGTCACAGTCGAAAGTAGTACAGTGGTTTAAGATATATGGAAGTATGTACAGCGCCAAAGTTAGAAAAATTAGAAATTCGAGGCCTAGATGCATTTCTACCCGATTTCCCTCTTTTCTACATTATGTATAATTATGCAACTTTCTTTCGAAAATTACCAACATGTAAATTTTAAAAACGTCTGAACGACGTTTACCGTGTATTTGTGTAGTCTCATCAACACTGATATGGTCCAAAACAAATTGACTTCCCAAATGACAGGAGAATAGCACTGTCGTATCGTGCCAAATGGATGGTGGATATATGGTAATAGACCTGATGACAATATTCGCTATCGGTACATTATTTCAAATCTTGGTGGATGGAGTGCCTTCCACGACAAGTAATAACAACGGCAAAAATTTTGTTCAGCATCTGTCATTATACAACGCGCGCCGCTGGCAAATAATTTCGGTTGTTTGAATTTCAAACAATTCCCGGGACGTTGTACTTACATATTCAACAAATTGCTTCATCCAGCCCTTGTCATATTTCCTAGTTCAGTACAGTTATATTTAATCCTGAAAACATTCGGTCCACTAAAACTTATAGCTAAAGCATTTTCTTCACTATCCAGACTGTATCTCAGAGAAATAAACGACGTGTCACATCACTGGTCAAGAAGGGAGGGACGGAATTTTTGCTTTGTTTTCATCTGATTAGATAAATCCAATTAGAAAGCTTATCCTCAAGGAGTAGCAGTTTAGATATTGCAGTTTCCGCCAGCTGGCATCTTACTGTGATAAGGTTCTTTGTACACTTCTTCCCATCTCTGTTCTCACAATGCTTTCATTTGTGTTATGTGTTGCTACTAGCACCTCGAAATTTTACAGTCCTTGGTCCAACTGTGTCACCACGTGAGTTCACACGGAGCCGCCGAGAAGCGCTTCCCTGCGGCGCACCGAGCCTCAACACTGCACTGCTGGAAACAGAAGCGGCTCCTTTGTCGCCGCTTTGATCCGCCGCTGCTGCCGAGCCGCCGTGTTTCCGTCCCGCCACGGAGTCTGATTAGCAGGATGCCTCTCTTTTACCACTTTTACTGGCTAAAAAAATCAAACAGAGGTAATTCAAAAGTTAATTCTGGGTGCCAATATTTTTCAAAGGAAGGGTAGAGAAAGGTTCACTACATTGGTACACAATTTAACCAATTGTGTGACGATTACAAATTGTAAATATACACGTGTCATTAAGGCCCCTTTATTACGACAACAAAAACATTTTCTCGATACTGTTGCTGGACGTGTGTGATTCCCACCACAGACTCATGTTCATTGACGTTAGAGCAAACAGAAGCTCGCCATATGATCCGCGTTTCAGAATTAATTGATTCATAAGAATAAATTGACAACGAAACTAAATTTACACGAAGCAGCCAGTGTATGAAGACTGTGTTTACTTTCATCTTGTAATTGTTGGTGATTAAGGTTTCGGTATGTCACCTCAATCACTGCCTTAGTATGGAGGCAATTTCTTTTCGAAGAGTTTTTAGATACAGTCTCTGTAGTGCTAGAATATAGGTTGAATGTATTTTTGCCGTTCGTGCTAAAGAGTTGAGATTTTCGATCGGTCTTCGACTGTATCTCTAGAATTAGTTGAAAATATTATAAAAGCTTCGTCATGGAGACAGATATATATTTGAAGGCACTTTGAGTACATGTGTGTTACATGACATGTTAACAGACTCATCACAAGCGGGTAGAACACAAAACGATCACCAGTCGTCGTCTTCCCTGAAGAACGTTTGCCTCCAACGTTTATCGAAAACTTCAATCTTGTACGGAGTATCTGAATTTTCCTAATCCTGTCAATGAATGTTCTTCGGCTTCGCAGATCTTCTGTATTGACTTCCATCTGTAGCCAACAGCATGACCTCCAGGACCGTGCTGCCAAATCACAGTGAGCAGGCCGAGCGGTTCTAGGCGCTTCAGTCTTGAACCGCGCGACCGCTACGGTAGCAGGTTCGAATCCTGCATGCGGAATGGATGTGTGTGATGTTCTTAGTTTAGTTAGGTTTAAGTAGTTCTAAGTTTTAGGGGACTGATGACCTCAGATGTTAAGTCCCATAGTGCTCAGAGCCATTTGAACCATTTGAACAGTGAGCAGGAGTCCCAATACTTACGGCAGTCACGAACGATAGCGGTCGAATTTAGACTTGTTATGTGCATCTATGTCATGTATTGTCCGACAGCCAATGACCATTCAGTAGTGTCCTGAGTGCTCTGCTGTGATATCGTAACAAATGGTAACGTGAAACGTTATTGTACCGTATTATTTAGTGGGTTTTAGTCCATTTGTCGTGAGTTGTCACCGCTGATGGCGGTGTTAATCGACAAATTATACACAAGCAAACGAGAGATAATTTCCAGGATACACGATTTCTCTAACCACAAAGCACGTGTACCTGCTTACCACGACTGTGGCTTGGAATCGGCAAAAATGCAATCTTCATCTGTGCTCCATATGCGCCATGCCCCACCGTTCGTGAATCGGACTACACCCGACTGTTAACGTGCGGCGTTACAGTGCGCGCAGTAAAACGTGGCCGGTAGATGCGCGATTGGCAGGGAATGTGTGGGGTGAGCAGTAACGGTGAGTGTTGTGGGCAGGCGCTGTAGAGGAAATGCCAAACGCTGAAGGGGGAGTGCTGATCCAAACTGAAGCGAAGGCTCATATATTTTCTAAATATTAAGTGGAGCCCCTCCACATCCACTCTTGCGCGGTGATAATTCAAAACGACCTACCATCAACACTTTCGTTAGTCTCTAAAAAAATTCCGCTGAAAATGCAAAAAAGCTTCGACCCATTTTCGTCTTCCTGGTTACCATTTACGACTCTCAGAGAAGCGTCATGAGTGGCGAATTTAGAATAAAACCTACATTTCTCTTGTTGCCGTGTTAAAATTTTCTTCTTTTGCCAAAACACAGCAGAGTTTACGCGGTGTCACCTTGCTAACATATTGTGCAGATGCAAATCCGAGGAAATTCTGGATCAGTGGTTTATTAAGCCTACTAAGTGACGAACTGAGGAAAAGTGAGGTCAAAAATAGCTTATGAAAAAGTACTTCTTCAGTACAAAAATAAACGTGTAATGTCTTTACCTTAGTTGTTCCGAAACCCAACAGCATTTCTCGTTTCGTCGCTATCGATGGACCATAAAAATTACATTCTTTCATCAATAAAGAGTACGCTTAGTAGTATATCACGGTAGATAACGAAGTGTTGCATAATAACGATGAGGAAAAATACTCTCTTCTTTGTATGCTATCATTTGCCAAAATCTCATTTCGACTTATCAAACCGCTTATGAAATATGGGGAATGGTGTGGGTATTTCATTGTGGCTTTATCGCTAGCCCGCGTGATCGCAAATGAGAGTGCTACACCAGATCAATTTTTTAAAGATGCAACACAGAAGAGACCTCCATTCACCTCAAAAAAAACTTCAACATTTTAGCTAAATTTCGTAGACAACAACATCCTATGTAATATGCACCAAACGCGAAATCATAGCAATCCCTATTTTTCATTGCAAACTCTTTCGTTTTTGGAGCAGTGTCTTTATGCAGATACCACAATAAATATGACTGTTAACGAATTGATGGGCTTCTCATTATGAAGCTGACATATAAAGCTATAAGGAACAGAAAAACGACCTTTTCTTTACCGAAGAGTTTCTGTAAATTCGTGTGAGAAATATTGTTGACCTGCTTCTCGATTCTGTCATCGCAGCGCATCGCTTTCAGGCCGAAAGAGGGCAAACGAGGTCTGCCATCTCTTCCGAACGGACGAATGAACTCGACCACCGCTTTGGGCAAAAAGTAGTCACTGCGAATTGGCCACCGCATCCTGTGAGATCCCTGCCTGCTGCTTGGCCGGTAATCATCGTTACAGAATGGCGTCGTGTGAAGGTCGCTGTTGTAAAAGATGTTCTGCCGACAGAAGTCCGTCACTGAGCGACAAAGAACCGCGGTGGCACTGCACGTCTGAAGGTACCAACGCTTTGTCAGCCGAAGCGTCACTGGAAAGCGCTCCTCAGTCACTTCGTTGCGAAGACGGCCGTTTGCTGCTACCTCTTGCATTGCGGGAATTCAGTGTATTCTCTTCCCTACATGTACATCATAGCTGAATGCTGAAAGGAGCTGGTTGTGTTTTGTAATTAGGATTTGCCCTATTCATCTGTATCGTTGAGCTGTGTTGCTTATGTACTCGTATAAGATTTTTTTTGCGTATACGTAAGGTTAAAATATTTTTTGTCACCTATTTTATATATGCTTTGAGGCCACAAATATAAATTGTTTTAATCCGTAGGAATTACATGCATATTCTAATACTTTCAAATGGAATTACCTCTGTTGTTTGCTACCATATTTCCATTAGAATTCTTCGTCTCTCAGTTACAGTACTATTCGATTATATAGAAATTGAAACACATTCATACTTAATAAGTGGCAATACTCAATCTATTCAGTCAATCTCCATCAAATGTTCTATATACAACATGTGATGGACTTGTATCATCTTTTATGTATTTTCTGTAGAATGATATTGCTACGAGTACCAACTATTTATCTCACACATTCGGGAGTTTTATTGTAGAACACAATTTTTCCACTTTTATTTCATGATTTTGCTGTATTCTCATTTACTGATCTGGTATGCCACGTACAGTTGTGTATTTGTCAATAATACAGTGAAGCTGTTTTTGAAAAACAAACTAATCATTAATCTGATAAAACTGTATATGTCTTTCAAGAAAAGGAGGCGCATGGATGTACATTTCGATGAAGCGAGAATCGAACACGTATCTCGGTTCAATGTTTAGGTTTTATCATTGATAGTTAGTTTAAATAGAAGAAAACAATAACATTATGATCAGTAAGTCAAGCCCATTGATATTTTTTATGAAAAGCTGGCTTAGTATTATATCAATAGATCTTGTGCACAGTGTATTGCCGTGTTTTTCAGTCTGGGATGTAATATTGAGCTACAGGGTGGGGAAATTCTAATAACACAGTAATGAAAAGAATGTTAGTGCAACAACAAAATCAATCCATTTGGATCATACTGGAAAAGAGTAAGAAATCTGAAAAAAATGCTTTAAGTTTCTTAATATTTTAACTTTTCCATCATTATATATATTCAGAAGCATCTTGATTGCATTACACGATACTGCAAAACTGTATACCAATGAGACTGCTCATATCCATAAAGTAAAACAGAAAACTACTGATGTGCCTTCGGCACAGGTCGAAAAACGTATGTCGATATTCTGTTATTAAATAATTAAATTATACAGGAACTGCCAAGAAACGTGCAGAGTCTCAAAACTTATGCTTTCCCTGCGACTCTGAAAAAATTTTTCATGAAGAAGGAATTTTAAATAGTAAGCATCCGGGACCAGTGAATATTTATATATCACATTAACAGAAATTCGAATATTATTCTTGTTTTGAGTCATTCATGTGCAGTTAAGATTATTAATGTATGTTGTAGCACCACATTTTAAAACTGTTTGGTAATTGTCTTATCATAGGACACATGATGTAAATCACTGTGTGTTGTAAGACTTCGTGAGTTACGTATAAAATAATAAGCATACTTTCTAAAGCACTATTTGTATATGTTATCTACCCCACAGGCATAATGAAAAGTCATTTTTCTGATTACAGAAATGTACACAGTGTAATTTAGGACCAATAAAGTCTCAGTCATAGACGAAGAAACACAACAGCCTCTTAACACCTTTGTTGTTTTGCTTAGCAAGTAACAGTCATTACTACAGTTGGTTAATGAGCTTCACCTTATAGAACTAGAGTTTGAAAATTTACTTGTGATCATCTCTAGAACATTATATATGAAAATATCTCATCTACTTCACTGAGAAAATTTTCTTTCATGGTCTTCTGAGGAACTACATTCTATGTTCTTACACACATTATGCATTTGTGCAGAGAAAAAACAGATTTTCCTGCCTACATCTTTTCTAATTTAGAAAACAATGTAGAATCTCAGCTCTAACACATGGATAGTTTCTATATTTATGAGTTGTCAGCCATAGGCTAATAGTGGGAGAAGTTTTTGTGTTGTATTCTAAAGCCACGCCAAATTTATTATACAATAGCTGCTTTATGAATGCTGAAAGTATAATTCATGACTTATGTTCCTTTTGGGTAGCTGACTAACATTGACTGTCATTAGAACGATTAAATGATTTGTGAAATACTTTTGCTAAGGTGCCAGCAAAAAGAACAAGTTTATAAATTAGTTTTACAAGGTTTTCACCTTAGAATTACACATAATCCTCCTCAATGAACTTGGAGATACATATTATGTCAAATGACCATTTCAGCAGTGCTTGTGTTACAAGGATTCAGTTATAATACCAAGCACTGTTACACTGCTACATTGGGAACATTTTTAAGTGCCGATTTATGTAAGTACCTACAGTCAAATGTTTGTCATTCAAAGTATTACTTGAAGAATAAACAGTCACTCAGTAAATAAAGTATTAAAACCATATCATAGTGAAGGTGAGACAGGGAGACAAGTTCAGTTAGGTAAATAAAGAGGCAAATTACAAATTATATGGGTAAGAGCTTTAATGAAAGCAAATATGAAATACAGATAGTAAAAAGTAACTAATAGTCATACAGAGTAAATGAAATTTATGAAATTGCAACAAATGCGTCTTGTCAATAACCACCCTAAAGTCCACATGTATTTCCAGTTGCATATTCCAACATTGTTTGTTTTGTAACTTCCAAATAGCACAATATGGTCAGTCGACTTGTCGACCCACTACAAGTTTTATAACTTCGACCTGCAAGATAGCAGAGATTTCACAGGGAACTAGAATCCATATTGGAACACTCCTCCGACCATAAGAAAATTAACTGGAGGAAGGCACTTCAGGAGGGATGCTTTCACAACACCCATGTTTAATTAGAACTCGTTAACTGAACTTGTAACTGTAGCTATGAATAATTGACAGAAAGTGAAGTAAAAATTGAAATGTTTTTATGCTTATAATCCCGCTACCAAGTAACGGTTTGACTGGATCTGTATATTTACATAAAACATACATAGTTATCCATTCAGCCCAAGAAGGTAATTTTAAAGGCAGTTTTATATTTGAATGAGAATGTACCAGGTGATACTATCAAGCTTTACAGGCTATAAGTTCAATTAATGACATTTGTACCACATGAAAAAAGTAAATACACTGTTGATAGAAGTAAAACGTTTATTCGACTAACCCTGCTATAAAAGCAAAAGTACACGGCTGGCCGTTCTGGCCCTAGTGGGTTAGTCGAGACCGCTCGACAACCATGTCATCCTCGCTCAGTAGTGTCACTGGATGCCGTACGGAAGGGTGTGGGGTCAACACACTGCTCTCCCGATCGTTGTCGGTTTTCTGGATCTCGAAACATCTGCTTCTCACGTAAATAGCTCCACAGTTGCCATCACAAGGTTTAGTGAATCGAGCCTGGACCCTCCACACAGCAGCCAGAAACGCTGAACGCTGTGCTGTGAAAGCGGACAGCTGTAGTAAAGCAAAACAAATACTCTGTAATGAAATTAATATTGGTGTGTCAGAAATGAAACAAATTGTGGCTTTCCTTCATCAGAGATACACAGGAGAAGGAAGTAGGTAATATTGCTCTGAGACTAAATATAATACTCCGCACATTTCATTACATCTAAGCTCATCGGACAAAAGTTAGACACCCGTAGAACAATCACTACAAACATCACTTAACACTGGATAATTCCGCCCCTGGACTTGATAATCTCCTGGATTCGGTTAGGAAGTGAGTCCGCAAGGTTGTGCAGGAACGCCGCATTCAGGTTAAGCCAGTCACTCATGATTTGAGCTCGTATTTTCACCGAATTGCGAGGAAGCTGAAGTCAGAGTTTTATCCGCTGCTCCAACACGTCACACAGATTTTCTACTGGGTTCAAGCCAGGTGATTTTGCAAGCCAGTCGAGATGTGATAGGGTGTGGGGTGTTCAGAAAACCAATCACATATTCTTCCAGCCAGATGAACTTAGCTGATTTTACGTGCCTGTGTGAGCAACGGCCTCTTACAAGGTCACCTCAATTTTCTCTCGGTAACAGATGAGGATGGACCTCCAATCACTGCCTGCGGAATTGTTGTCGGGTTTGGAAACATTTTGATTCACAAGGCGTGAAACGCGTCTCCAGTACTTCTCAGTCAGGATCTTTTTGCGACCAAATCCTGACGTTGCCACATGTCTTACACCATCATTGCTTGAGCCACGTTGAACTTTCTGCTTCGAAACACCAAGAAATCGAGCAAATTCACACATCACATGGCTATGGGCACGGCCACATACGTATGCTCCTTTAGTCACTTTATCGCGTCCTTATATTTACCCATGTTTCCATATAATATCTGCATAAAACATAAATGTCTGAATTACTGCAGCTGCCTTATGCTTGCATAGAGGCAGTGCGCCTGCAGTTGAACATGGGGCTCGATCGTTGTTCCAACTCTAAAGGCGTAACGATTCATCTGTCTGTGTGCGCTCGGGTAGCTAGTTCTTTTGTCCGGTGAGCTTACGTATCTAACCGAGCTTGCATAATTTCGATCGACGACTGTAAAATGAGTACGATAAAAAGCAAGTGAATGAACATAGACACCATTTCTGAAATTAATGTTTCGAACGAAAAATTTAGTGTCTGCAAATACTGATATACTGATGCCTAATTTACTGACCAGTATTTAACTTACATGTGTACGGCACGGCCGTTCACTGTGTGGATCCGTCCCTTGGTTCGCCGCCACCGGAAGACCCGTCCCCTGCCGACCAGCTGCAGTCCATCCACTCGCCTGGCGCCTGTCTGTCTGGAGACAGACTTGGAGAATCTTCTGATAGTTTTCCTTCTAAATCTTGGTCGTCCCCTAACGAAGTTGTGGAGCTGTACCGAGTCTCATCATATGTTACGAGTTGCTCTAGAGGTGCGCAAAGCGAACCGCCCGAGAGCTCTCCCTCATCGGAACCATCTTCTCCTGAGCTTCCTACCGGAGAAAGGCCTCCTGCCCACTCATCTGACAAGCCGTCCAACCCCACCGCACCCTCCCAGTCGCTGTCGCTGCAGTCCACGTCTTCGTCGCCAGTGTCGCTCTCCTGATGGAGCCTCTGGGCTTCCAGGTCTCCCACCGGGACGAACTCGTCTGCGCTGTCGCAGCCAGAGTCGCTGGTGCCGTCGTGGCCGTCCAGTAGCTGGTGCTCCCCCGCCCTCCGTATCTCCCTGCGGTGGGCGGCCATCTGCAGCAATCCCAGGCGCTCTCCCTCCAACTGTGCGCTGCGGGACTGCGTCTGCTTACGGATCTGCTCCCTCGTCCACTCCTCCATTACTTCCTATGAAATGTGACACACTTACCAATTGACCAAAAGAAGATTACCTACATATGGACGGGTGCACTTTAGTTAAAAGTGCCTTAACTGAATGAAAGTGATATGAAGTTTCAGTGGAATGTTTCTGATACAAAAACACGCAGTATTAAATGCAGCCAACTAGAAAATACGAATTATAAAATGGCTCTAAGCACTATGGGAGTTAACTTCTGAGGTCATCAGTCCCCTAGACTTAGAACTACTTAAACCTAACTACCTTAAGGACATCACATACATCCATGCCCGTGGCAGGATTCGAACCTGCGACTGTAGCGGTCGCGCGGTTCCATACTGTAGCGCCTAGAACCGCTCGGCCACCACTGCCGGCTACGAATTATAAGTGAAACCACACACGTCAAATAATCAGTAGAAACTACCTATGTGCACTCGAGCGAATAGTAGCGGCTTCGGTCAAGAATACCATCATAACGACCGGGAGAGCGGTGTGCTGACCCCACGCCCCTCCTATCCGCATCCTCCTCTGCGGTTGACACGGCGGTCGGATGGTCTCGGCGGTAGGCCACTCGTGGCCTGACGACGGAGTGCTAACTACCTATGTGCGCAACTTGACGGTGCGGGACATACACTGCCGGAAAAGAAATTAGTACACTTGGAATGAAGACGTCGATTTTGATCCGATGCATATGCAACATGGGGGGTAATAGACGCGGTGATTGTGGTTTCAAGGTCATCCGCCAATAGATAGCGTCCTGTCACAGTTACCAGAGCGTCATCTCTCTCTACCAATTAATAGGGAATGCTCGCAACCAGAAGGCTCAGTGTGGCGCACACGTGTGAAGCAAGACAACTGTGCCACAGAGAAGCACTCGTAATTCCTATTGCCCACTCAGCGAGTTTGAAACTTTCAAATTATGGCCTACCGAGCTGGGGGTAGTCCTTTCGGAGAACTGCTACACAAGCTGGAAGTTCTGCGTCAGTTGTTGAACGACGCTGATATCAGTGGCCACGTGAACGTTCTCACACCTGTAGACGAGGCTCTGGACGTCCACGCAGCACAGGCGCCCGCCAGGTTCGTCGTATTGTAAGAGCAGTGGCAGATCGGTCAGCTACCACAGCACAGATGAGCGGGCTTATGATCCCAGACGTGTCAACACGAACAGTTGCGGGCCGATTATCAGTAGTGGAAGTGCAGGCACACACACTTCTAGCCCGTCTTCAAATGGTTCAAATGGCTCTAATCACTATGGGACTTAACATCTGAGGTCATCAGTCCCCTAGACTTAGAACTACTTAAACCTAACTAACATAAGGACATCACACACGTCCATGCCCGAGGCAGGATTCGAACCTACGGCCGTAGCAGCCGCGTGGTTCCAGACTGAAATAGCCCGCCTTCCACTCAGTGCACAGCACTGACGTGTATGGCTTGAGTGGTGCCCTCAGAGGATCGTTTGGAAGATGGAATGGCACGCCGTGATCTTCAGTGATGAAAACAGGTTCTCCCTGCACGAAAGTGATGTTCATTAGTGTGCACGACGTAGACCCGACTAGCGCTGTCTGGTAGAGTGCACTCGTCCAAGGCAAACTGACCCCACTCCACACCTCATGGTTTGGGGAGCGATAAGCTACAACCCTCATTCATGTTTGTTGTTTGTGGAAGGGACGCTAACCAGCGCTCGGTACACGCAGAATGTTGTTACATCTTTTTTTCCGTTTAGAAGGTGATGTGTTGTTGCAATAGAATAATGTTCACCCAAACACTGCCCGTGAATCTCTACGTGTTCTGCAAGATGGGCAGCAACTTGCATAGCCAGCACGTTCTCCAGACATGACTCCAATCAAGCAAGTGCGGCATATGACGGGACAAGAACTGATTCGTGCGACTTGTCGGCCAACTACTCCTACAGAACTACGTGAACAGGTAGAGCACGTGTGGAATAACGTAGTCCAGGACAGTATTCGCCATCTGTACGATCGACTGAATGCTAGACTCAGCGCCTTCATTGCCGCCCGGGGAGGCAACACCACGGACTAATGTGAGTGTTTCAGCATGCTTCGATACCTAGTATCCTGCAGCCGCTTTTGCTACTGATCTGGAAATGTAACCATTTCCTGTACTCGATATGCACTGTAGCAACAATAAAACTTCAGTGAACTGGAAACCTCTAAAAGTGTGCAACAATTTTTGCCGGCAGTGAATATGACTAATGAATATATGAAAAACACAAAAAGAAGTACAAAAGCCGGCCAGTGTGGCCGAGCGGTTCTAGGAGCTTCAGTCTGGAAGTGCGCGACCACTGCGGTCGCAGGTTCGAATCCTGCTTCGGGCATGGATGTGTGTGACGTCCTTAGGTTAGTTAGGTTTAAGTAGTTCTAAGTTCTAGGGGACTGATGACCTCAGATGTTAAGTCCCATAGTGCTCTGAGCCATTTGAACCAGAAAGTACAAAACATATAATTTAGACGTAATAACCTACTGAGATACACTGGCTCGTCGCCAGAAACATCGCGCTTACACTTTGATCTTACTCGACAAAACCCCCGGGAAGATTTTATTGCGCTGCCACGCCAAGGCAATCTATATGGACACAATTTACATGGAACTTACGGCGTGAAGCGAATTAGGAGCGAAATTAAAAGGGTCACAGCAACCGCTAATTACAATTTGTAAATAACTATCGTGTTGATATTTTTCCTGTACACCTTTAAACACAAATGAAAGTAGAGATAATGGACGATCAACTAACTACACCGACGGGCATCTTTTACAACATTGACGTTAATGAACGTCAGAGCACGTGCAACCCCAAAAGTTTGAATGAAGAAAGATTTAGATGTAAATTATTCCAGAAAATTGTGAAGTATAATTGGCCAGGTCATTTCGTAATAAAATGGATACATAAATAGAAATTTACAAAAAAGTATCTAGGGCACCGACAGTCATCAGATTGTTGGTGAGGTTACGTCAAAATTGTATGAAAATAACGAAAAAAATTCTATCAGATTGTCTGGGAGAAATGTTAGTGACGAGAACGTACAACATAATAGGTTACAGTAGTATAAACATACAGAGCAACACGACACGTACGAGATTACAGCTTGGAGATCGTACGAAGCCATCCTGCCTGCGTTATTAACAGACATTTAGTCAAAGGCTATCCATAAGTGTAACTTTTAGGTTGGGAATAATTATGTTACTTGTAATACCCGCCTTCTCCTCCCCGCCAGCGACTTCTCCTCTTGCAAAACACAGTCATTTCTTCACAATAGACTGTTGCACATCATTTCATTTCTTTTCACAAACTGTAATTGACAGGGTAATATTGCTGCTTAATATGTTCAAATGTGTAAATTACTTACTTATCAACAGAAGTAGAATGTGACGACAGATTTGTGTCAGCCAATTGCAATTAATCATCTCAAATCATACGCAATACATGCAAGAATGAATTCACAATATTTAAGAGTCAGTACACTGGATAATTATATTGAATTTTATCTGGTGTGTAAACGATCCCAACATGACCATTTTGCTGCTTTATTACTTCTGACAAACTAAAATGTGTCATTAGAGCACCGAAGTACAGTCATTTGTGAGACGTTAAATGCAAATGTGAAAGTTTTTCACTGATGCAGAAGACAAACACTTCGTGGCGGAATAAATGAGGTATTCATTTTTAATAGTTTTTTAATAGGTTTTTCTCTAGATAAATTGAGTAAAATGTAGTGCCCAGAAAACGTAGTCCTTAATAGTTAGTAAATTAGTTAGTTACTTGCTCCACAGATGAAGTTCACGTTAAAAGTTGTGATGTGGATTGTGTCAACAGAACAAACACAGAACACGTATATGCAACTTACAACAAAAAAATAAAAGAAAGTTCATATTTACACGTTGGTCATTTACATGCTTTTTAATGATTAACTATGTCTACTCAAGAATTCCCGTGCGCAACGGAAGGATGTCAAGTAGAAACATCTTTAATGGTTCAAATGGCTCTGAGCACTATGGCACTTCACTTTTGAGGTCATCAGACTCCTAGAACTTAGAACTACTTACACCTAACTAACCCAAGGACATCACACACATCCATGCCCGAGGCACGATTCGAACCTGCGGCCGTAGCGGTTGCACGGTTCCAGACTGTAGCGCCTAGAACCACTCAGAAACATCTTTAATCCACATTTTAAAACAGCATGGGTAGAAAGGAGTTGCAGCTCCAAAATCAGTTAGCGGGAGAAAAAAAGAACATTGAGACTGAACACACTGTATAACCAATATAAAAATGGCGAGTACACAATACTGAGTGGAGGAGGAAGGGTTCCACTCATAAGAAGAAGATTACGTTGGTTTGCCCCTAAGCAAGCACTTCAGAAAACTACTGTTCGTTCATGGAATGAAAAACTGATGCGATAATAGCGAAAACACGATTATATTTGGGAAATTCGGTACGAAAGTGTAAACAGTGGTACTAGAAATCACCAACGTACTGTGCTGTTTGGGAGCAAAAGCCGGCCGTTGTTGCCGTGCGGTTCTAGGCGCTTCAGTTTGGAACCGCGTGACCGCTACGGTCGCAGGTTCGAATCCTACCTCCGGCATGGATGTGTGTGATGTCCTTAGGTTAGTTAGGTTTAGGTAGTTCTAAGTTCTAGGGGACTGATGACCTCAGATGTTGAGTCCCGTAGTGCTCAGAGCCATTTGAACCATTTGGGAGCAAAAAATATTTCCAAGAAATCTGCTTCTCAACAAAAAGTATTACACTATCAGGAGAATATCTGAGTCAGTCCGACTGTATGAGAGACAAGAAGCACCTGCTTACCTCAGCTACCTGCCACCTCGCTGCCTTCTGAGCTGCTGCTCTCGTGCGACATCCGCCGTGCCCACAGCCTGAGTGAGGCAGGACTCGACGCGAGTGAAGGACAGGGCGGGGGTGGGGGTAGCACCTTCCACCCCTCCCGCTCATTCCCCTCCTCTACTAACATTCTTATCTTCGGATACTCAACGTAGCTGCCGAACTGCTTCATTTGTATGGTGCTTCATCATGAAAGCAAGAAAACAATTAAACCTCGATTTTTCAGTAAGAGATCTACGATAACATTCGATTCTCTTTTTATTAACTTTCGTTACCTTTCCTCCTGAATGTTTATTATCAAATTTACTTATGTTTTTGTACATTTTAGGTGCCCATTCACCCATATTTCTGGTCGGTGCACTGTACACCCCTTCTGCTATATCTTTGGAAACTAATATTTTAATCATTTTCACAGGAGGCTGTAAATTGGCAGAACCGTTACCGTTGAATCAATCGAAATGTTTCCCAAATACAGGCCAACTAGTCTGTTTGCTTTATTAGTTTTGTTATCATTTCGAACATAACATTTAGTATTACCTTGTACCAGCGTAATACCAAGTAGTCACTGAAACTGATGCAGCGATGTGAACTATGGTATTTCCAATATAGACGCTTTAGTCTACATCACCTGTTGCACTCAACGCTGTTGCAACACAAAGTGTAATCATTATCCATGGTGTATCGGAAGAACAATTAGATTCAAAAAATGGTTCAAACGGCTCTAAGCGTTATGGGACTTAACATCTGAGGTCATCAGTCCCCTAGACATAGAACTACTTAAGCATAACTAACCTAAGGACATTACACACATCCATGACCGAGGCAGGGTTCGAACCTACGACGGCAGCAGCAGCGCGGTTCCGGACTGAAGCGCCTAGAACCTCTCAGCCACGGCGGCCGGCAATCCGATTTTTTTAAAAAAAAATAAAAACTATTATGTTATTTGAGATATGTGCGCGAACAACTTACTGTTGGAAAGAGCAAACTCTCGAGTTTTACACGGTTGCCGCTAGGTAGCAGCAGTGTGTGCTCACTTCAGTTCCAGTAAACATGGTGCATGGACGACAGAAAGCGTTTTGCGTTCTACGTTTTGCGCGTTGTGAAGTAAAGGATCTACACTACTGGCCATTAAAATTGCTACACCACGAAGATGACGTGCTACAGACGCGAAATTTAACCGACGGGAAGAAGATGTTATCATATGCAAATGATTAGCGTTTCAGAGCATTCACACAAGGTTGGCGCCGGTGGTGACACCTACAACGTGCTGACATGAGGAAATTTTCCAACCGATTTCTCATACACAAACAGCAGTTGACTGGCGTTGCCTGGTGAAACGTTGTTGTGATGCCTCGTGTAAGGAGGAGAAATGCGTACCATCACGTTTCCGACTTTGATAAAGGTCACATCGTAGCCTATCGCGACTGCGGTTTATCGTATCGCGACATTTCTGCTCGCGTTGGTCGAGATCCAATGACTGTTAGCAAAATATGGAATCGGTGGGTTCATGAGGGTAATACGGAACGCCGTGCTGGATCCCAACGGCCTCGTGTCACTAGCAGTCGAGATGACAGGCATCTTATTCGCATGGCTGTAACGGATCGTGCAGCCACGTCTCGACCCCTGAGTCAACAGATGCGGACGTTTGCAAGACAACAACCATCTGCACGAACAGTTCGACGACGTTTGTTTGCAGCAGCATGGACTATTAGCTCGGAGACCACGGCTGTGGTTGCCCTTGACGCTGCATCACAGACAGGAGCGCCTGCGATGGTGTACTCAACGACGAACCTGGGTGCGCGAATGGCAAAACGTCATTTTTTTCGGATGAATCGAGGTTCTGTTTACAGCATCATGATGGTCGCATCCGTGTTTGGCGACATCGCGGTGAACGCACATTGGAAGCGTGTATTCGTCATCGCCATACTGGCATATCATCCGCCGTGATGGTATGAGGTGCCATTGATTACTCGTCTCCGTCACCTCTTGTTCGCATTGACGGCACTTTGAACAGTGGACGTTACATTTCAGATGTGTTACGACCCGTGGCTCTACCCTTCATTCGATCCCTGCGGAACCCTACATTTCAGCAGGATAATGCACGACCGCATGTTGCAGGTCCTGTACGGGTCTTTCTGGATACAGCGACTGCTGCCCTGGCCAGCACATTCCCGAGATCTCGCACCAATTTATAACGTCTGGTGAATGGTGGCTAATCAACTGGCTCGTCACGATACACCAGTCACTACTCTTGATGAACTGTGGTACCGTGTTGATGCTGCATGGGCAGCTGTACCTGTACGCGCCATCCAAGGTCTGTTTGACTAAATGCCCAGGTGTATCGAGGCCGTTATTATGGCCAGAGGTTGTTGTTCTGGGTACTGATTTCTCAGGATCTATGGACCCAAATTGCGTGAAAATGTTATCACATGTCAGTTCTAGTATAACATGTTTGTCCAATGAATACGTGTTTATCATCTGCATTTCTTCTTGGTGTAGCAGTTTTAATGTCCGGTAGTGTACTTTCTGTGGATTTCGCTCCGTCGTGCGCTGAGCGCTGCGACCTTTGATTATAGAGGCGCTTTTGAACTTGGGTTTGCATCTCATTGTAGCCCCTGAGGCAGAAAGAGTGAATCAAATATTAGGTGCGTTTTTCTGTAAGTTTAAGAAACACAACAGACACACACAATAAAGACTTTACCCATCGATTATTTATTTTCCATCACTATTTACAACGAGCCGACGGCGTTGTTGCAGTGGTAACACCGGTTCCCGTCAGATCACTGATGTTAAGCCCTGTTGGGCTGGGCTAGCACTTGGATGGGTGACCACCGGGTCTGCCGAGCGCTGTTGGCAAGCGGGGTGCACTCAGCCCTTGTAAGGCAAACAGGGGAGCAACTTGATTGAGAAGTAGCGAGTCCGGTTTCGGAAACTGACATACGGCCTAGAGAGCGATGTGCTGACCAGATGCCACTCCATATCCGCATCCAGTGACGCCTATGGGCTGAGGATGAAACGGTGGCTGGTCAGTACCGCTGGGCCTTCATCGCCTTTTCTGGAGGAGTTTTGTTTTTATAATGATCTGCCAAAGCTGGGGTAACTTTTAGATTCCGCAACCATAGAAGTCACGTGGTTTTTAGCCGAAGAACTCGTCGAACCATGTTCGGAGAGCATTTTCATCCGGAAAGAATGTTTCTTGAAGACTGTTCGATAGACAGCAGAAAAGGTGAAAATCTGAGAGCGTAAGATCAGGCGAATAAGGTGGATGTGGAATGAATTTTCCAACCCAACTCCTGTATTGCGCTTTTTCTCAGTCTGGCAGAATGCGGGCGTGTGTTATCGTGGATTAACATCATTTCACGCAGTTTTCCTGGTCGTTGTTCAGGACGTCTCAGTTGTCGATAATAAACGTCAGCAGTGTGGTTACACCTCGTGGAAGCAATTCGGATTTCATCCAACCGGCTCTGTTCCATAATATGTACAACATTATCCCTTGCAGACGCGCGCAGGTCTTTTTTACTGGGAGACGCTGCTTTTCTTGGACTTAGAGATTCCTTATGTTAGCGTTGTTAGCTTAAAGACACCATATCTCGTCCCCTGTAACGATACAGGATAGGAATTGTCGGTGCTGTTCACGAGCCAATCCGTGATGACCAAGCAGAGTTGCACATTAGGCCACCAGCTGATATTTGTGATTTTAGCTTAGAGCCTATGGTTCGCATACACCTGATTTTTTAACCTTCCCCACCCGTGAAATGTCGCACGATAGTGCAATGATCACAGTTCATCACATTTGCCAGTTCTCGAGTGCAATGACATGAATCATTGTGGATTAATGCGTTTAAACGACCTTCATCAAACCTCACAGGTCTTATGAACGTGGAGAGACACTAACGTCAAAACAATCCTCCTTAAAGCGGGAAAACTATTTTACTGCCGTATCTAACTGTACAATGACATTATCTCCATACATGACGCAAATGTTTCTTAAGGATTCCGCCGTTGTTACCCATCTATTGAAGTCAAACAGAAGAGCATATTAGAAATGTTCCCATTGTTCAATTTGGAATTTCATTTCCTAAAAATGGTTCAAATGGCTCAAGCGTTATGGTACTTAACATCTGAGGTCATGAGTCCCCTAGACGTAGAACTAATTGAACCTAACTAACCTAAGGACATCACACACATCCATGCCCGAGGCAGGATTCGAACCTGTGACCGTAGCAGCAGTGCGGTTCCGGACTGAAGCGCCTAGAACCGCTCGGCCACAGGGGCCGGCTTCATATTCTACTGTCCATAGCTCCACCCACTATCTCCAAATGACGAAATGACAGTAACTCAACTCAAATAGCAACATTGGACCACAAAATAAATATGATAATCGGTAAATAAATCCATAGCAACCGGAATAAGAATATGTAAAACAAAAACGCTGCGAAATTACGCAGCAACCCAATATCTTTCACATCGACGGAGACGGCAACGATGGCCCCAGCAGGTTAGAAAACCCAAAACTCGGCCCATAAGGTTATGTCACGATCCAGCTAAATAACTGACTTTAGTTTTGTCACTTGACAGTACCGTTTGCTCCTCCAAACTGGGAACAGTTTGGTGAGGTGTCATCAAAAATACGTGAGATTGATTTACTATGAAGTTTCAGCTACTGATTCGACACAGTCTACATCAGTCCCAGTTCCTCCTGAGTTTGTTTCGTCAACGCCCAGGATAGGAAGCAAATCTTTGATGGCAGATTACTGTCTGGCAATGTTCTGACTTGCACAGTTGAGCGTAGAGTTTCTACCCCAGTACTGGTGCTGGGCGAGTCAGCAGAGAGTCAGATGCTATTTAATAAGAGGCCCAGTGTCCAGTTTGAGTATCGGAACTCTCAAAGAGTTTTTCTTTGTAAATTCCCGACTATGTGTTCCCATGTGAAATTCAGCCCAAATTTAACTGCCACTTTCTAAAAAGTCTACATATTACCAAAACTATGTACTCACAAATTCCTATCCAATTTAAACTTGTGTGGTACAATTTGACTAAGCAGAACTTAATATGAACTGAACTGTGACTGGTGTGAAAGAAA
Source organism: Schistocerca americana (assembly GCF_021461395.2). NCBI lineage: Eukaryota > Metazoa > Arthropoda > Insecta > Orthoptera > Acrididae > Schistocerca > Schistocerca americana. The sequence continues at coordinate 196,288,140 of NC_060119.1, forward strand.
AATTTCTTTACATTTAAATTCCCAATTTCAAGTGAAAAATGTATCTGCCCCTAATCAAAATTTCCACCCACCTCGGGTCTGGACAACATTTCGCTAATTCCTTGAAAGCACAACGGTAAACAACAAACAGGCAGCGGCTAAGCTAGATTTCTATTTTGAAATTCAAATTCCAAACAATATCAAATCTGTTGCATACCATAAGGTGCAGTGTGGTAATGCATAAAATTAAACCTTCCTTAAATAGTGGGGTAGCCGCGCGGTCTAGGGCACCTTGTCACGGCTCCCCCCGTCGGAAGTTCGAGTCCTCCCTCGGGCATGGGTGTGTGTGTTGTCCTTAGCGTATGTTAGTTTAAGTTAGATTAAATAGTATGTAAGCTTAGGGACCGATGACCTCAGCAGCTTGGTCCCATAAGACCTTACCACAAATTTCCAAATTTTTTTCCTTTAAACAGTAGGATGGGAGAATGACTGTCCCTATTGCTGTGTCCGCCCACTTCATACATCGTAGCGCCTAGTGCACTAGTATCCCACTTTACATCTAACCAACACGGGATGCCTGCATTACAGGGCGTATATTCAGCAGGAAAACCGCTGTCATCTGTGTTGTCAAAATAAATACATACTGGCGGCCACAACACAACATAACATCAGGTCTCCACCAACGGCAGCCACTGACCGCTACCCGTTCGCTGAGCCTACAGAACAACTTCAAAAGAGGTCGCAGTTAGCTCAGGAACTATTTTGATACGCCAGGCACGTGATCGCAAATAGTTCCGGCAGATACCTCCGCCAACGGGCTTTATAAGGCGGCGCGCTGCCGGCAAAAGCCAATTCGACGCACCGCTTGGAAGGATACCGAGCTGACGCCCCGCAGCCACAGCCAGACGCATCTTCCAGCTGATCGATCTCTTGTAGATGGACATGGTATAGCCGACGAACCTCTTGTTACTGTATAATTGTTTATTGTGTTCTCTCCCCGTGAAGAGTCGGGCCTTTCCTACTGCCATTTCTTATCTTATATTTGTGTCGATGCGCAGTTGGGATCCAGTCTGTTGTTATTTTGGAGACTTTATTATTGTTTCGTTTTGGCGAGTCCAATAAATTGTTTTCGGACTTGTGTATCTCAAATTTCTATTCTGATAGTGCAGATGAAATAATAACCCAAGATAAAGATTTTAGAATGAAGTGTGTATTCAAAAAGTAAAAGTTCCCGTGATCTTCGCACATGGCATTGATCTAAGCAACACTATGCTTAACGTTAACAGAGAATTTGTATGAAAATCAAACAGCTTAATCAGTTGGCATGTTACTGCACGACTCAGGGAAGTGGAATGGTCTTTCTCGCAGCTCCGAGGGAGTGAACGAAGTTAACTGTCTGACAACAATCATTTCGACAAAGTAGCTGCGATGTGCTGCAGTCTTAAGGTAAATCTTCTTCTCTTTAAGAGAAATAACATTACTCAAAATTTATATTGTTTACACCATTCAGTATGTAGATCATATTCATTCTTGCTGTCCCTTGTAATACATCTTTCTTCATCTCACAGATACAATCACGAGTCAAAACTGCACTGTTTCATACGTCCGTCACCCACTGCACTTCAACTAGGAATGCGTCAGACTGCGCAGAGGCAAAGGCTGTGCTACAAAAGAGACCAAAGACTGTTTAACAGTAACCTACTTTGCTCTCTCTCCCACGTGCACATCGGTAACTTACAAAAATCAAAATGACGCACCCACCACCAGTTCACCACATGGCCCTCTTACAGACACAAAGGAAATGATTCAATTGATATGCCAGAGGATGCCAGAATGGACATGAAGGCATCTTTGCCCATTGTCAGCGTACAACAGTCTTTAGAAATTCTCTTCTTCATGTATTATTGGCAAGAAGAGCGAAATCGCTGAAATTTCTTTAGTGAATGTCAAGGTCGTTCCCCTAACCACTGACAAGCCTCAAATATTCAGGGCCAAAACAGGTCTGGGCAGGCAAATAGTAAGTCGGGAAATAAGTGAAATAGTAATTATTGGCCAAATAACCCAAACTACAGGAACGTCACGTCACTATATTTTGTAAATTCGCGAGAACTAAAGCATAAGTAAACAAAAAAATGTGTGTGAAATCTTATGGGACTTAACTGCTAAGGTCATCAGTCCCTAAGCTGACAGAATACTTAACCTAAGTTATCCTAAGCACAAACACACACACACAGATACCCGAGGGAGGACTCGAACCTCCGCTGGGACCAGCCGCACAGACCATGACTGCGGCGTCTAAACCGCTCGGCTAATCCCGCGCGGCTACAAGTAAACATTAGCAGCGTGCACCTATACGCAAGATGCAGTAGAGCGCCCCACCTGTGGTGATGGTTTTCATTACCAAAGTCACGTCGGAAAACTGGAAACCATAACACAGTTACTACCACTTGCTGTTTGTAGCGACCTGAGAAGGCAAATGAACTGACCGTTGAATCCTTCAGAAGATGAGCGCCTTGTCAAAGAATGATCCTCAGTTCACCTCTGGGGCCTGGATCACTGACATGCGACAGCATGAGGTTACGATAAATCGGACGAGTATCCGTTATGTGGCAGCAAATCCGACTGAAAGATGTTTCAGAGAACTAACGAAGCTGTCGGAAATTCACTGGCGCACGAAACACTCTAAATGGGTAGAGTATTTTGGTCAGTTCTAATAAAATAACCAGTAATCTGATCTACAACATTTTTCGTTATTCACCACCCGAGTTAATGTTACATGGACCCTTACTCACTCCAATAAGAGAGATATCGAGACTACCCTCTTCCCTAAGAAACCAAATTAGCAGTTGGGTTGAGGAGAATCAGAAGAAAGAAAGTTTTGAGAAAATAATGGCACGACCACACTTTCAACTTGGAGGAGAATGGGGAAAGTGTGCGGTCTATTTGAGTTTGACCAAGGGCAGATTGTGAAGGCTTGGAGGCTCGGCGCGAGCATTTCGAAAACTCTATGACTTTTCGGGTGTTTGGGAAGTGCTGTGGTGAGTGTCGTCAACACGTGGTGAATCCACTTCCAGACGTCGTGGGGCTGGGCAGCCACCCTTTATTACGGTTGTCGGACGTCATGTGCTGGGCAGACTTGTAAACCACTGAAGGCTGCGAACTGTGGAGAGACTAACATCAAACTTTAATGCTGGACAAACTGAAATGAGAAAATTATTATCGGCGCTGGACGTTGGCGCAGTGGCAGAGCGTTGTATCGTCTGATGAATTCCGATACCCTCTTCATCATGCCGATGGGAGGGCACGAATCCGTCGTATTCCCAGGGAACAGCTCCTTGACACCGATAAGTTGGGTTGCTGGTGCCAGCTCCATTCTGCTCTGGGAAACATTAATATGGGCATACATGGGTCCGTTGGAGCTCATGCAAGGCACCATGATGGCTAAGGAGCGTCGTGCACTGGTTGCATACAACGTACACCCCTTCATTACTATCATGTTTCTCGACAGCAGTGACATTTTTCGACAAGAAAATGCGTCATGTCACAAGGTCAGGAGTGTGATGGAGTTGATCGCGGAACACAGTGGCAAGTTACAGTTGATGTACTGCCACCCCCCTCCTTCCCCCCCCCCCCCCCAAGTCGCCAGATCTGAAGCCAATCGAACACATCTGAGATGCGACTGAATGAGGCATGAGAGCTCATGACCTCTCTGCCCGGAAGTTACGGGAATTGGGCCTCTTGTATGTGCAGATGTGATGACAACTCCCTTCACTAACTTATCAGGGTCTCAAGACCTGCGATATGGCGGCCGGACCTGCCCTACGAGGGGCCTCCCGGCCACTGACGCCAAACGCTCATTTCCATTTCCACTGCTTCCATATCACGATGCGTCGCCACTGCTATCCACGCCAAAGGTGGACATACCGGCTACTAGGTAGGTAGTCATAATGTTCTTGCTGATCAGGCCTGTGTATAATTATAAGGTATTGCACGGTATTTGATAAAACCAGATGAGTCGGCGCAATGATAGGGCTGCCAGCGTGAGGTGTCAACCTAGCTTTCTTATGGTTTGGGAACAGTATGCGTACTGTGTTATGTTTGTTTAAGATTTAAGTTCTTAAAATGCTCTACAGTCACTGGCAGTCTCACTAGAGAGGGACATACAGATAGACAGAGTACCCAGAGTATGGGCAAATGGCCCTAAGTGGGCTGGGTAATTAGGGAGGGTGGAAACAGCATGGGCACTTTTCGTCTCTCAGCAGAAGGCTTCCTTCAGTTGACTGCCATGCGTGACTTGATGTAACCACTGTACTAATGAAATACTCGTCCCCCACCTCAGATACTTGCCGAATACATACCGGATCAGATGACTTATCTGTGATTAAACTCCCCTTCAGTAATTTAATCATTAGACAGCAAACGCGACATCCACACACGTATCGCTGATATGCACTAAGTACAATGACGTAAGATTGTGTTTGTTCACTGCATAAAAATAGATTCATGCACGAAAAATGGAGGCTCCAAATATAAGGGACGCGGATTAGAATTTTAACGAAGGATACATAAATGAACCAGGATGCGTGAGTTAAAAAGGCACGAATGGAAGAAATTAAAGACGATTGTGGAATAACCAGGAACCAGAGCAGAAAGCATCATGGTCCTAACAGACTTTGGGAGAAGAAACAAGATGAATGTTGGTTATCAACATGCAGGAACGATCCACAGTAAGCTCGACAAGAGATCGACAGCCCAGTGGATGGCGTCTGGTTTGTCTTTCATTTCAGCCAGCGACTCCCACGATTATAGGATAGTTTGTAGAGAAAGGAAAGGCACTTCCCTTATTCTCTGAGAGCCGTTCTGTCTGAGAGCTCCTGCTTAAACAGCACAGTCTAAGAAGAGACATTCACTCATCAGCGTCGGAAAGAGAAGAAGGAGGGAAAATGAAAAAAATGAATTCTACAGTGTTTGTCTCTTTCTCAACAGTAGGGGTAAAACCCAGGGAAGCAATTAATTAAGCATTAATATTTGAGAAATAGTTAAAGGAAACGATATTGTCTTTAAAATGGTGTGTACGAATGACACAAAACAGAAAGACGTCAAAATGCTCAAGAAATATGAAAGACACCACTGAGAAAGAAAGGCAGCCGAGAAAACTGAAACTCATGAAGAGTCTGTTTACCGTTCCATAGGTATTATAATGTCTAATTTATTCAATGTACATATATGAAAAACCAGGAGTCTGAGAGAGGAGTGCTTCAAAGTGAGCCACCACAGATTTTTCGTCCCTGGCAGCTCCTACAGGAGTGCGATAGTGGCAGTGAAGCTGTTCCGGAGTAAAATCAAGCACCGGCACGCCAGGCGGGAACGTTAGAGGAGAGAGGGCTGTGGAGAAAGCGTCAGCCAATTGTACGCTGGCCGACCCCTCTCTAGGACTACAACCCGATGGCTGCGCCCTCGATACGAAGAAGACATGAGCGCCGCGCCCCTGGCCGAAGCCCAGTTGAAGAGTAGCAGTTCGCCGACTTCGACAGCGGCATTAAGAATATGCACTTGTGTAGCAGCGACTTAGGAACGGTATTACTTCTCTTGTATTACGAATTGTATGAACTGAAGAGACTGCGTATGTTGCATGTCACCCTTTGCTTGCGACACGTCATTGTAAACTTCACAAAGTTAAGTATTATTATTTATTTTCTGTAAATAAAATTCATTAATGCGATTTGTTTGAATTGTTGTCTAGCGATCCGAGAACGCAGGTTTCCTGGGCACCCCATACTCGACGAGTAGGCAGGATACAACAGAAACTTCAGTCATAGAAACAGAGGGTTACCATGAATAGTTCAGAGTGGAAACAGCTTGGTGTGAGGCGGATGCTACTCAGGGCCCAAGGAGTATATGGTCTGATAACTGCGGCACTGGAGTGGTGCTACAATTACTTTGGCTGTGGACGAGGCTCAAAGAGAAGCCAGCTGTGACCAGCTGACTGCATAACAGGCCACTGCTCACCTTCAACCCCCTCCTCGCCATCACCTGTACACACGAGCCAGCGTGCCTCGTACGTTGTCGTTTTAGCCACCCATTCACTCACCAGATTGGCTGCACTTCCCCCCCCTCCCTCCCCCCTCCTCATATGGCACCACAACAGTTTGCGCTCTGCCCCTTTCCATAACCAGTGAGGCTACTGAACGTGAGACTCTTTAGGCAAACAGGAAAGGTTTCTGGCAAATATTTTCACATCACTAAGTGACCATATGAGTAAATCTGTAGTGCAAGTGAAAACCCATTAGGATAACGATAGGTGTTCGATAAGTTAGCAGGAAAATCAAATGTTCCTTTTGCGTTTATTAATCATTGTGTAACACTGTTCCTCCCTTGAAAATCCTTAGTGGGTGAGTACTCCTAGTGCACTGACAGTCATCTGCATTTGAAACTATTTGGTTTACATTTTGGACAATGTACCTATAGGTTATAAACAGTTGTGGTGGCTGGATTTTGCTATTATGTAGTAAACTTTCGAACTCTACTTACAGGTTGCGTGGAAGAGTTTCTACATATTACACTTCTGTTCCATTTTTGGTGCTGTTCCTATTCTTAAAAATGCCACTTGCGGTTTTTTCGCACGTTTAACAGCACTAGGAACTGAACACTTGTTTTGATGCAATGTTTTTGTTTTATGATGCCGACTGTCTGATGCTGTTGTCAAAGACCGAAAGGTGGTGCCACCTTTCGAGTGTAATTTTTTGAAGAATTTGTGATATGTTTGTGTTTGCATTTTTTGTGCGTGCGTGTGCACGTGTGTGTGTGTGTGTGTGTGTGTGTGTGTGTGTGTGTGTGTGTGCGTGTGCGTGTCCAGAAGGCAAAAACGAGGGAGAGATATTTTTCTTCTGCTTGTGTGAGAGGGACGACTTTTATTTTATCATTTCTGTTATTAAGTACAGTAGTGAGCCTGTGCTGATATGTGTTTGTTCATTTACCACATGTTTGTTTTCAGCGATGGCATTCTTAATGTCGAAGATCTCTTGTATCTGTATAAGATGTTTCTCATGGTTGCTTATTTTCATTATTTTCATTTCTTGTTCCTTGTTTTTAGGATGGTGGTTATGTTGTTTTAAATATTCTGAAGATGTGGAATGGTTTGTTTCGTATTTCCGACACCTGAAATGTTGTTTGTATCGTGTTTTAAAATTCCTGCATTTCATGCCTATGTATACTGAATCACATTGACATTCAAGTTTATATATTCCTGATCGTTGGTTTTTATCCCTCTTCATAGCTCGTTGGCTTGGGTGTGATTGGAGGGTTTGCCCAAACTTATATGGTATTCGGCTCTGTCTCTTTAGGATGTTGCAACACTTTGTTAATTTATGTGTGTAGGTCATGCTGTACAATCTGGTTCTTTTCTGTGTGGTGTTGATATTGTGTGTGTCTGTTGAGTGTGTTTGTAAGTTTGCAGTTTGTGAGTTTTCTTGTATTCTGAAAGTGTTGTTCAAAAAATGGTTCAAATGGCTCTGAGCACTATGGGACTTAACTTCTGAGGTCATCAGTCCCCTAGAACTTAGAAATACTTAAACCTAACTAACCTAAGGACATCACACACATCCATGCCCGAGGCAGAATTCGAACCTGCGACCGTAGCGGATGCGCGGTTCCAGACTGTAGCGCCTAAATCGCTCGGCCAGACCGGCCGGCGAAAGTGTTGTGCTTGTTTTGTATTTGTGCTTTTATTTGTTGATTGAGCCTGTGTACTACATGTGTGTAATACCCATTGTTCCTAGCTATTCGTATAATTGTATTTATTTCTTTTTCATTGTTTCACTTGTTGAGTGTGATTCTGTTTAATCAATGCAACATACATCTTAGTGGTGCAAGCTTCTGGTTGCAGGGATGGTTGGATGTGGAATGTATTATTGTGTCTGTGGCTGTTGGTTTTCTAAAGATGGTTGTTTTTATTGTTGTGTCAAGAAAAGTTATTTGATTTTCTTTTTCAAGTGTGAATTTTATGTTCTGATGAGTTTTCTTGATTTCTGAGTGTAGTTTATCTATTTTTTTCAATTGGCTCATCTACCAGACAAATAATGTCATCTACATATCTGTTCCAATAAATGATTTTGAAACTTTCTTTGGTAGTTATCTTTTCAAATACCTGATTTTTGTAGATGACTGATGAATATGTTTGCTAATGTTCCTGATACTGGGGGCCCCATGGGCAGTCCATCACTTTGTAGATAATATTCATTCTCTAACTGAAAGCAGTTATGTTCCGCTGTCAGTCTGAGCACATTTATTATTTCTTTTATTGCTTCTGTGGTGACGTTTGGTGTAGGATGAGAGATTTAGTTCTTCGATTTCTATTGTATCTGTGATGGAGATGGAGGTATACATATTTTATATGTCGAATGAAATCAGTGATGCTGTGTGTGGTACCTGTAGGTTCTGGATGTGTTCTATTAGGTTTCCTGTGTTTATCACTGTTTTGTTGTTTTCTACTTTATAGTGTTTTGTAATTAACATGACCTATGTGGTATAGTCTGTCTGTAAACTCAAGAGCGAGCAGCGCTTTTGGTGGGGGAAGTGGCCATTCCCGAAAGAACCCTGCCACCGGCCTACAGGGGCACCCAAAATCAGTTGCCCCTTACCTGTCTAGTGGCGTAGATCGGCGTGCTGTCACTGTCAGTCAGTCAGTTAACTTTGTATACTCACTGATATACTTCGGTATCCAGAAGTGATGATAATCGCCCAGCATTGCAAGAAAATGTGCAGAATATGGAGAAGGAACTGTTTCCTCGAGATAGTTTATAAGTCTCTTAACTGTGCATTTTTAATCTCATCCACGCTTGTAAAATCGCTGTCCTTTGAGGCCTACATTGAAATGTTTATACTTGTATGCCCTTGGTTTACTCATAACAGACTTACCAAAAGTAATATTTCAAAATGGTTCAAATGGCTCTGAGCACTATGGGACTCAACATCTTAGGTCATAAGTCCCCTAGAACTTAGAACTACTTAAACCTAACTAACCTAAGGACATCACACACACCATGCCCGAGGCAGGATTCGAACCTGCGACCGTAGCAGTCCCGCGGTTCCGGACTGCAGCGCCAGAACCGCACGGCCACCGCGGCCGGCAAAATTAATATTTAATATTTCTAAAATTTTCATACACTTTATTCCATTCTTACAAAAAAATTAGTACAGATTCTCTAACCTGTTTTTTACAGAACAAATAATCGTTGATGCTACCAAAACACATGTAACCTTATCGACAGCTAACAAATGAGTAAATACCAAATATGCATAACATTGTGCACATACTTTCCAGACATGTTTACGAAGACAGTGACAAAAAGTAGTGCAAATCGAACTAATACAACAGACAAAGTTATAAATTCCTGGCACTTTTTAAACAATCTTCGTGTAGTAAGAAGTGTTAAGTTTCAATGCAGCTCTTCAAAGAAAACTTCTACCTTTTAGTAGAAACACAAAGTAAGAACAATCCTTAAATTCTACAGATTGCTTGCATTATGTGGGGGTTCTTATTGCGAATAGCAATAGACGAACATACATTCACATAAACAGGCATTCGGTTCTATGATTGTAGTACAGTCCTGACTTCCGTTCTTATCTTTATATTATTTACTCTATAATGTTGTGTTTCGTAAGAAGCTATCGTCTTTTATATTCCTTATGGTCTTAACTTATTTGTCTAAAAATAAACGCAACCAGGACGTATCTGTACACGGCGTCGCCACAGATTTAAAGAGCGCGCCGTGGCAGGGCCGGTACTACGTTGTGAAACAGCCTGTAGAAGCGCCCTGTGACGTAGCCGTGTAGGCAGAGTGGGGACTCGCTCGTTCGCTCTTCAGTTTAGCGACAGACTATATGTTTGGGCTTTCTTGAAGTTAATAACAGCTGTCATTGGCATTCCATCTTTATGTACCTTTGGTTGGCTGCTTGTGAGTTTTTCCGTGTTATGTGATATTTCTGTTTGTCTGTGAGTGTGTTCAATGTTTTTCAGTGTTACTTTCAGGCTTGCCTGGAATTGTGTAGTTGGATCTGACTTCAGTTTTTGTATGGCATTGGTATTTATGTATTCTTTGGTTTCTCTGATGTATTGCTCCTTGACCATGAGTACAGTTACATTTCCCTTGTTTGCTCTTTTTATTAATATGTTGTTCTTTATTAACTTTTGTTTTAACCTTTTCATGGTGGCTGCTTCTGTCTGATTGTCCTTATTGTGTGTCTGCTGTGTTTGTTTTATTATGCCTTTCATTTCCTTTTTTTACTAGTTCTCTTGTCAGTCCTATGTTTATTTCACAATAATTTCGTTGTTCTTCACTTGTAAGGATGCGTTCAGTTTCTACTATGAGACTGGTTGTTTCTTTGCTATTGGTACAGTGTTTCAACCCTTTTTCGAAGAGCGTTTTCTCTTTTTCGTGTAGTTCTATCTCTGTTAGGGTAACTAAACGTGGATGGAATGTGCGTTGGTGTTCTTGTGGTTTCACTTTTAAAATATAAATATATTTTTGTGTATTTTTTATTATTATTTTCATTATTTTCTGTTTATGCTTGTTTCGTAAATGTTTCACTGCTGTGTATGTGTTGTGTTCAGTTTTTTCTACCAGTGCCATGAGAACTGTGGGGTATCGTATGTTTTGTCCCAATTCTAGATGAGTCTTATACAGCATCATGTTTAGGTACTGTTTTTTCAAATATAGCGTCTTAATTTAATTAGTAACCAATATCGTTCTGCGATTGATTTCGACTGTTGTGCCACTGCAGAACTGCTTTTAACCTGTAAATTAATATAAATTGGAATTAAATCGTTCTTTTTGTATGTTTTATTGAATTTTATGTGTTGTATCGTCTTATGGAGTCTCAGATGTATTTTCTGGAACCTGTTGTACTTGTTGACAGGGAATGCCTGACCTGTACGCTGGGCGGACCAAACTGCCCTAGAGCATACAGCCATAGCAACCATCTGCATTGCCACTCCAGTCACGTAGGCTACAGCAACCTTTTTCTGTCGGAGAAAACACACTGCAGTGCAGCGTCTGAGGACCAAAGTTTCTGAGATGAACTTTCCCAATGTCAGTCTCTTGCAGTTCTTGACAGTCATCACTTCCTGACGAGTAATAGTGCGGAAGTGGCCGCCTTATTTCGCAATACGTGTGTTGGTTTCCACCACTTTAGAAGCTAACATGTACTGTTATTTTCACCTTTTGTCGCTGCATCCACAGGAGAACGCTGTAGGACATACATTTGTTATTCAGACGCAAATATGTCGTTTGCACCACGAGAAATCAGCATTACAGTCCCATCAACGTTAGAACGGTAAGCTTTATCACGTTGCTCCTGTCTGCGTAGCCGTATTACGTGGTTACTGATGGATCATTGCTTAAAATCTCGATTCAAATTCCTGAGGTTTCTTGGGTCTCCAGGGACTCGACAAGTTATCATTATTTCTTATACATGTCTACGTTTTCCCGCTTACATGTGGCTCTACCCACAGCATCAACATGGAGATCAACATACTGTCCCAACATTTGGGCTGGCAAAGACCCACTTTTTGTAACTAGACTACCTCGCACTACTGTGTTTTATGAAGATCATAACTGATTTAATTACAGTTATCTCTGTGTCACTAGCCTGTAGTCACCGCCTTGTTTATTCGTTAATCAAGTTACCACCACCATAGATAACGAAATTTCGCGGATGCTGTGGAAGCAGAGGCTGTTGCACTTTAAGTTCAAAAGTAGACGCAAAAATGGCGACAAACGAACGTTAACTGAGATTCAAGCGTCTGTGCAAAGATCTATGCCCGAAGCATACAACAGCTACCACCACCACACCTTAGCAAAAGATCTAGCAGAGAACCCGAGAAAATTGTGGTCGTGTGTAAAACCAATAAGTAGGTCTAAGGCTTCCATTCAGTCCCTTATTGACTAGTCTGGTGTGGCAGTTGAAGATAGCAAAACAAAAGCCGAAGTTTTAAATTTCGCGTTCAAGACGTCATTCACAATGGAGAATCGTACAAACATACCGTCATTTCACCATGGGACAATCTCCCGTATGGACGACACTGAAATGAGGTACCTGGCGTAGAGAGACAACTGAAAGATGTGAAAACAAATTAATCACGAGGTCCGGATGGAATCCCGGTTCGATTTTAAAAGAGTACTCTACGGCATTGGCAGCGGAGGTGGCTCCAGTACATAAGAAAGGTAGACGAATGGACACGCAAAATTACAGACCAATATCCCTGACTTCCGTTCTCAGCAGAATCCTTGACAGTATTTTCAGTTCAAATATAATAAACGTTCTTGGCACTAAGAAGCCTATGTTCACGATTCAGCATGGTGTTGGGAAGCATCGCTCGTTCTAAACTGAGCTTGTCATTTTCTCACATGATATACTGCGAACTATAGATGAAGGGCAACACTCAGATTCCGTATTTCTAGACTTCTGGAAAGCAGAAGTGCCCCATTGCAGGCTGTTGACGAAGATACAAGCATATGGAAAAATTTCATAGACTGGGTGTATCATAATTAATAGCGTAAACGCATACAGTTAAAAGTAGGGCCTACACGATACTAGAAGCAAGAAAGTCTGAGTAAACATGGGGTCGAGCATGCATACCTTGAGAGCTACGAGCAATTTTTTATCTTCGATACGGTGAAACAAATCTTTTACTGCAAGCTCTTTGCTTTCCGTATTTTAGGAAGCGGCAGTATGGACCAAAACATGAAAAAAATGTCTAGTAACCATGTGCTCTAAAATGCATACGTTAAGGGCTGTGAGCACTTTTTCGTCTTCACTACTTTGAAACATAACTCTTCTAATCAGCAAATGCTCATAACCCTTAAGGTATGCATTTTAGAGCACATGTTTGCGGGAATTTTTTTGTTTTGGTCCATATTCCCACTTTCAAAAACATGAAAAGCACAGAGCTTGCAGTAGAAGAGATTTGTATCACAGTATCGAAGATAAAAAATTGATTGTAGCTGTTGAGGTATGCATTTTCGACCCTATGTTTACTGAGACTTTTTTGCTTCAAGTATCGTGTAGTTTGAACTGTATGCGTTTACCCCATTAATTGTGATAACCCTGGATATGTGAGTGGCTCCAAGACTTTCAAGTAATAGAATCTAGTATGTTGTCCTCGACGGCTAGTGTTCATCAGAGACAAGGATATCGTCAAGAGTGCCCCACGGAGGTGTGATAGGACCACTGCTGTTCTCTGTACACATAAATGATTTGGCTGATAGGGTGGGTAGCCATCTGCGATTCTTTAATAATGATGTCGTGGTGTATGGTACGAGTTGAGTGACTGTAGGAAGACATAGGACTTAGACAAAATTTTCAGTTGGTGTGATGAATGGCAGTTAGCCCTAAATGTGGAAAAATGTAGGTTAATGCGGATGAGTAGGAAGATCAAACCTGTAATTTTCGGATACAGTACTATTAGTGCCCTGCGTGATACAGTCAGGTCGCTTTATTACCTAGGCGTAACGTTTCAAAGCGATATGAAGTGGAAGGCAAATGGACAATTTGGGTTTATTGAGAGAATTTTAGGGAAGAGTGGTTCACCTGTAAAGTGCGATGATGGAGAGGGTTGTATAGGCGCACAACGGGAAGGTCTTCAGTGCCCGCTCAGTAACAGATTGAGACGGGTGTCAAGAAAATACTCAGAACGGTAAGATAAAACAGAACGTAAAACACAGGTAACATGCTTGGAAAAATATGTGCCTACCCACACCGAAGCGTGGGAAGAAACATGCCGTCAGCAGTAAAACATGGACAACACAGGAAGAAAGTGGTAGAGGGAGCTGAAACAATATAGCAGATGGAAGTGGCTGGCTGACCGCAAGGAAAAAACGGAAGAGCCAGCCACTTTGCAATACACTAAAACCTCCAGCCTAAAACTTCAGGCCACAGTCTAGACACTGTAAACGGGACCACTCATAGAATGCTAGTGGGAATTGTTCTTCGGTACTGTTCGACTTTCCGGTATCCACAGTGGGTCGGATTGAAGACATCGAAGCAATTCAGAGGTGGGCTGCCAGATTCGTTATCGTTAGGCTCGAACGACAAGTATGTGTTACAGAGACGCTTCGGGGACTCAAATGCTATGTTGGTTGCATACATTCAGGTGCAGCCTACACGTTGGAATTTAGGGGTGACGCACTTTTTTTGCTGTCGAGTGTACATGTCTGTGACCTGGAAGAAATTGAAACCAGCGTGGCACTGTATTATTTCACACTGCTGGCGGAGCCAAAACAGATTGGCGTGGCTGATTGAGCAAACCAGTGCCAAACCAGTGTGCACACAGAATACCGTAGCCGGTACAGGCGCAGTCGGCATGGCACGCGTGTTGAGAGCGGTAGTGATAGGGTTTGTGGGCAGGTACTGTAGGGAAAATGCAGGGTGCAGGGTGGGAAAGTTCCGTTCTAAACTGAAGCCTATGCCCCCTTTTATGTAAATGTTAAGTGGAGCCCCTCCACACCCAAAGTGGCCTGGTGAGCATCCAAATATATGTAGTGCCACCTCTGCTTTCGTTACTATCTAAAAGGAATTCCACTGAAATTGCAACAAAATCAGTGATTTAGTTTCGCCTGGCTTCTTAACCATTTGTAACTTTAATAGAACATTCACGAGTCGTGAATGTTGAGTTGAACCGAGATTTCTGTTACTGACATTCTTTTGACAGAACAGGGTGAGTTTGTACAATGCCATTTCGGGAACAAGTCGTGCAGACGCAGTTGAAAGACAATTCTGAAACAGTGGTTCATTAAGTTTATTAAGTGACGAACGGAGGAAAGGTAAGATCTGTAAATTATGAAGAAGCACATCCTCGATACAAAATTATATTGGAAACTTGTCACCGGCAAATTTATGTGTAAAAGTAACTCAGAAAAAAATTAACAACTGTGAAATTTAATGGTTTTGTTCTGTAATTTATCTGCAGAGTTTCAGTATACAGAATGTAAGGATGATAATGAATCTGAAAGAGGAAAAGAAACATTAATAGTTAAGAGAACTTTCTTTCGACTAATGTGTTGAACGTCCTCGCACACAGAAAGAGAAAACCAATTTTTGGCTAATTATACGATGATGTGAATTAACGCCTGCATTTCCACAGAACTGTAGCACGACAGACTAAAAGGAACAAAGGTCAACGAGTTTCGATCGCTGTTACATTAACGATATTAAGTGCAGAGCAGGTCAAATACGTGACAGTACATCCAATAACCGTCAAGAGAGAAGAAACGCCTATCTGAGGCAATAGTTAGAATACAAATGCGTTGTCAAGTGGACATTACTCCGTAGTGATTAGTCGGTTGCTGCTTTCCAGCTCACTGGCTGGACGTGTGTTTGTATGAAACAAAAGAGAGTCTACACCTACTTGTATGTAACAGTGCCTCACATGATACATGGTCCTGGAGGTGCGAGAGAATCTACCGCCTCTTAACTAAAAGATCATGAGTGGATACAGATTTACAATCGCCATCAGACAGTTCGTTGTTTGGAGCCAAACGTGCGGACTCGCACCTGTGACGCGCTGTGTGAAACGACAAGGAGCTAAAGCTGCTGGAGGGTGTCTGGCACGCATCGTTGATTCCTCCTGTAGCCTTCTGTGGCTGATTGCAGTGCTTGTTGTTGGAATACGTGGAACATACAACGTGATTAAATCAGGCCAGCAACCTGACTTCACACCCTTAATCTGCGTGACGAATGTACTTTCATCTTTGCTTGCATGGCTGGAGCCTGCTGCAATACTGATCACTTGTCTGGTTACTAGACACCGATATCTACTAGAAGCAGTTGATCTTTTGGAACTAGTAGATACATTACTCGCCCACTGCAAAAACTCTAACGGCATGACAGAATACATCAGAACCCGAAAATTAGCGACCTTGTTAACGGGTATCCTAGTAGTTCTCGCAAGTGCACCCCTTGTGTGTATCATCAGTGGCATGTTCAACTATGTACCAGGCATAAGTGAGTTTCTTACACTCCAAGTATTTTCCACCTTTTGGCACGTCCAGTTCATCAGCATCGTGCTGGTGGTTCGGGACCGTCTGGACGGTGTGAACGTGCAGCTGCTGAGGAGTGTTCGCCCTCCAGTGGACAGCGAGGCGGGCCTGGAGGCGATGGTGACGCGCGCTGGACTTGCGGGGGCGGCGGTGGCGCTGGAGCCTCAGCTGCGGCGGCTGCAGCGCCCGCCTCTGCCGACAGCACTTCGGGCCGGCGCTCCTCCTGAACGTCCTCGCCACCTTCGTCTTAGCTGTCACACTATCGTACCAGGGAATGCTGGTGCCACGCAACAAATTCATGTCTCCCTTTGATAAATGTTTCACCTTGGCCATTATCTCCTTGTGGATACTTGTCGTACTGAGTCAGTTCCTCTTTACCTGCTGGTTATGCTCTTCGACAGCAGACCGTGCTGTCAGATCGGACCTCCTAATGACCAGGATCAAAGTATTGTTGCGAAGCTGGGAGACACGGGATGTTCTCTGCTTGCCTATGGATGGACTCCATTTTTCTGCGTTTGGTTTCTTCGATATCTCTTTGTCTCTCTTTGTTACTTTCATCGGTGCTGTCATGTGCTATTTTATAATACTTTTACAATTTTCACCATGAAATCTCATTAGTACTAAGCTGCGTACTAGGAACAAAATAACTGGTTTTAAGAACATTACAAAAAAATAAAATAAAATAAAATAAAAATTTAAAAAAATCCAATGGCTCTGAACACTATGCGACTTAACTACTGAGGCCATCAGTCGCCTATAACCTAGAACTAATTAAACCTAACTAACCTAAGGACATCACACACATCCGTGCCCGAGGCAGGATTCGAACCTGCGACCGTAGCGGTCGCTTGGTTCCCCACTGTTGCGCCTAGAACCGCACGGCCACAGAATATTATAGATTCATAAATCCCGTACTAGTCAACTACCTTTCTGCACAGCTAGATTTAAGAGCTACACCAACTGAAAAGGAGTGCGTTCTTGGACAACCATAGCAACCATTATAAACGTTTTTTGATACAATTAGGTCTCGTACATACTGTTGAAATAAGATTGAGTATGATTAGAAAGATCCAGAGATTCAACATCGATTTTCATAGCCTTCATTTCAATGTACCTTGAGATACTTCTGTTTGCACTGGAGTGACAAAAGTCGTAGGATACCTCCTAATATCGTGTTTCACCTCTTTTGCCTGCCATAGTGCACAAGCTCGATGTGGCATGGACCCAACACGTCGTCTGATATCCCCTGCAGAAATACCGAGCCATGCTGCCTCTATAACCGCCCATAATCGCGAAAGTGTTGCTGTACAGGATTCTTTGAGCGAACTGGCCTCTAAATTATGTCCCATAAATGTTCGATGGGTGGTCAAATTATTTGTTCGAATTGTCCAGAATGTTCTCCAAACCAGTCGTGAACAACTGTGGCCCAGTGGAATGGTGCATTGTCGTCCATAAAAATTCCATAGGTGTTTGGGAGCAAGAAGTCTGTGAATGGCTGCAAGTGGTCCCCACATAACCGAATATAACTATTTGCAGTCAATGACGGGTTCAGTTGGACTACAGAACCCGGTCCATTCCATGTAAAAACAGCCCATGGCTTCATGAGATCTTTGCCACATCAGCTCTTACCAAGCAAGCCACAGTTCTACCGTCGTCTCATGTCCAATCGATATGGTCACGAGACGGGGAGAGACGTGCCCTTAGCGCTAGGATTTCACCTGGAACTAGTCCCGCCCATTCAGCCCCCTCTACGCCTATCTGAAGTGTAAGGCGCTCCCCTAAGCAGCCGCCGTTTTCGCAAACTGGGAGTTACATCAAAGTTGTTATCGTCACAGTCCAACACATGTTACACTGTGATGAAATTCAGTAATGATGAGAAATTTAATTTTTATGGATAGTAATATAATATGAATTTGCATTATTAAAGAAACAGAAATGTTTATAGAGAACTGAAAGCATCGTCAGCAATAGAAAACAAAAAACAACGTAATGTTATTTAAGGGCAATAAGGACAAATTTTCATTAACTAATTTACTTATTAATTTTTTGTGAGGGAAGCAGCAGAGCATAGATACAATGCGAAAACAATGGCCTTGAATCTGTCATGTCGGTAGTAAAGCCACGGATGCAGTCGAATAACTCTGTTGTCTGAAATCAACGTTACATAGAAATAAGTGAAACTCGTTCTGTTCATGTAGCCCGTCACAGTAGCTCGAGAAAATTAAAGAATATAAGAATGCCATAAAGTAGAAATGGCTAATGAAAGCGGTAAGATATTTGCTTATATGACATATTTCGTTAGTATTTGCATGGATAATGGGTGAATTTTAACTTGTAAATTCTTGCAATGCCATACCAGCGCGTTATAAACGAGGTTATGAGGAATTGTGGCTGTTTCTGTGTGATTAGTGTCCTATATGCTGTTGCAAATGTCTCTGGAAAATAATCTGTCGTTATTCTTTGTCCTGTCTGTTTTTAACTAAAAGATTTATTAATTTCGTAAATGATGTACACACCATTTTTTAAAAATGATAATGATATGTGCATGTTTGTCACAGAGCAGTTACAGAGGAAATAAATGCTGCAGTGTTTCACGGCTGTAAAACGTCCTTCATGCTGTTCTAGTTCTTCTTCCACCCCTAAAACTTTTCAGCAAAACTGTTCAGTGAATAACACGCAAAAACAGCTTGGATAGATCTAGCATGAAAAAAGTAATTTTGATGCCCTCTGGAAGTATAGTGAACATTGGTGCTTGTTTCACATGTACTGTCTTGAGTTCTGAAACTTAAGTGTCAAGTATACTGTGGTTCCTCTTTCTCCGGGCAAATTATTCTTTGAGGGTAGGTTTTTCCTGATTTAGGTTTGGGTGCTTCTTCTCACATAGAAGTATGTTTCTTCATAGGCTATTCATCTGAATAATGAGTGATTGGTTTAAAGAATGTCAGCTAACTCTAAATACAGATAAATATAAATTAATGCAGATGAGTAGGAAAAACAATCCCGTAATGTTTGAATACTCCATTGGTAGTGTAGCGCTTGACACAGTCACGTCGATTAAATATTTGGGCGTAACATTGCAGAGCGATATGTAGTGGGACAGGCATGTAACGGCAGTTGTGGGGAAGGCGGATAGTCGTGTTCGGTTCATTGGTAGAATTTTGAGAAGATGTGGTTCATCTGTAAAGGAGACCACTTATAAAACACTAATATGACCTATTTTTGAGTACTGCTCGAGCGTTTGGGATCCCTATTAGATCGGATCGAGGGAGGACATAGAAGTAGTTCAGAGGCGGGCTGCTAGATTTGTTACTGGTAGGTCTGATCATCATGCGAGTGTTACGGAAATGCTTCAGGAACTCGGGTGGGAGTCTCTGGAGGAAAGGAGGCGTTCTTTTCGTGAATCGCTATTGAGGAAATTTAGAGAACTAGAATTTGAGGCTGACTGCAGCAAAATTTTACTGCTGCCAACTTATATTTCGCGGAAAGACCACAAGATAAGAGAGATTAGGGCTCGTGCATATAGGCAGTCATTTTTCCCTCGTTCTGTTTTGGAGTGGAACAGGGAGAGAAGATGCTTGTTGTGGTACGAGGTACCCTCCGCCACGCACCGTATGGTGGATTGCGGAGTATGTATGTAGATGTAGATTAGATGAGTTCTCGTATTTAAAGGATTCAGTGCGAAATTGACTTCTCTTACGTTTGCTGTGAAAGTACCTGGCACACCTGAGGCCAATTCTGCACGTTTTTTGTAACGTGTCTTTTAACTACCTGGCAAAATTTAAGGCCTAGAAAGATATTAATTTAACATTCACTACAAGTGCAGCCGAACGCGGTAAACCACGTGGGTCAACTGAAACGATGCCCAGGCGCCGAACAAAGACCTGGAAAACCGGGGGTGAGTGGGCGGGACTTGTTCCGGGTGAAATCTTAGCGCCAACGATTCCTCGGGGAGAGCCGCTGCAGGCGACGTCGTGCTGTTAACAAAGGCTCTCGCGTCAGTCGTCTGCTGCTGCCATAGCCCATTAACTCTACGTTTCACCCCACTGTTCTAACAGATACGTTCGTCGTACGTCTTAGACTGACTTCTGCGGTTATTTCACGCGGTTTTGTTTGTCTTTTGGCACTGACAACTCTACGCAAGCGCAGCTGTTGTCAGTCTTTATGTGTAGACCATCGGTCACTGCGTAGATCATTATAAGAGGTACTGCCTGACATTTGGTATTCTCGGCACACCCTTGACACTGTGGCTCTCGGATGTTGAACGCCCTAACGATTTCCGAAATGGAATGTCTATCCGCCTATCTCCAACTACAATTCCGCATTCAAAGTCTGTTAATTCCAGTCGTGTGGTCATAGTCACGTCGGAAACCTTTTCACATCAATCACCTGAGTACATATGGCAACTCTGCCAATACAGTGCTCTTTCCTATTAATTTGTAAAACTAATTTTTGTTAAAAGCTATATTGGCTGTACGTATGATTTACTTCAGAAAATGTGTAATATACATAATTGTTTTGCTCACGTTACTAGTGGCCTGCTTCTGGCGCGCCCTACATTACGTTTACTTGGCAGCGTGACTAGTTGCCACACAGTCAGTCTCCTCACACCACACCAGTGTTACTTATGTTTTAATGTTTGACTTTTTGAAAAACATTATGTCTTATATTTTAATGTATGACTTGAGCAACTCAGCTCTTAAATCACTGTACATCTTTGACGATATGTTCTTCGTGTAAGTACTATTTGTTTTACACTCGTTTACACTATGTAAACTTTTATTAGATAAGATATTTAATTTGACATATTCGTACCTTCTGATGAAGTCACCCTTAGGGGTGACGAAACCTGGTCATACGGTTGGCAGATTTTTACATGTTTTTCCAATTTATGTATACGGTTGCTGCAAACGTCGGCCATGTTCAAAGTTGTATGCTCTTTTCTATCTTGCATACGCAATACTTCTGTATATTTGCATAACGCTATCCTGTGACTTTTGTCACCTCCGTGTAAATTCCGATACGTGAAGCATGGTTATCAGTTTAGCTTGTGGTATTGGTTATCTAATTAGCAACCAGAATGTCGCGATCAGCTCATCCTGTAAGTGTAAACCATCTAGCTTTATTGTCCACTTGTGAGTTAAATAAGCCGACCGCTGTGACCGAGCAGTTCTAGGCGCTTCAGTCCGAAACCGTGCTGCTGCTACGGTCGCAGGTTCGAATCCTGCCTCGAGCATGGCTGTGTGTGATGTCCTTAGGTTAGTTGGGTTTAAGTAGTTCTAAGTATAGGGGACTGATGACCTCAGACGTTAAGTCCCATAGTTCTTAGAGCCATTTGAACCATTTTTTTTACTTAAATATCAATTACATAACTCTCAAATGGATTTCACGATCAAGTTTAATCTATGTTTATATTAAAAGTGTCAAACACAGTGACTTCAGGAGCTGGATATTAGCCTCTAGTCTTAGGAAACAAGAACTCTGTTGCAGATTTGGTTACTTATACTGCTCTATATTTAAAAGGAGTTACCTGCAGAGAAAATGATATGTTGAGAAAAAGTCACTGGACAATGATATTCCTGGAGGGCACGAACTGCTATTGTATGCTTAGAAGGGGCAATGCTTTGTTGGCCCACGAGGTTAGCAATAATAGCATAGTTGAAGCGCCAGTCTAAGCGGCCAGAGGAATAGAAAATTAATGATTCAGATGAAAACAGAGATTTCCAAATCTCAGGAAATGCAGGAAGGCCTTTAGAAGTGGACATTTTGGAAAGTGTGCGTTTCATTGAGCGTGGGAGAAAGAGTTTCTGATGGAAGAGCGACCAGCGTTGTTCACTAAATATTTTCCTGTCACAATGAACAGTGCAATGTTTTCAATCACCTGTAAGAACAAGCCTGGAGCAGATTTTACAGAATTATGTGCACTAATGCTCTCAACTAAATGTGCACTTCCAATTTTCCAGTTTGGCTGAATGTTATAATTAACTCACAGGAAAGAAACCCTGAGACACCTATCACCTAATACGAATACTTCTTTGTCTTTGTTAATTGTAGTGAATGTTGGAAATATGTTAATTGTTTCAGAATACGTTTTGTACAAAATAACTGAAATCATTTAGCTTTAGACAAAAACATATATTTTACAGAAGTGGAACTATTATAACGTACTCTACTTACATTCATGTAGCTGATACTCCAAATCCTTCTCTTTGATATCGACTGCTGAACTGCTGTACTCAGGTGGAATGTTTATCAGTAATAAAGGTGTGCAGCAAATCCCTCACCTCTTAATTCACTTCCATAGTGGGATCAACAAACGTACCTCAACTTAGACATGCTTACCAAAGCGAAAGTATCACTACATAGTTACAGAATTAAAGTTGCTGTTATTAATTTTTGCAGCCTTTTCCTTGGTTGCTTTATCTATAAGACATAGCATTAAATAAAACGCGATTGTAAGTCAGCAGATACCTTGGTTCCTCTCTAAAGATACCAACCATGTAGGAATTCCTTGCTACTATTGCGGCTTTTACTCCTTGGAAAAGACATGGTAATAGGTTAGAACTGTGTGCCATGCCTGGATTCGAGTCTTTCGCAGACAGTGCGCAACTATTTATGCTATTTGAGTATGCTTTACTGATTGACTAAGATATTTTACCTGCCACAGGCTCATCTCCTAACAGTAGTTTCTGAGGTTTTAAGCGTGCTAATCAGGTAAGTATATGATGTTCCATTTCATTGCATATATATTGAATGTCGAATCAAGGTCTGCGTTTTGAGGTAATCGGTCCAGAAAATCGAGCAGATCTGTGAACCAATGTTCAGTGCACCTTGTTCTGTGGACAATACCATTGTTAGGTTTCAGTAGAAAAGACTGGATTCCCAATTGTTGCTTCAGCATGTGTAGCACACTATCATATAGAGTGTTTTCGTTACCATCTCAATTCATTTTATGCTCGACAAAAAATCAGTAATGCAGCACAACACAGGTAAATCACCTCTAGACTTACAGTGAACATCGATAAAATTTTCCTGTCATCATATCATGCTCAGACATCCATATTGCGCGATTCCTTCAGCGCGTTTACACTCGTCCTTGCGAAATTTTGACCATTTACTGGGATGCATTACTTCGTGATACACATTACTATTGATTTACCGACCATCACTCTATCTCGTATCAGGCATTGGTTCCTATGATCGGAGACTACATGGTGGCAGCACAACAATGAAAACCTTCTAATCAACCGTTTCTTCATTGGTCTCTACACCTTAGTGGCAACAAGAATTCTCTGCAGTTCTTGGAAAGCGTGTTGTAAGGATTCTCGCTAGCATTGTCGATCGAATTCATGCTATGGGAGCAATTTCTCATCAACAAGCTAAGACAGTAGCGTAAGCTATTCAAGTTTGGTGTACCGCATACCATAATTACGGAACAAGGGATGAATTTCGGATCAGCTATAATGAAACAAATGTGTCATTTGCTTCACATTCAGAAACCCCCAGCAAGTCCTTTTCATCCACAGGCAAATGAGCGAACAGAAATCGTACTTGTTGCCATGTATTTTTATAATAATGAGTCACTGTATAAACAGCGAAAACAACAACTGGGACACTACTCTGATTTCATAGTCTTGGCCTATGACATCAAACAACGGGAGAAAATTTTTTAAGTATATTAAACAAAATCGTCATAACTTCTGAACGATTTGTGTTAGGACGTTCAAACTGCCCGGTTGGCCGCGGGGCTTGATGGAAATTAAATGCGCGTGCATGATTTCGTTTAGCGACGAAGCACACTTTTATTTGGGTGGGTTAGTTAGTAAGCAAAATTGGCTCATTTCGGGACTGAGAATCCACATATCGTGAACAAGAAGTCTCTTCACCCTCACCGAGTAACTGTGCGGTGTGCAATATCCAATAGCGGGATAACCGGTGCGATAATTCTTGATGGCATGGTGACTGCTGAACGGTATGTGAAGATTTTGGACGATGTTTTCATCCCCACTACCCAAAGTGACCATGATTTCGACAACATGTGGTTCACGCAAGACGGAGCTCGACCCTATCGATGCCCGCGAGGAACACTTTGGTGACAGCATTCTGGCCCTGTGGTACCCAGAGGCCATTGGCATGGCCTCGATTGGCCACCATATTCTCCGGATCTCAACACATGCGACTTCTCTTTGTGGGGCTATACTAAAGACGAGGTGTAAAGCAGTAACCCCCAAACCATAGCTGAACTGAAAACAGCCATTCAGCACGTCATCTACAGCATCGGTGCTCCGACACTTCAGCGGGTCATGCGGGTCTGCGCTACATCATCGTCTATGATGGTAGGCATATCGAACATGTCATAACCTAAACGAATATCTGTAAAGACGTTTACATGTTGAATAAAGTGCGTGCACGCCGTGGTTTGTAGCTTTGTATGTTTTTTTCATGTAGTTCAATAATTGTCACATTGAAGATAGCAATACAGCCCTTTCGCCATACGAGGTGACGTGCTGCAAGATATGACGTCTCTTTCGGCGTAATAAAACCTAAACTTGAAGCTAAGAGGAGTTTGCTGAACGGTTGTGTGAAGTTCGGGAAAATCTGAAGCGAGCGAACATGAAAATTTTAGGGCATCAGGAGTTGAGGGGGCAATGTGCAAAAAAATTAAGATAGTTCAGAATTGGTCAGTGGGTATTAGTAACCAATGCATAGACACCTAAAGTTAGAACTAAGAAATTTTAACTTAAGTAACTTGGTCCATACCAAGATACTGAAATGACTTCTCCAGTAAAGGCTAAGTTACAGTTACCAACTAAAACGGCTTGAGTAGGGTCAAGTCAATTCATAGGAAATGTGGATGTATTGCCGCAATCACAGCAGCCAGAGAAGATTCTAAGAAAGTTATGGAACGATTACCTAATGATGATCAGGATACACATTGTGTACCTTACTCTCTCAAACTTTAGGTTAAGCAGTTTTAATCAGGTTTTTATGTTGTTTCTGGGGCTATTGTGCGATTTGTAGTCTCCACTTTAGTACATGAAATGTATTCGTAGTTGCGGATGTCCATAACCATCAGCTCGATAGCAATTCAGAGGGGTCTGCTAAATTTGTTACCAGTAGGTTCTAACAACACGTAAGTGTTACGGAGATGCTTCGGGAACTCAAATGGGAATCCCTGGAGGGAAGGCGAAATTCTTCTCGAGAGACACTATTGAGAAAATTTAGAGAACCAGCATTTTGTGCTGACTGCCAAACGATTCTACTGCCGCCAACATACATTGCGCTCATACGTTTTTCCCTCCCTTTATTTGCGAATGGAACAGGAAGGGAAACGACGTGTAGTGATAAAGGATTCCCTCCGCCACCCAACGTACGGTGGCTTGCGGAGTGTATGTAGATGTAGATGTAGAACGACGACAGTCAAAATTTGTACCGCCCCGGTAATCGAACCCGGATTTCCCGCTTATCGCGAGCGATCGCCCAATCATTTGGCTGTCCATGCACGACTCATGGCCGGACACAAACTTCCATATGTTGTCAAACATCTGTGTGCAACCTGTACTCGTATATCCATTATGTATATACCCATACAAGGGAGACATTTTACTTGAAAGTCTCTTGCCCGGTGTCAGCGGATAAATACGGCATTGCAGTGCCTGTGTTATTCCGAATACAATGCTAAATTCCTTCGAAAATGAATGCATGTTCCTGTCCAGCACAAATTTTCATTGTCGGTTTCATTATACAGCAGACGACGCTGCATCGTATTCAGAATAACACAGGCACTGCAATTTCGTCCATCTTTCATGCTATTTTGAATATATTTTTGCGATATGTGAAACATCCCCTTGGAAAAATTAATGAATTACTGTGCTGATAAACCTCTCTACGTTATTTGATTTTCAAACAGCTCAGCAAAACCGAACGTACTCAGACATTACTCTCTTTACTTATTCTGATCAACACTAAACTGACACAAAATATTTATTGCACAACGCAATCTGACTTTCAAAAATCCCTACATAAAATGGCCCTGACTAACAATAACCTATACCTTTCGTGAATCACTTACCTCACAAAAATCGTTGTTACTCGAACTACTGCAATACAGCGAGCACCACTACTGCCAGCTAAATAAAAGATTCTAACTACTGAAGGCACTAACTACTGATAGGCATAGTCAGCAAATGAAAGATTTTGATAGAGAACAAACAATTTACCTTAATAATGTTCAAAAGTCATTATATATATATATATATATATATATATATATATATATATATATATGTATCAGTCTATGATATCCAGTATTACAAATTTACTCTTTCTGGCGGACACACGTCCAGATCGTGTTCTGCCATCTCTCTCCCCACATCCACCACTGCTGGCGGCTAACTTCCAACTGCGCAACGCTACGGGTTGTTCACATCCAACTGGCCAACATTACAAGAGCGAATACTCCAACAATGCCAACCAGCCACAGACTGCACACTGCTCAGCCAGTGAATTTCATACAGAGCGCTACGTGGCGATACCAACATAAAAATCTATACAGCCTACTTATATATGTTCATGGGTCTCTGAAGTGTTTTCTACCCATTTTTTGTCAATAGGTAGGATGGGAGTGGTTTCTACATTCATTTTCTTTTCCCCTTGAGTGCACGCATTTTAGGAAGCAGGAATGAACTGACAAACTTTCCTTCCTCTTAGGCTACAAACGTGCACACCGGGAGGACTGGTGTAGTCCAGATGTTGCTACACTTCGTCAAGGGAGGAGAACTGACTACAGTTCAGAATCAGCCTCTAAATTCTGAATTATTTTTCTCGAGACAACATGATGTGTCACTGGCTGGCCATTAGTGACACCGAGGTTGGCTTTCGACATATGTGATACAGAGATCGAGGTTTGCAGGTTAGGGGATGTATTCTTGGAATTACACAAGGAGTGCAGCGCAGCACACGCAGCACAGACAGGAAGTTCTATCAGAGATACAGGATTCGTACTAAGAGTTGAGATTATTCTACAGAAAACAGAGAATACAGCTCAAGCAAATAACAAACGTAGTACCACAGTCGCTACAGATGGTGTCACAAAATTAAGACACCTAAAGGTCACACACGCTCGCTGCAGTTCGCGGCGGCAAGCGCTGTGATACGCCCACCTCGTACACTTGTTGCTGCATGTACACTGTTAACGGTGCAGCTCACCAGCAGCTGAATGTTCCGTGTTTCCGTGCTACTTCGAGTGTTCACATGTGGTTTCTGTCCTCCGTGGAACGGCGCACTGACGGGTGTTTGGTAGTGAGCAAAGTGCAGGAGCAAGAGCTTCTCAAGTCGGTGTGAATAAAGCGCGGAAAGACGTTCGAAAACAATCTAAAGCTGTCATATTGAACGTACAAAAGTTTTTAGTGATCTGACCAAACACGAAGAAACCAGGAAAGATATAAATAGCGTGCAAATTCATGAAATGACAACAAAACCTGTTTGTATTTCCGAATCGACTGTATTCCAGAGTAGCATTGCAATAACATCGCAGAATCTCTAGATGAGAGCATGTGTTTTGATTTTCCAAGAAAGACGTATAAATCACAACGGAATTTGACGAATTTGACAAAAAGTTAGTACGTGGAACTGTACTTCGATGCCACGAAAGGGGAGAATATCCGACGGTCAAATAAATACAGAGAGATCTCCGCGAAAAAATTAACTATTCTGTGTCAGGGACCTCCGTTTCTTGCGTACCTTCTCTGCTCACTTGGATTTTGATTCAGAAAGTGTACAGAAGGACAAAATTTTTTAACGGAATGCGGACACGTTGCAGCAGTAAGAACGACGTTTTGTTTAAAAGCACTTACTGCACGCTGAAGACAATAGTTTTGTATTATATTTCGATAAAACTTAGGCTTCACAAAAACACTCGCAAAATTATATTTCACTCTACTCCAAAAGAAATATTGGCGTCAAAGTACCTACAGATACTTCATTGTTCAGCATATATCGGTGATTTTGGTGATGGATTCTGTGACGAAGAGTCAGGAAGAGCTGTATATAAAAAATTTTCGTGAGGTAAGGAATATTGCCAGTCGTATTAAACCGAGCCGTTGGAACTAAAACCCTGGCATGAAAGTACTCATGCGTTGTCACTCACGGAGTGTCTCGTAAATAAAATGCGTTCATACATGACACGATACAGTAATTATGTCTCAGACAAAACCAAAGTTAATTTCACATTTTTCTTAACGATCTTCTCGCTGGAAATCTCTTACAAGGTCCCACAGCACTCAGTTTTACCAGGGACGACATTTTCCGTTACACTGGTGGAACAGTTTCACATTTCTTACTGTATTTTATTTCTTGCCTTGGATTTCTTTTATGTTTTCACAATAAAACATGTATCACACGCATCCATAAACTTTGAGAATGTTCACATATTATTTTTAGTCCAAATATGTTAGTGGTTCTGCTTTTTCCACAGGTTGAAGTAAAAAAGAAAAATTCCCTTTTAACGTTAGTTTTTTTTTCGTAGCAATTGTGAAGAATTTTTTTTAAGAAGGTACTCCATCACATTTAACACTAAAAATATAGAGTATTTTTCCGGGATATTCACTAACATTTCAAATTATCAGTCACTGGAAATGCTGTAGGATAGTGAGATTACCACGAGGTGCCTATTTTCGTGAGAGCCGCTATAGTTCAATGAAAAAGAGGATGGTTAGACATAGGAGGAGAGTTGCAAGTTTCTGAAGACACTGTCTGGTACAGCGGACAGTCTAGACAAATATAACTTGAATCTCATAGTGGGACACGTACAGGAAACAGCAGACACCGCTAAAACCACAGTAGAACGTCATATGGATAGTTTCAACTACCCAAGAATGGCAGTACCAATGCTGCATTAAGCATTTCTGCACTATTGTCTCCGCAACAATACATTCAGGGTTACGCCAGGCACAAAGGGAACTCCCGCGGAACTCCAACATGAGATAGCATTAAATGAGAAGAACGTGGAGCAGTTCATATGTAAAAATCCGATTATGATAGTGTGCGTGAATGTACAGTACCATCACATCCAATAAAGTGGAGAACTAAAGTCAAGTGGATACAAGTACCAACTTGGGAAGTGTTGATAATCTCGGAGAAGGAATAAAATTTCATTCTCATGTCACTAAATGACGTGAGAATGTCTGAAAGAAAGAATTACAATTTATCCAGCCAGAGTGGTACATTGTAATGCACAAGCGTGTGAAGTATAAGTGTTCTTAGAGCAAACAGAAGTGACAGTCAGAGAGACGGAGCACATTGGATTTATTCCGTTTTCTCGGCAGTGGTAGTAATTACGAATTGTTAAGATGACCTAAAATCCGAGGCATGACGGAAATAGAGTTACAGGACAGTGACATAAGATAAAAGGCACAACTTGTGATGTAGCAGAAATACAATTTCTCGTTCCCGCTTAAGTCACTGGTACAACTACATAATCCATTTATTACACCCTGATTTGTATTGATCGAAAAAAACCGTTAGTAGTTGCATTGTTTCAGAATAACATGAATAGAGTTTCTACACTTAATCTGCCCTGTGATATTCTCGACAACATTCAACCACATATGTATAGCTCTGTCGCTGAAATTAATAACTGCGGCGGTCAAAGCTCTCTATGCCTTCGCACAAAGTAATATTTAATTCACGGAATGTAGTAGCACTTCAGTGCTCCGTGCCCACAAAGTGCCGACACTATGTATGGTGGCGACTTCAGTACCAATACATATACTGAGTATACTACCGTCTGTAGATATTGTGTAAGCAATCAACTATTATGTACATAACTGGTGTGTAGGTGGCCTGCATGTGTCTGGTCTATATTACTCCCTTTTGGCATGGTACACTTTTCAATTATGTATGTACATGCAACAATATGCAGTTTCTCATCTGACTTATCAGTGGTGCACATTCAGAGGAAGCATCTGAAGCACTGCTTCGTTAACGACAACTGATGATAATTACAGCCACATATTTATTCAACAATATCTATGTAAAATCATTAAATGTCTTCGAAACATATACCTAGTACGATCAAATGGTTCAAATGGCTCCGAGCACTATGTAACTTAACATCTGAGTTCATCAGTCCCCTACCTAAACCTAACTAACCTAATGACATCACACACATCCATGCCTGAGGCAGGATTCGAACCTGCGACCGTAGCGGTCTCGCGGTTCCAGACTGAAGCGCCTAGAACCGCTCGACCACACCTGCCGGCCCTAATACGATCATTACGTTACATTATTGACAGAGCATTGCTAGCTGAGCTAAACTAATATCTGTGTAGCTTAGCTTAGCAGAGAGAGGGCTGTGCGAGGAGGCATGTTAGTCATGCACAGTGTACCCGTTTTCCTTTCACAACAAAAGCTATAGTTGATAGCTAGGCCTGGCACTCTGTGGTAACACCTCAGCGTTTGTCACAGATTTATTGACAGCTATCGTTTTAGCCTGTAGCCATGAGCGTTTCGCAGATAAAAGCTGGCAACAGTGGTGCGAGCTAACAGGGTTCTTCTTACGGGTCTCAACTATCTGAGAGACTTTCCCCTCCTCTCTGTGAGCCACTGTCCAACTGTGTGTTCTTCAGCCTCAAACGGTATCAGTTTTCGACGGCATAAAAAACAAATGTACCAAGAGTAGTACATTGTTGCAAAAGCTCAGATTGTTAGTTTGCTGAATGTGTATGAAAGTGTGTAGAGGATCTAGGGTGCCAGGTAATATCTAGCGGTCGGAACTCTATGCAGCTATATCAAGACAAAGAGAAGTTCAACACGGTTACCAAAAATCTCGTGACGTTCCTGACCAATTTACTTCAAAATTTCACCTAATACTCTAATAAATGTTCACAGGGACATAGACTACACATTTTTAAACATATATGATCCACAAAAACCTACATTAGTACTGCTATATAAGAATAAGTTGTTGTTTAACATTGAGACCAAAATTCTAGAAAAGGTCTTGATCAATTTACTATACATTTTTACATAATGTTCAAATATATATTCCACTGGATACAGGGTGAGTCACCTAACATTACCGCTGGATATATTTCGTAAACCACATCAAATACTGACGAATCGATTCCACAGACCGAACGTGAGGAGAGGGGCTAGTGTAATTGGTTAATACAAACCATAAAAAAATGCACGGAAGTATGTTTTTTAACACAAACCTTGAATCGCATCGCAATATTCCCATTACATCCCGAGATATTGAGACGCGAAGTTGACGCTTGAAACACCCGACATGCGCTGCTAGCGCACGTCCTGAGGCTCAGGCGTGAACCCCATGCTGCCCGTAATCCCAGTAGGATGGCAGCAGACCGCCGTATTATTCGTTTCGGACCTCTTGATAAGTATGGAAGTGTGATTACGCATGTCAATCACATCGCGATTACGGGCAGCATGGGGTTCACGCCTGAGCCTCAGGACATGCGCTAGCAGCGCATGTCGGGTGTTTCAAGCGTCAACTTCGTGTCTTAATATCTCGGGATGTAATGGGAATATTGCGATGCAATCAACGCCATTGTGTATGTGCTTTGTCATGCTATGGATTGCTGAAGAAAAAATATAGGAGGTCGATTTAAAAAAACATAAGTTTGTGTTAAAAAACAGATTTGCTTTCGTTTGAGAATGTTTCCATACATGTACATTCATGGGCCCCAGCCCTACATTGATACCGGTGAAAGTCGTTTTCCAACAGCTGTTATTGTTACAGAGATATTTTGGGTGGACAAGATAGCTGGGACACCCTATATATATATATATATATATATATATATATATATATATATATATATATATATATATATTCCACTGGATATATATCCGGTTTTAAACTACGGAAACTTGGCGCTACGCGCTCCGATTGGCCGCAGGACTGCCCTGTTGATGGATGCTCTGCACGACGCATGGCCGTGAATGCTTTGGCTGCCGGAAATCGCGACGTATCCAAGGCGGCCCTCACTCTTGATGGTAGCGCACTAGCCTTCCGCTCTGGGGACCTGGGAGAGAATCCACCGGCGTCCCGACACATCCATTGCAGTTTCAATATGAGACGTCCCGGCAAGAAACCCCTCAATGGCTGTTAGTTCGCGTACAGGAAGTCTTCTACAGACTGTTTCGGCCTGAAAAGGGTCTCTTTTGTAGCTAGAACATTGCTTACTTAAAGTAGGTTCTCGAACTGGCGACCCGCTGACGCGACACAAGCTTGGCAACGTCGAACGGTGTTTTGCCGAACTCTTTCAAGGATACCTGGCATTGCCCTGATGTGATCGGCGGCATGCTGAATGCTATCCATTAATTCCTTTTCGTTTCTTATATGGTTCACGTTTTGGTGAGTGAACTAGAACCTAGAATAATTCTCACAGGAAAAAGCCCCTTGGCGTGAGGTCTGGTAATCGCGGGAGCCATCTCCAACGCTCAGCTCTGCCAATTACCTGGCCGTCGAACAGTTCTTTTAAATATCCGAGCACAGCACGACTGTTACGTGCGGGCACCCCATCATGCTGCAACCATGTGCCTAGTCGTATGTCCAGGGGAATATCTTCCAGCAGGCGGGGTAGAATTTCTTGCAAAAAGTGAAGGTAATTTCCCATGGTAAGTCGAGGTGGTACGCCGAGCTGCCCAATCAGATGGTCATCCACAGTGTCTGTCCAAATATTCAGGGAAAATGGTTCCTGGTGTCCGTGGATGTACGTGACACGAAGATTACCCCTTGCCCAGTAATGAACATTTCGAGTGTTGTAAAGGCCATTCCGGTTGAAGGTGCTCTCGTCGGTAAACAACACAATGTCGGGGAAGTCGGGATCCCGTGCAACAATTCGCGGAAACCACCGGCAAAACCTTAGCCTGTGTTCATAGTCCGCCACAGGATTTAGATCTCGGACAGGGTGGAAACTAAATGGATGCTATTGGTCATCCCTCAAAACCTCCCAGACTAACCGATGAGTGACCCACATGTCGTGTCCAACCGCTCGAGTACTTGTCGTAGTTGCTTCCACGAAGCGTCCGAGAACAGTCTCTTCAAATGCAGCATCCCGTCGTGTTTGAGGTTTTCCAGCGTCGCCATGATATCCCGCTGACGAGCCTGTTTCGCCAAAGTCGCTTTTGAACAGCTGTAAACGTTTGTGGGTGTGGGTGGGATCTTGCTGCATACCGTTCCTCATTCAATCTTCGAGCTTCATGCGCGTCACCATTCGCTCGTCCATAAACAAAAACCATATCTCGTTGTTCTTCAAACGAACACTCTGTCGCCATGCTTACTGTATGGATAATAGCAGTTGACGTGTATGATCTCCCATGCTAACCTTGCATGTGAATGCCTCTGACGTGAGATGGAGACAAACAGAAAGACCTATTTGACGCGTGTGCGTATCACGTTGGGGCAGTGACGGGGCGAGGGACGTTTGTGCGTGTGAACTGACAACCATAGCGCTGCCCGTCAACCGACGAACGGTGATAGGGCAATCCCACGGCCAATCGGAGCGCGTGGCGTCAAGTACCCGTAATTTAAAAATGGTGCGTTTTCGACCTACACAACATTTGTAATCTTGGTTCCTATTGGCATCAGTTATCGAAGGTTAAAATATCGTGACCCTGAGTATACGCACTTACTGTATGAAGACAAGTCACTGATCATTCTAACAAAATCTCAGAATGTACTTGATCGATTCACTTCAAATTTTTGCATGATACACTAAAAAGATACAGACAGTATGTAAATAAAAAAATGGCTCTAAGCACTATGGGACTTAACATCTGAGGTCATCAGTCCCATAGACTTAGAATTACTTAAACCTAACTAACCTAAGGACATCACACACATCCACGCCCGAGGCAGGATTCGAACTTGCAACGGTATCAGCAGCACGGTTCTGGAGTGAAGCGCCTAGAACCACTCGGTCACAGCGGCCATCAGTACTTTAATATTTATGTACAATATCCTTACTTCTTCATGAAGACAAGTCATGAGGTAACATTTTTTCTAAATATCTGGAAAAGTTCATGACTGACTAACTTCAAATTTGTGCATGATTAATAAACGTTCAAACTGACAAGGGCTACAAATTATGGAAATGAGATCGTTAGAGACAGAGCGCAAGCTCGGATAACGGAAGAACGGAGAAGGAAAACGGCTGTGCCCCGTCAGGGGAAGCATCCTAGCATCTGTCTCGAGCGATTAGGGAAATCACGGAAAATCTATGTCCGGATGACCAGATTTTGGTTTGAATCATATTACGTCAGAATGAGAGTCCCCCACTATGCACTGCGCTACCGCATTCGATATACGGTTCACACACATATTTAGAAACTGACAGAAACTGAAGGGTTTTATAGTAAAGACAAAACGTTGTTAAAAAAACTCGAACAGTTCTTGAGCAATTTAGTTCAAATTGTTACATAATATTCTGATATACTTTTGCGTAGATTCGGGTTATATATATATATATATATATATATAACCAAGAAGATATGCAGATGATAAATGGGTATTCACTGGACAAATATATTACACTAGAACTGACATGTGATTACATTTTCACGCAATTTGGGTGCATAGATCCTGAGAAATCAGTACCCAGAACAACCACCTTTGGCCATAATAACGGTCTTGATACGCTTGGGCATTTAGTCAAACAGAGCTTGGAAGGCGTGTACAGGTACAGCTGCCCATGCAGCTTCAACACGATACCACAGTTCATCATGAATAGTGACTGGCGCATTGTGACAAGCCAGTTGCTCGGCCACCATTGACCTGACGTTTTCAATTGGTGAGAGATCTGGAGAATGTGCTGGCCAGGGCAGCAGTCGAACATTTTCTGTATCCAGAAAGGCCCGTACAGGACCTGCAACATGTGGTCGTGCATTATCCTACTGAAATGTAGGGTTTCGCAGGGATGGAATGAAGGGTAGAGCCACGGGTCGTAAGATATCTGAAATGCAACGTCCACTGTTCAAAGTGCCGTCAGTGCGAACAAGAGGTGACCCAGACGTGTAACCAATGGCACCCCATACCATCACGCCAGGTGATACGCCATTATGGCGATGACGAATACATGCTTCCAATGTGCGTTCACCACGATGTCACCAAACACGGATGCCACCATCATGATGCTGTAAACAAAACCTGGACTCATCCAAAAAAAATGACGTTTTCTGATTCGAGCACCAAGGTTCGTCGTTGAGTACACCATCGTAGGCGCTCCCGTCTGTGATGCAGCGTCAAGAGTAACCACAGCTATGGTCTCCGAGCTGATAGTCCATACTGCTGCAAACGTCGTCGAACTGTTCATGCAGGTGGTTGTTGCCTTGCAAACGTCCCCATCTGTTGACTCAGGGATCTAGACGTGGCTGCGCGATCCGTTGCAGCCATGCGGATGAGATGCCTGTCATCTCGGCTGCTAGTGATACGAGGCCGTTGGGATCTAACACGGCGTTCCGTGCTACCCTCCTGAACCTATCGATTCCATATTCTGCTAACAGTCATTGGATCCAACGTTACCAGCAATGTCACGATAGGATAAACCGTAATTGCGATAGGCTGCAATCCGACCTTTATTAAGGTCGGAAACGCGATTGTACGCATTTCTCCTCCTTACACGAGGCATCACAACAACGTTTCACTAGACAACACCGATCAACTGCTGTTTGTGTATGAGAAATCGGTTGCAAACTTTCCTCATGTCAGCACGTTGTAGGTGTCGCCACAGTCGCCAACCTTGTGTGAATGGTCTGAAAAGCTAATCCTTTGCATATCACACCACCTTCTTCCTGTCGGTTAAATTTCGCGTCTGCAGCACGTCATCTTTGTGGCGTAGCGGTTTTAATGGCCAGTAGTGTAGATATGAAGCTGTACATATGAAAATAGCCTTTCTAACTCTGCTGAACACCTAGTAAAGCATGGGAATGGATCAACTAACATAAAAAAGGACCTGAAAATTTTTAGGGTGAATAAAAACAACAGAGAACTCGATTACACATAAACTTTCACATGCAGACAACTCCCTGTAATGATCAAGAACATGTTGGCTAGTAAAACAATTACAATCAGAGATGTATAACATACCCAGATTAAAATGAAAAAGAAAAAATTCCCACTACCAGCACACACACACACACACACACACACACACACACGCACACACACACACTGAATATTAAACTCGGTACAACACCACAACACAAACAAAAGATAAACAAAGAAAAGTACAGAGCAATGGAACATACAGTAAACAGACCAACAGAAACACAGTGATGGGTTAGAGTGATGTGTTAAGTTGTAATGTGTTCATACAACGGCGAAAACCGGACATTGTTATTGCAGAAGCCGAGAACAACTCCAGGGCAGCATATATAGAATCGTCAGATCACATATCATATGTAGAAACTAATATTATTTTAATATCACGAGACTTGTGCTACAAAAAGCTGTTTCTTGTCTAGCAACAAAAGAATGACAAAAATTATAATATGGTAAGAAATGTGCAATTGTTACACAACATGAAAATGTATACAAAAAGAGATTGTGCTACAGGCCACAGACGATGTGTCACAAATAAAGAGAAATTAAACGGTTATGGTACCTTGAAAACAGTCTCTAATTTAGCTGCAACAGATGAACCACATTCTAAGAACGTAGAAGGAATTAGGGACCTTGGGAAACGTAAAAAATGACGAAATTCAAAAAATTTAATGGCTAAATGAAATAGAACAAGTATATAAAGCATTAAATACACAAGAACGACATACACAGTAACTGAAAAGGAATAAGTAAGTACTTTAAATGTTTATGGACTGCTAATGAAGAGCCAGAGCCTGCCACCGACACCAATGGCTCTGTACATCTAGTAACAATCGAAGAACTGTAAAAACTAATCCAAGAACAAAAGGTCGCTGGACGCTGATAATATAGACATGGAACTGATTAAATATCTGTCTTATCATTTACTGCATAGACTTTTAGATTTTATGTACATTTTCAGGATGAACCACCATATGACAGATGAATGGAATGAGGCTTTGGTATGTCCTATTTACAGGAAGAGAATCACAATGGAAAACTACCAAGGAATACATCTGCCAAATTTATGTTGCGTACTGCTAAAATTATTAATAATACATTACAACCAACAGTGGAAGCTATTTTGTCGGAAGTACAACATAGTTTTAGAAGAAGTGGATCTTGTGATTGTATTTTCATTTTGACATAAGTAACGGAGAAGGTAAAATGGAAAATATTATCGAAATTACTAGAGGGAAAGGGGGTTCCAGCACATCTAATTATGGCAACTAAGTAATTATATAAAATTAAAAGTATCGCTAAGGTAAGGAATGAGACAGAAAACGCAGATCTTAGTCAAGGAGTTAGAGAAGCCTTTCCCTTGTACCCCACACTTTTGTTTGTTTTGACGATTTCATTCGTAGAAGGTTAATTATATTAAATGGCACATCAAGAAATGAGAATTATAACATCATGAAGCTTCTTTTTACTGATGATGAGCTTACAATAGAAGAATCTGAAGAAAAGGTTCAAATGACAGTACTTGAGTCAAATTACCAGTAAATACAGAATGAGCATATCAAATTAGAAACATAAGTGATGGCATTTGTAGGACTAGAACCGATAAGTGCCAAAATTATAATAGTGGACAAATAAGTGAATAACTGAAAAAGATTAAATACCTAAATAGCATTTTTAAATTTTCCGGGTCAGATGTTATACAGTTTAAATTAGCCAGATTCAGAGACAACTGTGGAATCACACAATGTACATTAAAACATCAGATACACAAAAAAACCATTACTTAAGTTTTACATAGTAATAGCTTTGCCTTTCGGGTGATGTAACGTAACATCAATACGATTACGATAAATCGAATCATTAGATATAAGTTACTGTGATTTGTAGTGGAATATTCATTACTGGACCATAAAATAAACACCAATTTCAGACAAGAACTAAATATAGAACACACTACAAATATAACTAAAAAATACAGACTGACATGGAAAAACCATGTCAAACATATCTCTGATAACACGATAACTACAGTGGCAACGCAGTAAATCCAAGGAGAAAGAAAAAAACGGGACATTCGTTACAGATGGCGGAAATAATACTGAGGCAGAACAGACCGGAGACGTTAACGATGATGCCAGAAAGAAATCTTACAATTGTAAAGGATCATTAAAGCAATCACTCGTCAACTACATGACATGCAATTAGCGAAATTAGACTGTGAATTATTGTTGCAAGTCGCTCAGGCGACGTACAATCAATACCTCATTAAGGGTGTTGTCCCATGTTGGGACGTTTGTTTACCACGTGATCATCAGTCTCTCTAGTGTTCGCTGAGGGGTAGCAAGGCCAGGATCAATAACGTTATAGGGGCCTAAGGAGTAGTTAAGGCATGCATGTTACTTATCCTATGTACAAAGATATGAGTTACATAATTTAATGTAAGAGATGATGTCACAGCTATCTTCTAAAAGACAAAGAGCTTCAAGTCTAATTTGATACATTATTACCAAAGTCACAAATTTGTATACAACAGAGGAAAAGTCACCATGATTCATCTTAGATACTCAAAAACTTTAATGATTAGTTACAGCTTTTACGCCGCTGTCAGACCATTATGTGTCATGAGCCAGATATTTGGACTCTCGTCGTCCATTAGAAAGGAAGTAAATACTACATCCTATTTTAAGATATGGCATATGATCACTATAGGGTGGTTAGTATGCGTTGTCACATGTGGCTCATACTGCAGCTATACTCAGTCTTGCACACTCCCAGTGCCAGAAAGCTATCCTACGTTGAAGATTCCTATGATGTTTGTCTCAGTCTTGGTTTGGTTGCAGTCAGCTGCAGTGTTAATCACATGTCTTATTACTGGAAACAGGTATCTACGTGAAATTGTTAATTTACTGGAAATTGTAGACACATTACTAGTGCTTAGCCAACCTACAAAAAGCAAAGTGTTTACTAGAACGCGGGCAGCAACTATTTTCCTCCTTGCATACGTTTTTATGATGTTTAGTGTTTGCATTATATACACTGTAGTCGACACAGTTGAAGGAACGTGGAGAGAGAAAATTCTAAATTTCTTTTCTGTATACTCTGGCATTTGGCAGGTTCAGTTCTATGGTATTGTGATAGCAGTGCGGGACCGAATGGGCAGAGTCAACAGTCAGCTTCTGAAGAGCGTGCGGCCGCCTCTGCACGGCGAGGCGGATCTGGAAGAGGCGGTGACCTCCGGAAGACAGTGGTGGGCAACGGAGGGCGAGCTGCGGCGGCTGCAGCGCGCCCGGCTGACCCTGCACCGTGTCAGCCGCCTCTGCGGACAGCACTTCGGCCCTGCGCTGCTGCTGTCGGTGCTCAACACGCTGATACAGTTCGTCTACCTGAGCTATGCACTTGTGCTAAGAGTCAAGTACTGGCGCTTGTTGGAAAACTATGGGCATGGCGACGTGCTAGTGCTCAGTGCACTATTGTTTTATACTACCAGCTGCCTGTTAGCTATTTGTTGGACATGTTCTTCAGCAATAGATCGTGCTAGCACTGCGAGAATGTTACTGGAAATGATTCGAATGCTGTCGCCGTCAGTAACGAATTCCAACTGTCTTCGTCTTTCTGTGGAGAGGATGCGTTTTTCTGCTATAGGCTTCTTTGACATCGACCTACATCTATTTGTTGCTGCTCTTGGTGCAACCGTCACATATCTCATAATACTTGTTCAGTTTTACTCCTAATTCATAAAGTTTACATATAATTGCGACAAATTTCTGTACACTTTTCAAGTGAGTATTCACACTGCTGCAATCAAATCAGACTTTGGGTATTATTCCAAATTTAACTATTCAGTCAAGGAGGCATAGCTATTTTTCATTGTCCCTTTTTTTTATATCATTCCGACTTATCGATCTCTGTACATATGTAGTCACTCACGTTATATTTACTTTCATTACAAAATCCCCATCATATGCTGAAAACTCTTACATATGATCTGCCTTCTGACGTCTTCCTTCTCTAAGTTTTACTACGGTCAGCCTATTTCTGTTTATTGATACAACATATGATAGCCCACACATGTGTGATACAGCATCCATGTTCCAGGTGCCCAGTCTACCTCAAATGTACCTTAAGCCGTTCTAGACCCTCTATCCAGGTTTGACTTAGTCATTGTACTAAAAAAGCTGATCAAACATGTGTGCACTGAGGGACAGCAAATAGAATCACAGTGCACAGTACTGCAAATCTCTGTAATCATTAGCTGTTCTAGGAAGCAAGACTCTGCCTGTTGATAGTTAACATTCCCTGACAAACAGACTGTGCTGGGCTGCCCAGCATTCCCAGTGACTTGTCATGAATCCTAGAAGCACTTATACTGGGGACGCTAAATTCCGAAATCTCTTTGTATTACTTGAGAGGAGTGCACTGAGCGTATGAATAATATTTAGCACTCTTACCCTGTATTTTTAGTGTCACAATAACACAAGTGAGAAACTAAACTGCAGAAGGTCTCATCGCTCCTACACATAAAAACAGGTACACACACTTAACACACTTTCAATAGCAAAGGAAGTGGACGCCGGTAAGTACTACAGTATGTGTCATAAACAATAGTGAAAAGTAAAACATATTATTCCAACTGCCTAGATGTCTGATATATAATAAAGGTAAGTAACAAGAGACGAACTAATAAGTCTACACCCAGAAGAAAGCTCTATTCCTTTCCTTGAGTCAAGACACATTCTAGTATTTAGACAGTCGGTCCACATTAAATTGATAATTATGAATTGTGAACAAATCACCACACTGTACAAGCATGAACTCATACCTAAATCTCTGATGGTAGCGTTATATCAGAATTTGCAGACAATACAGCACTCAAATTTCGTTATGAAAATCGTGCAACAAGAGATCTAGGTGAAAATTGTTTCATCGAAGTGTGCCAGAATATGTTATCATATTGATATTTCCTTAACTGCTGCATGAATAAAAGCTGATATCCACTACTTCATTTTACCACAGTGAAATAATCATTGTGATGATTACCTAGTATTCATTTACATTTTATTTAAATAATGTAAACAATTTCTCAAAGAATAGCAGCCTCACAAATCCATCTGAAATAAACCATATTGTTGTAATATTCCCTTCTTCTCTTCATCGATAGTATTTTTAGTGGAGAAACTAGCTGATAGAATAGCTTGAATCCTGTAGTTTCACAAGTATGGTTTGTATGCTCAGGATACAAAACTGATATTCCCAAACACAGTAACACAAAACCTAGATCCAATAACAGTCATAGACTATGTGACCGTTATATAGACAGTAGAGCATATTATCTGCAGTATTTGAACACATTATAACTAGTATGAAGATAGCTATGGAGGTATTATTAAATTAATCTCTGATAATTACACTGTATCAAATATTTGTGGTAATGTTCCTTTCTTGGGTATACAGATCTAATAACAATTGTAAATAATGTAGAATACTGCAGTACAACAGTTTGTAATGATTGCTTCTATGATTTTCTGGCATGTCACACAAAATAATAAACTGTAGTACCTCAGCAGTGTCTATAATGTATAAGGTTTGCCAAGATGTGACAATATATCTACACAGTTCATTAAAAGGGTATATTATAGACCAATATTTTTCACCAAGTAAGAAGTTATTTTTCATTAATACGATTACAGCTGAGCAGCCCATCACAAAATCCAATTTATGTGTCTATACTCACTGATAAAGCCTTGCTCGAGACTCACCATTTGCATGCCTTGTCATATTGTAGTGTAGCTTATTGACATGTTGGTTCTAAAGAAACAAAACTTGTCAAAAACTTTTCTCACAAAAAGAGCCCATATCGTTTGACAATGTGTCTCTTTGTGTGAAAGTTGGAGAAAATGGAACCTGAATGTTTATCGTCATCTTCCTAGTAATGAGGTTGGTCTTTCATTGTAGCTGTGGCCGATCTTAAGTTTTATGTATTTGATTCTGTAATTAATTCCAAGGTCAGAATATCCTTGATTGTGAAATTACTTCTGAAGCCAGTGTCCAGTTCATTAAAAAACTAAACATCAGACAGAAGGGAAAATGTGATAAAAAAGAATAAACTGTTGGGCAAGTATCACGTAAATTACGTGGAAGAAATGTTCCCATCAAACATTATGGAGATGACTGCAGAGAAACACTGTTTCCAGTTCTTCCTTCTCCATTTGTTCTATTTGACACACATTTGTTGCAGGTGCAATAAGGCTATGATGCTTTCAGGAACATCTGAACAAAGAGCATAATTTTCCCCCATATAGATGCGACAGAATGGAATTAAAAAGTATTCAAGACTGCTAATGGGCTCCTCATACCACTGCTGCCAGTTGAAATAATGAAGACGTCGCAGAAATAATGCATGAAGTGGGAACAGGTGTGAAGATTGTACAAGTTTTCAGTCTGATACCGCTTTTGCACACCACATAACAGTTTTTTAAAAAGTCTGAGTGACAGCTATCTGTTCATGAACGTCAGGCTGCCAGAGGAATGCACAGTAACAAAGTCCCACGTAATACCTTGGCCATCCAAAGGCCTTACTGAACATCACATATCCTTATTCAAACCAAAGGTGCCTCGTTATTCATACCATAAAAATCATTTTAGTCTGCCTTAAAGTCCAACTGTGATGAAAATGGGTGAAGTGCCCTGCAGCGAAATGTCCAGTAATTTAT
This sequence comes from Schistocerca americana, assembly GCF_021461395.2. Classification (NCBI taxonomy): domain Eukaryota; kingdom Metazoa; phylum Arthropoda; class Insecta; order Orthoptera; family Acrididae; genus Schistocerca; species Schistocerca americana. The sequence continues at coordinate 196,330,928 of NC_060119.1, forward strand.
ATACCTCATTTGGATGTCCTATGCCACTTCTTCTATCTGTGACACATTAGAGACACACATAAATGCTGTTAGTAGCAGTGATATAGCTGAACTGATTGTGCATTAAGAAGGAAAAGTGGATGTCTTTTATGAACTAAAAGTACGCTTGAAACATAGTTACCGACATGGATTACTGACAGCTGTATCTTTAGATTACATTAAAAACCTTGCTGTACTTCAGCCAAGAGTTTATGCATTATTCTTCTTTGTTCTTAGTTTTTTGTGGGTCACCAGTCTTCAGATATTTTATGTGGCTAGACCGTGAATTCCTCCCCTGTCCCAACTTTTCATCTCAGAGAAGTACATTCACATTACATCATGAAATATTGGTTGTGTGTATTCCATTCTGAAGTAATTCCCTGATGTTGCAATGCATGTCCTACACTCCATCTCTTCTTCATGTAAGTGTTTTCCACATATTCCTATATTCAGCATCTCTGCAGAGTACCGCCTAACCATTTATCTTATAAGTCTGCCTAATTTTCCACATTTTACTTTAGCAGTAAATCTGAAATGCCTCGATTCTCTTATTTTACAGATTTCACACAGTCCATGATTCACCACCATACAATACTGTGCTGCAAATGTACAGTCTCAAAAAGTATCTTCCTCAAATCAATTCCGATGCCTGATAGTACTTGACTTCTCTTGGCCATGAATGCCTTCGTCACATATGCTAGTCTGATTTTATGTCCTACCTTCATCCATGATGTGTTATATTGCTTCCAAGGTATCAGAATCTTTTAACAACATGTACTTTACAGTCCCTTTTGAGATGTTAAGTTTATCACTATTCTTATTTCCACTACTCATTACTAGAGGGATTTATCTTTCTTTGATGTACTCTCAATAAATATTTTCTATACTTATTAAAATCATCATACCATTTCAAATGCTTATAACATATCTTCACTTTCACTTATGATACAATGTAAGTGTATCTCATCACTGATATTCTTTACCCTGGTTCCTAATTGCACTCTTGAAACTTTCTATTATTTCTCTCATTGATTTTTTGGTGTGCAGATTGAACAGTACAAGCAAAAGACTACTTCTATGTGTTACACAATTTTTAATTCGAACACTTTGGTGTTTGTCTTTTTTTCTTATTACCCCCACTTACTTCTTGTACATATTGTATGTTACTCATTTTTCCCCTCAACTTATTCCTATTTTTCTTTGAATGTCGTCTTCATTCACTATTTCTTATTTTTGGATGCTTTTGCCACATCAACTAAACCTGTGATAGGAAGAAGATGAACTGAACCTGGATGTGAATGAATGTGACAACAGCAGTGGAGAGGAAATATGAATGATTAATGCATTTAGTTCTATGTGTCCTCAATGTAAGTTGATCATTTATTTTGTAATATACTGGAGTGGCATGAGGCTAATGAACTTTACTTTGCCCACCTATCATACCACTCATTACTCACAACTAAATAAGTGTCTGTTAACACTGCACTTGGGAAACGTTTTCCTTGTAGTTAATCTGAAATGTAGTTCGATTATGTAGGAATATTGTAGCTAAGCTTAGGAAACAAGATGAAAAATATAATTGTGCATAAGACGATATCCAGCTCCTTGCAGTGTTATACCAAACTCCTGAAAAATTAACATTTATGTAACCAATTTTTCAATTACATTGATTCGGACAATATGTTACTAGTATCACATTGTCTCCCACAATTTTTCTCATCTCATAATGAATTCTTTATGGCATATGCAAAGTGTCATTCTCTACAAAAGATTATATATTAAAGTATTTATGTACTCTAAGTGATAGTTGTGTTGTAAAGATATACTGATGTTAAAAAATTTGTGAGTGAGTTATAAGAAATACTATAAGAATCTGTTTCAAATTGCACAAAATAATCAAGTGTCAGCATCATTTTATTAACCATAATATAAAACTAATTTTGAAAAACAAGATTTGATGTGTCTTCATTAATATATCACTCATGGTTATTTAAAATAACATGCAGGTGCAAATATATCATACCACATACCATAATCATTTGCAATATCTAATATATATTTGTTTTATTACACAATCCTGCATTTTTTCCTTCCTGAAAATATGTTTATGGATGTATAAGATCTGTAGGGTTTCTTATTATGCTGTAATTTCAGGCCAAGCTTAAAGTTAACCATTAGAATTTTACCAGTATTAAAACAAACAGCATTTCATTGCTTTAATTAGATAATGATTGTTGTTTGAGACATGATTTTTGTAATCAACATTCAGTTACTATCTCTCACAAATTGCCCCATTTCATAGTGAATGTAATATACTATTTGTTAGATCTTACGTGCTTCATGGAATCATATCCTAAGTGATTCAGAGTTTTATTGAAGGTGCCTACACTGTAAGGATATACTGGTAATGATATAAGTATGAATGTTAGTGAGAAAATTAGGGTTATCGCTATGAGCCTTTCTTTGCAAATACACAATGTTTTAAAGTCACAGTATCAGTCACGAGTTCTCACCAAATTATTTGGTGTTCTTGAGGATATTTTCGTTCTATGGCTGCAGTTAGAAAAAGTGTTTGGCTTCATTGTGGTAAAGCATCATCAGTAGCCTGCAATTAAATTATTTATATTTTGATGTACTTTGGGATCGAAAACCAGTTCGTTAACAATTTATTGGATTTTACTTACGCTGTTTTCTGCTCGATTTTTCGCCTACATCGGGATATGCCATCTGCTAGCAGACATCACAGAGTACTTTCAGTACTGGACTTCAACATGGAAGACAGTAAAAAGGCCCCATGGGTTCCGCATTTCTTTCCAACATTCAGGAGCCGTCGGGTGCTGAAACCTATCAGGAATAGGGAAGAGATAAACCGTCTACACGACTACCGACACCAATTACATCGTGGATGGGTCACTGTAGAATTCAGAGTGGCACCGAGTACACTCCAGCAGCCAGCACGGCAATCAATTCGTCCTAGGCAACGGCCGCGCCTGCTCGCCGGCAGTCCGTCGCAGCTCCAGGGTCACTGACGACATCTCCTGTGTGTGCAAACGTTAAGCTGATTTGACGATTGTCCAGAATCCAGCACACACCTTAATGAGCTACGGCAGTGACTAGTACGAAAGAACGATGACTTAGCAATGTAAATAAATAACTGATTTGAGATAATGTTTTACAAGCGTCGTTGACACTTCAGAGGTTCCCACAGCTAACCCGTCTTTGTGCAGAGGTGTTTCCACCCGGCCCACTTTCATAAAAGGTAGCTTAGTACAACTAACATATTCATCTTGACAAGGCATACTTGAGCACTTGTTGTGACTGTCAACAACAACATCTATGGTACTGTTAGCAATATGTTCTTTATCTGAATTGGTAGTCAAACAGGTTATGTTGTTTACGAGTGTTTGTACTGATGAATTTCTATTTTAATTACATTAGTTTTGAATTTAACACTGTTTGGAAACTTTACTTCGTCATATTTTAACTATCAATAACTTTTTCCTGTTACTTAATTTTCCTATAACAGTTTCCTGTTTGCAGGAAAATGTCTGCAGTAGAGATACAAACTGAAAACCTTGTACCACAGTACGGTAGCACCTCACTACACTAGAGGAGCTAAAAACGTGATGCATTCCTTGACAAAGCAGAGCACCAGAGGAGTTCGTTTGCTGCTTTAGAAGGATACCAGTACAGCACCACTCCAAACTCCATTGGCAGAAGAGTACTGCAACACAGCAGTGGCAAATCATGGTCGTGAGGTGGCCCAGTGAGGTCAGACAAGTCGGAATGTAGTGGCTGAACATCTCTGTGTTTAAACTTTGGAATCGACAGACAGGTGGAGGACATCATTACTGGCATTTGATAATCGAGGAAATAAGGGGAAGAGCGAAACTCAGTAATGAATCAGTTTTGGACAACTTGCACTACTTTCAGGGCGTGGCATGGATCGTCGCTGATTGAGTCCCACGACTGCCTACACCCACCGAAACAGTACGCCCAATGGAGGCAGCAGCGGAAACACTGCAGTTTTACGAGGGCACTCCAAACGACTCTTTTAGCCACCTAATCACTACAGACGGATACTGAGTGTATCAGCTTGAGCCGGAGATAAAGGGACAAAAAAGCAGAGGAAACGTACGGATTCACCACCGACGGAAAACAAGACGACCCAGCTGTCATGGGCCAATCCAATGCTTACTGGTACTCGTGCAAAGGAAAATATAGCGCGTATAATTAACACTGATAGTGAGAAGGGATTCACTACTAATTTAACTGGAGGAAAGTGTTGTGTAAGGTGTAGGTAATGAGATGGTGGAAAGTTATGGTGTGATAACGAGGTAAGCGGAATTATTAGAGGAGAGAGTTGGCTTTGAGTCCCTTGATATCCGCGACAGCTTGAAACGAACATTGACGCAACGCAAGTGAGGGATCAGCACGGTCTGAACGGTTGAATGACGTATCCTACAGTCTGGCGTCCATCGCTAGCCAACCACAATATTCAACAACTTGAAAACCGTTCAGGCCGAGAATTTCATCAAAATGAATGCATGGGCAGCTTTTCAAAATGTCGAGCAAGGCGTCTGATAGTGTGGAGCCAGCCGATAGCCGTTCACGCAGCACCTTGAGACAACTCTACAGCAGTTAGTAGTTGCAAGTGAATTGGGAATCATGATGCACTATTCCAAAAACTCGTGCAATATCTGTAACTGGCCAAAATGGCCAACTTTGTAGTGCTAGAGTACAGATGAGGCATAACTCGATGGGAGTTGGAGAAGAGAGCTGAATGAATGAATGTCATGTGACTAGGGCCTCCCGTCAGGTAGACCATTCGCTGGGTGATAGGCCTTCGGTTTGTCGCCACTTCGGTGACTTGCGCGTCATTCGGGATGAAATGATGATGATGAGGACGACACAACACCCAGTCCCTGAGTGGAGAAAATCTCCTACCCAGGCGGGATTCGAACCCATGCCCATAGGATAGTCATTCTGTCGCGCTGACGGCTCAGCTAGCGGGGATGGACGAGAAGAGAGCTGAAAAGCACTTTGTGACGGATATAGGAGGTACAGATGCTTCTCTGTATCATTTTATACAACGTGCGTAGTGTGAATGGACCACGTGGGAATGCATAAGTATCATGCTTCTAGTGCAGCGCTACCTTACACATGGTTTAGTCAAATTAATGTGACCACATGTCTAAATCCTGAATACCTATCTTTCTGCAGAACAGACGTGCATCAAGACAGTCACTGCTGTTCTGGAAAGTACTGACGGTGATGTTGAGCTATTAAAACTCCAGTACTATGGCCAGCTGCCCTAGGTTTTCAGCTGAGGGTCCTTGACACGAACAGCCCGATCGAGGAGGTGCCATGGATTCTCGACTACGTTTTAATCCATGGAGTTTGGTTGCCAGGGAAGTCTGAGAAACTCATCCTGGTGCTCTTCGAACCTTGTACGTAGATATCGAACTGTGCGACAAATTGCATTGTCCTGTTGGTAGATGTCACTATGCCACAGAAAACACAAACTGCATATTGTGGTGGACATAGTCCCATGTATAGATGCGTACTTTTGTCGATGTATTGTGTTGTCCAGAATGACATGACCACCCAGGGAATCCCAGTACAACATTCCACAGATCATATCACTCCATCCTCCAGTGTGGATTACTATTACGATTTTTAGAGGGACACTTGCTCCACAGAACATAAAATGTGATTCATGTGGAATGGTCACCTGTCGCCACACAGTGAATGTCCAGTTGCAGTAATAGCGTGAAAATTTCAGCCTTTGTCTCTGGTGAACAGCAATCAGTTTTGGTGCATGAACCAGGTGCCAGGTGCTATGCCCTTACACAGCAACGTTTGCTGAACGGTCGTTGAGGAAACACTGTTGGTAGCCCCTTTGGTAATATGGGTGGTCACTTGCTCAACATTTGCACATATATTTGCCCATACACATCTGTAGGAACGTCGTTTACTCCTGTCATCTAAGGCCCCTCATGGACCACAGTTACCTCAGCATCGGTTTTAGACAGTGGCATTTTGGACACACACAGTATACTTTAATCACACCATCATTGCGACAGACTTTGGGATTATTGAAATCCTAACATCCTTAACGCCATTGGTTTTTTATCTGACTTTGTGGAGATCCATTGCACTATACAGACGCGAAAGACACAGGCAGACAAGTTACGATATGGAAAGTTGAGAGAAGAAACCAGGACTCATAGTGAAAGCAAGTCACAGCATCCCCCCACAAACACAACCCCAACCTAATGAAAAAAGGAGTAATGCTGCAGGTGCTGCCAGCTTACGCTCGTTTGCGGCATACTGTCACATGAATACTCTATGGGAATCTTATGATGTGATTATGGCAAGGTGCCAACACGAGAGCTCAAGGGATCTATTTCTATGGCAGTGCTCCAGTTCCCACCACACGGGGCACAGTCACACATGCCGGTTCTTTGGCCTGTATGAAATTCTCCTTCACTTTCTCGCTATTTTCCTGTCACAGCACCAAATGATTTTTTCCTGTTTCCTCAGAGGAAGTAACCTCTATAGGGCAGGCATTTACAGATTGAAGCAGGTGATTTTCTCCATGAAAATTTCTTCGAAGAGCCAAAATACAGAGTTCTTCGCCAAATGATGAATCAATCAGAAAAAGTGTCGTACTGAAGGTTGAACGTCTAGAGAACAACTGACACCGAGGCAGCTCTCATTGCTGTAGTTATATCTTTATAGATGGTCGTCATCCAGATGGACTTCTGTTATGTAGATGTAAGTGCTTGTTGATTGTTTTTTTTGTAGTCATTGTTAATTTATTCTACACTGCCCAAATGTAAACATTCTAGAGGATTTCATTTGCCTTTATTTTTATGAGTTGTGTTGTTTCAGCAGCGACTCTGTGATTAGCAGAGGTAACTTCCTGTCTGTAATACACTGACCAGAAAGTCACTGACATCTTTTAAGAACTGGGTGTGACCTGACACACCACTCTGAGGTACACCATTGTTTGTATGTTTCATATCTGACAGTCTTTTCGCTAAAAATTTATCATCAGCAGACATGTGAACTATCTCAACCTTTTGTGCACTGTTTTGGAGAAAAGACAGGAACCAGTCATTTCTATTCCTCTAACATCTTGTGAGTTTGTTTGTTTAATATTATTTTATAATTAACAGTGTGAAAAGCCTATGAGAAGTCTAAGAATATCATTATATGATTTTTCCCACCTCAAGGCTTTGAAGTACCACTTCTGTTACCCTGATATGACCTACATTGCGCTTCTCCCTCAGATAATGATACTTCGTTAGAAAGGTCATCTTTATTCACATAACTCATTAGATTATCTTTCATGATTGGCTATATTACTTTTGAAAATAGTCGCAGTAGTCAAAAAGGCATTAAATTTCTATAAATTTTCGTTGGTTTCTTTAGTAAGGACACAACTCGGTACCTGAACTAAAGAATGCATTTGTTATGTTTGTTATTAAGGGGATCTGTATGCTGTGTATGTGAGCTTTCAGAATAGAGATTGGAACATAATCCGTTGTGGCCTCTTGTTTTTTAATTTGTGTATTATCTTCCTCACTTGAAATTCTGTTTTGACAAACAGTATCATTTTCTGTGCAGTGCAATTCATTGTGGGTGCTTTAGGGAGTTTTTTTCGCAACTTCTCTCTATGAGCATGAGTAATCCTCTTAAAAAATTTACCGCTTCTTGAGTATCTTGTGTAAATTATACAGCCATATTTGGTTTGTATGTTAGTACCTATTCCAGTTCCATGTTGTATGAAATCACATAAAACTTTGTTTTATTTTCTATATTTTGAATTCTTTAAATTTTGTTCTTTGGGGTCCACAGTGCAAAATATTTCTTCAAGCAGTTTGTTCCTATACAACCATCAGTAAATAATGTTAACAGACTTAAATGCTACATAATCAAGAAATTAAACAATAAGAAATTTACATATACAAAGAAAAATATAAAATAATGAACTCTAGAATATTAGCTAAACAGATCAAAGACATAAAAATATCCCTCAATTCTAGATTTCTATCTTTAGACAGTACTAACCTATAAATGAACATTCCAATACAGGAATCAATAGATATCATTGAACACACTCAAATACAGAAAAAACTCAGTACAGGGCACTACAGAAATTTTGCAACTAAAAATCTTGTCTTACATCAAAATTACTTCATGTTTGATAGCAAAATATATACAGAAGAAGATAGAGTCACGATGGGATGTAACATTGTTAGAACTGTAGTTGACATATTCCTTAACAGCTTGGAAAAAATATTCTTTCAAACAAAAAACGCAATTAATGAAAAAATCATATCTCACTATAGATATGTAGAGGGCACTTCAATGTTTATAGAGGGTAATCTTACTAACATAGACGATATACATCAAGCATTGAAGCACTTACACCCCAAAATTGAAATTTATCATAGGTACAAAACTAACTAAACAATTAACTTCCTCCACTTGACTATTAAGGACACTAACAACAAACATTGCTTCAAAATTTACTGAAAGTCTACCAAAACAGTCTGTATTATCAGTGCACATTCATGTCATCACAAAGTCCAAAAACTCACATTCTTCAACACAATGCTCAACAAGTTAGTAATTTTGCCACTTGAAGACAGAGTAATTAAAAAAGAATAAAAATTCTAGAATATTTACTGCAGTAAAATGATTATGAGCCCAAAATTGTAAAACTGTTGTACCCCATTGAAACACAGCTAAAAAGACCCAATCCAAGTAAAGCAATAACACTTAACACACACACAACGAAAAAGGAGAAAACAGCATATGTAACCGCAATTTATGTAGGAGACATCTCAAACAAAATTAACGAGTTATTCAACAAAACCGACATCGAATTTATGTATCAAAACACACACCCTCAAACGCAAAATCCACAAAGGCAGCTCGTAAGTTCCCATATGCAATAATCTGTGCATTTCCAATATTTTATGTACAAGATGCCACAAATTCTACATAGGACAAACTGAAAGGAACATCAACATTAGATATAAAGAGCACACCCGAGAAAGTGAAAATAACTCATCCACATGTTAGTCAAAGGGCAAGTACATAAAACACAAACAGCAGTGTGGCAGCAGTCAGTTTTTATACACTAAGCAAGATAAAATTTACACTCCAATTCTAAATTTATAAAGCATTTATAAGGCAAAGAATGAAGTTTCCAACATCTTGTTACAAAATATTAGCTGACAACAGAATTTCTGTTTCAATGAAAACTAAGATAACATATTCCTAATATGGTATAAAAAGTATTATTTTTTATATCCAGGCCTTTATGTATATTGTAGCCACAGTACTGCAGATGATCGTTCAGTTTATAATCAATAAACATCAGTTTCTCTGCTGCTAAATGTTAACCACATAGGCTCATACACTTTGTGTCAATTTAATAGAATTTTTGGTGCTTTGATTATGAAGCCAACATTAAAGTAAGCAGTCTCTTAATACTGCAGTGAGCATTCATGAAATTCGTTAGTTTCCTTGTAATTTATGTGACCTGGCACTATAGGCTAATGGGAACTTACTTTCTCTTGTACTCTGTATGGAAATTTTTCTTTTCTTCGAACATGCAGCTTAAAGTGTCTTCTAGGTACCACCTCAGATTCATATCTCACAAATCCCACTACCTTTGATCATGATTAGAGCTTTTTTATTGCACACAATATGCTGGAGATGGTATACATAATAGATTTACTAACAGTTTCATACTACTTTCCTTTATGGACCACTAAATGTTAAACTGTGCCTCAAAATCCTCATATAAAATTAAGTTCCATGATCATAACATAGCGTGCATTACCTATTAGGATAGCTGCAACGAATTTTAATAATTCTGAAACTCTGTGTTGACGTTACTGCTCGAAATTGATGAGTATTTTATTTGATTTTATGAAAATCAACAATTTACTTTGCATAAAGCACAGCATATGAAAATCAAGTAATACTTAATGTTTATATGACTTGGATTTCCTAGCACAACTTTGATTAATATGACTAGCCTTTATGAATAAAGGTGAAAAAATTTGTTGAAGAATTGTTACTACATTATCTACTCACAGTCACTTTTGGTCATTGGAGTGCATCTTTGGCCACAAACATTTCCATAATACAAAGAAGACATGTTGGTATGTGTAAGCTCCCTGAATTTACATGGAAAATAATGCTAATATAATTTTCATTTTCTCTGAGTAAGGCATAAAATCCCTGTAATGATGCATTGCTATTCGGTGTTTATAAACACTTATGATAAGAAAATATCCTTAACATAAATAATTATATATCAGGGTGAATTACTAGAAATATTTGTGAGCAACAAGTAATTTACTCATCATAGCAAGCAATCACATACATGACCAATAGATCAGGAGAGTACTTAATCTAAAGTAAACTGGTTTGCAAAGATTATATATTGATAGAAATAAACTATTTATACACTAAAATTCCCCATGGCCTATATTAAAATCACTACAAAGGTTGATTTTAGCAATCACTAGTTTGATTTTGTGTGTTGTAATCTCAATTGCAGATAAAAAATCGTCCTTCTATGATTACCACAAATACCAGAAATCTTGACATTTAACGAAAGCAGATGTTGCGTAACATTGATGAAGACTAATTTCATCATAATTATTTTGTAATATGTGCCTGCAGCACTGATTTTCTAAAGTTACAGGAACGATTTCTTCTTATTTCTGCTTTAGGAATTATTGTTTTTATTAAATTTAGGGTAATGTTAAAATTTTTCTATTTATGAACGTTTATATTTGTGAAACTGTCCTGTATTTCTATATTTTTTATTATTTATGGAATAATTTCTATGAAATTTCATGTGAGTCAATTTCATTGTTTGGTTTTTCAGTTTCGCACTTCCAAATTGTTCTCTAATTAGTAATTGCCAGTTTTATGCTACAATTTAGTACCATCAGTGCTAATAAATGTTGTTGTGGCCCTTAGCCAAGGCTTCATAGTTGTAATTATACAATACATCTTCTCAATTCCACTTAATTCAACTGAGATTGATTGGTTTGACCTATCAATGTCATTGTCACTGTGTAGTACCATACTTGACAAGCAACTCATCCTTTCTGTACATTTCTGTTGTTCCTTCTGCCAGATGTAGTAAAATATTCTTGACAACAATTTCAGGTTTATAACAGTTTTTTAACTATGGCAGAATATAAAAAACTCAAGATAAAAAAATAAGTTAGAAAGGTATATATTTATTCACTATAATGCGTTAAATACACAGCAGGATGTAAAAATAATAAGTAATAGTTAATGGTTATAACTTCAATAAAGTCTAATTACTTAAACATATGATTTTCTCTCAACAATCTCAGTGAAGCAGGTTCCAAGAAAGAGCTTGAGACAACTGCATGCCTTCAGCAGTCAGAGTCACGGTATGTCTGAGGGATCTGAAGCATGTCAAGTTAATGAGCATCCCACATTTCTAAAAGAAAACAGTGCCAAAGAGCATGGAAAATCTGAATGGGGTGGTTGAGTGTTTACACCTACTCTCCACAGATGAACTGGAAGTTTCAAAAATTATTAGAATTCTAAATAATAGAAACACAGAGCATCTGGATGGCATATCAGCAAAAATGGTGAAATACTGTGTAATTTATCCAGCATAGCAGCCTCTGATATTGCTGAAAAATAAAAAATGAAGGAACGACTAATATCAAAATGTTTGAAAAGGGGCAAGGTAGTGCCAGTATCTAAAGAAGGGGAAAAAGGAGATGCAGGAAACTATTGGCCCATAACAATCAAAACTATTCTGTCAGGAACGGTAGAAGCAGTGATTAAGTATAGGATTATAAATTTCATAGAGAAACAAAACATCAACAAAGCATATCACTGAATCAGATAGGAGGGATCCTCTTTAGAATGTAGTGGCCAACTTCCAAACACACACTTCACTTATCTCTTGGACCATCAAAGGAAAGTTAACACTACATACAAAACTCTGATTTTCTATCAATGAAAAATTTCGAAGAAATTAGTGTTTCCTATAAAATTGGCAACATGATATTCTGATATAATTGTGAAATGTGATCTATGAATAAATAAATATACTATTACTTTCCAGGTGACAGCTGTAAATAGTAATTTGTAGGTGCAAACGAGAGGATTTTGTTCTGTAAGGACAAAACGACGAGAGAATGACTACCTCAACAACAGCATCACAGAAATGAGTATTAGTCTGAGTGTCTCAAACCTGAACATCATCAACCGAACTTAGGAAAACTTGGAAGTCTTCCGAGGAAGCATGAAGTTAGTAACTGTTGCAGGATGTCATTGGTGTGTGATGAGTTAATTTATGTTGTATGTGAAACACCAACTACTGAAAAATGGTATCACAAGTTTTTGTTCCCAGAGACAATCAATCAGTAACACTTTTTCCAAATCGTAATTTGTTCATTACGGCCACAGCTATAAAAAGTATGGCAGGTGGAAAAGAGAGTTTATACAGGATAATTTATATTTACCGTCTCTACCTTTATAATGGAATTGACAGAACAACAAAGAGAGGGGGTTGTGTGTGTGTTTTTTTCTGGGAACAGAACTACATAAACTGTAGTAAGAAAGATTATGTGACATTGACAAAGCCTTTGGGTTAGTGCAATATAAGGCAAGAATGAAGAAGACAGAGCAACAAAAACAAATGCAACACCCAGATGGTACTTCACAGCTATGTTGAGGTAACCAGTGGGCTAACAGTAGCACTGGTCGCAGAGTGAGTGGGGCTATTTCCGCGTCTGTAGGTGGTGACTGTCCATTACCTCACGTCTTTACCGCACTGTTGCCGCTCGGTCTGTGCTCCTGCTGCGTTTTTTCCTTCCTTTCGCTGAGTGATTTCCTGGAGACGGACCTGGTCAAAGTCCAGACGTTTGTCCTCCAGGCAACTCTCGGGAGCACACGTCGCCGTCCCTCCCCCCCCCCCCCCCCCCACCACGCCTCAAGCCACTCTTTCGTCCTCACGACTCTTTTAGCTCTTACACCAAGTCCTGCACATACTTACGGTTTCTGATCTCACAAAAGTTGCCCACAGTCTCTCATTCACAGTCCTTCCCCGCCTCCAGCACGGTGCTGTTGTGGGTGGCCCACCTCAACAGGTGCTCTCCATATAACTCTGCCCTGTGGCGTCACACCAGCAGGAGTTCATTTCCAGTCTCCTTGAGTCAGTGATGTCCTGCGGGAAGCTGTAGACTGTTCAGACATCTGACGAATTATCACAGCATGCCGATATATTTAGGCTTTGCTTTCGTGATAATGATACTAATAGGCTACATTCCGCACAAAATTACTGCTAGGGGCAAAAATATTGGACATCTACATCTATATTTACATGGAAGCTCTGCAACTCACATTTAAGTATCTGGCAGAGGGTTCACTGTACCACCTTCACTATTCTCTATTATTCCAATCTCGTATAGCGCGCGGAAAGAACGAACACCTATGCCTTTCCGTAAGAGCTCTGACTTCCCATATTTTATCATGGTGATCGTTTTTTCCCTATGTAAGTCGGCGCCAATAAAATATTTTCCCGTTCGGAGGAGAAAGTTGGTGACTGGAATTTCGTGAGAAAATTGCTCCGCAACGAAAATCGGCTCTGTTTTAATGTTGTCCATTCCAAATCATGTACAATTTTAGTGACAATCTCCGCTACTTCGCGATAATACAAAACGTGGTGCCCTACTTTGAACTTATTCGAAGTACTCCGTCAATCCTACCTGTTAAGGCACGCACACGGCGCAGCCGTATTCTAAAAGAGGACGGACAAGCTTAGTGTAGGCAGTCTCCTTGGTAGATCTATTACATTTTCTAAGTGTTCTACCAATAAGACACGGTCTTTGCTTAGCCCTCCCCACAATATTTTCTATGTGTTCTTTTCAATTTAAGTAATTGTAATTCCTAGGTATTTAATTCAAATTGGGGGTTTTAGATTTGACTGATTTATCGTGTAATCGAAGTTTAACGGATTTCTTTTAGCACTCATGTGAATGATCTCACACTTTTCGTTATTTAGCGTCAATTGCCAACTTTCGCACAACACAGATATCTTTTCTAAATGGTTTTGCAATTTGTTTTTATCTTCCGATGACTTTATTAGTCGATAAACGACGCGTCGTCTGCAAGCAACCTGAGATGGCTGCTCAGATTGTCTCCCAAATCGTTTACAATGATAAGAAACAACAAAGGACCTGTAACACTACCTTGGGGAACGCCAGAAATCACTTCTGTCCGACTCGATGACTTTCCGTCAATTACTACGAACTGTGACCTCTCTGACAGGAAATCACGAATCCAGTCACATAACTAAGGCGATTCTACATAAGCACGCTATTTCACTAGAATTGTGTGGTAGAGTGTCAGGTCCTTCTGGAAATTCAGAAACACAGGATCAATATGAAATCCCTTGTCGATAGCACTCAATACTTCATGCGAGTGAAGAGGTAGTTGTGTTTCACAAGAAAGGTGTTTTTTAAATATGTATTGACTGTACGTAAAAAGACCGTTTTCTTCGAGGTAATTCTTAAAGTTCGAGTACAATACATATTAAAAATCCTGCAGCATATCGACGTTACTGATATGGGCCTGCAATTTAGTTGATTACTCTTATTACCTTTCTTGAATATTGATGTGACCTGTGCAGCCTTCCAGTCTTTCGGTACATATCTTTCATAGAGCGAACGGTTATATATGATCGTAAAGTATGGATCTATTGCATCAGCATACTCTGAAAGGAACCTAAATGATATACAGTATGGACCAGAAGACTTGCTTTTATGAAGTGGTTCACTAATCCCTGTATCCGTTTTGATGCTCATTTTTAAGTCACGATTATTTGTTGCTAAGAGGTCAAGTGTGTTTTCACAAACGTTTACCACTCGCGTGAATGCGTTTAGCACAATCTCGGATAATGTTGTATGCGTAACTCCGGAATTAAACATGTATTTTAGCCAACATATCGAAGGTAAATTAAAGTCACCACCAGCTATAATTGTGTGAGTCGGGTACGTGTTTGAAATCAAACTCGAACTTTCTTTGAACCTTTCAGTAATTCTATCATCTGAATTGAGAGGTCAGTAAAAGGATCGAATTTTCATTTTATTCCGGTTGCCAACAATGACCCTTGCGCATACTAACTCACAGGCACTATGTACTTCAGTTTTGCGACAAGATAAACTACTTCTAACAACAACAAACACACCTCCGGCAGCCATGTTTAACCTGTCCTTTCGGAACACCGTTAGGATCCGCAAAGACCTCGGATGAGCTTATCTCCGGCTTTAGCCAGCTTTCTGTCCCTATAACGACTTTGCATCATTACTTATTAGCTTCTTTATTGCACACAATATGCTGGAAATCGTATCCATAATAGTTTTGCTGACAGTGTCCTACTTCTTTCCATTTCATGGGCACCAAGTACAAAACTATCCTGCAAAGTCCTTCTAGAAAATCTGAGTTCCACAGTTGTCACATTGGCTTTATGAGTTTTAGGATACATTTATCGAGCATATCGTTACACAAAAATGTAAGCAATATTGAACCTCTACATCGATGCTATTGCTCGAAATTGTTGTGAAATGTATTTAGTTTTGTGAAAATCAACAACTTATTTTACATACAGCCCAGCATCTGAAAACCAAGCAATTCTTAATGTTTATATGACTAACATTTCCTTGCATTGGTATGACCAGCCTTTGTCAGTGAAGATATAAAATTCTGCTGAAGTCTTGTAGCTATCTATTCAAATCCATGTTAGGTCATTGCAGTGCATTCAGACATTTTTACCATTTCAAAACTGCAAGGAAGACATGCCTCTGTGCGAAAGCTGCTTTAATTTACTTGTAATGCAATACCCATATTTTCATTTTCTCTTAGTAAGGCAATCATGTTGAATGTGAATCGCATAAAGACCCCGTAAAGGTGCATTGCTATTCATTGTTAATAAAAGCTTACATTTAGAAAACATTCTTTAAGATGTCTAGCTGCATATTGGGTAAACTATTAAATATCTTTGTAGGCAAGTTGTACTTACCACATCATAGCTAGCAATCACATACATGATACATTGAACAGGAGAATACTTAATCAAAAATATCTTGTGTGCAAAAGTTACATGGTGACAGAAAAAAATGTAAAGTGTTAAAAAAATTTCTATATATGTACTTCAATATTCACAAGACTGTGTCATATATTGGTCTACCTTCATTACTATTATTATTATTTATACAAAAAATTTATCTTAAAATTCATGTGTGAGTGGTTTTTTTTTGTTTTGTTTTTAAGTTTCTCACAAATCAGTTCCAAATTGGTTTCTACACAGTGATTCAGTTCCTCATTAATGTATTATCATGCTGAGGAAAATGTCAGGTTCTAAAATGCAAGTACATTTGGTGTATTGTAAGAACCAGTTAGAATGATATATATCGTTGTCATTATATAGCACCCTATTTAGGTCATATATGAACTCCACTTGATAAGCAACCAACCCTTTCCATATATTTGTTGTTCCTGCTGCCAGATGTGGTAGAATGTTCTGACAGTAATTTCATATTTTAACAGTTTTTTAACAATAGCAGGAAGTTAATAAAAATTAAAGGATAAAAACTGGTAAATCAAACACAGAAAATAGAAAGGTATACATTTATTCTCTAGAACCACACAAAATATGCAATAAGATGGAAAATAATAAGTAATCAGGTAACACAACAATAGTTATATCTCAGAAAAAGATTAATTAATAAACATATGAATATTCCTCAACAAGCACTGTTATTTTCCCACATTGCTTGAATTTTTATGAATCAGGTTAAAGGAAACAGCCTGTCATTCCTTTTTTGCAGCTTTAGGGTACTGCAAGTCTTCAGTAGTCAGAGTGCAAGTGTGTCTGAGGGACCTGCCACATGACAAATCACTGGGCATTCCACAGTTCTAAAACAAATCAAAACAGTATCAAAGAACATTAAAAGTCAGAACAGGGAGACTGAGAGTTTAAACCGACTCCCTGCGTATGAATTAGATGTTCAAAAAGTAGTTGATCTAAAAACAATAAACAAAAAAGCTCTGCATGACACATCAGCAATAGTGGTAAAATGCTGTGCTATTTATCTAGCACACCTTCTGCCATTCCTGGTAAATTTAGTAATGAAGGAAGAAGGGTTCCCATAATGTTTAAAAAGGAGCAAGGTACAGCCAGTATTCAAAGGTGTGGAAAAGGAGACCTAGGAAACGACAGACCCATAAAAATCACAACTGTTCTGTATAAAACAGTAGAAGCAGTAATTAAAGATGCATTTCTAAGCTCAATAGAGAATAAAAACAGCCTAAACGAACCACAACATGGATTCTGAAAGGGGAGATCCACGAAGACTGTAGTGGCAAACTTCATGACACACATCACTGAAGCCCTGGGTCATCAAAGGAAAGTATTTAGTCTATACCTAGATATTTGAAAAGATTTTGATTGTATCTGTCATAGAACTCTTCTAGAAAAACAGGACTATTATAGCATTAGACGAAATGCTGCTGATACTATAAAAGAAACGTTACTAAAAAAATACTATGGACTTATCTACTCACCTGTATTGTACTATAGATCAAAATGGGGAGGAACAGTAGATGTACACATTTAGAGAATTTAATACATCAAAAGAATGCCATCAGATGCACAGGAAAACTAACACAGGAATCATGCAAAAATGAATTCAAATAACTTAAAATATTAACTGCATCGAGTGTGTGCATATATGAGACATTACTTCTTTTAAAACTAAATTGTGGAGCACCTCTCAATGGAGATTTCCTTCACCATAGCACAAAACAATCGAAAAAGACATCTGCAGGAAAAGGTTGAAAATAACAGTAGGGACATTCAAACGCAGGGAGGTTATCTTATAACATCTGTCACTTATTATAGAGAACATAAACGACGTGACCACCTTACAAATGAAAAATGAAGGAAAATTTAACCTCTGGATGCCAGTTTAAGGTGAAGCTGTGCTTGAAAGCAAATCCATGGGAAAGAAGTAAATATAAATTTGTAAAAGGAGTAAAAAGTCTCATCCTTCATTCAGAATAGAACATATAGACTTAGTGTATTTGGTGCAAATAAGATTCATATGAGTTTTCACTAACTATAAACTTCTACACTTTTTGCAGTGTCGATAATCATTTGTGATCTAAGAGAACTAGTTTTCAGTTTATTTACAGGAATTTTACTATTTTCAGCAATATGGAAAAAACATGCAACTTTGTTTACTTTTGTTGCATGTCCAGTTACTATTGTGCAAGTTAATACAGGCTGTTAGTATAAATCATCACAGAGTATTACTATTAATTATTTGTTAACATTATTTAAAGAATTGTCATGAATCAGTATCAAATTTCTAAGAAATTTATTTATTCTGTATAAAATGGGTAGTATGACATGTCTAATACCATTGTGAAGTACGATCTGTGGGCAACAAAGTAAGCAATAACTTCCCAAATGAAAGCAGTATGAATGTTACTTTGTAGGTGTTGCCTTCAGTAGAAAGCGTGTGAGAGAATGACTATTCCAACAAAAATATCAGAGAAATGAATGATTACCTCAACACTGAACATCTGTACAGCACCATCAACTAATAAGCTTGAGAAAACTTGAACATTTTCTGAGGAAACATGTATAAATGTGTGTGTCTGATGAAATTTGTTAGTGTTAGGAGATGTAATTTGACGTGTGATGAATTAATTCATGTTATATATAAAGCATCAACCATTGAAACGTAAGTACATAACCGTTTGTTCTCTGAGAAAATCAGTCAATAACACTTTTGCCGAACTGTAATTCGTTTATCACTGCCACAGATAAAATATAGTAGGGTGGGTGGTAAACAGAGTTTATGCAGGGTAATTTCAATTTACAGTCTTGAATTTTGAATTTAATTAACAGAACAACGAAGAGACGAGGTTTTGCAGTGTTATTCAGGAAACAGTACTTCACAAACTGTAGCATTATACGTTATATGATGTTGACAAGGTCTCGAGCATGCTACCATATCCATAAAGAATGGCTGGGATATCGTAACAAAAATAAATGCAACACGCAGACGGGTACTTCACAAGTATGTTGAGGTAACCAGTAGGCTAATTCAGGTACCAGTCAAGGGAGTTTGGCTATTTTTACATCTACAAGTAGTGACCACCCCATTCCTCGCATTTGAACCGTACTGATCCGCTCAGTCTCTGCTTCTGCTGAGTTTTTTCCTTCCGTTCGACGGGTGATTTCCTGGTGACAGACTTGCCCACGTCCAGACGTTTCCCCTCTGGACAACTCACAAGTGGGAAGGCCTCGCTTAGCCACTCTTTCGACCTCCCGACGCTTTTGGAGCTGAAGCCCCACTGGTTCGTACACCACGTCCTGGTTTTTTCCTTCCGTTCGACGGCTGATTTCCTGAAGATGGACTTGCCCAACGTCCAGACGTCTCCCTCTGGGCAACTCACAAGTGGGAACGCCTCTCCTAGCCACTCCTCCGACCTCCCGACGCTTTTGGAGCTGAAGCTTCACTGGTTCGTACACCACGTCCTGCTCACAGTCGCGGTTTCTGGTCCCACGACAGTGGCCCTCACCCTCCCACTCGCAGTCCTTCCCTGACTTCTGCGAGGCGCTGTTGTGGACGGCCCACCTCAACAAGCTCCGCCGCTCTCGCTCTCGCTCCTACTCTGCCCTGCGCTGTCGCGCCTGCGGGTGGGTATGTTCTGCTCTCCTGGTGTCCATTGTGTCCTGTGGGAAGCAGCAGACTGTTCTGTTTGACTAATTACCGTAGCATGCCAAAATAATTTCGCAATGCTTTCATGAAATTGTAAGATTTAGGTACAATCTACACACAATTACAGCATGGTCCAAAAAAGTGCACATGTACCACAACATGCGATTTACGAATTTATATTTGAATGTGAATAGGTATTAACATCCTAGTATCTGTATATGTAGTCCTCTACACTAAAGCTTGGAATGCAAAGACGCAACGTGAGTTGCGCATTACCTAGAGTAAAACACATTGCTTGAAATGTAACATACGATGATTGATCTTTAATGGTAATTCCAATAATCATGCTGCACGGGTTGGCTTTTGTACATGCTATAGAAATTCTACACGGAGGATGAAATTTACGACTTTCCCTATACCAACCCATCTTCTTACATAATGAAAAACTGACAAAAGTCGTTACAGAATTAAGGGGTTTGCACACTAAAATTTGCGATGCCTGACATCAAAGTGGAAGTATTCTCACTAGAAACGAGAAGAGTAAAAGCTTCACCGATGATTAAAATGCCTAGTTGCTGCGCATTTCTTCTGTCAGAGAACTGACCAATAATGGAGAACAGAAGCAGCCACTGGAAGCTCACTGCGACCTCTGCAAGTACAGACGTAGGAGACCCACGGAGTACACACACTGAGAGAGGCTGGGCAGTCACGGCAGGCGGCGGTGGCGGAGGGGTGGAGGGGGGGGGGGGGACCGTAGCATCTGTGGCTCAAGTCCGACCCTCCCCTCTCCACAGCAACATCATACGTCTCTTGTCATGTTTGTCACAGCAAGATTATAATACCAATGTAGCCTTTATGCTATTCCAGGAGCACTGTCTGTGATAAAATTTCGCTCTCTGACCAGAAAGTTCCTCACCTGCTCCACCGTTAGTTTCTGAACTGTCATGAGGAAATCATATTTCCTTTTCTTAAACTGCGTGGAGTAGTTCCACCCCTCAGATTTCAATAATTTACCGTATTTAATATTCGGTGCATGAGCTACTCTAAAAGTTGTCGGCCAATATATTAACTGTCACCAACGTCCGCCTGAGCTTCGTATGTTTTGTCTTGCGTTCAGCACCGTCTTGCACTGCGTAACAACATCCCTGAGCGTCACCAAAGAAGCGGGAATAAGAACGGTCGTTTTACTCTTATCTATATCGTTATTCGCGCCATCTGCCATAAAATTTCTGTCACGAGGGAATTTGACGGACACATTTCAAGAGTGATAGGAAAGACTCGTTTGTGGATTTCATTAACATCACATTCTACGAATATTTCGCATCTGAACTGATAGAGGAGGAACTATTGTACCATAAATGTGTAAACTCTAGGCTATATATTAACAGGACAATAATTTCGCTACCCGTTCGCATAGCTAAGGGGTAATATCAGGCTGCTGACGTGAGATTAACTGGATTGAAAGGACTGTTACGGAAGATGGAGCTGTATCAGTCTAGATGCTATCGTCGGGAAATTCTCACAAAAATAGATCAAATGAAATGATCACTTCGCTGTTGAGGATCACAGCAGAGGAAAGCGGCTGTATCCATGACAAAGAAACGTTTCCGCATGGTACGTGTGTCCTTGACGATATGCGCTAATCTGTATCAATCTTATTGCTCTTTACCATTAGTATTGTTAGTATCAATTATTATTGTTATTGTTGTTGCTGTGAAAGTTCTTCTGATACCTTTAGTATCTTACTCCTGGTCAGATGTAAGAGAGAGCTTTAAGGTCTTAATCTGGTCAGACTAAATAAGGAATAAATAAATGAAACCGACTGCTACAAAATTAGCAAAAGGAATTGTTACAGCTATCCCGGTCTCCCCTGAAACGTGAGGTGCTACAATAAGGGTGTAGCATGTAACTGTGCAGTTCAAATGGTCGAGAGCAAAAACTATATATATTGAAGTATCTGATCATGCATGACTAAATTCGTACAAGGCTCCAACACTATGCTATCTTCGATTGTAGTATTTCGGTTTATTCTGTCTTACAGTGTTTGACACTTCGCTGAATCCACGTGGTCCTCCATTAGCGCCATTTTCATTTACTGGAGAAAGCTGACAGATATCATCATCATTACCAATTCAAAACCTTTTTTGAACTTTGTTATATTTCGCTCACAGTTACGCACGCAGTAAAACATAGCGAACGGTAAACTGCACGCCATCACATTTTTTTTTTCTATACAGCATTTGTCGCTTAAATGCACCTGCACGACAAACAGCTGCATTTCGGAATAACCATTAACACTAACTAATAATAGGTAGTGTAATACAAAGTTGAGATGGTACGCTACCACGTATAAGAAAGTCAGAATTTAACCAAATACTTTCTTGTAATTCGTTGGGGAAACGTTAGAACTCATTTAAAATAAATATGAGTAGCCAAATCAAGGAATACAACCCACAGTCACTACATTGCAAGCCAGTCCATAATTACTTTCAGAACAGCTTGTGGTATATATTTTGAAGAGGCACTCTGAACACTTGAAGGCTGCCTGCCACAAACCTCAGGTTTTCTGTTCTAAGTTTGTTTCTTTTTCTTTCGCTAACTGGCTTCTCCCCCCCATGAACCATGGACCTTATCGTTGGTGGGGAGGCTTGCGTGGCTCAGCGATACAGATAGCCGTACCGTAGGTGCAACCACAACGGAGGGGTATCTGTTGAGAGGCCAGACAAACGTGTGATTCCTGAAGAGGGGCAGCAGCCTTTTCAGTAGTTGCAAGGGCAACAGTCTGGATGATTGACTGATCTGGCCTTGTAACAATAACCAGAACGGCCTTGCTGCGCTGGTACTGCGAACGGCTGAAACCAAGGGGAAACTACAGCCGTAATTTTTCCCGAGGGCATGCAGCTTTACTGTATGATTAAATGATGATGGCGTCCTCTTGGGCAAAATATTCCGGAGGTAAAATAGTCCCCCATTCAGATCTCCGGGCGGGGACTACTCAAGAGGATGTCGTTATCAGGAGAAAGAAAACTGGCGTTCTATGGATCGGAGCGTGGAATGTCAGATCCCTTAATCGGGCAGCTAGGTTAAAAAATTTAAAAAGGGAAATGGATAGGTTGAAGTTAGATATGGTAGGAATTGGTGAAGTTCGGTGGCAGGAGGAACAAGACTTCTTGTCAGGTGACTACAGGGTTATAAACACAAAATCAAGTAGGGGTAATGCAGAAGTAGGTTTAATAGTGAATAGGAAAATAGGAATGCGGGTAAGCTACTACAAACAGCATAGTGAACGCATTATTGTGGCCAAGATAGATACGAAGCCCACACCTACTACAGTAGTACAAGTTTATATGCCAACTAGCTCTGCAGATGACGAAGAAATTCAAGAAATGTATGATGAAATAAGAGAAATTATTCAGATTGTGAAGGGAGATGAAAATTTAATAGTCACGGGTGACTGGAATTCGAGTGTAGGAAAAGGGAGAGAAATAAACATTGTAGGTGAATATGGATTGGGGCTAAGAAATGAAAGAGGAAGCCGCCTGGTAGAATTTTGCACAGAGCACAACATAATCATAGCTAACACTTGGTTTAAGAATCATGAAAGAAGGTTGTATACATGGAAGAATCCTGGAGATACTAAAAGGTATCAGATAGATTATATAATGGTAAGACAGAGATTTAGGAACCGGGTTTTAAATTGTAAGACATTTCCAGGGGCAGATGTGGACTCTGACCACAATCTATTGGTTATGACCTGTAGATTAAAACTGAAGAAACTGCAAAAAGGTGGGAATTTAAGGAGATGGGACCTGGATAAACTGAAAGAACCAGAGGTTGTACAGAGTTTGAGGGAGAGCTGAAGGGAACAATTGACAGGAATGGGGGAAAGAAATACAGTAGAAGAAGAATGGGTAGCTTTGAGGTATGAAGTAGCGAAGGCAGCAGAGGATCAAGTAGGTAAAAAGACGAGGGCTAGTAGAAGTCCTTTTGATATATGGAGGATATATGATGAACATCAACAAAAGCAAAACAAGGATAATGGAATGTAGCCGAATTAAGTCGGGTGATGCTGAGGGAATTAGATTAGGAAATGAGACCCTTAAAGTAGTAAAGGAGTTTTGCTATTTGGGGAGCAAAATAACTGATTATGGTCGAAGTAGAGCGGATATAAAATGTAGACTGGCAATGGCAAGGAAAGCGTTTCTGAAGAAGAGAAATTTGCTAGCATCGAGTATAGATTTAAGTGTCAGGAAGTCATTTCTGAAAGTATTTGTATGGAGTGTAGCCATGTATGGAAGTGAAACATGAACGATAAATAGTTTGGACATGATGAGAATAGAAGCTTTCGAAATGTGGTGCTACAGAAGAATGCTGAAGATTAGATGGGTAGATCACATAACTAATGAGGAAGTATTGAATAGGATTGGAAAGAAGAGAAGTTTGTGGCACAACTTGACCAGAAGGAGGGATCGGTTGGTAGGACATGTTCTGAGGCATCAAGGGATCACCAATTTAGTATTGGAGGGCAGCGTGGAGGGTAAAAATCGTAGAGGGAGACCAAGAGATGAATACACTAAGCAGATTCAGAAGGATGTAGGTTGCAGTAGGTACTGGGAGATGAAAAAGCTTGCACAGGATAGAGTAGCATGGAGAGCTGCATCAAACCAGTCTCAGGACTGAAGACCACAACAACAACAACTGGCTTCTCCCATTCGCTGCCGTAACACTTCAGGCCACCTTGATTGTCCTGCTGTTGTTGAGAGTCACTAAAATGAACGCGAAAGTACGTAAGTTGTTAAAGTAAAGAATACACTGGAATATTTATTTCATGCAGCCTCACTGATTTTGGCTTGCCGTTTTCTTAAACCACCAGATTCCAGTTCAAAATCCACGGCTTAGACTCGTCCCTTCTTTTGTCTCATTTCCACGACTTTTAAAACAAAACAAATGTATAAACGAAAAACACAGGACTGCAGAGTTCGTACGTTATTAATATTTGAGTTAATCGGTTTTCGTCTGAAAAGTCGCTAATCAGACTGTGATTGTAGTTATTAAAGAGGATACAGTAGTTGTGAAAATATATCAAACGTGACAAATGAGATGCAATAACAGAGTAAATGTGATGCTTAAGCTCAATAGTAAATAAATGTGAAAGAAACACACCAGAAACTGTGTGTGCGCGCTCGCGTGTCTGTCTGTACATGTGTGTGTGTGTGCGTGTGTGTGTGTGTGTGTGTGTGTGTGTGTGGCAATGAATCAGAACGGGGAAAAGACCAAAACGAAATTGAACGTAACCTGAATCCAACTTTGTATCTGCTGTAACTTCTACATAAAAGGCAGATTTACTGTGGAAGAATAAAAGACTTCTGTTCTGCCGAGAAAAAATTTATTACATTAAGTCGCACTGGGTTCTCTTGCAGTGTTACCTTTACAGATTAACTTGAATTCGCCAATGCCGTTCCAACAAATTCGCCTCGACTGTACTATGTTTCTCATGTACGAAGCATTTCACATCCTTTCGTCGTTACACTTGTAAACAATTCAACAATTTCCTGAAATACATCACAGTCTGTTAATCTAATATTATCGAATTATATATAGGGCGTTCCGAGAGGATGATCAGTATTCACGAAAATGAAAGGAAAGATCATTCGAAGTAAATAAGTCCAGTAAAAATGGGCTCTAAAGTACATGAGCACTTGTTCATCTTCGCTGCTGTGAAACACATTTTTTCTTCTGAATAAGTGCTCATAAGTCCTTAAGGTATTCATTCTTAGTACCAGTGGAAACAGGTTTTCTTGGAGATCATGTTGCTGCAAGTCTAGCAACGAAACTACCCACTGT
This sequence comes from Schistocerca americana, assembly GCF_021461395.2. Classification (NCBI taxonomy): domain Eukaryota; kingdom Metazoa; phylum Arthropoda; class Insecta; order Orthoptera; family Acrididae; genus Schistocerca; species Schistocerca americana. The sequence continues at coordinate 196,356,613 of NC_060119.1, forward strand.
GGTTACGACTTCCTCCTTAAAGTGGCTCTTGATGCTCCTCTTCCTGCCATTCGCCTGCCCTGCATGGTGTGAACGTCAACATTTTTTCATCTTTGCGTCGCGAAGAACCTTTTTATTTCCAGTCTGGAAACTGTCTCTAGTTTATATTCTCCCATCATTTGTTGCCAAGGCTTCCTGCTTAAAAATAATTGCATCACAACCATCTGTTGTTGTATATGTGATTATTAATCAAAGCTTTGTAATTTGTGTCTGATTGTATGACATCCTCCCAAGAGAAAGATCGGCAATCATAGTAACTTCCACGTTTCTCATGATATCTTTTGAAAAAGTTTTATCTCGTACCTTTAAAGACAACATGCCGCTAAAAATAAGTTATGTTGCAGTAATAGAATATTCTGGTATGCCACCCAGAGTATTTCTCTGCTCAAGTTGAAGTGATATTTTATAATGTGAGCTAGTGAAAACGCAGGAGAGCAAATATATTACGTCATCTAGGGCTTGTTACAGCAGATGAACAGAGAATAACTTCATAGTAAGTCACGGTAAAACTGCGAAGCCATAAAAGAGGTGCAGATATGACATACATGTGTAACAACCAATACTAGCTGATCTTAACTGGCGGAACGAGCTATTAGATCTAAAAGTAGTATCGCTCTGTTTCTATTGACTTTGTACAGTTGCTGTTCATGGTGACTACATATTTCATTGTAAACATTTAATTCTGCAGATTTAAAGAACTTTTACCGTTCTACATCCAGTATCTGGTACTTTATACTGACATTTACAATAACACGTTTCATCCTGCACTTGTAAAACGCCCTCAGTTTGCTGAGAAATTTGTCATAGGAGTATGATAACTTACCCTAATTGTTGCAGTATAGACTTCATCTGGAGGATCTTTAAGGACTTGAATCACATGTGAAATTACCGTAACTAGTTAACTGTTGTGATGGTCACAACATATTTACAAAGAAATAAATGTTTTGTATCTTTTTTGCATCTTTTGGGAATTCCAAATCAGATTTGTCCCCTTCTGAAAGGAATTCCTCAACATTTATGATTAGCGTTAGACACCGGTGTCCATCAATTTAGATTGACATTTCCGGTCTGCATACTCGATCAAATATTGCAGAAAGTTTCAGTCAAATGTGCACTTGCAATACATTTCAGCGTCTTATACAAATGATAACCCCAGCATACATTGGTGCATGTATATCGTTAAATAATTTGTAGGCTATTGAAAATAACTGACAAATGAATAACTGTTCAGGCATTAAAATAAGCTATGTGAACATCTACTATCAATTTGTAAAAAGTTCATTATTCAAGTAAGAAATATCACAAAAATTTATAGTGAAACACTGTAATATTCAACCAATGTGAAAATCGTAGTCGTGCTGGTGTAAAGACAGTTGTAACCATTTTTCTGCCTTTTAAATGTTTAATACATTCACTGTGAGCGAAAGTTCTTTGTGTCAATTGTCACACGAGCCGTCATTTTTTTTTTTTTCGTATATTGAGTTGTGCCATTATATCTGTATAACCTACACTGAGAAACCTGTCTGCAAATGTAGTGGCAATTTTTTTCCGTAAGTCCTTATTCAGTATTTGTTCTAGTTGTGACAACAAGGATTATCCTCTTTCTTTGTTTCAAGTAATTACCAAGCCGCGAGAAGTAGCCTGATCTTTGTTATGTAGGAACACTTTATGTAAACTACAGCTGACTGATGCATCACAATACTTAAATGTACCTTAATGCTTAACATATCACCTTCGCAGGAGTTCCAGCTAATAGGTATATGTTCTACCAGATTAAAATATCAGTGTTGACCTATGTTAAAAATCGCAGAAGCATTACAAAACGGGAAGAGATAAGAAGCCTAACACTGTTTTCACTGACATAATGAATCAAACCTGAAGAATATAGCGAGCCAATTTGACTTACAGTTCATCCAGAATACTGTCTAGTTCATATTACTTTCTCAGTACATTTATTACAGGTAGGGGCAAACTCATCACAGTTCAATTCCAAATCAGTAACATGAACATTATCATCCAATATAAATTAACAGTGGAAATACTGTCAGAATCTGCACAGTAGACCGTTTTGACTTGACAGTTCCACATTAAGAACCACCAGTTATACACGTACAAGGAATTTAAATCAAAAAGACAATTAAGATGGAAAAAGGAGACTCGCTTTCAAATAAAAGATAAATAATGCAAGTAATAAGATTTATTACAGCAATAAGAATGTCAACAATTTACAGAAGCTGCAAACATTAAAACAAATAACGAATAATAATCGACAAATAGTTTATAAAGTCCAACTTCTTACAATAATGACTTTCTATTGATAACCATCACTATGTCCCTGCATTCATTACTGTTACGTAACAAGTTTGTTTCACTATCACTTTGTCCATCACAAGCTTGCCGGTCATCTTCGGAACCGTAAAACTATTGGAGCAAGATTACAGAGATTTGACAGGAACCTGAAACATACCAGAGAAAGAACATTATTGTAGCGTCTTAAGACAGAGAGCGAATTTATTGGAAGACAGTGCTGAGAGAATGATGCCTGAGAGCCCGTCAAATATCAGGAGCACGTGTGAAGCGAGCTTCTACAGATTATCATCACCATCAACACCAGCAACAACAACAGAATACGTAGATTTGTTTATGTTAAAAATTTGTCTTCATGAATGGCAGGAACATACACATAACCTTACAGTAAACAAACATAAACAGGGTAATACTGTAAAGACGGATTGACATTTGAATGGAAGCTAATAGTAAAATTGAGCTTACAGCTAAGTGAATTAATACACTTCCATTACTTTTAATTGACGGTCTCTTTATTTACGAAGTTTCTGTGTTATTAAGAAATATCCAGTAGTCACATTCAGATGTAACTGCAGAACGAAAAATGAGCCCCTACAAGAATTCTCCGCAATACGCACATGGACTGAGGACGAGAGCTTTGGGTGTTAATTCTGTTGATCGCAAATGGAGTAACAGCAATGCACAAATTTCATTTAGAAGAATGGATCACAAGCATTAACAGTTAAAATTTTAAATAGTGGATGGATAAGAACACGACTGAAAAACGAAAGAAGGGTGAACACAATGTGTGGTTTATACTCGCAGAGGTTAATGCGAATAACAGAAATGTTGTCCGTGCCTCAAGTTCTTTACTCACAATCGCAAAATATTTTCATTTGTTGAACTTCACATTCTGCTGTGAAGCGGCACAGCGAAATTACGACTGGGCAAAGTTCAGTGTCAGTTATATGTCACAGCTGCCTTCAAATTCTGATGGACATCAAGAATTTTTATCGCTCTCTTAGCGTTCAGATATTAATTATACCACACTGAATGCCTCTACGATGGGGAGAAACTTTCTGATGACGTGATAGAAGAAAAAATTGCATTCGATGTGGAAGATTCAGTGAATACTACTGTAGTATTCAATTAACTGTGGAAGTAGCCCTACCAATAAGCATTACATGCAATGATCAAAAATGATAGTGCATTGAGAATGGTTAGTTTCTAGCTGAAATATAGATCTGCCAATAAAATTTGATACGGACGGCTGATAGCTGAAATCTATTATTTACAAGTCAATATAACAGTTGCTGAGTGCAACAGCCTTCTGAATGGAAGGTAACCTGATGAAGACAGGAATTATTGGCAAAGCGCATCAGATAAGTCAGAAGGATGACGGCAAAAAAAAAAAAAAAAAAAAAAAAAAAAAAAAAAAAAAGTTGCTTGCAGTGGCTGTTGCTCACCTCCTGGAGGTCCCGTACCGCTACTCAGTGGATGCATCCTTACCTTGGTTCATCGCCACCAGAAGACTCGTCCCCTGTCGAGCAGCTGAAGTCCGTCAACGCGTCTGACGCCCGTTTCTCTGGAGGCAGACTTTCTGAATGTTCAGGCAGCTCCTCTCCCGAGACTTGTCTGTCCTCTGCGATGTAGTCTGCCTCTTCATCAGTCGAGGCTTCCTCGGAAGACGCACAAGACGAGCCGTCTGAGAGCTCCCCCTCCTCAGAACTGGTGGGGCTGCCAACTCCAGACGAGGAGCTGCAGTCTGTCCACTCGTCAGAAGAACCGCCTCCTTCAGCGTCATCCTCCCAGTCGTCGTCATCGATATCCTCATCCTCACCGTCGATCTCCAGGCTGTGCCACAGCGCTTCTAAGCCGCCCACCTGGACTTCTTCTCCGTTCTCGTAACCAGGACCAAACTCCTCTTCATAATCATCAACATCGTCCTCTTGTAGAGAGCGTACTGTTCCGCCTTCAGCATGGCGCTATTGTGAACGGCTATCCTTAGCAGACTCCGTCGCTCTCTCTCCAACTGAATGCTGCGGCGTGGCATCTCCATACGCTTCTGTTCCAGCGCCCATCTGTCCATTGTATTCTGCAACAAGTAGCAGATTGTTAACATCTGACGGCATACACAAAAATTTGGATGTAATGTCTTAAGCAAACTGAGCCGACGTGATCTTTCTATTGAATTAAGCTATGTCAACTACACGCTTTAATTACAAATGAAAGCACTCATACCACACAGGAGCTAGAGACTAGGCACGTTCACAAATCAGCAAATGGAAGCGCACTTCAAGAATAAATGTATCATCTACAGCAAAATAAACATGAAAAATGCTCCAGAATGAAATTTTCACTCTGCAGCGGAGTGCGGGCTGATATGAAACTTCCTGGCAGGTTAAAACTGTGTGCCGCACCGAGACTCGAACTCGGAGCCTAGTTCTGCAAGTTTCGCAGGAGAGCTACTGTAATGTTTGGAAGGTAGGAGACGAGATACTGGCAGAAGTAAACCTGTGAGGACGGGACGTGAGTCGTGCTTCGGTAGCTCAGTTGGTAGAGCACCTGCCCGCGAAAGGCCATAGGTCCCGAGTTCGACTCTCGGTCCGGCACACAGTTTTAATCTGCCACGAAGTTTCATGAAAAATGCTGTTTACACAAATATCAAAACGTGGAAGTAAACCAAAACTTCAGCGACTCGTAATCTATAATCTAAATTTAGGAGCCATTGCAATAAAAAGTTCCTTTCTGTTTGATGTACATAAATCCAAATACCGTGCCGATTAGACTCCATCGGAAGAAACACAGTTCCTTTAAAAAATTGATCATGATGAACGTAACTCAAATTTCTAAAGAAGAACGTAGACACGAGTGGATGACTGTGAACCTCAACGATATCGAAGCACCATGAGAAAATATTTGAAAGAATTTGACAGACAGCCCCTAAACTCACACTGACATAAAGTGAAATACGTTGAACCAATGCAAGGGCGCATACATAAAAAAAATCATCTAAGGTTTCTACTTTATACAATATTTTACGCGAGCCCAAGAGTATTAACAGCAATCAGAATTTGTATGTCACTAACATCATCTGCTTACCTTGAGTATCTGGCAGCTCTCTCCGTGTCTTGCAGCAGCCGGTGTACGAAGGCCTCGGTGTCCACACACCGACTGGGCGCGAGCAGGACACACTGTGGGGTAACAGGCAGGGGGTGAGTGGTGGGGGTAGCACTTTCGCAACCACCCTCTCTCTATGCGTCACCAACGGATCCGCCACGTGTCCATCGGAGCGGTACCGTTATTACCATGCGCTGTGTTTGGGACAGAAAAACAAGTCCCAGGTTCTGAACACATGAATTACGGTAGTACGGTATCCACTACTGATTCTCTCGTTTTTATCGTCCTGGTCGATACTCATTATGGGCCGGCCGGAGTGGACGAAAGGTTAAAGGCGCTACAGTCTGGAACCGCACGACCGCTACGGTCGCAGGTTCGAATCCTGCCTCGGGCATGGATGTGTGTGATGTCCTTAGGTCAGTTAGGTTTAAGTAGTTCTAAGTTCTAGGGGACTTATGACCACAGCAGTTGAGTCCCATAGTGCTCAGAGCCATTTGAACCATATTTTTTTATACTCATTATGAGCCTTATTTTCTAGAGTGTGTTATGTGCCCGGAACATCCACAACATCGGTCATCAGTCTTTACATCCCTTCTGGTCTCTCTTCGAAAAGTAATACTTTATTACCGATTGTTCAGTTTATATCATGTCTTAACTTTTACATTTCCACCACTTGAACTACTGTCCATTTAAAAGATAAACTGTCATTTTGCGTTTGGCTCTTCATTACTATCGCCAAATTCAAGTTTATCGTCAGAATCCGAATCCTATAACATTCATCAACTCAGCTGCAAAGGGAAACTGACACAGTAATCCGAACTACGAACATTCGTAATGTTCTCTCAACAGCGTCGCCCACGTCATATGATGTAATCGCAATGCCGATATACAAAGCCCATTGGCTACGCTGTCCTCATTTGACAAGAGGGCCTAATCCTCTTGAGGAAGTAGAGCAAGTAATGCCTTCTGTAAAACGTCGTCTGCACTAAACGTTTTACAAGAATATTGTAGCTATTTAGAAACTTCTGTTTCAGCACATTCTTGCCCATCATGGACCGTTGATGTATTGCCTACAGTTTCCACTTAGTATTGAAAGAATTTTTCCATATCCCATTGAAACTTTTGTTTTCCAGTCTTCTTTTCAAGATTCACTGTTTCTGCATAGAAGATATTATTGTAGACAATGTGACATTTATTCTTTGAGCCGTATATGGCATAGGAGTTGACTACGTCTTGAATATCGATCCATTTCAGAATTCAGTGAGAATGGTTTAAAGATAATGGATATACACCACCCTTCTGTGGCTTGTGACTTCATTCACCACGCGTAAAAGCATGGGTTACTATCGTCCTGTCAAATATATAGCAATCTTCGTCTCTAGTGCAAAATTAAGAATAATAATTGTCTGCTTTGTGTATGCGCTATTAGAACCGATATCATGTTTCTATTGAAAGTGTGGTAACCATTTACACTATAATTTATCCTCAACCAACTTCCGTATAAAGTTGTATCACATTTTTTCAGACGACTAAATTTTATTGAGGAACGTACACTTCAGTTGCTGAAAAAACATTAGCAATAAAAATGTATACTTTACCACACTACTGTAAATAAGTCACTAACTTTCATAACATTTTGACCGGTGACGCGAAGAATGAGCGCTCCGTTTATATTCTGCCTGGTACCATGTTTAAATATTCCATGTTGTTGCTAAATACTTGAGGTTTTCGACAGTTGGTTCCTTGCACAGGCGTGACTTAGTAGATGTTCGTCAACAGTTACGTAATTCTGACCTAAACTAGTTGGAGGTGAACAAATATCAAGGAACGGAAATAAAATTTGTCTGCCTTTCACTTTTCGAAACGTTTTCTCGTATATTAAATCCACATTGTGTTAATTTTGTACACTTAGGTGCATGTCAGTGTCTCGGATGATAAATTTAATTCAGAAAATCGCCACCGACATTTTTTCTAGGTTAATAGCTTTTCTTCAGTATTATAAAATCCTTCTTTCGTATTGAGTAGACTGTAACTTACACTGGCAAAGATAAGAAGAAAAAAATGTCGCCAACAGGATACTGAAGTAACCACCACGCATATAGACTGTCAGTCGTTTTTTAGTGCGTCTCCTTTACTGTTTGTCGATATATATCTCTATGGAAAGCAAAGCATGTAGCAGGCACTCAATGTCTACAAGAATATGTCGCATGCTGCTGAGATTCTGCCGCTGCTGCTAAATGTTTCCGCGCACCGGTGGAATTTGCGAAGAGCAAGGCGAAGGGCAAGAGGTTTGCTATATCCGCACTGGTAACTTTCACTAAACCTGCGTGTCTTTCAGAATTTTATTTAGTCTAGGACGTTAACTGACAAAGTTTTAATGATACATGCAAGAATGACACAACGATACTTATCACATGTAGAGGCAACGAGTGCCGTTCGTAAAACATTTTGGATTTTAGTTTTGGAATTGAAGTACTACTCACAAAAAAATCATTAAGTCAGTTATTCATCCGTTGTAATATAATAATCGGAAATTTGATTCCTTTTGTGTAACACAGAAAGCTTGTACAGAACATAAATACGTAAGGTGATAGAGGAATGGGGACGAAGAAACTTACCGATTGCAGAAATTTCTTATGCAGTAACGTGCACCACATTTTCTCTTGGTTACATATGTGTCGTGACAGTTTTAATTCTCATAGTTTCTAGAGGACACATTTAATTGTACCCACGGTCTAACATAAAGTTATTTAGCTGAAATAAGTTATTTGGGAGGGGGGGGGGGGGGGGGGGGGGAGCGGATGGCTGGTAAGAGATCAGATTTATATCACACATGTATTCATTCCGCACAATGCAGTTCGAAGCCTGTGGCCTCATCGTCGGTTGCAGACTGGTGAGATAAGAAATGGTACTAATGGCAGTTTCCTACCCCGAAACCTTTCGTTATGAGCAGTCATGGCCGTTACCATTAACCACGAGTACTTCCATCTGTAACTGGTGAACTTGGTCTTAGGTCGTAGGCAAATAACGGAATATTACGTTCTGTAGCAATTTTCCTTGTAAAGTTAAGTGAGTTGCTGCCAATTCCTGTATGGATGACTGCACTGAAATTAAGATAGAATTCCTTAAATAAATCACATCTTCTCGCCAAATCTCCTCCCTCACATTGGTCAAAAACATGAACAAAAACTTAAATGAGCTTTACGGCCACAAAACACCACTACTCGAATTTAACCGAATAAACTACGCAACATTTTGACAGAGTACGGTGTATCAGTACTGTACGGACGAATTCATTACTCAGTCTCTGCTCCGCGACGTGATGTACCAGCCTGTACCGGATGTAGAAAACAAGTTTCTACGTCGTTTTTCAACGCTTTGAAGTGGAGTGTAGTTCATTTGGCATTCCTTTCAGTGCCCCGCCCTTATCACTTGGTGATTGACGTCTGCCGCTCAGGTACAGAAAGGGACGCAGCGACAGGCGGTTAGTCTAGCTCTGTTCCAGAGCGCACATTCCACGTAAGCGACCGAAGAGATAACGCTGCTAACGGTACCAGTCATTTGCAGTAGCGGTTACCAGTGAAAATGTAGATGGTATAACCTTTCTGTAAGAGAGAGAAAAAGATCTGATCATTCACTCAACTTTGTTTTTCGTCTCAAGATTACCAATTAGGCATTCCTTTCCATTTTGTGAAAGCCTCAAACATCCTGTACTTAATTTTCGACTTCACACAGTACATTTTACTGAAATAAGTACGTGACAAGATCTGTTGTGAATGACAGCAGTTTTGAGTCAGTCTGTTGTGCTCTTGCTGGGGAACGTTTCACTCGTGGCCCCTGACTCCTGTCTACCTCTTTCATTTCTTCTCTATGGCAGTCACCTGTGGAATTCAAAACTAGTGATTATTTAAGTCTGTGTGACTGAATTCTGGAAACATCAGCTACTTGCTGTTCCATAGCAGTATACAGGGTGTTTCGAAACTATTCCTTCAAATTAATACAGGATGTAGAGAATTTGAAACATATTTCGATACGGAGCATTATGGTGTCTGAAGTCAGCTTGTGATGTTATGGAACATTTTGGTAGTGGCTCTGACGTAAGCTGTTGCGTCGGTGTTGCTGACTGCGAATGTGTACTGACATTAAGATACAAATAACATTCATGTACGGGCACATGTAAATCCACGATTTTCACGACCTCGTCCTCATTAACAGTGACTCTGTGGTTGTGTATGCTCCAGCATTCTCGGTGAAAGGTTGATCGGATCGCGCATTTTCCTACGCCACCTCAACAGATGGAGATATTGCATCTTCATGGAACATGTGTTGTAATAAATGCTGGAGGATGTACCTCTGAATGTTAGACAAAGGATGTCCTCGCAGAATGAAGGGGCGTCAGCCCATATCAGCATTGCTATCACCAATCATCTGAGAGCCACCTTCGGGACTCGATGGATCGGCAAAGGCGGCCCTCTGACCTGGCCTCCCAGGTCACCCGACCTCACACGTCTGAATTTCTTCCTCTGGGGGCATATTAAGCAGCTGGTCTATGCAACCGATGTGGAAATAGAAGACGACACCGTCGATAGAATTGCCTTCGCTGATGGTATCATTGCGAACATGCCACAAATCATCGAACAGACACGACAGTCAATGGTCCGACGATACTCTGCTTGAATACAGGCCAATATTCGCGCATTCAAGCGATTTCTGTGAATTCCACTGCTGTTTATCATGCTAAATTAACTTATGTGTAAATCGTCCCTAGCATCGTAAACGGGCCAAGTGTCGAAAATGGTTCAAATGGCTCTGAGCACTATGAGACTAAATATTTGAGGTCACCAGTCCCCTAGAACTTAGAACTACTTAAGCCTAACTAACCTAAGGACATCACATACATCCATGCCCGAGGCAGGATTCGAACCTGCGACCGTAGCGGTCATACGGTTCCAGACTGAAGCGCGTAGAACCGCTCGGTCATTGAGGCCGGCAGAGGAAGAGATTATTCGACCAACTGGGCTGCATGTTTAAGCTAGCAATGAGACGAATGACGTAAGATTCAGGGAAATGTCTTTCTCCCTAACTTGATAGGGAGACAGTTGTATTGAGTTACCAGGGCGCGTGGCTCAATATTGTTTGTTGTAAATGATCAAATGGCCATACCTTTGATGAGTTTTTCGTTAAATTTTCATGGTACACGTGAGTCAGATCTTTAATAACGCATTTTAACACTGAGAATGTTAGAAAATTTACATTTTTACTGATTGGGTATCATGGAGAAGGCGAAAGTTGGTGAAAATGGAAGATAGTGATTGGATTTTTGAATGACCTTATATTTCCGACATTTTTAGCTTTCACACTTTAAACTGTGTTTGACTCGGTCTATGTCAACAAGGACGCTAATAATCACACCACTGAGTGCTCTAAATCCAAACAGACTCTACGCGTATTTGGTCATGTTACTTTAATGGATTTTCATCTCTTTTACTGTTTTTGTTTTCGTGACACGTAGCTAAGGTTGCATGGAGACTTGTTAATTTTTCTGCGAATGTTATCTTGCAAGATAAACAAAACATGGCGAAGCAAAAGTGATTTGGCTTTACAATACCTGAAAAAAAGGGGCCTATTCTGTGGATGAATAGGCGTGTACACATAGAAGACTTCAATGAAGTGTTTTTCACCACGGAAAAAATCACATATTAAATGAGAAAAGTGATTCGGATGTTATTTATCACTTTAAAAGAAAACAAGACACTACGAATAAAGAAATATGGCACTGGGTACCGTCTACTGAATGTTGTTTGATGTGTTAGTGTGTATTACTTTATTAGAGTGAATTAAAGATTATTCACCTGATTTTCAACAGCACGAAGCAATTATGACACAAATAGGTTTAGAGTATTTGTTACCAGTTTTAGTTTGGTCATCATAAAATACCACCATCGCAGCAAGCTATTTAACGCTGTTATCATACTCCAACGTTTTGTGGGATGGATGGTTCCACAGAAGCTTACTTTCATAGCAGACGGCATTTAGAACACATTTAATTTCGACACCGACGTCTAAACAAAAATGGCCACTCGTGACAAGGGGCACTGCAGTAGCTTCAAATGGTTCAAATGGCTCTGAGCACTATGGGACTCAACTGCTGTGATCATTAGTCCCCTAGAACTTAGAACTACTTAAACCTAACTAACCTAAGGACATCACACACACCCATGCCCGAGGCAGGATTCGAACCTCCGACCGTAGCAGCAGCGCGGCTCCGGACTGGAGCGCCTAGAACCGCACGGCCACCGCGGCCGGCGCAGTAGCTTCTCTCGCTACGAGTTGTTAATGAAGTTCCTTGTTGAAAAGAGGCTTTACTGGCGGAACCCTTCCATGCCATCGAGGTCCAGTCACTGCTATACCACAGGAGAGCGCTTCTCTCACATACAGTCAGAGCTGCAGGGAGTGGTCAGCGTAAGGCACTCAATTGGCGGCAATGGACTTACCAGATTCTAAAGGCAGGCTGCCGACTGACCACTCCACACAAAAGCGATAACATCAGCTGGGTGCGGCCCCCGCGCTAATCCTCTACCTGAGCGTGACGTCACCCCACCGTGGGACAACACCATACCGAGGAACTCTGATGATTACAACACGATGATGATAAGTCACTGCAGTGCCAACTGTCGTTACTTTGCCACATTAAACCACTATGATGTGCGCACGCAAAACATATCCTCCATACGGAACACGGTTGTCATTTACATGTTCTGGTCTCACTTTTGTTAATACTGCTGCAGTAAATACCACTATTTTTCAAATTCGTTTCTAGAAGACAAAGGTTCTTGTGCTTCCTAAATTGACGCGGTATTTAGAAATGCATTTCTTACGTTTTTCGCCGGATAACATTGCGTAAGTTCCCTCAGTCATTCTACAAAGTAACTGTTCTGTGTCTTCTGGTAGTTACCTTAGTTACTGCGGCAATACGTGAATGGTGATACTCACTCTTCGATTTCATCGAAGCCACTACCAGCAATCACGCATACACGACAATGCTCGTACCGTTGGACGAAAATTGCGTAGCGTAGTGCCCCCCCCCCCCCCCCCCCCTAACGTGAGCCCATTGGAGGCCTTCTGCGCGAGCGCCGAGTACAATGTGCTGCCAGGAATTGCTTCGGCTAAGACTTGAATTAAATGTCTGTAATGTGCCACGTAGGATTTTTTATCAGATTTTCTTGTTTCTCCGTTTTCAATTTAACGGCAGCCAGGTAGTGCTTGACTGATTTCCAGCATCCCTGTTGATTATCTCGACTGCGGTACGGGTATACATTCTTGCGTAAATAACACAACCTCGGAACCGTGATGCAGAGTAGTCAAAGGGTTAAATTTCATCTTACTTTAATGTTATTTGTTTCCCGAGGCTTTGATTACGGCCGCTAACTGCGAAGGTGAAGTCCCACTGCAGCAGTAAGTAATCCTGAGTTCCTCGTCCAGTGAATTCCTGCTATATAAAATACTATACTTCTCATAATCTACTTCATATTCCAATTACAGGACTCGTGTTGTTTGTAAATAACGCTCTGAAAACTTGTAACTGTTACTCGGAGCCACCAGTGAACGATTAAGTCATTTCTCTCCCACGTATCGCAATTTCCATTCACAGTGTCCTCCACTATTCACTGAATTTCTGTGATTCAGGTCGGAAATAAATCTCCTACTTATTTAAGTCTCCGAGAGCGATGGTGCTACCATTGTTTCTAAATTCTCAATTTATTAGACATCAATCTCACTTCCACTCACCGATTATCACGTCAAGTTTTTTTCCGCTGTATTATTGTTTAAAACTGTGGTGTCACCGCCAGACACCACACTTGCTAGGTGGTAGCCTTTAAATCGGCCGCGGTCCGTCAGTATACGTCGGACCCTCGTGTCGCCACTATTAGTGATTGCAGACCGAGCGCCGCAACACGGCAGGTCTAGAGAGACTTCCTAGCACTCGCCCAGTTGTACAGCCGACTTTGCTAGCGATGGTTCACTGACAAAATACGCTCTCATTTGCCGATACGATAGTTAGCATAGCCTTAAGCTACGTCATTTGCTACGACCTAGCAAGGCGCCATTACCAGTTACTATTGATGCTGTAAAACATGTACCGTCAAGAGCGATGTTCACCAATTATGTATTAAAGTTAAGTATTCCAGCAGCTACGTAAGTTTTTTGTTAGTCTCATTTCCTTGACCTGTTCCAGACCTCACGCCAGCCTGCGTGAGCTAAAACGCGTGCCTTTCGGCTTCCTCTCATAGTGGGGTGGCTGTCTTGCCAATCCACAACAAAAACCCTCGTAAGAAATTTAATTCCATTTGCATGTCTTCAGTGTACCGTACTAAGGTAGACATTGAATACCACTCTTGGCGGCTATTTTGCTGTTTGAAATGTAACGTGGCATTCAGTCATTACTCCCCGGATAAAACATAAAAATAGCTTCGGTGGCCAATGTTATCAGGTTTCCCTTGGTTTTCTACATTCCAAAACTTGTATTCACATTTCGAATAATCCGAACTGTGAATCGCATCCATCCATTCTCATCTAGATGGGATTGTATTATATTTTTTAACTACGAATGATAAACAGGAAAATGCCGTGTGTTTCCACACCGATAGCGTTTGGCTGGCCGCAGCGGACAAATGTGCTTCAGTTTACCGTGTCCAATTCTGTGTGGTGCATTTACAGACGTTTCTACCAACGCATGTACACACTTTAACAAAACTGCCATTATGTTAGAGATTTATTCACTTAAAAAAGTAGAAGCCATTTGTAGGACAAGACGACTTGACTATAAATGATAATCCATATAAAATTGTCTTACCATATTCAGAAAAATTTTGCCCACAGGTCACATTGTGTAGTCTCTGTATGTCCATCTTCTACGAGATGGTTGCGGGACTCGGCTGTTTGATAGGGGACGTCAAATTAAACAACTTTCAGCCGTCAATTTTCATCCTTATTTTATGTCAACCAGTTTCAGTGTTTTACTTCATCTTCAGGCCCCTGATCGACGTACAGAAAGAATATACCTCGGTTGTGATCAAAACAGGGGCCAGCAATACTGGCGTCAGTAGACATTTGCTACAGTGAACAGTTGGCAGGTGATGGCTGAAGTGGTCACTGTAGCAAATATCTACTGACGCCAGTATTGCTGGCCCCTTTTTTTATCACAATCGAGGTATATTCTTCCTGTACGTCGATCAGGGGCCTGGAGATGAAGTAGTAAAACGCTGAAACTGATTGACAAATAAAATAAGGTTGAAAACTGAAGGCAGAAAAGTGTTTAATTTGACATGCGTGATATGTTCCATTACGGACGGGGTACACAGTAGGAGATTGTCACACGCTGTTGACTTTTCCGTGTAACCTATTTCTCTTACAGCTGTATTCCTTATTTATCTATGAGTTTCATAATGCTATCGATTTTGGACTTACATAGCTCATATTCAGAAAACAGTTAAATATATTTGGTAAAGGCCATGTCTGCAAAATATACATGCTCCAGGTTCCAGGACATTCGAGTAGATGTATATTACGAAAGCTGTTTACACGACGCGTCGTTAGCATGTACCTGAGGAAATTAAAGCTGTTATGGAAAGTAGTACACGCAGTTAAATCAAGGAGTTTCATTGTGACTACAAGAGAATCTCTCAGCTGGTCCTTATTTTATGAGAGCAGCATTTTCATCCATCGAAAGCAGTTCTAAAATAGCTATTTAAAAAACGTACATCAAGATGCAGGGACAAAGCAGGAAAAGCTGTGACAGGGCTACAGATCGCAGGTACAGCTGTTATACTGTGCTTTTGATATTGAGATTCTTCGGTGATATGAATGAAATAAAACAGTTCTGTAGGGCTATATGAAGTGATTTGCAAACATATATTCATTCGTTATGGAACACAAAACTAATAAAAATATTGAAACAATTTACAACAAACAGAACAAATTTTCTAAGTACTTTATCTAACCGATTAGTGGCTAGATGGCCAGCTGAATGAATCAAAATGTTCGTACTGAAAATCCTTACTATCTGTTCCCAATCAGCTGGAATCCTTGCAATTTGTGGAGTCTTAATAGCGGTGAAGTTGTTACGAGCGCAGTGAGGAGTAGCTGACACCATCAAAGCAGTCCATATACGAACTCACGTCCTACTTTCTCGTCCTCCAAATAAGTATTTTCTGTAGTTACTATGTCGGTAAACTCATAACCGAGCGAGCTGTTCCCTTTTCTAACTACCCAGCTATCTCACAAGGTGCCTCTACCGGCTGTTGCGCAACGTAGTGCCGGCTCCTTCTCAACGATTTAAATCAGTGGCGACGCAGTGTGCAGATACATCCGGGCAGCGTTAACTTTTAGATAAATGAGTTAACACATTGTGGAGTACAGGAGGCGACAGACCTCGTTTGAAACACACCATAATAGAGAAAATTACATTAACGTTGGAAAAGAAGTCACAACTCAGGATTCCCATATCTAGTACAAAATAATATAGCACCGAACGCCTGTTCATCTTAATGTATGTTCATCTACTACCTGCTCGTAAACTGGTGGATATATTCTGATAGGATATTCATTGGATAAAGATTGTACGAAAATTATGCTCTAGCGTCCTATATCTCGCGTAGCAATAATGAGATAAAGAAGGAGATTACATAGAGTACAGACAAAGCCTTGTGGTTGGTTGGTTTGTTTGTTTGATTCGTTGGAGGGCATCAAACGGCGAGGTCATGAATCCCATCGAATTGGGGAAGGACGGGGAAGGAAGGCGACCGTGCACTTTCAGAGGAACCATCCTGGAATTTGCCTGAAGCGATTTACGAAAACTACGAAAAATCTAAATCAGGATAGCTGGACGCTGGTTTGAACTGTCGTCCTAGCGAATGCGAGTTCAGTGTGCTAACCACTGCGCTACGCTTATGCAGAGAGCCATTGTCCACTCGCCCATTACACGAATGGAAAATCGATAGTGATAATGCCAGTAAGACGTAGTTGCGCCATGCTCCGGGCAGTAGTGTGCGGAACACTCATCGTTGTCTGTATAGAAGGCGCCCATAAATGACAGTTCCTCTGACGCGTGCCATGCGTTTCTCGTACGTTGCAGGCTGTGTAACTGACGTAGCGAGATGGTGTTTGCATACGGCCAAGCAGACGGAAACGGTCGAGAGGCAACATGGCTGTACCAAAATAAGTACCCTCACAGACTCCAACCACATCACACATTTCAAGCCCTTTCTGGACGTTTGTGTGAGCACGGGACCTTTCAGACAGACGAACGTAGACGGAGGCAGCGGACTGTGAGTACACCAGATTTAGAGGACCTGGTTGTAGAGGGTGTTGGGACGAAACCTAGTTCAGGGGATTGGCCCGCTAACATGGTGTAAGTCAAAGTATGATTATGTGTATCGTGCATGACACTGCATCCTATGGAGATCCCTCTGAACACGAGCTGTGAAGTGGATGCAATGCAACTCCGTACTGTACTCTGGGATGATCTGTTCTCGTTGCACGCATATCGTCATTTCCGGACACAGGTTCATGGGACCTTTTTTCATTCATTTCCAGTCAGGAATCCGCCCCTGCAGTTTGACGATTTCATTAATATTCACTCTGTACATTGTAACCTCCCCACAATAATTTTAAAAGAATATTATTTAAGAATGCTAATGCACATTGAGTTAAGTGTAACCTTCCCACAGAAATTTTAAAAAGGACAATATTTAATAGAAATGGGAGCCAAGCGTAACCTCCCTAGCAATTAAATTTAATGACAATAAAAAAATGAGAATCGCAATCTGACTCAAGGTGTAAGCTCTCACGAAAATAATGAAAAACAATTCAGTGCTAATGAAACTTCAGTGACAATGAAAATTCAATTAAACCGAAATATCGGTCTTTGGCCCTGTGCAAAAATCAGAATTAATTTCTTACCTCAGTATAACTGCATGTCAGGTTTCTGCTCTTATTGTTGGCCACTGCTTGGAGGAAATGCATTGCAAATAATTTTTTTTTTTTTTTTAAATTTAACTGAAACTTTTCTTTAAGGGAAATGGAAGGAAATCGTTGGTTCAATTAACTGGTTCTTTTGTTGAAAATTGCTTTGAAATCAAAATTATTATTGGCGCGATTATTGCACAAATTAGTTACAATTAATTTACATTATTATCTAAGGGCATTGCTGATTGATTACCTTGTTTAAAAAATAATATACCTCGTCCTGAATCTTGACCAGAATGCCATGTCGACGCCCGCCGACTTCTCACACACAACTGCACTCGACTGCTACTACCGACATACTGCACTGCTCACAGACTGCCCACTGACAGACTGCTCGCAACTGTACTGCACGACTACAACCGACCGACGACTGGACGCAACTGAACTGAGCTACTGCTACCAACAGAGTGCACTGCACGACGACTACAAGAGTACTGCTCGCAACACTCGCGCGGTCAAGCGCAGACTAACTACCATAAAAGGCTCTCTGGTCAAAGATTTTATCATGCCTCACCATCGCTGCTACGTTACATACGTGTTTCAACATGTGGATTTAGATAAGAGACAGACACGGGTGGAGGTCGCCATGAGTGTCTTTGAACTCTGCAGAGGGACGAACACGGCGCGCTGCCATCATAAAGACGTTTATGATATTGCACAGTATATCGTCACACAGCAAGAGAGCATCTCTATTAGAGTCGAAGCTTTGCAACGTATGTGTTCGTGTTTTGTTTTGTGAGGTTAGGAAACGAGACAATAAACGAAGTAGATGTGTTTAGCTGTTTGGGCAACAAAATGACTATGGCAGAAATATATAGGACATAAAATGCAGTCCGGCAATAGCAAGATAATGGTTTCTGGAAATCATTCGTTTTTTCTCATCGAATACAAATTCGAGTTAAGAAGCCTTTTCAGAAGATATTTGTTTGCAATGTAGCCATGCACACGTGGACGATAAACAATTCAGACAAGAAAAGAACACCAGCTCTTAAAATACGGCGCTAAAGAATAACGCTGATTAGATGATTAGATTGGACTATGGATGAGGACATATAGAATCTAATAGGAGAGAAAATACATTTCACACTTCACAACTGGACAAAGGGTTGGGTCGATGAGACATATTCTGAAGCTCCATTTTGTACTGGACAGAAACGTGTATGTGTGAGGGCAGTGGCTGGTAAAAGCTGTAGCGGCAGACCAAGGCAGAACTGCAGTAAACAAGTAGGTTGCAGAAGTTACGAGATGAAGAGACTTGCACAGAACACGCCACCGTGAAGAGCTGCATCAAACCCGTCTTTGGATTTATCACCACAGACACTACAGATGTAGAGATCTACATTCGTGATATCACTCCGCTTTCTACTCCCATCTAGACACCACTGGGTCTCATACATTTAGTTTCATCATAGCGACTCCTTACTGCAAAGGTGTTAGGAAAGTATCTGCTGAACTAATGTAGTTCTAGCTCGCCCTGGCTTCAACATGAGAGATTTACCAGTTTTCATATTATCCCTGATTTAGGCACACTGGGATCCTTGTCATGTCTGCATTATTGCTATTATCGAGCTAAATATTCCATGTCCAGGCAGGAGATGTTTCACATACCCTCGTGTTTTTACCACAGGGTGTATATGAATTGACTGGGGTAGTGGATATTCTCATGAACTGTTTTCACAGTATCGCAGAAGAAAGGAGTGACAGTTTAACGGCAGTATGCTGAGGAGGAATCACTTTTGAAACATCCTGTTGTCACACTGTTCGTGGCCTGTCAGAGATAGCTGTTTGAGTGGGAAGAGGGACGCTTTACGTAATTGGTAGCCGCTGCAGCTGGCAGCCAGTTAGATAGCGCTCCCCTTCCCCCCCCTCCTTCCCTTAACCGGTTTCACAGCTCGTGGTGGGGGAAGAGGCGTTTCTCCTGCGACCGTACAGGGCGACTAACAATCTGTTTCCCGTCTAGGTGTGCAGTGCGGCTTGCATTGATCTTTTTAGATTTTGTACTCACTCGTTCCTTACCTTCATTATACAAGTTACTAATTTCTGCCTTAGTCGAAAATAAGCTCCTTCACCACGTCTACGCACAGCACCTTGAGCAATCCGAAAGAGCGGTTACGGAAAGGTCGTAACATAGTGAAACAGCCTTTAGGTGCCCCTCGTGACGTAAACGGGTAGAGTGAGTGTGGACTACCTTCTCGCTCCTCAGTTTACCTACAGACAAGCTGTGTCTTCTCGAAAACCACTCTGTATTCAACGGAATGTTAACGCTTCATCTACAGTCATCTGTGTACGAACTGTTGCCGCAATTTCTCCGTAGACGTTTCGTAATTAATGTTCTATGAAAACTGCATTATGTTTCAAAGCCATGAGATATGATAATTCGCAGGTAGATTTGTCTTATGTCTGTTAGTTCCCTCTAGTTAATATAATGGATGGACTGGCTGGCCCAACAAATTATTAATGGTTTTCAAATCAAGCAAATACTGTAACGATCGACCAGGTAAACGTAACACGACGGCATTTCAGTGGAAATTCAGCAACAAGATCGAGTATCGTAAAATGTGGTGCCCCCAGTACACCTCTAGCTGTACCTATAATTATAAATTGCATTAATAGCTGTTTTCGTAGTTATCCAGTGTTAGTTGTACGATAGTTTCTCCAGGACCTGCCGTCGGGAGGTAAATAGACTCCGGACTGAGCAGTGTCTTTTTAGCCATCGACGACTTTCCAGTACCAATCGTCGTCCCCCACTTTGTCCCCAGGGCTCTCAACTGTGGACGGTGAGACACAGTCTTTTACTTCAGTGCCCCTATTTTAATCCGCTATGCGCCCGTTTACAGCTGTCGTCTGATATACGAGGGTGAGTCAAATGGCATCTAACTGATTGTCTAGTCATAAAAAATATTCAGTACAACCATACCACCTGGACAACCTACCCCGCCCACGGGCCAAGTTGGCCAATATGATTTTATAATTTAAATAGTTACCACACCGGTTATTTAATTGAAAATGTAGAGACTTTTATATTCAGAGTTGTTTTAATACAAATTCCTACAGCTTGATGACACAAACTACAATCATAAATTGTCATCATTGTTGTAATAACAGTTTGACAGCAAAGTATGTCCAGAACGTTTGTCAGTGTTCGTCTGATTGTCCGATAGGATCATCGCAGCTCAAATTTTCTTTCAAGCGCGCTTTCACGTTATTTTTTTTTACACATGACAGTAGTACCCATCGCTTATAATTTGTGCAGTGAATTCATTCATTACCTAGATTACTTTGAGAAAATGGTTTGGCACCTAAGACTCAGGACATCCTCATCCACATAGTCTTGATCCGGAAGAGCCTTCTTACCAATGACTACCTTTTTCTGCGTTTTATTTGAAGAGGCTTACTGCGACCACCATCACCTTTACAGAGAACATGAGTATTTCTCTTCAAAGTGTTTTCTTTTATCTCTTTGGAGCTTGTTGTTTGCGTTGCCATGCCTCTTTCACTGGAGTCTTTGTCCGTACTGCTGAAGTTTTTCGTCGCTTCTCTGCTGCCTCCTTCGTAAGTTGGCACTTTTAAAATCACCAAACACCTACAGGCGGTGGTACGCACGGTTGTTCACGCAATATGATGTTCATCTAAACAGGCGATGTTACTGACAAAATTGGTCTACCATTGTCTTCTTTAGGAGCTGAAAGGCCAGATTCAGCAATCAAACCTCAGCCAATAGCATTAGGATCAGGTCTATCTGTAATGTACGAAGGAGAAAGACAATATCTGTAAAAATATCCCTGTTTAAGGGCAGGTGCCTGTCACATTGATTTGTAGTTTCTTTCCTATGACCCATGCATCTGACGCTCAGTTTACAAACTTCGTAAAGGGGCCACAAACACTGTAGTGTAAGAGCTGTAGATAGTGACTAGAGAGAGTTGGGAAAGACAAAAGTGTGACATCATATTCCTTGGAAAAATATAAGGTTTCAGTTGACCAATGGAAACTATGATAATCAATTAGTACCAAGCAAGCCTTTGGAACATCGAACATGTAATACAAAATGTTGCATGTATTTCAAGAAGCTAGTTTTTATCATCCACCCTGAGGGATGGGCACTATCATTGCCCCCTAACAGCGCCGTCTTTCATAAAGTGGGCTCTGAAGTTCACCATATAGAATATGAAAAATGGAGGCACCGTATTCTCAGTTGAAACTAACAGCAAAAGCCATAACGATAAGTGATCCTCTTTCAGTAGATGTTACACACTTTATATGATGTAATCCTCTTTGAGGTACTGTTGTCAGACCTTTGGACTCTAGTGAGTCCATTTTCGACTCTGCAGTCCACAGAAAGTTTGTCTTTTTAAAAAATTGATCAGGTTTTCTAAAAACAAGGTTGTGTTACATTTGTTGAAGCACCTACATCGTGCCAAACTAGCTGCATGTGGAGTTCGAATGAATAGTGTTGGCTGTCGTTTCAAAATCCTGAAAATCAATCAGGTCCCGTCATTCCAAAGTCAGTCCTAGACTGGGTTATTCTGCGTTAATAGTCAATTGCGTTGGTTTAGGCAAACTGTCGAAATTGTTTTGGCCAAAGACCAGAGATTATGTCGCTAATTTTTGGAAGGTATTCTTAAAGAACTGTTTCTTCTTGATGTTCAAATACCTGGATACACGGATTTGTCTTAGCTATGTAGATCCTATTTAAATAATCCTTGAATAAATGATGCTTTCAGAAAGTGATTAGCGAACTTGTATATGTTCATGTATGTATGTATGTATTAAAACGGGGACCTAGAAACGAATGAGAGGCTTCATTCCCCAGTAGCCCTCAGTGGTTCCCAACCCAACAACAGGCCACAGCAATCCACCCACACCACCGCCGCCGCCCCAAACCAAAACCAGGGTTATTGTACGGTCCAGCCCCCAGTCTACCGTCAGGGAACGTCTCATACCAGATAAGTGGTGGCTCCAAATGTTTGTGTGGTAGAATAATTATGGAGTACGCGTACGTGGAAACAGTGTTTGCACAGCAATCGCTGAACAGTGTAGCTGAGGCGGAATAAGTGGAACCAGCCCGCATTCACCGAAATAGATAGAAAACCGCCTTAAAACCCATCGACAGGCTGGCTGGCGCACCGGACCTCGACACTAATCCAGGGGGCGGATTCGTGCGGGGGACCGGCACTCCATCCTCCTAGGAAAGCAGCGCGTTAGACCGCGCAGCTAGCCAAGCTGGCACTGGCGAACTTAGTTCCATACGTTATTACTTGCAATATATTTGATTTTCTTATTAATGTAGCTCAAATATTATGTACAATACTACAAAACATAGAAATATGTTACCTGACATATTTCTGTAAAACTATAACTATCCCAGATTATTTTGGTGTTTCAGCAGTTCTAAATCTTTAAATTTGTTACAATACCTCTCTAAAGATTTTCTAGGTATGTTAAGCTCTCTGTCCACTTAACTAATTGATCTTTCACTCTGTTTTGCTTCTATCACTGCTAAACTCATAGTTTCTTCAGAAAGATAGCCTCTTTCTGTTACCTTTTTATAATTTCCACCGGTCCCAAAAGAGAATCGAGGATGAGTAGAAACATGTCTATATTCGAAGACGCACCTGAATATGACACTTCGAAATATATGTCCTGAAGTTTCCTATAAATAATAATTTAAAATTTATGTTACAATCTTTTTAGCTGAATACATGAGGACAATTTATTGGTTTTGAAAGAACAATAGAAAAAATCAAATATCGAATAATGTTACCAGTTCAAAATCAATTCAGGACACAATTTCCTTCCATAAAAATTGCATTGAGTATGATCCATACTTTGACTACGTTGGCCCTATTAAAGTTAATAGGAGTAATCTCTTATAGAATGACAGTGGGCAGATTAACCATGGTGGCCGACATGCCCCTATCTAAGTGGGACATTGCCCCCCATGGCCGCATTGGGATTATATTAGTTCTTTCACGGAATTGTTTTAATGATTTCTCTCTGTGTATAAATTCAAAATAATCTTATCTATGGACTTTAATCGTCGTACTTGATTGTTTCATGAGAGCATTACTCTGGATTACACAACAAGATATCTTATGCAAGCAGAATTTCCTTCCACTAACAAGAAAACGTCAAATGCGTGCCCTACCTCGCTTGACAATCTTAACTGTACTACCGCGTTTGTGGAAAGGCGACGGATTGTTGTCACCAACCTCCTTGGTCGTTGGCGCATTCTAACGGCAGTTTAACTAATTAATACCAATTTGCCAACGTGTCCCGGTCTCCTCTGCTCTGTATAATATACGATCGAGAGGGCAGTAAAATATATTAACGATCCGTGTAGCCTACGGAATAACCTGCGTGCGAAGATGCCGACCATTCGCTATAGAATCACTTCATATCGTGTGCGAACTACAACTGATACACTAGTATCGCCAACATACAGACTGAATTACGATGTCTTCTATATTAACGGGCTGCACTGGGTGTCCTGTTATCCTAGTGTCACAAGACTGATTGTGGAGCACAGAGCTGGGCACATAAAGGTCAGGTACCAAAGCTGCAGGCGACGGGTAGTGTGCGGTGGGGGAGAGATCATGCTGACTCCACTATTTCCCTATGTTAATCGAGCAATGTTCTTTAAGAGGAATGGCCTTTCAGGAAAACCAGCACCATATTGTCTACTCAGTTTCACAGATCTATGAAGAGTTCGGCTCTCTGCAAACAAACTAATTTCGTGGATGTGATCCTTCTGAGAGCTCAAAAGCAAACCAGAGTCTCTCAGACAGGTACGACACAAATATTCCGGCGGCACTCATGTTACAAACTGCGGAATATTGCTCCCTCTTTCCTCTCTTGTTATCGCAATATTTTCCATCATGTGGTAATTTTTTTAGGTGTCTGAACCGTTGAAAGATGCGTTTCTTTCACGTTGATTATTTCTGTGGCATCCGGTTTATTTTCGTCGGCAATACTTTATAGTACCATAAGTGTTCTCTCAGTTTTTCTCCCAAGACTAATAGGGAGCTTCTGTGTGTTCTGCCGAGTTGTTGTTTCTAACACAACATTTCGACGACCGAACCATGTTTTCATCAGGTGCTGCGAGTTTTTTCTGGTTGGAGTCCAGGTACCGACTACACGTAACAGCAAAACCCGCATCATCTGAAGTAAGAGGGCCGGGTCGCTCGTCGAAATATTGTGTGCCTGGGCGCACCCTTTCAGTCCTTCCACCAAGGACAGTTGGCGGCATTGCCAGGGAAATGAACTTGCGTCCTGAGCATAGTAGTCACACACTGACAACTTAGCTACGGAAGCAGACACAGGTTTACGAGGGCAAATGTAGATAAGTAAATACGTCATTGCTTTCTCCACCAAGAGCTGTTTCGAAAGTGTGTACTGTAAGTTACCTAACTTAAAGAATTATCGTCTATTGGATTCGCTGTAAACGAACTAAATTATGTACATCCACTTGAAAGAAAAACGTTCGTAACAGCACCGCAAACGCACGTAACGTTGGTCACCTTCCCTCCCGTGGTGAAGGGACAGAGAGCTGTCGTTTAAAACCGGAAGACCGCTGCTACGCACTCGTTTCCCAATCTCACCCGCTTGATTAACTTTAGCAAGGGCTCAAATACAAGCGATGTGAGTATTTATACAAGAATGGAAAATATGTAACGATTCGTTGTGCGTAGCATGGTGGATGATGTATAAGGTATGATCAGGTGATGTGATGGGTCGTCCGAAGAACGAGGTATGATGACGAAGTTCTTACCTCACGACGCTACCACAAGTAAGCACAGTCGATGCCAAACGCAGCGATGAATAAGAGACGTCTGCGTAGACACCTACAAGAGTTTCTATCGGCCGCCGCTGCTGCTGAAGACTGACTGACGTCAGAGCGGAGTACCGCTCAGCACCCCCTCTGCAGTCATAGCCGAAGATGAGAGCGTCGTCTCACTATAGATCCAGCAACGAGAGAACTGAATTACACAGAACGATTTAGCAGTGTTTATAGTCAGCTGTACATTGGGAGAGGGGACTATTATTGTGTACTGTGTCAAGTGATAGATTAGTGTTTAGTGAACGTGGGCATGGATATTTTCAAAGCTAAGGATTAGGGCTATACTAAAATAATTTAATATTTTGTGTGTGATGCAATATCTTCTCGGCCTCCTCCAGAAGTAATCTAGGCACCAATAGCTGGCATGGTAGGAGAAGAACGGAGAATCTGAATTGAGGGACAATCATACCGCGGAAAGAGAAACACATGTATCTCTAGAGAGAGACTGAGAGAGGGAGAGAGAGGGAGAGAGGGAGAGAGGGAGAGGGGGAGAGGAGGAGAGAGGGAGAGAGAGAGAGAGAGGGAGAGAGAGAGAGACAGAGAGAGAGAGAGAGAAGGAAATGGCTCTGAGCACTATGGGACTTAATATCTGTGGTCATCAGTCCCCTAGAACTTAGAACTACTTAAACCTAACTAACCTAAGGCGATCACACACATCCATGCCCGAGGCAGGATTCGAACCTGCGACCGTGGCGGTTCCAGACTGAAGCGTCTAAAGAGAGTGAGAGAGAGATAGAGGGCGGGAGGGAGTCATGACTACAGAAAATTACAAAATTTTCAGATGTGGAAGGTAGGAGTACTGACTGAGTAGGGAGATAAACAGGTTGGTACAAGTGGGATATAAAGAAACAGAAGCGGATGAACTGAGGACTTACCAGAAACGCTGAGAGAAAGAGGGCAGGAAGATTGAAGCAATAAACACACCATAAAATGGGAGAGAGAAAGGCGGTGTGCCATGTGATATGCGTTATGAAAGCGAGAGAGTTGACAACCTTTTATAACGGAACTCAACAAAAACGAGAGGAATAAAATTAAATTCGTTAACTGTTCTCCTCTTCTGTGTACAAACTAACACAGCAGCGGGGTCAGGTATTTTCTCTGCCTCGTGATGACTGGGTATTGTGTGATGTCCTTAGATTAGTTAGGTTTAAGTAGTTCTAAGTTCTAGGAGACTGATGACCATAGATGTTAAGTCCCATGGTGCTCAGAGCCATTTGAACCATTTAATACAGTAGAGGACTTCTAACTGTATGCTTTAACTTAGAACTAGGTTTACACTTCACACAAGGTCCAACAACCGTATTTCTCATGCCACATGGGACACAAGCACTATAATTTTTTCCAAATTTATGTTTTCCCTGTTTGTTATGTATTAAAATCCAGGTAATATGTAGTCAGAAGCTGTTTTGGTATTTGCATGTGGTCTTACGCATTTATTATGGCAATGATTGTACCGCTGCTACGTATAGTCGTAATATTATGTACGTTATGACTAATACTTTGCCGTTATATGTACACTCCTGGAAATGGAAAAAAGAACGCATTGACACCGGTGTGTCAGACCCACCATACTTGCTCCGGACACTGCGAGAGGGCTGTACAAGCAATGATCACACGCACGGCACAGCGGACACACCAGGAACCGTGGTGTTGGCCGTCGAATGGCGCTAGCTGCGCAGCATTTGTGCACCGCCGCCGTCAGTGTCAGCCAGTTTGCCGTGGCATACGGAGCTCCATCGCAGTCTTTAACACTGGTAGAATGCCGCGACAGCGTGGACGTGAACCGTATGTGCAGTTGACGGACTTTGAGCGAGGGCATATAGTGGGCATGCGGGAGGCCGGGTGGACGTACCGCCGAATTGCTCAACACGTGGGGCGTGAGGTCTCCACAGTACATCGATGTTGCCGCCAGTGGTCGGCGGAAGGTGCACGTGCCCGTCGACCTGGGACCGGACCGCAGCGATGCACGGATGCACGCCAAGACCGTAGGATCCTACGCAGTGCCGTAGGGGACCGCACCGCCACTTCCCAGCAAATTAGGGACACTGTTGCTCCTGGGGTATCGGCGAGGACCATTCGCAACCGTCTCCATGAAGCTGGGCTACGGTCCCGCACACCGTTAGGCCATCTTCCGCTCACGCCCCAACATCGTGCAGCCCGCCTCCAGTGGTGTCGCGACAGGCGTGAATGGAGGGACGAATGGAGACGTGGCGTCTTCAGCGATGAGAGCCGCTTCTGCCTTGGTGCCAATGATGGTCGTATGCGTGTTTGGCGCCGTGCAGGTGAGTGCCACAATCAGGACTGCATATGACCGAGGCACACAGGGCCAACACCCGGCATCATGGTGTGGGGAGCGATCTCCTACACTGGCCATACACCACTGGTGATCGTCGAGGGGACACTGAATAGTGCATGGTACATCCAAACCGTCATCGAACCCATCGTTCTACCATTCCTAGACCGGCAAGGGAACTTGCTTTTCCAACAGGACAATGCACGTCCGCATGTATCCCGTGCCACCCAACGTGCTCTAGAAGGTGTAAGTCAACTACCCTGGCCAGCAAGATCTCCGGATCTGTCGCCCATTGAGCATGTTTGGGACTGGATGAAGCGTCGTCTCACGCGGTCTGCACGTCCAGCACGAACGCTGGTCCAACTGAGGCGCCAGGTGGAAATGGCATGGCAAGCCATTCCACAGGACTACATCCAGCATCTCTACGATCGTCTCCATGGGAGAATAGCAGCCTGCATTGCTGCGAAAGGTGGATATACACTGTACTAGTGCCGACAATTTGGATGCTCTGTTGCCTGTGTCTATGTCCCTGTGGTTCTGTCAGTGTGATCATGTGATGTATCTGACCCCAGGAATGTGTCAATAAAGTTTCCCCTTCCTGGGACAATGAATTCACGGTGTTCTTATTTCAATTTCCAGGAGTGTATTTGCAATGACCATCCTTACGTAGTACTGCAAAATATCGTAACGTAAGTCTCCAAAACATTTTATCAGTGGTCGAGACGAGTCGCTCCACATTATCCTTTACTGCAGCTATGTAGACCCTCCCCACCGCCAACCCTCACTCTCTCCTTGTATTTAAATTGAGGACTCACTTTGAACTTTTGCGCTTTTTGTTGTGAATGACTTGCACATCTCAGAGCTGACAAATATGTTTTTTGGTAGCAGCTACTCGCTATTTTGTATAGTCTAGGTATATTGTGAGTAAATCTGTAACACTTAGCTAACAAGTATGAATCATATTATCCGTTTTACTGATTGTTATAACCAGTTGCTGACTGCTTTAGGTAGTGTAGCTGTATTCTGTATATATCTATAACACCTATCAGTAATCATGAACCCTGCTTGTATTTTATTGCTGTACTTTCAGTGTATTTCACAAACACTGTAAAGATTTGCATAAATGCATATGTTATGCTTAAATGTATGACATGGTTTTGTCGTCGATTGAGACAAACGGCTTCCTGACAAGCTACTTGTTAACACCCTTATAGTCAACCTTTATCACGTGATTTAATCGTTTAGATTTTTGAAATTTTTTACGATGTTGTGACTATTTCTGAGTGACATGTATGCGCTGTACAACACTTTCAAACTGTATACCTGTTGTAGCTGACTGGTACTGAAAATTACTGTGTTGTAATGTGAAGAAACTGTATAGATCTAGTTTGTAAAAGTAAAAATTTTAAATGTAGGATTCGCCATTCTTTTATAAATTATACAACACGGAAAATATATGTTTACTATGTATCGAAGTTGTTATGGAATAGACTGCTGCCACCTGGTGGTGCTCCTAAACACTACGTAGGGTGTTTGACTACTGCCCAGCAGTGTGCCGTCAGTTGTCAGCACCGACACAGCTGGCGACATATTTTGAGCCAAATGTATTTGACCAGAAACTTGTGTACGTGTTTGGCACTGTCATAATTTTGTTGTATAATTAAAACTTTACACTGGAGCGACTATTTTAACGACGTATGTTTACGTCGTGCACTTTTTATTTTTGGCGTTGGATTGTCCATAACCGTTTTTACTTACATTACACTTCCTCCCAAACATGTCCATGACACAATGACAGTGTATAACATATGGTGACAGAATGGTCTAATACCTGTATTAGACATTATTCTTTGTAACGAATAACTATTGTTAGACTGTAAGAAATTGTTTGCAATACTTTTTCAGATCTGAAGATAGAAGTTTAATTTGTAGAAACTAGTTGTGTATAGCACTCTACAAAAATGAGATTATATAATTCAGATCCAGAAATCGCTCTCGCTCACAATGTTAGGTAACCATAACACAAAAAAATTGCTGCAAAGTACTTAGAATAGTGATGCTAACTACACATACTTGTTGAAGGGGATGGTGTACTCATAATGAAGAATAAACCAAAGTAACTGAGAACTGACGCAATGACCACACGGATTTAGCGAAGGTAACGGATTTTTAGCTCTGAACAAAAACAGGAATACTGAGTTTCAGGAAATGCATTATCAGGAATACAGCAAAACAGAGTTGTTACAATTAAACATACATTTTATTATTTCCAATTTTTATGGCGGTAAAGCAATACAATCACAGTTAGTTCAAGTGAATTACACAGTAGTCTCAAGGTTCTCACAGGCGTCCGTTGCGTCACTATTTATACACACGATTCACTTTTGTTCCGTGTTGACCGTAATCTCCTCCCTGAGGAGCCAGTCGATGAACTCCTCGAAGCCGTCGTACCTCTGGCACCAGAGCTGCAGCAGGTGGTCGATGTCTGGGCGGTCGACGACGTCCCTGAGCCAGCGCTGGTGCCTGTTGATGGCGGCCTTCTTCAGCAGCCACAGCCTCCTCTGGTGGCACTCGAAGCTCCGGGCCGCGGGCGTGGGGGACCGTCTCGGCATCGTCTCTGCAACAGAGGAAAGGTTTCCTCCGTTTTAAAGAGAACCAACAAAGAATATGATATTAGCTGAAAACGATGTACAAAGTAAAAAATGGCACAGCAGCACAACCGACTTATAAAGCAGCTCCGAATGCAGAGCTTCATTTAGTCAAATCTGTATAAAGCTACAATTCTTGCGAAGCGTTCAAAGGAATTCTAGAGCACATTTATCTCCACCGATCAGACATAAAACCCCAAGAAGTTTTGTCCTTACTTCAAACGAGTGAACGGATGAAAGCAACAGTCAGTAGCCACAACAATCTGTAAACGTAAGGTAACACAGGAGAATGTAGAAAACTATTACAGAGAGGAAGATTGTACTCTGCCATTAAATCGTCGCACGAACATGAGGATGAAAGGTATCGTAGTAAGTTCAAAATGGTTCAAATGGCTCCGAGCACTATGGGACTTAACATCTGAGATCATCAGTCCCCTAGAACTTAGAACTACTTAAACCTAACTAACCTAAGGACAACACACACATCCATGCCCTTGGCAGCATTCGAACCTGCGACCGTAGGGGTCACGCGGTTTCAGACTGAAGCGCCTAGAACCGCTCGTCCACAGCGGCCGGCTCGAAGTAAGTAATCTACCAATACTTTTCATCATAGAAATGGCGACAGGACCTTGTGGAATACGTATACAGGCTACAGGATGTCCATTTTAACTGAATAAATTGAAATCTCGAGAAGTATACATAGGAACAAAAAATTGTAATTTCAATTAGTTTTTCTCGGAGATATCCAACGACACTACACTTGCACCCGCCATCCCATCCCACTCCGTTCGAGGGTGATGGGGGCCAATTTTGAAACCTTCATTCGCAACACTCGCTTTTTATTGCAGATTACGATTCCACGGAAAAATCTGTATAGGTTTTGTCTGAAGCATTTTCTTCGTTTCGCCACAGATGACTGTAATAGGAGGAATAAAAACGTTTACACAATCGTAACTTACGACGTGCTGCTCCGTTGCCCTTGATTATCCAACGGCATGTGGGACCCCACCTCTGAGTTCCGAGTGTAGGAGAAGACAGTAATATGTAACATCTAATTGGAAAACCCATTGGCAAGCCGGCTGCTTCTGATGACATCAGAAGTTAAGTCGCATAGTGCTCAGAGCCGTTTGAACCCCCGACGGAAGCGGTCTCGCAGCCCGTGACATGGCGCCTCAAACCGCTCGACCACTACGCCGGGCTCCACGAGTTCTGGTGTACCGCCGTTACTATAACTGTGTCATTAGCTTCTCCTGTATCATGTTTGCTTCGTTTCCTTTTGCCGGTGTGTATGCTACCATCAGACATAAAGGCGTTCACAACTATGCAAATGTACGAACGAGGGCCAACTTTTTCTGGAAAACGCTGGGCATATAAGCCAAAAGCAGCCTCAGTATTTCTCCTACGTTGACCGTAAATCAGGATGGCTCCAGTTTTGTCTTCTGTGGTTGCAACATTCATCGCCCACTTGCTCGTGTGTTCTCTAAATGGTAGGTGGATGTGCAGACAAACAAACACTACGAAGGAATTGTAATGTTTAAAGCCGCTATCTATTCTAGTTCTGCACGATTTCTCAGCTCCAGTCGCGGTGTACTGCCTGTTACAATACGTCGTAGGTCGCTACACAGCCACGGAGACGCGTTCAGTGTGTCGGAGCAAAAAAAATTGCATGACTGCAAATGGCAGAGGCGTACACTGCGGACGGCTCCCGTACGACTGAAATCGTGTAGTGTGAGATCGTGCACTTGGTCACGTGGGCCACTGAGCCGAGAGTACGGCACGGTGCCGTGTGGCGGCAGTGGCACTGGACGGGTGCAACACGACTAAAATTCGTGCCCGTGTTGTAGCCGTACAGTGTGAAAGGTCTCATGCTCTTCAACAGTCGACTAAGAAAATTTGGCCGTACGGTTTTTTCCCGTACGGGCGAAATCGTGTAATGTGCAAGCCGCCTCAACTTCTGGCTACCCGTGCACGGATCACGGCTAGACCCAGGCTTCCGCATGTCGTCAACCTTGTGTCTATAACCTATACGCGTACATCCGTTACGTATATTCCCTTTCAGATGAAACATTTTACTTGAAAGGCGCTTGCCCGCTGTCGGCGGATAAATACGGTCCTGCACTGCCTGTGTTATTCTCAATTACTATGCAAAGCTCCTTTGAACACGCATGCATGCCCAAAGGAACTTTGCATCATAATTTACAACACAGGAACTGCAATGTCGTATTTATGTTGGCAAACTGACCTCTGTCAAACATGAACGTTAGTTACGTCTGTTGTCTTGCTTTCCCATGTAGTGAAATCAGTACTATTTTTCGTTATAAATATATCACTAACCTCTATTACGTTTGTTCTGTATTTCATATTGTCCACCATTGTCTCTGATTATTCCTGTCCAACAATGTCTATGTTCCGTAGCAATTGCCAAACAGTGTAGATTTTAATACATCTTAGTTAAAATTCAATAAACGAGAACAGTTGCGTAAGCAGTTTCGTATATTTCGTACCAAAAAACCATTGGCAAGCACACTTAGATGCTCCTCTAAAGATAAACAGCTGAAAGGAGGTCTGGTTAGCATGGCGCTGGCGTTGTCGGCAGACCGTACATGTGTGTCCAGGAAAATAATCCGACATCACACATTTGTTCGGGGCTTTAAAGTGTATGTAAGAGACCGTAAAGTTAAGAGGTAGTAGGCTTAAACTCACCGCTACTATGTGCCGTGTACGAATTGGATTATGTGAACAGCCACCGATCACAGTAAAGTATTAGCAAAGGGCGCTGCAGTCATGCGCTGTGCGGCTGGTCCCGGTGGAGGTTTGAGTCCTCCCTCGGGCATGGGTGTGCTGTTTGTCCTCAGGATAATTTAGATTAAGTAGTGTGTAAGCTTAGGGACTGATAACTTTAGCAGTTAAGTCCCATAAGACATCACACACATTTGAATATTTTTTTTATTAGCAAAGCACAAGAACAGCATCCAAATCCTAACAATAGTCACCCACTTCTGCAGTCATTTTCGACTCTTGAGGCCCTGAAAGCTCAGAAATTTAGATACAGCCTTTCTTCAGCCCGAAAATATTGATTACAACATGCTTTCTTTCCTGCCACATCGTATTTACAGTAGAATGAAGACTAAGTATCATGATATGCTCCTGGAAGCAGGTGGCATGAAATCTGAGTTCAAACTAGATTCGTTGGATTCGTGCCGACCAATAGTACCCGTATAGTTCCTCTACATGCTTCAGGAACGGAGGCTCAGATTGAAGCGATTGTTCAACAAACCGATTCACTCTCTAGTAGCTGTCAAATGAATTTCCACTGCAGAACGCAACGCCTACTATTTTTTTCTTTGTAACAAACAGCTGCTTGTCAGACACAAAGAACGTAGACTGGCAGCAAGAAATACGAGTATGGGCCACAGTAAGGTCCCGAAGTTCGTGCTTATGTAGTTCATTTACATTTTATAATATCGGAGATTACGAAAGCTCTTCAATATACAGATAATGTATTCATTAACTCGGAGAACATACTGGGATACAAGTTAGCAGCACAGGATTCGCGCACAAAAATGGCTTATAAGAAAAATGTTTGTACATATTTCACAGCAGAATCATGTTTAAGATCGTAGACCTTCCTCATGCCCATAACCCATTCATAGTTGGAATAGTTTCTATATTATTATTATTATTATTATTATTATTATTATTGTTGTTATTATCACTATTGAAGTATTAGACTATTATACCTTGGAGCAACGAGCACTACCTACAATAACAGATAGACCGCCAGTCACTAATTTTTAATTAGAGCGCCACTGCAATTCGTTGAGTCTCAAGCAATGCGTCTGACACGATTGGCTACTTCGTAGTAGATATTCGCAGGGAGTAGTACACGTCAGTTTTTCTAGCTGTATTTGGTAGACCCAACATCCTTAGTCTTACAGTAGCACGTTTTGAACTCGGTTTAGTATGACAGTGGTGTACGATATACGTAGTACGGGGTGTTTAAAAAGTCTCTCCGCAGTGCCGTATGATTGTTAGCCGCGCGTGCCGTATGCCGCAGTGAATATACTCAGTGAAATAGAAGTTATTAATTTATTGAATATTCATTTTTACTTACAAATTTTCACATTAAATGTTGAAAGTGTCCCCCCTCGTTGTTGAATACACGATTCAGTTCGTCTAATCATGTTTCCAAACACAAGCTGTAACATTTCCTCTGTAACAGAAACACTGAAAGTGGATATTGCAGTTTTCAATTCATCGATGGATTTTGGACGGTTTTTATAGATAGTTGCATTCGCTGCACCACAGAAGAAACAGTGAGGTGGTGTTAGGTGAGGCGATCGTGGAGGACAAAGTCCCTGTGATATTATGCGATCACCAGAAATGGCAGCAAGCAGTGACATTGAAACGCCAGCTGTGTGCGCGGTTGCACCGTCTTGTTGAAAATAACCGTTCACTATTTCACTTAACACAAGTTCTCCTCTGAATGGGTACAGAATATCACTGCAGTATCGTTGTGCGTTTATAGTTTCGTGCAGAAATATGGGACCCACAATCCGACATCTAGAAACTGCAATCCAAACTCTTATTTTGACAGAATGAAGTGGTTCCTCATGAACACACAGTGGATTTGCAGTACTTTACATACGAGAATTTTGCGAGTTCGTGTACCCGGATAAACGAAACCACGCCTCATCAGTTAAAAACGTTTGATTAGGAATATCTCTTCCATTTTGTTGAACGAAATTTTTGAATCAATAACAATAATGCATACTCTTGCCATGATCACTATTTTTCAGTTCTTTCACGACTGTCACTTTGTATGGGAAAAGTTCTAATTTTCCCCTTACAGCTGTGTGGGCCGTTCCGACACTAACATCGGTTTCCTTGGCGAGTTTCTTACTAATTTGTTCGCACTCATGGACGTCTTATCGGAAATAGTAGTTTATCGTCAGACAAAACGCTACGACGACCACTTCTCGGTGCATCTGTCACTGAGCCCGTACTTCGAAATTTGGTAATCAAAACTCGCACGGTATTGCGATGTGGGAGTGTTGTCTCCGGGAAAAAACTGAATTAAATATTTGACAAACTGAAATTGTGTATTTACCGCCAGCTTTGAACACTTGTTCGATTAAAAACACACATTCATCGATGGTTATCATTTTAACAGTGACAAAAACGAACAAAACTAACAAAGGAACTAAACTTAAATGTTCACATTAACACGTGACGACAAGCACCAACGATACTACTGACGCTGGCTGAGATAAACGAAACAGAGCAATGTTGAGAGAGTCCACTTGAAGGGAAGTAACCGAGGCAGGCGAACAATCATACACCATGCGCGACTAACAATCATACGGCACTGCGGAAAGACTTTTTGAACAACCCGTGTATCAATATTTCATAAAATACATGTTTGTAAATCTCATCTCTGAACTGAAACTAATCTGACAGCATGACCAGACTTGCTTTAGGTGGCTCATCCAGCGATCATTCAACAAAGAGCAACTATTATATCTAGGTCTTGAATGGCGTTGTCTAGCAGACCCACATTACACCCAAGTCAAAGCACCAGTGAAATATCCGACAATCTTCATTGGCTTAATATCAGTCCGGAACTGCAAACAGGACATATGGTTTCAGGATTATAAAGAGGATATTAACATACTCTGAGCGAGAACAGGAGTCTGATGATATTTGATCGTCTGCGCTGCTATACCGTTTCGCAGTCATGCTCACAGGGATGGCTATTACGGATATGACGCTCAATAATTGGCACATGTCAACATATGTTGGTGATATCTGTAAGGGAGAAAACCGCTCCAACCAAGTAACACGCTGATTAGACGTCATAACACTCCTACTGATCTGCACCAACATCATTACACCCATTTGCATTGTTAACGCTTATGTAGATGAGAAAGAAGAACAGGATGTGGTGAGTGGAATGAACAATCTGCTGAGAACGGCATATAGATTAAACATAAAATAAAGTGTCGAGGAGTCGCAGAAATGCGTTTAGCGACAAACTTACAATCAAAATTGTAGATAAGATGAAGGATTTCTCATATACTTTCAGAACTAAACAACGCAGAAGAATGAACCGAGTAGGACATAAAACGCATATTAGCCCAGGAAAGATATGCTAGTAACAATCATCTAAGAAAAAAATTCTGTCGTTGTACGCCTGGATCACAACGCTGTATGTAAGATATTTGTGGACTTTAGGAATGCTACAAAAGAAGACAGTGGAAGGGTTCGAGTTACGGTGTCATAGAACAATTCAGACGCTACCAGTCCAACTAATTTTCAAAACTAAAAGCATTCTCTGCAGAAAAGGAAAGGAAAATGTGGAAAACGCCATCCAGAAGAAAAAGCAAGGTCATAAGATATGTGAGGAAAATTACTGTAGTACTACATAGAGCAGCACGAGTTATAAATTGAAAGTGAACATATAAAGTGCAAATAACTAAGGACGTTGAGTGTAAGTGCCACGCCAATCAGAAGAGCATGTCGTACTTTATGAAACTAGGAAGAATAGTGATTTTAAAAAATTAAAAGAGGCGTATTTATTTGCAACAAATCCATGTAACTAATGTATCATCTCTGAGAAGAAATCTGGTTAGCTAGCTTGTGTAAAGGCTAATACATGTAACCAAATAAAAATGAGGATAATCTGTGGATGTACTGGTGTATGATATAGACGACGTTGGTGCCCTTACTAGTTATTAAAAATATCAAAAGATAGAACCGAACAACGGCTAAGATTACCAAAAATTTGAGCACTGTAAACACTCTACATCAAGATAGGTCATATGACCAACTCCAAAGATTTCTCACTTATTTTTTAGTTGAATGAGAAGAAAGTCGACAGGATAAACAGCTTCTAGGAAGTAAACGAAATAGTACCAAACAAAATTGGGAAAGTTAGCGAGAAAAAGAGTGTGAAGATCACGAATACCGCTTTATCATCGGAGCGCACCTGTAATGACAAAACATAGTCGTACGGGTTTTAGTTAAAACACATAGGGGTGAGCACTGGGGAAACATTGGATATGATCAAAAAAGCAGTCTAATGGATATTTTAAAAAGAGACAGAAAACAGTCACGAAGAAATATAGAATACTATTACACTAATTCTTTCTAAGGTCAAATTGCTACGCGGTCTAACTATTGGTTCCATGTCCTAAAAACTGAATAATACATAATACGAAAGGTTATCTACTTTTGCAGACAGTTTCTTACGATTCCGAAAGTTGTATTTTTCTGATGCGATGATAGTGGCGATATTAACGGCAGATTTGTTTTGAGCGTGTTTAGTCCCTTGCACAAAGAGGGTTGATCGAACGGTACTGGTCTCATATAATCTTCCGGCTGAACTAGGTTGTAGTTCGCAGTGCTGTTCGACTCTGAGCTGTAGCATTTCCCCCAAATTTTCTTTCTAAACGTGGCATTCGCTCGTTTTATATTGAGAAGCGGTCGGCTACATTTAAATGAGGATTAAGTGCTAGATAAGCGATGCGTCCATTGCGAGGAGGTCTGCCCTCTAGTTTCATTGATCGGCGCACTGGCAAGAAAGAGTTCACTGAAATTCCTTATGGCCAAAGGTCGAACTAATTCTTCGCTGCGCTCAGAAGATGGCCGTACTGCCTTTAGGAATTACCATTGTTCAGGGAGCCCATATTACACATAACGGCTCAAACGTGATCAACCGGTCGCTGAGTCCTAGCTGCCGACGAGCTGGGGACGTTCCTCATATGGTGCAGCTGTGTCGGCCATGAACATTATCGTTATCTGCGGAGGACAGTGCGAACGTCTTGCTGGGTTATTGGGCCAACAGAACAAGCTACCAATTCATGCTTCAGTATTTATTATTGACCCGTCAGGGAATACAGGCTATTTCAGAGTGATTCATCCTATTTCCCACGATTGTATCTTCTACATGAGGACGAAAGAAAGCTGTCGACAATTTCAACTTACGAATCGCAGCTAAGGGCTTATGATGCCACACATGTGCAACAACATTCCTTAAGAAACGAACTGTGTCGGAGATGGTTCGGCACTAAAAGACGTATGGATCTCATAGTTCTATGTTGAATATTTTACCCTTCTTGTGAGGCTTTGTGAAGGCCCGTCTGCATCCTCTTCCAACAGTTCTTGGTGACGACTTGCGACACCACATTCCACCACCAGTGAACGCAGTAACTCCAGACATGTCATAAAAGTATGGATCGCCTTCGATTATCGTCTCGAGGTTTTCGTGTGGCTGGGGGAAGTGTAACACCCCAAATATAGAACCCATAACAACCACCTTTTTTGTTGCAAAAGAAATAGCAAAATTAGTCATCCTGACAGTGACGGCAGCTACTGACAACAATATTTACACTCTTCTCAGTTTGATTAACAAGAATGTTAATAAATACTAATGCTTATCATAAAGAAAGGACTAAATGAAAGAACATCATATGATTCAAAACAGAAACTTTAAAGAAATAATTTACAAATTATTATTTACGAAGGTTACATCGACCAAAGATAACATTTATCCTAGAAGAGAGTTGCAGCCGCATCGAACTGTAAGTTCGCTGTGACTACAATGTAACTCAGCAATGGAGATGTTACCTTCACATCTCTCTTGTACGCGGGCAACTGTAATACTCATGTTAAGCGCTGCTAGATTGTTTTAAAACTGATTTGAAGTTTAAGGTTTTACGACATAGACTGGAAATATTAGTCAGAAGTCGGAGTAAAGTAGGATCATCTTTACCGTTAGACAAATAACGTGATTTTGATGCATGTGACGGAAAATTGAATCGTGTGATTACCTATTTGTGATGGGACTTAGACTTCGTGGCACTTAATGGTCACAAACATCAAAGGACTCGCCGACGTAAGTTCGATTATTAGACTTGGGTAGGTCACAAAAACGCAATCAAGAAGAGATTGCAATTTCGCCGTATTGTCAGAAGTTATCGTCAAAGTCAGGGTTACTGATGCTAACGGACATAGTTCCCTAAATGACATATCGGTGTGCGTGCTCAGCGTAGGGACAGACAATAACTACGAAGAACAATAAACCTCAGTTCAGCTTTAATTCTCGGTGTCGCCTACAGCATTTCATGGACATCTAAAGTGTATTAGTGAAATTAACTGATTATTCTAATAACTCATGGACATTTAGAGTGTATTCGTAAAATTAACTGATTATTCTGACAACATAAAACTGACAAGTGAATTAGTGATAATTCAGCTGTGAACAGCAACAACTTTACACAAAATTTACGACGCATTCTGAATATTGCTCAAGGGTATGTTATCTCTGCAGTTACGTCGTGCAGTTGTTGGCTGGCTCTGAGCACTATGCGACTTAACTTCTGCGGTCATCAGTCGCCTAGAACTTAGAACTAATTAAACCTAACTAACCTAAGGACATCACACACATCCATGCCCGAGGCAGGATTCGAACCTGCGACCGTAGCGGTCGCTCGGTTCCAGACTGTAGCGCCCAGAACCGCACGGCCACTCCGGCTGGCTCGTGCAGTTGTTGAATACGCGACGTAACGACGCCTTGACGTCAGAATAATAATTAACAAATTAATATCCTCGCAAGATTCATAATGTGGCCTCGGCTTGCGTGATGAAATCATGATTCAAGACACAATTTTTTAACATTTGAATAACCATTCTTAAACCAGGCATAAGAACTATAGCCAGCCAATTCACGTAAACTGAAGGATCTGTCGCGAACGCGCAAGGGACTTTTGGTTATTTCAGGTCAATGGAGGCAACGCGTTATCGAGTGGTGCAGCCGTTACATTTATGAGTGAAGAAGATCGACAGACAACGAACACAATTGCTTTCCTTACAAGCAAGAGCGGCACACACGCTCCGGCGTGCTGCTCTTTCGAGACAGTCATATCCTTTTCGAGATACAGTATGTGAAAATAACCAAACCACGTCGAGGAGTTTTGTTTTTCTAATAGCTACAGACTGGCGTTGTGGTAATCGACGTCATTTGGACCGGGACGCCCACCACCATCGAGCCGAGAGAGAACAGCCTCACAGAAGGCATATTGTACATTTGTGGAAGTTAAATGGAAACGCCGACTATAAACTTAATAGCAAATAAGGACCCAAGGTTCCTCGTGGAACTAAGTAAATAGTAAACCCTTTGAAAATGAGGACTTCGTGGAAAATTGTGGTAAGGTCTTACGGGTCCAAACTGCTGAGGTAATCGGTCCCTAAGCTTACACAATACTTAATCAAGGTTCAACTAACTTACGCTAAGGACGACACACACACCCATGCCCGAGGGGGGATTCGAACCTCCGACTGGGGCAGCCGCGCGGACCGTGACAGAACGGGACTTTGTGGTTCTGTGTGTAAATTAAAACTATCTATCTATGATCTCATATTCTTCTGAAATTGGATGCTTCTTTTTTAAACCCCTTGTACCTTAATGAGAGGAAACAACGACAAAATAAGTAAACAAGTGTCATTTTGAAAACGAAAAGCGGAGAAATAGAACGTGACTTCGATCCACGCACATGACGGCAGGCGTAACATAGTGCCTACAGTAGTGTGTGTTGTGAGGCCGACAGCTACTGTCGTCCATCAGTTCACACAGTTTGCACCTCTCTGATCTAGCCGCTCCCAGCTCTAGAGTATTATTCCGTCTCTGTTGCCCCCCCCCCCCTCCCCCCTCCTCACCCCTTCGTTCCTACGCACCATTGTGACAAACAACTCGGTGAGTCACAGCAACCGTAAATTCCGGTAAGCGATCAACAACACTGACAAGCAAGTCGCTCAACAAGCGTCTAACTGCCACGGTGTCTCAGCAGAAAGAGAACTGCAAACAAACACGTCTAGACGGCGGAACCGTTCCAGCGTTCTTTTGGAGCGGTTTAGCGAAACCATGGAAATTTGGTGGAGCCATATTCTTCGCCAGTATGAGTCCAATAGCCTAACCAGTACGCGAAATCACACATTGCGTCACTTTTCTGGAATACTCAGGATTAACCTACAGCCATGTGCATGATTCTCAAGCCACCGTCCGCTGCATAGCGGAGATGCCTTGTACCAGTTCTGTTCGTTTCGTTTCCTGTTCCACCGGTGAATTTAGCGAGGGAAAAACGACTATCTATATATGTCCGTATGAGCATTAATTTCTCTTGTCTTTGTGGTCTTTAAACGAAATGTACGTCGGCGCCAGTAGAATCGCTCCGCAATCAACCTCAGATGGCGATTCTCTAAATTTTCTCAATAGTGTTTCGCAAAAAGAACGTCATCTTCCCTCTAGTGATTCACATTTGAGATCAGGAAGCCTCTCCGTAATACTCACGTGTTCACGAACTTGCCAGTGACAAATCTAACACTACCCCGCAAAATAGCTTAAGTGTCTTCCTTTAATCCCACCTGATGGAGATAGCAAACATTCGAGCATTACTCAAGAATGGGTCGCAATAATGCACTATAGGCGATCTACTTCACAGAAGAGCGAAACTTCCCCCAGTTCTCCCAAGAAACCGAAATCGACAATACTCCTTCCCTGCTAGAGACCACAAAATGGTTAAAATGGCTCTGAGCACTATGAGACTTAACATCTGAGGTCATCAGTCCCCTAGACTTAGAACTACTAATCGAAGAACATCAGACACTTCCATGCCCGAGGCAGGATTCGAACCGGCGACCATAGCAGGAGCGCGGTTCCGGACTGAAGAGCTAAGAACCGTAGAGACCTCAGATGCCAGTCTTATTTCGTACTGCTTTGGTACGCTAGTCCTATATATTTAATCGATCCGACCGTGTTAAGCACCACACCACGAATGTTAGAGGATATTTT
The DNA here is from genome assembly GCF_021461395.2 of Schistocerca americana. NCBI lineage: Eukaryota > Metazoa > Arthropoda > Insecta > Orthoptera > Acrididae > Schistocerca > Schistocerca americana. The sequence goes on from NC_060119.1 coordinate 196,398,711, forward strand.
TCAACTTAACCGCAGTAATTTAAATTTTTCTACTTTCGCAGCAAGCTGCCATTAGGTACTGCTAATACAAATTATAAGTCATCCTGAAGCATTGTGCAGTCACGTGAAGATGAAAATTTCCAGTGCACTACAGCATCATCAAGAAACACTCGCAGATTGCTGTTCATTCTATCCGTCAATAAACTCATTGAAGAGCCCCTGCTCAGAAAGCATGTTGGTAAATTTGAGCTTCAATTATTTTCTTACGTAACTAATGAAACTTTCCTATTATTGTTCACTACAACTATTTGCTTGTTACAGTGAATATACCCGATTGAAAACGAAAATGGCCGGCCGGTGTGGCCGTGCGGTTCTACGCGCTACAGTCTGGAGCCGAGCGACCGCTACGGTCGCAGGCTCGAATCCTGCCTCGGGCATGGATGTGTGTGATGTCATTAGGTTATTTAGGTTTAATTAGTTCTAAGTTCTAGGCCGTTGGTGACCTCAGAAGTTGCATAGTGCTCAGACCCATTTGAAAACGAAAATAAAAATTGCAGTGTGGTTTAGTCGAACAAGTGGCAAACAATTTGGGGCTACTAACAGCACTCTGAAAATACATTCGTTGAAGACTACCGGAATAGTAAACACTACATGTCATTATTTTCTCTTTCTTTAGCATACCGAAGTTTAACTGAACTTTTACGCCAGACTCGATTCGCCTTTATTTACAAAATACTTATTACTATTATTTGCAGGTTCTTAAGTCGACAGTGCTGAATCCAAAACAGGCAAAACTAGAGTAAAACCTCTATTAAAAAAGTGTGACTTTTACTAAATGTAGTGAACAGGAAAATGCTTAGGGTCAAACATAAGGCATGTTTATTCATTTGCAACCTTTGCTAATAACGAGCAGAAAACTTATCGACTTCAAAACATGAAACATTAGTAATAAACATCTTTCACCACTGATTGTGCTGTGTAAATGAAAACGAGCGTCTCGCTCCTCAAGTCACTCAGGTAAGAGCGAAACGTATCGGGTGTAACACTTTCTTAAATTGCAGTTCGATTAAGGTGGGAAAAAGAATGACTGATAATAACGTTAATTTTAACTTTAGAATAATACTAACTTTCCGAATGAAAATTTAGTTGGAATATCATTTTATAAAATAAAACTTGGCATTATTCTGCAGTGTAATAGCACCAAACTTATTACTCAAATCGAAATAAAGCAACATTGCATAAGGTTTTCATGTAATTTGATTCCAGCAGTAACACAGTAAAGCCGGCCGCGGTGGTCTAGCGGTTCTAGGCGCGCAGTCCGGAACCGCGCGACTGCTACGGTCGCAGGTTCGAATCCTGCCTCGGGCATGGATGTGTGTGATGTCCTTAGGTTAGTTAGGTTTAAGTAGTTCTAAGTTCTAGGGGACTGATGACCACAGTAGTTAAGTCCCATAGTGCTCAGAGCCATTTGAACCATTAACACAGTAAAGCAATATTACGACACAATTATCCAAAAATGAAAATCACACGTAATATAAAATGTACATGACGTTTATAAGATATTGTGAATTCTGCATCAAGGACGAAACAGTTCCTGCACATGGAACAGTGCGTATCGCAAGCGGTAAATGGTTGACGCGCACAGCTGAATCAAAAACTCGATAACTGCCTGCAAGAGGAAAAAAAAGAAAAAACGGGATATTGTGGTTATTAACCTATTACCGCTGGACTGAGAACCTTCAGACGTAAGTTGAACTCCAAAGTTCTGACATTACTCAAAGGGTTACCGGGTTCAGAAACCTAAGTTTTCATGACAATATTTACACATGAACTCATCGAATACTTGGCCCATTCGTTAATGATCGCTTTACAGCGCAATAAAGTACTACATCATGCGATATTTTCTTTAGACTATTAAATATTTACTGGAGAACTCTCATTACTGGAATGGCTTTGTTATATTTAGATAAAGGAAACGAATCTCTGACGATGCAAGACATAGTTAAATATACAATAGGCAAGAAAGACTGTTTTGTGCTGGCAAAAAACTCTACTCGTTCGTCATTAGATGATGTAAAGTAATCAGCTACACGTAATACTAATCGTTTAGTTACATTATAAGTTTGTTAGCAGCATCAGCTAATAAGATGACAGTACATATAAAATGACATCTATAGTCTTCGTTGATACTTAGGCTAAGAAGTATGTTGCGATTCCACTGCTGCGAAAACTTTTGGGTACAATAAATATCCCGTGGGATGGGTACAAAATAATGCGAATAGAAGGGACTAGAATGGTACATCAAAAATAGAGGCTGCGGAAAATCAATATAAATCGTAATAATGTATAATAAAGTGAATCACGATACCGAGACTGAGTTGGTACTCTGGTGAAAGAGATGCTACACATTTTTTCTACTCGTAGAAGAAAGGGTAATTTTTGTGGTGAGACGCCTAGAGCGGTAGAGAAACCGAGTTGAGTGTTTAGCAAATTAGCCATAATAACACGAGTAGAGAGGCAAGCAGCGGAGTCCTTACCTGCAGCTGTCTTCTTGCTGGTCTCTTCTTCGACGCCCGCAGTCAGCAGTGGTGATGGCACTGGGGTCCTGGAGCCGAATGTCCAGACACGGGGGCTGGTAGTGACATGACGTCATCCCACCTTCAGCCCCCCCCCCCCCCCCCTCCCTGCCCCTTTGCGAAACCTGAGATGTCACTTACGCAGTCCCGTTAGGATAGCATATTTTCTCGAATCTATGTTAACCGTATGGAATGCAGATGTATTCGGGGATAAAACTTCTGTAAACTACTGGGTACGAATGCACCTGAAAGAAAAAGTTCAGAATGACTCACTTACTACAGATTCAGCAGTTACTTCAGAGACAGCAGTGGAATTTAGTTGAAAGGAAAAAGAAACACCAGGAGTGTAACACACGTGATTGCTGTTGCGTTTTTCAGTCCGAAATCTGGTTCGATCTAGCTTTCCGAACTAGCCTCTGCAGAGAAAACCTCTTCATCTCCGAATAACTGTTGCAACGCCCTTCCATTTGAGCTATCTTGCTATGTTCGTCTGTGGTCTCCTTCTTAACTTTTACCCTCCTCACGTCCTCACAATACAAAATTAACCACATCTTGAAGTGTTAGGATGCCCCTTATCAACGGGCCACTTCTCTTAGTCACGTTGCGCCATAATTTAGTTTCTCCAAAAATCAATTCAGTACGTCTTCCCCAGTTATAGGATCGAACCCTCTAACCTTCAGTGTTGTTATTTAGTTCTATGTTTTCTCTTCTAGTCTGCATAAGCTATCGCCCACATTTCACTTCCGCGGAAAGCTGCACTCCAAACAAATACCTACAAGAAAGACGTATCAGCACTAAAATTTACATTCAGCGTAACACATTTCACATTTCCAGAAATGCTTTTGTTGCTGTTGCCGCTCAGCAGTTTATATCCCCTTAACTTCGACCGTCGCCAGTTATTTCGCTGCGAAAACATATCCACTACTTTCAGTACCTCATTCCGTAATCTATTTTGGCTAGTTCTGCCTGATTTAACTGCAATGCATTCTCATCCCTTGTTTTTGTTTTCCTTATTCTCTTATAATCTCATTTCAAGACACCATCCATTCATTTCACAGATCTGCAGTCACTGACGATTATAGTGACATCATCAAACTCTAATGATTTTATTTCTTCTTAATGGACTTAAATTAACCTTCTGAACATATTTTACTGCTTGCTCTGTGCACAGTTTCAATGAGACAGAGCATAGCCTACAACGCAGTCTCATTCCTTCCTCAGCCTCTAGGCACTTCTTTCCTTTCCTTTCATTTCGTCGACTCTTACCTGACTGTAATCTGATTTCTGTACAAGTTGTAATAACACTTCCCTTCCTGCATTTTGTCCCTGTTATCCGCAGAATTTCAAGGAATATGTTCCACTCACATGCTATAAAAGTAGATTTGGCTTCCTTCAGTCTACCTTCTAGGACAAATCGTAGGGTAAGAAATATCTCGCATGTTCCTACATTTCCCTGGAACCTAAACTAAACTTTTCGAACGTCGATTTATACAAATCTTTCCATTCTCTTGCAGTCAGTATTTTGTAGCCACGTATTACTACATTGATAGTTCGGTAGTGGTCAAACCTATCAGCACCTGCTTCATTTGAAGTGCAGTTACTAAATTCTTCGTGGAAGCTATTTTGCGTGATTCTTACATCTAGCATTGCAAGTGGAATAGTTTTGTCATGGTTGATTATACCAAAGATCTCAATAATCCTGAGGAATGCGGAATACTCTAGGTGCCTTGCGTCGATTTTTGTTTCTCGAGGCAGCTTCACATTCGGGTCACACAATTTCGGCAAATTCTGCCTGCTTGTGAGAGACCCAATGCCCGAATTCGGGAATCCTCCTATGTCAGCCTCCGAACGGAACACACGAGTTCGCCAACTTCGCCGAGCTCGGCTCACACGGATTCGCCGGTTTCTCTCCTATTATCTGCAATGGTATCAAAACAACATAGAAAAAGGTGGTACAGTGAAACAGATATAAGAGAAAACGAAATTCACTTAAATACAAGGATTTTATTAGAAATTACACATACTAAAATATTTCATGAAAACAGCTGAATTTAATTTATTTTCTTATACTCAACTTCTTTGCATGATACGCACTTCATAAAATCTACTTTGCCATGTTCACCACTTTTTAATAACTCTAATTTTTGTCGTATGAAAGCTTGCCTCATTTTGGCGTTTTCATGGATTGTGCTTATGTGGCCATTGTTTGGCAGAATTGATTCTTATGTACATATTCCTTTGTACGTGTTTCAAATTTTTCAATAATTTGAAAGTATGTCGCTGAAGGAACTCATGCGAAGCATTGAATCGAGAATGAAAACTCTCACAAGCTTCAGTATTCCGCCACAAAAGACGCAGAATCCGTTGCCCAAGTGTATGGAGAAAACAATGCATGTTCTTCCTCCAATTTTCCACTAGATAACCTGCAAACTTTGTGAGTTTTTCTTTTTGTGGGTGTGTGCTGATCTGAAAGCCACAAACATCAGGAACATGTTGGAGGCTCAAATGTGCCGTGTAGCCACTGACTTTTCTCGCCGTTCTGGTCTTCTTACAACGACAGACCAATTTTTTTGTAGTTTCACCATATGAAACATATAGGGTAAAATATTGTTTCTGCAGATGTAAAAGACAATTTTCTTTTTAAGTAAGGTTTGTGACTTAATCAGTGTTCACCATCCCTGGTAGTGCTGTGCAGAAATGGTACCAAAGTCGTATTGTTTTATGTAATTTTAGCAATAGAAACAGAAATCTGCTCAAAATTTAAAAAAGTGAAACCAACCATCACAAACAACCTGAAGTAGAATGGAAACAGCAACTTGAAGTGCGATTCTGTGTAGTGGAAGAACATTTGCGATGAGAATGCAGAACAGAGTATACCTACAGTTGTTGTACTCGAGTTATCATTTGTCCGTCTTATATATTTCGTCCTCTTTGCTTCATAGAAATATTCTCTTGCTAAGTATTGTTATACATATTTTCCAAATTTTGAAAAATTAGAAATATGTGTGACCGTGGTTCAAATGGTTCAAATGGCTCTAAGCACTATGGGACTTAACATCTGAGGTCATCAGTCCCCAACAGCGAACCACGTTAGGAAGTTTGTCGACAGTGTTTCTTTTGAAACTGCTTCTTAAACTGTAAGTGTAACGTCAGGTTATACACTACAAGATCGTAGAGCTCAATAAGATTGACACAAAAGTTAGCGAGACTGACTCTGATCTACAATGACTGTTTTCGTCTTTTCGAGGTGCCTGGTGCGCAACTACAAAACAGAAAGACGACGAGTGGGACTCAACCGTAGGAGTTAGATACATGCACTTCCTTTGTTTTATTTAGATAGTTCCAACATATAGAATTCAACACTACGCTGTTTGGTGAGTCTCTCGTTATTTAGGCAGGGTATTACAAGAGAGAGCGCTGTCAGCACGCAATTTTTTTTTTTTTTTTTTTACTATTTAACGCTGATGATCACTAAATGGGTGGACAGACTGTCATAAAATATAGCTAAGAGCGATCTCGGTTAAACCAGTCTTCAAACTGTACTGAAGTACGCCTGCTTAGTTAAGTGGTAACGTGCTTTCCTACCATTCAGCGGGGACGGGTTCGATTCCCGGCCGGGTTGGAGATTTTTCTGCGCTCGTAGACTGGGTGATGCGTTGTCCTCATCATCATTTCATCCTCATCATCGGCACGCAAATCGCCCAATTTGGCGTCGACTGAAATAGGACTTCCACTTGGCGGCCGAACAGGAATGGGGCCTCCCGGCCAAGAATGTCATACGATCATATCATTTTCACTGTACTAAAATCGTTCCATTGGCTTTACTAGCTCTGATGCGAGACAGACATACACAGACGTGTCAAACCTGGAACACAGCCATTTTACGTTGGGAGTTAGAAGGGCGAATAACATTGTGTATTATGAATTGTATTAATGATTCACAAACATTAATACTGTATTTTTCAATTTACAATATATCTATGTTCTTATAAGTACCGACTGAAAATTCCATAAACATTCTTTATTATTTATGGGCCTTTATTATTCAACAAAAGTATATCTTTGATAATTCAACACTTATAGGTGTAGTTATTAAGCTTGAGCTAAATGAAACCGACAAACAACAATTTTGATTGATTGGAAAGCAATCTTCACGTTCTCGTCGATTTATAGTTCGAAGTCAATGACTAACGTTTTTGGTTTAAAAGTCTGGTTTTAGCCTCCCTCACTAATCATGAAAACATTTCGGAATTTTCAGAAAGGTTTCCTTCTTCTAATCATTCACAAGGCTGAATACCAATCGTATGTAAGAACGTTCAGAGTAACAGTATATTTTAAATATAGGGAGAAAAAGGGGCAAATGGTTCAAATGGTTCTAAGCACAATGGGACTTAACATCTGAGGTCATCAGTCCCCTAGACTTATAATTACTAAAGCATCTAGAACCGCTCGGTCACAGCGGCCGGTCAGGGAGAAAATATTTTGCTACATATTGAAAAGTGCTATCCATCAACAGAATTTCCTGCTGGCATAGAAATTCGAGTGGTTCATGGTGTGGGTTCCTGTAGTCATGTCCTAGTTCATGAACCACGGGCAACGTATGAGTGGCCAAGTAAGTGGTCCCGATAGTCGGGATACCAGTTACTTTGGAATAAGGCTGGGCATCTCGGACATATTCTGAGTCGTGGTCACCTTTGTGCTCATACGGCAAAGACTACCAAATCCACCGGTTAGTCCCTCAGCCGTTAGGGGTAAAACCCAATGGGACTCGGGGCAAGTAAGGCTAGCAACCTGCTTCCCTCGTACTTTAAATATGATGCTGGCAACAATCAGAGCAAAATGCCACGGACCTTTGGAGGTGACGGAGTCCCACCTCTAACTGACAAACCAGGGACTCCTAAGATACGACTTGGCAAACAAATGGTAATGAGATGGGGAGCTATTAATATCAATGGAGGCTACTCTTGGAAGAAGGTAGAGCTGGCAGAGGCTGCAAGTAAGATGGGGCTGGACGTTTTAGCTGTTAGTGACATTCGGGTAAGGGATGAGAAAGAAGAAGAAGTGGGAGAATACAAGGTCTACTTGTCAGGAGTCAAAGCAGGAATAGCACAATGGGGTGTAGGGCTTTACATCAGGAAAGAAATGGAACCCAGCGTAGTTGCAATAAGGGACAGTGTCTACCAAGAAAATTAGGATTGTGTCAGTATATTCGCATTGTGAAGGGACTGATCAAGATAAGATGGATAGTTTTTATGAGGCACTCAGTGATGTAGTTGTAAGAGTAAAGGACAAGGACAGTGTTCTGCTCATGGGCGATTTTAACGCCAGGATTGGAAATCGAACAGAAGGGTATGAAAAGGTTATGGGTAAATTCGGAGAGGATATGGAGGCCAACAGGAACGGGCAGCAACTCTTGTATTTCTGTGCCAGTATGGGCTTAGTAGTCACAAACTCCTTTTTTAAACATAAGAACATTCACCGGTATGCTTGGGAAAGCAGGGGAACCAGGTCTGTCATTGACTATATAATAACAGATCAGGAATTCAGGAAGGCTGTGAGGGACACACGTGTATGCAGGGGATTCTTTGATGACACTGATCATTATTTAATCTGCAGTGAAATTGGGATTGCGAGGCCGAAAGTGCAGGAGGTCAGGTCCATAAGTAGGAGGATAAGAGTGGAGAAACTTCAGGATAAGGAAATCAGGCACAAGTACATAACAGCGATTACAGAAAGGTACCAGTTAGTTGAATGTAGTCAATTACAGTCATTGGAAAAGGAATGGACAAGGTACAGGGACACAGTACTAGAAGTGGCTAAAGAATGTCTTGCAACAGTAGTGTGTAAAAGTAGGAGGAAGCAAACAGCTTGGTGGAATGACACAGTCAAGGCAGCCTGTAAAAGGAAAAAGAAGGCATATAAAAAATGGCTACATACTAGAACTCAGGTAGACATAGAAAGTTATGTTGAAGAAAGAAACAAAGCCAAACAGATAATTGCAGCATCCAAGAAGAAATCTTGCGAAGACTTTGGAAACAGGTTGGAGACATTGGGTCAAGCTGCTGGAAAACCGTTCTGGAGTGTAATTAGCAGTCTTCGAAAGGGAGGTAAGAAGGAAATGACAAGTATTTTGGACAGGTCAGGAAAACTGCTGGTGAATCCTGTGGATGCCTTGGGCAGATGGAGGGAATATTTTGAAGAGTTGCTCAATGTAGGTGAAAATACGATCAGTAATGTTTCAGATTTCGAGGTAGAATGGGATAGGAATTATGATGGAAATAGGATCACGTTTGAGGAAGTGGAGAAAATGGTCAATAGATTGCTGTGCAATAAAGCAGCTGGGGTGGATGAAATTAAGTCGGAACTCATCAAGTACAGTGGAATGTCAGGTCTTAAATGGCTGCACAGGATAATTGAAATGGCCTGGGAGTCGGGACAGGTTCCATCAGACTGGACAAAAGCAGTAATCACACCAATCTTTAAACATGGAAACAGAAAAGATTGTAACAACTACAGAGGTATCTCTTTAATCAGCGTTGTGGGTAAAGTCTTCTCAGGTATTGTTGAAAGGAAAGTGCGAGTATTAGTTGAGGAGCAATTGGATGAAAATCAGTGTGGGTTTAGGCCTCTTAGAGGTTGTCAGGACCAGATCTTTAGCTTACGACAAATAATGGAGATGTGCTATGAGTGGAACAGGGAATTGTATCTATGCTTTATAGATCTAGAAAAGGCATATGACCGGGTTCCTAGGAGGAAGTTATTGTCTGTTCTACGAGATTATGGAATAGGAGGCAAACTTTTGCAAGCAATTAAAGGTCTTTACATTGATAGTCAGGCAGCAGTTAGAGTTTACAGTAAACTGAGTTCATGGTTCAGAGTAGTTTCAGGGGTAAGACAAGGCTGCAACCTGTCTCCACTGTTGTTCATATTATTTATGGATCATATGTTGAAAACAATAGACTGGCTGGGTGAGATTAAGATATGTGAACACAAAATAAGCAGTCTTGCATATGCGGATGACTTAGTTGTGATGGCAGATTCGATTGAAAGTTTGCAGAGTAATATTTCAGAGCTAGATCAGAAATGTAAGGACTATGGTATGAATATTAGCATCTCCAAAACGAAAGTAATGTCAGTGGGAAAGAAATATAAACGGATTGAGTGCCAAATAGGAGGAACAAAGTTAGAACAGGTGGACGGTTTCAAGTACTTAGGATGCATATTCTCACAGGATGGCAACATAGTGAAAGAACTGGAAGCGAGGTGTAGCAAGGCTAATGCGGTGAGCGCTCAGCTACGTTCTACTCTCTTCTGCAAGAAGGAAGTCAGTACCAAGACTAAGTTATCTGTGCACCGTTCAATCTTTCGACCAACTTTGTTGTATGGGAGCGAAAGCTGGGTGGATTCAGGTTACCTTATCAATAAGGTTGAGGTTACGGATATGAAAGTAGCTAGGATGATTGCAGGTACTAGTAGATGGGAACAATGGCAGGAGGGTGTCCACAATGAGGAAATCAAAGAAAAAATGGGAATGAACTCTATAGATGTAGGGCGGACAGGCTTAGATGGTGGGGTCATGTTACACGCATGGGAGAAGCAAGGTTACCCAAGAGACTCATGGGTTCAACAGCAGAGGGTTGGAGGAGTCGGGGCAGACCAAGGAGAAGGTACCTGGATTCGGTTATGAATGATTTTGAAGTAATAGGTTTAACATCAGAAGAGGCACCAATGTTAGCACTGAATAGGGGATCATGGAGGAATTTTATAAGAGGGGCTATGCTCCAGACTGAACGCTGAAAGGCATAATCAGTCTTAAATGATGATGATGATGATGATGATAGAATTCCGAGATTTGAGTCGGTAGAAAAACAACTTGGTCATTTTCTATGTGATTATTGGGAACAACAGTTTCGTCTTTGATAGTTGTTACCTCTTTCTGGAATAAGACAATCTGAAATTCCAACCAGATTTCTGTAGTGTCGACATCCTCTTGAAACGAGCGTCATTAATGTTGTTGCGTGTATACTCCATATCCATTTCAATTGAAGTTTTTACTGTTGATGGATTGTCACCTACTTTTTCATGTATAGGCCTTGATGATCTTTCATCCAGAACTTCATCTTTACTTTTAATAGACTTTCATAACATTCTCTTGTTTACTAAGTATTTTCGAACTGGTGTGTGGCTATTTTTTCCTTCCAAATCGAAAAATAAGTTTTCGTTGCCTAGAGCGAAAAATTTTTAATGTTCTAATGTATGTGAAATCTTATGGGACTTAACTGCTCAGGTCATCAGTCCCTAAGCTTTCACACTACTTAACCTAATTTATCCTATGGAGAAACACACACACACCCATGCCCGAGAGAGGACTCGAACCTCTGCCGGGACCAGCCGCTCAGTCCATGACTGCAGCGACTGAGACCACTCGGCTAATCCCGCGCGGCCGAAAAATTTCACAGAGCATCGCGAATTGTTACCGCAGAATCGCCATCCACGTTCTTAATATCTTAAAACGTTTCTATAAGGTTTGAGTTTATGGCTGTAGTAAACTAAATGTACATTACCACGATTGCTACAAACAGATCGCAAAATATGTCTGTTTGCCATACTTTACATTTAGATAACCTTAACTTGAAGAACACGACGAAACACTCTGTGCCGGCCGCTGTAGCCGAGCTGTTCTAGGCGCTTCAGTCCGGAGCCGCGCTGCTGCTACGGTCGCAGGTTCGAATCCTGCCTCGGGCGTGGTTGTGTGTGATGTCGTTAGGTTTAAGTAGTTCTAAGTATAGGGGAATGATGACCTGAGAAGTTAAAGTTCCATAGTTCTTAGAGCCATTTGAAACCCTATGTAAGCTTGCACACCATTGTACTGATGAAGTTTGTTTACAGCCAGAAATTCCATCCATGGTGGCTCAGTGTGTCCGGCCTCTCTGCTTCCTGAGTGCAGAGTTACCGAATTCGAGTGGGAGATCAAATGATCCTTTCCCAGTACCATTCTTGCGCTCATTAAAAGTCGCCGAATTCAAGTGTGCCCCTCCATACATTTTGCGCAGTATCGTATCTCCCATCTCATCATCTACTTTATCTACCCTTTCCATAATGTTGCCTTCAATTTTGTTTCCTCTGTATAGATTTCTTTCAACTGTCACATGTTCCAGTTTTTATTCTTTATTACAATAGAGTAAAGCTTAAATTAGGAGCACTTTACAGCATTTCTCATGTTTCTTCGTAAAGACTATCAGCAATACTTCCTAAGAGCATTGGCAAAATCTTCATAACAAATGCCAACTGTCTAAGTACAGCAGATTCCTTCTTAAACAGAATATGATAATGAAATACTACAATTATTATACTCGAATACAGCGTTTCAACAAATAGATCCTCGCTCTAGGTTGCAAATGTTAGAATTCTTCTTCGTACATAAGTATACCATATACCTTTGTACTCTACATCCCACCGTGAAGTCTGTGGTGGGGATTCATATTGTTTCGCTTCTAATACATTCCCAGGTAGTATGCAGGAAGGGAGATCGATCTTGTTTCCAGTCTGAGCGCCGAACGTGTGCCAGACGAAGTAGCATGTGTATTGAGCGCTTATTGCATCGTATAACCTCAGAACTTTGTGATTAAGGCTCTCCGCGATGTAAAACGTATTTCTCGTAACGCCTCGTGTTGCTGTTTACAGCGTATTTCTGCATCCCTCTTAACACATCGAGAATCACGCAGCTGCCTCTTCCGTTAATTCAACGTCGTAAGAGACCCCTACGGTCGAACAGCACACAAAAATTCGTAGATTCCTCATGGCTTCGAGAGCAATGATGTTGTTCATATGATATAAGACATATGAAACAACTACCTTTCGATATACAGGGTGTTCCGAAATTATTTGTTCAAACTAATACAGCAGGTATAGAACATGAAAACAAATATATTATTTGCATCGGTGTGGCTGACTGGGAATGTGTACTGACACTCAAAACTACTCTATATACGGATGGCTGGCTCTGAGATCTGCTTGGAAAGCACTGATATATTCACAGACATCGCCGACTTGTGACAACGGTGGTGGCTTCCCTGCAAACAACCGATTCACTCAAAGTCATTACCGCCTTATAACAACAACAGTGAACGTGAAGCGGCTTAAGTACCTGCGTCTGTATGCTGAAATGATTGACACATGTCCTGATACACGGGACTGTGAGTGGAATGTTGACGAGCTACAGTGGTGTCCCAACCGACAGGTTCCCCAACACCAATGATTCGGATCGCCTGCTACGTGAAACAGGTACTTTTCGTGCAAGTATGCATGGTACAGATCGGAATCAAACAGTGCCAACTCCAAAAATTGATAACGAGATTCTGTGACATGTTGAAGGAACTACAGCTAGAAGTACACGACGTATTGCACACATTTTTGGCGTCAGATATAGGCTTATGTGGACTGTGTTACATGACTCGCAACTCCATGCGTTCCACATAAAGCCCGTGGCAGCACTAGCACCTGAAGATTTTCTCCAATGCACACAGGTAGCACAATGGTGTTTACAACAGAATCGCCTGCTCCACTTCATCCCGGCTGAAGTCCCGTATAGTGATGAGACTTCGATTACTCGTGATGCTGTTTCAATATCCACAGTTCGCGTGTTCCGGCACATGTGAATCCACAAGATACTCGACCTGCTGCTCATCAACAACGTAATGCGTGTTGGCATTCTCAGTAACAGTTTGATTGGATCATACATTCTTTCATTCTTTCTCAAATGACGGAGATTCCACATGTTCGGGGAACATGTGTTGCTAGAACTGCTGGAATATATACCTCTGATTATTAGCCAAGGATGTACTTACAGAACGATGGGGCGCCAACCTATTCAGCATTGATGTGGGAAACCATCTGAAAGCCATCTTCGGAAATCGATTCTCCGGCAAATTTGGCCCTGTGGGCTGGTCACCCACGTCAAATTCAAATGTTTCAAATGGCTCTGAGCACTACGGGACTTAACATCTGAGGTCATCAGTGAACTAGGCATAGAACTACGTAAACCTAACTAACCTAAGGACATCACATACATCCATGCCCGAGGCAGGATTCGAACCTGCGACCGTAACAGCCGCGTGGTTCCGGAGTGAATCGCCTGAGACCCTTCGACCACAGCGGCCGGCGTTAGCCCACTTCACTTGACCTCACGCGTCTTGATTTCTTCCTCTGTGGGCATATGGAGCAGCTGGTGTATGAAACCATTGCAGAAACAGAAGACCATCTTGCCGCTAGAACTGCCACCTCTGCTGGTACCATTGTGGACATGCCAGGAATCTTCGACCGGACACTGAAATGGTCCAGCGATGTACTTCGTGCACACAGACCAATGATCGCGCATTCCAGCAGTTCCTGTGAATACTGGTGCTATTATCAGCATGCTAAAGTATCTTCTGTGAAAATCGTCCGTAGCACCCAAAAACTGACGTCGGGAACCGTATGTACTGTAACGAAATATATTTGTTTCGATGTTCTCCATCTCCTGTATTCATTAGAACAAATAGCTTCGGAACACTCTTTCGTGAGGTAAATAGCCAATCAAGTCATAATTATATGAAAAATTTGCATGTCCAGTATAAAATTATGTTTCTCTGTAGATTTCTAACTATACTGTACATATCACTACGCCACACACCAACTTTCGGATAGACTGAAATTTTTTATGACCTATAGCTGTGCACAACTGAATATACTTGCCGAAAACTTCCTACACCAACTGCGTTACTGCCGTACAAGTCCCGAAGTGAGAGGAGTAAAGTATTCCCAACACTTAGAGAATAAAAATATGCCCTGCACTGGGTAATGCTCTGTTTCCAAATTTCATAGTAGGAACTAGCAATACAGCGGCGACCGGAATGTGTTCTAGAAACAATGCCTAGTCAGTGGCTAGGCCATTTCTTCGGGCATTTAACTCTTACAGGAGTACTAACTCACCAAGATATGCACTAGAGCTACTACGGAATTGGAAAGACAGACTGGAAAACGCGAAGTTGTGATAGTTGATTCAGTATAGCATTGCTGGGAAAAGCATAATATTTGTTCTTGGTCACTTTTTAATACTTAATATGAACGACACATTACTAAATAGTGACTATAGTCGTCCAATTGACAAACTCGATGATTATGGTACAGAGTATGTTATTAGCAAACTGAAGTTTCTCCCCAAGTAGCATCTTTATGTATAAAAATTCGACCTACATATGTTTGTGTTCGCAAAATTTGAAAATTAGAGGTCGCTTGACTTGAAACTTTCAAACATTGTTGCATATGAACACGCGCGTGTTTTACATACATATTTTTAAATCTGTCCTTCTGTACAAATAAATATGTAAATTTACAGAGGCTAAACATTGTCACCAAAAATCTCGAAGCGTTCTTGACAGATTTACTTGATATAAATTAGTGAAAATTTGCTGGCAAATACCTCCAAAAGTACTTGAGCGATTTGGTCCACCTTTTGAAAGATATATTATTAAAACATTTGGACGGACATAAACTATATAATTTTTTTCTTTAAAACTGGACTACACAGGTTTTCTATTAAAACGGACGGCGAGAGAGAAGAAGCTGTGCTATTCTCTGCTGTAAAAATGTGTAATTTTTTCCCCTTTGTCGAAGTTAGTTTTAACTATGATAGTGGGCCTTTCAAACCATAATACAAATTGCCTCTCCCATATACAAGGTGTGAACTGTATAAGCTATCAAAAAGTTCCGTTAGTGCAGCACAAGCAATCAATTTAAAACGTCTAGTAACGAGTTTGTCCATTTCGTACCGTTGTCACAGAAAAAAATTTATCTCGGGACTATGCTTCCCGACGAGTAGCCACTGGACGGTGCAAGACGTGACATGAGTCAACATTATGCACAACAGACTGGGGGAATTCATTAAACAGAATCAAAACACTATGGGGTGCTTTCATCGCTCCCTCCGCCTACGCAAGTCCACTTGTGTAAGCAGTCGGTTCGTGATATTTGCCGCTGCCCGTACTGCGTGTGACTCGCAAACGCATAGGCAATTGCGGCCTGCGTGTCGAGTCATTGTAATACATCGAACATCGACAGTCTTCGAGTTAACTGAGCAGACGTTATTGCAACTCTGTTAAAAGTTAGGATGGAACGAAGATTTACAATCGCTGAACTATGTGATTATCATTTAATTTATGATGAGGCAAAAGATGTTGGGAGGCCATCTGTACGAATTCATCGAGAACGCTTCCCACAACGAAGACTTCCTGTACGATCGGAATTTGTTGCTGTTTAACAAAAGTTTGTACCATCATAATTCTCTGCTTTTATTCGATTATTTTGCAATACATTCTTAACTAAGTACAATAGTTATCTCTATATCCACACGGATACTTCGCAAAGCACACTCAATTGCTCAAGTCACATCAATACCCAATATGGGAAATAGGAGTAATCCGCTGAATTACAGGCCCATATCACTAACTTCGATTTGCAGTAGGGTTTTAGAACATATACTGTGTTCGAACATTACACTGTGCAACTACAAAAATATAAATCGAATGAAAATACCCAATTCCTATCACTTCTGATGTGCTGATCGCGAATATCACAAAGAAACTTCAAAATTTGCTCTAGATTTCATTTTACCCTATTTTATTAGGATGAGATAATTATATACGGATTTTTATGTTAAGTTTAAAATCAAATCTTATAATGGTATGTCAAAGTTATAATAACTAGTAACAATGGATATTATTGTCCCTGGTCTTACTTGTGTGTTATATTTTGATACCTGTTTTAGAGATCTTTTTGTCTCCCACCTCTTCAACTGCAGTGACTTTATTAATGTATCTAATAAGTTTTGCACATTTGTTTGCACATTATCTGCCAGTTGTTCAAGTTGACTCCTGTTGAAGTGAACAAAGGTGGTGACGCGTTGAAGTACTTAAGACCAGAACTCCATTACTTAAGTGATGCTAAACTAAAGAAGGGCATCTTTGTAGGCCCACAGATTCGAGAGCTTTTTGCAGACCATACTTTTGATTGAATCATACAAGGTGATGAGAAGCATGCATGGGAATGTTTTAAGACAGTCTGTTTACAGTGCTTTGGGAACAATCGACCAATAAATTGCAGTAAATTACAAAGAGATTGTAGATAACATGTTGTCACCTTATGAAAAACTTGGTCGCAAGATGTAATTGAAAATGCATTTCTTACATAGTCATCTCGACTTCTTCCCCGAAGATTGTGGTGCAGTAAGTGATGAACTTGGGGAGTGATTTTATCAAGATATTAGCACAATTGAGAAGAGATACGCCGGAAAGTGGAGCACTACTATTTTAGCAGATTACTGCTAGACTGTCATAAGGCATGTTCCCGAGTATGTGTATAAAGGTCAAGCCAAGCGAAAACGGTCATCTTCTGAATTTATCTCTGAACAAAGTATGTAACAGTATATAATGTACATATGGACAAGTAGCATTTGTAATTCTTTATATACATTTGTGACTAGTTAATTTATATATTTTCTTTTGGGCTTTACATCGTTATAGTACAAAGTAGACTTACAAAGTATTTTCATTCATGAAATACTATCTTCATTTTTTCTTAATATTTTACTTTTGTACTTCCAAAATGGCACCGAAATTTATCAATGCATAACACATAACATAACTGAAGTAACGGTGCACTTAAAATTTGATATGCTGAATCTTGGCACATGAAGTTATTTATACAAAAATGTAGATTACTTTTTCTAAAAAAAACTAGAGGTAAATATTTATGAATATGATGATTTTGTGTCATTTTATCCTGAAATAAACACAAGTGACTCAAAAACTTGCAATTTACACACTTTCACTTCAAATTAGTTGTTCAGTGCTATGATTACCTTGAAGAAAATGATTTATTGACACATAATCACCAGGGATTCAGAAAATATCGTTCTTGTGAAACACACCTAGCTCTTTATACTTATGAAGTAGTAAGTGCTATCTCAGAGGATATCAAATTGATTCCATATTTTTAGATATCCAGAGGGCTTTCGACAGCGTTCCTTACAAGCGTCTTCTAACGAAACTGCGTGCCTATGGAATATCACCTCAGTTGTGCGACTGGATTCGTGATTTCCTGTCATAAAGGTCACAGTTTGTAGTAATACACAGAAAGTAATATCCGGCGTTCTCCAAGGAAGTATTGTAGGCCTTCTATTGTTCCTGATCTATATTAACGGCATAGGTTCACATCTGAGTAGCTGTCTTAGATTGTTTGCACATGATGCTGTCATTTACCGTCTTATAAAATCATCAGATGACCAAAACAAACTGCAGATTGATTTAGATACGATAGCTGTATGGTGCGAAAAGTGGTAATTGTCCCTGAATAAAGAAATTTGTGAAGGTATTCACATGAGTACTACAAGAAATCCCCTAAATTTCGATTACGCGATAAGCCACACAAACCTGAAGGCTGTAAATTCAACTAAATACTTAGGGATTAAAATTACAAATAATCTAATTTGGAACGATCACATAGATGGTGTTGCGGGTAGAGCAAACCAGAGACTGCGATTCATTGGCAGAACACTTAGAAGGTGCAACTGGTCTACTAAAGAGACTGCTCACACCACGCTTGCCCGCCGTACTCTGGAGTACTTCTGTGCGGTGTAGGATCCGCATCAGATGGGACACACGGAAGACATTCAAAAAGTTCAAAACAGGGCAGCTCGTTTTGTATTATAGCGAGATTGGGGAGATAGTGCCACAGACATGATACGTGAATTGGAGTGGCAGTCATTAAAACAAAGGCGTTTTTCTTTGCGATGGGATCTTCTCGTGAAATTGCAATCACCAGTTTTCTCCTCCGATTGCGATAACATTCTGTTGACACCCACCTACATAGGGAGAAATGATCATCACGATAAAATAAGAGAAATCAGGGCTGGCACAGAAAAATTTAAGTGCTCGTTTTTCACGCGCGCAATTCGAGATTAGAACGATAAAGAGAGACAGCTTGAAGGTGGTTCATTGAACCCTCTGCCGGTCACTTTATTGTGAATAGCAGAGTAGTCACGTAGATGTAGGTGTATAAGTGCCTTCAGCGGCTTCATCAAGCCACCTTTACAGTAATTTTCTCTTATTCCACTACTGAAGAGTGCGCGGAACCAACTAACACTTACATCTTTCCGTGCGAGTTCTAATTTTCCTTATTGTATAATGTAGATCGTTCCTCCTATGTGGATTGGTGTCGACAAATTATTTTTGCGTTTTACCAAACATAAATTTAGCGAAAAAACCTTGCCGCAATGAGAAACGCCTTTGTTTTAATGGCGGCCACCCCAAATCCTATTTCTCATCCGTGACAGTCTCTCCCCTAATTCTCGATAACACAAAATGTGCTGCTCTTTTTTGAGCTTTCTCGATGTACTCCGTTTCCCACACCGTGCAGCAATACTTCGAAAGATGACGGACAAACGTAGTTTAGGCAGTCACTTCAGTAGATCTGTTACACCTTCTAAGTGTTCCGCCAGTAAATCGGTCTTTTGTTTGCCTTCGCCACACCATTTCGTATGTGTTCTTTCCAATTCAAGTTGTCCGTAACTGTAATTCTTATGTATTTAGTTGAATTTGTAGTCTGTAGATTTGATCCATGTATCGTGTAACCGCAGTGCAATGGATTTCTTTAGCGCTCATATGGAGGGTAAATTGCCAGTTTTCACCCGATACAGATATCTTCCCTAAATTATTTTGGAATTTGTTTTGATCTTCTCATAACTTTACGAGACGATAAACGACGGCATCATCTCAAAACAACCTAAGACGGCTGCCCAGTTTGTCTCCTAAATCGTTTATATGGATATATTTTGTCATTGAAATCTGTAGGCGAAACACATTGACTGTTCTGATATGCTTTCATTTTATTGTTAAATAAGTCATGACAGAACACAATTAACGAGTACGCATTTAACTTGCATCGACTGAGAGATACTGACTCTGTACTGCACCGCGCAGAAAACAGAGGCCCAGAACGCGAAGAAAGTACATTGGAAACTCATGAACAAATTCTGGGCCGTATCCACGAAGATTCTCCTCAGAGTAGTAGAAGCATCGCGCGCCAGGATGGTGAAGAGCACACTGTCGTTCATCATCGCACTGCAGCCTTGGCACATTCAACGCTTACAAGCTTTGAAAGAGCAAGGTTTGCCTCCGCGACGAGAATGTGTGGTTAATGGTACAAAGCGCGCAGAATAATGCTGTAAACAAAATATTCGTCACAGATGAAGTGTGTCTGACTCGTGACGGAGTAACTAACTTCCGTAGCAGGCACACGTGGAGTGTACACCATCCGCGCCAAGTAGCACCAACATATTTCCAAACGGCGCTTTTCCTTGAAATTACGGGCGGGGTATAATCGATGATTACGTTATTGGGCCTTACGTTTTACTTACAAGATTGACTAGTGACAATAACCCAATCTTTCTAGAGGAAACGTTGCTGCCAACTGCATCACAAGATATTCTGTTAGCCATTCATTATAACATGTGGTTCAGCCACGATAGTGCTCCACCCCGCGTTGGTCACAAAGTACGAAGATTTTTGAATCAATGTTTTTCACGACGATGGATAGGACGTTTGGGCTACTTCGATGGCCAGCACACAGTCCTCATTTAGATACACAGGATTTTCACTTTTGTGGCTATGTAAAGGAATTTATTTATACTCAGCATGTAAATAATGTGCAGGAATTTACGCAGAGGATTTTCGAAGCTACCAGTGCCATGAAGGCAATGTGCATGTGTGTGAACGAGTGCGACGAAACTGGGTTGATGCCGTAATGAAGCATGTGTCGAATCGAATGGTGGGCATTTTGAACACTTATTGTAGTATTGGTATAAGAGGCAACAAAGTAATGTGGGTTTTATTTTCGTTACAGTACTGTTGTACAAAAGGAAATCAATCTTAATTTAATTTTCATTGTTTTGTTGTAAAAAGGACTAGTTCATCGTAATTAATGCACAACGAATTATATGGTAATAGGTTGATTTTGTACTAGGGAGACTCTTTTTATCTCATGTTAGCTTTTCTTTACTACCACGGCCTTCGTTAAGGTAACGTTGTAAAAGAGGAAACACCTGGTCGCACTTACTTCATTGTTTCCGTAAAACGCGTTACGGGTTCTTGATAACCAAACGGCTAATTACATTGCTTGTTTCGGCAGCATTTGACCGCCTCGACGTGTCGTTGTACACCGCCGATGTTTCCATTGCTTTGATTAGTTCGTTATGGCAGTTGCCAACATCTCGCTAATACACAAGCAAGGTCGTGTACTGTCAGTAGACAGTGTGAACAGAAATGTGTCTACTATCAATCTTACAAATACGTCTCTTTTAGCAATACAAAAATAAAGGATATAATACAACGATATTTCATTAGACTTTTTTGTCAAGCATACGGAGAAGCATCGTCTGTACAATTTCAGCAGCTTATACCGTTAGACGCTGTATATTGTTTGTCATTGGCGTGTGTGTGTGTGTGTGTGTGTGTGTTCCACATAAATTGTATACTCAAATACGTGTTGTTTTGTTTTCTTCTTCACAGACGGATTTCATTGAAAACAGGAAAGTTGTTTTTCTGGCTTACCGGTTAATGATTAGAAATACTACAGAATCTGAACTTGCAATAACATTGAACAAGGCCCAAGTTCAGAGAGGGGCTGGGGAGAAGATGAGATGAACAGAGAGAGGACGAAGATGCAGGAGACTGACAAAGAGAGGGGGAGGTGGAAATGAAATAACCGTGTGGCACTGTTGGCCGGGAGGCCCCTTTTGGGAAAGTTTGGGTGCCAGCCAGCTAGCAAGGCTTATTTCAGGTGACGCCACAGTGGGCGACTCGCGCTTCGTTGATGATTAGATGATGATGATGATGATGACACCATCACACCCAGTCCACGAGCGGATAAAATCTCCAACCCGGCCGGAAATCGAACCCGAGCCCGCTGCATTATAGGTAAACACGTTACCACTCAGCTAGGGCGGTGGATGGGGGAGGAGGAGATGGACAGCGAAAGGGGGCGGGGATGGAGGGAGAAGGACATTAGGACGTACATCCAACTACCACGCATAATAATAACGTGTTTCTCTATTCGTTCCTTTCCATTTAACCTGACTGAGCCACAGCAACGCCTAACGGGGTACAACTAGTTTGTAACGAAACCCAGTGAGATTTTGATACGCGTATTGTAAAAATCGCCCTCAACGAAGTCGAGAGTCCAATCAGACTTAACGTACGCCGATGAACTAAAAACATTACGACCACTGCCCAACGCGAAACTGAATGACGCGGTGCGCAAGCGGAGCAGAGAAGACTGGGGGAACGTTTTAGTGACGATACGGGCCGCGAATGGAGAAACCACTGTCATAAGCGACTTCAACAATGGTTGACAAGGGGCACGTTGTTATCGCCTGGCGCCTGGGAACGGGAGTCATGGAAAGAGTGGAGCTGGTTGGTTGTTCGCGCGTTGCCGGCGTGAAGATGTAAGCCGAGTAGCCGAGTGGCTGAAGGACAGTGAGGCCGGAAGCAGGAGACACGGTATTAAACATCCACGCTTCATCACAGAGCCTGTAGGTCAGTGGTTTGGCAGCTTTGTGCACATGTTCGCTCGTCGACGCTGATTCCGCTTAATGTCCCGCCGCGGGTGGTGGCAGTGATCCCCCTTCAGTTTACATATAATGTCTCACAGCTGCGTGATCTGAGTGGTGTCTGTTCTTTCGTAGGAATAGACACCGTACGTTCACATAATTGTAGACAGAGATAGGCTACGATCGATGCCTATCTGACGACAGTGTGCAATGCTGGTGGAAGTACGAGTATTTCAGATCACACCTTTCAGAGCACATTGTTGAAGACTGGGCTCTGCAGCAGACGACACGTACTTGTTTCCATGTTGAGCCAGCGTCGTCACTTATGACTGCAGTGGGCACAGGACCATCGAGACTGGATTCTAGATCAATGGAAACGCGCTGCCTGGTCGGGTGGATCACTTTCTTTATTACATAAGTTCGATGGTCGTGTTCAGATGCTCTGTCATCCAGGCGAACGTTGCTGGAAACATGAACCACGCAACGGACACTGACCGGTGGTGACAGTGATATGCTAAGGGTGACATTCATCACATGTTCGATGGTAGTTGTGGAGTAATCGAACACACCATGTAAGCTGTAGTCTACGAGAACATATTGTGGTCCTTCTAAGCGCTTTCATGCTTCATGTCTACCTCATTGCCGTTGGCGGTCTCCAGCAGGCCAACTACCCCTGTCGGAAGGCCAGAATCGTGCTACAGTGGGCTGAGGGGCATGATAGGGAACTACCGTTTGTGTCTTGACTACGTAACTCGCCGACCTGAAACAGGTGAACGCGTCTGGGACGCTACTGGACTACAATTCCGCGCCCAAGAACCGTTGGCTCGTTTTTCATCATTTTTCTGGAGTGCATCCGGGACGTTAACAACTCTTTGTACCGATATTTCGATATTTACATCTCCTTGTACCGATATTTCGGCTGATAATTATATATATTGTAAGGTGTATGCTTCGCCGGTGATGGGCGAGGCATGACAGAATCTCTGACCAGAGAGTAGTTTATAGTTAGTTGTTGCTTGTCGCGAGTCTGCGCGAGTCGACAGTAGGAGTCAGTCTGCGCTAGTCTGCGCGAGTCGATAGTAGTAGTCAGTCGGTAGTAGTCTTCAGTCCGTGCCAGTAAAGCCTGTAGTCTGCAGTAGTCGGCGCGTGCCTGCGCGTGCCGGCAGTCTGCTCTGGTCGGAACTCTGCAGGATGAGTATTGTTGTAGAAGGTAAAGAAGCAGCCTTGCGCATATCTAATAATGTATGTTTATTGTCATTTAATTTGTTCCAAAAAATGCCCCCAATAATAATTTTCATAATATAAAGTAATTTTTTTAAAGAAAAGCATTCATTTCAATTTAAAGAATTTTTCCACTGCATTCCTTCCAAGAATAAATAAATAAATATATATATATATATATATATATATATATATATATATATATATATATATATATATATATATATGCCAGCATTGCACGAAGCTGTGTCGATAAATAAGAGCAGATATAGTTGCAGTTTTTATTGAGGTAAAAATTTTGCTTTTGTTATTCAGAATACAGGGCCGAAGGTCAGCGCTGCTAAAATTTACCAGATATTATTATTTCTGTTAGGAGGTTACGTTTAGTTCATGGTTCATTATTTAATTAATATTATTGTTGGTTTATGGTCAATTTTCATCCCTTAATTTTTGTGGGGAGTTTAAGCTTGGCTCCGTTTCAAATTATCTTTTTTTTTAATTTTGCGGGGAGGTTACACTTGGCGACATCCGGCCAGGATCGTATTTCTTTGGGAATCTTCTGATAGGTAGTAATATATCTGCTCTTATTTACTTAAACGTAGTTTGCATTTGGCGCAACGCATTAACTAATTTGTCTCTCTTTCTTCCACAGATCATCGGCAATTTGTTGCTCTTTGTTGTAATAGTGTTTTTTTTTTTTTGTTAAAAAAAAATCTTTATTTCCTTTCATAATAGTAATACAATAATGACCCACCACCTTAATGATTAGTGGGTCCTACATTCCTAAATTTACAATAGCAGCTATACACTTTTCTTGACTTAACTACAGACAGTTCAACAATTTCAACTAGGCAGACTACTTCTTAGTTTACTATCTAGCATAATTTCTAATTACTACTACTAGTTAATACTAACTGCCTGCAGCGTTACATTGTGCCAGTTAATGATATAAACCTACTTGATGCCCTGCTCATAGAGCTAATCCCTATGAGCGAGCCCCTGGCACAGGGCAGGCAAGGGTTAAATTATCGCTGCAGGTTCCTAACTTACTATCCTATTCTAATTACTACGTCTACTTTCTAATCTATGTCATAATCGGTGCGTTGTCTTGATCAGGATTTGCCCCAGTCCCCTGGTCCTGGTCGTGGCGGATTCCA
Source organism: Schistocerca americana (assembly GCF_021461395.2). Lineage (NCBI taxonomy): Eukaryota > Metazoa > Arthropoda > Insecta > Orthoptera > Acrididae > Schistocerca > Schistocerca americana. Next base: position 196,423,286 of record NC_060119.1, read on the forward strand.
ACTATAAGTCGACCTGTCCACGAACCGGCGGTATGGGATTGGGGCGGTGGTCGCATTCAGTGTTGTCTATTTAGTTAATGAAGGTCTCTCAAAAAAGTTGTCAGAACTTTCTGTGATACCTCGTTTACCAATGTAGTTAGTCTGTGAAATGTCTCCTCCTGTCTTAAAAGGTCATAGGTGTTTGTGCTAGGTAATTGTTGTCTCAATGTCCCGGCTACATCATCGAAAAGGGGGCACTCATAAACCACATGGTCAGGAGTACCCTCCAGTGCGCCACAGTCACACGCAGGCGTAGCCTTTTTCCCAAACCGACAAAGATATGTCGGATAGGGGCCATGACCGGTGATAAAGTGGAACAATCCCCGAGTTGGCTTAAAGTACTTCATTTTCAATCCTTCCCTTACATCTGGTAGGAACTGAAAGGTTCTTCTACCAGTTTCATCCGATTCCCATATTTCCTGCCATAGGTTTACCCCTCTTTCCCTAATCTCACCTTTGTCCCTGACTGGTGCTCCTATAATTTCTTCTACCTTGGTAATAACCCCCTTTTTTACCCAGTACCAAGCTGCCTGTTCCCTAATCTTTATATCTAGGGGACAGAGTCCCATTATGATTAACAGGGCTCCTCCTGGGGATGTTCTGTAAGCTCCCACGGACCTTAATATCATATTTCTTTGTACTCTCCTCACCGTCATAGCAGGCACTACCCTCGTGAGCCTGTGAGCCCAGACTCCTGAACCGTAACCCACTATTGACGTCAGTATACTGTTGTGATAGAGTTTAATTAATTGAGGCGGAAGGTGAAATCTCTTGTGTCCTATGGTAATCAGATTATTTAGTGATTGTAGTGCTTTCTGGGTCACGGTTTCTATGTGCTTTGCGAAATTCCACCTTTCATCGATGATGATTCCTAAGTATCGTGTCTCTCGTCTCCTAAGAACAGGTATGCCGTCAATTCTCACAGTCGGGTTTCTTATCAATTGTCCTTTGAGTAATAAGTAAGTTGACTTGGTTGGTGAAATAGTCATTTTGGTCCTGTGGCACCATAGTTGCAGTATGTCTATTGCTCTCTGTATTTTTGGTTCTATGTCCTCGCGACTTCGGCCGCCAACCAGCAGGAGGAGGTCGTCGGCGTAAGCTATCACCTCTAGCACATCATCACTCTGTTGTAAACTTTCCAGAAGAGGCTCCATGTGGATGTCCCAAAAAAGGGGACCCAGCACGGAGCCCTGGGGGCAACCTTTAGTGATAGTTTTCCGGACTTTCCCGCTAGGGGATGATAGCCATACCTCCCGGTCTTCACAATAGCTCCTCAGACACCCATATAGCAGCCCTGGACACTCCTTCTCCCGTAAGCAGGAGAAGAGCGAAGGCCACCACAGGTTGTCAAAGGCGCCACTGATATCCACCATGATGCCAACTACATACTTACACGGGGCTGAGCCACAGACCTCAGCCGCTAGGGCGATTGCATCAGATGCCGATCGACCCGGCCTAAAACCGAATTGCCTGTCGCTCACCCCGTGCAGCTGCGGTGAGCAGTCAATCTATCCGCTAGTAGCTTTTCAAGTAGTTTGCCAAAGCCGTCCAGCAGGCAAATGGGCCTGTAGGATTTGGCCTCTGCAGGGTCCTTCTCGGGGCCCTTTTTAATGATCACCACGTTCGCAGTTTTCCATATTTTTGGGAATTTGCCTTGCCTAAGGCATGCATTGAAAGTGTGTGTGAGTGGCGCAACTAACTGTGGGGCTAAGAACTGCACTACCTCCACCACAATGCCATCTGGCCCGGGGGCTTTTCCCTTTTTTAGGGACTTAATAAGAGCAGCAACTTCCTCTTCAGAGAAGGGGAGGACCGCCACGTCGTTTTCATACCTATAAAGGTCTTCTTCGCGTAATTGACGCTGCTCTTCAGTGTCTTCATTTCTATCATCGTCAGGCAACAGCGACTGGAGGAGGACCTCGGCAGTTTCCTGCCAAGATTCCGTCATCCCGTCCCTGCGCCTGAGCGTAGAAATCATTGTTGGGGAACGAATCTTTTCCCTTACCAGTCTATATGGCACACCCCAAGGATCGAGGGCCAGTTGACTGGTTACGAAATTTTCCCAGCTAGTTGTTCTTGTCTTTTGTAGTTCTTTTTGAAAGTTCTCTTTTGCCTCCCGGTATAACTGCAGCCATCTTTGCTTCTCCCACCAGACGACACTGCGCTGGTAGTGCTTCCTCAGTCTCCTGACTGACTGACGTAGCTCCTGCAGTTCGGCTGACCATGGTGCCAGTGTGGCCGCCACGGCCCTTCTCCTGGTTGGTACGGCTACCTCAATCGCTCTTGTTACTGCGCGCACCAGTCCTTCTGCTCTGTCGTCCACATTCATGTCTTGTCCTTCGTCTCCTTCCGGTAACGGAGGGATGTCGCACTCTCTGGCTAGACGTTCCCAGTCTGTTTTCCTGAAGTTCCTTTGCACCTCCCACCCCATGGCCCAGCGGCACTCTCTGTCTCCAACCATGAAGGTAATCAGATTATGATCACTAGTGGTGGCATTATCTTCCACTTTCCACTCCCGGAGTATATTCACTGTGTTTGGCGTGACCAACGTCATGTCAATGTTGGTACCCTGTCCTCCTCCAGCCACGTAGGTGGAGGGATTTCCTGGTCTGTTTGCCACCACTAGTTGGAGAGCCATTATCATTTCTTCAGCTTTGGCTCCATTTTCGTCCCTAGTGCCACTGTACCACAGGGGGGATTTAGCATTTATGTCGGCAGTTATAATGATTTTGCGTCCCCGCAACGCCGTGGCCACACTCACTAGATGGTCTATATATTGTTCAATTCTCTCTCCGTACTGGAAGTACATATTAATGATGATAACAATTCCAGCAGGAGATTGTATCTCCACGACGTTGCAGTGACTGTTGGAGAACTGTGACAACGGGGTTGCATGCAGTGCCGTGTTTGTTATTAGAATAGCCGCTCTGGGGATATCCCCACTGCTGACAGTTTGCCACGTTGCGGCAGTGAACGCAATTTTTCCAGCCAGAGAGTACGGCTCCTGTAGACAGAGTACATCCAGTCTCTTTTCCACCACTTCCTTTCGGAGCTCCTGCATTACTAGTCGACTGTTGTGAGTGTTAAGTTGTCCGATTTTTATTCTAGTCGTCATGGAAAATAAGTATGTATGTGGTCATGCGGCCAGGTTTTGTTCCAGTCATAAGCCAGTCGGCCGTTTGCTATTACTGATTGATTGTAAATGTCGTCCAGGTCGAATTTCTCGCCTCGTCTTTCAAAGACTTTTTTAAGTAAGTCCCGCAGTGCTCCGAAGTCAGTGGGGAGGTTCACCGACTTTAATTGTATCCTATCCACAGCCTCCATCACTGAGAAGGTTACCCTTCGTCCGTACTCATGTCCCACCTGGACCACATGACGTAAGGCAGTGGTCAGGGTAGCCGGCTGCTCCAGTCTTGCTAGTTGCATGGTGTACTCTAGATTTGTGTACACCCTCACCGGGTCTACGGGTGGCAATCTGATCACTGGATTATCTTTGGCGTCAGAGTTGGCGGTGGAGCTTGTTATTATGTTATCTTGTATGGGTTTTGTGATTTTATCCGCCACTACCACAGGATGCTCTTGCCGTTGTGGATTTTTAATCGGCAGCGTGCCCCAGCATTGGGAGGAGGGTGCTCTGATCTCTGAGGGGAGCTCAGTTTGAATACCAATGTCCCTGGTGGGGGACTCTGTCTGTATGGATTTGTCAACTGCTTGAATGTCTGGGCTGACGAGCGACTTCAGGAAGCTCCTGAACCTACTTGCTCTCATTGCATCCCTCCTCCTTTTGCTCGGGGATTTATGCTTTGGCATCCTGCATAGTATGCCGTTATCAGCCATAGTCTATTCGTGAGATCAATCTTTGTTCGAGCATCCTGTAGGTAGGGCAGTTCCGTCCTGTGGCTCCACAAGACTTCTTGCCACGATTCTTACAGGGGATGCAGACACCTGTGGCCTTACAATCTTTTCTGGTATGTCCAATATCACTGCATTTGCCGCAGGCCGACCCCCTGGTGCAGTGCCTCAGTATGTGGTCCAAGTCGCCGCAGTTATGGCAACGAGGTACCACAATGTAGTCTTTAGTATTAATTGCGTGGAAACCCACGTATAGACTGCCCAGTGATGTTATTTTCCTCCACATTGTTGCGGAGACCTCGGCAACGTGATGTACGACATCCCGGTCCCGAGGACCCGTTTTAAACCTTAGTTTGAAGTTGCTTTGGAATTCGTTTTCATCAATATTCTCAAAATTTTGTTTTCTTATTGCTTCAGACAGTTCCTCCTTTGTCATTATAGTAGGGACATCATACACTCCTGGAAATGGAAAAAAGAACACATTGACACCGGTGTGTCAGACCCACCATACTTGCTCCGGACACTGCGAGAGGGCTGTACAAGCAATGATCACACGCACGGCACAGCGGACACACCAGGAACCGCGGTGTTGGCCGTCGAATGGCGCTAGCTGCGCAGCAGTTGTGCACCGCCGCCGTCAGTGTCAGCCAGTTTGCCGTGGCATACGGAGCTCCATCGCAGCCTTTAACACTGGTAGCATGCCGCGACAGCGTGGACGTGAACCGTATGTGCAGTTGACGGACTTTGAGCGAGGGCGTATAGTGGGCATGCGGGAGGCCGAGTGGACGTACCGCCGAATTGCTCAACACGTGGGGCGTGAGGTCTCCACAGTACATCGATGTTGTCGCCAGTGGTCGGCGGAAGGTGCACGTGCCCGTCGACCTGGGACCGGACCGCAGCGACGCACGGATGCACGCCAAGACCGTAGGATCCTACGCAGTGCCGTAGGGGACCGCACCGCCACTTCCCAGCAAATTAGGGACACTGTTGCTCCTGGGGTATCGGCGAGGACCATTCGCAACCGTCTCCATGAAGCTGGGCTACGGTCCCGCACACCGTTAGGCCGTCTTCCGCTCACGCCCCAACATCGTGGAGCCCGCCTCCAGTGGTGTCGCGACAGGCGTGAATGGAGGGACGAATGGAGACGTGTCGTTTTCAGCGATGAGAGTCGCTTCTGCCTTGGTGCCAATGATGGTCGTATGCGTGTTTGGCGCCGTGCGGGTGAGCGCCACAATCAGGACTGCATACGACCGAGGCACACAGGGCCAACACCCGGCATCATGGTGTGGGGAGCGATCTCCTACACTGGCCGTACACCACTGGTGATCGTCGAGGGGACACTGAATAGTGCACGGTACATCCAAACCGTCATCGAACCCATCGTTCTACCATTCCTAGACCGGCAAGGGAACTTGCTGTTCCAACAGGACAATGCACATCCGCATGTATCCCGTGCCACCCAACGTGCTCTAGAAGGTGTCAGTCAACTACCCTGGCCAGCAAGATCTCCGGATCTGTCCCCCATTGAGCATGTTTGGGACTGGATGAAGCGTCGTCTCACGCGGTCTGCACGTCCAGTACGAACGCTGGTCCAACTGAGGCGCCAGGTGGAAATGGCATGGCAAGCCGTTCCACAGGACTACATCCAGCATCTCTACGATCGTCTCCATGGGAGAATAGCAGCCTGCATTGCTGCGAAAGGTGGATATACACTGTACTAGTGCCGACATTGTGCATGCTCTGTTGCTTGTGTCTATTTGCCTGTGGTTCTGTCAGTGTGATCATGTGATGTATCTGACCCCAGGAATGTGTCAATAAAGTTTCCGCTTCTTGGGACAATGAATTCACGGTGTTCTTATTTCAATTTCCAGGAGTGTATAATATGATCAAGGGGTTCCTTTTCTTGGGGGGTTCACATTTAACAACTTCGTTTAATTTTGGATTTTCAAGCAATTTGGTTTTGTCTTCTTCAGACGCAACTTCTACTATCACTGAGTTGCGGCTAGGTTTTACACGTTTTATCTTAATTCTATCTCTGACAGGGTCAATTGTGGTAGTCAGGAGTTCCTGAATCCTTTTAACACCCGTGTCTTTCCCAGGCAAGGTCCTAAGGAAGACCACCGTCTCCTGTTTCTTAGTTGCCCTGTCAATTGCTTCTTTTGTGTTATTTTGTCTGGTGGGGGGTTGTGCAGCCACCGCCGCCCAGGTCTTGCTTGGTTGTTGTTGTTGTTGTCTTAGCCTGGTATTTTCTTTCTCCAACTCTTCCACTCTACTTTCCAATTTGGCATGAGCAATTGCCCATGCAGCCAGTTCGTTCTTTATTTGCAATATTGCTGCCTGGCTTATCTTCCCATTTTTAATACTTTGCTCCAGGAGCAACGTAATTTTTGAATGTCTCCTCATTACTGTATAATCCTCCTCAGCCTGTCCCAGCTCGTCCTGTTGAGAGGGATCAGACACAACAGAAACTCTCGAAGGCGCACTAATATCACTCGTTTCTGGTGTCGCCATTGTATACGAGTGATAACAAAAGAAGTGGGAGCCCGTCTCTTGCCCCGGACCAGCTCCTCTGGCATGGGGGGGGGGACTTTTGCAGCTCGCCCACCGACCTCGCCCCTAGGTCAAGGGCACTCCAGAGCTGCAGGGTTCAGCGCGCTGTTGCCAGCGCACTGGTCCCCGTCGAAGGCCTCGTCGTCGACGATTTCACTCGACGCTCCTCGGCAAGTGCACCCCGCACTCCGGAGAGGCGGATGCACCCCTCGCCCTTCGCCGCCTACTAGCCCGAGTTTCCACCTGAAGGCCAAGGACCCACTCCTACTCAGGTGGTGGGTCGGTCCCCCAGTCGTTCGGCGGTCTGGGCCCATCTAACCTAGCCCAGGCGATGTCATCACCTCCTGGATTTGGCAGAACACGCCCCGGTTACCCAGGGGCGCGGCGAAGCACCCTTGCCGACTCGCGCCGCGATCCCACGCCGACAAACGAGGTCGCCGGCATGCAGAGCACCTGCTGGTCTGTGCCCTGCGAACAGAAAGGGACTGGTGTTCGGTCCCTTGACACAGCTCCCCCTGTGCCACGCACCCTTCGCTTTCGCATCGGGTTGGGTCGCAGCTCTCCCTTTCGTCGCAAGGCAGAATGCCAAGCTTAACGTCCGGCACCACGGGAAGGCGGAAAGAGCCACTTGGGAAGGAGAGGCTATGAGAGATGCTTCACTTCCCCTGTGGGGACTGCCGCGGCACACCCGACTGAGAAGCGATACGCCCCAGTGCGAGCCTCCGTGCCTTACGGCGCGCCGACACGTGCGGGCCCGGGCCGAAACGCGCCGTCAAGCGACTGACCTCACGCCAGACAAATAGTGTTTGTTGCACTTTTGCATTGTGCTTGTTTCATTTGTGAATAATTTTTGATTAGTGAAAAATGCCGCGAAAAACTGTTAACAGTACATCGCGATGTATAATGAGTGAAATGGCCGACTCAAATAACTTGACCGATAGTACTTGCGACATGCAGTGTAATGATGACAATCCTCCATTTACAGACAATCATTGTGTACCGACCACTTATAATAATTTTGATCCTAATGATGAACAAATGAACTCAGTTGCGTCCTCTGTTAATTTGACGACAATTGATGACGCTGGGCGTTCTGTTGCAATGAGCGCTGCCCAGCTTGACACACCCGGTTCGCATGATTTACGTAATGAACAGACAAATTTTACTAGCGAAAATGAACAGTGTACTAAAAGTACGTCAGATTTATTTGATTCCGAGGTAGTGACTAACAGTGCACATCCGATCGACAGACATTTTCAAGAATCACAAAAAGACCGAATGGTTACACAAAACGTGACAATTCCAGGTACAACATCAAACAGCACAGAGAATAGTGTAGGTAATTTTGGCTTGGATCAATTTATGGCAATATTGCTACAACAAAATGAAGATTCCAAACAGTCGAAAACAGAACAAAACGACAACTTTAAACAACTTAGTGAACAGATTACAGCCGTTGCCGCGCAATGTCATGATACTAAAGAACAATTACGCGAGGAAATTGAGGCTTGCGCTAGGAAAAGTAGTGAAGAAATTAGATCTGTTGCGCAAGAATTAAGGGATATGCAAACAGCTGCAACAGAATCACTTAGAGACGAAATTAGTGCAGTCGGTAAACAATGCTCTGAAAAAGCAACACAGTTACGCGACGAGTTTAAATTAATGACAGCAGAACTTTCGCGCACACTGGATGCAAAAGTAGACGCGAAATTCGACCAACAGAACAGCCAAATTGACGAACGCTTTAATCACCACCTTCAAAACAGTGAAACGCGTTTCCGTAAATTTATACAGGAACAGAATAAAGTAAAACGAAAAGTTATGGAAACAATTACCGCACAAAGACAGGTAGATAAACGCAAATTGTTTACGAAAGCAAAAACATACGTAGACAACAATATTGCTGCAGTATCGGACGAAATTAATACAATCAAGCAGTTGAACACAGAATTGCATGATGAAATTTCTGATCTTAAATCAAAAACAGATACACACACAGTAGACATTCAGACAGTGACAGACAGACTCGAACAATTAGAACTAACACAGGATTCCGATGACATCAAAGCTGACGTTAGAAAACTGAACGAAACCACATGTAAAATACAAAAACAAATTAATGCTTCTGACACTAAAAACGATGATCAGGTAAAAATACTGACAGAAAAATATGATGAATTGGCCAGTCGTCTTGACGTTATTGAAAGCAATAATGATAACAAATCAGACGATACTTCACCAATTTCGTTTAACCAAACACCTGAATTCCAAAATTTGCAGCAGACGATCAGTGAGATAGATTCGTCTAATAACACATTGCGTAGAAAATCGTCAACTTTACAACAAGAAGTGACAGAGATAAAAAATATTTCAGTTAATAACACGTCACAGCGTACTGCACATTCCGAAAATTTCTCACAGTCACACAGCCAGTATAATTTGGGTAATTTACAGAGAGTACGTGACATAGATTCTGAACAGTCACAGGCAAATAGATTCTCATACAATGCTGAACCTGTTCAGACGTACAGAGACGATAATTTTGATTACAAACATTTTCTATCAGTGAGAAAATTTAAAGTATTTAAAAATGACAGAACACAGATTCACCCATTGGATTGGATACAACAATTTAGCTTTGCTTTTCCATCGACTTGGCCCGTAACACATAAACTTGAATTTATTTGCCGTTTTTTGGAAGGCGAACCGGCAACTCGTATGAGACCGATCGCGAGACAATGCTACTCGGTAGAAGAATTTCAGAATGCTTTTCTGTCAGCGTATTGGTCGAAGACGACACAGCGCGGAATCAAGGATCAATTAATTAGTTTATCGAATTATGAGAACTCAAATTTTTCCACTGTCACGCAATTTTTTGAACACATGGTCCAAAAAAACCAGTACTTAAGTGAACCATACAGTGAATCTGCACTTATTCAATTATGTATTTCTAAATTACCACGATCATTAAGAGTGTCACTTTTAACGAGTCAGCAGAAAGAAAATATTTCGGCATTCAGAGATCTGTTACAGCTTTTGGAAGTGCAGCAATCGGATTATTCCTTTATAAACAAAAATGTTTTATGTAATAACCAAGGTCAACAAACATACAGCAATTACGATCAGCCACGCAATTTCAATAGCAAAGCTAATAGACGCTTCAGGAACGATAACCACCAGAACTTTAATAACAGACAAAATTTTAATTATCAGTATCGTCAAAATTATCAGCAACAGGAACCACGTTTTGGTAACGATAGAGATTTTTCCCAACAGCAGCAACAAAACCAACCGGTTAGCATACCTAACCAACAATGTAATGTACAAGGTCAATCTAGCTTCAATGTTTCGCCGTGTGCACGTATAGTCTCAGCCCCAACAAATAGTAACACACAGCAACAAGGCAACCAGTACGTACAGAAAACACACTATTTCAATTCCTATCGCAATGCGCCATATAGAAATGACTATCATGACAGACGTAAAAGTAATGAGCACAATTTTCAGCGTACATTTAATAACAGTAGGTCTTATCAGCAGCAAGAACATCTGCCACAACATGTAATCATGAATGAACCACACAGTAGGTACCATCGAGAGCGTAATACGTCTGGAAGAAATAACGGAACAGTTCAAATAGTCGAAATGCCACAGTATCCTCCCGAAAATAATAACACGTCAGATAGAATTTGACTAGATACAGTACAGGTTGCATCTTCCGGCAACGTAAGCAATACTTTTGACACGCAGAATCTTGTTCACGAAAATGTTATTACTTTTGACGACATCTGAGACATACTTTTACATGAAAAACCAATAGTCTGAATCAGTCAATCTGAAACACGGTTTGTTGAATGCACCACTTTTATCACATCCAGATGTTACTAGAAATTTTTTCATGGCCACCGACAGTTCTAACACCGCTTTAGGCGTACACATTTTTCAGGAAATTGAAGAAGATGGTTGTACAGTAATTAAAAACATAGCCTTTGCGAGTCGCATTCTGTCACCTGCTGAACGCAATTACTCTGTTACAGAACTTGAAACATTATGTGTTGTATGGGCATTTACGAGATTTCGGCATTTTCTTTAGGGAAGACATACCACCGTTTATACAGACCATAGAGCTATACAGTTTTTACTTTCGGCTAAATTTACACACGACAGATTAAGCAGATGGAAACTTTATTTGCAGGAATTTAATTTTACAATTGTTCACATTCCCGGCACACAAAATATTGTAGCAGACGCACTATCCCGTTCTCTCAGCAACAATCAGCAAGACATCGCAACCTACTTCTGCAAAGCAAATTTCAGCGTCATGTACATTCAACAAGTTGTATTTGAAAATTTCATTTCGTCGTCATTACAAGACATAGCACAAGGGCAAAGTAAAGACAACGTATGGAAAGAAATTAAACACCTTTGGCAAGATAGGAATAATGTTACCATTAGAAACCATTACACTGAACGCAATGACATTCTGTTTCGCCGCTCTCACCCTGACAGCAACAACTGGTTATTATGTATTCCTGACGAGCTGGTTAACAAATTAATCTGGTATACTCATTTAAGTTACGCACATTACGGAGCCAGAAAATGTTTTCTTATACTGAGAAAGAACTGTTATTTTACCAACATGGAGAAACGTATTCGACGAGTTTTAGCGTCATGTAAAATCTGCCAGAAAGCTAAGTCAGATACGACTTCACATATTCCTCCATTACATCCCATTGTACCTGTTAAATTGAGACACATGGCCGCTGTAGACATTTTTGGTCTGATTCCTAGAACTAATAGAGGTTTTTGCTACATCTTCGTCGCTGTTGAACTCACTTCAAAATTTGTTACCTTCACTCCGTTACGCAAAGCTACTGCTAAAACTGTTTCGAAAGCATTTGTAAAACGTTTTCTATTTCATGTAGGGCATGTATTGAAAGTAATTTCCGACAATGGAACACAGTTTCGATCTGCTATATGGACACATATGTTACGAGCTAGAAACATTACTCCGATCTATACATCCAGGTACCATGCTTCTTCGAACCCTTGTGAACGATTAATGAAAGAAATTGGTAAACTGTGCAGAATTTACTGCCATAAAAAACATATTAATTGGGACACACACATACTCTCATTCCAAGATGTAATTAATTCCATACCGAATGAATTTACTATGCTATCTCCGTCTGTTATACTGAAAAACGTTGAACCACCTAACAAAATTAAAGAATTAGTAACCTTTCCTACATCTCGTCGACTACGACACCATGAAATAATTGACATTGCGCTGAACAACATCAGACGTGCCGCAGAGCGCCGGAGAAGACAGCAAAAACAGGTTTGTACACGCCGTGACTTTCACATTGGACAGAAGATATTAGTATGTACACACTATTTATCCAACAAAGGAAAGAGTAAATGCAGTAAATTTGAGCTTCTATACGCAGGTCCATATCGAATTCGCAGCATTCCTCACCCCAATGTAGTACACTTCGAAACTTTGAGAACCAGAAAAAGCAAAGGGAACCACCACATATCCAACATCAAACCTTTTATTGAATGAAAATACTTTATGATTTATCACACTGTAATGCCATTTCCTAATATTTCATGACCGCTTATGCAATTATATCCACATGAACACTTACTGATGATTATCGCATTTTTTCTTGGCAAGTGCCCGGCAAGGTAAGGTTAGCAGGTCGCTTTTCTTGTCGTTACACATTAGACAGTGCACATTTTCCAGATAAAACTACGTTTCTTACGAATAATTATGCAATTCTATCTAGTGATACATTAATTTTATCAAATTTTCCCTCTATTAAGGTCTTCAATTCTCGCCTCTATTAACTACACAACATACAAACTGTTCACAAACAAGATCACATTTCTTGTCGTTATACACCTTAGACCGTGCATATTTTCCATTTTTATGTATGTATGATTGTTTTCCTGTTTTGTTTGTATGTACTACGAAATATTTAAGGTATAACAAACACCAGTTGACTTTAACATTTTGCCTTATGATAGCTAAACATCGTGACTACTTTACTTTTTTTTGCTGCTACATTGTAATACACTGTGTACATTTTGCTTCTGAACATTGTCAATGTTTTGACATATTACGTTTTTTGTCATGCTATGCTGTATGCTCAATTATGTTACTATAAACCAGTTTTTATCTAATGGTTATATGAATTAAATGCAAGACATTAATCTTTGTTCATCGTTTTCAGAAAGAAATAACGTGTAAACGGAATAAATTAAACAGAAATAAATTATGGGAATTTCACCTTCAGAATGAATGAAAGAAGATACAATACGTCGTCAAGAAGAGTAAATGGATCAGAATTAACAAGCATTAACAGAATATACTATACACATCGTATGATAGCAGTCTTGACTAATTAGTTTTCTTTCAGAATACGAGGCGATTGATGCAGACTCTCAGACAGAACTACACATCTTACTTTTAGTGGTGAAATATGCTAGAAATGAGGACCTCTATACTATGAATAGTTGTATAATGAATAATGAAGTGACTTTTTTGCAGATGATAATGAATGGTGATGAATAATGATGAAGAATATAGTGATATGGATAATGAAGTTTTCTTTACATGTGATGATAATAATGGAATTATGATGATATGGATAATGAAGTTTTTCTTTGCAGGTGATGATAGTAATGAAAATGAAGTTTTTTTTTTGCAGATGAAAATAATTATGAAGTTTATATATTTACTGTTCGTTGAGAAATGCTATGTAGTTATTTAAGTATTTGTTGCAGTTCGTTTTGACAGGATGTCTTATGTCGCATGGTATGATGACTGACGGTTTTGGAAAGGACAGCTAGAGAACATATATATGTATAATACACATTTGATTCACTGTTAATTCGAAGTTCACTACTTTTCAGCATAATATGCGTTTCTTCTTTCAGTTTAATAATCCATTTTGTATTTTTTGCAGGAGAAATTATTCACGAAATTAATACGCTATAAGAAGTTAATCATTAAACGTGTTCTAGTACTTGCATTTTTTCTTACCCATTTGTGTGTGACATTTATGAATGTGATCACATATACTATACTTGTTTCATAACCTTGCTACAGCTGACTCATGACGAATGACGTTAATAATCTTTATTTGCAACAATAAGTCAAAAACAAATATTGCTATGCCCCAGTAATTAATTATCGATCCCAGTGCAATGCATTGCTAGCACAAAAAAAATGTATTACCAGTCCCAAATAATACTACCAGTTTAAGAGAGTTCTGAGTAATACTGAATGATGTTTTTCTAATCACAGACCTTGAGCAATAGTTACAGTATGTTACATTTTCAATATGTCCTATGTCACTGGCATGATCAGTTCTGAATAATACTGAATGATGCTTTGTAGTAATGCATAAATACTATGCCAATAATTTCTGTAAATAATATTTTTGTTATACTCTATAAATGCTATGCCAATAATTGACCCTCATTTTTGAATGATGACTTCTGATGGTTTGTAACTGGCCAATGAGTGCCAATAATTATTTTAAATATGTCGTATGTTACTTGAATGATGAAAAATGTTTTGTACTGTTCAGTACTTGCTATATGTTTTGTAACTGGCCAATGAGTGCCAATGATTACTATAACTAAGTGAATTAAGTTAATACTAGGCCATTCATTAGCTCCTGTTTTGAATGATGACTTCTGATAGTTTGTAACTGGTCAATGAGTGCCAATGTTCACTGTAAACAGATTATTTATGAACATTATTCTGTAATACTTCATACATGGTACAGAAATGTTCAGTAACTGGGCGATGAGTGCCTCGAATTACTTAAAAATCAGTTAATCGACTAGTGTAATTATCAATGATGACTGGGATAAGATTTAATGTCCTTCACCTTCTGACCTAATTACCACAAATTACTGCAATATCCATTTGTCCTGTCTATCCTCATGCTCATGGAGCACTATATTTGGTTTTTGCGCTAATTCTACGTTGGTGTATCTTACAAGAATGTGGTGTTGACACGACATGCTGTCCACCACCTTGAGTGATGGAGATGTTATTATGGTCCCACTGTTTGGTGTACCTAATGTACTACCAAAATGATAACATTGAATATTAATACGACATTTCAGTGTCTTGGCTACACTGATTAGTACTTCTGGGAAAAGAACTTCAGATTGTCTCACTTAGTGTTGTGCTTCTGTAGAAAGATATGGACTTTCAGTGCAGCTGCGTGCAACCTAAAGTGCTACAGCCATGATGCAATCCTTCCCTTTCCTTTCCTAGTTCTTGTAAAATGATAAAGACATATACAGTGCGTGTGCACTTCATTTTCATTTGTTAACAAGATCAGTTGTCCCAAATATGCTAAAGACTTTTACAGTGCGTGTGCACTTTATTTCACTCCATGATATGTTATGTAAAAATGCTAAAGACTTCTACAGTGCGTGTGCTCTTTATGTCATCTTTTAATATGATTTGTAGTCATTCCGTATACTTTGTGATTTCCTGATATATTCTGAACTACAGTGCGTGTGCACTTTATGTCATTTCATTTGTACTCATTGTGTATACATTTTTCCATGTCTGTACTCACTGCGTGTGCACTATATCTTATTTCGTGTTCTGCACTTATAAATCTGTAAATATTCTGTGATTGTAAAGTTAGTTAATTATGAAAAACTTGTTGCTCATGTCCAATTGACTCACCATCGCTGCCAAATTTTTGCCCCCCCCCAGTGGAGGGTTATGTAAGGTGTATGCTTCGCCGGCGATGGGCGAGGCATGACAGAATCTCTGACCAGAGAGTAGTTTATAGTTAGTTGTTGCTTGTCGCGAGTCTGCGCGAGTCGACAGTAGGAGTCAGTCTGCGCTAGTGTGCGCGAGTCGATAGTAGTAGTCAGTCGGCAGTAGTCTTCAGTCCGTGCTAGTAAGCTGTAGTCTGCAGTAGTCGGCGCGTGCCTGCGCGTGTCGGCAGTCTGCTCTGGTCGGGACTCTGCAGGATGAGTATTTTTGTAGAAGGTAAAGAAGCAGCCTTGCGCATATCTAATAATGTATGTTAATTGTCATTTAATTTGTTTAAAAAAAATGCCCCCAATAATAATTTTCATAATATAAAGTAATTTTTTTTAAAGAAAAGCATTCATTTCAATTTAAAGAATATTTCCAATGCATGATCATTCCTTCCAAGAATCAGAAAAAAAATATACGCCAGCATTGCACGAAGCTGTGCCAAAAAATTTCTACATAAGAGCAGATATATATTCGCAATTTTTATTTAGGTAAGAATTTTTCCTTTTCTTTTTATTCATAATACAGGGCCGAGGCGCAGCGCTGCTGTCGTCATAAATTTACCAGGTTACTGAATTTTTTTTAAATACTTCCGTGTTTAGGAATTGAATTTTGTGGTTACATTAAATGTGAATGCACTTCTGCACAGAGATTATAAATGGGAGCTAATTTTGTTCTTCATATTCATTTAAATATTTTTGTGGGGAGGTTACAATATATATGATTTTGAAACTGAACCCAATATTGCACCTGGAGTTGAAAAGATGTTTATCTAGTGAAAGTTCATCACGATTTTCGTAGTTCGGTAACTCGGCATTTTTAAAATTAACTCCGCTATATTTACTTGGTAATCAGCATATGTTTCTTTCGTCTCACCAAATATTGTTTTCCATATAATATATGTACCGAACAGAACCATGTCCTACATGTAAACAAAGATTTTTCCAACTCTCGCAAGAGGGACGCCTGAAGTTTCCTCTTGGTTCGCATTTGCTTCTACGTGTGTGACTTCAGATATTCATATTCCGAAAATGTTTTCACGAGCCAGCCTCGTGAGAGTACGGCAAGGGAATACTGTGATGTTCAGTATATCGATTCTTACGGAATATTTGCTCTGAGCGCGCCAGTTTACTCTTTAGGCTGTCAGCTTTGGACACTACATAAGCCCTATGTATGAAGGTGTAAATACATTCATAGTTTGCGGAAGATAGCGGTAGCTACACGAGTGCAAGTGTACATGTGTATGGGTGGGCTTACTATAAACTCGGTGTCGTAGAAACCCATCTTCCTTTCGTTGAAATAGCGTTTTAGAACATTAGTAGTTGAGCGATGTATGGAGTCATGTATGTAGTTACACGCTTATTTGTCCACACTACACAGCTCTCCTGGACAGCAACACTAATTTAATTATTGTTTATTTCAAAAATTGCTTCAAAATATTGCAAACTGCTATTGTCTTGTAATCCCGCAGGATGTGTCGATGGATCAGTCTACAGAACTACCTATACGGTGGCGAGGCCACTGGGCAAGGTGCGATGCGGTATATAGACCGCCACCAGATCGCGCGGATTAACAACAGCGGCAGATTCAAGGATTGCCCATTAGACCTCACTTTTTTTGCTCTCTGACGTGTACTACATGATATCTTGTCGACTTACTTAAGATTACCTCGGGATTCTACTACATTTTCTGAACGCTGATTTGGTCTCTTTTGTTGCTTGCCCTCGAAGGTTTGCTTGTACACGGAGATGGCTATTTCCCTAACGCGGTGCCGTCTGTATTCCACCGCGTATTGTGCCTCCCGTGGGTGCACCGACAGCATGTGCGTATAAGCGAGAAAGTGCTTCGTAATGAAGTTCTTCCCCGTTTTACAACACTAGCGTTCGAATTACTCAGTAAATGTGCGGAATACCTTATTTAGCCGATGGGTATCCACTTCCAGAAGTACTTTTTTCTGTTCAGTTGAAGAGGAGTGGCGATCTTTTATTTTCTGTGATTTATTTGTACTTAACTGGTGATTAATAAAACATATGTTGTTGAAGAAACACACATAATAGCACAACGCTTGTGGACGCTGTTACTCCTTAGACTGAAGCCTCCGTCTAGACTACTGGTGGTGTTACTACAAGGTATTGGCGTGATTTGTCCTGGGAACGCCGCGCGCAGTAGCCGCGCGGTCTGGGGCGTCTTGTCATGGTCTGCACGGCTCCCCTTGTCGGAGGTTCGAGTCCTCCCTCGGACATGGGTGTGTGTGTTGTCGTTAGCGTAAGTTAGTTTAAGTTCGATTAAGTAAGCTTAGGGAACGATGACCTTAGCAGTCTGGTCCCATAGCACCTTACCTCAAATTTCCAAATTGTCCTGGGAACGGCGGGCGGTTTGCTTAATACTCGTAAATGAAGCACAACAAACACATCAGTCGGGCTCCAGAATGAGATTTTCACTCTGCAGCGGAGCGTGCGCTGATGTGAAACTTCCTAGCAGATTAAAACTGTGTGCCGGACCGAGACTCGAACTCGGGACCTTTGCCTTTCGCGGGCAAGTGCTCTACCAACTGAGCTACCCAAGCACGACTCACGCCCCGTCCTCACAGCTTTACCTCTGCCAGTACCTCCTCTCCTGCGAACCTTGCAGAACTAGCACTCCTGAGAGAAAGTATAGAGCACTTGCCCGCGATAGGCAAAGGTCCCGAGTTCGAGTCTTCGTCCGACACACAGTTTTAATCTGTCAGGAAGTTTCATCAGTCGGGCTGTCCCTTATCGATCTTAAGGCAGTTGAACTCGTAGCGCCATTTGGAATCTATCATGTCAGAGGACTTACTGTAAAGTAATGCCTCCGAATTTCCTATTTTGTTCTCAATATCGGATGATGTATTGCATGTAACGAGTATTACTCTGTCGACTTCTCGTCTTTGTTGGAGCAAGTTGCAACCATTTGCCGGTAGGGCGCTTCGATCTGAAGCGTGTAACACTGAGGTATGTAACCTAACTATGGCAATGCGTGAGAGACGGCGTGCTGTAATCGACTTAGTAACCGCAGAGTACGTCCACACATGGATCACCATCTGTTGCTGCATGACAGGGCCAGACCAAACGTCGGTGTTGCTACATCTGTAACAATCCGACGCTTTGGGTTCGCTGTCATCGATTGTGCATGTCTGAAAGACATTATATTCTTAAGATGCAGACACTGCAGAAACTCAGGATTTCAACAGTCAATGATGTAGGCCCACCTTCGAGCACTTCACTTTGATAGTGATGAAATGTTGCTAGCAGAGGTGAGGCTATACCAGCGTTTAAGAAGTCAAACATTCCACAGTGACGGTATCAACAAGCTGCTGCGCCCTACGGAGATAATGAGGTCGTTGCCAAGGTGACAATGTTGCGAAATACACACGTAGACATGAAGATTCAAGATACAGAAAGTTAAGAACGTTTGTTTCATTCAAAAAGCTTTAAGAAGCTTCGCAAGAGAAATTCTGAGGCGTTACTTTTCAGCACGCACTCGTATTTGGCAGTCATTTCATAAACAACATTTGTAGAGTAAACTGTCACATTTGTATGTAGAGAAATGCCTCTCATGAGCCATCTTTTATTTAGTCCAGGTCGTACTTGCTAGTTAGTTAGTTATCCAAGTTTCGATAGTCAATAACTATGATCTCTAGTTGTGGTGTCTAAAGTAACAATGTCCTACCTTGTAAGAGGTAGTCAGTCTAGGTTAGATATCTCGCTGTGCTATGGAACATGGCACTTAGTTTACAATTATAATGCACTATGTTGGTGTATGGCAACTTGTTGATCATTTACGTTATTGTATTTTACATTAATCTTAGGCGCAGTTATCTTTAATTGTGTTGAGTTGTACTCTCCTTCTCTCGCTCACTTTCTCTGAGACCCACAGACGAACACGCAGTAAAAAGTTATGCTTTCACTAATTCTTCTATGGAGTGCGAGTAGTTATCACCAGGTATGATATCAGGTTGCCTTAGAACTTAATTACATTAGCTGTTAGAGTATTCACCTTAGTAAGTAAGTGCTCAGATTCTGATATTGGTGGATAGCTGATTCCTTTCCATGCCAGCATAAGGTTCAGTGATGAATAGTGTGTGTCATTCGTCTTTCGGACAGTACAGGGCAGTTAGAATTAAACTTTCGCTTCAAGAACGATAGACGGAAAACTATTTACCGTATGGGTACTCAACTTTATGGTAATGATGATTACATTGTATGCTGCAGGCTTTGCTTTGTTAGTAGTGTTCGTGTCATTACTTGCCCTTGGGCGCAGCTACTGGTGCGATGAAGTATCGTTGAAGACAAGCATCATTGTGCATTACAGTTGCAGAGAATCAGCATGGGTCTGGGCAAGGAGAGCAGGGCTTTACTCGTGAAGCTGTTTTATCAAAACAACGGCAACAGCGTTGCTGTTACTCTCGGGTGTCGGTGCATTGTGCTAATACAGAGGGGTCCTCTTTCCACACAGGCGTAGAAAAACATGATTCGGAAGTTAGAAATAACTGCCGATATGTGAATCGCCCTGGCAGAGGCCGACAGTCAATTGCGCCACAAATTGTTGAATAAGTTGCCATGGCTGAGATTACTGGACGCAATGTGCGATCGTGAAGTAGTGCACGAGCTGTGTCACGACAGCTGAAGGTTCATGGTCCACATCGCACCTGAAATGTTTCGGGCAGCAGCAGAGCCATCTCTACTGCGGTTCAAGGCTGTCCTGGACGCAGACGGTCGTCGCATTGAGCGACGCTTGTACGAAGGTCACTCCAAAATAAATGCACACTATTTGTTTTTTTAAAATCCATCTCTTATTCTACATGTTTGAAAGTTTTACAGCGTGTAGATACATCCTTTAGGAACAATATTTTCATTTCTCCACATAATTTCCAACCCTCTCAACTGCCTTACGCCATCTTGGAACGAGCGCCTGTATACCCGCACGGTAAAATCCTGGACCAACCTGTTGGAACCACTTTTTGGCAGCGTGCACAAGGCAGTCATCATCTTCAAACCTTGTTCCACGAACAGAGTCTTTCAGTTTCCCAAAGAGATGATAATCACATGCAGCCAGGTCAGGACTGTAAGGTGGGTATTTCAGTGTTGTCCATCCGAATTTTGTGATCGCTTCCATGGTTTTTTGACTAACATGTCGCCGTGCATTGTCGGGCAACAGCAAAACATCCTGCTTTTGCTGATGTGGTCGAACAAGACTCAGTCGAGCTTGAAGTTTCTTCAGTGTGTTACATATGCATCAGAATTTATGGTGGTTCCACTTGGCGTGATGTCCACAAGCAAGAGTCCTTCGGAATCGAAAAACACCGTAGCCATAACTTTTCCAGCAGAAGGTGTGGTTTTGAATTTTTTTTTTTCTCTTGGGTGAATTTGCATGTGCTACTCCATTGATTGCCTCTTCGTCTCTGGTGAAAAATGATGAAGCCATGTTTCATCACCTGTCACAATTCTTCCAAGAAATTCATCTCCACCATTCTTGTACTGTTCCAAAAATTAGCTGCATACCGTTTTTCTTGTTTCTTTGTCAGCCATTATCAACATCCTGGGAACCCACCTGCCACAAACCTTATTTAACGCCAACACTTTTAGTATTCTGCAAACACTTCCTTCCCCTAACCCGACGTAGCCTAACAATTCGTTCACTGTCAGCAGTCACCAATTCGTGAACTGCCTGCACATTGTCTGGAGTGTGTGCACTACGAGGCCTGCCGCTGCGAGGACAATCCTCAGTATTGCCGAGCCCGCTTTCATCACGTAACCTGCTTTCCCACCAACTAACAGTACTGAGATCGACAGCAGCATCTCCATACACCTTTTCCATCCTCTTGTGGATGTTTCCCACTGTCTAGTTTTCATAGTACAGGAATTCTATGACAGCACGTTGCTTCTGACGAACGTCAAGTGCAGCAGCCATCTTGAAGACATGCTGTGACGGCGCCACTTTCGGGAACAGGTTGAACTAAGTTTGAAAACAAGCGGGAAGGATGTATCACACTGTAAAACTTTCACATATGCAGAATGAAAACTGTATTTTTACAGAAATAGTGTGCATTTCTCTTGGGGTGACCCTCGTAATTTGTTATTTCTCTTTCGCATGTTCTTTCAAATGTTCCCACAAAGTTTCGTTGTTCTGCGATCACTCATGTCTCATGGGAGGCTCTCTCCGGCAGCGAAAGTTTAATCGTAACCATCCTGTATACTCATTAATGGTAGTGTTGTTTTCGAACTGTGACTTATTGTTGACATAAAACTTGCTTTTGCCTACTCCATGACACCATGGCATAATGAAGTCAGTGTCGTCAATTTGATCCTGATCGCAAACTTCCAAAATCTGGAATAGTGCTGAACAGCTTCTTTATTGCAAACCCGCAGATTATGGGCTTCACAGGATATTTGCTTTGTTTCTTCTGCTCGACTCACTGTCTAGGATAAACGCCTACCTCCTACGTGTAGTTTTTGTTAGTGAGTTTTGTGCCACTGGCGGCTCTAATCGTAATAGGAAGACACCCAGATCTTAATTTTGAAATCAACATATCGGACTGACGCTACATCCTTTCGTAAGTTTATTGTTTGTTACGTCTTGTCCTTTGTTACTAACGATTTCATTGTGTCTTACGGAAATAAAATTCTAGGTTAATTTTCTTTGCCTTTGAAGTCTTCCAGAAAGTAGTCCTATTCGTTAATTGGTTCTTCCAACCTTTGACTTTACAGACCAATTTATTCCAAAACGCATTTTGAGTCCGTGTGTGTCAGTGAAATCTCAGTGCCCTGAACTGGTCCGGGAGTTGCTTCCCTGATCTGACAATAATGACGTTAGCGTAGTCGGCAGCGGACAATTTAGTTCTGTCACATCCCTCTGTGGAGAGTTTGTGGAATCACGCCGGTCTATGAACCCCAAAATGTTTGTGGTATCTTCAATCTCAAGGCATATAAGAGCTGTGACAACTAAGAAAATATGGTTCCGTCATTCTCAACAATACGCATCCCATGGTAAGCGTTACCAGGGAAACAAACGCACTAGAAATTTCTGCTGCAGTGCGAAGCGTTAACCTGAACGTGATGCTCCGTATAATTTTTTCGGGGAGTTAAATCTACAGGCGTAAGTAGCACGGCATCATTTCTGTGGCGTGAGTCGAGAATACTACCAACACCCAGTCACCTAATCGAGGCGGATAATGTTAACAACTCTATTATAATAATCGATTCAGCAATTCTGGAACAGATCCGTGTTGTTGTTGTTGTTGTGGTCTTCAGTCCTGAGACTGGTTTGATGCAGCTCTCCATGCTACTCTATCCTGTGCAAGCTTCTTCATCTCCCAGTACCTACTGCAACCTACATCCTTCTGAATCAGCTTAGTGTATTCATCTCTTGGTCTCCCTCTACGATTTTTACCCTCCACGCTACCCTCCAATGCTAAATTTGTGATCCCTTGATGCCTCAAAACATGTCCTACCAACCGATCCCTTCTTCTAGTCAAGTTGTGCCACAAACTTCTCTTCTCCCCAATCCTATTCAATACCTCCTCATTAGTTATGTGATCTACCCACCTTATCTTCAGCATTCTTCTGTAGCACCACATTTCGAAAGCTTCTATTCTCTTCTTGTCCAAACTATTTATCGTCCATGTTTCACTTCCATACATGGCTACACTCCATACGAATACTTTCAGAAATGACTTCCTGACACTTAAATCAATACTGGATTTTAACAAATTTCTCTTCTTCAGAAACGCTTTCCTTGCCATTGCCAGTCTACATTTTATATCCTCTCTACTTCGACCATCATCAGTTATTTTACTCCCTAAATAGCAAAACTCCTTTACTACTTTAAGTGTCTCATTTCCTAATCTAATCCCCTCAGCATCACCCGATTTAATTTGACTACATTCCATTATCCTCGTTTTGCTTTTGTTGATGTTCATCTTATATCCTCGTTTCAAGACACTGTCCATTCCGTTCAACTACTCTGCCAAGTCCTTTGCTGTCTCTGACAGAATTACAATGTCATCGGCGAACGTCAAAGTTTTTATTTCTTCTCCATGGATTTTAATACCTACTCCGAATTTTTCTTTTGTTTCCTTTACTGCTTGCTCAATATACAGATTGAATAACATCGGGGAGTGGCTACAACCCTGTCTCACTCCTTTCCCAACCACTGCTTCCCTTTCATGCCCCTCGACTCTTGTAACTGCCATCTGGTTTCTGTACAAATTGTAAATAGCCTTTCGCTCCCTGTATTTTACCCCTGCCACCTTCAGAATTTGAAAGAGAGTATTCCCGTTAACGTTGTCAAAAGCTTTCTCTAAGTCTACAAATGCTAGAAACGTAGGTTTGCCTTTTCTTAATCTTTCTTCTAAGGTAAGTCGTAAGGTTAGTATTGCCTCACGTGTTCCAACATTTCTACGGAATCCAAACTGATCTTCCCCGAGGTCCGCTTCTACCAGTTTTTCAATTCGTCTGTAAAGAATTCGCGTTTGTATTTTGCAGCTGTGACTTATTAAACTGATAGTTCGGTAATTTTCACATCTGTCAACACCTGCTTTCTTTGGGATTGGAATTATTATATTCTTCTTGAAGTCTGTGGGTATTTCGCCTGTCTCATACATCTTGCTCACCAGATGGTAGAGTTTTGTCATGACTGGCTCTCCCAAGGCCATCAGTAGTTCTAATGGAATGTTGTCTACTCCCGGGGCCTTGTTTCGACTCAGGTCTTTCAGTGCTCTGTCAAACTCTTCACGCAGTATCTTATCTCCCATTTCAGCTTCATCTACATCCTCTTCCATTTCCATAATATTGTCCTCAAGTACATCGCCCTTGTATAATCCCTCTATATACTCCTTCCACCTTTCTGCTTTCCCTTCTTTGCTTAGAACTGGGTTGCCATCTGAGCTCTTGATATTCATGCAAGTGGTTCTCTTCTCTCCAAAGGTCTCTTTAATTTTCCTGTAGGCAGTATCTATTTTACCCCTAGTGAGACAAGCCTCTACATCCTTACATTTGTCCTCAAGCCATCCCTGCTTAGCCATTTTGCACTTCCTGTCGATCTCATTTTTGAGACGTTTGTATTCCTTTTTGCCTGCTTCATTTACTGCATTTTTATATTTTCTCCTTTCATCAATTAAATTCAATATTTCTTCTGTTACCCAAGGATTTCTATTAGCCCTCGTCTTTTTACCTACTTGATCCTCTGCTGCCTTCACTACTTCATCCCTCAGAGCTACCCATTCTTCTTCTACTGTATTTCTTTCCCCCATTCCTGTCAATTGTTCCCTTATGCTATCCCTGAAACTCTGTACAACCTCTGGTTCTTTCAGTTTACCCAGGTCCCATCTCCTTAAATTCCCGCCTTTTTGCAGTTTCTTCAGTTTTATTCTATAGTTCATAACCAATAGATTGTGGTCAGAGTCGACATCTGCCCCTGGAAATGTCTTGCAATTTAAAACCTGGTTCCTAAATCTCTGTCTTACCATTATGTAATCTATCTGATACCTTTTAGTATCTCCAGGATTCTTCCAGGTATACAACCTTCTTTCATGATTCTTGAACCAAGTGTTAGCTATGATTAGGTTATGCTCTGTGCAAAATTCTACAAGGCGGCTTCCTCTTTCATTTCTTCCCCCCAATCCATATTCACCTACTATGTTTCCTTCTCTCCCTTTTCCTACTGACGAATTCCAGTCTCCCATGACTATTAAATTTTCGTCTCCCTTCACTACCTGAATAATTTCTTTTATCTCGTAATACATTTCATCAATTTCTTCATCATCTGCAGAGCTAGTTGGCATATAAACTTGTACTACTGTAGTAGGCATGGGCTTTGTGTCTATCTTGGCCACAATAATGCGTTCACTATGCTGTTTGTAGTAGCTAACCTGGACTCCTATTTTTTTATTCATTATTAAACCTACTCCTGCATTACCCCTATTTGATTTTGTATTTATAACCCCGTAATCACCTGACCAAAAGTCTTGTTCCTCCTGCCACCGAACTTCACTAATTCCCACTATATCTAACTTTAACCTATCCATTTCCCTTTTTAAATTTTGTAACCTACCTCCCCGATTAAGGGATCTGACATTCCACGCTCCGATCCGTAGAATGCCAATTTTCTTTCTCCTGATAACGACGTCCTCTTGAGTAGTCCACGCCCGGAGATCCGAATGGGGGACTATTTTACCTCCGGAATATTTTACCCAAGAGGACGCCATCATCATTTAATCATACAGTAAAGCTGCATGTCCTCAGGAAAAATTACGGCTGTAGTTTCCCCTCGCTTTCAGCCGTTCGCAGTACCAGCACAGCAAGGCCGTTTTGGTTGATGTTACAAGGCAGATCAGTCAATCATCCAGACTGTTGCCCCTGCAACTACTGAAAAGGCTGCTGCCCCTCTTCAGGAACCACATGTTTGTCTGGCCTCTCAACAGATACCCCTCGTTGTGGTTGCACCTACAGTACGGCCATCTGTATCGCTGAGGCACGCAAGCCTCCTCACCAATGGCAAGGTCCATGGTTCATGGGGGGGGGGGGGGGGGGGGGATCCGTGTGGATCTGTTCTAAATTTAGACTGTTAAAGTCACCCAGCATAGCACATAGCAAACGAACGTCGTATCCTTTGACTGAGAAGATACTGTGTGGCAGTCGGCTGTGAATTTTTAGAAGACAATATTCATCATGGCGGCTAATGTGATTATACCGCAGAGAGAGTTGGTAGAGACCATTTTTTTTAGGCATTTGCGCTCTAATGTCACGGTACCGTACGTCTGTATAAAGAGCGGTCCATTTTCCGATTCTGTTGAATGGATTTACTGCAAGTAATTCAGAATTAAACATGCGTTGGACGTTAACTGAGTGATGTATGTATGTTTTGTAAGTAGGTTGTTTAAGCTCTTACATTGGTAACGCCGCCGCCTCGTAGCGCTCTGTATGAAAACCACTGGCTGTGCTGTGTGCAGTCTGTGGCTGGTTAGCATTGTTGTAATACTCGCCATTGTAGCGTTGGGAATTTGGCTGTTAACATCGCGTAGCGTTGCGCTGTTGGAGGTGAGCCGCCAGCAGTGGTGGATGTGGGGAAGTGAGATGCGGATTTTTGAGAGCGGATGATCTGGACGTGTGTCCATCAGAAACAGTACATTTGTAAGAATGGATGTCATGAACTGTTATATATATTATGACTTTTGAACACTATTAAGGTAAATACATTGTTTGTTCTTTATAAAAATCTTTCATTTGCTAACTATGCCTATCAGTAGTTAGTGCCCTCAGTAGTTTGAATCTTTTATTTAGCTCGCAGTAGTGGCGCTTGCTGTATTGCAGTAGTTTGAGTAACGAAGATTTTTGTGAGGTAAGTGATTCATGAAAGGTATAGGTTATTGTTAGTCAGGGCCATTCTTTTGTAGAGATTTTTGAAAGTCAGACTGCGTTGCGCTAAAAATATTGTGTATCAGTTTAAGCACAGTCATGTATTATTTTTCTAAGGGGACGTTCAGTTTGTTATTTAAATATAAATAATTTTCTTAAGATAACTTAATACGTTCATATTGTTTATCGGATAACCTGTGGGAAATTACATAAGAATGTAGGCATTATCAAGGGAAATTCGAATTTTGACGCATGTCAAGCCATTTTTGTTTCTATTCCAAGTAAAAGTAATTACAGAACAACTTTCATTGAACTCACGTGTCTAAGGTGAGTGACACTCATTATTCCTCTAGACGTCGCTTTACATACAGCGTATTGTTTGACCCTAGCATAATCCAGAACATTACTCTGTTCCTCTGATTACATGTTTCTGGTTGCGTTTACAGGTGCTGATGCTGCCTCGCGACTGCGTGCGGACAGCTTGGCGAAGACTGTGAGCACTTTATTAACACAATAACTCTGTTGAACTACTTTGTATCCTGCGTTGCTGTGTTCTTCGCATGTATCATATAGGCTACTTTACGGAATACGCTTTAACTTAATAACGTGTACGTACGTCCATATTATGCTAACATAGATCACAGAACAGCAAGAACTGAGTATTAATATGTGTTTCATTTTAATTGCTTCTCCTGTGGCTGTTTGGCAAACAGCAGCATAATTCTGAATCAAAAGCACAGTATTATAGATGTTGTACATAAATGATTTATTTCGTTTACTGGATTTCGGCTAACACTTTTTTCCAGGTTTCGTGTTCATATTATTCTTTCCATTTATTTAGTGTTTTAACATTTTCAGTTCCGTTGCCACTGCGCTGTCAAAGATGGCGTTTACACTGTGCTTGGCGTTACTGTACCTTCGTAGTGTTTGTACTCATTCTCGATGTATGATGCCTTTTTGCAAACGTTTACCAATATTGTACCTTATTGGGCGACGAGAGCTTTACAGTTCTGAAGAGAGACTTGAAATCCAAAAACTGGTAAACGTAACAAATTAGTTCTGTCAAACACCCTCAGTATTGAGCTCTTCATATATTTTATTCTTATTTTCCTTCTTAGTATCGGCCAACTTCAGACCACATCAGTTCAATTGTCTCTTTTTCCTTGCTTTAACTGTCACCATACAGGTGTTATTGTTTTTTTTTTCTTGGGTTCATGCCTTCCCTGTCTTCTGCTTTTCTTTGAAACCTTCATGCGTCCGTAATTTTTAAACAACCACATCACGCTCCTGTACATCCTCAGGACAAATTTCCAGTTGTCACATATCTTTTACAACTTATGAAAACCACACGCATTAGTTTTTTTATCTTGAAAGTAGGATAATATTCATTTCGATATCCTTCCTGGGCTCATTCGTGTCACGTGTCCATGAAAGGGAGTCCTGCTTTTCCCCACCCTGACACTTCTCCACGTGTTTACAAAGTCCGTGGGTAAGCCTTCTATACTTGATATTTTCTTGATGGAACGTTGGATTTTCTGAAATCCTTTTTATCTTTGGCCTAAAGTCTTCCCAGTAGACCTTTATTGTTCATTGGAATAGTCGGTGCTACATGCAGTACTTCCGATAGTATATCGTAACTTTGCAGTAGTTTGTAATTACGCCGTCTGGTGTTTAAGTATATCGATGTCTTATTACAGATGCCTTCAGATAGTTTCATGTAACATTTATTTTTTCGTAATGCGTGATACAAAGGCTTCATTTGTAGTTACGTTTCATTTTCCTACATGATCCATAATTGACAGTGGATCAGTCCTTTTATCGCGTGTCGGCCTCAAAATAATTTCTGCCTTTATCTATATTAGCAGTTAGAAGTAAGGTCAACAACTCCTGCGTTGATTGAGAGTTCTCTTTTTACTATGTTCAGCTCTTACAACTATTCTGGCAAAGTTTCGTATTAATACATTCACTTTACTGTTTCGTGAATATTTAATAAAGTAAAAATGTTAATATCGTATGGCATAAAGGGTGAGAAATATCATTGGATTGGTTCAGGTTACTATGAGAAAGGTTGTAGTCCCTTTGCACGTTCTAACCCCCTCCCTTGCGGATAGATGAGTGTCACATGTGTATTTGTGAAGTGTATCTGAGTTTACTAAATGAGCGTCTAGTGTAGTGTTACATTTGTGGTCGACAGTGGTGGTTGTGGTGGTGGAGGTGGTTGTGATGATGATGGTAATAGTGGTAATGCTAGAGGAGGGAAAGTGCGAAACCCAATGGCTGCACTTGGGTAATCCTGTGGATTAACACCAGTGTGCTACCAAGCAGTTTGCACTTCAGACAAACAGATAACCATCAACAGTGTCACATTCCTTCATTCAGTAACACACTGGGGAGAGAATTTGGGATTTAATGCTGAACAAGGCGTAAAGACCGGTGACCATCAGCTTAACACCTCCAGCTGGGCTCCCCTTGCTGGACAAATACAGGCACTGAAAATTTTGTCCACCATAAGCATTAGAACAAGCATACCTCCAAGGTGGGGTGTGATAGAATTTGATTAGTTGTAGATAGTAAACTGCTAAGACTGGTTATCAGTAACCTTCTTTCGCCACCTCTCCTCCCCTAGGCGGCCAAATTGTTGCTGTGAAAATTTAATCCACCACCAGCTTTGAAACCGGCTTACCTTCATGTCAACACCATTGCAAAAATGTGCATTAATGATGATGTCAACAGAGGTGTTTTTTTTTAGTAAAATGAAAGAACATATTTGTCTGTTACATATATTTGGTAATTTCTTCAGACAATGGCAGCTCGAAAGATATTAAAGTTGTCATTTAGTTATTTTTTATCGTATTGCTTTTGCTCGTTATCCAGAAGGTGCTCCAAAACTTTGAGCAGAATTAAAGTACTCTGAGACAGTAAATTCCAAACATTGTATATTATCAGCTATGTGTCACCATCTCTCCCCTGCTTGGTGGACAAGTTCTGGCAGTAAAATTTCATCCAACACCCACATTGAACATTGCCCCAAATCAAGCACTACAGCACAAGCATGCATTATTGATGATGGCTAGAGATGTGATTTTTAATGAAGTGCAGAGACAAACATGTCTTTCTGTAATATATTTTTGGCAATTTTTTTGGAATATTAATTCTGGAAAGGTTTTTAGATTTCTATTAATTTAATTTTGATCTCATCTGCTTTGCTCCACATCTACAGGGTAATCCAAAAGTTTTGGCATATAATTTAAGTACTTTGATATATTAAACTGCTAAAAATTATAATCAGCAACATTATATAATCACTTCTCCTCCCTTTGTCAGCCAAATACTTACAGTAAAAATTTCATGTATCCTCAGCTTTGTAAGATGCTTACCTTTGGACTGAATGCCCTCACACACGCATATTTTAGCAACAATGTGTACAGTGGCAATTGTTTAATAATGTGTAACTACTTGTGAAAACATTTTTTCTATGACATATATTTGGCAATTTCAGGGAGAAATGGCAGGGGCGATTCTAGATGTCAGTCAAGGGGCAGGGAGGCGGGGCTAATAGCGGGAGAGGGGGACGAGGGGGCTTGGGGCTATGCGATATCGCTTAACAAAAGGAAAGTTGGTGTCTTCCACCGACAAACTGGCAAAATTTTGTGTTGCCTACAGTAAGGTTTGGTAACTGGTTTGGATTTCAGGTTTAAAATGTCTCTATGGAACGTCTGTGGCTGAGATAATAATAAGATTTGACCCAGATGTCCGGTGATTTCGAACTTTTTGTCTGGGGTCAGCAATTTAAGTGTTGATAGGCATAACCAGCATATTTAGCTTTCTTGATTATTGTAAGTGGTACTCGTACATTAATATATATCCAGTGTATATTGGTAAATAATAAGATGCCCATTTTAGGTTAAATGTTATTTGTTGGGTTATATAGTAAACTATTTGCAACTTTTATTCTTTTGTTAAAATGTGTTTGATTGCAACCTATATTGCTACATAATTATGAAAAGAATGATTGAATCTCTTGAAGTAACATAGTCACTGAATTCTGAAGTCATCTTATCCAGTGTAACAGTGTAATATGATACTCCATTGGCGGTACTCTGCATAGCCCCCCCCCCCCCCTCCTTACCACTCTCCCTGACAACTGGCTCTGACAGGGAATTAAGATATGTATTTATTTATCTTTTTTTCTCTGCCTTACTTACACAACATCTATGGGCTATTGCAATGCTTTAGGGGTGAATCTGAATACTACAAGATGTTAAACTGGTAAGAAAGGTGATCAGCAACAGCATGCCATCAACTCTCCCCCTCCCCACTCTTTTTATGCTTTATGGCCAAATATTGGCAGTGAAAAGTTCATCCATCACCACCAATGTAACCAATTTACCTCCAAGTAGAGTATCACCATCCCAAACATGTGTTACTGCTGTTGGTTACAGAGGCAGTTCTTTTAATAAAGTGGAACTACTTAATAAAATATGCTTTCTGTAACATACTTGGTGTAATGGATATAAAAGTAGATCTATTAATATGTAGTACCTTAATATCTGCACACATTACTGTGTTGGTAGCTTTTTCCCTGCATCAAACACTCTTCCTGCAAACATGTCACACAATTTACTACATAATGTTTTCCACACTGTTGTGTCGCTACCTCTAAGTGACTACACTTGCAGTATAAACAAACCAACTGTCATCCACAATCCACACTTTATCACCTGACATACTGCCAGAGGAAAATAAGCTTATTCTTTCCATATGTACTTGGAGATTCTAACCCAATAAAATTAAGTAATGTTGTTCAGTACCCTATCTTCAGTCACCAATAAAAAGATTTGCACGTATACCCATTCCACCCTATAATTTTATTTTATTTTACTTTCTCTTTTTGGGAACATTCTGTCAGAAGATATCAAGTTTACTATTTATTTATTCTGATCTTAATTGCTTTTCACGACATCTGCTGGATTTTCCAAAGTTTGATGGTCAGGACTTTGTTCCTCTGAGGCAGTAAACTGCCAAGGCCAGTTATCAGCAATCACCTCTCTTCCCCTTGCTGGTTAACTAATTATAGTGAAGATTTCACTGTCTACCACCACTGTAACTATCTTACCTCCATGTCATAGGCCACTGTAATAGACATGCATTCACAGCTGTGATTATGTAGGTAATTTGTTATCAAGAATGTGGTGGTCAGTGGTGGCCTTGTATGTCCAGTGGAAACTTTGTTGGCAGTTAAGACTTTAATACATGGCATAATGAGGCAACACTGCCTTTCTCTGTTGTCCCTGGCTAGCACTGATGAATGGACACCAGCTTCCTCTCTGGCTGCTGAGACACTGTTGTTCATAGTAAGACTGCAGAAGGGCAAAAACCTTTAGAGGGCACTGATATGAGCAGTGCACTACTTTCCTTAGGGTCAGCCTCTAGCTCCAATCATGACACCATTGCAGTGCATGAGGACAGTCGTGTGCAGAGTTTAACCGGCAGCTCTCTGACAGATCAGATGGTGGTTGCCACTGTAGCGCCAAGTCTCTCTAGGAACTCGACACTGGTAGCAGCTGGTGTGGTTGGTAGGTCAGTGTGGCTGTGGCACCAAGTCCCATGAAGGACTTAGTGCTGGTGGTTGCCACAACCTGATTTCGAACCGACAGCTGCTGCTGGTGCCCACATGTCTCACTGTCGAATGTAGCTCTAATGTTGTGGGTTGCTGATCGTAGCGAGAAGTGCTTGCATGCCTCAAAATCAGGTTTATTAATATGGCTTTGATGCACATTTGTTTCACTCAAACCTGGTGCCTAGTTACGATGCCCATAATGAGAGACTTGCCCTGGTGTGGTGACGTTTTCCCATTTACTACACAGTTGTCTCCGTGTGGTACCATTTACTGCTTGCTTGGCTATCATTGCCTTGCTGTCCTCTGCATGTCTCTTATTGTGATCCACATGTCACCACACTGGTGGCTATCAGCTCATGGCTGGTAACTCAGGGGTCCATGGCTGCTTTCACATTACTTGTCATTACTTTTGCTAAAGATTTATAATTTTGGCCCAAAGACTGGATACCAGCACTACACTGCCATGCTCCATGGGAAGAACCAGTCACTCGGGTCTCTCTCCAGCCCAATTTACTATTGTATTTGCTTTCACCCTTTGTGTGTAAAACAAGTACATAATCAGCTGCTCTCAACTATTATGTAATTGTTATATTAATTTCCGAGTCTGTAAATGTGTCTTTCATCTCTCACTCAAGCTGCATAATCTCACATCATTTCTCAAGGGTATTAAGCCCTGTTCAATAACTCAGTTACTATGAAACGTATTTCACTGCTAGGCATGTTGCCATGCTTATGCCAAAAACAACTTCTTACTCTCCATTCCATGCCTAAAAAGTAAATGGACTCTCTTTCTTTCTTGTTACGTTATACTTAAGAGTATCAACTTCAACAAACGTGGTGTGGATTCATTGACCTTGGACATTTGGCTTCTTATCTGTCTGTCTGGTGGTTTCTTAACCCTTTGTTTTAGAACAACTTCCGAAACACTGCTCTTGCGACAATAGTTCTCTGACTGCTTCTGAAGACATACTCCAAAAACTATCCTTACAAGGTAACTTACAACTGTCATTCACAGCACTTTTAGAAGTAGCCCAATTATTCCTTTCCCT
Organism: Schistocerca americana; assembly: GCF_021461395.2. Classification (NCBI taxonomy): domain Eukaryota; kingdom Metazoa; phylum Arthropoda; class Insecta; order Orthoptera; family Acrididae; genus Schistocerca; species Schistocerca americana. The sequence goes on from NC_060119.1 coordinate 196,456,577, forward strand.
ATATCCCTCACTTCAGACTGAATTATTCTAGAAATGGTGGTTTACCAGTTCTCTTGCTCACCCAGAACAACTTCCTGCTGCCTAGTGGCACTACTGTACATCCACACAGTTTGACCGATATGTCTTTATTAGACACACCTCCTGACAGCTCTAGACTGACAACAACTTCTTGTTGCTGAAGGTTAATAGTAGCATGATGTACAGTCAAAATGTTCACTTTCAGGCTTGTGTTGCATCTTTCACCCAGTTCATACTTGTCATGTACACTGACATGCATCTGTCCTGTAATCAGCTCACTGTGCATGTGAGCTACTTGCTGTGCAAGGCTATGACCTAGTACTTGCGCTCATGCCACATTCTGCAACTCTGGCATACACTTTACAACAGATTCAGCCCTGTCAACTTTATCGTCCACTCTATGAACTCATCTTCTCTTGCGTTTCCTCTATTCACCCTGTTTCTGAGAGAATATGTGTGCTTGTACATTTATGTCACAAAATCTGCAACACAACTGCCAACAGCTTCTTATCCATTCCATGCACTATCTAAAACAACAAAATTGCCTGCAGTTCTCTCTGCACAACACAAAAATCACCATCACATGCACTTCCAACAGTTTGTTGTCCGTTCCCTGTACAATCTAAAACAAAAAATTGCTTACAGTTCTCTCTGCACAACACAAAAATGACGAGCACATGCACATCCCTGCAAATCTAACTGAGGAGTCTGACTCAACACAGCACAGTTCACCTGATGAGCCCATCAGGTAAACTGTGCTGTGTTATACCTATGCACATCATATGTCTGTACATATACATATACATATGCACAGTTTGTATCCATGGTACCAGAAATAACTGTGTGCTAAATGTACCACATTCAAGGCTGTCAATGATACATAATTAGTAGCCACAATCATCTGGGTCTGATGGTGTGTAATAAACTCTAATAATCAGTGGAAGAATACCTTCAAAGCATTCTGAAGGATGTATAATGGGGGAAAACCCTAATTACTAGATAAATAAGAGTATAACAGCTGTATAATCATAGTATACTTTTTCATTCATGTAAAATGTAGATATACCATATACATAATGTGAAACTGGAACCACATGTGTGTACGTCTGTAAATAATATGCAGATATACAATGAAAGAAAAATATTTACTTATGAATGATTGTGTAGATATGTAATGAGATAAACTGTAATGTAAATTATAAATCATCACTTTGTAAATGTGTTAAAAACAGAATATATTTTTAACTAAAAGTACATGTACATTTATAACTTCAATTGACAAAACCAACTGCATGGCAAACATCCTCAAAGGCTGATATTAGGTTGATGCATAAGTTGATAGTGTTTTTTTCTTCAGAGGTTGGTATTCTGGTTGCTAGAGGTTTATTTATTGAATATACTTTTTTATTTGTAGTTCACTGCCGCTAATTGAGTTGATACATAGTCGTTTTGTCATTTTGAGATAGTGACTACAGCTGTGGGTTAGAAAATGGAGTGCCAAGTGGAGAAATCAGAATAATTCTAGTGTATTCATCCTTTTGAGTTCAGTGGAGGGGTGACAGCAGTGGAGGCAGTCAGAAACATTTAGGTCATATATGGGTATAGTACAAATGAACAGATCACACCAGGAAAGTGGTTTTCTCATTTTGAGGAGGATTGTTTTGAAATTAGTGACTTATTCAGAAGGACCTTTTTGGTTTGATGAAGATCGTTTTAACTTATTAATCCACAATGGTCCGCATCATTGTACGCAAAGACTAAAATAAGTGATGAACTGTGATCATTCCTCCATTGTGCAACATTTGCATTTGATGGGGAAGGTTAAAAATTGGGTGTATGGGTACTGCATACTCTAAGCCAAAATCACAAAAATCAGCCTGTGATTATGTGTGCAACTCTGCTTTCTTGTCATCAGTTGACTTCTGAACGACACTGACCATTCCTATCCTGATGAGAAAAGATGTCTTTTTCTGCTAACATATGGAAAAGAAAAGCCACAACAAATATTGATATGCATCTGGTGGAACAGCAACAGTGTTGTATACTACAAATAGTTTCCATAAGGAGTAATCATTGTTGATGACGTCTATTGTCAACAGCTGCGACAACTTGCAGATGTGGTCAAAGAACAACTACCAGGAAGACTGTGTGAGGTGATACTATTGCACAATAACACACCTGTCTCTATTCTGTTGAACTGACAAGAAACAGTATACAGGAGCTGGCTTGGGGAGTCACTTTGCATCCATTTTATTCATCTAATTATTCATCTAATATTGCGCCCTTAGATTTTCACCTTTCTTTATCTGTATCATACAATCCTCAAGGAACTTCGCTCTGCCTCGTGATGGCTGGGTGTTGTGTGCTGTCCTTATGTTAGATAGGTTTAAGTAGTTCTAAGTTATAGGGGACTGATGACCATATATGTTAAGTCCCATAGTGCTCAGAACCAACCATTTGAAGGAACTTCCTTTCTGGATGCAAAAGCACATTGAACATGGCTTGAGGAATTCTTCACCTCAAAACACCACTATGTCAACAATTGCAGAATCTAAAAGTTACCATAGCACTGGCAGACTGTTGTAAATATTGAAGAAAATGGTAATGATGACTACAATTTCTGTTATGTGTGTCTGTTGTGTTTACTAAAAATATGGGAAAACACTACAAACTTACATACCAACCCAGAAAATAAACATCTGCATATCAACTATTAGCTTGATATCAGCAATGTTGCTATCCTTACACTTAGACACATCAGTACAGCCAACACTCATTCTGTCTGGCCCTACGGTTACCCCAGAATCTGAAAATCCACTGGATATTAGAACTGGTACTTCTGCATTACTCTCCTTAACTTCAAAAGCATCACTATCCTGTGCCTCACATATATTCCCAGGAACATGTATTTTGACACTATCTACCACTAGTTTGGTCTTCCCACTAAACAATTCATCTAAACAACTGCGAAATTCTGTCCTACTCTTCAGAGTATCATTAGGTTTAACTACATCAGTGATAGATGTACATTCGGCAGGAACATGTAAACTATCCACAAGTGAGTTCATCTCCCTTTTCATCTTCCTTCCCCCTCCCTCCTCTCTACTGCCTCTTTTTTCTTTCTTTCCATCCTCTCCAATATCAATGTATTCCTCACATCATTAGGCCCCGTTACCATTATACATTTCTCCTGTTCTCTCCACAACTCTTCCCTATACTCTGGAGATTTGTGATAAATAATTTCCTTCTCCAGAGCATCTTCTATTTCTTTACCCTACTCTATGTTTACCACTTGCAACTTATCTTTCCCTACTAAGATATCCAGTACTGCCTTCCTGTTCACTCTTTGCAGTGTTGACAACCCTGCTACCCGTGTTACTGGCCATGGCATGATAGCCTCCTATCAGTTACACAGTCATGAACAAGAGAAAAAAATAACATACCACCATCCTAACACATTCTCAAAGACCCCTTGCTGGCACCAATCTGAAGGGCACAGTAGTGCAGTGGTAGGCCAGAGGGCCCAGTGAAAAAATTGTTGAACCTAAGAATGAGTTTTATTGACTTAATTGTGACTTAATTGCATGATGTAGTGATCCAGTCTCAAATCCATGACTACTGCTGGTGCCCAGTTGTCTCACTGTCCAGCATAGCTCATGTCTTTCTGGTACTGCTGGTTTTCAATGACGAGAAGTGCTCCCCTGCCTGAAAGTGCACACTTATTTATATGCCTCTGCCATGAATTTGTTTGAGTGTACCCTGTACCTAGTCTTGTTGCACATATCAGAGACTTTCCCTGGTGTGGTCACATTGTCAACTTGTTACGCAGTTATTACTGTGCGGTGCAGTTCATTGCTGAGCTTGGCTGTCATTGCCCTGCAGTCCTCTGTGTCTCTCTTATTGAGACTCACATGTCACTACACATGGCAGATATTAGCTCACAGCTGTTATACAATGCTGCATGGTGGCTTCCATACTATGGTCATTGCTTTTGCTCAAATACTGGGTAGCAGCATCATCACATTTAATATCTTTGAACAACATAAGAAAACATGCTTTTCTGTAAAAATATTTGATAAGTCTCATGTGCATTTGTTTGTGAAAGTTGTCAGGATTACTATTTTTTTAATATTTGCCATTATTCCACATCTACAGACTGCCTTAAGGCTTTAGGGACAGAATTTGAGAGTTGTAGACTGGTGGGACTTGTAAATGACAGCTTTATACCAACACCTGTCTTCCACATACTGTCCTAATACTGGCAGTGAAAATTTCATCTACCACCCATATTCTAACCCTCTTACCTTAGCACTGAGTATAACCGCACAAGCATTCATTAGCTATGTCAGCTGTGGAGCTATGTTATTAATAAAGTGGAACTGTTTAATAAAGAATGTTCTTCTTTATTACGCAGTTGGCCTTTTTTTTAAATTAGGTCATGTGAGGTATTATGATTATTATTTAATACATTTTTCTTTATGGCCATTTTCCATGTGTACTGGTTATTCTAAAACGTAGGAAAAAGTATATAATAAACTGGTAAGCCTGGTAATCACCAAATTTTCTAGACAACCACTTCTCCACTTGGTGATGAAATATTGAGAGTTAAAATTTCATCTACGACCAGCATTGTAAAGAGGTTACATCTGAGCTGAGTGTCTTTGAAAAAGCAAGTGTTAGCAATATTACCTATAGAATGTAGTGAAACTACTTGAGAAAACATATATTATTGCCAGATATATTTGTAAATTTTTTGAACAATTAGTTCTCCTAATATATACATATATATTGTGATTAGTGCTTAGTTGTTCTTGATCCTGTTTGCTTTGCACCTCATATACAGTGTGCTCCAAAATCTTTTGATAGAATGTTACTTATTTACTTAATTAATCTGGTCTGATGAGGCCCATCAGGCTCTGTCTTACATCGGACTAGGTTTTCACACATACAGTATCGTTTTAACGAGATAGTTTACTAAGAAATAACAATTTTAATATGACAAATAGTATTGAAATGATCTGAGTGACTATAGAGACAATCGGAGTACGTAATACTGACTACAAACAATTAAAGCCGGCAGGTGTAGCCAAGCAGTTCTAGGTGCTTCAGTCTGGAACCGCATGACTGCTATGGTCACAGGTTCGAATCCGGCCTTGGGCATGGATATGGGTGATGTCCTTAGGTTAGTTAGGTTTAAGTAGTTCTATGACTGGGGGACTGATGAACTCAGATGTCAAGTCCCATAGTGCTCAGAGCCATTTGAACCATTTTTGCACATAAACAATTAAAGTTAATACTTGGTGTGCTTGTACCACTCCTGCTGCCTCTAATAGTGATTATAGTTCATTGACTACAGAAGTGATCTTCTAATAATGCGAAATTATCTTCAAAAACCCCTTCTGTAACAGATATTTGCTAATTTTTTATTTTAGAATAAGTTATTGTAATGCCTTAACATTATAATTTATTTATCTCTGGTCTAGTTCATCTTACGCCACATGTATAATGCGTTTGAAAACATTATGGTTAGAATAATTGTATTTTCAGATAGTAAACTGATAAGACTGTTGATCAGAAACTTTTCTCTGCAATCATTGCTCCCCATGCTGGCCAAATGTTAGCAGTGACAATATTTCATCCTCCAACAGCACTGTAACAAGCTTACCTCCAAGTCGAGTGCCATCAAAGCTGCATGAATTAGCAACATTGTCTACTTGGGTAGCTATTTAATGAAGTGGGACATCTAAAATATGCAGTCCCACAGTCTAATTGAACTATATAATAATTAACTAGCATACAATTATAGGCACAGAAGTACATGCTATTCAGTTTTTTAAACACAGGTTGCAGATCGGCAGTTCTTATGTTAACTGATCTATAAAACAAAAGTTAAATAATTATACTCATCTTGAAACTTCGTGTTCTTGTTGTTGTTCATACCTCAATTCACCTTTCTGGAATAAAAAAAGTGTATGTTATCTTAGAAAGACTATGGTTTGACGTGTTCCCAAGCAAAATCTTTCACCCTGTAATCAATGGTTCAGCATAAGGCATTCATGGAACTGTTTTTTATTATCCCATACACAATGATGAAGAGAAATGGACTACAGAGTGATGCAGCAGCTTTTGTTGTAGCAAAGCTGGCCAGGAGCAGAAATGATTTAAACCATGTAAATACAGTAAACAGAAGTTTCATTTGACTTAAAGCTTTCTGAAAGCATTATGACAAAACCTTGCAAAAGAGCAGACGGCAATAAATATCCCACTATTGCAAGAAACAGAGAGCATCATGTTGAAGGGATGGCTCAGTGGTGCACTGGGCCCCTAAGACCACTATCAGTGTCTGTTGGAAATGTGCATTTCCATTGACAACTGTGAAATGCCAGTGGGGCTGTTATCAATCTGTGATATCAAAGAAACGATTATAACAAAGATTAGTTTCTCTCCACTTTCATAAAAATACATCTGGGTGAACTTTTAAATGAAACAACTTTTTAGAGTGGCTAATATGGATAGAAAACGTTATTCAAAATAGTCATATTTTATAAAGAATGAATGATTTTCGTAACCATTGAATTTCAAGAGAACTCACTTCCATGAAATTTTTAAACATGACTCTCTGTAGCATACACACAAAAAAATGTACAGAAAGGGTGCATCAAAAGAATCATCTGATCTGGCATGTCTGTATTTCAGAAATTAGTAAACACACACAATGAATTTTGTTATTAGATGAATGGGTAATTTAAAGCTTTTTCATACATTTTCATAGGTGTTCATTATGCTCCACTTGAGATGCATGGCATACGTCAGTGCAGTATTCAAATTGTTCCCACATTTCAGGGAACATGTCTTGAGGTACAGTATCCTCAACCGCTGTTATATAATGTCTCAGTTCACTCACTGTTGTTGCTAATGGAGGCACAAAAACACCATCGTCTTGAGGTACAGCTTCCTCAACTGCTGTTATATAATGTCTCAGTTCACTCACTGTTGTTGCTAATGGAGGCACAAAAACACCATCTTTTCTAAATCCCCACAAGAAATAATCACATACAGTGAGGTCCAGTGACTTTGGAAGCCAGTAATGTAAGGCTGAATCATTTGTTCAAGTGTGACCAATCCAGTGTTCAGTAACCCTTTGGTTTAAAAATGTCTGCACTTCGAGATGCCAGTGTGGCGGTGCCCCATGTGTTGGTAAATGAAGTTCTAATCAGTCTCCAACTGTAGGAAAACTAAGTTCTGAAGCACATCAAGATATGTGCTTCCTGTAACAGTGTTTTGAGCAAAGAAAAAAGGACCATACAACTTTTCCCACGAAACTGCACAAAACACATTAAATTTTGGAGAGTCACTCTCATGTTGTACAACTTCATGTGGTTGTTATGTACCCCATATTCTCTCATTATGATGGTTCACCTTTCCATTTAAATGGATGTTGCCTCATCACTGAACGCTAAGCATGGAAGAAAACCGTCGTCCATCATCTTGCCAAGAACGAAATTAGAGAACTCGATGTGTTGTTGTTTGTCACCTTCATGAAGAGCTTACAGTAGCTCAGTTTTGTATGGTTCCATGGGTAAATGTAAATGCAACGCACACAAGATGGACGTCACGGGCATATTGACCTGTCCAGCTGCACAGCCAGTGGATTTCTACGACTCCTTGTGAAACTATGGCAGTCGGATTTGACATCAGTGTCACACCACTCAAGGATGGCTTGGAAATTTGCCTTACACAAACAACCTGTTTCTCAGAATTGTTCATGCCATTGTCTAATGCTCTGTGCTGTATTAGGATGCACACCACACCTAATATGAACGTGATGCTGAACAACTATTACTGACCCACACTGTACAAAACATAGGACACAAAATGCTTTCTGTTGTTCTGATACCATTTTTACTAGAACAGAAGAAGTCACACAGCGCTGCTACATAGCAGGATCTATATAAATCTCACGAGTTTGCTCTTTCCAACAACATATTGTTCACATACACATATCTCAAATAACATAATGGTCATGATTTTTTAAATCAGTTGATTGATTTTGTTTCACCGTGCATAACATAAATGAATAACATTATACAAAAGAAATATTTTTTGTTTCTTCATTTTTCAGATTGTTTTCAATGGATTAGTGTTCCCTTACAATCACCTAAGTTAATATAAATCACATGCAGAATGTTATAAGACTTAATATGAGTTTCTTTGATCAAAATTGCTGTTGAGTCTTTGACTGCAAATCCACACTGACACAAGTAAGAACTGTTTCAGGAACGTTTAGTAGCAAGTATAATAGTTTGCTTTAGATACTCATCCTCTTTAGTTCACTTGTTATCCACAGTGATATCACATAGTAAAAGGAAAAGTTGTTCGTGGCAGGAATAACAATTATGAATAGAATAGATTGCTGCTCATTATAAAGAAGACACATAAATTTGCAGTCAGGCACAGTGAAATGACAGTTACATGCTAAGGTTTTGGCCAAAGCCTTCATTTGAAAACAAAGAGACACACTCACATTCACACAAGTAAGCTTATCTCACACACAAATGACCACTATCTCTGGCCACTCTGATGGTGTTGTGTACATAGGTCTGCATAGCCAGCGCATACAGAACTTTCTCACTAGAGCGCGCCCCGCTAAGCACAACAGTGCAGGCACAGCGCTCGTCCGTCTCCGCACTACGAGATGGCGCTGCCTTAGAGACGGACCAAATTCTGCTTCCACCGATCTGCGTATTAATATGTAATGCAGCCAATGAGATTGCTGGTAACGTAGAACCTATTCTCCTCACGGATCACACTCATGCAGTGATACCTGAACGCACGAGGTATTATAACAAGTGTATGCACCTCCGATCAGCCAGTCAGCTTTTGTCTGCACCAGTCTGTACCAGTCTGCGTTAGTCTGTACCAGTCTATAGTCAAGTTTCAGCCTGCGCCTAATTAGATTACCATAATCCTGTACATAGCCATGAAGATAAATGTATAGACACTTTGTCAAGTATCAGAGATATGTGAGAATAAGATTAACGTACCAACACCAAAGGAACTTCAGATTGTCAATTGTAAACAACATTCAGAATCAAGTTACGTAATGTCTATGCTTTTTATTATTTTAGTAAATGTGCATGAAAATTAATCAAGTTCTGTTTAAAGTTGGTCACCATCAATCTGCTGCTCTAAGCATGCAAGTGGCATTTCTATCGTCTGACCTAACGGCAGAAGATAAACACGCCACAATAAGGCCACGAGACATATTGCTGACACTCGGCTACTTCATTAGAGCGACAAGTCAAATAATCTGATGGTGTGTGTACCGAAGGTCTTACAGTACGCACACCACAGATCGTAAGTCAGATTTTGGCTGAAAGTTTAGAATGTGACAGTCATTCTGTCATGTCTGTCTCCAACTCAGTGTGATATGTTTACTGTTAATAGCAATTTATCATTTCCATAATTGTTAATATTCCATGTGGCCTTTCCATTGTTTGGTCCTGACAGTGAGAGAATTTAAATAGGTGTGGATTCTTGATATTATTTAAACTAAGTACATGAAAATGGTGAAACTTTCTCACATCTTCTTTATATAACATGAGGATTTATTTCTTACACAGAATACTATCCCAACTTATTTTAATAAGCTAAAAAGTTTTCTCTTAACTAAAGGACAAAAGTCACATTTATTTTTAAATGAAATAATCAATAATCTGCATTTTAGTGCAATATTTACAAATTTTACCACCCACAGCCAGTGTTACCCCCACCCTCAGTTTCCCCTAGTGGACAGTTTTTGTTTCAGTAGACTGCAGGATCCACAGAAATAATAGAAGAAAAACGTATACCAAGCAATACCCCATACTGAACGTATTTTGTGGAAATCTACGTTGGTGTTTGTTGAGTAGTGACTTAATTTTCTACTTCATAAATGGGTATTACAGACTAAAGGAGTACTCATGAAAAACAGATGGAAAATGAGTAATATATAACCTTCTGCTTCTCTTTCCAATGAAATATGGCATCACCCTCTTCAATTTTTACCATTCTCAGTTATGACCAGTAAATCAGGAAGTTCTTTGAAATAGAGTAAAAAACATGTAAGCTGGGGACAAATATATTTTCTCCACTTACTTTCAGTTCAGCTTTTATACACCTGATTCACAGATTTCTACCAAGTATTCCTACAAATTTTACTTGGGATTCTAAGAAGACAGTAAGAAAAGTAACAAGTTTCTCACAAATAGAAATGATTTTCAGCAATTGCTCTTACATATCTCAAATTAGACATAACTAGCTTCAGCCCTTAACCTGTACCAATTGGATGTACCATAAAATATTCGTACACGAAACTGAAATTTAGAATCATCTCACAGTGCTTTACAATATGTAAGTGCCAGGCATGTGGTGTCCATATTAATTATTTTGTAACTATTGTTATTAGTATTGTTCCTGCAGTAAACAGTTCCTCATTTTCATTTAATTTCAGTTGTGTACTTAGTTACTAAGGTTTATCCTTTGGAGTTCATTGTTTATAGTAAGTTACATCGTTATAATCATTATTTCATCTGCTTCATTCCAGTTATTCCTCTCATTACTATGTCATAAGTATAAGATTTTCAATCAAAATTTACATTCCACAGATGTGCCAGACCCACGGCAAGCATTTCAGTAATTATATATCAAAACTTTGCTTCAGTAAACAGCATTAACTCAGCTTAATCATTTCTCAAAATCATATACAGGAAACTATCATAAACAAGAATAATGTCAATTAGAAAACAGTGAATCATCAAGTCCATAACATGTCCTCAGGCAAGCATCATAATATTACTTATTCTCATAATAGAATACATCCCAAACTTTTTCCTAATACCTCCTATAACCTCTATAAATCACATCACTCTACCTCACATACACCACAAAAATATTTCTTCATAACTTCATATCATCTCCATAGTGCCTTAAACCTCATTTCATTCCTCAGAGTAGGATATTGCTTTGATATACTTGACAATCTTGCTCATGGAAACATACTGTACACTTGAACCAGAAACACACAACATAGCAACCGATTTTTTCAGAGATCCCACTGCATTCAAATTTTTTTGGATCTGACAACCATCTTCCTCTACTAAGTTTTTGGTCTCAACAACAAGTATAGATACATATTTGATACAGCTTTCAATAGACGATCTAATACTCTCATCTCCCATCATCATTTTCTACTTGCTAGAAGCTTAAATATTTTCGAATTATTCAAACTGGAAGCTGACTATAACTACAAGGTGACAGTAAAAATTGTCATGTTCTACTTCCCACTTCCTAAATATCAGTAGTTCATTGCTGTTCATCTTGCGCTATAAAAGGCATACAGCATAGTATAAAAATTCTTCCACAGACTTTTGATACATTTCACAATCTTCATTCAGAGCAGAAATCTTCACAGTAAAGTAAATGTGGTATCACTTTTCAAAAGATTTTCAGCTTAACCAGTAATAAGATATGATCACTTTCAACATTCCTGACCGTTTTCATTTTTGGCATTTGCACTTCAAAATGATCTAATTGATCACTGTGGGATACCCATCTTAATCTTATTCAACAATATTATAGCAAGAACAAACGTGATTTATGAAACTTAGTACCTCATACAGGCAACATAAAATACAGTAAAGAACGGATTGAACATAGCACTGAACGCTGTATGTGAAACAATGATACAGATTACAGAATAGGCAGAGTACTAGTCCGTGGTCACTTAAATAATACTGTTTCTTTGGTGGCTCACCATAGATAGCTATGGAGCTATGCAGGCTTATGAACTGATTGGACACGTGGTCTATGAAATCGTGTATGTCATGAGCGAAGGTACATCACTCCTGTCTTCTCAGGGGGGGGGGGGGGGGGATATCCTGCCAGTGAACGAGTGTCTGTCACCTGCTGCTTCACCTACGACTCAGACTTCGTAATCGTTCCATTTCATGTCCCTATATTTGTTACATCCAGGTATTTGAGTTAACTGATTCCAGTTGGTAACGCACTGATATTACATCCACAGGATACTACGTTTCTTTAAGTGCTCTGTTTTATATTACTGAACACTGAAAGCAAGATCCTAATCCTTGCACCACTTTTAAATCTTTTGAATACGTCACTGAATGTTTGTGGAGCCCATTTCTGGCATTACTTCACTAGAGAACACAGCGTCATCTATGAAAATTCTGAGGTTGCTGGCTGCAAAGTGCAGGGTGAACTGGGATTTTTCCTAATATTTTCAGTTAAATCTTGAGGTGAGTCTGGCTGTCGTTAGAAATATCAAATTACAAGTTTATATCAACCGTTGATTCTGAGTCTTTCCCAAACTATAACGCCTGAGGCTTTCATTTCTCTCTTTATCGATTTGAGTTTCCTGTCTTCTGCTGCAAACACACCATCTACATTTCTCAGTATCCTACACATTTGTTACACACTTGAAATTTCCACTCATATCTTAACGCTATCTCAATGCAGTCGGCACCTAGCAAGTACGTTCACGTTGTGACACCAATGGAAAGAATGCAAATAGTCTGGCTATGATTTCATCAATCGCCTGACTCTCTACCAACATGTTGAAGAAAAAAAGAGAAAAATACTCCCCGGTTCGAAAAATTCTTAACAACGCACTGCTTCTACTAAAACTGGGTCAACAGCAAATTCTTAAATACGAAGGCGTTACTACTACTTTTACTACAAATAGTATTATTAAACGTTAAAAACTCGCACATAGCAAACAGCAACTACAAGATGTCTATCAGTGTTTTATCGAGGACACTGACAAATGCTGCGAACTGATATTAGAGTCGTTTTCTCGTAATAAGAAAACAATATGCAGTAGCAAGTAGATGTGAAAAGCATATTCCATGCTGATTGACATTTAATATCTTTAAGTGACGCGAATGTCTTTCGATCGCTGTCACGCGGAACAAGTTGAACCGCCACACAGTATAGCTGCCTGAGTGCGACATCGTTGATGTAAGGATCAGGATGGTAGACTTACGCCTGTAAAATTATACTGAATAGTTTCTGTTCTTGATGACTGTGCTCCGCTATTGCACGACAAGAACGTCCTGGGAAATGTTATTAACTTGAACTGCCACAGACTGCAACTGCTGAAACAAAGCTGCTTGCTAATGACGAGGTAGTGATTTTCTGCGACGCCACTTGGCTAAACTTTTTGTTTCTTATCAGCCATCTTGCAACAGTTCTTCTGGAAGACATGGCTGTTCGCAACATCTTAAAAACTGAACACAGTTCTCGACACGCCATCAGACCATTGTATGTAGTGTACCAAATATGTGGCCTCGCTCCAGTAACGTGTTACAGCACTATATCCGCCGAACTCTCTCCCAAAACCAAATTCAGAAAAGTTATCAACGTCATGTAGCGACTTCTTGGCTAGCTGCTGTCGTGATACTTGGAGTGCAATGTATTGATAATGAGAAGTGCATGCCATCGAAAAATCACAACGTGCCAGCGACCTATCACTTACACACAGCAATCACGTGGCTTACTTGGCTGGAACCTGCTACAATGGTATTCAGCTCTATACTCACTGGAAATCAGTATCTGACCGAGATCGCCCAAAATCTGGAACATGTGGACTCTTTACTGGCTCATGTCGATGGTGAATACATGGGAAAAGTTTACAAGAGAACACGGGTTGTGGCACTGGTTTTATTGGGAACAGCTGCACTTTTCGCTGCAGTGCCAGCAGCTGGCGCTGCGGCCGGAATTCTGGGGCAGCCGTTAGCTGTCATCTACTTCTTCCTGGGAGGCTACTCCCTGCTGTGGCACACGCAGTTCCTCGGAGTAGTTCTCACGCTGGACAGCCGTCTAGGAGTGGTCAGTGCGCTGATGCTGAGGAGTGTCCAGCCGCCCGTCGCTTCCTTGGACGACCTGGATCAGGTGGTGACTCGACCAGCGCCGCCAACCCTGTCAACGTCAGCTGAGAACGGCCTGCGTACGTTGCAGCAGGCCAGGATGGTCCTGCATCGAACGGGACGCCTCTGCTCGCTACACTTTGGCCCCGCGTTGCTGCTGGCCGTCCTCTACAACACCGTCGTCATAGTATGCCTGATGTATGTGATCACAGTGGTAGGTGCATCGCCTCTTCCACCAGAAGTAAGACTGAATTTACAACTGCAGTTGGCTTTCTTCCTGCTACTTGTAACAGGCCACCTACTAGTCGCATCTTGGGCGTGTTCTTCTGCAGAAGAACAAGCTGTGAAGACGGCTCATGCACTGGCAAGAGTGCGGCTGTTGTTGCGAACGTGGACTGCGACTGACGTCTTCGAGGTCCCAATGGAAAAACTGCGTTTCTCTGTGTGTGGCTTTTTCCTCATTGACCTACACTTCTTTGGATCAGTCGTAACTGCTGCCATAGCCTACTTTATTGTAATTAAACAGTTCTCCTCAGCATAAGTCTATATTACAGAAAATATTGTTCTTCAGACGCTTGATGATAATCTGAAAACGATTATTTTCCACGTGTAGAAAGCACAAGTCCTGAAATCTGAATGGCATCCATATAGTAGAGTGACAAGGCACTGTTTGTAGGGTCAACTTATTTTTGTGAAATGAAAAGTTGCCACCTAAAATATGTACGCTGTCACTCATAACAGATACACAGTTATGTAGGTACGTTTACCTGTGTGAGTTTCACATGCCAAAGCAGAAGATGTAACTGTGGTGCCGTGAATTCGTTTTGAACAATTTTACTCTTGGTTAGGAACTGAATAACGCAGTACACAGGTGCACTAATTTTTATTTTGACGAACGATTTCGTCCACCACCTGGCCTTAAAAGCCGTATTTAACGTTAATTTCAACAATTGCAATAACTACCCAAGATGCTGACATTCTCCTTTATACAATGTGTTAACAGAAATCATGAAAAGCGCTAGTGTTTATAGTTTACCTTGGGCGACTGAAGAACCTGATTAGTTTTAACACAAATTAAAGAAAAGTGTAGCATTTCAAGATGTTGGTGAATTATTCCAATTATAGAATGCACAGTCTTTTATAGACAAAGGAGCATCAGATGGTGACCGATATCAATTTTCAAAATGATATTAAGTACGGTTGTGTACTGCATGACGTAGTTCGTAACCTTTATCAAAGCTGTCGAACGCTACCTACGCAAAATTTTAATCTATGATGGGTTACGTAAGAAACATATATAATTTATGATTGTAAGTAAGCTGAAACAGCTGTTTGAGTGATGGTAAGGAAGATACTAAGACTTCCGTTACAGTACTTAGTCCTACAACTCTGCTGTTTTGTTCCTATTCGTTTTATTTTTTTGCTATACATCTTGTTCTATATTTGCTATACACCTCGTTCTATATTTGTTTCCTTGACAGTTTAAGTGAAATCTGATCCAACTATCCTTACCTTACAAAAATGAATCTCACAGAACAGTACTTCTCGTCTGGCAGAAATGTCGTTGAACCTCACTAAATAGATTTGCTTCCAAAATGCTAGAGTCATATCTTGTCTGTTGGGGCAAGCATAACTGTCACACACAAAACACACACGCTCTCTCTCAAACTACTGAGTAAGTTATTCAAATAAGACACGAAAACTTTAACTCATGATGACTGTTTACTACATGTAACATTAGACTGTAGAAGAGTTATTTTTTACTGCTTAGTTACGAATGAATTCTTCCTCTAAAACGATAACCTTTTCACTCTTTTCCTAGCCTTTACTTTAGTATCTGTACAGTTCATTCTCATAAATAAATGTTGACGTACGGAATTTCTAAATGCGGCATCGTAATTTCTTATTACCACTAAGTTTCGACCAGGTCGAGACACTTGTCGTAGGAGACATACCCTGGCATAAAGCAGCGTCGCTGATTCTGCAGCAAATATATGCAACCGCTGGTACTCTCAGCCAAAATGGACGATCTCGATTTTCTAATAGTAAACAGGAAATTAAAATTTAGAGTGGTGGCATTTTGCGCATGCAGCCCACCTATCGACAGTCTGTGAAATGCTGGGAGTCTCAATTGTCACGTATGGCTACCAAGATGGTAATTTGACATCCATGTAGTGCAAAACACAGTTAAGCTTATTAACAGTACACGACCATTCCAGCTTCAATGTACCAGAGCATGCACAGTTTTTCTTTTTCACTAACACATCCCATCAAATGCGTTACTGACCCGTGTGACTGGTCACCTTCAGTTTATTTACACTTCAGTTGATCGCTTAAAATCTTAGTCTCTCCTTGATACAAACCTGAAGAACAAATCACAGTTCAATACAGTTCAGCATCCAGTTTAATTCTCTTTTATTAAACTTCTACCTCCCACAATGTTCAAATTCACGAGCATAATGTTTTCATCTTTGTCTTTAACACAGCAGTAACCTCCATATGCATAATGATATGAGATTCAAAGTTGCCATTACTCAGCATCCACACCATGTTAACATCTTAACTTAGCCATGTGCAACCACATGTGTCTCTGTGGAACCACTTCCAAAACTATTTGAAGTCCAAGCCAAACAAAGTGTCTCACAATTAAATTAAAATATCCACATATTGCGTCTGCAGAACTTTGGGTGTGTCCTGCTATCTACAAGGTAACACATATTGTCTTGTTCCAACAAGAAAATCCTCTCAGTTTTGATAGTATTTTATGTAGATTAAATTATGACTAACTGGCCTATGGAATTAAATAACATACTTAATAATATTTTATTACAGCATTTTTACTGATAACTAGACAATATTTATATATGTAAAAAAAGAATTTAGTTCTATTTTTCGCCACAAGGGAATCATTATTAAAATAAGCATTAATTTACAGAGAGAAACTGGGGAAGTAACAAATGATTGTATATACAAATGGATGCACACTTATTAGTAAAGAAATATCCATTTCATTTCTGAGAGGTAAAGTACAATCACGTTAGGATAAACATGAATGAAAAATGAGTAGAAGTAACCCATGTGATGGGAAATCACATGAAAAACATTTTACAAAGAAACAAGTATAAAAGGTATAGGAGGAGATACTTATATATGTGGTATCTGAAAATTTACAACCTTCACTGTGTTGATTGTGTTTTTCTCTATGTCGAACAGTGCTCCTGCAAACAAATCAATTAATTCAGTAACTGTTATTTTGAGTAGGTTATAATTGCATCACTATGTGGACTATCTCTCTCACTGTAGACTGACCGTTTTACATTCATGTGTCCACAATTAAACACCTGAACTGCTGCCCACAAGAAAATAAGCATTACAGTCTTGCTCTTGCCACATGTACTTGGATATACTACCCAACCCAAAAACGTGATTTGTAATAGTTATAGTTATTAGTACAAAAATAATGTAAATATTGATATAATGTTGTTTAGTACACCGTCTTCAGTCAAAAACGGAAACATCTGCATTTATACCTCTTTCATCCTGTACATTCAGGGGTCTCTTCGCAAACACCTGAATCGATTTCAACGTAATTTGGCACACAAACGGCCAGTTTCAAGAATCTCAGCACTGTCGTGTTTATAAGCTCCAATAGGAGCGGAGTTACAGGTGAAAACGTGGTTTCTCAGAATTTACGGTATAGAATGCCCTGCACAACAGGCGTTCAGTGTGTGAATAGTTATAACAGTTCTGTATATCAACATAAATAATATTGTGGATTTCGTGAACTATGACTCTGCTAGACTCAACTGCTTTCCTTTCATTAACTTTGTGTGTGTCTGTGTTTTAATCCTGAACACTGCAAGTACTGTAATTATAGAGATGCTGTTTGATAAAAATGAGTAGGCAAAGCTATCTCAAACTGTATGACTATAACTGAATCAATATTTTGCCAAATTAATTAGAAAACTTAAAACAGCATGTTAAATAGGGTGTGCTAGGAAATTCGAAATTATGCAGTACAATGACAGAGCTACAATGTGTGACGTCACAATATGTGGTTTACATTTTGAACACACAAAACATAGCACAGTCTTCATGAAATTAAAAAGCGAATTTTGAAAAAATAAATAACCAAAAATGTTTCCTAAAAGTGCCCTGTAATTCTACATAGGTTACAGGCTAAATAAAATTCCAGACATTAAGCAGTACAGACATGAATGCAACACTGCTCTGTAAGACTAAGACTGTCTGACAAAAATGTAACTCAAACTCATCTTTACCTAACCTGATCCTGATATGAATTTTGGAATATTCCTGTTAATCTCGCTATAATTCTTCTTGCTTTTCAGAACCACCATCACAAGCAACTAGAAAACCTAAATACATACCATCAGCCCATACAGATTTTATTTGACATCTTCAAAACTACCAACATCACAACACAGACAGAAAATATAACTGCATACTTTCCACCAAATATTAATTTTTCATGCGCACTAAATAGAATAAATGTTAACTTTCTTTCACACACTAAGTAGAATACAAGTTAACTTCCATCCATCTGATCCTTCTCCAGGCTTAGAGCTTCATTTAATATTGGTGGTCCTAAAAGGCTGAAAAGAATGTTGTCACAAGCAAATATCTTTCGATCAGGTCATTTTATAACCTTAAAAGTTAAAATGTTTCACGGAAGAAAAAAATTACTTTCGAAATAGAAAAATTTATTGTATTTCTTATGTTACAAGCTAAAAAGATGGCTATCTCCTCTATCTTCTTCATTACTGTTTTTCTTATTCCTGATTGTTTTAAAAAATCATTTTCATCAATTACTTCTCAGTTATCCTCGTGTGGTATTACTTAAAGTATATCTTTCACTTCAACTTTCTTTGGAGCTACACATCCCTTTTCTAATACAAAAAGACTTTCAATACATAGGAAAGTACTATCTATGGAACACCACAGTCTACGTTATAGTGCAGTATGTATGACTGAAATTAGCACATTAAAATTACAGAAAGATGCATCTGTAACAAAAAAGTAATAGACAATTGAATGCAAGATTGTGCAAATGTACAAAAAAGAAAAATGTTCATCAACTATTCAGCAGATCATGATAAGTTTTTTTGCGAACATTCTGGAAACCTTTTGCTGTTCTAATACTTTAATTAAAACGGTCATTCTTCTGTGTACTCGAATGCTCTTTGTCCTAAATTATTTTACTTGTCTCAGACATTATATTTCCGAGAATGTTCGCATATGCACCACAAGTATCTGTTTTCATTTAAACTGGGTGCAAGGAAATGACAAAAATCATTAGCATTGTCACCTCGAGTAAATTTTTTTTCGATAGGTGTGAGCCGATCCTTATTGTTGTTGGTTGATTTTCTTTTATACATCAGTAAATACAGTAGTTTCGGAGGTTGGCATACTTTAGTTTATGAAAAGTGAGCCCTATCTGTACTGGTATACATATTTATCACATTCACAGTAAGTTTGTCACCTTTCCAACAATTTGTTCTTTCTATATTCCCCATTGTAATTTGAATGCTTCATTTTCTTCGCTTGTTTCACGAATATTAACGTCGAGTTCCTCATTCTGTTCATTTTTTTGGGAGGTCACATCAGTCGGTGTTACGCTCCTTATTTCTGCCAGCAATTTTTCTTTGTTCTGATGTTCATTTCCTTCAATATTGAAAATCATGTCGCTTAACATTTTATCAATTTTCGAATGCTCTTCATTCTGTTTACGCTGTTTTGTTTCATACTAACGAGATCTGATCTCATTACTGTTCCTTATATGCTGAAAGTTATGATGAACGCCATTCTTAAACTGAGCTAGCAAATGCTTCCTGTGGTGTATCATACTTCTCTCGTCGCCTACTCGTCTCTTCCAGTGATCTGTTATCCACTCCCTGTGATTCATTATACTCATCCAGTGACTTAACAACTTCTTTATATAACTTTTTCTCATCTCTTTCAGTTCCGATTATTAGTATTTCTGTTTCCTAATGATCTATCTCACCAGTTTTACAGTGATGGCTTTAGCGGTCTCAACAGAAGTACTCACAGAGGGTGATGTGGCTACAGTTTCGGTTGCCACGATATCAGTTCGTAACAAGAGTGAAATACTACACAAGAGCTTTGAACTATGCACTGTCCACAAAAGGAATAAATGGCAAAGTAAAGAATAACTAATAAAATTCCTGAATGTGTCAAAGAGAAACAGGCAAAATCTGCACTACAATGATTTTAGTCCGTACAATTGCTGTTCTCCAAACGTCATGCAAATAACGCAAAAAATTCTCCAAAGTAGCACAAATCAAGAAAATACAAGTGATGGTACATACAGAAAACTACGTAAATTCTTAGACTGCAATTAGCCAGCAAAGCGGACCGTACAGCAGTTTATATATAAAACGGTTGCTCTTACTTCACTATTGAGACGTTACCTCCATATTACTACGAAAATCAGAGTTCCTAAAACCTCATATCCTAGGCAAAGGGTTCGCCAAATGTAATGTTTCTGAATAAAAATGAATAACATAGTGAATATTGTGAACTATAACTGTACTGGATTGATCTGATTTCCTTTCTTTAACTTCATGTGTACTTGTGTTGTAATTCTAAACAATGCAAGTGGTGTAATTGCAGAAACACTGTCTAATACAAGTGAGTCGCCATAACTAACTCAAACTGTATAATTGTATTAGAATTAATATTTTACCAAATTAATAGGAAAACTTAAAACTGTGTGTTAGTCAAGCTGTTCTTTGAAACTCTATGTCACACAATACAGTGGACATTGCATGTGACATCACAATACATGCTTGTAATTCCAATGCATAAAGTAAACAGAATAAAAAACTTCATGATACTACTAAACGAATTTCGATAGAATAAATAACCAAAAATGTTTCCTAAATGATAGCCACTGATTCTAATTAAGCAAATAGCTAAAATTCCAAACACACTGTGATAGCTATGCAAATATAACACTGACCTGTAAGAATGATACTATCTGACAGGAAATGTAAATTAAGCTCAACTTTACCTAATCTGTACTAGATATCAATTTCGAAATACAAACCCAACTATGATTGATCTTGTTGTGATGACTGTAATGTAAACCTGTCCCCAGCAAATTATAATGGCTTACCTATGGCAGTTGAAACTTGGTACTACTCGAAGCAATGAACATAAAAAATACAGTGCAGCAGAAACCCAGCCAAAGGAAAGAAAGATCTGCACAGTGAAATTTAAGGTCGTGCAGCTATGCTAAGCAGATCATATGTCAATCACTGTGTTCCACAAAGTGCAATGCAGCAACACAAATAATGGAAGAATAAAATAAAAGAGATTACCATTCAAAACTATATTGTAACTCTTATTCTTAAACTAGTGCAACCATGTTTACAAAAACGACAATTAAGAAAAAACATTAGAAAATATGATTGGGCCATGAAATGAGTCAATGGAATAGCAAAGGAGCAGTGAATCTGTAGCTTCTAAATGTAAGCTATGTGAATAGATAACTTTGCTTAATCACATTTTGACAGTCAAACTAACTAACATGTACCAATAAAGAAAAATTTCACTGAAATTTCCCTTTTTCAAACAGATAGTAAACTGTATGCATAGAGTCAGTACAGCAACAAAATTACCTAGAAATGTTCACATTCCTCAAATTAATCTTCAGAAAATCATGTTTCCAACTTTCAATATTCTGTATGTGCTTTATAAGCTATTTCCAGATTTTTCAGTAGCATGACCAGCACTCAAACGCTATTGGATTGACTATGCTACTGACAAATGAAGGTCACAGTTCTTGTTCTCAGAACATTTGTACCACACATATCGAGTATTAAAAGCTACAATTTGAAAAATATCCAGAACACAGATGTGAAGCACAATACATCGAATGTAAGTAGAGCTCACATCACTCTCACTGCATACCAGAAATAAACTAGAATTTTTACATAACTGTAAAGCCCTGCCTTATTAACGTGCTTTCTAGGATGCCTACATATCATTCGCAATAAACGTTTTTCCATGTCATGGTATGTATCCTGCCTGCAAGACATTCGTGTTGTATTGGAGCAGTTGAGGACTGCTTCATTGGACTGTTTAATTGGGGTACTGAATTTCTCAATCAGTAATTCATGCTTTGCTATTCTGCACAAAGTTTTAAGTTAATGTATTCCTTTTTGCCCACTTCATTTGCTGCATTGTATGTACTTTCTCATTTTTTCAGTTAAATTCAATATTCGGTGCCTTGTCTAAGTATTCCTACTGGCCTTTTTCGATTTGCCTATTTGATATACAACGGTATTCACCATTTCATCTCTCAAGTCTGTCTTGTCTTGTGTTCTCTACTCCTTACTGTAAGTGAACTGTTGGCTCATGTTTCCATTTAAACTCTAAACAACCTCTGGTTCTTTCAACTGCTCCAGGCCCCATAATTTAACATAGTGTAATTTCTGGAGTTTTCATCAGCAATTTATAGCCATAGAGTATTGGTCATTGCCCGCATCTTCTACTGGAAATGTTTTGTATTTTGAAATCTATTACAAGTAAAAACTACAAATGGAGCAAGGGCAGATGTTGATCAAAGATGTGATTGAAACACGAAATACAGGCCGTGTACTCTATTAGTTAAGAAAACAAGTACTAAGCGACGAAAATGTAGCCTTGACGAAAGTGGCATGAAATGTCTACATACATTTTAAAAAAATTACTCAGGAGAGTCCTACAAATTGGGATTGTATTCCCACAACTGTCGCTGCCTTCTCTTCTCACAGGTAAGTAACATATTACCTCCAGAGGGTTTCTTCTGTCAGCATGACCGTGGCAGCGTCGGACTTCTTGTCACACTGCAGCTGCTTCTGCAATATGATCATACTGGAATAGATGGAACATTTATGTATAAGAAATAGTTAGTAAAAATGTTATTGAATTAACTATTTTCTTCAGTATGTATGAAAACTGCAGTAGCCTTTCCATTTTTGGGAGCCACTAGTCCACAATACCGGATTATTAGTGAGGATAATAGTGTCACACGTAAAAAACTGTTAGAAGACAAAAAGAATCCAAAACACAGAATAAGTATTTTCTTCAGCATGTAGAATATTAAAGTAGACAAATTAACTATCATGCTTGTATAAGAAATAAATAAAATCGTTCAAGGTTTAAATGCATTCAGTAGACAACAATGTAAAGAGAGAATGGAAGTGGTTAACTGGCATGAAATTTCTATGGAGTTATTACAAGAGGCAGCATTCACCACACTGCTAACCAATGTTTAAATGAGTGGCAAGTCGTAGCATCAGCCCCAGATATGTGTAACTCAGTTTCACTGACAATCAATGCCGTAATTGGTAATGTGACCGAATTTATAGTATGCCTCTTCTCTGAAAATCTGACTCCAATGTAATGGACGTCAGAGCAAGCTTCTGTCTACCATACCAGAGCAAGTAGATGTTGAGACGAAACTAGTGAGTGAACTGCACAAATTAGTCAAGTGAGCAAGTGAGGTAGAGTGTTGTGTCTCTACCAGTTTACTATCTGTGGTAGTATGCGTCCGGGGCCAATAACTTAGTCCTCAATGTCAAGTACATAGTATGTCTGCAACTCCTTATCCCTCTATGTGTTGGTGGCAGGGGCAAGGACATTCATAGCTCTGGAGATAAAGGTCTCCTCCATGACCTCATGGGCCTCACTTCCAATTTGAATCCAACCGACTTTTCCTAATGACTACTGCCTTGTTGGAAATTTATTTATAGTAATAACATAAATCAACATCATAGTCCGATAGTCCAAGCCTCCTACTAAGCATTGGTAACTTCAAAACTTTATACATCATTGAATGTCCGGGAGAGATTTGCATATTATTTCAGGGCACTTGCAGTGAGACATAGGCTGGATGCCACCAGAGTGTTGACGTTGAGGATGTCCAACAGCTGGTCGCCTCTGACGCCGACCTGGCATTGCCACCATTACTGTCAGCGTCGATTGGCGATAGTTGGCGGATGCTGGAGTGCGCCAGGATGTCCTGCATAGAACAGAGCTCAATAAACACTATGAAGCGTGTTATACAATTATTTAGCATAAATCCAATATTATAGATATTAAACAACGAAAAATAAATAACTCACCTATCGAGATAGAAACAGAAATCGTTACACCAGTAGTCATACGAGTGACAATTATAAACCAGAGCCCACATTGGTGATACACTTATTTTTATACTCATTAGCAACAACCACATTCGAACAACAGTATTTAAATACTGACCTCTACAGTGGAACTCGAAGCAACACAAAGCAACGACTGTGGACAGCCCCTACGCTCGAAAATGAAACAACAATTAAATTACTGTGTGATGTGTGTCACACATGCAACTGCTCTAAGGTTAGGGCTAGTTTGACCCATCTCCACACAATGGTATATCCTGTAAGGTCTTTTAGTCTTTGTGTCACTTCTGCAACTCAACCCACATGCATTCGTTCTTTTTACTGTAATTAAGCATTGTTCTCCCTCTACAGTGCTTCCTGCCTCCTCTCCCTCAAACACACACACACACTTCTCTCCATGACCAAAATAACTATTTTTGTTGCCTCATAATGTATCCTAGTAATATATCCCCTCAATCTATCAAAATATGCCACAAATTTCGATAAATATATTATTCGATTCAGCACTTCTTCATTAATCACCCTGTTTACCCCTCAAACCCTCAGCATTCTTCAGAAGCAAATTTTGAAAATCTCCTCCCTGATCTTCAATCATTTTTTCCAATTCCACCTTCGTTTCATCCACTTGTTGCTCAATATACAGAGCAACTAACTCGAGAGACAAACTACAATTGTGTCTTATCTCCTTCTAATTGCTGTCTCTCTATCAAATGCTTCAACTCTTCTAACTGCAGTTATGTTTCTGTACACATTTTCAGATGGTCTGTCACTCTCTGTATTTTCTTTATGTTAACTACAGAATTTCAAAGAGCGTATTCCATTCATCTTCATCAAAAGCTTTTTCTAAACCTACTCTTGCTACAGATGTACTATAACTTTTGTCCATGTTGTTGTCTTGACTATATAATAAGGTCTAGAAAGCCTCAGATGTTCCCACATTTAATACAAACCAAGCGGGTTTAAAATCAGATTGGCTTGTAACATTCTTTCCATTCTTGGGTAAATAATTCGTTTTTTAATTTTGAGAATGTAAATATAATAAAGTAATTTCAAACTTGGTAAGGAATGTTTAATGTCTAATACTCTGAGAGAAACATTGTCGTTCATATGGGTTCAGTGAAATGGAGAATTCGTCAGCTAAAATGTTTTTATGAGTAATGCAACTCTTTTCCAGAGAATGTCTCTCAGCTAGAAAACGAATTCCCATATACGCTTGGAGCGCAAGTAGCACCTTACAGCTGCTTATTTCTAATATATGGGTGAATGGTATGGTATTTATAAGAACACACCTTTCATTTGATACATTTGTAGTCAAAAAATTTGTTAAGTAATAACTCATTCCACAGATTTTCCAGGACATAAGTTCAAAGCATATATGACGTGATCCTGTTCGTGAAAGAACACTAAGGTATTCTGGTATAATTACATGTACTTCTCGCGTTTCAGGACACGACTATATGGAAACTATAGAACATGTAGAAAGGTGATGCATTTCAGTATACAGGGTAGTAGGTGTATAAGTGTAGATATTTCTATTGGTGACCGAAGATGGTGTACTGACTGACATTAAATTAGTATTTACTTCATTTGCAGAATAATAATTATAGCTATTATGGATAGTATATTTTTAGGTTTGTTAGTACATCCAAGTACACGTGGAAAGAGGAAGGCATTAATTCTCACAGAACATGTGGCACAATAAAGCGATGCATGTGTTTCACATCCTTGAATCCGGTAAAAATGTGAGTCAAGTGCGATACTTGAGCAACAATTTTGTACCAAATATTAGGTAAAAGCTCCAACTGACCAAGCAATCCACAGATGTCACGTTGTGAAGAAATCTGAAAGTCGGGAATGATCGGCAGAGAAAATGGAGCATGTGGGGCACTGTTCCTCACGAACCTGAAGAAATGAACGACACATGCTAACAGAGAACTGTATACCACAGTCAACTGTCTACCGCGCTGTACGTAAACGAGTGGATGTAAAACCATACTGGCTATAGTTGCTACATGTGCTGACTCCTCAGGACAACGAGTTTTCTTCCGACTATTGCAATGACTTGCAATGGCTACTGGAGGAAGACGGGTTTTCAGAGAAGATACTTCATTTTGCAACAAGACAGTAGTTCAACACATATTACTTCAGATGGCTATGATTACATTAATAACCATCTAGATGATCACTGGACTAAATATGCTTCCCATCATGACTCTCGTATTGATTTAGTGCACCAGCTGCAATGAAACTTTTATAGTTCTTGACAAACGGTTTTTTGACCTACCCTCTCATTCCCTCACCTGTTTCTCTCACTCAGTCTCTCTCTCTCTCTCTCTCTCTCTCTCTCTCTCTCTGTCTCCTTCTCTCTCTCTCTCTCTCTCTCTCTCTCCCTTTGTGTGTGTGTGTGTGTGTGTGTGTGGATGGAGGGGGAGATGGGATAAAATTCTAGATGGAATCCTAGGCTTCGCTACAGTAACCAGGTTTAAATTAATTTAGATTGCAGTAACTATGAAGAGACAAAGAGGCTTGTACAGAATAGGCTATCATAGAGAACTGCACTAAAACAGACTGAGGAAGAGAGCAATATATGTGCTATGAAACTATATTAAATGTCGGATTTACTTTGGTAAAAGTAAATCTACATTAATTATATTCCTTTACAAGGAAACGTGTGTCCTTCCTTACGCAAGAGATGGAACTGGCATCTGAAATGTGCAAGTACTAATTCCTTCGAGCTTCTGGCTCGTTACTGATAATAAATGGCTACAGTCCACAATATTTCGACTGCTCACCACGAGACATCTTCCAGTGAGCTATCAAAGACTGAAGAAGACTTTTCCATCTCACACTTTATTAGTGCACTTCCCGCATTACGCACACCCATTGAAACACTGACCATACTAGCCAGTTGTAGTTAATGACGATCAGCGAGAAGCCCAAAACTTCTCTGAATACTTGGTTATTCATTCATAGACCACTGAGAAATGCTACTGAAGGCCATAGCAATTGAAGAAGGAAACAGTTAGTCCATACATAAACCCGCTCTATATTGTTAAGAAAAAGAATGGTTCAGTTCGACTCGTGTTTGATTCGCGTCATGTCAACGACATTATTATTAATGAAACAGATCGCCCACTGACACTAGAAGAACCTCTACAAAAATTTCATGGTACTGTTATTTATTCTACATTAGATTTGAAATTGGGATTTTGGCAAATTCAGCTCCATCTGAACTGCAGAAAGTACACAGCATTTCTCTGTTTTGGTGAATGTTACCAGTTTTGCAAATTACCGTTCGGTTTAACAATTTCTTGAGCAGCATTTATTCGCAGTTTGAATAGTATACTTCCAACAAAACTTAAAGACAGAATCACAACATATGTAGACGACATCCTTATTGCAAAAGCTAACTGGTCTGAACACGGTTTGATTCTGGAACAACTGTTGCAAACTTTTAGTGCACAAGGACTCACAGTTAATCTTAGCAAATCACACTTTGGCAAAACTTCTATGAAATTTCTTGGACATGTAATTTCAGCAGAAGGCATTGAGGCTGACCCGGAAAAACTTCAAGCTTTACGTGACATTACTGTTCCAACGACTAAGAAACAACTACGCAGCTTTCTGGGTTTAATTAACTTTTCCGTAAATTTATTCATTACTCTGTTTTAGACACCCCGAGATTATGCCAATTGAGGGGTAAAAACGCTATTTGGTCCTGGGATAGCCCAGCACAGTCTGAGTTTATTAATCTGAAACATGTCTTATTGAATGCACCACTTTTATCACATCCGGATCCTATCAGAAATTTTTCCATTGCTACCGACAGTTCTAATACCGCTTTAGGCGTACACATTTTTCAGGAATTTGAAGAAGATGGTACTACAGTAATTAAAAACATCGCCTTTGCAAGTCGCATTCTGTCATCTGCTGAACGCAATTATTCTGTTACAGAACTTGAAACATTATGTGTTGTATAGGCATTTACCAGATTTAGGCATTTTCTTTATGGAAGACATACTACCGTTTATACAGAGCATAGAGCAATAAAGTTTTTACTTTCAGATAAATTTACACATGACAGATTAAGCAGATGGAAATTTTATTTACAGGAATTTAATTTTACAATTGTTCACTTTCCCGGTACACAAAATATTGTAGCAGACGCACTATCCCGTTCTCTCAACAACAATCAGCAAGACATCGCAACCAACTTCTGCCAAGCAAATTTCAGCGTCATGTATATTCAACGAGCTGCAATTCATTTCGTCGTCATAGCACAAGAACAGACCAAAGGCAACATATGGGAAGAAATTAAACATCTTTGGCAAGATAGGAATAACGTTTCCATTAGAAACCATTATACTGTACGCAATAACATTCTGTTTCGCCGGTCCCACCCTGACAGCAACAACTGGTTATTATGTATTCCTGACGAACTTGTTAACAAATTAATTTGGTATACTTATTTAAGTTACGCACATTATGGAGCCAGAAAATGTTTTCTTATACTGAGATGTTCTGTTATTTTGCCAACATGGAGAAACGTATTCGACGAGTTTTAACGTCATGTAAAATCAGCCAGAAATCTAAATCGGACACGACTTCATATATTCCTCCATTACATCCCATTGTACCCGTTAAATTGAGACACATGGCCGCTGTAGACATTTTTAGTCCGATTCCCAGAACTAATAGAGGTTTTTGCTACATCTTTGTCGCTGTCGAACTCATTTCGAAATTTGTTACCTTCACTCCATTACGCAAAGCTACTGCTAAATCTATTTCGAATGAACTTGCAAAACATTTTTTATTCCATGAAGGGCATGTATTGAAAGTAATTTCTGACAATGGACCACAATTTCGAAATGTAATATTGACAAGTATGTTACGAGCTAGAAACATTTCTCCGATCTATATATTCAGGTATCACGCTTCTTCGAACCCTTGTGAACGCCTGATGAAAGAAAATGGTAAACTATGTAGAATATACTGCAATAAAAGACATATTGATTGGGATACACACATACTCTCATTCCAGGATGTAAATAACTCCATACCAAATGAATCTACTATGCTATCTCCGACTGTTATATTGAAAAATGTTGAACCACCTAACAAAATTAAAGAATTAGTATCTTTTCCTACATTTCGTCGACCACACCACCATGAAATAATTGACATTGCGCTCAACAACATCAAACGTGCCACAGAGCGCCGGAGAAGACAGCAAAAACAGGTTTGTACACGCCATGACTTTCACATTGGGCAGAAGATATTAGTACGCACACACTATTTATCCAAGAAAGGTAAAAGTTGATGCAGTAAATTTGAGCTTCTATACGCAGGTCCATATAGAATTCGCAGCATTCCTCGCGCCATTGTAGTGCATGTCGAAACTTTGAGAACTAGAAAAAGCAACGGCAATCACCATATTTCCAGCATTAAACCCTTTATGGAATGAACATACTTTATGATTTATCACACTGTAATGCCATTTCCAGATATTTATATGACCATTTCCTGCTGATGATTATACTTTTTCTTGGCAAGTGCCCGGCATGGTAAGTTTAGCAGGTCGCTTTTCTTGTCGTTAGACATCAGACCGTGCACATTTTCCTTTTTTTGTGTATGTATGATTGTTTTCCTATCGAAAGTAGAATTTTTTTCTGTATGCACTATGAAGTATTTAAGATATAACAAACACCAGTTGACTTTCACATATTTCCTA
Source organism: Schistocerca americana (assembly GCF_021461395.2). Lineage (NCBI taxonomy): Eukaryota > Metazoa > Arthropoda > Insecta > Orthoptera > Acrididae > Schistocerca > Schistocerca americana. The sequence continues at coordinate 196,486,441 of NC_060119.1, forward strand.
ATGATATCTCAATATCTTGTCTATTCTACATTTTTGCTACTACATTATGATACTGTGTGTATATTTTCGCACTTGAAAACTGTCTATGTTTTTGACCTAATACGTTTTCTGTCATGCTATGCTGTATGATTAGTCATATCACTAGAAACAAGTTTTTATTTTATGGGTATATGATTTAAATGCAAGATATTAATCCATATTTGTGACTTTCAGAAAGCAAAACCATGTAAAAGAAATAAATTATACAACCACAGTGGTGTACAATGAAATGGAAATTTTACCATAAGAATGAAAGAAAGAAATGCAATACCTTGTCATGAAGAGTAAATGAATCAGAATTAACAAGCATTAACAAGAATATACTATACACATTGTATAATAGCAGTCTTAACTAAATATTTTTCTTTCAGAATACGAGGCGATTATTGTAGGCTGTCAGACAGAACTACACATGTAAATTTTAGTGATGAAATATGCTAGAAGTAAGAAACTCTAAAATATATGAAGTAATGAATTGTTGTATGAGAAGAATGGTAATATAAATATGAATAAGGAAGTGTCTATTTTTTGCAGATGATAATAAATGATGATGAATAGTTATAAGAAGAATATGGTAATATGAATAATGAAGTTTTTTCTTTAATAAAGTTTTCCTTTGCAGGTGATGATAATGATGGAGTATATATGTTTTCTATTAGTTAAGAAATGCTGTGTAGTTATGTAAGTCTTTGTTGCAGTTCCTTATGACAGTATGTCTTATGTTTCATAGTATAATGACTGAATGTTTTGGGAAAGACAGCTGGAGTATATACATACTGAGTACACATTTCATTACCTGTTAATTTGAAGTTTACTACTTTTCAGCTTAATATACATTTTTTCGTTCAGCTCAATAATCCACTTTACGTTTTTTCCAGGAGAAGCTTTTCATGATATTAATATGCTATAAGCAATTAATTATGAAACTTGTTCTAGTACTTGCATTTTTTTACCCAGTTGTGTCTATCATTTATGCATGTGATCACATATTCTCTGTGTTTCATAACCTTGCTACAGCTGACTCATGACAAATGACGTTAATAATCCTTATTTCCAGCAATAAGTGAAAAGCAAATATCTTCACGCCCCAGCAATTTATTGTTGATCCCAATGCAATGCATTGCTAGCACAAAAAAGTTATTACTACTTCCAGCTATTACCAGTATGTAACAAAATAATGATACCAGTTTAAGATATATTTCTAGTCATAAATATAATGCATATTTTTCTGATGTGTTGATTTCATTATGTCTATGTATTATTGGACTAAACATCTTGAGTAATAATTACAATGTCTTACATTTTAAGTATGTCTTATTTCACTTACATGATATCATATATACTCACTAGCAGCTTGTTGCTACACACAATAACTCTTGTTTTGAATGATGACTTCTGAGCAATACTGAACGATGTTTTGTAATACTGTATAAATGCTATACCAATTATCACTGTAATGAGATGACTTATGCATAACTGAATGCTAATGATTACTGTAATGAGATGACATGATGCCAATAATTACAGTAATGAGATGAGTTATGAATGATGTTTTGTAATACTGCATAAATGGTATGCCGATGATTACTATATTGAGATGAGTTATCCATAAATGCCATGCCAATGTTTACTGTATTGAGATGAGTTATAAATGATATTTTGTAACACTGCATAAATGAATGCCAGTGATTACTGTAATGAGATGACTTATGCATAAATGAATGCCAATGGTTACTGTTATAAGATGACTTATGCATAAATGCAATGTCAATGGTTACTGTAATGAGATGAGTTATGCACAAATGAATGCCAATGATTACTGTCATAAGATGACTTATGCACAAATGCAATGTGAATGATTACTATAATGAGATGACTTATGCATAAATGCAATGCCAATAATTGCTGTAACAAGATGACTTATGAATAATTTTTCTGTAATACTCAATACATACTACAGAAATGTTTAATAACTGGCCAATGAGTGCCAATAATTATTCAAATCAGTTGATACACTAGTGTAATCCTGAATGATGAATAGCATAAAACTTGATGTGCTTCACCTTCTGATCTAATTACCAGCAATTATTGCAATATCTGTATGTCCTGTCCATCCTCATGATCACAGAGCACTATATTTGGTTTTTACAATAATTCTACGTTGATGTAAGAGTATGGATTCTACAAGAATGTGGTGTTAACAAATCAAGCTGTCCAGCACCTTGAACGATGGAGATGTTATTGTGGTCCTACTGTTTGGTGTACCTAATATACTACCAAAACGATAACATACAATATTAATGCAACATTTCAGTATCTTTGCTACACTGATAAATACTTCAGGAAGAGAACTTTAGATTGTCTCAGTTGGTGTTGTGCTTCTGTAGAAAGATATGGACTTTCAGCACAGCTACTTGCAACTCAATGTGCTACAACCATGATGCTATCCTTCTCATTCCTTTTCTAGTTCTTGTAAAATGGTAAAGACTTATACAGTGCGGCTAAATTCTTGTAAATTGATAAAGACATATACAGTGTGTGTGCACTTTATTTCATTTCGCAATATGTTAAATTCTTGTAAAATGGTAAAGACTTTTACAGTGTGTGTGCACTTTATTTCATTTCTCAATATGTTTCAATTCTTGTAAAATGGTAAAGACTTATACAGTGCTTGTGCACTTTATTTCATTTCTTAATGTATTCAGTTCATGTAAATATGCTAAGGACTTCTACAGTGTGTGTGCACTTTATTTCACTCCTTCATATGTCTAATTCACGTAAAAATGTTAAAGAGTTTTACAGTGCATGTGCACTTTATGTCATTTGTTAATATAATTGTACTCATTCCGTGTACAATTTGTCATTTCTCAATATGTTCTGAACTCAGTGCGTGTGCACTCTATTTCATTTCTTAATATATTCTGCGCTTATCAATAATGTATATACTCTGTGACTGTAGCCTTAGTAACTACATAGGTTATAGAAAAAGTTGTTGGTCGTGGCAAGTCCAATTGTATCACCATCGCTGCCATATTTTTGCCCCCCCCCCCCCCCCCAGTGGAGGGTTATGTAAGAGGTTATTAGTGCCATATTACTTTACTTTTTCACAGAGTGGGAGCGGGTAGTTGTGTGAGAGACAGAATAAAGCTTTTCTTATATGTGTATTTGTAATTCCCTTTACTTCTGTTAAACATATACGTACAAACATGTTTTCTTTGCGAACATCTATTTCAAAGTACCTTTCAGATTATAGTAGGAGAATTCAAATGAAGAAGTATGTGTATTCCTTTTTCATTTTTTATTGATACAAAGTGGAGCATAAGTATATAAGTTTTTGATATGGTATACTTGAAGTTCAGCATGCTTCCTTGAGCACATAGGAATTGCACAGATTCCTTCGGCAAACAAAATCTTTTGGCGGTGTTTGTAGCCACACGTGCATGTCCTGCTGCAACTCTTCATCGAAAGAAAATTTATTTTCCCTCATCACCTCTCTGTGCGGTCCAGACATGCGGTAAACACTTGATACTGGTCTGGTGAGAATGGGGTATGTGGCAAAGTATCGGAGTGCAGGTCAGAGAATGTATGAAGTGTTGCACGAGCAATATGAAGCCGAGCATTGTAATGTTGCAAAAAGACAGTACAGTGAGAAGTCCAGGTCGCTTTGCTTTTTAAGGCAGGCCGAAGATGCTCTTTTAATACGTTGCAATATGACGCACTGGCGATTGTGTTTCGCCTAGCTATGTAGTGTTCCAAGACAGCGTCACGTTCTTCCCACAAGAGAGTCAGCTAAACCTATACTGCAGATGGATGTGTTTGGGACTTCTTTGTTTATGATGACGAGAAATGACGCCTTTCCTTGCTTGCTCTTTGTTTTGGGTTGGTGGTAAGGTATCCTCTAAGAATTTTGGTGAAGAAGCGTCGTCTGCTGCCTCAAAGCGCCACAAAAGCTTTTCACAGATGTCAACACATCGCTCTTTCAGTTCTGGAGTGAGCTGCAGTGGCACCCATGTTGCAGACACTTTGCAGAAATGAAGCACTTCATGAATGATGTGATGTGCAGAGCCTTAGCTGGTGTTCAGATTTATTCCTATGTCATCCACCTTCACAAACCATGGCGATTTTTCATCATATTAGCTTCATGTTCTACATCAGACTGATGGTTCAACTGGATGTGTCTGACGTGGGCGCTGAGATTTGGCACAGAAGTCACGCCATTTCCGATCTTTCTGCTTTACTCCTTCACTTGCTTCAGCGACAGACGTGTACCACCATACTGGAGCTTCATTCGCCGATACCTTTTAATAGTTTGTTTGTCTTCGATGTTCAGAAAGCGTATGACAGCACACTGTTATTCTTTAGTGCCTGTCGCAAGTGGGACATTCATTTTCAACTGGTATTGTGGTTGCGTTTCGATTGCCAGTTGTTTACTGCTACTTGTAGAGCGTTCCTTACTTCATTGGTAACAGTAGTGTCAACTTACAGAACAACGGCGCGAAATGTTGCTTTTTAAAGACACTTTTAGTGTTTTCGTTTGACACCCCGTCAATCGGTACTTCGATTTTCGCCTTCATAATTGAACTTTTGTGAATATAACTTTTTTCTCTCTTATCTAGTAATACCTGAATTCATAGTGTGCTTTATTTAATTTAGTTTAAAACAAAACCACTAGAGTGTTGTGAAACTCTTCACAGCCTATGATCTGAAGTCTCAACATATAAATTGTTCATTTTCTAATTCTAAATGTGTATCGTTGCTTCTCTTGCTTTCATTTGAATTTCTCAAACTTAACATGTTAAAAAAATACATAACAGTTAGGACCACCTTTTAAAATAAAGTTTTTTCTCTGGTTGCGCTCTTATGTTTTTGTGGTGTGATACCTTATCACTCTGAGCTTCTCAGCTCCCTTCTTGCTAAATCATTTCCAAAACCTATAGACAAATACTCAGAATATACATGCACTATGCAATTTTCAAATTTGAGAAGAAGTGGACGATGCCATGCCAATAATAAAAAAAGCCTACAAAATATAGTTCGAAGATAAATCCATTTTCGAATATCTGAATGTATAAGTATGTTGTCGTGGTTTTTAGTAATAAGAAAGATTTGATGCAGTTCTCCACATTATTAGATCCTGTGCAAGCATCTTTATCTGCGAGAAAAAAACACAACATACACTAATATGAATCTGCTTACTGTATTCGTCTCCTGGTCTCACTCTACAATTTTTATTCCTCCACACTCAAATTCTTAACCAAACTGAAGGCAGTTTCAGGCCATGGAATGTGCTATATCAAACGAGCCCTTCTTTTGACCAAGTTGTGCCATAAATTTCGTTTTACACCAGTTTAGTTTAGTCCCTGCTCATTTATTACCAAGTCTATCCATCTATTCCTTAATATTCTTCAGTAGCGACACATTTCAAAAACTTCTATTCTTTTCTTGTCTAAACTGCTTATTGTACAGTTTTCACTTACCCACAAGCCTACATTCCATCTAGCTTAAGTAAAAAGTTAATAATTCGTTTCCTAATCTGAATGTATCAGCATTGCCTCATTTTAATTGATTACATTTCAACATCCTTATCTTAGTTTAGTTGATGTTCATTTTATAACGTCTTTTGGATGCTGTATACGTCCTTAAACTTTGCTGTCTCTGACAAAACCGCAATGTCGTGTAACAGTCACTATTTTAATTTGTTCTCTTTGAACTTTAAAGCCCTCTCCAGATTCCTCCTTGGTTTCATTTACTTATTGCTTCATGTACAGATCGAATAATATTGTGGACACGTTACAAACCTCTGATTCTTCCTTTGCAATGATTGCTTCCCTTTCGTGTCCGACCCCTATTTTTTGGTATCTATACAAGTTACAAATAACCTTTCCATCCAGTATTTTATCTTGAGAATTCCAAAGAGAGTAGTTAAGTCAATATTGTTAAAAGCATCTCTAAATCTACTAGTGATGTATATGTACGTTTGCATTTCTTTAACCTATCTTGTAACGGGACTCATGGGGATACTATTGCTATACCTGTTGCTGTATTTCTCAAAACTTCAACTGATTTTCCTCGAAATCGGTCTCTACCAGTTTGTCCATTTCTCTGTGAATAACTCGTAACGACATTTCGCAAGCATAGCTTATTAAACTGATAGTTCGGTAACATTAAAAGCTGTCAAATCTGGCCTGCTTTAGAACTGCAGTTTTTTCATGCTTCTTGAATTTTGAGGGTGTTTTGGCACTCTCATACGTCTTGCACATCACGTGGAATAGTTTTTTTATGGGCGTAAGTCTCAAGCGACTCAGTATTTCCGCTGGAAAATCGTCACGAATTAGGGCTTTCAGTGCTCTCTCAAATTTTATATTCATTATCGGGTCATCTTTCTGCCCTTCATTTACTTTTTTTCTCTTTCTATAATATTGTCCTCCTGTTTGTTTCCCCTGTATACCATTTCTGTATGTTCGTTTTCTTTGAATGGATCTTTTGTGTATTTCTTCCAGCTTTCTTTACTGACCTGCCACCTGAGTTCTTACTATTCATACAGTTGTTTTGCTTTTCACCAAAGGTCTCCCTAATATCCTGTAGGGGGGATGTATCTCTTCTCTAGTTTCAGCACTTTTTCATTGATGTATTGGTCACATCGGCATTCTCGCTTTCCAGTTGTTCCCGCCAGTTTCATTTTTAGACATCTGTATTCTTTATTGCCCGCCTCCTCTGCTGTTTCTTTATATTTTCTCCTTCCTCCTGCGTTATCCTAGGTATCCTACTGCATTTTGTCATTTTGCCCATTCCATAGTCTGCTGCATTAATTATTTCATCTCTCAAGGCTACTCATTTGTGTTCTATGGTATTCCTTAATCCAATCCTTCTTCAGTCAACCGTTATCCAAGGTTCCCTATGAACCTCTCGAAACACTCCGTTTCCTTCAGTGTATCCAGGTCCCATAGCTTCTAGTAAATAAGAAGTGTCTTACTCTAAAAATTTACCCCATCATCATAACAATGGTGGCAGCTTCGGACTTCTTGTCATACTGCTGGATGAACATACTGGCACAGATGGAACGGTTACGTATAAGAAACTGTCAATACAAGTTGATTTATCTGTATTTTTCCACATGTATTAAAGTTGCTGTAGGCTTTCCATTTTCGTGAGCCACTAATCCACCATACCAATTTATTAGTGGAAATAGCCCTGTCACACACGGAAAAGTGTTAGAATAGAAAAATAGTTAAAAAGATAGAGACGTTCGCTGCCTACTTCCCACAGCTTTTCAGAAACTGAACGACAAGTTGGCAATAGACCAATACGTAAAAAAAAAAAAAAAAAAAAAAAAAAATTATTCGAATGTCTTACGTATTTGGGAGAAAACCATGCTGATAGTTATTAACCAGCCACGAGAGCTGAATTCGTAGCAAGTAGTGACACAGACCATAGCGCTTATCAGTGCGTCCCACGCAAGTATGAGGGTGTCAGGGTGTCATATCATAGTATTATAGTATTAGACCCAGGCGTGTGTGGTCTCCACTATGGGGTTGTTGGATTTAATATCTCACGATTAGTCGAAATTTACAGTAATCCAGCACTCTGCAAGTCTGACTCCAACGCAATGGGTGTCAGAGCAAGCTGTTATCTAGCATAGAAGCAGACTGCTGAGACAATGTACGAGGCCTTGCTGAAAAGTACTGACTCTGATTTTTTATGTGCAAGTCTTATAGCTTTTTAAATAAAACAAATGTTATTAACGTTGTACATATTTATTTTTCATGTCCACATATTCATTGTCAACGTAGTCACCCCGGCGACGAACGCATTTTTCCCAACGAGAGATCATGCCGTCACTCTAGGATGTTTGACCTTATAAACGGAGCCACGATCTCACCTCTGCTTGCATCCTTTTATCGCTACCAAAGTGAAGTCCTCGGTGTTCTTAAAAAAATGGTTCAAATGGCTCTGAGCACTATGGGACAACATCTGAGGTCATCAGTCCCCTAGAACTTAGGACTACTTATACCTAACTAACCTAAGGACGTCACACACATACGTGCCAGAGGCAGGATTCGAACCTGAGGCCGTAGCAGTCGCACGGTTCCGGACTAAAACACCTAGAACCGCTCGAACACTGCGGCTGCCAAGGTGTTTTTCAAGCATTGGAAACATATGAAAATAGGATGAGGCCACGTCAGGGTGTATGGAGGATGTTCGATGGCAGAGTGTACCAAAAGTGTCCGGTTGTTGCAGATGTCGCAACGATCGTGAATGGTTTGATATTGTAACGCTGAAGGTAAGTGTCCTCCATGTGTGCACGAACTCCTGGAATTCAAATGTCCATTACAGCACGCTGTTTCTAACACACCAAAGAAGTTACGTTAATACACATCGCCACGTTACACGCCACAATTCCTAGGCCTCTGGTGGTACAGGACAGCAAATATGCTGACGTGAAGGTTAAATGTTGATAGATGGACGTCTATGATTCTGCTGTATGCTACACAGACTCTGAATCTTAGAGATTATTATAGCTAGCAGTGGTGAGTGAGGAATTGTCGAGGGGAGCCGGAAGCCGTTGGACGCAGCGTGCAGTGGGGAGAAGCCCCGCAACATCAGAGGTCGCAGCCCGCCGTGATCGTAATAGTATCTTCGGAGAAGACTTTGGTATTAGTTGAGGACTTTTTTGGTGGTTTGCATTTTCGCTGCGAGTAGTTGTTGGTTGATTGTTCACTGGAGGAATTTTGTCAGATTTGTGTAATATTCCTGTCTTTGTGGTGGCGAAATACGTATCTATTGAGTATAGAGACTGTTTAATAATTATAAGTCTGTGTAATGTTTGTCAGATTTTAAACCTCAATTTTCTGAATGTAGCATATTAAAAGTTTTTATAGGTTTCTGTCATTTTTCTTTACATATTTTGAGGTTAGTTGACCAAATCTACATATAAAAGTATGGTAGTAATTGTTGCAACTAGTCCATGCATTGCACTCTGCATGGATTGCAGTATTGTTTTTTTAAATATTTTAGCGTATTGCTAATCACGCAGTTGCAGCAGAAAGACGAGGTAAGTTGTCTGTTCCGTAGGGGAGCATTGCAGAATAGTTGTTAGGTGACGTTAGAGGTTATACTGAAACTCACAGTCAGATGGCTGAGAATTGATTTCTTTATAATTCGTGGGTGGATAATTAATTTTTTGTTCCTGTTTCGGATTTTTTTTTCTTCTCAATCAGAATACTATCTTTGTAAGAGGCGGAACGTCTTACGTACACGCATTTCCGTACATCTTCCAGCGGAATTGATAATAATAATTCATTAAAGTAATTATGAACGCTTTTCACCTGGCAACCGTGCCAGGATTTTCTTTCATTGGACGATTTCGCAGTTTGAGGTGCTTCGTTTTGCTACTGCATTTGCAAAATTTTATGTAATAGTACTTCATCAGTAGTTGTTGGATAGCACTTTTTGTTGGTTGCGCGCTGCTTTGCGGTAATTCAAAATTTTGTTTTAGCAATTTCCTACTTCAGTTTCTATTTTGTAACACTGAAGTTAACAGTTTTGTGTTAAGATAGTTGTTTTGCATTTTGTGCCATTTTTTTATTGTTACAGCGACAATGAAAACTAGAGCACATGCAGGAATACAAAATTCCGTAGAAGTCGCTTTAAATTGTATCGTGACGAGATAAATGACAAGATCAACCAATCTAGTAGCGAACAGGAACAAAATATCAATTTACAGGAAGAGAACTTCCAGTTGTTTTTGAATGAGATTAATGACAATTTAAATCATAAATTCGAGGAAATGTCAGAATGGTTGAAATTTCAGTTACTTGAGGAATTCAAGTCAGATGTTAATAATCTTGAGTCCAGACGTAATCATGTGCAGTGTATTGATATTGTTGAGATGAGACGACAGATGCCACAACAGAAATTGCGAGTAGAGGAATTAGCACAAAAGTTCGAGTAATTACTGTAACAGACTAACAACGAAATTTGCAAAACGAGTCGAAGGGAGTGATGCAAATAAACATGATGCAGATAAAAGGTTAGATGATAGCCGGTTCTGTTCACTGATGCCAAAGAATTTCAGTCTGTAATGTTTTCAGGAAGGGCAGCAAAATAAACGTGATGTAAGAAAGATACAGTAACAGCTCGCCAGTATCGAAGAGAGAATCGGTTGCAATAATTGTATGAGAAGGTTCAACCATTCTCATTTTAGAATTCATAATGAACGTACTAGTTTTGGAAGTGCTAATCACAATATGTTTGCAGGACGTTTTGTTTATTTGATTCTTTTTCATTCTGGACTTGGCAATCTGTTCTATGTTTCCATTATTCTGATTTTATTTAGTATTACTTTTTTGACAGTTTAACATATATTATGCACCAATTTCTACTACACTGAGGGGAAAGAGTCGCATACCATGAAATAAATAATGTTGAGTAACGTAACATCGGGAATCCATTCGTCTAGGTTTAAGTGATCAACATTTGCAACATCACAGGCTAGTGTAAGTGTGTGATAAGCCACTGCAGATGTCAAATACTAGTGCATTAACAATCAGTGTAGTGGTCACAATGTTAAATTCAAGCATCGAAACGTGCGTACATGTGTTGTACAGGAGTCAGATGTCAGTTTGTGGGATGAAGTTCCATGCCCTTAGTATTTGGTCAGTCGATATAGGGACTGTTAATTCTGTTTTTTGCTGACGCTGTAGTTGTCATCGAATGAGGTCCCATATGTGCTCTACTGGGAACAGATGTGGTGATAGAGCAGGCCAAGGCAACGTGTAAACGCTTTGCAGAGAGTGTTGGGTTACAACAGCGGTATGAGGGCGAGCGTTATGCTGTTGGAAGGCACTCGCTGGAAAGCTCTTCATAAATGGCAGCGAAACAGTGAGCCGTGGTTAAAATTGCTGTTTTGAAAAGCGCGCCGCAGCGCGTAGTGTGAAGCAGTCGCCCTCCGTTTCTGGTGGTGGCGCCGCTGTCGCAATCGCAGCTTGGTGTCTCTCTCTGGTGGGAAACGGGAAAGGTTGCCTGTTCACGTGCATTTAAGGGGCGCCATGAGCTCGCCAGTCAGTCAGTCTGGGTCAGTCTCTCGTCCCCAGCTTGCTAGTCTCTCTCTCGCCGCATTTGTTAGGCAGTTAGTGTCTGTGTGTCGTTCGGAGTGCTAGTATGTCTGTCGTTCGGATCAACTTTTTAAGCTGGCAAATGAGAGTCCTTCCACTCCGCCAGTAAGTGAACTCAGCGAGTGATAGCCCGGTCGGGACTTAGTTTCTGCATCTGAGTCTGCGGGATAGGCCGCCAGTCTGCTCGAGTTTGCTCAGGCAATGGTCTTTGGCGGATGGATCGATCGGTTTGTCGGTCGCGCACAGACTTGTCCGTCTTGAGCGTCGGCGCGTGTGAGGTCGCCACGTGAGTCCAGTGGGCCGCGTCGTATAGCTTGGGGTAGTGACATCGCAGTCGACACGAGAGCAACAGGAGTCTACCCGCGACATCAGTCTGGCCGGTGCGGAGTGCGACCCCGTAGGAAAGGAGATCGGCGCGCCTTCCTGCGTCCGTTGAAGCGGCTGGCAGCGGACGGTTTGGGAGAGCGTTAGGGGTGCTGCGCCAGGTCTTCTCGAGAAATCGCAGCTAATTAGAAGTGATTGATTATATGTTGATTGATTTACTCTTGTTAGATTCTACTTGTTTTCTTGGTGAGGTCACCAGCCGTTTTGCTTTGAGGTCGTCCCACCATTCTTCTCCGTTTGCCCACACGCAGGAAGGAGGTTGTTTATAAAGTGGGTGGTCCGTTTTTCCCTTGTGGAGTAGGGGCGGGTTAGAGCAACCTGCGGTTCGGGTTGTTCGGTAATCTCCCTATCAATCTACCGTACGTTACCTGTCATGTTTGTCGGATTTGGTGTGTTAACGAATTTATTGCTTGGAGTGTAACGGCCTAATACCTTGATCTTTGGAAACTTTGATGTTACTGCCAATGATCTTGATAGGCGGTATCTGTGCTTTGTAGAGCATGTTAACTATTGTTTGGCCAACCTTGTAGAATTTTATATAAGATTTCACGGACTTTTATTTAAATGATCATTTTAGTATATAATGTTGCCACCCTTTCACCGTAAGACTTTTCTTAGAAGTTAAAATCAAGTTGCACCTTCGGTGGCAAGGTTAATATTTTAATTGTTAGTGTTTGTACCGTTTCCATCCCTCCTGCGGGGGGTGCATAGTTTGTGTGCTTGTGTAAATTGTTAAAACTCTTAGTTTAAAGTTATCTGGTGTGTTGCAGATTTGCACCAGTGTAATCTTTCAGAGGCTGTTGTGAGCGGTCGTAACTACGGCCATGTCAAAAGGGAGCGGGAAGGTTCTCTGCCCAGAAGCTCATACAGTCAAAACTTGTTTCTTTCTGCCTCTGAATAAATTGTAACTTTGATATTTAGAGGGTTCTTTCTGATTATAACTTAAATCTGTTTCTTTAAAAAAATGCTTTTAGGCACTATTAAAGTGAATAAAATTCCCATTTGTTCAAAGGAATATGGTTATGATTTCATCAGTTACTCCCTGGCAACTATTCTATGCTTACATGGTGTGGTTAAATGTGTTAATGTTCTTGATGAATCGCTAGTAAATAAAATAAATTGTTAAGAATATTCTTTGAAAATAAATCACGGTTCAAACAGATCGAATCACCAGAGTGGCGTGAAAATAAATTTGCAGTTACGGTGCATGGTATAACGACAAGAGTGCTCCTGCTGTCATACAAAACCGCAAACCAGACCGTAATTCTAGGTGTGGGTCCAGTGAGTCTAGCACACAGGCAGGTCGACTGCAGCCCTCAACTGGCCCCCTTGTAAGCACCACACTGCCATCACTGGCACCGAGTCAGAACCAGATTTCATCATAAAACACAACAGACATCTATCCTCCTCTCCAGTAAACTCTCACTTGACACCAGTGAAGTCGAAATGGCTGTGAATTAGTCTCAGTGATAAGCAAGTTATAGGATGTCTGGCAGGAAAATGTCCTTGAAGTAACCGATTTGTAACAGCTGGTTGTGTCACTGTGGTGCCGACTGCTGCTCAAATTGCTGCTGCAGATGTAGTACTGTGCGCCAGAACCATACGCCGCACACGATGGTCTTCCCTCTCGGTAGAACCATGTGGCTGTCCGGAGCCCACTCCTGTTGCGACCGTAGATTCTCGGGCACACCCCTGCCATCAATCATGTACTGTGCTTCATTTCTGCCGAGTCTTTCTGCAACATCTTAGGAGAAATATCCAGCTGCTCGTAGCCCTATTGCGCCACCCCATTCAAATTCAGTGAGGTGCTGATAATGGTGCCTATGTCGCTTTAAGGGCATTCTTGACTAACATCAACTTACCACGCCCAGTCTCACATGTAAATAACTCTCACGACCGTTTCAGCGTGTATCTAAAGGGAACCTTACCTGCGTCCTCATAGTGGCACTCTAAAGAGACAGGCTCGGAATCTGGAAACTTGCCTGCCAAATTTCGTTAATGTCGCAGAATTCCTTCTTGGTATGGCGAGTTTTTTTCGTGAGTGTAATAAGCTTTGCGTATGTTTTTCTAAACCACGAATTAATGATTCAGTGTGACAACTAATACCGTTTATTTCTACTACGTTTTCTTTTGTGGAATGATGACGTAATTGTCACTGAATCACGAGCTCCACCTTTTTCCTTCTCAAAAAATGAAGTTTTTCACACTGAGGATAGACACATAGCAAACCCTACTTCGTCTGCAACAATTCTCTCCATACCGACATTTCTTTCATCAGCACCAAGCATCCCATTTAATATGAAACAAATTAAAATTTCAAAAGCAAGATCGTATGAACTAGCAAACGAAATTTGTGACCATCTTTTCTTAATTCTAGACTCGAAACTCTTAATTCTATTCTCCTGCTCCATCTGTACGAAGTCCAAAAGAACTGAGCTTCTTCACTGATATTTCCCTGCTTGACATCCACTACTATGACTCCACTTGCTGTTACTAGAAAACCTGCTTCTCGAAACAAAGTTTCTTCAGAAAATATTCGATGTTTACTGTTCCTCTCATTTTTCTTCGGTCGCTGCCCTACCCGGCTGTAAAAATCAACGTGATCTTCTTGATAGACAGCAATGGGTTGTCAAAATGGATTCCCTTAGCTCGGCACATCCTCTTCCCATTCCCCTATCTGCTTGACACCTGATACTGATTCTGACTAAAGAACTCCAGAGGTTGGTATTAGTTCCTCTCTATCACGTTTTCCTTTCGGCGCTTGTGAAAGTGATCCAGTTTCTGTAACGCTTCAATTTTTGTCTTTCCTTTATTTTTTGACCTAGTTTTATAATACGTAACATACGCTATCCGTATACCACTCCCCTCACTTTCGTCTCATAAACTGTGTGGGATAGCTTGTTCTCGTAAGGTTATTGGTCTATATGTATTGCAAATGTCTTCTCTGTTCTCATAGTATTTAACCAACGTATCGCTTATTCTGCGGAAGAATCTCGTCCCAAAGGTCGATCTTTTGATCATATCTTCCTTCTGCGATACTTAGAGGGGAAGGAGGGGTATCTACGCTCACTTCGAAATCTGCCACTCAATGGAGTTCTGTTGGAGGTTGCATTTCTCTCTAAGAGGAGCAGTTACCATACTGTTATTACTCTTTCCTGCGAAACGCAGGTCAGGACATGCATCCATACCTGCAACTTCCCTTTCTAACCGAACTAGGAGCTCTTCCCGATCATTTCAGCGACGTTTCTACAGCTAGAGTCAGTTTCCTTCTCTTTATTTCAAGGTTGCCGTGGGACTATTACCCGTCTTCAAAATGGTTGTAAAATTGTAAGTATTTTCGCGTTCTCTGCTAACTACATTTTCAAAAATAAATAAATAAACGGAACTGATGTGCTACACAAACAGAAGAACATTACTCATTACACTAAATACGACTTATCATTCTACCACTTGTTGCATGGCTGGGGGAGATAGTAGAAGGGAGAGGATTCTTGTATTAATACACTAAGTGATAAAAACTAGCCGGACACCTGGCCAAAAATGACTTACAAGTTCATGGCACCCACCATCGGTAATGCTGGAATTCAATATGGTGTTAGCCCACCCTTAGCCGCGATGACATCTTCCACTCTCGCACGAATGCATTCAATCAGGTGCTGGAAAGTTTCTTGAGTAATGGCAGTCCATTCTTCACGGAGTGCTGCACTGAGGAGAGGTATCGATGTCAGTCGGTGAGGCCTGGCACGAAGTCGGCGTTCCAAAACATCCAGAATGTGATCTATAGGATTCAGGTCAGGACTCTGTGCAGGCCAGTCCTTTACAGGGATGTTATTGCCGTGTAAACACTCTGGCACAGGCCGTGCATTATGAACAGGTGCTCGATTGTGTTGAAACATGCAATAGCCATCCCCGAATTGCTCTTCAACAGTGGGAAGCAAGAAGGTGCTTAAAACATCATTGTAGGCCTGTGCTGTGATAGTGCCACGCAAAACAACAATGGGTGCGAACCCCCTCCATGGAAAACACGACCACACCATAACACCACCGCCTCCGAATTTTACTGCTGGCACTACACACGCTGGCAGATGACGTTCACCGGGCATTCGCCATACCCACACCCTGCCATCAGATCGCCACATTGTGTACTGTGATTCGTCACTCCACACAACGTTTTTCCACTGTTAAATCGTCCAATGTTTATGCTCCTTACACCAATCGAGGCGTCGTGTGTGGCTTATGAGCAGCGGCTTGACCATGAAATCCAAGTGTTCCCACCTCCTGCCTTACTGTCATATTACTTGCAGAGGATCCTGATGCAGTTTGGAATTCCTGTGTTATGGTCTGGACTGAAGTCTGCCTATTACACATTACGACCCTCTTAAACTTTCGGCGGCCTCTGTCACTCAACATATGAGGTTGGCCTGTATGCTTTTGTGTTGTATGTGTCCCTTCACGTTGCTACTTCACTATCACATCGGAGACACTGGACATAGGAATATTTGTGAGTGTGACACAGACGTATGACACAAGTGACACCAAATCACCTGACCACATTCGAAGTCCGTGTGGTCCGCGGAGCGCCCCATTCTGCTCTCTCACCATGTCTAATGACTACTGAGGCCGCTGATATGGAGTACCTGGAAGTAGCTGGCAGCACAATGCACCTAATATGAGAAACGTACGCTTTTGGGCGTGTATGGAATTATCTCCTATCGCGCTTGCAACATAACGAAGGTGCAACAGAACGAAGGTACAACGTGGAAATGTTTTTTGGGAGGCTGCGGATATATAATTTTTTTTTTGTCGGAACGCTTTCCGGTGTGTGGAGTGCCAACTACTTGCCCTGAACCTAAGTCTCAGGGAGTTGTAAATCCGTATCCGCAGATCTCCAGCCCATGCTTCGCGAACACACAGATGCTCTTCCGCCTACGTTCTTGTAAACCCTCCCGCTTTCTCTTCGTTACTGCATCCATGCGACTCAATCAGTCAGCTCTTAATAAAATTTGTTTTCATAGTTATCACACTATAAGGGTTGGCTGAAACCTGGTAACCTATTGGGTAGACCATTTTAATAACACCTACGTAATATCAAGATTTGACCTTCTATGATTCTGATGGCAGTTACTGTTTTAGAAAGTTAAATATGATTCGGAATTCGCCGAGATAATGGCGTCTGCGTCAGTAAAATTATTTGTGGTAATACAAAACTGCATGACGGCTTTGATAATCCTGCTCTGCCACACTGATCTCCTTTGCAAGGACATCCACTAACAACTACTGTGGACAGACAATATCTCTTCTTGCAACTTGTTAGATAGCGAGAGTAACTCGTGTTTCTTCGTTTCGCTCACCAGTCTTCGGAACCAGTTCTGCTGCAGTGATTACCACCATTATTACTTGTGCTATGTCGTTCCTCATTAGCGACGTTCAGTCCTTCTGAATATCGTCTAATGCTGTCAACATTTCGGGAAAGGACTTGATATTGACTTCTGGTCCAGTGAACAACAGCCTTCTCATCTATTTGGGCATTCTATGATAGATGAGCGAGATAATCTCTTCGATGTCTATAGACAGGTGTAAATCGCATACCAAAAAGTCTCTGTTCAGACAGATCTCTTTGAGAGGGCTTCCTCTAAGACTGAAAACTGCCCCTGACACTAGTGCGTGTCTCCCTCCCTACTGACATGCCTAATTCCGATACAGTGCTACGACCTCCATTGTACATAACCCTGACTGTACCTGCCTGTAATTAGCCGCCACAGGCTCACTTCTGACACAAAATGCTGTATTAGATTGGCACACTTTATTTCAAAACACACACCAAAATTGTGAAGAAAATCAGCAGGAAGGATTGTTGCATTTGTTCAGCGGAATTTTTAGCATAAGCGTGGTGGAATGTCTGATGATGCGGACTAGGGATGAAAATCATCTACTAGTTCAAAGTGCGATGGTTCCTCTCGACCAAATGGTAGCTGGTTCGAGCTTACTTGAACAGTTGTAGTTCTAGGGCTCATAGATCCACTATGCACTCCTCATCTCTGAATTTATTTGACCCATCTGTTTCTTTTTTGGTTAACCAAACTGTGCCTCTATCTGTTCATTTGACCTAGTTTCCTCGAAGTCATCCCAACAATTAAGTTCCCCAGCGTGGGTTGTTCTCCAATCAGCTGCATCACCTTCGAGATAACTCAAATTAAATCAACTCTATGCTGTTGTCCCAACGTTAAGGTAACGAATTTCTAAACGCTCTTAAAAATGCATAGAACACATTTTTCATCTGGTTCAAACATGGTGAATTGCTTGGTTACATTAGTACCTTTATCCAAGCGAGATACTTCTATGGTTTCCATTGGAAAAACTTATTCTGTCTACTATTGACAATATTATTCTTGATGTTGGACAGTTGATATCATAATTTTCTAAATTCTTCTTCCATATTTTTTGAGTCAAACGATGACTGACCACCCGATTTCTTCCTGTACCTTTTGCTACACCAGTTAAATAACTTGTTCCTCCAACTTCTGCAGGGAGATTCTAGACACTATAAACCCTCGGAAAGTTTCATTGTGTCTAAGATATTAAAAAAATTAGTCTTTGTCTGACAGATGCTCCTTAATACCCACAAATTCTGGCACATTTGCCTTTTTAAACGGTAACATCTATTGGCTTTACTGATAGTTAGGTTTAAGTCACTGGACGTAACTGGTTCCTCCAAATCTCGTAGCTCATTCCTAAGTATGTTACACTGTGTCTGCATATCAGAATGCGGTTTTTCCAGGAAATCATTTACCTTCTCACGTAACTAAGTTGTCGTTTTGTCTATTTGAATCGTTTCCACTCTGGACCTGGCAATATGTTCCTCTATGTTTGTGTTATTCTGAAATAGTTTAGTGTTACTGTGCTCACCGTCTAACATAAATTCAGCACACATTTGTACTATTTTAACATTTAACAGTTCTCTAAACTCTTTCAAAATTTCTCGAAATTTCTCTTCCAATTTCCTAGTTATTATTGGCATATGGTTCAAATGAATGAAATATAATACCCAACAATTACTCGGTGCCCCTTCGTCACATAAAAACACACATCATCGTTACGCCAACAACTAGCAATATATTGTGCTATTAATTAATCTAACCATATCCTGCCTCCACCCCATCAGGAATTGCGAAACCCACCAGTGGTTAGTGAAGTCAACGTCGCGAGTCATTTCCGCCATCGCCCATCTGCCTGGCGCCTCGTGAGTATGGCGGAGCATCGCTACGTGATGTCCAGGTCGTTCGAAAAACAATAACCGTCGTTGCCGCTTCTCTGAGAAACAATGTTGTTGCCTCAAACCTCCAGCTGGAGTACAAGCACTCCTGGAAACATTTATTTGCCTTCAATTCATTTGTGGCTGGTTGATCGTGGATACGAACGATAATTTCGTAACGGTCCTCGTTTTTCTCTTTGAAATTTGTGTATCTCGCGCTATTGGCGGACTACTGTTCCTTGTATATTGTTCTATACTGCCAAATATAGTTAATCTGTATTTATTCATTTCACTTGTCCACAAAACGTCACAAAAGTTGCCTTGCAAGTAATAAACAATTTATTAATTCATAATCTACAAAACTATAACTTTATTTCGTGCATTTTAAAGAAGTTTATGTTGTGAGTCAACTCTTTTTCTCTTCATTAAATGTATTTTTTTGGTTCCTTCATCAGACTTCGTTCGACGTATAGGTCACCAAAACTGTAATGTCTTCGTCTGACTGCAGATTTTTTAATTTTTTTTATTTTTTTACGTTGCTGTGTATTTTATGACGTCACCTGGCTAGCTTTATGTATCCTTTTACTTGGATCTGTTACGTTTTTTAAATTAAGGAGTTCTTCATATTTTGCTGTCATAAATACATTATTCTTATAGTGTGTACAAATGTCGCACTACTGGTTGGCACTATAATTCCATCTGCACTCTCGGGTGATTCGAACTTAACTCACCTTAATCTCCCAAAACCTGATTACACTGTTCTCTTAATATTTCTGCCGTGGAAGTCGGAGTAGGTTAACGCTCGTTTTACACTTCTCGCAAACGCGACGCTGTTTTGACATCAAAATCAATATTGACAATCGTATGGTTGGCTATCGACTTTCGTTACCGGCCTCTCACAAGATCTCATTCGAGCGTACCAAGATTTTAAAGAAAAATGTCATTCTTGGAATGATTTATTATCATTACTACTATAACAAAATGTCACGCAACGGTTCATCGACGGTTACTGCCTAAATAGAGCATTCTCTTAGGAATGAGCTATTATCGTCAATACTTTACAAATTAAGAATGAAACGCACTTGTTTTATATTTTGCAGTATGCCGTCTCAATGTAACGCATCACTGGAAATTTATCAGAAACACATCACAATTATCATTAAATGTCACTTAATAGCGCATTAACGATACCAGTCTTGAAGAGAGACCATTATAACAAAGACTGGACTTAAACATCAAATGGTTAAATGCTAGCGTCATGAATGACGTCGTGGTTTCTGGAGTCGAAAGTTGTTGGTTTCCATCCAATTACATGAAATTTTTTATGTTAACCTTTGTTAATACGTTCTGTTGCCTTCTTATGACCGTAAACAGGTATGTTTTGCAATATTGGATGTTATTTACATTCAGTCTGACCTGAGAACTGAGGATGAATTAAATATTTAGAGGTTTCCAAGTACGTGGCTAGGCAGCAACCTAAGTGGGCAGCTTAAATTGCTACTACTGAAACGAGCAACAGTAAAACTCATATTTTTCCTTCTCACAAATATTTGGCTTTTTATTTCCGAATATCTGCCGCCTTTCGAGTGTATGGTTAGGCAGGAACCTAAGAGGACAGTTTAAATTGCTACGAGTGAAACTAGGAGCATTAACATTCATATTGTTCCTTGTCAGAAATATTTCGCCGTATACTTGCGATGTGTGGCGTTTCCTGCAGGTGTGGGTTGGTAGGAAACTAAGACTTCAGCTTCAATTGCTGCGACAGAAACGAGCAACAATGAAATTCATATTCACCCTCTTCAGTAATATTTGAATCATTATTTCTTAATATGTGGCGATTTCCAAGTGTGTTGTTATGCTGTAATCAAAGAGTACAGCTTTAAATGCTGTGAGTAAAACGAGTTACAGTAAAATTTGTATTTTTTCTTCTCACAAGTATTAGTCTTTTTATTTCCGAATATGTAGCGACTTCCAGTTATTTCTGTGGGTGAGTGGCGGCCTACAGACCGAACTAGCTACACTTTTTAGTTTATCCCTCATGTTAACCTTACAGAGCTTAGTATGCATGAAATGTCTCATTCTGTCATAACGTGTTTTATTTTTTCCTTCAAATGCATTACTTCTCAGATCAAAATATAACAGTTACCAAGTAGTGATTACGGTCAAGTCTCATAGCAGCTTTCAAGCCGTCTTTCTAAATTTTGCGCTTCAGGGCCAGTACATTTATTTGGAAGCCCTGAGCTGTTACAGATGAAGAGTTAACAAATTCCTTAAATCTGTATCACATTCAGTAAGCCTCTTTTGCAACGGTTTTTGGTGTAACATGCACACGGGAATAACTAATATGGTCAATTAGCCTTCGTTCGTCCATCAGAAATCTCACATTTTACGCGTCCTCACAGAATCGCGAATGTGTCAGGATCGTTTCGTTCATGTGGCTCAAAGTGAATCATTTTTGTTCTCCTTTGAAAATAAGGAGAATAACTGAACACAAGCGAGTTAGTAGATAAACTTACAACCTAATGTAAATCTACATATAAAAAATGAAACACATTAAATGTCGACACATCGTTAGAGAATGTTATGTATAGCACTGTTCTATAGTCGTAATGTATCTTTACTACAGTTTTACCGTATATATATTTTGCTGATATCACAGTACTTATTAACACGTGTGGAAAAGCTACGCGTGAGCAAACAAGGTAACTTGTCCTCGCTCCACAAATCTCACCGAGACTCGGTATTGCGTATTTTTCGGTACGGCACAATGGCGAGGAAGGACCTACCACAAATGGAACGACGCATTTAACATATTTGTAATTCAAGTTGTTGGTGTTAAAATACAGCTGTTTTAGAAACCGCTGTACACACTGCGAACTATCAGAAAAGAAAGAGCAATTTCAATCAATAGTTACTATAATAGCTAAGAGCAACTTTATAAAAAAGTAAATGATAAATTAGCAGCCCTCCCGTATGCTCAGTATGACAATTACGGTCTGAGCGTTGCGTGATGACAACGTCCACTAGTGAATGAGAGTTAATTTTCTTAATTGAAACGCCTTGCTAACGATCGATACTGCATTAGACAGAATGGCCACTTCAGAATCTTGTGCAGTGCTACAGTATGGCTGATATGAGCTTTAGTGGTCGTCTTCTTCAGACAGTATAGCTATAAGAAAACTTTACGTTCTTGGTTATGATGAACACGTTTTAAAAGTATTTCATATTGTATTTGTACATTACTAGAATGCGACAGTAAAAAACTGGGTAAAAGAGACCAGATTTTTGTGATAGTAAAGTATAAGTGGAGCTGTTTTGCTAATACTTGAAAACAGGAACAGATATTGTAACCGTTGGGTGGAAGTACCTCTGCAGAATATGTCTGACATCTACGTTCAACACAAAGACAGTGGCTTCAGACACGCCATCAGGCCACTGTATGTTGTGAGCCAAATATGTGGCCTAGCTCCAGTTACGTGTCAAAGCATGGTATCGGCATCATTTCTCCCCAAATGTCAACACAGCAAGATAATTAGCTTCATCATCTCGTTATCGTGGCTAGCTGCAACAGTAGTCCTTGGTACATTATGCAGCTATGGAGGTGGTTGTGCAGATCCTCACATACAGAAACTGACAGCAACCAGCCACTTGCACAAGTCGATTACGTGGCTCAGTTGGATAGAACCTGCTACAATGGTACTTACTTCAGTAATAACAGGGAACTGGTATCTAAATGAAGTAATCGATCACTTGGCCTCGGTGGACTTTTTACTGTCGCGCCATGATGATCTCCACATCAGAAGAATCCATGCTCGAACCCGGGTCCTGGCAATGGTCTCGTCTGGAATTATTATGCTTCTCGCTATGATTCCTACGGTGTACAGTGTATTTGGAGGACTTTTTCAGCTGAGAGGTTTGACATTGCTCTGGCTGACGGCCTACTCCCTGCTGTGGCACTCACAGTTCCTGGGAATAGTGCTGACGGTGAGACACAGGTTGGGTGCCGTCAGAGCGCTGATGTTGAAGTGTGTCCAGCCACCGGTCGCCTCTGACGCTGAACTGGATCAGGCGCTGACACGAGCAGTGCCACCGATACTGCCAGCGTCAGCTGGGGACAGTCTGCGGAAGCTGCAGCGCGCCAGGATGCTCCTACATAGATCGGGGCTCCTCTGCTCACAACACTTTGGCCCTGCTTTGGTATTAGGTTTCCTATACCACGCTATCATCATAGTCTTTCTGATGTACACGATAATGGTGGTAAACGATACAACGGGATTACCGCCGGCTGTGAGGATAGACGTACTTTTGCATGTGTGTTTCTTACTAGCACTGACATTCAGCTACCTGCTCTTCCAGTGCTGGGCGTGTTCTTCTGCAGTGGAGCGAGCTGTCAAGACGGGACACACCCTGGGGAGGGTGCGGGTGTTGCTCAAAAGGTGTAACGCGACGGATGTGTTCGATCTTCCTCTGGAGATGTTGCGATTTTCTGCTTCTGGGTTTTTTGACTTAAATCTTCATACCTTCAGATCTGTTGTAGCTACTACTTTAGCCTACTTAGTGGTAGTTAGACAGTTCTCCCCATCATAAGTGGTTTTAAGTCCTGGAGGTACTAAGGCTCATTTAACTAGCACGGGCTTGTATCAAGTGTTTCTCTGAATCACCTACCAAAATTTAACTTCATCAATAATTAAGTGCAAATTGTTTTCTCATATTTCCATACTTTACTCAGAATACCTACATGTACAGAATATGTAAGACACATACATTGCGCAAATATATTCCTTTACTCTTGAACATCATTCGAGATCTGATTATGTCACCTGTTTCACCTTCCTTCATAATTAACTTGAATTGATATACTTTAATATCGTAAGGCTCCACTGAATGTTTCTGTACTTTTTGACAGAACTAAATCACAACAAAATCCCAACTTCAGTAACTACCCATGGCCATAAGGTGGACTACAGTAAATTAAAATTCGCTAACAGTAAGTTAAATCTGAGCAGTTGCTTTGTAACAATTGTTAAAAATAAGAAATTTTTTTATTTACCAGAAGAAAGACTGCCGTAATTCAGAAAAAGTTCAATTTTTGTAGCAAATCAATGTGTGTAAAATAAGTCAGCATGTTTTCGCAACATAAATATTTGTAATTTTCGTCACACTCTGCCTACTGAAATGGCAGTATGGCTGGACATGCACAAGGAACAGACAGTAATTAGTAGTGATAGTAGTGACTTGACAGTCTAACATTCTTTTTACTGCAATGATGTAACTTCATTCCAGAAGGCATTAGTACGAGTTTTAACTTTCTAAATTTATGATGTGATCTAGTAGTAGTAGTAGAAGTAGTAGCTATATTCATCAGTAGATCTCTTTTTACAAGGATATAGGACATGTCAAAGTATTTACAAATTTAGATCAGTTTAAAATAAGCTAATTCGTATACACATATACTTACAGACTTCTAGTTAGAGACAATCATTTGATTTACTCCTGATATACAATACTTTTTTTTACAAATAACTTATTAAATAATGTAATGCCACATTGTTCACTCATGTCTCACTATCAGTCACTGCATACACTATACACACATTGTTTCATAACACTTCACTCACTACACACACACAC
The DNA here is from genome assembly GCF_021461395.2 of Schistocerca americana. Classification (NCBI taxonomy): domain Eukaryota; kingdom Metazoa; phylum Arthropoda; class Insecta; order Orthoptera; family Acrididae; genus Schistocerca; species Schistocerca americana. The sequence continues at coordinate 196,510,861 of NC_060119.1, forward strand.
ACACACACACACACACACACACACACACTGTTGATCTCTTGGCTATTTTTTATACCACAACTTCCCTTTTGCTATCCTAAAAAAGTGATTCAGCATCCCTCCATGATGAGTGAGATGTTGAGCTCAGAATGAGGAAGAGGTGTTAGTATTATGCTATGCATAGCTTGGGGGTAAGTATTTCTAGAAAGCAAAAGAAGAGGTATGAAAACATAAGGTGAAGGTGTTATTTGGAATGTTCGGTATTTTATAATCATTATAATTATTATTTATTTGTAGAACATTTCTTATCAAATCCCTACTCTGTTTTAGCTAAGTAATCGTTCAATGTATAAAATGTATTGCATAACAGGTACTTTTTAGCAGCCTTTTACAATAAGTGAATTTTTTCAGGTTCTTTAATCTCTTTTGGTAATTTATTGTACAGTTTTATTAATTGGTAGAAAATGCTGTTTTGAGTTTTACGTTTATTTTTTCTTGGTAAATGTAAGTTGAGTCTATCTCTTGTTGCTTGGTCGTGGACTGAGCTGTTTGTGGAGTAATTACCAATGTTATTTTTGATATGTACAGCTGACTGGCAAATGTATTCACATGGAGCAATTAAAATCACCAGTGTTCTGAGCAGATCTTTACAATGAGCTCGAATAACATTTTTGGTTGTTATTGTTATGACTCTTTTCTGGAGTTTGGAAATTGTGTTCATATTTTGTGCATTTGTTCCCCAAAAAAGAATGCCATAGCTAAGAACTGAATGTACATATGATTAATATGTACCTAAAAGACACTGCATGTTACACATTGATGATAAGATTCTAAGGCCATAACATGCTGATGACATTCTGTTTGCAAGCACCTTTGTGTGTTCACACCACTTCAACTGAGAATCAATATTCATTTCTAGAAATTTTGCATTTGTTACACAGTCTACGGAGGCGCCATCTACATTTAATTAAACATTGTCATTTTTCCTCTTCAAACTGAAATTCATGGCATTAGTTTTCTTCTTGCTTATTGGCCAATCATGAACTTCTTTGAGAGTTTCATTTGCTTTCTCGGCAAGTTCTCTTGTTTTCTCAGTGACTATAATATTGCTCTCATCAGCAAAGAGGATTTTTTCACCATGAGTAACACTACTGGGAAAGTCAAAAAAATGGTTCAAATGGCTCTGACCACTATGGGACTTATCATCTAAGGTCATCTCTCCACTAGAACTTGGAACTACTTAAACCTAACTAACCTAAGGACATCACACACATCCATGCCCGAAGTAGGATTCGAACCTGCCACCATAGCGGTTGTGCGGTTCCAGACTGAAGCGCCTAGAACCACTCGGCCATTGATGTACATCAGGAACAGTATTGGTCCTAATATGCTACCTTGCAGAACCCCTATATTAATGTATTTTGGTTTTGAGAAGTGTTTCACTAAATGTTTAGATCTATCTGAAGTATGTCTTATCTCTACTCTTTGTACCCTATCTGTTAGGTATGATCGAAACCAGTCATTAGCTACCCCTCTTATTCCTAATGCTTCTAATTTATTTAATAGAATCTTGTGGTCGACTGTATCAAACGCCTTAGAAAGATCCAAAAATATGCCTCTGACACACTCATCTTTATCAATGGCATCAAGTAAAACTTTCGTGAATTCTATTATGGCTGACTCTGTACGTTTGCCACGTCAGAAACCAAACTGTGATTCGCTTAAAAAATTGTATTTATTCATGTAATTCATTAATCTGTCTTTCATAATTACTTCTATTATTTTTGAGAATGCTGACTGCAGGGAAATGGCTTAAGCAAAGGTACAAGTATTGCCTGTTTTAACTGCTCTGGAGAAGTCCCAGATGTGAGAGATTCATTTATTATATTTGTTAAGGGGCCTTGTATAGCCCCTATGCTTTGCTTCAGTACACACAATGGTACTTCATTTAAGCCTACTGACTTTTTATTTTTTAGTTTTTGAATTGCTTTATGAAGTTCATTTTCTGTGGTTGGAAGTTACATCATTGTATTTAGTGCAACATATTTACAGGTGTTATTTTTGTTTGGGGGAATTTTTGCTGTAACTTCTCTGCAATAGTTGAAAAATGCTCGTTTACATAGTTTGCTAAGTGCTGTGGATCATTTAATACTTTATTCCCTTCCCTTAGCAGTGTGTTATTCTGCGTTTGTTTGCCTCTCCCAGTTTCCTTTTTTTTTATAACATCCCAGACTGCTTTGCTTATATTCTCTGCATTATATATTTTTTTGCGATTAAATGACTCTTTTGTGGCAACCAGCACCTTCCTATAGGTCTTTTTGTATGTATGATAGAAATGTAAGAATTTTGAATCATTGCAAATCTTTTTCATGGAACTGCGGTGTTTAAGTGTTTGGGCGGACTTCTTAATACCTGCTGTTATTTATCTGTTTATATGAGATGTTGATGCAGACGTGCATCCTTTTGGAAATGCCTTTTCATCATTCAATTTAAACAATGTGGAGAATTTAAAGAATTTCATATTCACATTGGTTTCCTTATACACTTTATCCCAGCTTTGTTTTACTAGTTCTTTTGAAAACTCTTTTATTTTGATTTCTGATAGATGTCGTTTGTAGGCTTGTACTTTAGGGAATGATTCGATGCCTGACTTTAGCGTTGTTACTTGACAAAGATGGTCTGATAGTCCAAGATCTTTTATAGCTACATCACACTTTTCCTCATCAATATTTGTGACTACATGGTCAATTACTGAAGAAGTCGTTGTGGTAACCCTTGTTGCACTACTGACCAATTGGGACATACCAAAACTTTGAAGGATGTTTATGAAGGTGCTGCTGGATTCATTTATGATGTTAGTTTTGATGTTAATGTCTCCACACAGAATTATCTTGACCATTGTACTTGAGACTTTATCTAGAACTTGTGTTAACTTATTGAAAAAAGTGTTCACACAACCACTGGTAGATCTATATGCACACAAAATGATATATTTTCTTGTTGTTATCAAGCCTTGCTAATTCAATAGCTGATGTTTCAAAGTGTTTCTCTTCACTTACGGTAGTGAGGTCATGTTTTGATTTGAACTGTGTTCCTTTTCTGATCCAAATGCATGACCCTCCACTCCTTGAAGTAATTCTGCAGTAAGAGTTTGCCTTTTTATACAATGATAATACTACATGTTGGATTTCTGCGTCTCTACACCAGTGCTCAGTAATACAAAGAACTATGCAGTTCAAAGATTGGTGCTCAACTTCTAATACTTGTATTTTATTTTTATTGATTGCATGTTTTGATGGAGGATTGTTAAGTTTCTGAAATGCCCCATGTTACTCTTTCCAGTGGTTTGTTTTTCTTTGTGACATTTGGTATATGTGATACTTGAGGTGTTAAAATCTGTCTTGTGAGTGATTGTTTCAGTATTTTTTAAAGTGCTGGAGATACTCTTTAGGGAGGGAAACCTGTTGCCTAGATTTATCCTAAAAATGACCTAATTTTCCTACCTGTGACAACAGGTATTTGACCATATGTGGCCCGAGATCCACCCCCTATACTTTCATGAATCAGCTGTACCGATCTGCCCTTCCTAGCCCTGTTTAGGTGTAGGCCATGCCTAGTGAAATGCCATCTATTGATAGCCCTGACAGGCACCAGAGAAACATGAGGAAAGCTGGCTGTCCTCAGAGCCATTCCTAACCCCACATTGATTCACCTCACTGCTCCATCAGGGTGTGGCTGATCATGACGCCAGAACAGCTCAACAAAGTGTAAGTTGGTGCCATGAGTCAGGGAAGCTATCTTGTCAAAGTCACCACCCATTTCATATGCCCCATCCCTGTCTAGACTATTTTCCACCCCACCCATTATCACTACATGGTCTCCATTTGTAAGTCCTTACATAAAGACGCTAGGTCTTCTATCACATGACTTGGCCCTTCATTTTGCTTGAAGGTACTGGTGGCCTGGTGCGCTGCCCCTAAGCTTTCCTGTAACTGAGGGCCTACACCCATGGCTACTACCTAGTAGCAGCACTTTCTTCTTCCTAATACTTTGTACATTCCTAGGCTTCTTGGCCTTGGTTGAAGTGTGCTGCACATTTCCTGCCCCTCGTTCTACCTGAGGGTCTTCTCCGCTTAAGTCTGGCAGTTGTAGATCTAGATTAAATTGTGTAATAAAGTCGTCTTTCTAGTGTATTCCAAAAAATTTTATCCAGTATTTGAACCACATAAGAGTTGTTTCGGATTCAGACACATTGCAAGTGAAATGTCTGGAAAATTCGAACAGGTATACACCCCACTGTTTTCAATAAATGTCACTATTAGGTTAGTGCCAGCTGCTTTGCTCTCATAGAATTTATATTCTCCACATATGTTTTAAATTGAATTTCTATGTCGTTCATAAGTTGTGACACCTTCTAAATGTATCACCCGAATTAAGGCCATAGAAACATAGTTGTTACCGAACGTACCTCTGGCCAAAAAGCGATTCTCGTTGCTACAGTCCAAGGTTTCTGTTAATCATGCCCTTTGTGTTCTTATGGCGATATTTCTGTAGAAACTTTCATACTGTAACAAATATTTCTTTGTATCTAACCGAGAAGTGAAGCACTGGTTTACCATGATATCTCGCCATTGAGCGTCTATATGCTCGAAATGCTAATTTATTTTCATACATTAGCCTTAAAATTTTTTAACATGACTAAATATTTTCTTAAAAATTTTCATTCATGAGTTGAATTTCCAGAAACAGTGAAATACGTATTTCTTTACTTCTGCCATAGAAGCCAAATACCAATTTTTATAGATTTAGCTTTGAAAATGGTTTCCTAATGAAATAATTTCCTAAAGATTTCGTACCGCATTTCATTCTCTTAGGATGTTGAATTTTTAAAAAAAGCACTGAAACATGTTTTTCTTTATTTCCAAATGAGAAGTCAAATTCCAGTTTTCATAGATGTAGCTTTGAAAATGCTTTGGTAATGGTTTATTTTCAAAAAGCTTTCACCCGCTGTTTGACCACCTTAGTGACTCAATTTTCGAGAGAACGCTGAAACATATGTTTTTCTATTACTGACTCAAAAACCAAATATTAGTTTTTATAATTCTACCAGCAAGATTGCCTTAACAACGAATTATTCTCAAAAAGCCGTTCATCCCCAGCATCCTCTCTCCAAATTTAAAATTTCTGGCCTTAGCAGTTTGGGGTGGACGATGATGAGTAAGTGAATCAGTCTTGCCCTGTTCCTCCCCTTTGCGGTTGAATTTCCAAAAAGAGTGAAACATGAACTTTTTTTCATTTCTAACCGATAAGCCAAATACCAGATTTCATAGATTTAGTTTTAAACATGCTTTCACAATCAAATATTTTCATACGACATTATATTTCAACTCCTATTTCACCTCATTAGAGACTGAATGACCAAAATAAAAGGTGGAATTTTATCTTTGTTTTAGAGAAACCTAAAACAAAAATTTAATCGATATAGCTTTAAAGATACTTGCATAATGAAATATTTCCACGAAAACTTTCATCCCCTATTTTACCACAATATGGGTTGCATTTGCGAAAACAGTGAAACATATATTTTTATTCGTAAGCGAAAATCCAAATAAAATTGTTCATTGATTTAGCTTTAAAAAGGCTTCCATAATGAAATATTTCGTAATATATCTCATTCCCTATTCCACCCTCTTAAGGGTGAAGTTTCTAAAGACAGTTAAATACATATTTTTTTTATTTGGAATTCCTTAATAATGATTTCTTATCAAAACATCTTTCACCCACTATTTCACCCGAACAGGAGCTAAATTTCCTAAAATGCTGGAATATGTATTTCTTTATTTCTGACTCAGTAACCAATTATAGATTTTCGTAGGTGTAGCTTAAAATTTTCCTTAATAACGACGTTTTTCAAACGAACTTTCATCCCCTTTGGGGTGGAATTTCCTAAATCCCTTCTTAAACTACGCCTACAGTATGAGATCAACGTTGTCTCTAAATTTCGAGTTTATGTCATTAGCGTTTTGGGGTGGGTGATAATGAGTGAGTCAGTCAGAACGGTGCCTTTTATATACACATACAAAGGTTGGTTACGAAAAGTTTTCCTTTCTAATACAGTTTGGAAACAAAACGCAAGACACTAGATTAGTACATTTTCAAGTCACTACCGAACAACGAAATGAAAACAATGATATCAGAACTAAATTGTTACCGCCCCATACTGTAGGTAGTCATTTATATCTACATCTACATGGATACTCTGCAAAACACATTTAAGTGCCTGGAAGAGGGTTCATCGAACCACCTTCACAATGCTCTATTATGCCAATCTGATTTCCCTTATTTTATCGTGGTGATCGTTCTTCCCTATGTAGGTCGGTATCAATAAAATATTTTCGCATTCGGAGGAGAAAGTTGGCGATTGGAATTTCGTGAGAAGATTCCGTCGCAAAGAAAAACGCCTTTCCTTTAATGATGTCCAGCCCAAATCCTGTATCATTTCAGTGAGACTCTGTCCCATATTTCACCATAATACAAAACGAGCTGCCTTTCTTTGAACTTTTTTCGATGTACTCCGTCGATCCTATCCGCTAAGGATGCCACACCGCGCATCAGTATCCTAAAAGAGGACGGATAAGCGTAGCGTAGGCAGTCTCCTTGTAGGTCTGTTACATCTTGTAAGTGTCCTGCCAATAAAACGCAGTCTTTGATTAGCCTTCCCCACAACATTTTCTTTGTGTTCCTTTCAATTTAATTTGTTCGTAATTGTAATACTTAGGTATTTAGATGAATTTACGGCTTTTAGATTAGACTGAATTATCGTGTTACCTTACACTTTTCGTTATTTAGGGTCAAATGCCACATTTCGCACCATTAAGATATCTTTTCTAAATCGTTTTGCAGTTCGTTTTGATCTTCTGATGACTTTATTTGTCGATAAACGACAGCGTCATCTGCAAACAACCGAAGACAGCTGCTCAGATTGTCTCCCAAATTGTTTATATAGGTAAGGAAAAGAAAAGGGCTTGTAACACTACCTTGGGGAATGCCAGAAATCACTTCTCTCTTACTCGATGATATTCCGTCAATTACTACGAACTGTGACATCTCTGAGAGGAATTCGCAAATCCAGTCACATAACTCAGACGATATTCCTTAAGAACTTAATTTCACTACAAGCCGCTTGTGTGGTACAGTGTCGGAAGTCTTCCGGAAATCCACAAATACGGAATCGATCTGATATACCTTTTCAATAGCACTCAACACTTCATGTGAATAAAGAGCTAGTGGTGCATCACAAGAACGATGTTTTCTAAACCCATGTTGACCTTGTGTCAATAGACCATTTTCTGCGATGTAATTCATAATGTTCGAATACAATATATTTTCCAAAATTCTGCTGCATATCGACGTTAACGATATGGTCCTGTAATTTAGTGGATTACTCCTACTACCTTTCTTGAATATTGGTGTGACCTGTGCAGCTTTCCAGTCTGGGTACCGATCTTTCGTCGAGCGAACGGTTGTATATGATTGTTTAGTATGGAGCTAATGCGTCAGCATTCTCCGTAAGGAACCTAACCGGTATCCAGTCTGGGCCAGAAGACTTGTTTTTATTAACTGATTTAAGTTGCTTCACTACTCCGAGGATACTTACTTCTACGTTACTCATGTTGACAGCTGTTCTCAATTCGAATTCTGGGATATTTACTTCGTCTTCCTTTGTGAAGGCGTTTGGGAAGGCTGTGTTTAGTATCTCTGCTTTGGCAGCACTGTCGTCTTAACATCTCCATTGCTATCGCGCAGAGAAGGCATTGATTGGTTCTTGCCGCTAACATACTTCACATACGACCAGAATCTCTTTGGGTTTTCTGCCAGGTTTCGAGACGAAGTTTCGTTGTGGAAACTGTTATAAGCATCTCGCAATGAAGTCCGCGCTAAATTTCGAGCTTCTGTAAAATATCGCCAGTCTTGGGGATTTTGCGTCTGTTTAAATTTGTCATACTTGTTTCGGCGTTTCTGCAACAGTGTTCTAACCCGTTTTGTGTACCAAGGAGTCTCAACTCCGTCGTTTGTTAATATATTTTGTATAAGTCTCTCAATTGTTGCCGATACTATTTCTTTGAATTTAAACCACATCTGGTCTACACTTATATTATTAATTTGGAATGAGTGGAGATTGTCTCTCAGGAAGGTGTCAAGTAAATTTTTTCACCTTTTTTGAATAGGTATATTTTTCGCTTATTTTTCGACGATTTTGGGATTACAATATTCAATCTCGCTACGACAAGCCTGTGTTCACTAATCCCTGATTCGGTTTTGATGCTCATTATTAACTCAGGATTATTTGTTACTAAGAGGGCAAGTGTGTTTTCACAGCCATTTACTACTCGCGTGGGCTCATGAACTAACTGCTCAGAATTATTTTCAGAGAATGCGTTTAGCACAGTTTCGGATGATATTTTATGCGTACCTCCGGAATTAAACGTGTATTTTCGCTAACATATCGAGGGTAAATTAAAGTCAACACCAACTATTATCTCATGATTCACGTACGGGTTTGAAATCAAACTCAAGTTTTCTTTGAACCTTTCAGCAGCTGTATCATCTGAATTAGGGGGGCGGTAAAAGGATCCAATTATTATTTTATTCTGGTTGCCAACAATGACCTCTGCCCACACTAACACACAGGAAGTACGTAATTCATTTTCGGCGACAAGTTAAACTACTTCTGATAGCAACAAACACGCCACCGCCAACCGTGTTTAGCCTATCCTTTCGGAACACTGTTAGGTTTTTAGCAAAAATATCGACTGAGCTTACATCCGGCTTTAGCAAACTTTCAGTGCCTATAGCGATTTGAGCATCACTGCTTTCTATTAGCGCTTGGAGCTCTGGTACTTTTCCAACACAGCGACGACAATTTGCAACTGTTATATTAATGGTTCCTGTATCTACAGTTCTTCCTGTGTTCAGCCTGCACCCTTTGTGACTGAAGCCCTTCTTGTGTTTTCCCGAAACCCTCTAACCTGAAAAACCACCCAGTCCACGCCAGCCCCTACTATCCTTGTAGCTGCCTCCTGCGTATAGTGGACACGTAACCTATTCAGCCGAAGCAAAAACCCAACCACCCTTTGGCACTAGTCAAGGAATCTGCAGCCTACACGGTCGCAGAACCGTCTGAGCCTCTGATTCACACCCTCCACTTGGCTCTGTACCAGAGGTCCGCAATCTGTCCTGTCGACTAAGCTGCAAACGGTCAGCTCTCATTTCATCTTGCAAGCAAGACTGGCAGCCTTTACAACTTCTGTTAGCCACTCTACACCACAGAGAATCTCTTCTGATCCAAAGTGACACACATCGTTGCTACCGATGTGAGCAACCACCTGCAGTTGGCTGCACCCTGTTCTCTTCATGGCATCCGGGAAGACCCTTTCCGCATCTGGAATGACTCCACCCAGTGTGCATACGGAGTGCACATTTGTTTCCTTACCCTTCTTGTCAGCCAAGTCCCTAAGGGGGCCTCAAAACGCACTTAACGTTGGAGCTCCCAACTAGCAATAATCCCACCCTCAGTGAATGCCCGGATCCTGCAGGCTGAGTGGGTTCCCCTGAAACAGGACAAGCGACACCATCTGGCTCAGCGACGGTGTCAGCCGCAGACAGCATGTGGAACTTGTTTGTCAGACAAACTGGGGAGGCCTTATGTGCGGCCGCCTGGGAAGACTGTCGCCGCCTGCCTCGCCACGGGGCGACCTCCCACTCGACCATAGGTGAGGGGTCAGCCTCAGTGCGAGCAGTATGGTTTGCCTTTTAGTCAATTCTTGTTAAATAGGCTGTCGAAGTGTGTCTGTCAATCTTTCATAACGACGTGGTGTGTTTAGGTTTGTTTACGGCATCGTAGCGCAGCGTATGGGCCTCATGTGACATCTTCCATTAGATTCTTTCCTACTCTTTCCTGACTGTTCTGTTCTTTTCTTTTAAAGGTTTCTTGTCGATACATCGCTTTTCTGCGTACGTTTTGAGTAGTGTAGGATTTTCTGTGTCCAGTCTTAGCTGACGAATGCTTTCTAGTATGTCTTGTCTGTAGCAATCCGTGTCAAAGAACTGTTTCGATCTTATTTTATTCATGGATTTGCCAACTTATTAAAAGGAGTTTGCCTGGCGTTTGTATTGCTGTCCCTAGTTGTGTTTTGCCTCTTAGCGTTTCAGTTTATATGGTCTGATTTTACTTTAATTTTCCTGGTGCCCTTTATTCTTGAAGGTGCTTTTTTGTCTTTTTTCTTGTGTTTTCTGCCATTCTCTTTGGGTGTTTATTGGCAGAGAGACATATTTCAGAAGTGGTGGGGCTTTCCTGTCCACAGAGGAGTTATATCGACGCAGATTAGTCCATTTACGAAGGCGATGTCTACTGTGCTTTTGCCGTTGAAGAAAATATATGTAGGTTCATTGAGACTGTTTAATGGTATAAAGCCTACCCCGTGTAACTTTTGCATTAATCATTTTCTTTGTAGTTTTGAATATCCCTTCGATAGTTTAAATCTCTGGTAGTGATTAGTGGTTTATGACATCTGCTCTGGACGTTCTGCTGGCCTATTTCATGTGTAATATCAGTAGCTGTTTTGTTTGGTTGGAACTTTGGCGACATTATTGTATTCTGTTGTGTTTCTGTAAGGATTGTATGTTCGTGTTTGTTAGTTGTAGAAATTGGTGTTAGTTCTACTTTTATCAGAGTAGTTATTCCTCCCACAGTCCTTCTTCCTTTGCCTTGTTTTGCTTGACGGCGAGAGCAGTAAAACAGTGGGTGTTGCCAGTTTTCTTTTAGGATTCTTGTCTCGTAATCTTGTAGAAAGTGTCTTCGAACAATGTTCATTGCACCTTTGAGACCTTCTATATTCCACAGGAGGGTTTTGAGTTTCCTACCGTTTTTACTTCTTTGTCTATTTTCGAGCGGAGCTTTTTTTTGAGTGGTGCTACTTTTTAGTGGTGCTTTTACGCCATCGTCCCAAAACATACACAGAAAACGAAGGAGTCTTGCAGTGATCCTTGCTTGCCAGAATCCAGCTCCATTTGCTAGTTCTAAGAAGTGGAAAGGGTTACTTTCTTTAAATCTATTAGAATGTACTTTTCTTGTATGAAACGCAAAGTACTGTAACTGGTTGTTAATTAAGGAGTAGTAAGATACATACTGACACCCATCAGAAAGTCGAGGCAGAACGACTCTATCAGGCCTGGCCGAACAGCGCTCTGCTAGCCCAAGTGGTCTGGCTGCGCTACGACCGCTGCGGCGAGTGATGCTGAGGGGGAAATGGACGCTGCAGCCGGAGGCGGTGACCGAAGCAGTCGCATTGTCACACACCAAACACTTTGCTGACAACAATACTACTTACGTTACATTAGATTTATATTCTACTGTGGAAATGCTATGGCTTCTACGCTCTTGTCCCAAAAAAGTAACATGTGGAGTATCCACATCATTCAATGCCATCTGAGAATTGGTGCTTTTCGAATCGTTTAAGTGTCATGCAAAGTGCTTGATATGCCAACGAACTATTATAAACTCCAAAAACACTTGTTGGAGAGTCACTACAACACTGGCCACAAAGACAGTACGATGCACTTGTTTTCTGATGAACGACGGTGAATGATGGCTGAACTGAAGACGGTTTGATTTACCATGGCTTTTCCTGTCTGGTTTGCGAATATCGAAGAACAAACAAATAATAATAAGTAATTATAGTAGTATGTAATCAGCTGATACAAACTTTGCACACTTGACAATACTGGACCTTTGATATACATTGTAACACGGAACCTTTAGCCAAGCCAAGATTCCGTTTAACTGGAACAATCGTTTGCAACATAAATGAAACACAAGATTCTATAATATCACTGTGTTCACAAAATATTATTCTAAATTAAATCACATAGACAATTACATTAATTCTGTTCCTGTGTGCTACTATGAGTACGCCTAGTGAGATTGTGTCTCATAGAATAATGGCGGTGTGCCAGATAATTACCTGCAGTGATGGCAAATTTGCGTCATATCAGGACGCCTTCCAGAACAAAACGGCGCCGTCTTCTCAGCAAGACAACTGAACTGCGTAATTATTCTAATGTTTCAGCGGTTGCACGCCACAATCGATGCAACCGCTTATACTAATTAACATCTTACGTAATTCTTTAACCACTTACACTAATTAATATCTTATGTAATTCTTTGTTTATATTCTGCTCTTGTACCTACGTTTTTGCTATATATCCACGCATATCCACCTATTATGTTCGTGTATAATGACTTTTCTGTAGACTTGAAATCTACTCTTTAGGAATCAGCATGGGTGTAGAAAAAGACGATCGTGTGGAACCCAGCTCGCGCTATTCGTCCACGAGACTCAGAGAGCCATAGACACGGGTTCCCAGGTAGATGCCGTGTTTCTTGACTTCCGCAAGGCATTTGATACAGTTCCCCACAGTCGTTTAATGAACAGAGTAAGAGCATATGGACTATGAGACCAATTGTGTGATTGGATTGAAGAGTTCCTAGATAACAGAACGCAGCATGTCATTCTCAATGGAGAGGAGTCTTCTGAATTAAGAGTGATTTCACGTGAGCCTCAGGGGAGTGTCGTGGGACCGTTGCTATTCACAATATACATAAATGACCTTGTGGATAACATAGGAAGTTCGCTGAGGCTTTTTTCGGATGATGCTGTAGTACATCGAGAAATTGTAACAATGGAAAATCGTACTGAAACGCAGGAGGATCTGCAACGAATTGACGCATGGTGCGGGGAATAGCAATTGAATCTCAATGTAGACATGTGTAATGTGCTGCGAATACATAGAAAGAAAGATCCTTTATCATTTAGCTACAATATAGCAGTCAGCAACTGGAAGCAGTTAATTCCATAAATTATCTGGTAGTAGGCATTAGGAGTGATTTAAAATGGAATGATCATATAAAGTTGATCGTCGGTAAAGTAGATGCCTGACTGAGATTCATTGGAAGAACCCTAAGGAAATGCAATCCGAAAACAAAGGAAGTAGGTTACAGTACACTTGCTCGCCCACTGCTTGAATATTGCTCACCAGTGTGGGATCCGTACCAGATAAGGTTGATAGAAGAGATACAGAAGATCCAACGGAGAACAGCGTGCTTCGTTACAGGATCATTTAGTAATCGCGAAAGCGTTACGGAGATGATAGATAAACTCCAGTGGAAGACTCTGCAGGAGAGACGCTCAGTAGCTCGGTACGGGCTTTTGTTGAAGTTTCGAGAACATACCTTCACCGAGGAGTCAAGCAGTATATTGCTCCCTCCTTCGTATATCTCGCCAAGAGACCATGAGAATAAAATCAGAGAGATTAGAGCCCACACAGAGGCATACCGACAATCTTTCTTTCCACGAACAATACGAGACTGGAATAGAAGGGAGAAGCGATAGAGGTACTCAAAGTACCCTTCGCCACACACCGTCAGGTGGCTTGTGGAGTATGGATGTAGATGTAGATTCTTCAAATGTGCCTTTAAAGTAGCCACTAAGGGAAATACTGAGTTAAGGGTGAGTGGAGTACAGACAGTCTTTAATGGCCGGCTTCACCAATTATTTGAATTAATGAAGTGTCTTAATGGAAGATGAGAACTATTTGGTAAGACATATGCCAGATAAGATCGATGCTATCATACAAAAAGTAACCCTCCAGGAACAAACAAGTTCAGTTTCATGACATGGCACATTTCCTGTAACCCAGGTGAGGCGTTTGTGGGCCAGAAATGACTGGCTACGTTTCAGTAACTGAAATATTTCATTACGAGTGCCCAAAGAGATTCCACGATGTCGTAATACTGAAGACAGATTTCTATTTGTCAGATCGTTCTCGCTTTTGGCTGTTCATTACTTGAAACTTGAGCTGATAGACGTGCAGTGTAGTCGCAGCTCAAAGACCTGTTTCTCTAATCGAGGAACTTACAAGACTTTTGTGAAATGTTACCCCAAGAGCATTATTATCGACTGCACAGACAAACCGCTAAAGTTATTTCAAGCTTTGTTTCATACATGTGTGGTGAATGTTCTTGGGTGTTATGAAATTGACAATGCTTCACAAGCGTTCAGGTTTAAGAGATTTTGATCTGTATAGCTCCATATATTTGACTGTATCATGAGCCATAGTTCCAGATATATTACATATTCTAAAATCGAAATATGTATAAATATATAAACATCACAACTTGATGTTAAATGCCTGGAAGTAAAGAATTTTCTAATTCGGCTCATTATATTAGCACTATATATCGCGTGTGGGTACGAGTATTGAACTGTGGTCCTAGAAACGACGGAGAGGCTTCGTCCCTTGTAGCTTTCGGTGGTTTACAATCCCACAACACGCCACAACAGTCTACCCCCGGGAACGTCTCATACCAGTCGAGTGTAATCCCAGTGTTTGCATGTTGTAGTAATTATGGTGTACGCATACGTGGAGACAGTGTTTGCGCAGCAATCGTCGACATAGTGTAACTGAGGCAGAATAAGTAGAACCAGCCTGCATTCCCCGAGTAAGATGGAAAACTGCCTTAAAACCCATTCACAGGCTGGCCAGCACACCGGACCTCGACACTAATCCGCCGGGCGGATTCGTGCCGGGGACAGGCTCGCCTTCCCTCTCGGGAAGTAGCGCTTTAGTGCGCCCTGCTAGCCGGGCGGGTCAATACTATCTAACGTACTTGTTTAATCAAGCAATCAAAGTTAATGCTCTGGTAGAAAAATAAAAAGTCGAAAATAACACTAGTTATAAAATGCCCCTTATATTCTGCAGTATTTAGACATAGTCAGATTCTGTTGCAAACACAATACTCTAAGCTTCCCACATGTGCAGTCTTTGACATACAACCGTCTCACTCACACGCCTGCCCAGAATAGCGCAGCGTGTGCTGAACAGACTCGGCTGTACTCGAGAGGTGCGAGCGCGCTTTGGAAATGCAACTGCAAGATGTAATATAAATAAATTTACGCTGCAATATGTAATAATTTTACAACTGAATATGAATGTTATGACAGAACAGTGAGAGATATAACCAACCTCAATGCTCGAATTGAAAGAGAAGACAAATTTCCTATCATGGAGACATTACTCCTACATCTCCATCTAATGATTACATATTTTTCTTTTATACTGGAAATTATTACAGCTATGAATAACGTTAGAGCTAGTGTATTTTATGTACCAATTAATCAACAATCTACAAATTAATGTTGTTTGTTTTTGCTTTGATAGCACACATGCATTTCTGCTTGTAACTTTCATGAAAAAAAATTATTTAAAAAAGCTGCGTTGCGCAAGTAATACGCATTTTGGTGCAGATTTGCGACGTCAGAAGCCAAGGAGATGGGACAAAGTATGGCCAGAAATCTTCAATGGTTGAGCTGTGAATGTGTTGTAGAGGAAGTGGCGTAGGTTGGTAGAAATAGTAGCAGCGGAAGCTATTATACAGGGTTTCGGCCGAGATTCTGCCACGTTCGGTAGTATCGTAAATAATGGAAATTTCTTCAGTGCTTACCAATTTTCTAGAACTGGTTTAGCGTGGGATTTAACGAAAATTGCGAGTTACACTGAGCAGTGAGTACCTCGTAACATCAGCTCTCTTGGTCTGATAACAGGAACGCAACTGTGGAACTCGTCTATAATTTAGATAAATTCATTCCGTAAATTTTAATATTCAGCGGAAGTGACCGTTGATATTTTAGCACATACCTGCTTGCATCAATTCGATGCTCCTCGCTTTCGAAACTCCCAACTGTCATACATAGGGCGATAAACTCCAGTTAAAACTTGTTGTGCTCCTGAGTCCAGAGACTGGTTTGATGCTGCTCTCCATGCTACTCTATCCTGTGCAAGATTCTTCATATCCCAGTACCTTCCGCAACCTGCATAATTCTGAATCTGCTTAGTGTATTCATGTTTTGGTCACCCTCTATGATTTTTACTCTCCACGCTGCCTTCCTGTACTAAACTGGTGATCCCTTGATGCCTCAGAGCATGTCCTACCAACCGATCTTTTCTTCTAGTCAACTTATACCACAAATTTCTTTTCTCCCCAATTCTATTCAGTACCTCCTCATTATTTATGTGATCTACCCATCCAATCTTCAGCATTCTTCTGTAGCATCACATTTCGAAAGCTTCTGTTCACATCTTGTCTGAACTATTTATCGTCCATGTTTCACTTCCATACATGGTTGCACTGCACACCAATACTTTCAGAAAAGACTTCCTGACACTTAAATCTATACTCTATTTCAACAAATTTCTCCTCTTCAGAAACGCTTTCCTTGCCATTGCCAGTCTACGTTTTATATCCTCTCTACTTCCACCATCATCAGTTATTTTACTCCCTAAATAGCAAAACTCCTTTACTACTTTAAGTGTCTCATTTCCTAATCTAATTCCCTCAGCATCACCCGATTTTATTTGAGTACATTCCATTATCCTCGTTTTGCTTTTGTTGATGTTCATCTTATATCCTCCTTTCAAGACACTGTCCATTCCGTTCAACTGCTCTTCCAAGTCCTTTGCAGTCTCTGACAGAATTACAATGTCATTGGCGAACCTCAAAGTTTTTACTTCTTCTCCATGAATTTTAATACCTACTCCGAATTTTTCTTTTGTTTCCTTTACTGCTTGCTCAATATACAGATTGAATAACGTTGGAAATAGGCTACAAATCTGTCTCACTCCCTTAGCAACCACTGCTTCCCTTTCATGCCCCTTGACTCTTATAACTGTCATCTGGTTTCTGTACAAATTGTAAATGCCTTTCGCTCCCACTATTTGACCTCTTCCACTTTCAGAACTTCAAGGAGATTATCCAGTCAACATTGTCAAAAGCTTTCTCTAAGTCTACAAATGCTAGAAACGTAGGTATGTAGTTCCTTAATCTATCTTTTAAGATAAGTAGTAGGGTCAGTATTGCTTCACGTGTTCCAACATTTCTACGGAATCCACACTGATCTTCTCCGGGGTCGGGTTCTACTAGGTTTTCCATTCGTCTGCAAAGAATTCGTGTTAGTATTTTGCAGCCTTGACTAATTAAACTGATAGTCCGGTAATTTTCACACCTGTCAACACCTGCTTTCTTTGGGTTTTGAATTACTTTATCCTTCTTGAAGTCTGAGGGTATTTCGCCTGTCTCACACATCTTGCTCACCAGATGGTAGAGTTTTGTCAGGGTTGGATCTCCCAAGACTATTAGTGGTTCTAATAGAATGTTGTCTACTTCTGGGGGCTTGTTTCGACTTAGGTCTTTCAGTGCTCTGTCAAACTTTTCACGCAATATCATATCTCCCATTTCATCTTCATCTACGTCTTCTTACATTACCATGATACTGTCACTGTCCTGAAGTACATCGCACTGGTATAGACCCCCTATATACTTCTTCCGTGTCTCTGCTTTTCCTTCGTTGCTTAGAACTGGTTTTCCATCTGACCGCTTGATATTCATACCGCAGGTTCTCTTTTCTCCAAATGTCCCTTTAATTATCCTGTAGGCAGTATCTATCTTACCCCTAGTGATATATGCCTGCCACCGAACTTCACGAATTCCCACTATATATCCATTTCCGTTTTTAAATTTTCTAACCTAACTGCCCGATTAAGGGATCTGATATTCCACACTCCGATCCGTATGACACCAGTTTTCTTTCTCCTGATAACGACGTCCACCTTAATACTTCCCTCCCAGAGATCCGAATGGGGGACTATTTTACCTCCGGGATGTTTTATCCAACAGGACGCCATCATCATTTAACCATACAATAAAGCTGCATGCCCTCGAGAAAAATTACGGCTGTAGTGTCCCCTTGCTTTCAGCCGTTCGCAGTACCAGCACAGCAAGGCCATTTAGTTTAGCGTTACAAGGTCACATCAGTCAATCAACCAGGCTGTTGGCCCTGCAACTACTGAAAAGGCTGCTGCTCCTCTTCCGGAACCACATGTTTGTCTGGCCTCTCAACAGATACCCCTTCGTTGTGGTTGCTCCTACGGTACGGCTCTCTGTATCGCTGAGGCACGCAAGCCTCCCCACCAACTGCAAGGTCCATGGTTCATGGTGGGTGGGGTGGGGGAGTTAAAGCTTACGTTGATCCAACTATCACCAAAATTATTTAAGCTGCTCCACATATATTCTGAACTTTATATACCTTAGAGCCAGTAGTAGCTATTTGACGAGCATACAATTGCAACTGTGCATGGCTACCTCTAGAAATCGCAGGACAATTCACTGGCGCACTTAGCTGTCCCGTCAGATTATTATAAAAGTGGCAGTTTATGCAACGGTAGTCATTCAGAGCTTACAACTATCGTCTCCTAATCCGTTCGGTGAAGCTGTACTCTTCATGTTTTATTCACCAACTGTAATTATGCCAGGAGTACCAAAAATCTTATGGATGTATCAAACATTTAACTATCATTTGTGTTAGTATGCCATAAACAGGAGAATAGAATACCCAACAGTTTTCATAAGCTTGGCTGTTTCATCAGACCACCATTAAGAAAGAACTGATATAACTTTTTTATAAAGTTGGAATAAGCGACACATAAAAACACTGTCAGGCATAAGAATTTATAAGGTGCACCTACTCAAAGAATGGAGACTAAACGAGAAATGTCAAATGAAATCCTCAAGTAACAACATAACTGGGGAGTAGAATATTATTAAGGAAATTATAATGTATGTAGCAACCGATGCATTAGGAATGAAGGAGAAGGAACATTCTAAAAGGGTCACGCTGTTGGTGTCCAATGGGCACAATATTTCGGCAAATGACCACGTTGCCATCATCAGGTGCGCTACTGAACTCACTGATAGTGGGCGCGGCTGCGCCGCGCTCTTGTCTCCTTCCCCTCTCCCTCCATCGGGCGTCCGTGCCCAGCTTACTTAGCCTCACTGCTCCTGCCACCCCAGTGTTACGTTCTAGGTTCACGCCCAGGTGCGCGCGCTGGCGGCACCTCTGCTGTTCCTCCACCTGCCTTCGAAGTCAGTTCGTTGTCTAGTATCTCATTCCTCTTCTTGACCATTCGAATGGCGGGATCCCATGCCTTGCTAAGTACGTACCCTCTACCACGATTTATCAGCGGTTTCCTTACTAGAATCTCAATAGATTCCTTAATGACTCGGTCCCAGAATTTAACCGTCCGTGTCAGACCCTTAGTGTGGTTATAGTCCATCCGACGCAGTTCCATTACGCAATATTCTGCGACTGGCGACTTGTTAGGATGCTGCAATATGGTATAGCGTTGGTGTTCTCGACAACCATCTTCGACAGTATGCACCGTCTGACCTATGCAAGTCTTGCCTCACTGGCAGGGTATCTAACAACCCTGGTATTTACGTAGTCAAGGTCTTCTTACACACTACCAGGTAATGCCTGGCTGGTGGGTGGAAGCCCGTCTTCACTTTGGGTTTCCGAAGAATTCGCCCTTTCTTGGCGGATAACGCTTCACAGAAAGGAATAAATGCAATGACCGCGTCCTCCTGAGAATCCTCATCTGGTTCCGCTGCTTGTATGGAGGGTGTAGGACCTAGGGCTCTCCGAAATTTCCAGTCCTTGTAACCATTCTTGTGGAAAACCACTTTCATATGTTCAGTTTCTTCCTTGATACTTCCGCTGTCAGAGATAATGCGAGCGTTATGTACAAAAGTTTTGAGCACACCATTCCTCTGAGCCAGGTGGTGTCAGCCGTGACCCAAAGTGCGTCCCTCTTCTTCTAAGCAGGACATCCCGAAAGGGAAGCACTCCTTCTACTTCAATTGCATGGCAAATCTGATGTTCTAATGTGTGGAACTGAGGTGTGTAAGGAAGTCATTCAACTTGCTCTTCCATGTAGCCACAGGTCGAAAGTGTCATCTACATATCGTCTCACTGATGAACATTCCCTGATATTTTTGGGTTACATAACTGTTCTCTTTTGTGGGTTATTCGGGTGCGTATGCCACTCACCTTGTTTCATGAAATCACTAAGTGTATAAAACGCTTGTTGGATCCAATAAACGTCCTGCACATTGAGTGTAGTGTAAGGTTGTTATCAGATGCCAGCCTGGAGGCATTACTGGCGAGTTTTTTAAGGGTAACCCAAGTCGTTAATAAGGAGCCTATACATGGATCCGTAAACAGAAAAATACCACTAGTAGCAGTCACTTACATAGAGTCGTGCTGCAGAACAGGTCAAAAAAGAAATTCACTTACTGATAGAATGGATATCACTGACAAGTGTTGGAAAAGAGGAGAAACGCAACTAATGAAATACACTCCTGGAAATGGAAAAAAGAACACATTGACACCGGTGTGTCAGACCCACCATACTTGCTCCGGACACTGCGAGAGGGCTGTACAAGCAATGATCACACGCACGGCACAGCGGACACACCAGGAACCGCGGTGTTGGCCGTCGAATGGCGCTAGCTGCGCAGCATTTGTGCACCGCCGCCGTCAGTGTCAGCCAGTTTGCCGTGGCATACGGAGCTCCATCGCAGTCTTTAACACTGGTAGCATGCCGCGACAGCGTGGACGTGAACCGTATGTGCAGTTGACGGACTTTGAGCGAGGGCGTATAGTGGGCATGCGGGAGGCCGGGTGGACGTACCGCCGAATTGCTCAACACGTGGGGCGTGAGGTCTCCACAGTACATCGATGTTGTCGCCAGTGGTCGGCGGAAGGTGCACGTGCCCGTCGACCTGGGACCGGACCGCAGCGACGCACGGATGCACGCCAAGACCGTAGGATCCTACGCAGTGCCGTAGGGGACCGCACCGCCACTTCCCAGCAAATTAGGGACACTGTTGCTCCTGGGGTATCGGCGAGGACCATTCGCAACCGACTCCATGAAGCTGGGCTACGGTCCCGCACACCGTTAGGCCGTCTTCCGCTCACGCCCCAACATCGTGCAGCCCGCCTCCAGTGGTGTCGCGACAGGCGTGAATGGAGGGACGAGTGGAGACGTGTCGTCTTCAGCGATGAGAGTCGCTTCTGCCTTGGTGCCAATGATGGTTGTATGCGTGTTTGGCGCCGTGCAGGTGAGCGCCACAATCAGGACTGTATACGACCGAGGCACACAGGGCCAACACCCGGCATCATGGTGTGGGGAGCGATCTCCTACACTGGCCGTACACCACTGGTGATCGTCGAGGGGACACTGAATAGTGCACGGTACATCCAAACCGTCATCGAACCCATCGTTCTACCATTCCTAGACCGGCAAGGGAACTTGCTGTTCCAACAGGACAATGCACGTCCGCATGTATCCGTGCCACCCAACGTGCTCTAGAAGGTGTAAGTCAACTACCCTGGCCAGCAAGATCTCCGGATCTGTCCCCCATTGAGCATGTTTGGGACTGGATGAAGCGTCGTCTCACGCGGTCTGCACGTCCAGCACGAACGCTGGTCCAACTGAGGCGCCAGGTGGAAATGGCATGGCAAGCCGTTCCACAGGACTACATCCAGCATCTCTACGATCGTCTCCATGGGAGAATAGCAGCCTGCATTGCTGCGAAAGGTGGATATACACTGTACTAGTGCCGACATTGTGCATGCTCTGTTGCCTGTGTCTATGTGCCTGTGGTTCTGTCAGTGTGATCATGTGATGTATCTGACCCCAGGAATGTGTCAATAAAGTTTCCCCTTCCTGGGACAATGAATTCACGGTGTTCTTATTTCAATTTCCAGGAGTGTAATTCATTGTGCTAGCAAAAGTAATAGAAAAGCTGAAGTTATTGATGTTGATACTAAATTTATGAGCCACCAATTTAATTACGTTCAATTTCCAAGGTAAATCGAGTGAATACTATACACTGATGAGCCAAAACATTATAACCACTGCCCATCACGAGGCCGAATGTCTTCTCGTGGGGAAGAACGTAAGGGGAAGAAAGATGAATGAGCAGTTAATATAGCGAAGATACGGGACGCAAAAGCGGAAATACACTGATATAAGCGGTTTTGGCAGAGGTCACGTTGTTGCGGAGCTGCAGCTGGAAACGAGAATATCTGGACCGGCGAGGCTGATCCACTGTTTGAGTACTACTGTCGTCAGCACCTATTAAAGTAGCCGAATGATGGTGGAATGACGTGTAGGCCGTACGGTACTAGGCGTCCACACCTCATCACAAAACGTGGAGGATCGTCCACTGTGTAATACAGGATAGGCAGCTATTTGTGGCGGATTTCACGTCAGAGAACAACTTTGGTGCAGGTACAACTGTTTTAGAGCACAAGGCCATTGTTGAACAGGGCGTTCCACATCATACGTTCCCTACATGGTCCTGTGTTGACCCAAAGACATCGTCAGTTACGATTGCAGGGCGCACAGGAACACTGAGTTTTCACCGTCTATCAATAGAAACGTCATATCTGTTGAATAAATCGCATTTCTCGCAACAGCAGGTCCCTACACGATGTCATCCAGGCGAATTGCTGCTTGAAACGTGCACGACACCACAGAGGCAGGCTGGTGAGAGAACAATTTCGCTTTTGGGTACACTGCGTTGGGCTTCTGTGGGACCTCTGGTAATACTCGAAGACACGGTGACAGCAGTGAACCACGTCAACATTATTTAGGACAATGTGCACCTCTTCATCGTTGAAGGCTTCTCTGTTGATGATATCTTCCAGCAGGATAACTCTACGTGACACAAGACCAGAATCGCGCTGTACTGGTCTGAGGAGCATAATAGTGAATTCACGCTGATGTCTTAGGCAGCAAATGTCCGTCCTATAATTTGCGGGAATTTAATTACCTATGACGGGACGTCTGCTGCCATATACTTCTGTAAACCTATCGAGGACTTGAAGAGTCATTGACAAGCAGTATCGCTACTACTCTGCGTTTGAAAAGTGTACCAACACACTATTAAACAGGCGGTCACAATGTTTTGGCTCATGGTTTTATATCATACTGTCACACATATTTCTGGAGATATGACGTCAAAAACACCGAGAGGCGTGAAAGCTGCAGCATTTTTCATGATATTTGTATTCATTAATTCTGTACCACTAACTCCATTCACAACACGTTTTAGGCGGTATCCACATATGCCAGAGGATGAACCTAAAAGTGATATTATTCTGTGAAACACAGATCAGGAGATATGACTTCAAAAAAGCCGATATATGTGATAAAAACCTGCATTAAACCTCTTTCAACTGCGAAGGGCAAACGGATGTTGGCGAAATCGATAGCCATCTGTAGAAAGCTACGAAAAGGCTTTGCCATAGAGATGTTTATTAAATCGCGTTGTAGACACGCGAAACAGCTGCGCCCAGTGCATAGAAACTACGGGGATCATATTTCTTAATTTGGATACTGCCGTTGTACATTTGTACATTTTGCGTATCCCTTTATACTACTTGTTTTCGTTTCTAATGGAAAGTTAGCAAAATGAGTAACCAGGCAATGCGACGTTTGTCGGCTGGTATCTTTATAATTGGAGAACAAATAGATACCCATAGTTTCACTAATAAATGTAGCAATCACCGTCTAACGTATTAATGTGGTACTTGTAGAAGGATATTATCACAGTCCTCAAAAAGAAGAAAGTTCTTTCCTGTCATATCTGCTCATAAGACGGGAAAAAACATGGCTCAGTAGCATCGTTCTGGGTGCCTGTGTACTTTAAGTTGCAATATTGCTGCCGAACTAATTTTTAAATATTTGACATGAAGTAGAATGTATTACGTTTATAGGATTTTATTCGGTACAGTGCTAAAACACATTTGGAAAGCAATAATAAGCACATATTGACGTAAACACACTAATAATACAAACTCCTGGGCCTGTAAATAGAAAAGCGAAAATGAATGTTATTCAACATCTACAATGAGGTGCTGCAATTTACCACACATTACGTTACTAGTAGTGGAAATACCAAGGGGATACAGTAAACATGATACTAGTTCGATTTTAGAGGAAAAGTGAGTCAGTTTCCGATACGCTGCTGTAATTTCTTCATATTGGTTCAGATGACTTCTTAATATTTATATTCACTTGATCAGTATTTCATTACTTTAATAATCGTGGATGTTGAACCACCTAACAGATCTCCAAACATAGTCAAAAGAAGACTGAGTCTCTTCAGAACATCAGTCATCTTTTACACGAAGTGAATGACTACCAAATAAATACGTACACAGCAATAATGAAAAGAAAAACATGATTCGACTGTCATATTGAAAGTCGTGTTAACAAGTACAGACCTTCCATTATCATCCTACAGGCCATCAAATGCACAAGGTAAATACCTTACAAGTATTTATGACATAACACTTACAAGGAAATACTGCTGTCATAAATATTCGAAAGTGTAAATTGACAACGAAACGCCAGAACTTTTTGTGATCCGTTTTAACTATTGGAGGTTTCTCCCAGAATGTAGTCAAATTACCTTGTATTCCTCCTCTTCTGTTCCTTGTGCAATTATTGATCTCACCTTAATGAAGTTGATATGAGATTGTAGTACCTCATCATCATCATCATCATCATCACCAATGTTCTGCCAAAAAGCAGGTTTTCACATGGTAGTTCTCCAGACTGTCCGGTCCTCTGCAATCCTCTTCAGGTCTGTATAATTTCCTCTTCCCTTTATGTCGTCTATCACCTTATATCTCCTTCTTGCTCTCAGTCTTCTCCCACAAGCCAGTCCTTCCAAAACATCTTCTAGCAAGCACTCCGTTCTCAATGAATGTCCCCACCAGTTCGTTTTCCTTTCTCTTACAACTTTCAGCAGGCATCTTCTCTCATCAACCCTTTCCAGTACTCTTTCATTACTCACCCTTTCCATCCTGTTTATTCTCTTCATTCTCCTCCACATCCACATCTCAAATACTTCTAACCATTTTTCGTCCTCTCGTCTCAGCGTCCATGTTTCTGCCCCATAAAGTGCCACACTCCAGACAATACATTTGCCAAACCATTTCCTTAGGCCTCTATCTAATTTACCACATAAGAGTCTTCTCTTTCTGTTGAATGCCTCCTTCGCTATCGCAATTCGAGTTTTCACCTCCTGGTGACGTCTCAAGTCTTCAGTTATTGTGCGTCCAAGATATCTGAATGTACTTACTTGACTAATGGTAGATGATCTATTTTAATATTGGACAGTCTACGTCTTTTACTGATGACCATAATCTTTGTTTTTGCCGTGTTTATTTGCATCCCATATTCCACACAAGCTTCATTCAGATCTTTTGGCATGTTATTCACTGTCCGCTCACTTTCTGCCACTAATACCATGTCATCAGCCAGTCTTATACATTCTAATCTCTTTCCACAAATACATATACCTCTTTTCCCGTCTAAGCCTTTCGCAATAATCTCTTCAAGGTATGTGTTAAATAACAGTGGGGAAAGGCAACAGCCTTGTCTAACACCCCATCCAATGCTGCTTGCTTCTGATATTTCATTTCCAATCCTTATCCTTACTTTCTGGTATAAATATAGATTCTGCATCAGTCGTCTCTTTTACTCTTCATTATATCAATCAACTTATTCCACTGTACTCCGTCAGAAGCCTTTTCTAAATCTATAAAAACAGCAAAGATTTCTCTAACTTTTGCTATATATCTTTCCACTATAGTTCTTAACCGGCCAATAGCATCTCTTGTTCCTTTTCCTCTTCTAAATCCGAACTGCTCCTCCGCAATCCCTCTATCCACCTTGCAATATAGTCTTCTGTTCAACACTCTCAGCAAGACTTTAGCTGCATGAGAAATTAGCCTGATGATCCTACGCTCTTCACATTTTTTAGTGTTTCCTTTTTTCTCTATTGGTATCATAACTGGTGCAAGAAAGTCCTCAGGCATTTCCCCTTTGTCATATATCTCGTTACAGAGGTAGACCATTTCTTTTCTTGCCTAGTTTCCGAGACCCTTCAACAGTTCTGCTGACAAATCATCAATTCCACATGCCTTCCTGTGCTTCATCTGCTTCAGCGCATTTTCTACTTCTGCTTCCAAGATGGTGATTCCCTTTCCATCTTCCGGTACATATTGCTCCTCTTCAACCTTAATTTCGCTTTGTATTTCATCCCCCTTGTACAGACATTCAAATAATTCTTGCCATCTGTTCAAAACCTCCTGTGGTTTTGCTGCTAGAGTACCATCCGCTCTTTCTATTTCCATGTTATTCCTCCTGGTTTTACGCTCAAAAACTATCTTATTAGACAGTCTATACATCATTTCATACTTTCCCCTCTTTCTCCATTTCCTCTGTTTGGTTTCATTTCTGTTTCATCCATTTTTCACTTGCTTCTTCAGTTTCTCTTCTTAATTCATTATTCAGTTCCCTGTACCTCTTTTTGTCTTCTTCAGTTTCTACATTTTTCCACTTTCTCCGCTCTTCCATCTTTTCCAACAGGTTGTTTGTTATCCATTCTTTCCTGGTACTTTGGGATACTTTAATTCCTCGTACTTTTTTGGCATTGTCCATGAGTCCTTCCCTCATTTGTATCCATTTGTCATAAACAGTTTCATAAACACTATCTCTTTCCCATTTTTCCATAAATATCTTTTCCAAATCTGATGCCTTTGCTACTTCTCTGAGTCTTTCTATGTTTTGTTTTGCTTTTGCTTTACCTCTCCAGACTTTTTTCAACTTTACTTGTATTTCTCCCACTACTAGGTTGTGGTCTGAATTTATATCCGCTCCTGGATAAGCTTTGACATTCTTCAAACAGTTCCTAAACCTTTTTTATATCAGGATGTAGTCCAGCTGATATCTTTCCATATTCAAATTTGATATCTATGTGTAACGTCTCCTTTTGTGGTGTTCAAATAATGTGTTAGCCACTGCTAATGGATTTTCTTTACGGAAACTAATTAGTCGTTCGTCTCTTTCATTTCTTGTTCCTGGTTCAAATTTTCCTACTTTACCTACATCTCTTCCTTCACCCACCACTGCATTCCAGTCCCCCGTGATGATAATGCAGTAGTACCTGTATCCTGATATTTAGGGTCAGAAAGCTATTTTATTTGTTGTTTATTCGTTTATGATTCAGCGCCTCTCAAAGATTCGCCGTGAAGCAAAGTACACAGGTGTCAAAATTAAGGATGAAAGTAACTTTCGCATGACGTGTCACTGCCAAGTAACATAAAGTCGATAACACTTGGGCCATTCGTAGAAAGAACTGCTTCAGTATAGTACAGAAGAAATACGCTATGAGATGAACAGAAATGATACTTTTATTCGGTGCCAATAATTGCACTCACGCCAACGTGATTGATGATAGTCCCCTAGATATTACAAATCGCTGGACGTGGTTCTTAATTGGCATCGTTCTTAAGAGGACAGTGCATGCTCTGCAATGTACCTCGATGTTTGCCACGAGATTGGTATGGAGTTCTTGCGGGAGGGCGTTCCGTCCTTCACTATCGCGGTTAACAAATAATGGACGGTAGTAAGTGCTAGTTCTGTAATACTTCTCCCCACGTATCTCACACTGCTCGATAAGAATTAAGTGAGTGGAATGGGCAGGCCATTCCATTTGCCAAATATCATCTCATTCCAAGAGAACTCCACATGTACAGTTCGAGGCGGTTGCACATTGTCATCCATTAAAATGAACTCGGGGCAGAAAGCACTTCTCAGAGTCCATATGGGGAAGGAATACAGAGCCACAGAAACGTTGACCATTTGGACCACTAAAACAAACATGTTCGATAATGTTCCTGGGAGAATTACGTACCCTCAGACGGCGAATGGTAGGAACTCGTAATGTATCCTGTCAACAGTGCTCTTGGAGGAATGGAACACCCTACCACAATAACAGCATATTGTAGATCATGCATTGCCGTCCATAGTGATTACACATCCTATAAAGAACATGTTCCACCTTTTGTATTGTCCAAGGGATCATCACAAATTGCGATGACTTCATTGTAATTGCTGTCTTTGAATATAAGCTTAATTTCTGTTAGTATCATTGTGCATTTCTTTTGATTATTTACTGTAGCAGTGATACCACTTTCGTCACGGAGACACTAAAATTTTTCGGGCAGATATATTAGATCTTGTGTCAGTTCGTACCTCGGCTAACTGTAACTGTCTTCCTTTTAGTCATCATAATGAAAAAGCAACATTTCAACAGTGGTGGGTTCTGTCCTCACAATGTCTGGTTTACCTTGATGATGTTATTTTCAGCCAACACATGTAATTTCATGCTGAAATACTACGAGCAGCTTTTGAGAGACTGTGGAGTGCAAATCTGAAGTAGGATATTTAGTACATAGGATAACTACAGATAGAGTTTAATCTAATTTAATACCGTTAGGATCTGTGAAGAACTACCCACAACTGACGAATAAGAAAGAACTGCAGACCTCCATTGGCCTCCCAAGTTTTTAGCGTATGTTCATTCGAGAGTAGGCCGACATAGCATGCCCAATGTCTCAACTAGCCAACTAAGGAGCAAGTTTTACGTGGATTACTGAATGTTCAAAAGCAAAGGAGACACAAAAAACAACTTTGACTATGGCTCCCGCTTTGGCGTATCGCAACTTAACAAAACCGTTTGTCCTAGCTACTCACGCTAGTAATTTAGCAGTCCATACAGTCTTATCACAAGAAAACGACAGAGAAGAGGAAAAAATTTCATTTGCCTCAGGCCTTCTGAATGCAAGAAATGAAATTACCAGACAACGGAAAAATAGTTATGTGTTTTTAGTGGTATAAACTACAAACGATAAGTCTTAGTGGGCTGAGAATTCGTAGTAGAAATATATCAAGCAGAACTGAATTGGTTGATAAACCTGAATGATCCCAACAACAGATTAGCTAGATGGACCTTGTGTTTCAATGAGTACCAATTCATGGTAGTTCATTGACCCAGAAAACTACACATCAGCGTGCATGGATTAACTAGGCAAGACAGAGTATACGTCGCAACTGGCAGAGAAGAGGAGTTAATTAAAGAGGAGTTAATTAATGGCCAAGAGACATGCCTGGAGTATCAATCCTGGTAACACGGTCCTAAATTCGAAGTTGTTGATGGAATACTTTACAAGAGCACCGTTAAAGGCAACCATATTTTCGTACCTGAGAGGCTACAAGAATAGAAGGACGTCTTGACAATCATTTGGCAGAACAAAGCGGCAACAGAGAAACGAACTTAGGAGTAGCAAAAATCTATTGGCTGCCAAACGGGAAAACGATCGCTTGTGATGCATGCAAGAAAATGAATGATTGGCCGTAAAACCAAAGCGTCTCTTTGAGTACTCTAGGAAATGATTGAACATTTTAAACGAGTGGGTTCTAATATCGTAGGTACTTTCCTAAACACAAAAGACGGAGCTCACTATGTCTTGTCGACTGTGGGATACTTCTGCAGATATACAATTTTCAAGTGTAAGCACTGAGACCGTGGCGAATGTATTTGTTAACTACTGGGTTTGAAAATATTGGTCACCTTCTGCTATAATTGCAGACCACATTTCCAATTGCATCTGTAAATTGCTGCAGCAGGTATGCGGGGATGAGTGGAAAGAACCATAACGAAAATGAAAAGTCACTACGTTGCCAATAGCCACGATTCATGGGATGCATACTTGCCATAAGTGCTCAGAATGCTGTTCAGATTTTACGAAATCGCCTACTGCATGTGAATGACCTTGGCATTTGACTTCACAACATCAGTAAGAGAAAGCAGCAATGAACACATCAGAGACGTAGTCAGCAAACTACATGAAGTATAGAAGCATGTAGATGCTGGAAACCACCACTTCTTCTAGCAGACCTCTCAGCATTAACTTTGAGTATTTACACCAAAACATTGTGCTAGATGCTAAGTTTACTTGAGCGGCACAGTACTAATGAAATCTCACGTCCGTAGTATAAATCATATTGGAAAGGACCATATATGGTCCTCTAAATTGTTTTCCTGATTACGTTAGCAGCCCAATTGCGATTTCGCTTGGTCTTAGTGCATATGAATCAGGTGGGGATGTAATTATCAGGCCAGGTACTGCATCAGATGACGAATTGCAGGATAGACCCTTGGACAGACACCTAAAGCAGCTGATACCACTACAGAACTCAATAACGTGGCCTGCCGATGGGCTATCGACACTGAGATTCTCTGTTCGAAGCTGAGAAGCCAGTATCCTTACCGAAGAGGCAGAGTGTGGATGTGAGCAACACTTGAACACGGTATCTGCTACACCCAGGTCAGCATTAATTGTGTATGAAGCATGTGTAAATCACTTGCAGGAAACTGAACAAGTGTGTTCACTGAACAAGTGTGTATGGAATAAGTTGGCAAACTAAGTTAAACATTTTCTTTTCTTCCATAAAACTTATTCAACTTTTTCGATTCTGTTGTGTTGTGCTTATAGATAATGATTCCGTGTTCTATTTTGATCACTAGTTTTTATTTTGAGCTTTGTTTGTCTGTCCGAATCATTCCACATCAGTCTGGGGTTCTTTTTGTCCCAAAAAATGTATTGTAGTTGCTACTGGTGATTTTAAACTATTTTCGAAGTATAATCCAAGTGAGGTAGGGGAGAAATTTCATAGTGTAAATGAATTAATGACTTGTAGTGACTCAATTTACGCCAATCAGTGTGGGACCCAGAAATATCATGGTATCATAGCAGGATTACAACTAAAACGCAAGTTCAAGTAGCATTTACGGCCTATGAAAGGAAAATAGATAGCATTTTAGTTATTTAACCTCATTTACAGTAATCTCAATAGACATAAATGCGGATGGATTGTTTGTTTTTTTTTAGTACTGTCTTTGGTACCGTAACTAACAGGGATTTCGTTGATGTAAGTGACAAGTTAGAGTAGCTAGAAAAAGATGTACACTCTGATGCCACAAAATCTTTTGAAAATTTACTAATATTACGAACTACCAATAACACAGTCTTCATTGGTATGGTTGCTAAGCAGTTTATTGTTCATTGCGACAGTAATTACAAATGGACTACAATGAGCCATAAGAAATTAAAAAAACAAATTAATATGCTGAATGTACATGTAGAATGAAATACTCTATTGATTAGAATTACTAATGGTTGGTGCCACTCATGTAATGATACTTCTGGCTTCAGGTATTCTACTGAAGGTTGTGTAAGTTATCATTTCAGTAGTGTATTGACTCATCCTACATAAAATTTATTGTTGTTGTTAGCTAAACAAACTAAACATATCAATAACTATGGTATTAACTGCGAATATACAGGCATACTAGAAGCTAAGTGATGTTGATGGCTTCATGATGAACTATGAATTAACTTTAACTGTCATCTTAATGACCCAAGACAGAGGATATTTCTTATCTTTTTCAAAAACAACTTTACGAGAATGCGAGAAGAAATAGAGACTTGTTTGTCAATCGAATGTAGTATTTCACAACAACTCAACAACTCAGTATACCACTGTAAGATGAATCTCTTCATTAGTGTTCAAACTCATAACGGCCATTCCATGAAAGTGTAAACTTTAACTCAACCCATCCTGCAATGGTGTCCAGATGGTGCCATTTACACTTCAAGCTGAGGAGTTGACCTAGCTTTCATGTGCTGCAGATATAATTCGCCATGTGCCAAACATATAAATGGTAGTAAACTTCTACTGGATGTATAAAATGATGAGATGTCGAGTGAGTTTTTCCACATACCTCAAATGGGCCAAGATGCCTCATACGCAGAAAGCAGTTTATCCATATCTCCCATTTATACTGTATTCCACAATAATTTATTGCAGCCAATGAGTTCATTCAATTTCTATGTTAGTGGAACAGATTAACTGTACAGCCGTATGAGCATTGGTAGTGAGGATTTGAATTTATTTCATGCATCTGACAGTGCTGACTGATAATAGGAAAACTATACACAGAACTACTTCTTCTAAGCTTTCAATTAGATTGTCAACAACCCTTGTAATTAATTTATTATATTTGATCACTTTCTGTTTTTTCAGTTAACGTAGTCAAATTCCTCGATGCCTCTTGAACCTTTAACGGTTACCATAGGTGATCTTCCTGTTGATTTGATCTTGTAGTTTATATTTCACCTATTATGAATGACGTGTAACACGTCAGGTGTGCGAGCGCACCACACATTCGCCACAATATTAAAATTAATACGGTAGAGTTATTGTCTTCATATGATCCAATCTGATGGTCATTTTTAATGGACAAGGTGGTGTAAGATAACATGAAACTTGGATGTAAGAGAATTCACATTGTAGCGCTCAGTTCGTATATTTGCACGTCAGCTGACTCCATGCGAGGCTACAGGCAGTGAATAAAAGCTGTCAATGAGGAATCAGTGTCCACGGTGCTGTCATGGCTGCCAGTAAAGCTTGTTCTTGGTTTAAGTAGAGAGACTGCGTGTTTGCATGAATGTTGATAAAATTGTAGACATATGCAATTAACTGCAAAAACTACAGTTCAGTAGTCTTGGTACACTATGTTAATAATGCAGTGAATGATATGATTACCACTAGTATTGGTAGCGTTGGTAAGGAAAGAAACATATATGAATGTGTGGGAGATTAACTGAGAGACCACGACTTATCAATGTTTTTTGTTGGTTTTGCATATAATTAGAACTACATATCATTCAGTGTTAGTCCAGTCAGTATTTTTTATACTTACAAAATAATAATTGCATTTAAAAGTGATAAAAATTAGCCACTCACGTACTTTCTGCTCTTTTATATACCCAAAGCAATTAGTTTTGATGCAGATACCATTTACATGCACAAACATATAAAAATCTAAATAATTATCGTCGTTACTTTGCATACAGTACCTTCTTCATTATCATCAAAGGCAACAGTTTCCTGTTATTGTTGATAAGTGTGAAAGTTGTCAGTAAATAACGGAACCATGTTGTATATAAGCTCGACGAAGTATTAAAACGATGTTTTGTATGTTTTCTTCTTTTTTTAATTTTACTTTTTTCGAGCAAATTGCATTTTCTAGCTCAATGCGATACATTCTTACTGCCTGTTCAGTTTTTACAACGTTCCTGTGTCTTGTATTACTAATCAACAGTTTTCTGATAAAACCAGAATTAAACGTTGGTAGTTTCTATTTTGCTGTAAATATTGTTTGTTTTTAATTAACAGGCAGTAGTATAACGATAGAGAACAAAAATGTTCCGTAGGTTACGATGCCCTTTCTATACCCTCACACAGTTTCTGGAGAGTTCAGCGCTCTCAACTTCTACGGGAATCTTGTAAGGCAGTTATTGGATACATTAAGAAAGCAATAGAAGTGAAGTAACACTTCATAAGTATGCAACACATATAATGTACAAGTAATGTGGGTGTGATTTCAACTGACCAAAGCTATTAGGAGAACTACTGTGGTATACACTTGCTTATGATAATCTGCCATAGCCTGCAGGTGTTTAACAAGTCTAGTTTCAATCAGTTGCCCTTCACTGAAGTCTCACCACACCTTATTCTGATTAAATCCTTTATAATCACACAGAAATACTACATTTAAGTGCAGACCATTTTTACAAGCTGTTTGAAATATGGGATGTATGGTATATAATTAATCACGGATATATTTGCTATCTATTATCGTTGATGGAATATTCAGTAAAAAATACTTATGCCGATTAGTTTGTCACCACTTAGTTCCTTTTTAGCACCCTGCAGCTCTAGTCTCATTTGGGAAGTTCGATGACTATCACAAAATAGGCAAACGCAGCTCCAAGAAACGAGAGGAAAAATGAAGTGTTCACTTCAAAAAAGCCGAATGCATGGAATTTCAGTTTATCCATAGAAACTTGGAGTACTTCCAATGGTTTTCCTGACCGCAGCAGAACCTGAACTTTGGACATCAGCAGCTCTGACCTCTCGGCTCGTTCTGAAGCGCTAGAGCATGCCCAGCAGATGATTAACAAACGAGCCAGAGCATAGAACATCCACAAAGAAGGCTTCAACAGTTCAACGCATTTCTTTGCCACGTCAGGTTGCTCTTCACGTAATTTCACTGTAACAGAGTAGGACAAGTTTACTATTACTAGAAAGTTGCAAACGACGTTTAGGAGCAGCGCGGCGCCGAAGTGCTGTTCGCAGAGGAGGGCACTGCGGTGCAGAGCCAGCCTGGCGCGCTGCAGCCGCCGCAGCTGAGGCTCCAGCGCCACCGGCGCCCCCGCGAGTCCAGCGCGCGTCAACACAGCCTCCAGGTCCGCCTCGCTGTCCACTAGAGGGCGCACACTCCTCAGCAGCTGCAAGTTCACGCTACCCAGGCGGTCCCTCACTGCCAGTACGATGCAAAAGAACTGCACTTGCCAGATGCTGGTGAAGAAATGCAAACAAAAGAAAACGTTTGCTGCAGGTAGATCTTCGAACAAGTTGACCACGATGCACGTAGCTACTCCACAAAGGATCATTACCAGGAAGTACAATAGCAGCTTCGTCATTAGTTTCGTTTTGACAACGCTTTTTCGTCTATATGAGCTTTCGAAACGAGAAAGTAGTACGTCCACTAATTCCAAGAGAGTAATTGTCTCCCGCAGATATCTTTTACTGGTAAAGAGACAAATGGTTAGTATTGCAAGTGGATCCAACAGAGCACACAGAGAAGCAAGTACGTATGTTAAGTAGATTAACAGTGGTGTATCACGTACTGGATCTACAAAAACTTGACAATAGCCGTACCATATACCAGCTGCAACGATGGCAGCGAGCCAGAAGGAAGTAGTAGCCACACCGGCAATATTTTTGAGACGGTTTCTGAAACTTTCTGCTGGACTTGATTCTTCAATAACAGCCACAGGAGCCAGGCCAAATATCTGACTCACAAGTAGGAGAGGACAAATTGTCTCACGGAAACAGCTTCCATTCATTTTACAATAAAAAAGAAATGCACACACTAATCAAAGCAGCTTGTAATGCACGTTACGGATTATTGATTACTTCAGTTATAATTTACATAAGCACATAAAATATCCATCGCTTTATTCTACTGCTGCAGTTGACATGTCGACATCCAGGAAATCATCACCGACACAAAATAATAGAAAGAATGATTGTATGCAGTAAGTAGGTTATTGAGCCGCATATACTGTTCGACATACACTAAACATAATCGGCTCAGACAGTCACCTGTCTTCTCTCTCAGAAAGCAATAACTATTTTGCCTTACTGTATTACAGAGTCAGCTACTGTAGGTTCTATAATCTTTACGAACGTGAAATCGATGTTCATCCAATTAAGTTGCCTTCCGCTTTCGTTTTAATATTCACGTGATAATATGGCCTGTCAGACTGCAAAACTAAACTATCAGCAGCGGCCATCAGTTAAATGAGGTGCCATAAAGTGTTTCTCTTAACATTACCTTCACTTAGCAAATTAATTTTAGCTGACTTACTTAGATTACTCGGAATTGCTTCTTAGGTACACTGATGTGAAAGAAAATCCTTAGGGAAAATAGCAGTCAAATGATTCTTCAAGCCAGTAACAGGAATTAGTTACGCTGAAGACAGGTAGTGGAGCAATGTTCCTCTGCCACCAGTCTGCTTTACTACCAGATATCCCGAAGATTAAGGGTCAAGGTTACCTCCTCAAAGGGTCAATATTCTCCTGGCCTCCAACGAATGGGGTCAGTATCCTCTAGGACCAATGGCCTCTGCTCTGAGAACATTGCGCGAATATCTCAAAGGTCATACAGGGTGTCCAGAAAAGGGCACCCTGATTTCAAAATAAAATATCTCGAAAACAAAGATCGATAGAGGAATGCAGTAAACGGTATGTTTATTGTGAAAGCTGTAAGAAGTTTATACAGCAGTTTGAAATAATAGTTACAAAAGCTGCTAACAGATGGCGCTGTACGCTTTACAGCTCATATCAGCATACATAAGTGGAATAATCGTATGAAAATAATCTTTGCAAACAATCACATCACAATGTTTTCAAAATGTTCACCATTGGCACCACAGAGGTGGCGCAAACGAAGCGTGAAATTCGCCATCACATGTCTCAACCGAAATGGATTCACATGCCATAGAGATCGCCGATTCAAGCTCGTCCAGCGTGGCGGGATGCTTCGGGTAGACCATGTCTTTCACTGTGCTCCACAAAAAAAGTCACAGGGAGTCAAAACCGGCGAATATGGAGGCCAATCCATGCCTGCACCAGTAAATTTGGGATATTCCAAAACAATGACTCGATTCCCGAAGTATTCCTCAAGAAAGCAAAACACTTGTTCGGTCCGATGTGGTCGGGCTCCATCTTGCATAAACCATTCAGTACCTGGTCGATCCTCTAACGCTTGCTGTGTGGCGACAAATTGTTCCAAAATTGCAACGTAATGTGCACCAGTGACCGTTTCTCGAATGAAAAAAGGGCCCATAATGCCTCTGCTGCATACTGCAGCCCACACAGTAACTTTAGGAGAATACAGGGGTTTCGCTTCACACCAATATGGCTTTTCAGAACCCCAAAATCGCCAGTTCTGCTTATCCACGTATCCATTCAGGTGGAAGTGTGCTTCATCTGTAAACCAGATGCAACCAACTTCAAATCCTTCACTATCAATCATTGTGAGCATCTGATTAGCAAAGGCAACCCTTTGTTGCACAGCTCGTACGGGTATGGTCTGGTGCGTTTGAATTTTGAATGGAAACATGTGTAGGCTCTTTCTCAGCATTTTCTGCATGCTGGAACGCTTCAAAACAGTCTCAGACGCCATTCTACGAACGGATGACATTGTATTTCGCTGAAT
The DNA here is from genome assembly GCF_021461395.2 of Schistocerca americana. Classification (NCBI taxonomy): domain Eukaryota; kingdom Metazoa; phylum Arthropoda; class Insecta; order Orthoptera; family Acrididae; genus Schistocerca; species Schistocerca americana. The sequence goes on from NC_060119.1 coordinate 196,547,573, forward strand.
AATTCCAGAAACTGTGGCGATATTTTCAGACATAACTGCGGTTTGCTTGCGGCCAACATGCCCCACTAGATCATCAGTTACGCTGCCTGTTCGTTGAAATTTTGCTAAGGGCGTACGAATGGTTTTCGCATCGGGTCCTCTTGGAACATTAAAACGTGCTTGAAAACTTCGCCTTGTTGCCGTAGGACTCTCTTCTAACCTGTGGTACTCTAGCCCCAGAAAAACGCGTTGTTCAATGGAGTACATGGTTTTAATCTCTTCCTTCGGTACGCTAACCTCCTTTCACGTTTCAATAGTGGAACTGATCGCTCTGGGCTTCGGATCACTATTTATACTAGACATTCCGTATGGTGATTACAGCGCCAACCGTTAGCAGCTTTTGTAACTATTATTTCAAACTGCTGTATAAACTTCTTACAGCTTTCACAATAAACATACCGTTTACTGCATTCCTCTATCGATCTTTGTTTTCGAGATATTTAATTTTGAAACCAGGGAGTCCTTTTCTGGGCACCCTGTAGGTCAATGTCGTCCTCGCTCAATGTCGTCCATTCGTTCACAGCCCCTCCCACACACCACTACCCTCGCCTTTCCCTCTACTGTGCAAGGAGCAACTGTGCATCATTCGTGTTCTGTACACCATCGAGAGATCATCAGTTGTCATCCTAAATTAGAATGTAAAGATTTCAAAGACTGTCACATTCGAATGTAAGTATTAATACAGTAACCTCTCTCATTATTCATTGTGTATCTGTCTAGTTAAACGAAAACTTATGATTTTTTTCTTTCATCTGCACAACAGCCCCTGATGCGGCAGTAGTCCTTACGTTGGAGCGGGACATACACCTGTTCACTGCACAGCCACTCATTACCTGCTGCACACGAATGGACTACCTGATATTTATGAGAGGTGGACCTTGTTATTTCCAAAGAAATTTACTGCCACCGCGTCCAGATAGAATAAGGAAACACTAAGTTGCATTTTCATGAATTTGCAATTTTCCTTCTTTTCAACAGTGCAACAGCCCGCTGAAACATCACTAGCTGAGCACGTACACCTATTCATTGCATCACTGCTCATAGAGATGCAGCAACAAGTAGTGGGTTACCTGATATTTCAGATCAGGACTCACAACAGTTTTCTATACCGCCACCACTCCCGAGCCTCAGCTAAGTGGTCCTACTGTAATTCTGTTCGCCAATGCATATCATTTGACTGCCAGTGAATCCAGATGTGTAAATATAGGTATACAAGCAGACAATGAGTGTGATGTAGTAATGAAAATTGAGAATGTTAAACATGCTGTTACAGAATAGTTTAAAGAGAGACTGTTCGGGATGAGTTATATTGTGTGATGCTCTATATCGGTGTGCCTATGTCATCTGAGTGTTATCCACGTTGTGCTCCTCCAGACATCCATCTCTTTGGTTTGAAGCTGTCCATCAACGAAATGCATGGGGATGCAGCACATGAGTTAATATCTGGAGACAGTTACATTTATTTGCGTAGTTCAAGTATTATGAACCTCTGTCACTGAGATAGTGCATTGTATACTGCGTTAGAAAGGCTGACTCGATGGAAACTGTATGCGAAAGCTGTATTCGCTAACGTTGTCCAGTGTCTGTGTGAGCATAGCGTACGTGTGAATGACTTAGAATACTGTGTAAATTGAATTGTCCACAGAGTACCATTGTCGGTTGCTATCATCCTCATAAATATTAAATCTATGAAAGCGAAATTTACTGACAGAATACCTGGTTTTTTGTTTCCCCTCGTCTGCCTGAACAGTACAAGACCGAATGTGGGGTGTATAAGAAACAATTATTTGTAAATACTGCACTGCTGTCAATGTAGTTAAAAAAAACAAGCACTCAATTTCGCTAGAATTACAGAACCAAATGTAAGACACCTGATGTATCCAAATAGTCACATTTTCTTCCAAATTCGCCTTATTTTTTCGAACACCATCTTGTCATTTAAAAGTGACTGACGAGTTTATAAGACGAGCAGTCACTGCAATTTTCTTAGTGAGGAATTTTTTTTGTTAACTACCGCTTATACAAAACTAGAGTAGGCGCTATAACACTCTCACCTAACAATGTATTATTTAAAAAATTTACAACTATCTAATGCATTCAAAAATTGACGACGAACTGTGGTCTTGGAAATTAATATATAACATAGATTACATGTGTACTAATCTGGCCGGCCGCTGTGACCGAGTGGTTCTAGGCGCTACAGTCTGGAACCGCTCAACCCCTACCGTCACACGTTCGAATCTGGCCTCGGGCATGGATGTGTGTGATGTCCTTCGGTTAGTTAGGTTTAAGTAGTTCTGAGTTCTAGGGGACTGATGACATCAGATGTTAAGTCCCATAGTGCTCAGAGCCATTTGAACCATTTTTAACCAATCTGATGCTTAGGTGTGTTAAAAACAATGGTCAGTATACACTACGATATCGCAAAAGAGAAGTCTGACAGCAAGACGCTATAATGTGTCTATAAATAACGGTGGGAATTAGGCCAATGCGCGCCAAAACTACATCATCAAAATCTAGAACAATTTCTAGCCACAGGCTTGTTCTGAGCCTCGCCATCTAACACTGTTTTCCCTCTATCTTTCCGTGTTCACTCTCGTCCAGTCCTCGTCTCTTTCTGCAACACACTCCTCTACATCTTTCAGCCATCTATCCCCTGGTCTTCCTCTTGGTCGTTTCCTTTCCATCTCTATTTCATGTTTTTCCTTGGAAATCTTCTTGTTTACTATTCTCTTTAAATCGCCATACTATCTTAGCTTTGATGTTTCTACCATGCTCGGCAAGGATTCCTCTTTCACGATTTCCTATACACTTCCATTCCTCAGCCTATCTGTCCTCAGTCCTGTACTACTTCTAAGGAACTTTATCACATGTGTGTAATCTGCTTACATCTCTTTTCCTCATCATCCGTGTTTCATATGCATTTGTCAGTAGTAACCTCTATATATTATTTCTTTGCTTTTTTTGTGGGACATCTTTGTTCCAAATCAGGTCCCTAACACTTTATAGGAATGCTTCTGCCTGTCTCCCACGTTCACTTATTTTTTCTCATATCTGCCATTTTCCTTTGTCACACCTCTTCAATTGTGCACCTCCAGTCTTTATTCCTCTCGATCCTCTTTCATCCTTTGTGGTTGTAACCTGCATCTCGCATTTGCTGACAATGAATTTTATTCCGTACTGTCTCACAGACTAATTGTGATTAAGAGAATTGAATGGATTCTGAAGGTGAGTGAATGCTAAGTTCTTATTGTAAGGGGAAATAAATAGCTTTATACGTTATATTACACATCTGATGCGCTAACCTATAGCTTAATTTTTGCTGCACATAATTAACAAAAATTCGTATCGTGTAAAATGTTGTAAGTGATTTCATTCTATTTTCAAGCCTTTAAATTGTGTTGCAAAGTGTGATAAATATGGATTTGCCGTAGGACAGTTAAAAAGGGAGTGGTGTGTGTAGACTGTGGGCTGAAATTTCGCTGGGGTGACTGTGGTGGGAAACTGAATGGGGAACTAAATGAGGCTCTCCCATGGAACTTTAGGCTTTTCAAAACAGACAAGAGAACTATTGAGCAGGAGGCAAAGATTTGTGTCTTTCCGGCTGAGTTAGGTCAAGCGAAATTTGGACGATGTAGGTAGAAGGGAAAAGAAGGTCTTGGGAAGTGGGTAAAGCTAACAAGCAATGGGAGGAAGGAGGGCAGCTCTTCAACTGCATGTACATTTCAGCTAACAGTATCCGATAAATTTGATTTGTTACCGCAAGTAGGTGGGAAGAGCCTCTTCTAGCTGTGGGCCACGGTAGGGTGCAGCAAACTTCCAGCAAAGAAATTTATTTAAGATCAAAACCGAAAGACAGTAGGAAGAAAAAGGTCTAGCTGCTAGGTAGCAGTCATGAGACGGTTGTAGGCCAGTTGGTTCAGCACAAATTAGAGACGGGGTATCAGATTACAATTTTTGTGAAGCCAAGTGCTATCCTTAGTCAGTTGACAGAGGACATAGGTAATCTGTGCAAAGGTTTTGGCATTGAGGATCAGGTTCTTATAGTTGCTGGAGCAGGGACAGAATGGCTAAGAATAATAGTTACTGCATTAGGGGTGATCTGGATGAAACAGGAGTAGCAACTACACACACACACACACACACACACACACACACACACACACACACACACGCACACACACACATCTCAATTGTGTGTAGATCCTGCAGAGACATGACCAGCCTTGTGTAAGTACTTCTGTGAGATGTTTGAACGCTGAGTTGAGCAGGCTACTGCTGACTGAGACGAATTCTAATACGAGTTCACTGCCTACACTTGGGAGATGCGGACATACTGGGCATGACCTACACTAAAGGAAGAGAGTGAAAGGTAGCAGCTGGCCGAGCTTCTTGCAGACAATGTGTTTGGGGCTGCCAACACACATGGCAAGATCCCTGTGTTTACTGGTGTCAGAGGAGCACCTTTTTTGCGTTAGAATCAGGATTCATTCACCCTGTTTCGAAAGAAGTGAAAATAACAGAGGAGCCCAACAGAAAGCTTAACAATGCGCAGAAAAATAAGGTTACCTTATTTCATCAAAATATTAAAGAACTCAGTAGTAATGTAGAAGAGCTTCTTGTCTGTCTGGAAAATTTAGAGAGCTGTGAACAGATAAATAACATGTGGCTATCTGAGAACCATATAACCGCAGAGTTACGTAAGTTACTTATAAGAATTACACTACTGCAGCTTAATCATTCAGAAGTAACATAGGGAATGGAGGAGTTGTTACATACATTAAGACAGAACACAAGTTCAAAAATATGGAGACAAGCAGATTCCACAGTCATCATCATATAGAACTCTGCACTTCAGAATTAATGCTAAAACTGTATATAGATCCCCACTGGGAAATATTTAAGAGGAATCTGGATTATTTACTGTGCTATCTCTCAGACAACAGCAAGCAGTTAATAGTTTGTGGTGACTTCAATGTCGATTTTCTGAAATATGGTGATACTAAAAATGATCTAGAAACTTTATTTGGATTCTACAATTTGGTCTCAGTAATTAATTTACCAACATGGGTGGATAAAGATAGTAGTACCCTAATATATAATGATTTGTTTGATGAACCTCAAAGTAAGGAAATAACTGTTTACCCAGTAACAAATGCTCTATCTGATCACGATGCACAGTAAGTTTGTAACATAATTTCTGCTGTGGCCGCTCTGCTGTGACCGAGCGGTTCTAAGGGCTTCAGTCCGGAACGCGCTGCTGCTACGGTCGCAGTTTCGAATCCTGCCTCGGGCATTGATGTGTGTGATGTCCTTAGTTTAGTTAGGTTTAAGTAGTTCCATGTCTAGGTGACTGATGACGTCAGATGTTAAGTCCCATAGTGCTTAGAGCCATTTGAACCATCATTATTTCTGTCTCTTGGTATTTTACCCACTTATGTAGTAGATATAAATATCTTTTTCTTTTACTTTTGTCTTAGATTCTGAAGATTGCTGTTGTATAGTAATTCTGTTGAAAAACATCGCGATAATTACAATTAAGTAAAAAAGCAATGCTTACTGATATCACTTGTGTTATATTAATTATCTGAATTTATCTCATATCATTAAATCCCAGAAACATTCTGAAAAATGTGTGAAATGAGTAACAGTAGGTTATGATATGTGTTAGAGAAATTTTCTATCGCTACTACTGTTAGTTTGACAATGACAATTTCAGATCTGAAATAGGAAAACGGTAGAATTTCTTAAAACTGAACATTGAGGATAAAAAAATTGATTCTTGAACTTTTACGTCATTTACAAGCTTATTTTCGAAATAATCCTACTTTTACAAACACTCAGTTGCATGTCTCTCACTCCAAAACAAAGCCAATTACCGAGCGAGGTGGCGCAGTGGTTAGCACACTGGACTCGCATTCGGGAGGACGACGGTTCATTCCCATCCTGATTTAGGTTTTCCGTGATTTCCCTAAATCGTTTCAGGCGAATGCCGAGATGGTTCCTTTGAAAGGGCACGGCCGATTTCCTTCCCAATCCTTCCCTAACCCGAGCTTGCGCTCCGTCTCTAATGACCTCGTTGTCGACGGGACGTTAAACACTAACCACCACCACCACCACCAAAGCCAATTGATGTCACAGTAAATATACGTTAAAAATATTTAATTTCGAGTGCTAATGGAACTTTACGAACAATATGTTCAAGAAAAACGAAATAAATGGAGATAGTATGTAGTACTTAACCTAATAGATTCACCTGAATGTATGTAGTTGATCAGTCGTCATGTGTAATACTTCGAATCAAATACCACAGAGGATCTTAAATCAAAGCCACGTAGACTGGAACAGGGTATCACGGAAAGCTATGAGCGAACACAGGAAAATCGATACTAGACGGTTAGTTGTGTTAGCTGCATGACGTCTGCCCGTGAATTAGACGCCGTGTCGCGGCTTTCGGTGAACGTGGCAGCGCTGACGTTACCCTACTAATCTCGCTGTACGAAGACCGACATACAGTGAGTATGTATCACACACAGCAGGAGTTACAGTAGCAGTAGTGGTAGCAATAGCAGTAGACTCTGGCAGTGCACGTGAATTCGTGGTAGGTGTTCAGATAATCGCGCCAGAACGTTCATTTAATGAGCATGCAATGGTGAATTTTTTACGCACGGCAAGGTGAAAAGTAATTACGTGAGGCTAGAGACAGTGAACTGTTATGTAATCATACATCTACTGTTGTTTCTCATCGTATACCCGGGACAGGATCAGCAGCACCACAATCTGTTGATCGAGGTAGGCCATAGTTTGTTAGTACACATGACAAGTCTGTCCAATAAGAACCGATAATGAGTCGCAGCGTGTAACACATCTCATAGCATCACGAAGAACGTACTTCAGTGGCAGTTCTCGTGTCCATAATGTCTTCAACTGTGTAGAGTCGCTCGGTGACTGAACATCGTAGAACTTTTCACGATGAGTTCTCGTTAAGATCATCAAACCACAGTTGGGAGTTGTTTACAGTTGAGGGATTTTTGGAACAAATAGTAGTACCTAAAATCTTCGCAATCGATTCTCGTGGGCGTATGAAAATACAAATGCTACAATATAGGATGTGGACTAGCACTGGCATTAGATTAGTATATGGGATGCGGTTTTATGTGTCTGCCCTCAACGTTAATACCTCCTTTCAGCACGTCTTATAACCGTTCACAACGATGTTATTAAGAACATTCTCCCGCAGTATGAAGTACTTGAAAACCATTTGTAGTGGTGGTAACCGTTTGTAAGAGGTCAATTACGACTCAATAAACAATAATACTGAATCTAGAATGAAATTTTCACTCTACAGCGGAGTGTGCGCTGATATGAAGCTTCCTGGCAGATTAAAACTGTCTGCCGGACCGAGACTCGAACTCGGGACCTAAGCCTTTCGCGGGCAAGTGCTGCCTGATTATATTCTAGGTATTTGTAGGTTATAATAACATTAATATATATAAACTTCTCAGTATATTTTTCAGGACAACTGAAGACACTTGACGAACATATTTAAGTGTTAACAGAAGAATACATTATAGGTGTTACCATACGTGTTGGTTTTAGTGCTTAGATGAAAGCCATAGATATCATTTCAGAAATTAAAGCATGCACACGCAACTGCTTAGAGATACTTGGATCTTCGTACCGTGTATGCGTCACTCAGCTTCGAAGCGGCGTAAGGCTGCAAGTGCGTATGTAATTAAATCTTAAGCCTTACTTCAAATGAGTAGTATAGACCCGACACAAGCAGAGCTTCTATTCACCATTCACGTACAGAGTTGTGGATTCCAAGTGAAATATTCCCAGAGTTCGCCACATCCAGTATATGTAAAGTCAACACCATACAGAGAGTATGACTTTGCAGTGTCTGTGTCGTTCAGATGCACGATGCAAAGTACCTTTCCACATGTATACATCTCTGCAGGAACATGACTGCAGCCACTATAAAATATATGAAATATATTCTCAGTTGCCAGTACGGACAGCCATCAGCTGTATAACGGAATCCTAAAAAACAAAATTTGTGACGGATTGGAATTCGAACCCGGATTTTTCGCTTATCTCGAGCGGTGGCCTTACCATTTGGCTGTCCCTGTACGATTCACGGTGAGACCCAAACTTTCATATATCGTCAGCCACGCGCCTATAACCTGCACCCGTACATCCATTACATGTATTCCCGTTCAGGAGAGACATTTTAATTGAAACCCGCTTGCCCGGTGTCCGCGGATAAATACGACATTGCAGTACCTCTGTTTAACACAAGTACAATGCTATATTCCTATGGACAAATACGATGCAGTCAAGGAAGCAGAGACTTCCTCCTCTAGTGTTTGACTTCTGTTTTAGCATTCGATGTACATAAAGGTAATGTTGCAAAAATTCTGTACTGAGCAGTCTTATGAAATAAAAATACTTTCATTCATAAGTACCGGTGTCTAGCAGTTATTGTAGTGAACCTCTTGACGTCACCGTATTGAATTTGTTAAAAAGTGGCCAATTGCTCATTACGTCCTATGGATTAAATGTTTCACTCTCCACAAGATGAAGCAGCACATATGTTTTTATGACGCTCGATCGAAAATTCGTTACCAGTTTTTACGAGGTAATCACAATATTACTTTATGGACAACAAATTCAAACTGTGATAATGCCTTGGACAGTAAAACAGAGAAAACTGTTATCTCATTTGAAGTGCAAGAAAAAGAATAGGAGTGTTAGTAAAAGGAAACCGGAAACATGGAGTTAGCCAGAGGTTTTGTTAACACAAACAAAAAAGACAGAAAATTAAAGAGTGTAGCCTACCAGAAGGATTAAGTTTTACTGATATTCAATATGTGTTGAGCATATTTACTGAAGCGACAAAGCAGAAGGGAAAAGAAAGCGCATACATTAGCGAAGGAAGTGGTATTATAACTATTATAATCATATTAACTATCTTGAAAACATTGGCCTGCACAAAGAACAGATAGTAGTTATCTGACATTCTTTGAGTTCATGCACATACCGAACGTTCATTAACATTGTAAAATAAAATGTATGAGAAAAAAAATTCACTGACTTTGATTAAGAAAAATATTTAGCTTGCACGTTATCTGGCAGTTTTTCGGTTTGATAATGTGTCTGAGTTCCAGCGATCAGGGCCTGAGTATCTGACTTCTAAGTAGATAAATTGCTGGGATAGCCATGTGACGTGGAGAATAATAACTGGAAGTTGAACTCTAGCTTGTTATTCCGCCCTTAACGGATCTGGTAGTAATAGCGAGGGATTAGGACTGCTTTCTCGGTCCCAATGCTGTGAAGCTGGTGTCAACAGTTCAGTAGGATATGAGGTCCATCTCTTCTCTCAGTACAGCCTGTGGACGGTTTCCTTAGGGTGCGGGTGAGAAGGGATATAATCTCAGGGTTCTATTTTCTTTTTCTTTCCAGCTCTGAGCGCTTCTGTGCCTAGATTTTCCTTTCTTTCTCCCTCCCGATCTAGGGGTAGCAGTTATAATTCCCCGCCGTTTACCATTCAAAGCGTCATAGAGACATGTAATACACACACACACACGCACACATAAGGTGCATACATATAAAATTAAGTGTCTAATACTAGGTGAACTGCTTTAATAGTTTGAGAAAGAAAATGATGTTCAGGATAAATGACTAAGATTAGTAGTTGATGGATGAAATTTGTCACATTCAGGAATCTCATTGGATATTACAGGAGCGTAAACTAACTCTCAGCAAAATGGAATGACATTGGGCTAATCCTTTTATTTTCGTATTTAGAATTGTGTATGTTCCCTGAACCCAATAGAAAGATAATTTCATAAGAGTGCTTTCTAAAATTTGTGGAGTAATGAAAATGAAACAATCAATAACGGTACAGAATTTGGTGCTACACAACATTTCTTTTTTAAAAGAAGAGAAAAACGTTCTCATCTCCTCACACTATTATTTATGTGTTAGTACTTAAGTTAGAGCTATATTTAAAATTGCAATATAGAAAATGTGTTTAAAGACAGGACGTCTAAATTGAAGTAGAATGGGAGTAAATAATGTATAAATAAACTTTAATTACCAGCTGGTTTGGAATAAGTTGGGGCAAATGAGTAGGCTCTGTCACAGGTCAAATGATTTGATGGTATTTGGCGTCACGGTAATATAATCGCCTTACATTTTTGACTCAATACCTGGCTGCACATTGTCATAACAAAGTATCTTTATTCATTTGTCAATTTTAATGCTTGCTTATATATTTTTGTTCAAATATATGTTGAAGATAAAAATTAATGGACGGCGCTGTAAAATCGCTTACAGATTGCCTACAGGCCAACAGCGTTTCGAATTGCAGATGCATTACAGCACGTGGCAGCTGGACACTGGAATATGAAGCGACAGCCATCCTTAAAAACATATTATCTGTCAAAAGTGCTGGTAGCGCTGTGTATTTGTTTGCTTTAAAGGCTTAAAATAGTTTAACGTGTGTCTTATGAACAGTTTCAGTCGAGTTTTGGGTACTCACAAGGTCAGAGAAGGTACTGACCTTATAAGTATGGGTGTCCAGATAAAGTTGGGAACTAGCTTGCAAGTGTGGAAAGTCAACTATCGAGAGAATGACCTCGAGTTTTCCTGCTGGCAAAATACTTTAGAAGAGATTTCGATTACCATTGTAAATTCGTTTTAAATGCATGATAGGATTGTTAAGCTGGGAAGATCTTGTCTAATAACAGTAATGAGTTTCGATGTATATAAAATGTTTGATTATTGCTGCATGGTGCTTGTAGAGCTGTATTTTCACAAAGCATTTTAGTGTCGGATAGACCATCAGAGACAGAGCACCTCGTGTTCCTGCTGCTAATAAGGCGAGTACACCGTTCGTTTGTTATACATTTTTACGAGCTTCAAGCAGGTGCGTTTACAATAATGAATTGTTGTGTACAGATGCGAGCTGAGTTGGCGACCCTTCACTCACCGCTCCAGGCTGCGCTGGCTTCCGTCACACAACTCGAGGCTGCTGCCAAGGGGTATCACTGTCGGGGTCGGACCCGGAGATGCGAGGGACGTCGAGCACGTCCCACGTGTCCCCCGATCGGTCTACTGCTGTGGCCATCCCTGGTACTGTCTGCACTAAGGCTGACCCCTCACCATTGATCGAGTAGCAAATCATTCTAAAGTCTAGTAGGCAGCGGAAAACGTTCCAAAGAACCCACCATAGGGCCACCCCAGTCCGTTTGACGAACACTTTTCGGACGTTATCTCTGGCTGACAACACCTCTAAGCCGGACGCAGTCGTCCACCCTGTTCCAGAGGAAGCTTCTCGAGCTGCAAGGTCTGGGCATTCACAGAGGGGTTTTCTGGCAGTTGGGAGCTCTAACGTTGGTGCATAGTGGGGACCCTTACCAATCAGAGGCTCAGGTGGTTCTATGACCGTGTAGGCTGCAGATTCCGTGACTTGCGCCATCGGGTGGTGGGTTACTGGGTTCCGCTTAATTGGTCGAGAGTTTACTACACACAGGAGGCGGCTGAACGGGTAGCGGGCGGGGGTTGTGCGGAAGGGACTGGGTGGTTTTTTAGGAAAGAAGGCCTCAGGGAACCACAGAAAAGGCGTCCATCTACCCAAGAGGGCAGGTATAACACAGTAAGGTATTTGTAGAAACGATCGGTAAAGAACGAGAGCCCAAGCCCTAATAGACAGCAGTGAAGCTCAAATAGTTATAGGTACAGAAATCTGGCTAAAGCTGGAAACAAGTTCAGCCGAAATGTTTTCAAACCCTGTAACAGTGTTCAGAAAGATAGATTAAATATAGTTGGTGGTGGGGTATTTATTGCTGTCTGAAGTAATCTGCCTTGTAGTGAAATTGAAGTAGGTAGTTCCTGTGAAATAGTATAGGTAAAAGCTATACCTGACAATCGGACTAAACCATTACTTGGATCGAGTTACCGAACCCCCGACTCAGAAGATATTGTTGCTGATCAGTTCAAAGAAAACTTGAGTCTCATTTCAAACAGGTACCCCATTCATACAATTATAGTTAGTGGTAACTTCAATCTACCCTCGATATGCTGGAAAAATTGTACGTTTAAAGCCAGCGGTAAGCATAAACCGTCATCCGAAATTGTACTGAATGCTTTCTCAGAAAATTGTTTTGAGCCATTAGTTCATGAGCGTACTCGAAGCTTAAATGGTTGCGAAAGCATACTTGACCTCTTAGCAACAAATAATCATGGAAAATAGGGAGTATCATGACGAATACAGGTATCAGCGACCATAAGGCAGTTGCTGCTAGGCTGCATACCGTAACACCTAGAACCATCAAAAAGATACATGGAGTATATCTATTTAAAAAAAGCTGATAAAAATGCTCTTAACGCCTTTTTAAAAGACAGTCTTCACTCATTCTAATCTGAACATGTAAGCGTAGAAAAGTTTTGGAACGATTTCAAAGAGATAATATTGACTACAATTGAGAGATATATAACACATAAATCATTAAGTGATTGTACTGATCCCCCATGGTACACAAAATGGGTCAGATCGCTGTTGCAGAAGCAGCGAAAAACGCCATGCCAAATTAAAAAGAAAGCAAAATCCCCAAGACTGGCAGATTTTTGCAGAAGTTCGAAATACAGCACGTACTTCAATGCGAGATGCTTTTTAATAATTTCCATGACGAAATTCTGTCTCGAAATCTGGCAGAAAACCCAAAGAGATTCTGGTCATATATGAAGCACACCAGTGGCAAGACGCAATAAATGCCTTCCCTGCGCGATAACAACGGTGAAGTCACTGATGACAGTGCCATTAAAGCAGAGTCATTAAACACAGTTTACCGAAACCCCTTTGCCAAAGAAGACGAAGTAAATATTCCTGAATTCCAATCAAGAACAACTGCCTAGATGAGAAACATAGAAGTAGATTTCCTCGGTGTAACAAAGTGGCTTAAATCACTTAAATAAGCCGAGACCCCCGGTCCAGATTGCATACAAGTCAGGTTGCTCTCAGAGTATGCTGGTACAATAGCTCCATACTTAGCAATTATATACAACGGCTCTCTCACAGAAAGATCCGGACCTAAAGACTGGCAAATTTCTCAAGTCACGACAATATCCAGAATGGGAAGTAGGAGCAATCCTCTGAGAAACAGGTCCATATCATTATCGTCGATTTGCAGTAGGGTTTCAGAACATATACCGTATTCGAACATTATGAAGTACCTTGAAGAAAACGATTTATTGACACATAAAAATGGTTCAAATGGCTCTGAGCACTATGGGACTTAACTTCTAGGGTCATCAGTCCCCTAGAACTTAGAACTACTTAAACCTAACTAACCTAAGGACGACACACAGATCCATGCCCGAGGCAGGATTCGAACCTGCGACCGTAGCGATCGCGCGGTGCCAGACTGTAGCGCCTAGAACAGCTCGGCCACCCCGGCCGGCTATTGACACATAGCCAGCATGGATACAGAGAACATCGTTCTTGAGAAACACAACTAGCTATTTATAGTCATGAAGTAATGAGTGCTATCGACAGTGGATGTCAAACTGATTCCGTATTTTTAGGTTTCCAGAAGGTTTTCGACACTGTTCCTCACAAGCGTCTTCTAACCAAACTGCGTGCCTACGGAGTATCGCCTCAGCTGTGCGACTGGATTCGTAATTTCCTGTCAGAAAGATCACAGTTCGCAGTGATAGACGGAAAGTCATCAAGTAAAACAGAAGTAATATCCGGCGTTCCCCAAGGAAGTGTCATAGGCCCTCTATTGTTCCTGATCTGTATTAATGACATAGGAGACAATCTGAGTAGCCGTCTTAGATTGTTTGCAGATGATGCTGTCTTTTACCATCTTCTAAAGTCATCAGATGACCAAAACGAATTGCAAAATGATTTACATAAGACATCTGTGTGGTGATAAAAGTGGCAATTGACCCTGAATAAAGGAAAGTGTGAAGATATTCAAATGAGTACTAAAAGAAATCCGCTAAATTTCGATTACGTGATAAGTCACACATATCTGAAGGCTATAAATTCAACTGAATACTTAGGAATTACAATTAAAAATAACCTAAACTGGAACGATCACGTAGATAATGCTGTGGGTAGAGCACACCAAACACTGCAGTTCATTGGCAGATCACTTAGAAGGTTCTACAGGTCTACTAAAGAGACTGCTTACACCACGCTTGTCCGTCCTATTCTGGTGTACTGCTGTGTGGTGTGGTATCCGCATCAGGTGGGACTGACGGACGACATCGGAAAAGTACAAAGAAGGACAGCTCGTTTTGTATTATGGCGAAATGGGTGAGATAGTGCCACAGACATGATACGTGAATTGGAGTTGCATTCGTTAAAATAAAGGCGTTTATCGTTGCGACGGGGTCTTCTCATGAAATTTCAATCACCTGTTTTGTCCTCCGATTGCGAAAACAGTCTGTTGGCACCCTTCTACATGGGGAGGCTCGCACAGAAAAATTTAAGTGCTCGTTTTTCCCGTGCCGTTTGAGAGTGGAGCGGTATAGAGAGTGCTTGCAGGTGGTTCATTGAACCCGCTGCCAGGCACTTTACTGTGAATTGCAGAGTAATCACGTAGATATAGATGTAGACGCAGATCCGTAAGGATTGGTTGACCTGACTGAGATTCAGTTTCTTCTTTCTCTTCTGGTTAGTTGTCTTGTTCGACACCCTCCAAGGTTATTGAGCGACTGTTTCATTTGGTTTGATGATCTGCATTGAACGAAGTGTTGACTCGTTTGCAAGATATTTGGTTTAACAGTCACTAGAGATTTCAGAATGGAGCTTAGTTTTGGTCATGCAACGTGCGTATTGCCCAGACATTTCCAAGGATCTTTACCGAACCGTTAGTATGAGCTTTGTGCCGAATTATCATACACTTATAGATTGATTGTGGAGAGTTAACGTTCATTACGGGACCGTTAGTAGGGGGTGTTTGCCAATACATGAAGATGCAGAATTTTGATATGATTGTGTAGCTACAGGGCCTTAATTTGTAATGCCGCCAATGAGTTTTCGTTGTCTTTTTTTTGTTTTTTACTATCTTTGTTGATTACAGGATTTAGCTTTCCTGGCTTTTGCTCACAGCTGACGATAAACTGCTGTAAAAATAAAAAAGGACCAAAGAAATATTTCATTAGCCCCATCTTCGCACTTGAAGTAAACAGAATTTTTCATACTTTATCTTGTGTCCACAAGAAAATCATTTATATATTTTAGTAAAATATTATCATCATGGTCTAAAAGATAACCAATATCAACTTTTAAAGTGCTCATTTAATAAGGATAAAATAACATTAGGTTAAGAAATTGTATGAATAACATCTGTATTTCCCTTCAGTAGATTTCCCAGTCATATCTATTGTAATAATCTCGAAATTGGTCATTTCTACATTTACATATATTTCTTTAAACTCATCAAATCTTAAATTACCACCGACAGACTCATGAAAAATGTGATTTAAATTTGTATCAGCTTGTCTAAAAATATACAAAAAAATAGGTTTTTCCATAATAATTGTTTTGGTATTTTTGAATGTGTCTAAGGTAAATAAAACCAAACTATTCCTTTTTCCTGCCTCTAGTAAAACTTTCTGTAGCTAATTCTTGCTTTTCAAGAATGAAATCATTGAATACTACAAGTGAATTATCTTGGCATTAATATGGTGGAATAATTTCATCATTCTTTTCAAAAATTTTAGTTATCTTCTTATTATTTTTATCTTTAACTTTTTAAATTTTTTTTATTCATTCTTGACTTTCTGTTGACTTAAGCTTTTTGAATAAACACACAAGTGATTTATCTTACTCCAGTTTAACTATTCTTGAACTACAAATAATTCTGAATCATTAATGTTGTTTCTGCACTACCACTTAATTCTACTGTTGTACATAGAATAGAATTTGATAAAATCGTAGGTGTTTATTTTTCTATTTCCTCTCTGGAATTCTTAGTTTTGGTTCATAATCTTTTTCAGTGAATAAATGAAATATTACTAAAATTAAGTGAATCGCCTATTTCAGACATCTGTTCTTAAAAACAGATTTTCTGTACTGTGCAAGACAGATTTAATAATATACCACTGGTTGCTTTATATGCAACATTTCTAACAACAAATACACTCCTGGAAATTGAAATAAGAACACCGTGAATTCATTGTCCCAGGAAGGGGAAACTTTATTGACACATTCCTGGGGTCAGATACATCACATGATCACACTGACAGAACCACAGGCACATAGACACAGGCAACAGAGCATGCTCAATGTCGGCACTAGTACAGTGTATATCCACCTTTCGCAGCAATGCAGGCTGCTATTCTCCCATGGAGACGATTGTAGAGATGCTGGATGTAGTCCTGTGGAACGGCTTGCCATGCCATTTCCACCTGGCGCCTCAGTTGGACCAGCGTTCGTGCTGGACGTGCAGACCGCGTGAGACGACGCTTCATCCAGTCCCAAACATGCTCAATGGGGGACAGATCCGGAGATCTTGCTGGCCAGGGTAGTTGACTTACACCTTCTAGAGCACATTGGGTGGCACGGGATACATGCGGACGTGCATTGTCCTGTTGGAACAGCAAGTTCCCTTGCCGGTCTAGGAATGGTAGAACGATGGGTTCGATGACGGTTTGGATGTACCGTGCACTATTCAGTGTCCCCTCGACGATCACCAGTGGTGTATGGCCAGTGTTGGAGATCGCTCCCCACACCATGATGCCGGGTGTTGGCCCTGTGTGCCTCGGTCGTATGCAGTCCTGATTGTGGCGCTCACCTGCACGGCGCCAAACACGCATACGACCATCATTGGCACCAAGGCAGAAGCGACTCTCATCGCTGAAGACGACACGTCTCCATTCGTCCCTCCATTCACGCCTGTCGCGACACCACTGGAGGCGGGCTTCACGATGTTGGGGCGTGAGCGGAAGACGGTCTAACGGTGTGCGGGACCGTAGCCCAGCTTCATGGAGACGGTTGCGAATGGTCCTCGCTGATACCCCAGGAGCAACAGTGTCCCTAATTTGCTGGGAAGTGGCGGTGCGGTCCCCTACGGCACTGCGTAGGATCCTACGGTCTTGGCGTGCATCCGTGCGTCGCTGCGGTCCGGTCCCAGGTCGACGGGCACGTGCACCTTCCGCCGACCACTGGCGACAACATCGATGTACTATGGGTACCTCACGCCCCACGTGTTGAGCAATTCGGCGGTACGTCCACCCGGCCTCCCTCATGCCCACTATACGCCCTCGCTCAAAGTCCGTCAACTGCACATACAGTTCACGTCCACGCTGTCGCGGCATGCTACCAGTGTTAAAGACTGCGATGGAGCTCCGTATGCCACGGCAAACTGGCTGACACTGACGGCGGCGGTGCACAAATGCTGTGCAGCTAGCGCCATTCGACGGCCAACACCGCGGTTCCTGGTGTGTCTGCTGTGCCGTGCGTGTGATCATTGCTTGTACAGCCCTCTCGCAGTGTCCGGAGCAAGTATGGTGGGTCTGACACACCGGTGTCAATGTGTTCTTTTTTCCATTTCCAGGAGTGTATTTCACAGAAAAATAAAAAGTTAAATGTGAAAAATGTACACTAGAAATTCCTGTTTGCCAATATAGTTTGAAAAGCTTGGAACAATTTGTGTATTCAAAAAAGGCCCTTAAACCCATTAAAGCAGATGATATGTTAAAGAGAATTTTTATGGAGAGGAAAGTTAAATTGTGTATGGATGTAAAAGACATTATTGGAAGTGTGCTTGGATGTAGTAACCAAATTATTTAAGCTGATAAGAAAACTATTCCTAAAATTATTCCTTTCAAAATACTCAATATAAATTTTAATTTACCTGATGGAATGTTTATAAAACATACTAATCAATTTTATCCAGAAAGTAATATTATTACTTTATTTCAGCCTAAGTCTCAGTTTAGTGGACTAATGGTTCATAAACCACATGATATTAATTAAATTGCAATTTTTGATAATTTACAGGAATTAGAAATAACTATAACTGGTGAAAGTGATTACTTAACTGAATTCAGTGGAGCTTGTGTGACTAAATACCCCTAACAAGGATGCAGTAATTAAAATAAACATTGGAGGTGGATGACTGCATCCTAATATGTTCAGTTGTAGAACAACTTCATTATTATTGGAGCTGATGGCAGAGATTATCCAACTTATGATGAAAAATGTAATAAGAAATTAATTGACAGTTATGTGACAAAGATATGTGATTTTATATCCATAAAGGAAAGAAACAGTATGACATATAGAATAGAGCATCCCTTTATTTCATCATCAGTCTGTTGTATTCAACTTCATCTCCTAATGATAAGATAAGTATGGAAGAACATATCCTTATCAATGATCAAGTAAAGAGTAAGCAAAATGAAAAAAATTATCCACTGAATATGCTTGGCAGTTCTTTTAGGGACTGTAAAGAAATTTTATGGGAGGGGATTTTACTGTAATTTTTACTAGGAGTTTCACTGCTGGGGATGCTACTCTTAGATGGGCTTACTACAGTGATGGTGGAGTTGAAGTGAAATTGAAATAGAATAGATGGTTATTTGTGTATCTATTACTAAATATAAACAGAGTTATGAGCATAAAAATATGAAAATTAACTGAAAAATCCTAAGATTTTGACATATTTCTATGAACTACAAACTGAAGAAGTTGCTCATTTGACTAGCAAGAAAACTATTGAACTAGATCTCACAAAATGGTACAACTCAATAAAATTTTGTATATATATATTTTTTTACTTTTCGTTTGTTTCAGACTAATCAAAAAAAGCATTGGCTGATTCATCATATATGGTCACGTAAAGTTGTGTAATCCATATTTGAAAAACGGAAGAAACCAAATATTTCCTCAAAAAACATGGAATTTAGAAACACCAGAAAATTATTTGAAACCTTTTGACACTGTTCTCGATTTTAAACAAGCTGCTCAACTGAAAGGAAATGTTGATATAAATCCTCATAATTTCACAAGAAATTATCCCGTATGTATCATTAATATGACACTTAGAAAAAATATTGTTACAGGCCAAGAAACAACAATGAAATTTGTGGGTACTAAAAACATGCTTTTCTATATAGCCATGTACAGGAAGAAAAATCTGATAATGGATTTTCAGAACAGAATACATACTGAAATTTTTAATTACTAGATAATATCCAATTTTATTCATCATATTTTTTCTGGATAGTCATAGGATTTGGCAGCCTTTTGATTTTTTGAAATTGATTCATATTTGGCTGGGAAATTAAGAAAAAAATGTTTTACCCATATCTCCTGTAATTATGCAACGCAAATTATATACACTTACTGCTAGTAATGGTTTTTCAGGGGGAATTTCCTGTCAAAAAATGCAGTCACAATTTTTTATCTGTAAAAATAAAGAATTTACAAGAAACACAAATTTCATGCACTTTAATCTTGGTGTCCCTGAAAGAGTCTGAAGTGTACTGGCATGCGTATCAATCAACAAATCACTTTGAAGGAAGTTGCATTTAAATTAATACAGGAACATTCCTCATTTTAAAAACAGTTTGTTCTTTTTCAATGTTAATTTAAGTATTTAATTGGCATTACATGTTGTTTACAAGTATACATACAACAATGAGAAGAAAATAATATAATTATACCCTAATTAAACTGTTGGAAATGACTTAATGCAGATCAAGTTTTTTCACTAGAATATGAACTATATATATATATATATATATATATATATATATATATATATATATATATATATATATAACATTCGAGACTATTTACTTCAGCCAAACTCTACTAGATACGTTGCCCAAAGAGAGTCCATGTTACCACAGCTAATTATAACGTAATGTGTAGAGAGAGCTGTCATTTGGCTAAAACAACCAACACCCTTGCCTATGTACTTAATAGTAGCCTGAATAAGTGCCATTCATCTGTTAATTCAGAAGTTAGTCCCCATGTAGTGCCGTGTACAATTCATGAGAGGGTCTGAAACTCCAGCAAGTTGTGGGGAGGGGAATGTGATGGCTATTTTGCACTGTTTTGAAATCTTAGTAATATTCTTTCAATTTATTTCAATTATTTTGAAGAAGATAATATTGTCCCAGGTGGATAAATCTCTACATACCTAGAATCCTTGTAAATAAAACATGAAATATCATTAGTAATCAAAACATTCTTAAAATAATTTTAATTCTATTAAAGACAAATTGTCTATTATTGTCAAATAAAATATTATTTCGTCTTATTAATGTTATCTCTTTATGGATTTTAAGGAAATAGTATTAGGAGTGATCTGTAATGTTTTAAAGTGCTGAAAGTTGGTTTGGATTTAGATATATAAGTAGTAAGTGGGTGTGTTGTGCGAAACTGGCATGTTTTTACTGCACAACATTTTTACACATTCATTATATTATATTATATATAATTAATTTGTAAGAAAGTGTGTGCAACAAGAAGATACCAACTGAAGTCAACATATTCTCTTACCACTGTGAGTTACTCATCTAACAATACCATGAAAAATAAAGCAGTATGCTTCACCCTTATGGGATGAATTCTGCATGAGGCACCACACTTCACATATCGGATTTGACATGGAGGTGACAAAAGTCACAGGATAGTGACAGGCGCACATACAGATACTGGTAGTATTGTGTATTCAGGGCATGAAAGGGCAGTACATTGGCAGAGCTGTCAGTTGTTCTCAGGTGACTGATGAGGAAAGGTATCCAATGTGCTTATGTGCATACAACAGGAATCAACAGATTTGAATGCATAATGTTAGTTGGAGCCAAATGCATGGGACATTCCATTTCGGAAATCGTAAGTACATTCAACACTCGAAGATCCACAATAACAAGAGGATGCTGATAACACCATATTTCAGGAATTACCTCTCACAATGAACAACGTAGTGGCCAACGGACTTCCCTTAATGACTAACAGCAGTAATGTTTGTGTAGAGTTGTTAGCGTTAACAGAAAGTCAACACTGGATCAAGTAAGTGCAGATGTGAAAGTGGGACATACAACGAACTTTTCCATTATGACAGCTGGTGAAATTAGGCGTTAGTGACCTATGACAGAAGGCGACAGACTCCAGCGTCTTTGTTAACAGCACAACAAAACTGCCTGCAGCGCATCTCCTCGTCTCCTGACCACATTGGTTGGGCACCAGACGACCAGAAAATTTCGGCACCATCAGATGAGTCCCGATTGCAGTTGGTAACAGCTGATGGTAGTGTTAGAATGTGACACAAGCCCCATGAAGATATAGACCTAAGTTGTCAACAAGGCACTGTGCAAGCTGGTGGTGGCTCCATAATGGTGTGGGCTGTGTTTTTATAGAAATGACTTGCTCCTCTGGATCAACTGAACCGATCATTGACTGGAAAGGGTTATGTTTGGCTACCTGGAGTCCACCTGCAGGCATTCATTGACTTTACGTCCCCAAACAACGATGGAATTTTATGGATGACAATGCGCAGTGTCAGTGGGGCACAATTGTTCACGATTGGTTTGAAGAACTATGTAGACAGTTCTAATGAGTAATTTGGTCGCCCGTCGAAGATTTATGGGACGTAATTTAGAGATCAGTATGTGCACAAAATGCTGCACATTTCCTATTTTGGACGTCCATAATGGCAGCATTTTTCAGTATTTCTGCAGGGGACTTCCAGCGACATGTTGAATTAATGCCCGGGTCAAACTGCTGCACTACACCAGGTGAAGGCAGGCCTGACACGATATTGCAAGGTATCCCATGACTTTTGTCACCCCAGGGCACATAGAAGTACCTCTATGTACATTCAAATCATGGATATGGCAATCAGTATCGAGTCTCTGGATTTCTGTAATCATATTCAGTCTTCTTTTAGCAGTATGTACTACGAGACCTCATTGTATCAAAATATGTTTAAAATGCTTCCTAAGGTTGTGTTAAAACACAATATCGTTTCAGTTGATGCAACTCTGAAATCTAGCTGTGCAGTGAGTCCATTAACCAGCTAGTGGATTTATGGATCACTAATATTCTTAAAACTACTTATCTTGTTCCTAATGCTGAGCACAGAGCATATGTGGTTTTATGGTGAAAATTGCAGGAGTATTACGAAATAGCACATGACAGCACTGAGGAAAGACACAAAGAGAGACAAGGAGATATCGAAGAACCCGAAAGCAGAAAAATGTAGTCTATCCATAGGCATGCAGAGAACATCCAGTGCCTCCCAGGTTCTCAAAAATACTTTAATCCTGTTCATTAGGAGGTCCGATCTGATAGCACGGTCTGCTGTCGAAGAGCATAACCAGCATGTAACGAGGAACCAATTCAGTAAGACAAATATCCACAAGGAAATAATGGACAATGTGGAACATTTTTCAGAGGGAGACAAGAATATGTTACTTGGCACCAACATTGCCTGATACAACAGTGTTACAGCCAAGACGAAGCTGGCAAGGACGTTTACGAGGAGCGCCGGTCCAAAGTGCTGTCCACAGAGGCGGGCGCTGCGGTGCAGGGCCAGCCTGGCGCGCTGCAGCTGCCGCAGCTGGGCCTCCAGCGCCACAGGCGCCCCTGTAAGTCCTGCGCGCGTCACCACGGCTTCCAAGTCCGCCTCGCTGTCCACTGGAGGGCGTACACTCCTCAGCAACTGCACGTTCACGTCACCCAGCCGGTCGCGAACTGCCAACACGGCGCTGAAGAACTGTACGTGCCAAAAGATGGAGAATACTTGCAGCGAAAGGAACTTCCACATCCCTGGAATGAAGTCGAAAACACCACCAATGATGCATGCGATGGGCCCACTTGCGAGAACTAGTAGGAGACATAATACCAAGGTCGCTGTCTTTCGAGTTTTGATGTACTCAGTCATCCCATCGGAGTTTTTGCAACGGGTAAGTAATGTGTCTACCAGTTCCAGGAGATCTATTTCTTCTAGTAGATATCGGTATCCAGTGAACAGACAAGTGGTCAGTATTGCAGCAGGCTCCAGACATGCGAGCACAGAAGAAAGTACAGTCGTAACAGAGATCAAGAGCGGGAAGTCCGGTTGCTGCACTGTTTTAATCACATTGTATGTTCCGTTTATTCCAACAACAAGTACTGCAATCAGCCCCAACAGGCTACAGGAGGAACTAACGATCCATGCCAGATGCTTTTCACCCCCTTTAGCTGCTTGCCGTTTCACACACCACATCGCTGGTGCGAGTCCGCATATTTGGCTGATCACAAACAAATGCCTAATGGCGAATCTAAATGTATACCCACTCATTCTCTGCTGGTTAAAAGGTCTTACAAAATGTCTTACAATCTACAAGATGGTAAATTGTCTCACGTCTCTAATAGCATGTATCATATGAGGCAGTGTTACCTACAGATAGATGTAAATTACCTCTTGTCTCATACAAAAACACGTCAAGCCACTGGGATATAAAGCTTCAAGCGACTATTTAGTACGATGTAATGTTCACTTAACAACGAATTTGTATTCTCAGCTATACCTGTCATGTCTCTCGACAGTTATTGGAAGCACTGCTCCTATTTGACCTTGCCTGAACTTAATATTGCTAATGTAACAGCGATCGAAACTTGTCGATGGAAAAGCGGGCGTTACTTCACATCATCCTATAATACGATGATAACTGCTTTTGTCTTTCTGTGTGGGAGGACCTTCAATATGCTAATTGAATGAAAGAGGTTCTCTTACTTATTAGCGTTTCTTCTTCCTCTTTCAGAACCATTATCACCCATATATCTTGTATACGGAAACTGTACAGAAATCGGAGATCAAAACCTGTAAATCTCACAGGTGTTAATTTTTTTCGTTACTTTTGTGCATGAATTACTGGTGGCTATTTTGCAATATAATATTCTATTTTAGACTGTTACCTGACTCTATGAATCAAGTTACTACAACAGGTACGAACAGTTCACATTTATTTCATTTAATACGCAAGGTGCTTCAAAAACATTCATCCGATTTGACAAATCTGTATCTTATCCACGAATGAAGATAGAAACTTGAGATGAGTTTCAGCTTACACTACACGTTAATTCCCCTAGGTATCTAGAGTCGTAGGGGCACTAATGAGACAAAAAATTCACTTTCTGTCTTCGTTTGAACACAGGAAATTCATTTACAGCAGTGTTGCGCGCGTTTCATCGAGTTTTAAGGGTTTCTCAAACGCTTCCTCTATATGTCTCCCCTTGCAATGAAGTTAGGTGAATTTTTTCACCTGGCAGCAACAACAGTGAATGCAGTAACTCCCAAAATCTTCAAAAATTTTAGGACTAGTTTGAGTACCATCTGAATGTTTGATGTGCATTTTGCAGAGAGCACATCCACTGTGGATTTAGTACAATAGAATATTTGCGAAAGATAAATGAAAAGTTTAATCCTAAACTTAATTGTAAAATGTATCCCAAAATTATATGTGCATACATGTCAATGATAGACAGTGATAAAACTGGACAGTAGTTTTGAATACAAAAACCTTTTGTTCCCATGCGTATGTTATAATTCTCCCAGACTATCTATCCCCATTCGTGTAGAAGATATAGTCTTCTGTTAATGGACGAATCTTTGAAACACACTTTATTTAGCTTCATGAGCATCCCATCACTAAGTCATCTGCCCATAGACTCTTCTGTCAGATGGCCTGCAGTCATATATCTGATCTGCCCCTTTTTTCTTGCCTTATCGTTTAGTTTGGTTTCTGTTCTTGTGTTACACACAGCAACACGTCCCACTCGTTGGAGTTTGTCGTGTGTGTTTTACACGGGACTCTACTATTTCAGCCACTTTACCTAAAACATTTCTTCCTAATTATCATGCTTTGGTTCCTGTGGCACCATTGAAAAATCTGTATCTTAGCACAAACGTTGTATATCAGTGGTCAAGAATTACAGATAGCTCTATCTTTTAGATCTACAGTTCTCCATAAAAGCCATTATGTGCTTAGAATATGGTTTCATGGTAGTAGCTGTGTAACATGCTGATTATGTGAAATTCTTTGTGGGGAATAACTAATCATGATTATACAATGCTGGTTTGAAGTCACTCAAAGAGGATTATGAAAGGAGTATTTCCTGTTATATATTCTTCCAGATAAAGTAACACCGAGTAAATACCCCTTCTAAAACTTTCATCGTGCAGTAAAACCTGATCACCAGTTTTAAAACCTTTTGGGTTCTGGTCTCTATCATAGAACTCCTAATGCTTATCTTAAACCGTTTATTGTTATCTCTGGCACATTGGTGCTTTTGTCTCATTTTCTCTTTAATTCCAGTACATAATGACCTGTGAGATCTTTCTGCAATACACTCAGTACGTCACATGCTGTACCAAAAAATAACTCTTGTGGTGTATAATTCGTGGCTCTATTGGGCGTGGTATTGTACACTAATACTGCGAGTGGAAACCATTTGTCCCATTTTAAATGAGCCCTATAGATATGGTTTCTCAAGAATTCTGCTGTAGTTCGGTGTGATCTTTCCAACGTTCTGTTCCTTTGGGCATGGTAACAGAAAATCTGTTCCTTACCAAACCTTAACAATCTGCACACTCTCTTTATTGTGTCACTCAAAAGACTGCTACCATTGTCACTCAGTATTACTGTGGGTATCCCAAATCTCAGAATTTTCATTTCAGCCCGGACACGAGCTATGGTATCTGCATCCTACTTTTGTATCGGTTATGATACAATGAACGTTATTAGAGCATCCTGTAATGTTAGTATTTGTCTAATATTTCTGTTACCGTCAGTTGGCCAACGATATCAATATTCCACCTATCGAAAAGTCATCATGGTGTCGGTGTTATAACCAACGGCCTTTTATGTCTTAATTTGGGTTATTTTGTTTGTTTGACAACTAATGAATTTTATGATGTAATCCTCAATACCGGACAACATTCAGCATTCCCTAATTCGATCGTAAATGCTTATTATCTCTTGATGACCACCTATGGGCGCGTTATGGAATTCCTGCAAAATTTCCGCCTTTTCTTCGGCATTTACCTCCTGCTGTTCGTCTTCCTCGACCACCGCCATTTCCTCAATTTATTTTGTTCCGGTTTTGGTACCAGCTGATTGTACTTCCATAGTCCCCGACAATGCATCCGCTATACAGTTGTTCTTGTCTTTTTTGTATACAATGTCGTAATCACATCCTTGCAATTTCAATGTGAACTTCATTACTTGGTAGGACGGATTGCTAATATTTCAAACCGATTGCAGTGCTATATGATCTGTACAAATGCCAAAAATTGTTCAAATGGCTCTGAGCACTATGGGACTTAACTTCTGAGGTCATCGGTCCCCGAGAACTTAGAACTACTTAAGCCTAACTAACCTAAGGACATCACACACATCCATGCCCGAGGCAGGATTCGAACCTGCGACCGTAGCGGTCGCGCGGTTCCAGGCTGTAGCGCCTAGAACCGCTCGGCTTACACATGACAATCTTACGACTGACAGCATATGGTCTGAAATGCTTGACGTCCCAAACTATCGCCAATAATTCTCTCTCAATTATGCTATAGTTTCCCTCTGCCTTGTTCAAAGTTCTGGACACATATGCTACTGGAGGGTCTTTACCTACTTCCCCATGGCTAAGAACTGAGCCAATAGCATCATGGCTCGCGTCAGTGGTGATTATAAACTTTCTTCAAATATCTGGGTATTGTAACACAGGGGACTGAGAAGCTTCTGTTTTAGCACTTGGAACACCTCGTCTTGCTTGGCGCCCCATTCATAATTAATACCTTTTTTCAACAACTCACGTACTGGTTTTGTCACTTATCTAAAGTCACTTAGGAAGCGTCTCTAGTATTCGACTAACCCTAAGAAGCTTTTCAATGCTTTCGTTGTACTGGGTTGAGGTTATTCTGCCACAGCTTTTAGTCAGTTTGGGTCTGGTTTTAACCCATCTATGGCCAAGACATATATCTGATGTGTTACCTCCTTCCTTAAAATTGATGTTTACCCACCTGTAACCACAAGTTATGTTACCTTTGCCTCTCGCAAGCCTCACCCAATCAGGTACCGTGTTCTTCCACCGATAGGCCGAAGATTACTACGTCGCCTAAATACATAAACATCTTTTCACCCTGGAAACTCATGAGAACAAAATTCATAATTTTTTGGAATGTGGATGGTGTAGACCGAAGTCCCACTGGCATCCTTTTGCATGTATAACGGGTGTATGGTGTACTGAAAGCTGTATGCTCTCGGTCTTTTTCATCTAGTAACACCTGATAATATCACTTATCCAAATGAAGCTTTGAAAAATATTTTACCTTATCGCTTTCGCGTAAAATTTCATCTTTGTGTGGAAACGGGAAGACTATGTTGACAGTAATTTCATTTAGTATTCTGTAATCAGCTACCAACCTCCAATGGGGATTTATAGGCGCTTGTTGAAGGTACTATTATGTCGTCCTCCAAGATCTGATTTATCTCGTGTTGTAACGATTTTTTCTGCGGTTCTGGTATTTTGGAAGTATGAGAGCAAATTACTCGTTCCTCTGATTTGGGAATGAGCTTTATTTGATGCCGGATTGTATCTGGATATGTCAGCATATCCCCTGGTAAATGGAAGATATTATTATTCACGGAGCACATCTCTATTACGGACTGTTTTTCTACGGCATTTAAATGATCTAACCGCCAGTTTTCTTTCAGTAAACTAATCCTCGATTTTTTCTCCCTCGAGACCTGGTCTGCTTCAGACTTGGGCTAAATGGCGGAACTTCATCCGCCTCAATGCGAGGCATCTCCAAAGAAACCGCTTTGTCTCCTAACACCGAAATCAAAGAAGAGCTTTTCCGTGTGCTCGCCAATACCTCTGGTAGGTACACGCCTTAAAGCAACTCACTTTTCTTGACATTGGCTTCTCTTAGGCTAGTATCTGCAGCCTGTATCCCCAAAATGCTCTCCTCACGAGAACCCAATTTTATGTCAGTTACCTGGTCTTCCTTAGGCTCAGTAGCGTCCGTCTCCTGTCGGTAACACATCTGTCAACCAGTACCTTGTTTACTTCGCTATTTCTTCAGCGTAATGTTGTTTACTGGCCCCTCTGAACAGCTCGTAGAATCTTGAACTCCACTCACACCTTGTAGTTCCAAAATCTGTTTGTGGCTTCCTAAGCCACTGCCCTTGTGTACTTGCGGATTGCGATTCTATCTCCGTAGGCGGTTTAACAGGTCAAACCACGACACACAGAGTTCCCTTGGCGTATTTGATTACCACTCTGTGCTTCGTAAAAAATTCTCTATCAATTAAAAGGGCGTAGAGCATATCTATTTCCCTTCCTACAAGATGAAACTTATGTTTCACTCTTAATTTCCGACCTATTCCCAGATCTGAAACTGCCATCCGACATATATATATGACAAAACTTGTGATACTTTCCTCACATCTATACCTGACATTGGTTCGCAGACACTTCATACTGACCAAGGTAATACGTGCTCCATTATCTAGAAGCAGTTTTAACGGACTTAATGTACTCTGTGGGTAATTCAGTTCTACAAACTCATTTTTAATTTCACTGTAGACTTCGAATACCTTTCCCAATTCAGCATAAAGCGATAGGAATCTTACGGTTTTCTCTCGTTTCCTTGCTTCTTATTTTTCACAGAATACCCTGCATTCTCAGCACATTCACTATCCGTACGCCTTGACCAACGGCATGCGAAACATACAGGTGGCTTCGGTTTCTTACAGGGACTTCTTTATCCGAGAAAATTGCAACTCCCCCACCTGATTGTCTATCGAGCCTCTGACTCCCGACACGCTTGAGGCGATTCTATTTTGTGAATTCTTTTCTCAATTCGACAGACTCGCGTTAAACGTCCAGATTGCCCATAGTTTTTACATTTAACACTACTTCTGCGATACTCAGACTCGTGACCTACGCGTCCACATGAGAAAAATTTAAGGGTTATCTTCCCCGTCTTTCACTGATGACATTTAACAGCAAATCATTTTCCCCTTGATGGACATAGTTACCGACTCTTCCGTCAAAGCTACCTCAACAGCCTCGGTGACAGTGATGTCTTCGCCCCTTGTAAGCACAACTGTCTGCATACGCTCGTCATAGATGCCATGCATGAATATCGCTGTGCTTAATTTTCCTACTAATGACAAGGATACCGCCAGTTATGATGCTGGCGTAGCATCGTGGACAGCTTCACGAAACTGATGTTGAAGTGTATCTACTTTCCTAACCCAGTCTGCAATAGATTCTCCTTTGAGTGCGTGTTAGAAATCATATTATAAGCATAGCAATACAAAGTACGCGTTCATACATAATAAGCCGACAAAATATTTCTTACTAGGTGGAATATAATCCACGCATGAAGAGTTGCTTCATTCAGGGCCCTGATACTAATGTTAGATACTACTGCTCCACTATCGGCAGCTGCATTGTTAGGAGAGGCCATAACTTACTTTTGTCTGCTGATGTGCTGTACGGGGGTGAGACGAGACAGCGTTGCTGCTGAAAGTGGAGCTCCGTGCTGAGGTGAGGTGAGCTGACGTGAGCCGAGCAGGACATGACGGCGTGACGCCCGCAGCGTCGCTTTGCCCTCAGGAGTACTGTGCAGGGGCGTTGCCCTCTGCCGCCTGCCGTCTGCTCGGTGGCCACCGCTGCCGCTGAAACTCGTGAAGGCGCCGCGTGTCCTCCGCTACTGGGTCGCATTGTCCTGGCGACCCTCCCAGGACACCACCTGCAGCTCGGTCACGTTGTCGCTCAGTCTTCGTGTCGACAGGGATGCCCTGGCAGCGTCTTCCCTCGCCAGGCGACAATCTCCGGCCTTCTGCCTCTTTCTTCTGCTCTTCGCACGCCATCTGTTCGCACTGGAGAGCAAATGCTGCTTCTCATGTGAGTCTCCAAGCCGTCAGTCTAGTCATGACGTCGGCGGGCTGAGTACGTATGAAGTCACTATCCATCTCACAAATCAATAAGGGAATACCCATCACCTAACACCAGAAATTGTTTACCTGTGTCGCATCTTGACACAGGATACGGGAAAATCAGGGGGTTAGAGGTAACTGCAATTTCCGAGTGGTGAAGAGAAAATGCAGAAAGACAAATTCCCAGTGAAGGCCGGTTGATGACTTATATCAGCACGAAGCACAGGGTACCTACGAGAGTTGCAGATTCAGAGACTCGACAGGATGTTTGCAGCAGCAGACACATGGAATTCAGGGCTATATTTATTTGCGATCAGACTACTGACTACGCTGAAGCCTAATTCTAATCATTAGAAAAATCAAAACAGTAGATTGTTGGACAACAGAAGTCAGTGTGTGAACCCACAGGGGTGCATGCTATCACTACTAGAGAACACTAGCAGCACGTTAAGTAGAAACTAGAGAGGAACACTCCAGGTGAGAAAAACAGACATATCGGAGGTTACTGAGGCTGACCCCAAGCGACACAGAGTCGGCGCCTCATAGATCTGACTGAGAACTCCCACTGAACACAAAAACATGGGTTTTTAAGGAATAGTGGCGGCGCACTATTTCTACATTCCTATAGTCGGCCCACCAATCGACTGGCACTTAACAAGCTTCAAGCTTCGACCTATCTGGCTGTCATTCTGCACCTCCAGGGTGCCTCTGGCCGAACGCATTTAGATTCCTCCCCTTGTCCTACTCGGTAGGTACCAATGCTTCTTGCTGTTCGCGTGTGTCGCGAGAGGTGTATCGCATGTGGGGAGAAAGGCTATGAACGCAAGAGAACCACTTCCCAATCACACACAGAGACACAAATAGGGAAGAGAAGTCGTCGTAATTCGCGCTACAGTTTTCATAGCCTTTCTCACCACATGCGATACACCTCGCTCGACGAACAGCAAGATGGCGTAATATTCTTGATCATAAACAAAGTGTGAAAGTTTTGTTTTTTGGTGTATAGAATCAGCTACATACCATCCAACGAATGTGAGTACACGAATAGCTAAGTAACAGCTCAGTACACATCAAATAACTGGATTCCACAACAATATTGCAACCCCGAATGTATATTGCTGACATACGAAGTTCATCTTTCAGTATTTTGTTTACTAACAGCCGATCACACAGTTGCAGATGACATGATCTTAGCTGACTTAAAAACGGTAACAGAAAAAAAGCACACAGAAAATATGTCGCAAACAGCGACAATAATGCTGTAACACACAATAAATAAGGTAGATGAAAGAATCCATAGAAAACTATATTTTAAAAAACGAATAGTAAAAATGTAATAACGTGCCACTGTATTTGTATAACCATTCTATTTTCTGCATGTATTAGATTAAAAAACCCACTGATGATGGTGATACTTGTCGCCCAAACTATTTTGGTGAATAAAGAAATGACGAACAACAAGGTGTTTTGCATCAAGGCGAACTCAATTTCTGATATTGTTGATCTCCTGAACGATTCTGATTTCACTTCATTTCCCTTCCCAGATGACTACCCACTGTCAGTAGGAGTAATTTAGCTGTGGTTTACAGTTTTCTAGCACAAATTTGGTAATCAAAGCCATTGCCAAAGTTGAGCATCCTACTGCACGCTTAGTGAAGGCACATGCTGCCAGTGGTTAGGCATAAGCTTCGTTCCTTGTGAATTTACAGATTGCACTGATATGATGGTCCTATAGTTTTGGTGGCTTGACCGATTATTACTATTCTGGTTGTCTCCTGACTGATTACTTGCCTGTCCAGACCTGTTTTGGCTCTGACTATTAGAGGCTTCTGGGTGGTTAGGAGAACGACCTTGACCTTCGCTAAAGCAATTTCGGGGATTTCCTCTTCTACCCACAGTCCAAGGGGACGAGTATTTCTAAAGACTGTTGTACGCTGATAATGAGAACAGTCAACAGCTATCTCTGTGTCTATTCTAGCATCGTCTGGTATATCGTAGGAATCATTTCCTCAGTTACAGGTGGTGAACTACTGATACCTCACACAAGAAAAACTCACTGGCTGTTCCACTACTCAGACTGCACACTAGGTATTTCCTTAAAAACCATATGACTCTTTGATGACTCTCACATCCCTAGTGGTGGACGAGAAACTCTCAGCTTAACTGTGCAATGTCAGAAAAGTGCCCTGCTGTAATCTGCCACCACGTACTTGCTCCCTATGTCAGGTGCTGACCAAACACAGTCAAGAGTTATTAATGACTAGTGCAGATTGTGTCGAAGCAGTTGCTGAAATTTTGTGCTAAATAAACGTGTCCTTTTTCTTTTTTTTTTTTTTTTTTTTGTCGTCGCATCTCACTAAATCGTTCCCAGTTAGAAGGACCAAACGTTATAGACATGTGACAAAACGATAACAGGTATTATGCTAAAGCGTAATATAGCGTCAGGGGCCGAATTTTGGGTATACGCACCTGCTGGAACGATCGTCGCCCTCTCTGTCGAAGGCTCCATAACATGAGGGAAACCCAAATTTAAAGGTGCCGCTATCGTCACACAGCGTAGCGGCTCTGCACACGAGGCAGCGGCCTCCACAGGAAGTGAGTGTGGAGGCACCACTTCAGACAAGCCGCCCTGGCCCTCGGAGGGACCACCCGAACCGAATTCCCGGGCAAGGGAGCCTGTCTATGACTCTGCAGACAGCGGATAACTCACCGATTTGATTTCATTGCAGGTCATCAGCCACACTTAAGGTCTCGCAGCTTATTTCACTTGTTAGTTTCTTCTCTAATTCTACGTGCTTTGCAGCGTTTTAAAAACCTAAACCTGCTCTTAATTCTTCTAACTGTCCCTCAGTCGAGTCATCTCTGGATTCGATAGTATACAACAGCTCAGTGTGGATAGAAATTAGGAGAGTTCACTTTCCTGCCTGTAGTGACTCCAGTGTGGGCTTCTAGCCATCAATGTGACTAGCATGAGTTACTATCAACTCAGCCAGTGTATTCGTGTTATAGGTAATGTTAGCCAAGGCCTCAATATTCTTTGAAAGAACTCTGTCATAAATCTCACCTGCTTTTAAAAGCTAGATCCCCAACATCAAATTGGCCAAAGGCTTCATCCCAGTGGGTCTGAAGGGCAATAGAGAAGGAACTGCCTCTGTTTGCTTCTCACACTTTGTTTTCAATTCAGAGCTCAGTTTAACACATTTCTCATCGATCTTCATAAATCGATATTCTGCACTTCCAAATATTTTGAGAAGGCAACATTTTGCGCCTCCAATTTCGACTTCTGTGCCTCTGACGATTTTCATAAACCAACATCCTGTGCTTCTAAATATTTTGATGTTACTCCATTTATACAGTAATTAAGATGTTTTTGTATGTTAATTTAGCCCCCAGTACTTGTATTTCTGTCGTCAACTGACCGTGACCAGACATAACTTGCATCTCGTTAGCAGCAACAGCTAGTTACAAAGTGATATTGGCATTTTGATGATCTTCAGCTGTGTATGATGGTTTCGACGGCTGAGCATTGATTTAATGTCGTCAGCGCACCGCAACTCGTCAGTGTTGACAGCTCCCCGTCAGCATCAGAGACAGCAGCATTCTGAGCGGTGGTGGCATTGTGCATCTCACAGCCAGGCGATGAGCTGGCAATGGATGGAA
Source organism: Schistocerca americana (assembly GCF_021461395.2). Taxonomy (NCBI): domain Eukaryota; kingdom Metazoa; phylum Arthropoda; class Insecta; order Orthoptera; family Acrididae; genus Schistocerca; species Schistocerca americana. The sequence continues at coordinate 196,581,236 of NC_060119.1, forward strand.
GGTCAGCACTAGGCGCTACCTCAGCTGGATGAACATCTGGATTGGGATACCACGTCTCATCATGGGGTGTTGACCATCCACTGGCTACTGTGCCTGCCTTGTCAAAGGCACTGGGTTCTTCGTAAGTGGTGGGATGGGAAGCCGTACCTTGGTGAGTGTCCAATCTCTCCCTTTTATTGTCGACTAAGCCACCAGCTTGGGTTTTTAAAAAACTCTGTCATGGCTATTTTGTTACTGCAGGTAATGATCAAAAATGAACCAGGAAGGCTCATTCTGAAATTTAGTGACTCACGTTGAGGGCTGTATCGTTGGTTGCCCATCAACGAATCTTTTAAGCGTCCTTTCACAGTGCAAGTCTGTAGCTGCAGTGGTCCGTTGGAAGACTGAATGAGGCGAGGAGTTCAGTCTGCCAGTGTTTTTCCTACAGTCAGAATAAAGTGATCTCACCTGTGAAGCTTCTGGTCACTGGACAGTGGAGACACTGGACAACTTCCCCTACAGCAGGGAATTTTCTGCCGAGAGAAATAACTCAATTAATTAAGTGAACACAGGCAGACTACAGATAAGTAACCGACAGACAACTGTAGTTAAATCAGTTATACTCCAACACGGAAATGTGAGGCAGTCTCCCAACGAAAAGAGTGGATTTCCTACTCCATAAATTTGGACGGTATGGTAGTCCTCAGGCTTGCACTGGGTCAAGCCAAATATTCATGAAAAGGCATAGAAATACACGATAAATAATGACAACAGTGGAGACAGTATCGATCATAAAACCAGAGATGAATCTCCAGAATTTGGACTCGCGAACATAAGTAATGAGGCATAAGTGATCACATATTGCGAGTACGCAGCCAGGGGCAGTGTGACAAAGCTTACCGCTCTAACACTGATGGAACTATTATGCTGATTTATCGTGTGCAAAACACGTATTTGTATTTTAATCTAAGATGCATTTGCTACGAGATTTCTACCGTAAATATCTTAACAAAAGGTGAATGTAAGAGTGCATGGTTACTTCCAAAGTGATGGGAACAACGTCTGTATCGCAAAAAATACCGCATGTTCTGCACTGCTGCTAGACACGAAGTGATACCTACCACGAACTGCAACAAACAGAATCTGGGAGAGTGTCTCTCAATAGTTTTATTTCCTCAGACGCTACAAGGCAGTGTATTTCCTCCGACAGAGTAAGCAAACTTGTCTTGAGGTGGGAATGCAGATGGTAGCTACAGCTTTCTGCCGAAAGGCAGTTCGGCTCGACCCAAACACAGGTTGGTCGTCTAGGATGGTGCCATTCTCTGACTGTGGGTGAGGCCAATATCCCTTTGCGTCGCCACTGCCTTGGTTTGAATTTGTAACCAACAGTCCGGCAACTTCTCCAGGCTTAAGTCATGCCGTACTTTATGGATTAAATGATTGGTGATCATAAAAAATTATCCAACCCCCTCTTTTATATTTGTCAACTTACGCAAGCAATTGGCGGTTTCAGTTGGTAAGAGAAAATTACTTGTATTATATACGAAGGTTGGAACTTTATTAGTGGCAACTATTTATTTACAGCTCGTGAAAATAGATACGTGTTTCAAAGTTTTACTGACCGTCAAAGTGGTCACCAACATTGTGTATAACCCGTTGCCACCGACGTGGAAGTCTTAGGATGCTCTTAGCAGTGCCAGTTGTGTTGACAGTTCGAGCGGCGAGGTCTATTGCCAGAGCTCAAGCACGTACAGTGCAAGCTGTTACTGATTTGTTTAACTGTTGGGGCTGCTAAGTGCTATACCACCTACTGCACTTCCCTCACTTAAGCCCTGCCGAGTTCAACTCGATTTCCAAACTGAAGGAAACACTTCACGGCATTCGCTTTAGAACTACTACAAATTCATCGGCCTATAGACCGCGCCGCTCGAACTCTCAACGTAACTGGTACTGCTAAAAGTATCCTAAGACTTCCACATCGCTGACAGCGGGTTACACAGAATGTTGGTGACTACTTTGAAGGTCAGTAAAACTTTTAAACACTTATCTATTTTGTACGAGCTGTAAATAAATAGTTGTTACAACCCTCGTTAATAGGGGTTAAACTCATCAACTTTTTAATTAATTGACTTCCTGCCATGTGCCTCATATCACTGAACTCATAACCGCAAAAGCTGTCCGAATATGACTGGAGACCTTTTTACAGTTTTATTTAACACTCTGTCTCTTTGTAAGAGCACTGGCCAGGACAGATAATGGGACTTCGCCATCGCCTCTAAACGTCCGGAAAAGTCTCCGGACCGTACCATAGCGAGCGTGAGAGAAATGTCAATTGTTGGCTGTTGGCCACCGCTGAAGCATTTCAGCTCCAACCATAAGCTCTCTCTGGCCCCGCCCTCCAAGTAGTAATGGCGTGAATCCTCTCCTATAGGCCCATCGCCCCTCTCGGTCTTTTTCCGATATTTAAATTAACGTTCCCTTCTGGGCGTCATGAATTGCATATGGTCTCACAGGCCGACATCTGCGCACGCATATGTGTTCCATATAGTTTATTGTCTTTCGACCAACTCTTTCCTTGCAAAAATCTCTTTAGGTGCCCACATCCTCATCAACATGATCAGGCCGCCTCTGGACCCGTAAAGTTAGATATTAACCAAGTGCGGAATTCCAATCAAGGAAAGATGTTGTCACATTGAGAGAAGTTATGCAGTGCTGGTTAGTCAGGTTCAAGCACGAGATCAGTATTAAGGAGCTTTTCTAATTCAGCTGAGGTGAATGCTGGGATTAACATGCATTTGACAGTTTATTCATTAGTATACGTAGTCTACAATAACAGGGTGATGAGAATATGGTAAATGTTAAAGTTTTTTTTTTCGGTGTACCTAATGTGACTCTGTTTCTTCAGTCTTGGAATGAAGTTTGTAGTGCGGTTTTAACAGTCTGTAACTGGAAAAAAATAGTCATTTACAAGTTTGTGGTCAAGTGCAATTCTGTTCTAAAATGAATTTTTCAGACGTTTATTTTTTACACTTATAAAGACGCATGCCTTCCAACAAGAATTACACCCTCCTTTTAACTGCAGAAATATAAGCAGTAGGCTTTGTGTTCCAAAGCTCTAAGTACAAATCGTATAAACAAGAGAATTACACTCATCTTGCGAAATGATGCAGTTGACATCGCTGTGTCAGTTTCTGTGATGATTTTGAATTGAGCTGGTAGCCGGTAATACTACATGTAAGTTAGAAATAACGACAAAACTAATAAAGACCAGTTAACCAGTGCTTGGAAAACATTTCGATTGATTTGACGGTAACATTTCTGCTGTGCTTCAGACTGCCGAACGATGCTGAAATTTTGGTTTTCAAATAGACAGCAGGGACGTACAGAGCACCGATGTGAAAATGGCCGAGTGGTTGACTGAAAAGTACAAACACTTGCGCGAATCTGGTCATAACCATTCTCAAGGAAACACAACGAAAGTTTATCAAAAGAGAACCAAATGTTATCGTAGCTCTCGTATTCAAACTTCGAGGTTTGTTTTCCTGCTTCGATGATAAAGCACCATAGAAACGAGGTAATTCCATAGCTATGCTGTGTATCCGAAGATAAAAAGCCTGTTACAGGAGGGGAATAAGGGGAAGAGTGGGAGACGGTACCCCACCCCTGTCTCCGTCCTTCACTCACGTCGAGACTTGCCTCAGTCTGGTTGTGGATACGGCGGACGTCGCACGCCACCAGTAGCTCAGGACACACTGAGGTGACAGTTGGTTAAGGTAAGCAGGAGCTACTTGTCTCTTATACAGCTTCACTGACGCCACTATTCTTCTGATCGTACAGTATTTTTTTGCTGAGAAGCAACATTTTTCCGAAACGTCTTTTGCTACGAGGCAGCACAGTATGATGGTGATTTCTAGTTCCACTGTCTATATTTCGGACCGAATTTCACAAATATAATTGCGTTGTAACTTTTATTGTTAGGGGAAATTCCATATATGCTTCTTCCTGTATAAGTGGAACTCTTCCACCTTCACTCAGTATTGTGTACTCAGTATGTTTATAGTGATAATGTAATGTATTCAGTAACAATATTTTTTTTTCATTCTCCTGCTTCAGTCCATCTCGTTTCGGAGCTAAAACTCATTTCTACCCGTGGAAATGAAATGTCTTGCAGGTAGCATAAGTGTTTTCAAATGTAGATTGAAGATGTTTCTCCGTGACAACTCTTTCCGTACCATACAGAAATTCTTGACTACAGAAGGTCAGTTATAAAAAAACCTGCAAGTGGCCAAAAATTTAAACATTTAAATATGGTCTTTTATTTATTTACTGGTTGTGAGTTCCATACATGTAGTCTATGTTTGTTCTTTTGACACGATCCACATCATAAAGTTTAAAGTGAATTCGTCATAACGTTTAACGTGAATTTGGTCTTTGGAACAAGTAACTAACTATTTTTGGGGGAATTACATCTTATTAAATTTATCTCTTAACAGTAAATGAACGATGTAATCGTTTATTTTACCGAAAATTCATTTAAGACGGGATAAAAATAGTAAGTAAAGTATTAATAGTGAATACCTTATTCATTTAATCACGAAAGGTCTGTCTTCTGCATCGCTGAAGAAGTTCCACACTTGCACTTACGCCTCACAAGTGGCTGTGCTACAGTGCTCCAATGGTACATTTTAGTTTGCCACTCTAGGATCTAATAAAGTTGCAAAAACGTCGTAATGGTATTGTTTACACATCACATGAAATAAAATGCAATTATTCAGTGTAGTGGCTATTAAAGATTGTTATTGTATTCTGTCACGTGCTTCACTTGATTTGATATAGCTATCAGCTGTGGTGTGACTGAAATTTTTCATCACACGCTACTGCTATTAATAAGTATATAATTTATACATTAGAATACCTTACTGAGCAATATTATCGTATTAGTTTCAGATTTTGAAAAAAAAAATGAAATGAGATGAAGTTGTCTACTTTCGAGAAGTACGAGAAAGAGTGGAATGCGGACAGGATAGGGGAGATGAGAGAGGAGCGTTATTACTAACAGAACTAGTTCTAACATGTTACCTGCAATCATGGAGAGCCCTGATTAGGTGTCTGTTATTAACGCAGTCAGGACAGTTTCATACGATGTCCAAGTCGTAATCTCGTGCGTATCGTTTTTCACTGTAATTTTATAGGACTTTAACGTAGTGTCTTGTATGTTCTCATAAGCATCAGTGTTCCCATACACATTAATGGGATTGTTCGTTATTTTCTTTTTGTTTTAACGTAACATTATCTACTTTCTGATGAATCTCGGTGCCCTATCTACTTCTTACTTTAAAATATTTTTATATGACCATCTTGTTACGTTCTACGAAATGGCTTTGCTGCTGGTAGTTCGGCTGGCCGTTGTGGCCGAGCGGTTCTAGGCGCTTCAGTCCGGAACCGCACTACTGCTACGGTCGTAGGTTCCAATTCTGCCTCGGGAATGGATGTGTGTGATGTCCTTCGGTTAGTTAGGTTCAAGTAGTACTAAGTCTAGGGGACTGATGACCTCAGATGTTAAGTCACATAGTGTTCAGAGTCATTTGAACCATCGGCTGGTAGTTCACAATTTATTGGAATATTTGAACCCAAATCTATCTTCGGCAACGGCCTTGCTGCAGTGAATACACCGGTTCCCGTCAGATGATCGAAGTAAGAGCTATCGAGCGTGGCAGGCACTTTGATGGGCTGTTGCCATTTTTCGGGGTGCACTCAGCCTCGTTATGCCAATTGAGGAGCTACTCGACCGAATAGTAGCGGCTCCGGTCAAAGAAAATCATCATAACGACCGGGAGAGCGGTGTACTGACAACACGCTCCTCCTATTCGTATTCTCGGCTGTGGATGACACGGCAGACAGATGATCCCCGATGGGCCACTTGCGGCCTGGAGACGGAGTGCTTACTGCTTAAATCTAACATTTTCCGTTCAGACTTCTGCAGTTTCATATAGGTCTGAAGTCCTTTAAAGTGAAACTGTAAAAGATGACTGCTGGTGCAGTTATTTCATCGTTGATGATACCTACCTTCAAATGTCTTGAAATGGGTACAGGAAAAAATGTGAGCGCGATATTAATTTGCGGACTTTGATTAGAGATTTCTGTGTCTTATTTAATTGCCCTCCGACTTAATTTCGCACTATTCCCCCATCTAAATTGTGTCTATGGAGGTTTTCGCGGCGTGTCAATGCAATAAATTCCTCACGGTAGTCTTTCTCAGTAACAACAAAGTGTAAGCTCGACGGTTCTGGCGGGGAGTCAGTGTGTCCTAGTCCGTTATAACGTCTACATTACATGTTTTCTAGTTCTTTCAGTATTTTTCATAAGTTAATTAGTCTTATATACTGACGGAAAAAAATCGCAACACCAAGAAGGAGTTGTTCAACATAAACGAAGGTCTATTCAAATTTCACGCCAGTCGTAAAAGAGTGGCGCTAGTGGCGCCACTACGAGGATGCAAAACAGGATTGCTTCAGTGTTTAAATAGACGCTGTAACGGTTGTGAGCGTCAGTTGTCTTTGACATTGGACGTGGTGAGTTGATGTTAGTCAAGAATGCCTTTAAGGCAACAAAGACGCCATCATCAGCACCTCACTGAGTTTGAACCAGATCGTCTAATACGGCTATGAAAAGATGGATGTTCCCCCTGTGATACTGCAGAAACATTTGGCAGAAATGTAGTTGCTGTATTGATTGCCGGCAGGGCGGTCACAAGAAGACCGGGCTTCGGACGGCCACCTGGCATTACCGAGAGGGACGACCATTGTAATCGGTGTAGGGCTCTAGAGCATCGTACTGGCTCTGCGGCTGCAACTGGCTCCGCAGCGGCACAAAGTACTGTTAAAAATTGGTTAGCTTAAGCACAGCTGTGAAAGAGACGACCTGTGGCGTGTATTCCACTGATGACCCCACACCACCATTATTGCAGCTCAAGGTGGAAGTCTGCCGTGTTTTCTGGCGAAGGCTGGTTCTGCCTCGGTGCCAGTGATGGCAATGTGTTGATTAGAAGGAGGCCAGGTGAGGAACTGCACCTAACCTGTCTGCTTGCTAGACACACTGGACATACACCTGGAGCTATTGTGTGAGGTGAGATTTGGTTATGAGAACAGGAGCACTCCCGTGGTTATCCCACGCACCCTGACTGCATATCTGTATGTAAATCTGGCGATTCGATCTGTTGTGCTGTCATTCATGAGCAGCGTTCCAGGCGGTCTTTTCCAGCAGGATAACGCTCACCCACATACTGCTGTTGTAACCCAATTTCCTCCACAGAGCATGTGCGATCACCAGATGTGCCTCCAATCGAGCACATACGGGACATAATCGGATGACAACTCCAGCATCAGCTGCAAACAGCATTAACCGTCCCTGTACTGGCTGAATAAGTGCCACAGGCATGGAAACTGATGATCCCATAAACTTACAACCGGCACCTCTAGAACACAGTTTATGCACGTTTGCATGCTTGCATTCAACATCCCAGCAGTTGCATCGGTTATTAACATATCAGCATTTCACATTTGCAATGGCTTGTCTCGCTCTTACATTAACCTGCGATCTTGCAACGTTAAACACTTAAATATGTTACCTATACAAATTTATTCCCGATTTTTATTCCTTTACATTATTTATTTAGTGGCGTTGAGATATTTTTTTCTGTTGATGTATATATTTTGTACGTCTTTCAGTGTTCTTCATACGTTCTCATGTATATTCCCACTCTGTCGAGTTGTGTACGTAGTTAGTGTTCAGCACCCATTAGACGTGTGTAGTTTTACTTATAATTCGTATTCTGTAGTTGGCTGCGTATAATACTGCCTGTTGCTATATCCACTTCAGAAGCATTCCACTGGAACATCATAGCAGTTTCACTAAGATGCTACCAATGTTTCCCCCTACGTATCTACACTACTGGCCATTAAAATTGCTACACCACGAAGATGTGCTACAGACGCGAAATTTAACCGACAGGAAGAAGATGCTGCGATATTCAAATGATTAGCTTTTCAGAGCATTCACACAAGGTTGGCGCCGGTGGCGACAAATACAACGTACTGACATGAGGATAGTTTCCAGCCGATTTCTCATACACAAACAGCATTTGACTGGCGTCGTCTGGTGAAACGTTGTGTGACGCCCCGTGTAAGGAGGAGAAATGCGTGCCATCCTGTTTCAGACTTTGAGAAAGGTCGGATTGTAGCCTATCGCGATTGCGGTTTATCGTATCGCGACATTGCTGCTCGCGTTGGTCGAGATCCAAAGACTGTTAGCATAATATGGAATCGATGGGTTCAGGAGGGTAATACGGGACACCGTGCTGAATCCCAGTGGCCTCGTATCACTAGCAGTCGAGATGACTGGCATCTTATCCGGATCGTGCAGCCACGTCTCGATCCGTGAGTCAACAGATGGGGACGTTTGCAAGACAACAACCATCTGCACGAACAGTTCGACGACGCTTGCAGCATCATCGACTATCAGCTCGGAGCCCCTGGCTGCGGTTACCCTTGACGCCGCAGCACAGATAGGAGCGTCTGCGATGGTGTACTCAACGACAAACCTGGGTGCACGAACGGCAAAACGTCATTTTTTCGGATGAATTCAGGTTCTGTTTACAGCATCATGATGATCGCATTCGTGTTTGGTGACATCGCGGTGAACGCACATTGGAAGCGTGTATTCGTCATCGCCATATTGGCGTATCATCCGGCGTGATGGTATGGGGTGCCATTGGTTACACGTCTCGGGCACGTCTTGTTCGCATTGACGGCACTTTGGACAGTGGACGCTACATTTCAAATGTGTTACGACCCGTGGCTGTATCCTTCATTCGATCCCTGTGAAACCCTGCATTTCAGCAGGATAATTCACGACCGCATGTTGCAAGTCCTGTACGAGCCTTTCTTGATACAGGAAATGTTCGACTGCTGTCCTGGCCAGCTCATTCTCCAGATCTCTCACCAATTGAAAACGTCTGGTCAATAGTGGCCGAGCAACTGGCTCGTCACAATACGCTAGTCACTATTCTTGATGAACTGTGGTATCGTGTTGAAGCTGCATGGGCAGCTGTACCTGTACACGCCATCCAAGCTCTGTCTGACTCAATGCCCAGGCGTATCAAGGCCGTTATTAAGGCTAGAGGTGGTTGTTCCGGGTACTGATTTCTCACGATCTATGCATCAAAATTGCGTGAAAATGTAATCACATGTCAGTTCTAGTATAATATATTTGTCCAATAAACGGATATTCATCTGCATTTCTTCTTGGTGTAGTAATTTTAATGGCCAGTAGTGTGGATAGTCTTCTTGTGTCCAGTTGTTAATGATGTTACTTTTCATAGATCACAATGGAAGAGTGGCGACGTGAGCAGATCCGTAAGCAGGCGCGGCGCCACAGCGCAGAGCAGGACGCAGAGCGCCGGGGATTGCTGCAGATGGCCGCCCACCTCAGGGAGATACGGAGGGCGGGGGAGCACCAGCTACTGGACGACCACGACGGCGCCAGCGACTCTGGCTGCGACAGCGCAGACGAGTTCGTCCCGGTGGGAGACCTGGAAGCCCAGAGGCTCCATCAGAAGAGCGACACTGGCGACGAAGACGTGGACTGCAGCGACAGCGACTGGGAGGCCCACGTTGGGTTGCGCGTCTTGTCAGACGAGTGGACAGGAGGCTATTCTCTGGTACGAAATTCTGTAGAAGATGGTTGCGACGAGGGAGAGCTCCCGGATGGTTCACTTTGTGCACCGCCAGAGGAACGCGTAACAGATGAGGAGACTCACTTCAGCTCCACAGCTTTATCAGGGGACAACGAGGATTTAGAAGGGAAACTATCGGAAGATTCTCCAAATCTGTCTCCAAACAGACAGACGTCAGGCGAGTGGACGGTCTGCAGCAACTCAACTGGGAACGAGTCCTCTGCTGGCGACGAGCTTGGGGACTGATCAAGACACTGACTGGCGGTGCGGGATATGCAGGAGGTAAATGCAGTAATTTCGGCGTCAATATATCTGTATTTGCAGGAACTAAATTATTCGTTCGAAACATTCATTTCAAAATCGTTGTCTGTAGACTAACTTCATTCCTTTCCTTATTATGTACTCTTGTTAAACTCATTGATCGAAATTATAGAAGCTCATTTAAAGTCACCAGACAGAACAATTAGCCACGCGAGTGCGCACGCTAATCCTCAGGTGTTTAAGGTTAGCGCAGCAATGGAGTCACGTGCTCACCCACACTCGCACTGTCTCTACGCGAGCATAAATCATTAGCAATTAGTGAGACATTTATGTTTCAGGCGGACATTGTGCGGAGCCATTGATAAATGTAAGGGCATGACAGAGTGGCAAAAAGGGGCAATCGTGTTTGACCATGTCAACAGCCATACAGTGTGTGAAATAGCTGGATTTCTTGCTGTATCGTGGCAGACTGTTCAAGGTGGTGTAGCAGTGGTGTAGTGCCTGTGGCCACGACATACGACGTCAGAATTATGGTCGCAGAAAGATCCTGACTGAGGGGACCAGAGACGCGTTTCGAAATCCGCAAGGTGTTCCTACAGGCAGTGAATGAAGGTCAATTCCCACCTGTTTCCGAGAGATAACTGCGACGGTAGCTGCATACAATGAACATCTCGAGTCGGTCACCTCGCAAGAGGCCGTTGCTCACGAAGAAACATAAAAACGACAACAGCAAAGTTCATTGGGCTGGAAGAATAAGTGATTGCTTTTCTGAACACTCATCCATCCTATCTCATTTCGACTGACCTGAAAAATCACCTACCGTTGACCCCATAGAAAATCTGTGGGACATGCTGGAACAGCAGATAAAACGCTGTCTTCAGCATCCCCGCAATTTGGTGCATATTTGTGCTCAAATCCTCATCGAGTGGCTTAACCTGGATGTGAAATTCCAGTGCAACATTTAGGACTTGCTTCCTAACAGAATATAGAAGATTATCAAGTCCAGGGGCGGAATTATGCAGTATTAAATGATGTTTGCAGTGATGGTTTTGCGGGTGCCTAAGTTTTGTCTGCTGAGCTTATACTTAATTGAATGTACAGAATGTTACATTTAGACGCAGTGCGGATTTACCTGTCTCTCTCTATCTCTCTCTCTCTGCTGTTTGTCTATTGTGAAAGAAAGCCATCGTTTGTTTCATTTCGGTTAAACTCGTGTGTTTGTTTTGCTATGCTACAGCTGTCCACCTCCATAGCTCACCAGTCAACGTTTCTGGCAGCTGTGTGGAGGGTTTGACTCATTAAACCTCGTGATGGCAGCTGAGGAGCTACTTACGTCAGAAGCAGCAGTTATGAGGTGAAGAAAACAAACAGCGGTGGGAAGAGCAGTGTTGTGACCCCACACCCCTACGTGCGGCATCGAGTGACACCACCGAACTAGAATGAGACGGTTGTGGGGCGGTACTGATTAGCCCACCAGGACCTGAATGCGGTGCCATGTTTTTTTTTTCATTAATCCAAATTTTGGCCTGTCAAACTTGATAGTATCACCTGGTACGTTCTAAATCAAGTATAAAACTGACTTTAAAATCCATTCTTGCGCTGAACGTGCCTCATGTATGACTACGTATGTTTCATGTAGATATGCAGGTCCATTTAGTTCTGTACTTAGTACCGAAACTGTAAGCATAAAAACATTAGAACTTTACTGATTCACGATCTGTCGATTATTCGTAGGTACAGTTACAAGTTCAGATAATGAGTGCTCATGAAACATGAGAGTTATTAAAGCATCACTCTTGAAGTGCTTTCCTCCAGTTAATTTTCTTATTGTCGGAGCAGTGTTCTCTTATACGTTCCAGTTCTCTGAGAAATATCTGCTCTCTAGCGGGTCCAAGTTACAGCACTTGCGGTGGGTCGACGAGATGATTGACAATATTGTCCTATGGCAAAACTACAAAACAAACAATGTTCATGCATGAAACTACAAACACATGTCGAGTTTATGGTGCTTATTGACAAGATGCCATTGTGCCAATTTCTTTGATTTCATTTACTCTATATGACTGTTACTTATTACTTATTTTTTACTATTTGTACTGTATGTTACTTTTACTTTCATTAAAATCCTTATCCATATAATTTGTATTCTGGCTCCTTATTGATCTAATTAAACTTACCTCCCTGACTCACCTTCACTGTAATATGTTTTTATTGCTTTAATTACTGAATTACTGTTTATTCTTCATGTAGCACGATGGACGCCAAAGATTTAGCGACAGCTGCTTACACATTGTAAATGTTATGAGGTATTTAACTCAGCACTTGGTATTAGAAATAAATCCTCGTAACAGGGACGCAGCTAAAATAGTCATTTGACATAACATTTATCTGCAAGTTCATTGAGGAGGTTTATGTGTAATCCTGAGGATACAATCTTGTAGAAATAATTTAAATATGTTCTGTTTGCAATACTTTAGCAATATTACTTCACAAATCACTTAAATGTTCTAATGACAGTCAGTTTTAGTCACATACCAAAAATGTTTGCAGCTTTGGTAAAGCAGCTGTTACATAATAAATGAGATGTGGCAGTAGAATAAAAAAGACTTATTCCACTGTTACCCTAAGGATGAGAACACATAAGTATAGAGAACTATGCCTGTGTTAGAGCTGATATTATACACTGTGACTTTAAATCAGGAAAGATGTAGGCAGGAAAATCTGTTTTTTCTACACAAGCGTCTAATGTGTGTAAGAACACACTTCCTTAAAAGACAATGAAAGAAACTTTCTCAACGAGCTGAATGCGATATTTTCATTGTAATCTTCTAGAGATGATCACATGATAATTTTTAAACTCTGATACTAATAGGTGAGGCATATTAACCAACTGCAGTAATGGCAATTATTTGCTAAGTAAGACAACAAAGATGTTAAGATGCTGATATGTTTCTCTGTCTGTGACTGAGAGTTTATTGATCCCATAAATTACATTGCATACAATTTTGTAATCACAGAATGTGACAAGTCATTTTGCTCCCAAGTTAGAGAGTAGCTTACAAAGTATGCCCATAATTTTATCTGTGACAGACAAAAGTTTACAACACACAGTGATTTACATTATGATACCCATGTAGTTAATGTAAGCTATGATGAGAGAACTACCAAACACTTTAAAAATACAATGCTACAACATCCATTTTTAATCTTAGTTTTACATAAATGGTATAATACAAGAAAAATAGTCGAATTTCTCTTAATGTGGCACACAAGGTTTGTTGGTCATGGAATGCTTGCTATGCTACTGCAGTCTTTCTCGGCGTATTCCACTGATGAATTCTTGTCGGGTTATCAACCGTGTGGTGGCGTCGTCTTGTCGCAACGTTTCAATGAGTTTCGTACCCGTCGTCTTCGCCAGAAGATGATGGGTACCAAACTCATTGAAACGTTGCGACAAGACGACGCCACCACACGGCTGATAACCCAAGAAGAATTCATCAGGGATTCTTACTGTTTGCTCGTATAGTACGCCACAGTTTGGAATTCCTTTGTATCAAATGTATTTTTCAGAGGTCCAGGGAAAGTATCAGTTTTGATACTTTGTACTTTCTTGGCAGTTACTGTAAATTTGATACCAGTATATCGACATCCTTTTTGCGACATGTGGCGAAAGCACACCACTTGTTTTCTGACTTGCTTAATGAATAGGAGCTGTCTCATTTGCCTCCAATTTTGCAGGATCTCGCAATGCAGTCAAAATGCTCCTTAATATATGTAATGATGGAAAAGTTAAAGTACCAACATACTTTAAGCAATTTTTACGAAATTCTTACTGTCTCTTTTCCATTATTGACCAAATATTTGATTTTGTTGCTGTATTAACATTCCTTACATTACAGCGTTATTAGAAGTATCCCTTACTGTAACTCCATTTTACATACCTCATTCAAGAAGACCGTAATACACTGGGCACAAGAGCTCTTGATGTGCATACTAGACCAGCTGTTTCAACAAAAATACCTATGAGCGTAACTTTCTGGGCGTAAAGTTAATGTTTTTTCTATTTCAACTAACTGTCTACAGTAAAACCTAAAAACTTGAACCGAAATTCCTGTTCCAATCTTACTTCGTTGAAAAGTACATCCATGTGCCTCCTTGTAAGAAAGACGTTGTTCTCTTTCAGATTAATGATTAGTTTCCACAGACCACTTGACTGTATTATTCACAGATATGGATGTGTATTTTGTATGTCAGATTAGTAAATAGAACACAGCAACATCCTGAAATGAAAGTGGAAAAATTGTGTTGTGTAGTAATATTTTGGTATGTGTCAGATAAATAGTAGGTACCTGTAGCAATATTATTATTCTTTGGAAAATATACAAGAATGGGGACATGTCTGTCACAGGTTACATAATAAACATTCACTCACTATTCATTTGTTCAGTATTTTGATGGCTACAAAATTGTTAGAAGGTTGACTGCATGGTTTGGGTATTTTCACTTATTAAATATCAAAGCGTTTCACTTTCTGTACATTTGAATAATACTGTGATTGAGAGATGAAGTACTCTATTGGAAAAATGGTAGCAAACAACACAGGTAGCTCCAATTGAAACTTTGAGACAATGCAATTAATTCTTATGGATAAAGCAAGTTAGACTTGTGTCCTCGAAGCGTATTTAAAGTAGCTAACAAAAAGCTTTTTGCTTTACGTATCTGCAAAAAAAGTCTCAAGCGTTTCCAACACAGTTCAAGGGTACAGATAACTAGAACAAATCCTTATTGTGAAACACAACCAGCCTTTTTCAGCATCCAGCTCTGGAATAAATGTAGGGAAGAGAGTTCACTGAATTACTGTAATGCAAGAGCTAGTAGCGTAAGGCCGCCTTCACACGGAGCCACTGAGAAGCTATTTCCAGTGACACTTCCGTCGGCAAAGCATTGGCTTAAACGGGCGCCTTCAGAGGTTCAGCGCCATCGCGCTTCTTTGGTGCTCAGTGACGGACTACTGTCGGCGGAGCATTGCCTCCAACACCACCGACCTTCACACGACGCCATTCTGGGACGCTGCTTACCGGCCAAGCAGCGGTACGGTGGCCTGGTTTTCGTCAAAGCGCTGGGAGAGTTCATTCGTTTGATCGCTTTCTGCCGGTCAGCGACGCGCTGCGAGACAGAATCGAGGCGTACGCCCTGCAACTTTTTTCAGGCGATTTTACAGATTTCGATAAAAAAAGGAGTTCTCCATTAATTATAGCATTGTATTTCAGCTTCGTGATTGTCGTGCCAATCATTTCGTTAATGGCTATAGTTATTGTGGTATTTGCATTTAAGTAAGACACAGCAGTCATACTCACTTATGATAACCATTTCTGATACGGCGCTGTGAGAAGGGATTTATGGAGAGCGGAAATGGCATGTGATAACAGTGCATTCTGTTTTCGTCGTTTCGAAAAGATTTTTTTCAGTGGGCTGTTTGAATTCGTCCGAACCTACTGCGGGCTGCGTACCCTCCCCTTTCGACCATAATCTATTTACGATCGTCTAATACTATAATAAATGAAATGTTCTACGATTACCTTCAAACTGTAATATTTTTAAGTTGTAGAAATAATGATATAAAATGATTTCATTGTTTTTCTAACAGTAATTATCTTAATTAGGGATAACTAGTTATTTATCGGGCAATGGTATTTTATTTTGATGCTGGTTTGCGTAAGATTTCCACAGTATGCGTAGACGAGCAATATTTATATTGGATAGCGCCTAACGATCGGCATTTTGTACTATGATCTGTGCACAAAGATGGCTCACTTACAAAATAGCGATATATTATGTCTTAAAGATTTACTCCAAGAATGATATTCTACTGTGAAATGTCTTATCTTTAATGTCCTTGGAACAATGAATCCACCTGCCACAACACTAACGTATTTGTAAGCGAATGTCATATGAACGACAACGTTTGTTGTACATCGTGCATATATTTATTAGCATCATGGACTGTACACTCACGTTCTCGTGGATAAATACAAACACTTTTATGGGATCGCACACATTAGAAGTCTAGCTGAAATTAATGTACGAATTACTGTGAATATCCCAGAACGGTAGCTCGTGGTATTTCTATATTACATTTTGTTCATCAATGAATTTGGTTTCTGTCCTTTCAAGCTGACTGTTGAAATGATGATTTAAAAAGACATTCTTGGTCCCTTAAAGAAATTCATGAATTTTAATGAAACGGAAGTTACTCTAATAAAATCTGAGGCAGAATTGAGCAGCTTGGCATTCTTTGATGTCCTTAAGGATTTTTGTTTCAGATAGGCTGTAAATTTAAATTCAAGACTGTAGTACGAGAAAGACATCTACCATGGAAAGAGGTTTGAGCCCATTTAATTTTGTAAGTTTTCAACCGAACGTTAAGATTCCTCTGTTCTGCGATAAAACACAGCAGTGTTTTGCTAGCAAAAAGGCAGCACATTATATGAGAATTTTAATTCCTAAAGTGAATTTATCATATTGCCAAGTAAAGAGATTTAAATTATTCATTTGGCATCTCGTTTGTTGAGAATATATGCTATACTTTTTAAATAAAAGCTTCTCTTGCTTAAATTTTATAGACCTAATGCCATTTATATGAATGCCTTCCGAAAGCAAATTGTGTCTATAAAATGAAAAAAGATAAATGTGTTTTCAGAATATATGAGAAACATGAGACTTTTTAGGTTCCTCTTTATCAAATCGAAACTCCCGTCCTCCTTTGACAAAGCCCTGGCTGTGTCCCTGAGGCACAGAGAGGAATTGCGTTGTTGCCGGTTCCAAGCGACAGTTGCGGTCAGGCGCTACACATGCTATGTGCCTGAAGAAAGCATATGTTCTGAAAATTATTTCTGCTTGCCTATGTAGAATGTGTCGTTTACCACTACCATCAGCGATGGAATAAAAACTCACTAAATGGCTCACTACGATAAGGTTTTATGTACCCTTGGCCACGACATTCACAGCAGAGCACTCAAAACACTGCTGAACATTCACTGGCAGTCGTACAATACGTGACGTAGGTGCGCAGATCAAGTGTAAACTCGGCCGCTGTCGTTCTTGACCGCCTAAGTATTGCGACTCCTGCTGACCGTTATTCGGTAGCACGGCCGTGTGGGTCATACTGTAGGTAGAAATGGAAGTCATTGCAGAAATTTCATCCGTGAATCTGAAGAACATCCTTTGATTGTCAGCATTGCAGAGTGAGGGATATTCAGATAAAAAACAAACAATTACAGTGTTCCCCGGACGTTGGAGGCCAATGTTGTTCAGAGAAGGAGACGAGAGGTAAGCGTCACTCAAAATTCTAATGTGTTATATCTGTTGACATGTCATGTAACACAAAGGCACGTAAAATGTCTTCAAAACTGTATCTATGTCGATCACGAACGAAACTGCGCAAAACACAAGTTTTTACAATATCTTCAGCAAATTCTGGAGATACGCTTGAAGGCCGATCAAAGATTGTGCATTCTTTAGCACGAATGCTAAAAGTACATTAAACACATATTCTAACACTACAGAGACTGCATCGAAAAACTCTTTGAAAAGAAACTGTCTTATTCTAAACGCAGTAAGAAAGATGACATACGGAAATCATAATCTGCAGCAAATACAAGAGGGAAGTGATCATGACCTTCATACAGCTTCCTGCTTTGAGGTAATTTAGTTCCATTGTTATTGAACTTCTTATGAAGCAATAAAGTTTTAACACAGAACAATCTAGCTACCTTCCATTTGCTCCAGTGTCAATGAGTATGAGGCTGTGTTGGGAATCACACATGGCTAACAAGAACATTGAGAAATTTTTTTTTGTCATTGTAATAAAGCGACCCGCCATCAGCTGCCTTGATGACGCTTATATGTATACAATTTGTAGCCGCCACACAGGTGGCTAATTTGTCTGCCTTTTTAGTGAACGTTTATCTACTCTTTCTTCGCGAAATAGTGGCACCCTAGAATTGATTTCATGTAACAAAAGAAGTAAAAGAGAGGCATGCCGCCCATCAGACTCCATGACGGACCGAAACACTGAGGCACGGCAGCAGCGGTAGATCAGAGAGGCGACAAACCAGCCGCTTCTCTTTCCAGTAGCGCCGCGTGAAGGCTCGATGCGCCGCTGAGAAGCGCTTCTCCGTGGTTCCGTGTGAAGGCGGCCTAAGGCATTCAATGAGATCACGTGAGTGAACCAAGAAAACTGGTGGCACAGTTTCACCAAGGATTCTGTCAGATCTCGAGGTACTAATAATAACAGATAATTCAAATGAAAGCATTGCGAGAAAAGATATGAGATATCAGGTGTACAAACAACCCTCTTACAGTAAGATGGCAGCTGACGGAAAATGCCATACCTAAACTTTTACTCCTTGAGGGTAAGCTTTGCCGGCCGTTGTGGCCGAGCGGTTCTAGGCGCTTCAGTGAGGAACCGCGTTGCTGCTACGGTCGCAGGTTCGAATCCTGCCTCGGGTGTGGATGTGTGTGCTATCCTTAGGTTAGTTAGGTTTAACTAGTTCTAAGTCTAGGGGACTGATGACCTCAGATGTTAAGTCCCATAGTGCTCGGAGTCATTTGAACTTTCTGTTAAAATAAATAAAACAAAAATGCTGCCGCTCCATCATTAAAAAGTTCTTCACCACTGGTGTGACATGTCGTTTATTTCTCTGAGATACAGTCCGAATAATGAAAAGTATACTGCACTCTACCATCTTTAGCTGTAATTTTTGTGGACTCTGATTGTAGAAAAGAGGGAAGTCGGTTAGAAATGCATCTAGACCTCGGATTTCTAATTTTCCTGTCTTTGGCGCTGTACATATGTCCCTATATCTTAAAATACTGTACTGATTTCGATTGTGACCTTGTTAATTTCCTTCTCTTTGAGTATACGGTGGTTTTGTATCACTTAACAAACAGCTTATGTTGAATACATCATTACTACAGATGTGCAGAACTATAGACCTATATCTCTAACGTCTATCAATTGTAGGATTTTGGAACACGTTTTATGTTCGAACATAATGACTTTTCTGGAGACTAGAAATCTACTCTGTAGGAATCAGCATGGGTTTCGAAAAAGACGATCGTGTGAAACCCAGCTCGCGCTATTCGTCGACGAGACTCAGAGGGCCATAGACACGGGTTCCCAGGTAGATGCCGTGTTTCTTGACTTCCGCAAGGCGTTCGATACAGTTCCCCACAGTCGTTTAATGAACAAAGTAAGAGCGTATGGACTATGAGACCAATTGTGTGATTGGAATGAAGAGTTACTACATAACAAAACGCAGCATGTCATTCTCAATGGACAGAAGTCTTCCAAAGTAAGAGTGATTTCAGGTGTGCCGCAGGCGAGTGTCGTAGGACCGTTGCTATTCACAATATACATAAATGACCTTGTGGATGACATCGGGAGTTCACTGAGGCTTTTTGCGGATGATGCTGTGGTATATCGAGAGGTTGTAACAATGGAAAATTGAACTGAAGTGCAGGAGGATCTGCAGCGAATCGACGCATGGTGCAGGGAATGGCAATTCAATCTCAATGTAGACAAGTGTAATGTGCTACAAATACATTGAAAGTAAGATCCCTTATCATTTAGCTACAATATAGCAGGTCAGCAACTGGAAGAAGTTAATTCCATAAATTATCTGGGAGTACGCATTAGGAGTGATTTAAAATGGAATTATCATATAAAGTTGATCGTCAGTAAAGCAGATGTCGGACTGAGATTCATTGGAGGAATCCTGAGGAAATGCAATCCGAAAACAAAGGAAGTAGGTTACAGTACGCTTGTTCGCCCACTGCTTGAATACTGCTCACCAGTGTGGGATCCGTACCAGATAGGGTTGATAGAAGAGATAGAGAAGATCCAACGGAGAGCAGCGCGCTTCGTTACAGGATTATTTAGTAATCGCGAAAGCGTTACGGAAATGATAGATAAACTCCAGTGGAAGACTCTGCAGGAGAGACGCTCAGTAGCTCGGTACGCGCTTTTGTTAAAGTTTCGAGAACATACCTTCACCGAGGAGTCAAGCAGTATATTGCTCCCTCCTGCGTATATCTCGCGAAGACACCATGAGGATAAAATCAAAGAGATTAGAGCCCATACAGAGGCATACCGACAATCCTTCTTTCCACGAACAATACGAGACTGGAATAGAAGGGAGAACCGATTGAGGTATTCGAGGTACTCTTCGCCACACACCGTCAGTGGCTTGCGGAGTATGGATGTAGATGTAGATGTAGATGTAGATGTACAGATTTGCAGAAACTGAACATAGTTCCTTGCATCCTATGTAACGTAAATGTAGTAGAAAGTTCTTTAGCTTAAAATTCTTTATTTTGTTATAAAGTCATGACCTGATCAAAATTCATGGGTTAGTAACGCCATCTGGCAGTTAGCGATGATACTACGCCGCGCCAGAAAAATTAGTAATTTCGGTTGGAATAGTTGTGCACAGTATATATGCAATGTATATAACAAGACGTGAACGATTCAGATGATATAAGGTAGAGCTCGATATAAAGGTGGTCGGTTTTGTGCGGTATTAGTCTATGCGTACGTTACTTTACTGTAAATTGGAAACTGACACTATTAGTGACAGTGGATATTGTATATATAAACCACGAGGAAAATAGTTACCATGTGATGAAAAAGCGAAAATCGGTAAGTACAAGGAAATGAGGCTCCCAGAACGACAAATAGCAAGGAAGATGAATTATCGAAGTACAATGATTGATGATTTCGATAGATTTGACACAATGGAAAATTTGGGCATAGTAGAAAATTATCTGAGGTATTGAATGGGTTACTTTTGCGCAAAGTCAGGGCCACAAACCGTTATTCTCCTGAAATTGTCGCTGATTTACAGTTACAAGAAACTACCATTTTGTGACATGACAGACATCTTGCTTTCAAGAAACGACTGCAGAAAGCAGCATTAACACCCAAACATAAGCATGCTAGATTGGAGTTGGCTGAGAAACATGTGTCGTCGACTTCAGAATGTGGTAAAGTGATCTTCTGTGGTAAGAAGAAGTTCGATTTTGATGGACATGATGTATTTCAGTGTTATTGGCATAATATAAACACAGAGCAGCAGGTAATAACAAGGCGACATTTTGGTGGTGCAAGTATTATGATTTGGGCAGCATCCTATTCTACAGGTAAATCACGCATTCCTTCGCTGACCACTAACATGAACTCTAACAATGATATGCTGGAAACAGAATCGATTAGAGTGTATGAGGACCTAGGTGACAAAAGTAGTACGTTTCAACAAGATGATTTATTTGCGTCTGATTCTCCTAGAACCAAAAGATGGTTGAAAAGGTGAAGATATCGACGTTGCCCGGGTTCGAACTCTGTCGAAAAACTTTGTAGAATACTCAGTAGGCGTGCTTATCGTACTGGAAGACAAATTAAGGCCGTATGTGAGCTGAAAAGAGGGATACGAGGAAAATGCGTGGCAATTTCACTGCAAGTACTACACACCCTAAACAGATCAGTGCTGAAGAGAATTTTTGAAGTAATTAGGAAGAACGGAGATTGGGCAAGTTATTTACAATGCAACAGCACAACAAGACAGTGAGTATCGTCATACAAATTTCCTTCTAGGAAATGTAAATGCCTGGTTTTGTTACTCGTGTGATGAAAGAAACTTCGTAATCCCTTCATGATTGTTTACATATTATATGCATCTATTACTTTCATAAAAAATTCGATGCATGTATCGTTCAGATACTGTATAATTACCTTCGTGGAACCCTGTCTTTATACTGATTTCCGCTACTCTACTAAAACACAAGTGTGGCAACATGACCACTGGATACATATGATATATGAACAACGTAAATTATGTAAGCATGACGACCTTCTGCTTTGTGTAATATTATAGCTTTATACCACTTATCAAACATACTTTTGTATGTATTAATTTTTGTCACGATCTCTTAAATTATGTAAGCATGACGACCTTCTGCTTTGTGTAGTATTATAGCTTTATACCACTTATCAAGTATACTTTTGCATGTATTCGTTTTTGTCACGATCTCTTATATCTTTCAGCGTGTATATGACAAAAATAGCAATTCAGCTTCAACATGTTGTGACGATGTATAACGCCTGGTGGCTGACGCACTGAATTAAGTATCAATTTCTATTCGTATGTGTCGTATTATGGAAATTTAAATATCAGCTGTATTTTCTTATTGTTCACCTCTTATCTGCAACTTTCTGTATTTTAGATCTGATGATGGCTCACCCGTGTGGTGTAACTATTTATCAATAGAGGAATTTTGGCGGGAAGATAATTATTCGAAACGAAATACAATTACCAAATCTACGCAGAAAAATAAGTGCACCTCTCAGCAGATTTTGAACTAATTACATTATTTGCCACACTCAATAACTTTGAAAATTGCGGTAGGAAACTCGTTCTATTAGAAAATAATATGAAAACATGAATGCAACAAAACAGCGAGAACAAACCGACGAAACAGATTGGTTTAGTTTTGACCGAAGAACTCAGAGCAATTTTACTTACTCCATATGGCTTCACGTGCAAATAAATAGTCAATCTAATAGTTTTTTAGTAAGGGGAACTTATAAACATTAATTTCGTGTGGTAATCAACAATTCTGTGTTACGCTCAATAACAGAATTCCAAAGGCGAACACTGTACCTTCGATACATTCCAACTGAGTTATCACTTCATCAAAATAAAATATCTGTAACTGTTGTCTGAATTTTATTTGAAAATAAAAGTTGAAAAGTGAGGATCCTAAGTGGTATTGTGCTTTGCGCACGGATCAGCAATCGTCATGAGCTAATCAACTGAAATATTGTTTGCTACAGGTCAGTGGGGGATAAACGGTGAATGTAACAGACGATCAAACAACAAAAAGTCGAAAACCTTCGAGAAACCCTGGATAACGCAAGAGATATTGAATCTAATTGACGAAAGGAGAAAATAGGAAACTTCAACAAATGAAGCAACAATAGAGAATACAGATATCTAAATAATGAGACTGACAGGAAACGCAAAATGGCAAGAAGGAATGGCTGGACGAGAAACGCAACGTTATACACTGAAGCGCCAAAGAAACTGGAACAGTCATGTGTGTTCGAATAGAGAGATATGTAAACAGGCAGAATATGGTGCTGCGGTCGGCAACGCCCATATAAGACAACAAGTGTCTAGCGCTGTTGTTAGATTAGTTACTGCTGCTACAATGGCAGGTTATCAAGATTTAAGTGAGTTTGAACGTGATGTTGTTATCGGCGCACGAGACATGGAACACAGCATCTCTAAGGTACCGATGAAGTGAGGATTTTGCCGTACAACCATTTCACGAGTGTACCGTGAATATCAGGAATCCGGTAAAATATCAGATCTTCAATATCACTGAGGCCGGTAAAAGATCCTGCAAAAATGGGACCAACGACGACTAAAGAGAATCATTCAACTTGACAGAAGTGCAACCGTTCTGCAAATTGCTACAGATTTCAATGCTGAGGCATCAACAAGTGTCGGCATACGAATCATTCAATGAAACCTCATCAATATTGGCTTTCGGAGCCGAAGACCCACTCGTGTACCCTTGATGACTGCGCTACAGAAAGCTTTACACCTCGCCTGGGCCTGTGAACACCGACATTGGACTGTTAATGACTGGAAACACGTTACCTGGTTGGACGACTCTCATTTAAAATTGTAAAGAATGGATGCC
The DNA here is from genome assembly GCF_021461395.2 of Schistocerca americana. Lineage (NCBI taxonomy): Eukaryota > Metazoa > Arthropoda > Insecta > Orthoptera > Acrididae > Schistocerca > Schistocerca americana. The sequence goes on from NC_060119.1 coordinate 196,604,976, forward strand.
AATTTTTCAATTTGTCTGTAAACAATTCGTCCCAATATTTTGCTAGCATAACTAATTAAACAGATAATTCGGTAATATCCACAAGTGTCAACACTTTCATTCTTTGCGGTTCGAATTATTATGTTTCTCTCGCAGCCTCTGGGTGTTTTGCCTGTTTGATATATCTTCCACACCAGGTGGAACAGTTATTTCGGTGCTGGCTCTTCCCAAGATCTAAAAATTATTGATGGAATGTCACCCACTACAGTGGTATTATTGCAACTTATGTTTTTTGTTACTCGTTCAAATTCTTCCTGCAGTATCACATCTTACGACTCATTTTCATCTATTTCCTCTTCTCTATGTATGATATTACCTTCAAGTACTTTTCTCTTTTGTAGCCCTTCGATATATTTGTTCCATCTTTCAGTTTTTCTTTCTTTCTCAACACTGCTTTGCTATCTGAACTCTTGATATTCATATAGCTGCTTCTCTTTCCCTTTAAATTTCTTACAGACGGTATCTATCTTACCAGTATTTGGGCTTATACGTGTTTCTACACTGAAGAGCCAGAGAAACTGATACACCTGCCTAATATCGTGTAGGGCCCCCGCAAGCATGCAGAAGGGCCGCAACAAGACGTGGTATGGAATGAACAAATGTCTGAAATAGTGCTGGAGGGAAACGACACCATAAATCTACCATGGCTGTCCATAAATCTATAAGAGTAAGAGGGGGTGGATATATGTACTGAAAAGCACGTTGAAAGGCATCCCATATATGTTCTATAATGTTCATGTCTGGGACGTTTGGTGGGCAGAGGATGTGTTCAAACTGAAATGAATGTATCTGGAGCCACTCTGTAGCAGTTATGGACGTTTGGTGCGTCGCATTGTCCTGCTGGAATTGCTCCGTCAGAATGCACAATGCACATGAATGGATGCAGGTTATCAGACAGGGTACTTACATGCGTCTCACCAGTCAGAGTCATATCTAAACGTATCATGGATCCCATATCAATCGATCTGCACAAGCCCCACACCATTACAGAGCCTCAACAGCTTGAACAGTCCCCTGCTAATATGCATGGTCCATGGATTCATGATGTTGTCTCCTTACCCACACCCATCTAGCCAACAAATTGTTGAAGAAATTGTAAGATGGCAAGAGCTATGCCTCCTACATGAAGTCATTAAAGATCATCTAACTCACATTGAGCGAACAGTAGGGCTGAACAAAAATGACTGACAAGGCACAATGCATCTTGTAGAGGGTACAGTATGGAAATATTGGAATAATTAATGTCAAGTGATGCTTTTAAAGTAATTCACACGACATGAAAAACTTTGCGGAAACGCGTCGATTTACTGGAGGATAGTTTATCCCAGGGAAGTATACAGAGTTGACCGTGGCACGTGGCTTGGGAGTGGCGAAGGGAAGCGACAATAGGCAGCTTAGGGTGGCTCAAGTTCTGAGAACGCAGTAACGGGGCACGGCTCCAGCTGCCTTAAGATGAGTGACAGTGAGTGGATGGTTTACCCCATGCTGGTGTACCGGGAAGCAGACGGAGAAGTTGTATGCCTGTTGAGAAATGTCTCTCATCCCGTTTTCAGTGAAACATGGGAGTAAGCCCCGCAAAGCTATGCTGGACCAGTCAACAGAGGCCAAAATATGCATTTTCGTGACTATAGCAACTTCACGCTGGATTCACAGTCCGCAGAGTCTGAAGTAAATCAGGTGAAGAGAGACAGAATGAAATACACCGGCCTCCAATCGGAACATAGGACCAAGGAATTTCAAGTACTCTCCTGGGAGTCAGAATTCCGGAAAAATTGGTGTTTTGTGCAGACACTAACCTTAATGGGTGGCCTGGGAGGAGCTAAACAGCAGAAGTTGAGAGGAAGGGAAATTATGTGGGAATTTATTCACTTCCCAGAGCAGGCACTGGTCGGCGCTGGGAAGCGACGCATAATTAATGCGACTTGCACTGCAATTGGCGTAAGTGATTTTGCTGGAGGGGAAACCGAGGTGAAGAGTGGACTGGGAGAAGTCCCCGTAGAGGTTTTCGGTTCCCAGCTTGCCTAGAGTGCGGACATGGCGTTCTTTACTCAGCTTGCCTGAGAAAGAGTGAGCATCTCTGCAGTTTAGAACTTAGCAAACGGAACGATTGCGCTTGGAGAATGGAAGTTTTGGCTCAGCTATGTATTGAGCAAGATAGCTAGGAGTGAATTGACGAGCGCAGCCTTGCAGCACCATGAGGTCGGCCAACGTCCGCACAACACCGCCGCTCCACCATGCTGTATTCACTGATATTGCGCCTGCTCCGGCCACTGATTAATCTGTTGGATCACATCGACAAAGTTTCTACAAGGGTTTCATGGGCCGTGTATTGTAGACTTCTTCTCGCACTTTGCGTTACGCCTGGGTCAGTCGATAGGAATTACTTTTCAGTTATCGCGCTTTAGTCCACGTAAACGCAATTTATTACCACTGCCTGGTAGGAGAGTCACATAATGTGGTGATTGAAGGTCGTGAGTTAAAATCAATGTATTCTAATCGACTGCATTTGTTTCCTATTAAGTAGTTGAAATCCCAAGTAATTTTCTTGATTAATTTTATGTTCAACATTTGCATCTGGTGCTCAATAGCTGCATATAACATCAATGTGCACCCCTTTCTAATTAAAAGTGATCAATTCTGAATCAATTAATGTCAACACTGCCACTGCAGTTCAATCAGGAGTCTAGGGCCCTATTACTCTCTTTGCGTTATCCGATATTGCGGCGGTTTTGCACTCTCTGTTGATCTGTTAGTCAATTAGCTGGGGTGAACACACGCCAAAACCATATAAGTGATGGGTGGAGTGTTACAAAATTACTGTTACCATGGCTGAGAATCCTGTACCCAAAGTGCAGTCATCAAATAGTGCATGAGTTGTGTCACGTAAGCTGAAGATTCCATAGAAAAGTGGTGCGAACGTTTGGGGAATGGTAGCCAGACTGTTGTGGATGCAGATTGTCGTCATATTGCGCATCGTTTGTAACCTGAAACGTAAACGTAGTAGGCAGTTAACAAATGTTACCTTATCACATGGAACCTAAAATGTGCATCTTTCTATGGTGTGTTCGTTATTTCTCTTCTGTGTGTCCTTAGAAATGTTTACACAAAGTTCCATCATGCTAAGATGACTCGTTTTTCATGGGAGCCATTACAAGTAGCGAAGGTTTAATTAGAACCACGCTGCATTATACAAGTTTTAGAAGTAATGGTAGATTAAATAACTAATGTGGGATGTTTGTAAGGGAGAATAATCGCATACACAATATTACTATCGACCTTCTGTATCTCCCTTTATAATACAGCGTTTTCAGTCACTACATAAGCTAAAATTTCTAACAAAATTACATACTGTACCAATAATTATTTTAAGAAAGACACAGGAGCTTCATAAAAGCTATTTTCTGGGAAAGACATGCCATATAACGGTGCCAGTGATTAAAAAACTCATATAAGAATTTTCAATGGAGACTGTGATCACGTAGGCTAAAAAGGACAATACAAGTAATCTACGGTGTATCACACTCACACTCAACTGCAATCTTCAGTACTTCTAGTTTATAACTTTTTCCTAAAGATTACCTTAAAATCCAACTCTAGCTTTCCAAGATAATTGACAGAAGAGCTATCCACAAATACTTGGAAACAACCGTCAACTACTAATAACACACTTTTCACTGAAGCTCGTTGCGAGCCATTACACATTCCTCCGAAATGTTCGTGAGTTGCAGTAATAGAAATAGACGTTTGATAAGAGATGCGTGACGAATGGTTGTACGATGTCCGTCGAATTTATTATTTCATCTGTACTATTTAGAGTAAATTTGGCATACAAAATGTAATTAAAACAGCAGATGAGTTTGCAAATGAAACATCTGTTAGACTCAATGCTATCGAGGGACTATCTATGTCTTCAACGTGTATTGGATGTCGACCCATCGAGACTTCTTTGTATACATGGTCCCATACTTTCATTTTGTATCTCACTCATGTACTGGTGCAAAATATCGAGGACTGTTTGCATCCACATTCCAACTCACTCTGCAATACATAAAACAAGAACAGGAAATTGGAGGCTGAGCCGTGGCTGCACTAGCGCAAAACAGGACGCTACTGAAATCTAGAACAAGATAATAGCACGTTATGGAGTGACGAATCACTTAAAATTACAATGTGTGAAGATAGCGAACAACAGGAGTCGCATTACTTGACGCAATCCCCAAGTATGCCACCAGAAGAAATCATCTAAACTTATCCTCATAATTGTTTATCAGTTCATGTATTTAATCCAAATCTCTATTGGCTATTAATCTGCAAAGATGAGTCTCGTGGAACATTCTACGGGGGAATATGATTATTAATTTTTAACATTCTGAACATAAGGCAGAAAAAGAAAAACACTTTTAATAATAATATTTTCATGTTTGTGTTCTATCTAGTGACGGTAAACAATTAAGAAAAAGAGACCAATGTTTCGAAAACTCGCTGTAAGCAAATGATATATATATGTAATTAAATAACAATGCCGTTGGCTAAACATTTGAGCCACTGGAAGCTAAATAAATACAATTAGATAAAACAAAACAGACTTATTGCCGTCTACAGACTTGGCAAATGATTGACCGAAGGTTGTCTCGGCTGTGAAATTTATAGCAACTAGTATAGTCTCGTCATTTTGTCAAGCGTCCTCATTGTTCAACACTGCAATTGGAAATTTCTAATACAATATAAAAAAATCATTGTTAGGCATGTTGTGAGAATATGTTTGCTTTTTACACGATAAATCCCTGTCTGTAACGCAAGCCCATAACTGCAAGATTTGAGGAAATAATGATGAATGCTAACAAAGTGGTCACTTCCTGATCTTGACTCCTAAGTCTGGGATAAATTACCGCAATGATAGATACAAATCCTTGAAACAGATACGGAATTACTTGTCATGTAACAGAAAAATTTATCTACTGACTACGGGCACCGTTAATCTTACTGACTTAACAATAAAGTATCGAGTGTAATACTTAGGTAGATTTACGTAGTGAATATCAGTTTGAATTACCAGTTTGTTTGTTTGTTTGTTTGGAAGTGTGTGGTGAAGCAATTCCCGATGCTTCTTGAGCACTACATTCGACGTATCGCACTCACGTACCTTTTACGGCTGGGTCATTGTTACTTTCAGGTTACTGCGTACGAAGTACATACTGTATGTTATGCATAAGAAGACGGAGCTTGTTCTTCCCGCACACGCTTCTACTACTGACCAAGGTAACTTCGACAAACTATACAGTGAGAACAAGTCCTCTAAGCTTCATGTTTTTATTATTACAACGATACTATGATCCTTAGAACGCGCTCCCAACACAATACAAGTCTTTTTTTTCAACCGTCACAATCTCAAAAATATAAATTTTTCTACAGAGTAAGGTCATCATCAGATCAACTGTGAATTGCTTACTGATACAGTAGCAGTATGTGTAGTGTAATAAAATTTTTAAAAAACCAGCTTGATGTGGTGTGTTTCTAGTAGTTATTCGGGCCGTTTTCAGAACTGTACATCACTACGTACTCCCAAACATGATTCCTGTAACCGATTCTCGAATAACGATTTTGCCTGGTCATGTAAACATTCCACTACCGATTCCAGAAATGCGGTTTTAGCTGCCGGATTTCCATTTAAGCCATCAGTTTTTGTTTGAGTGTGAACGAATAACTGTTTCTTAAACACTTGAGTCATTAGCTACATAGCTGCATTTAAAAATGTTGATGACTGTAAACGAAGTTACTTCGTATGGAGTGAGGGAGAAAGAGGACGTAAGTGACTCATCAGAGATCTTATCACGTCTTTTATTTAACTGAAGAATAGCACATCTTTACTAGACGGAAGGAGATACATAAATGATGGTATATTTGCTACAAGGAAAATTTACAACTGACTGGCAACAACCAAATATGCTGCCTAGATGGTTAGTTTGTAAGCTGCTACATCCACTCTATTTCTATTGACAAAGGGTCTCACACAATGGCTAGTGGCAAAACGTTCGTTAATTCAGTGCACAAGAAAGGCAATGTGTTTCTACTCATTTGTAAGTTTTCTAGCGATTCCAAGTTTTCACAACGTTGGATCAGAACTATCTCCATCAGTGATCACTTCGCACTTTAACCCGCGATGTTCGTAATTTCGGAGAGTTAATAAGACGGTTTTGAACTAATTAACTGTTGTGGGAAAGATCTTTAAATATCTCTTCTTATTACGATATCAAGAAATCGTTCCCTTTTTTTATTAAAGATGTTGCAGAATTTTCCACAACGTCACTTTTTCGTGCACAGCGATATCTGATATGAATACAGACATCATTCATGTAAAATAATGGATGCTCGGAAAACCTATATTTGATCGGGTTAGTCAATCAGATTCAGGTCTGACATGTAAACGTAATAGCGAAGAACGGTGTCCGGAATTCGATTTTCATCCTCCATGAATTGTGTGGTATATAAGAGTACTGCACGAAAGTGACCTTGTCTCTCAACTGGCACTCTAATAACCACTTCCAGAGGAAGTTTCTAGGAATTTACTGGCGTGTAAAAATACTTACACCGAAAGAGTTATGAAAGATGTTATTTCTTTCCTTTTCAAGCGGTCGTTCTGCAATACCGCTACCTTAACTTATACTGAAAAGAGCTGGCAGTTGCACCGATAATGCAAACCTAGAGTCAAGTCGTTTCACATGTGATAAATGCACCACATAAAGGGGCACCTCCTCAGCTTCGCACACGCAGAACGATTGTTTCGTAGAACTGTTATCACTGGCCCGGCCGCCTGGCACTCGCAGCACGCCATATAACTGCTGAGTGCGTACTTCACAGATTTCTTTTGTGGTTCGAGGAACAGCTTGCGTCGAGCATTCAGAGTGTCACGGAGAAGAAAACTGTCCGGAAGAACGAAGTGCCGCTTCTCTGACAGAGTGCACGAACCGTAGCTCTACTTGGTTCTCTACAGCGAGCGTCTCTTAAAGCAGGAGTGACACGTCGACTTAACGAATGCTTGTTTTGTGGAATCGAAACTGGATTTCATTTTTGTAGTGACATATTCGATCATGATATTTGTTGCTGCAATTTATGTATCGGCTAAATGACACACAATGATTTATGACTAAGCCTAGGAATGAACGGATGGAAAACACTACCTGCACTACCGGATTCGAAATACAGAGTCCACATACCAAGCTAAAGCAGTTACGCAAGACTATGTTGTGGTGCTTTTAGAGGAAAGCGAATGAAACTTTTTAAAGTGGTGGTTCCTTTCAAAGGCAAGCCTGCTCGAGGGCTCAATTTCTCTGTTGTGAGCAATGATTCAAAGATTTATCTAGCCTCTTTTATCCTTTCGCAACCGAATGAATGATTAACTACAGGCTGTTGCTTGAATCACATCTTCGCTGTTGGAAAACCAATCTACACGGATTTCATTGGAAATGCAACGTCGCTTTGTCACCAGAATTCATTCACAAGTAAACAGGAAATATTTGCTTACGAGATCTTCATATTTTCCCGCGGACAGAAAATGTACCAAACCTAGCATACAAATATTTTAAAAATCGATTTACTATTTAAAAATTATTTTTTTATTATTTAAAATTTTTTGTTGCAGTCAGTTATTTCTATTACTGAAGGATCCCTCCGGAACGTTCATATTCTCCTCTAAAGCACACATACAAAATAAAAATCGTACTTGCAACATACACTCCTGGAAATTGAAATAAGAGCACCGTGAATTCATTGTCCCAGGAAGGGGAAACTTTATTGACACATTCCTGGGGTCAGATACATCACATGATCACACTGACAGAACCACAGGCACATAGACACAGGCAACAGAGCATGCACAATGTCGGCACTAGTACAGTGTATATCCACCTTTCGCAGCAATGCAGGCTGCTATTCTCCCATGGAGACGATCGTAGAGATGCTGGATGTAGTCCTGTGGAACGGCTTGCCATGCCATTTCCACCTGGCGCCTCAGTTGGACCAGCGTTCGTGCTGGACGTGCAGACCGCGTGAGACGACGCTTCATCCAGTCCCAAACATGCTCAATGGGGGACAGATCCGGAGATCTTGCTGGCCAGGGTAGTTGACTTACACCTTCTAGAGCACGTTGGGTGGCACGGGATGCATGCGGACGTGCATTGTCCTGTTGGAACAGCAAGTTCCCTTGCCGGTCTAGGAATTGTAGAACGATGGGTTCGATGACGGTTTGGATGTACCGTGCACTATTCAGTGTCCCCTCGACGATCACCAGTGGTGTACGGCCAGTGTAGGAGATCGCTCCCCACACCATGATGCCGGGTGTTGGCCCTGTGTGCCTCGGTCGTATACAGTCGTGATTGTGGCGCTCACCTGCACGGCGCCAAACACGCATACGACCATCATTGGCACCAAGGCAGAAGCGACTCTCATTGATGAAGACGACACGTCTCCATTCGTCCCTCCATTCACGCCTGTCGCGACACCACTGGAGGCGGGCTGCACGATGTTGGGGCGTGAGCGGAAGACGGCCTAACGGTGTGCGGGACCGTAGCCCAGCTTCATGGAGACGGTTGCGAATGGTCCTCGCCGATACCCCAGGAGCAACAGTGTCCCTAATTTGCCGGTAAGTGGCGGTGCGGTCCCCTACGGCACTGCGTAGGATCCTACGGTCTTGGCGTGCATCCGTGCGTCGCTGCGGTCCGGTCCCAGTTCGACGGGCACGTGCACCTCCCGCCGACCACTGGCGACAACATCGATGTACTGTGGAGACCTCACGCCCCACGTGTTGAGCAATTCGGCGGTACGTCCACCCGACCTCGCGCATGCCCACTATACGCCCTCGCTCAAAGTCCGTCAACTGCACATACGGTTCACGTCCACGCTGTCGCGGCATGCTACCAGTGTTAAAGACTGCGATGGAGCTCCGTATGCCACGGCAAACTGGCTGACACTGACGGCGGCGCTGCACAAATGCTGCGCAGCTAGCGCCATTCGACGGCCAACACCGCGGTTCCTGGTGTGTCCGCTGTGCCGTGCGTGTGATCATTGCTTGTACAGCCCTCTCGCAGTGTCCGGAGCAAGTATGGTGGGTCTGACACACCGGTGTCAATGTGTTCTTTTTCCAATTTCCCGGAGTGTAGTTATTTTAACTCCACTTATAAGTTATACGACAGTGGAAAGTGTAGAGTTGAAAGGCTACATTCAAAACACTACCAACAGTTAGCTCACTGCCTGCGTTAAACGTCTGGATACAACTGTTACTGTCTGAGATACATACGGTATCAATCCAAACGTCAAACGCTGCTGAAAAGAAAGTGCCGTTGTGTCTGTGACAGTTATCTGTGTCAATTACAATGCTGGACTCAAAAATTACAGCAACCTGAAGACAGCATTCAACATACATCAAATTAATATGGTGTGTGCTACACGTATTGATGCGCAAATATTAGTATTTCAGCCCAAACAGAAATGGGAGCTACTCATTACGTACATAAAGAAAGATTGTGCAGAAAGTTATCATTCAGAAATCGCATCTGAATACCCACAGTTTGTGAGAAGACTGGCTTATACTACGTGTAGAAAGAATAAAAGCGTTTACCGGCACTTGACGCAATTCAACCGCTCCAAGATGGTGGCTTATCGCGACAGCAGTTCACCGCTCTGCGGTATTGTTGCTCATGCTGGCGGGGAACCCATGACTATCATGCGAAAATGAAATCTGTGGGTCTCAGGAGGGCCGTACTCAACGTCATGCGCCCCTCACGACTAGTGCCCAAGAGGACAGGCATAGCTGTCTCGGTCATGCTGAATTCTACAGCCATGTCTCGTAGCTTGATTCAGGAAAAGGGTTTCATTGTAGCAACACAGATATCCACACGGACAGTGCTACGACATCTAGCGCGCCACGGTCCGTCAGCAGGGCTACGACTGTCGTGATTTCGCTTGGTGCAGCAGCTCAGAGAGGAGTACCACACTGGTGCGCCACAGACAGCACCGAACACAGGAGAGGCAGTACCTAGCGTGATGGTATGTGATGCCAACTGGTATACATCACGATCACTTCTGGTTCACATAACCTGTGGTTCGGACAGCAGGCGTTGCTTTTATGACGCATTAAGGTTGGTGTCCGTGCCCAACGTTCGAGGTCTCCATGCAGTTATCTCAAAGGGGATAATGAAATGTCAGATGTTGCTTGTACTGTCCTGGCCTCGGTATAGACGGTCTTGGACTGCAGCTCCGGTAAACACGTTTTCCAGATCTCTCACTCGCTGAAAAATCTGGCAATGGGCAGAGCCATTTTAAGGACGATCAGTGCCCGTAGCATTGAAGAACTTCGAAGTCCCTCTTCGGCAAAATGTACTCAGATTTATAAATCATTGTCTTATTTCCATTAATATGCAAATGTTATGTCTCATATAATTTCATTACAGTAATTTAAGGAGCTACAGACGCCAGGCATTATGATTCTTGAACCATTGTCCCACCAACGTAAAAACACCATTTGTTCAGACACTAAAACTGCCTGTTATAGTTGACTTTTTTATCTCCATTCAAATGGAAAGAGGAAGCAACTGTTAGGACAAGTAAATATTGAGCTCTCACCACTGTGTTTTGTGTCCTTTTTCAATCAGATGACTGTAAACCTGCTGAGGCGGCCGTGCAGTAACTTACCAAGATTATCAGAACGGGGAAGGAAGTGTTGTCTCTATTCGACGTCAGGCTGTTCCTGATGGCTCTGAGCACTATGAGACTTAACATCTGAGGTCATCAGTCCCCTAGAACTTAGAAGTACTTAAATCTAACCAACCTAAGGCCATCACACACATCCATGCCCGAGGCAGGATTCGAACCTGAGACTGTAGCAGGCACGCGGTTCCGGACTGACGCGTCTAGAGCCGCTCGGCCACCGCGGCAGATCAGGCTGTTCCAGTTCGGATCTGCTGGTCAGTCACAGTGTGGTTTTCAAGCAGTTACTAGTACTCTTCTAGACATTGATGAGCGAGATAAACGTTTCCTCCAGTGTTATGCTTTAAACACACAGGATGAATACAGAAAAAGCGTGTCTACATTAGAGCACTAATGCGCAGAAATACCCACTAAGAAGAAGAAGAGAGAAAAAACACACCACGAAAAGTATTATCCGAATGGGATGGAAATCGGAAAATCGGTAAATATTATATACATGTTCAAACAACTAGGTGATTACAATCCCAAAAAAGAAACAAGGTGATTTATTCAAGACAAACAGCTTTACAATTTGTGCAAGTCAATAGCGCATTGGTAACCTCTTGCCCTTGTGTAACCGATTATTCGGTGTGGCATTGATTGAAAGAATTGTTGGATGTACTCCTGACAGATATCGTGCCATATTCAGGCCAATCGGTGCGTTAGATCCTCGAGATCCCAAGCTGCTTGAAGAGCCCTGTTCATAATGCTCCAAATGTTCTCAATTGAAGAGAAATTCGAAGATCTTAATTGCCAAGATAGGGTTTTGCGAGCACGAAGAGAAGCAATAGAAACTCTCGCCATGTGCAGGCAGGCATTATCTTGATGAAATAAAATCCCAGGAGGACTTGCCATGAGGGGCAACAAAACGAAACGTAGAATATCGTCGGTGTAAAGCTGTGCTGTAAGAATGCCGCGGATGACAACCAAAGGGGTCATGTCGTGGAAAGAAATGGCACCCCTGACCTCATTCTTGGTTGTCTGGCCGTGTCGCGTCTCAAGACACGTCTTCGCAGGTCATCGAGGCTCAGTTCGAAGAAAGACTCATCAGTGAAGACAAAGCAACACCAGTCAATAGGATGGTGTTAGCGGACACACGCGAAAAGCAAAAGGAAGCTGTTTCGAATTCCACGCCTGTCAAAAAAGACTGCGACAATGGGGCCGTTGCCCGGCAGCAGTCTCCGCGAGGCTTCCACGGCACGTGACAGGCGCGGCCGCGAGCTCTGCACACCTGCCTCACTGGACGCCGCAACCTTCCAAGCGGGAGAGTTTGGCGAGAACCACTTCTTCTTAGGCACTGTGAAAAATTTCAAAATATCTTTGTACCAGTTTTTTCTGTCTTCCTGCTGTTTAGTTGTAGCATCACATATTATTAAACTGCGGTACCTGCAATTTCCCCGTTCGCAAGTTACTTTAAAAACCTCGCCGTTTCAACTGTCGTTCCTATCTAGAGCGCCGCATGCCCGATCGACCTAACATCTACTCGAAACATGCAGGTTCTATTAGCCCAGTGAAGTTTAAGTCTGCCCAAATCAGAACTGATGTAGGACTAAAAATTTTACGTGCGAAGTATATCGATAATTGCCTGGAGTTCACTAATTTGCTAAATGGTTCCCGCTTGGCCAAAGCGACACCGCAGGCTTCCTTCTGTAGCTCATTTCGGAATGGCAGACAATTTTCTCCATGAGATAATTTAACCGGCTGTCATGAGTGCCTACAGTATGTGTTTCTCCAGTTAGGATGTTCAAAGGTCTCTCTTGCTCTCCTTTATTCCATTTACCCAGTTACCCAGGAACTGAACTAGAGGAAAGGTAACTAACGTCTGTTTTTCCGTGGACATGCGCACCCTTGAAAATTTTTGCAAGAGTGGTCAAGATTCAAAGCTGTCATTTTTAATCAAACTGATTGAAAAGTTTTGAAACGTATCGAGCCCCAAGAAGTAAATGTAACAAAACTAAGGCCTACACGAAGCATATTGTATCTGAAAAGATAATTAGTTATCCGCTTTGTATTCTTAAAGTAGATTACTCTTAATCCTAGTTGGTAAGCATAATTCAATAACAAATAAAAAGTACACCTTTTTTATAAATACGGATGCCATATTTCTTGCTCAACGATCTGAAATTACATTCTGTTTATATGTCAACCGGCATAACTAAGGCCACCTCCACATGGACCCATCGAGAAGCGCTTCTATGCGGCGTTCCGAGCCTTAATACGGCACCACTGGAAACACAAACGGCTCCTCTGATCTGGCGCTGCTGTCGCGCCCCCGTATGTCGGTTCTGTCATAGAGTTTGACGAGCAGGACACGTCTCTGCTACTTATCTTACTGAATGAGAAGATCTGAAAGAGATAATTTAAAAGTAAGTTCTTGTGTCAGTATTCCTTGAAGGAATTTTAGTTAAATATTTACTAAAAAGGCAGCCAATTCACCCAACTGTGTGGCGGCTACAAATTTTAGACATATACGTGTCATCAAGTCAGCTGACTGCGGGGTCTCTTTACAACCACAAAAAAACATTTCCTTTACACTGTCGCCGGCCTTGTATCATTCGCACTACTTATGTTCATTGACGTTAGAACAAATAGAATATGACCAGATTGATTTGCCTTAGAGAATTGATTGTTTCAAAAGGAGTTAACTGACAATGAAACTAAATTTCCTCGAAGCAGGCAGTGGTGTGAAGGCTGTGATTACTTCCCTCTTGTGATTGTTGGTTCAAAATGGTTCAAATGGCTCTGAGCACTATGGGACTTAACTGCTGTGGTCATCAGTCCCCTAGAACTTAGAACTACTTAAACCTAACTAACCTAAGGACATCACACACGTCCATGCCCGGTCGCGTGGCTCTAGACTGCAGCGCCTAGAACCGATCGGCAACTCTGGGCGGCCTGTGATTGTTGGTGATTAAGTTTTCTGTATGTCATTTTTCTTACTGCTTTTATACGGAGACAATATCTTTCGAAAGAGTTTTGAGATACAGTCTCTGTAGGACTAGAAGATACGTTGAATGTATATATAGCATTCTTGCTAAAGAGTGCAAAATTTTTGATCACCTTTCGAACGTATCTCCAGAACTTGTTGAAAATATTATAAAAACTTGTTTTGTGTTACACAGTGTTGTTCGTGATTGAGACAGATGAAGATCTCAAGACATTTTAAGTGCTTGTATGTTACAAGACGTATCAACAGATCCAATACAAACGGGGAGAAATGTAACGCTCGGCAGCCGTCGCCTTCTCTGAAGAACATTAGCCTCCAACTTTCGCTGAACACTTAAATTTTTTCATTTTATCTGAATATCCCTCACTCTCCAATGCTGCATATCGATAGATGTTACTCAGCTTCTGTATTGACTTTCACCTTATAATGGATTATACTGTAAATGATGAAAGTAAGTGAATGCAGCTTGCCGCTAACTTGGTGTAATGTCTCTCACACATAAACCTGTACAGTAAAGTAAGGGCCTCCTGTTTTATCTTTAGGCTGATCCGTGATAAGGCAGGCAAACAATTATACTACTGGAGGATTCTGCGTATTTTCTCTAATCTCATTCGTTCTCTCTCTCTCTCTCTCTCTCTGTCCTTTATCAATATACAGTTTTAAATATAATATTTCATTACGTGAACTCAGCCCAATAGAATCTCTGGTGGAGCCCTTCGTCTTGCTGGCTTGCTGTAAAAGATCTTTATATCTATTATTCTTGTTAAGCGCTGCATTCAGTTGGGAAAATCGATCGTTTGAACAATTCGTTCATTTTACGACAGATTTAGAATTTCAGATGTGGACGAAGCTTTTTTGGACGATTTTAAAAAATCTCGGTGATTGCAGGCTCTCTTCGTCACAGCTGAAACTTCCCCACTAATTACAGGGCCAAGACAATCATCAATGATTCAGACAGAGAACTCATTCGTCATTCACTCTAGAATAAAAGGGTCACAAACCTTATTTCTGAGGAAAATTGTATATTCAATCCATCTCCATTACATGTTCCGTTTTCTGTTGATTCCAAGTCTTACTTAATTTGCATTTACAGTTTTTCTCTCTCTTCAAATAACCCGCTAGTGGCACAAACGTTAATAGCTCGCTTTAGCGAGAAGAAGAGCAAATATGTCTCTTTTAGCAACCCGACAATCTTCCAACAGATACTTCCGAAGCTGTCCTAGTTATCCGTCTATAATAACCATGGAGAATACATATATGTCTCTCTGTTATTCCAAAGAATAAACGTACTAGAAAAATACCTTGGCGTCGACGAGCTGTCGGCGCATATATTACTAGAAAATCCGATCAGATACTTTTCAAAAGTGAATAAATGTGGATGATTTGATTGACCATTATTAATTATTGCGTGGTAGAGGGTAATTTTCCGTGGGGAGATTACAATGCCCCTCGCAGCGAGCAAAGTTTGTGAGCTCAATTTTGATTTACCGAACACACTTCGCGAGCTATCTATTAGTGTGGATAACCCGGAAGTGATGATTGTCAGTCTTCCGACTGAAAAAGAATATTATGTTTAAGACAGACGAAGAAAAGAAATGTTGAAAACAGAAGAAATGAAGAGACTGGTACCGCGGCTGTATTGCTTTTACGTGCATCAAGGTGTTATGTTTGCTGTGCACAACCAAGGGAGATGATCTTTCATGAAACTGTTATCAGGGTCTACCCATTCGGGAACTTTCTTAAGCAGGGAAACCTTGGAAAACCTCTTAAGCCTAGACCCCCAGCCTACGGTACATAGAAGATAGGAAAGCCTATAGAAGAAAGAAATATATAATTTTGAAATAAATCTCTAAAGGAAAGACAGGGATCAATTTATATCACGATTTGGAGAAGAGTGATTTGTCCCTCTAGCAAAAAAAAAAAAACATTTTACAATAAATAACGTGAATTTTCGTTTTACAGTCTTGTTCCTAGGACAATATCTTGCGGTGCTAAAGCTCCCCCGGGTCTTGCATGTCCCCGACGTCCACATTTGTAGTCGGTCTTCTACGCGGCCCACTTTGTAGTCGGTCTTCTACGCGGCCCACAATGGGAAGAGTAGAAGGGACAGGGATACTCGAATTCACATGCAACATTCATTCCAAAAGAATTAGCAATGACCAAAAGAGAAACTCTTCCTGTAAGAGAACTGGTTAGGTTGCACCGTCCAAGATTCTCCTTTTTGAAAGCAAAATCCTTATGGCTTCATGCATCCTTTTTGTTACGACGTACTTCAAGGAATTTAGCCATTAACTAATGATGTTGCCAAAAGCATCATCATATTTACTCTCGTTTGAATACTCTTTCTGACTTTGCATCACCACTTGTGCTTATAAGTCCAAAAGTTCTGACACATTTTCTATCACTGATTTGTTCTTCGTAATTTAAAGGATTCATGCAACTTACAATAGATTTTGGATTCAAATCATCGAATAATGGAAAGTGTAGTTCATTTTATACAAAGACATAATCCATCATTTCCTTGAAAAGTCATATAATTTATCTATACTCAAAAACTTTTTATTCTTAATACATATATTTCTCCAATTGATTGTTGTAATGTAAAAGTTATTAGCATTGAGGAATGCGGATTCACTTCTTTCATTTATTCTCTGATTCATACGGCGTTCACACACGCACATATATGGAAATGGATTTTTTAAACAAAATTCCCAAACGAACACGAACCATTAAATAACTACTAATTCTATTAATATTACTTTCTTTAATCATTCATTAATAAATTAAAAACTCTTAACTTCTAATTATAACACCTTTTCTTTTTGAAGTTCACCATGAATCAGTTTACCCTCGCGTTTGATGCGAGTCTCTTACAAAGCATATCTGTGTCGTCTATATCGATTATAACTCTCGCGCTGACGTCAACTGTTTTGCGCGGGAAACTATATTTGCGGCGTTAACCGTCACTCACGATTCACTGCCACAACACATCCCTTCACACGTTTACACATCTAAGCATGCACTTGAAACTATATATGAACATTCACTCGGAACCTCTTTTGATTATTCAGCGTCATTTGCGGGAAACATTTCATTCTTCTTGAAGGTCAGTTAGATCCTTTATAAATCTTGATGACACTAGCAATGCTAGAGTTCCATGTTCACCCAAACCACAGGTGAAGCCTATCTACACTATCTTCTTTGTAGCACTCGATAGTAATTGTTAGTCACTATTTCTATAATCTATGTCACTGATTAACTATTTCAATTTAAAGTTTTCTAACACTACACACACAGTTTATTGTTATGTTTTTTACGAGCGTTCATCTCTGTCACTCGCAACACCATTCCTCCCTATCTTCTAATCTTCATTAAATTTTTTCAAGTCGTTATGGGAAAATAACCCTTTTATTTTCCTCCTATTTCTGGGTGTTGGAAACTTACTAATCGCAATTACCTTCTCCTTGGTTGGTAAAATTCCCTTTGCGTCAATTATATGCCCCAGGAACTTGATTCTGTTTACTGCAAAATGGGATTTCTGTAGGTTAGCAGTTATTCCCATGGTTTTGAACACGTCCAACACCCGGCTCAGTAAGGTAATATGCTCCTCCCAAGTCTTCGATGCAATAAGCAAATCATCAACAAACACTGTTATCCTGGTTCTTAGTTCTGGGCCTAGTGTATAATCTAGAGCTGCTATAAAGATTCCAGCACTAATGTTGAGTCCGAAAGGAACTACAGTAAATTGGTAGCTTCTTCCGGAATAAATGAAAGCCGTATATTTCCTTGATGACTCATCCAGCTTGACTTGCCAATAAGAACTCCGCAAATCAATGCTTGTCAAATATTGGACATCCTGGAACCGTTGTATAAGTTCGTCTATGTTTTCCGGATGTGTTCTCACTGGAATTATAATTTTATTTATTTCTCTGGCGTCGAGTACCAGTCCCATTTGCTTTTGGCACGACCAACAATGGGGAGCAGTATGGGCTTGTAGAGGGTTCGTTCGAACCCCATTTCAACATGCGATCTATTTCTTTTTGAACTTGAGCCTTTAACCTCCAGGGAACAGGATAGAAAGTCCTACAATACGTTTCGTGCGGCTTAACGTAGAGATGGCATATGTATCCCTTAATAACTCCTGGCCTTTCATCAAACACGTTTTTATACGCTAATAATAATTCTTTGAGCTGCTTCTTCTGATCTTCAGTAATGCAGTCGGATTCATTTAACTTCTCATACACTAATTGACCGAAATCTTCTTTGACTTGGAACTCACTAATTACATGCTGTTTAGAATTTTGTGCCGTCCTGATTAGTTGCACACTGATCTCACAATTATATTTTCTCGTAAGGCTTTCTTTTTTCAACAACTCCAACTCAATTTCTTGTTTATTTACATTTAACCAAATTTTTCCTGTTTTAAAATCTATTCTGCATCCGTATTGACGTAGGCTGTCGACTCCGATAATGCAATCTACCACCAAATTTTTCACAACAAGGAATGTGCTTAATATTGCTACATTTCCGACTTCTACACTAAGTAGTGACTGCACTTTTACATTAGCCGATCTAGCCCCAACGGCGCCTATTATTCTGCAATTTTGAACTGGAAAAATTGGTACTCGTCTTATATTTCTGATCTTGTTGAATATAGCCTCCGAAATAACATTTGTGGTTGCAGCTGTGTCTAAAACCGCCACTATAGGTACAGTCTCCAAAATGACTTGCACTTCGGCTACTGCCACCTGTTCCTTATCCTCATCTTGGGTATTCTAAGTCCTCGGTCAATTCATCTGCCGGTAATCGTCCATCATTATACGTTAGCATGGGTACACATATCCTGTTGCCACTCAACCAATTGTTGACCGCTCCTCCGGGGCACGAGTGGGTCCTTACAAGTTTGTTGGATTTTGATTTGCCTGCTGGTTGACATCGTCCGTCACTTCGGTAATTACCGGTTGATTCGCAGATGTCCGTCCCCACTGATGTTGGTTATTTGAGTTCATTCCCCCCGGTTGATTCCACTTTCTATTACTGTTATTGTTCCAGGCTTGAGGTCTGAAATTCCTTTCGTTCCCCCACACGGGATTGTATCTTTTCCCATTCCTGTTGTTCCTTGGATAGCCCCTCGCAAGACTATTGCCGGTATTACTATTTAGATTTTGAGGGGTTTGTTCCGCTATTTAACGATCTCTGTCCATTCCCTTGCCTACCATTTGGCGGAGGTTCTATCTCCCTATATTGGAGTCTGTTATTCCGGGCTTTCTGGTTGTTCTCTTCAATAATATCTATATGGTCTAACGTCGTGAGGAACGACTCCAAGTCTTTATCATTGCCGTAAATCAATTGATTCCGGATGCTAATTGGTAGTCTTGCCTTAAGTATGTTTATTATGTCTGGCAAGGGCATAGGTCTGTCCCAGTATCTAGTTTTATTTATATATTTTTCAAAATACTTCCTAAGGCTTCCTTTTGAAAAGGAGAAAGGCTCTGGGTAGAGCACCTCCTGCCTTAGGCGTTCCTGTACCCCTTCTGACCAGAACTTTGCTAAAAACGCCTTCTCAAAATCGTCATATGTCGAGCAAACAGAAGTCATATCCGAGGCCCAAATCGCCCCCGAACCTTGTATATATCCTGTAACGAAACTGATCTTCTGCCACTCCGACCAATTTCTGGGTAGCACTCCTCTGAAACTTCGAATAAAAACAATTGGATGGACCCCCCTTTTGTCAGTGTTAAAAATCTGGAATTGCCGATGCTTTATCATTTTTTCTTCGGCATGGCAAAGGCTTTCGTAATCTCCGTTAGATAAAAATTCACGCGAACAACTAGCTCGTGGCAATTTAATGTTTGAGTTACTTACACGAGTCGGTATCGTATGCGAATGTGCAGTAACTGGCTCTATAGTCGCTGCCAACTTCTGCTGCTGGCCTGTATTCATTTGCTCTGAGCCTTGTTGTGAAACGCGCATCGACTCTTCTATCGTTTGTTTCCAATGCTCGAAATCAGCACCTAACTGCTGTCGCACTTCCTCAAGTCCTTTCGCAAACAAATTCTCTTCCTGTTAGCCAGATAAACTCTGGAATGCTGCCTTAACATTTTGTTCAACGTTTTCACACATTAGCCTTTTATTTTCTAATGTGATTTCGGATAATTTACCCGTTAATACATTAATTTGGTGGTCTATAACATCTTGACGCTCTGTCAGATGTTCAACACTTTCTTTTAGGGTAGTCTGCGTACGTGCCAATTCAGGAAGTTGCGCAATTGCACATGACATGGCATCTTGCTTTTGTACTAATTGAGGAACCATTTCCACCTGTTCCCGTACGGTATCTATCTTAATAGCCACATACTCCTTCATTTCTACACGTACGCGGTGAGTAGATTCCTCACATTGAGCTTTCACCAATTCTATTTGTGCAGTTAATTTTCGTTCCGTCTCTTCGGCCTGATCTTTAAGTTCCTTGGTCTTCGCCTCTATCCGCTGCTCTAATTCGGAAAAACTGTCTTGTAACTGCTGCTTAATCTCAGTTTTCAAATTTTCCTGTCCTTCCGTAACTGAGGCTAATTTCGCGTTCAAATCATTTTGCCCTTCAGTAACTGAGGCTAATTTCGCGTCAGTGTCGGTTTTCAGATTTTCCTGCCCTTCAGTAACTGAGGCTAATTTTATATTCATATTATTCATGCTCTCGGTTATCATCTGCATCTGTCTCATGATAATGACCAATGGATCTAACCCATGTTGCGTACTTGCCGTTTCATCTCCAGCCGTGTCTACTGGGCGTTCTCCTGCGCTATCTGTAGCAATCGGTTTTACAACACTTCTTACTACATCATTATTATCAGTGCTAACAGCTGAAGGCTGTTGCGTGCTGCTCTGCTCTGCTTGACTCATCTTAAACATTGCCCTAGTTAAAACCATATAAATGTTCTACCGTCAATATATATATATATATATATATATATATATATATATATATATATATCCCTTCTACTGTCACTATATGTAACTCCGTTCCCACAAGAGTACTTCTGTGGCTAATTTCTTACTGTACTTATACAGATAAATGCAACTGGGGCCGGTCAATCAAACTACATCTAGCATGAACACAATTAATTAATCTTCAAATATCCAATAATACTAAATAGAAAAGCGTATAATTCATCTATACTAGCAAGCTTTAATAATAAAATTATAGATCTGGCCTTTTCTCCTAGCATGTTGTTTTATGTTCTTATTTGTAGATCCACTTAATTTGACTGCGAGTATTTCTTCTCTTTTCCAAGCGTCAGTTAAGTTGGCTCGTCGTAGTTCACATGAAACAGAGAACAAAATTATTTTAGCAACGTCCAAAAACGTGTCCTGTCACGGATTGGCCATTATAATGGATTATACTGTAAATGATGAAAGTATGTGAATGCAGCTTACGGCTAACTTGGTGTAATGTCTCTCACACATAAACCTGTATAGTAAAGTAAGGGCCTCCTGTTTTATCTTTAGGATGATCCGTGATAAGACAGGCAAACAATTATACTACTGGAGGATTCTGCGTATTTTCTCTAATTTCATTCGTTCTCTCTCTCTCCCTGTCCTTTATCTATATACAGTTTTAAATATAATATTTCATTACGTGAACTCAGCCCAATAGAATCTCTGGTGGAGCCCTTCGTCTTAATATTCAGCGGCTGGCTTGCTGTAAAAGATCTTTATATCTATTATTCTTGTTAAGCGCTGCATTCAGTTGGGAAAATCGATCGTCTGAACAATTCGTTCATTTTACGACAGATTTAGAATTTCAGATGTGGACGAAGCCTTTTTGGACGATTTTAAAAAATCTCGGTGATTGCAGGCTCTCTTCGTCACAACTGAAACTTCCCCACTAATTACAGGGCCAAGACAATCATCAATGATTCAGACAGAGAACTCATTCGTCATTCACTCTAGAATAAAAGGGTCACAAACCTTATTTCTGAGGAAAATTGTATATTCAATCCATCTCCATTACATGTTCCGTTTTCTGTTGATTCCAAGTTTTACTTAATTTGCATTTACAGTTTTTCTCTCTCTTCAAATAACCCGCTAGTGGCACAAACGTTAATAGCTCGCTTTAGCGAGAAGAAGAGCAAATATGTCTCTTTTAGCAACCCGACAATCTTCCAACAGATACTTCCGAAGCTGTCCTAGTTATCCATCTATAATAACCATGGAGAATACATATATGTCTCTCTGTTATTCCAAAGAATAAACGTACTAGAAAAATACCTTGGCGTCGACGAGCTGTCGGCGCATATATTACTAGAAAATCCGATCAGATACTTTTCAAACGTGAATAAATGTGGATGATTTGATTGACCATTATTAATTATTGCGTGGTAGAGGGTAATTTTCCGTGGGGAGATTACAACCTCTAGGCAACAGTTTGACATACACAACCGTACTACCAGATAGCAGTATCAGGCAATGACAATACGTCACGAGCCATCACTTAACACGTAGTGTTACCTGCTGCTTGCCCGGTCAGCGGCGCTGCATAGTGCCGTCACGTAAAGGCCGCTGTTCGCAGAAGCTTTCCGCCAGCGGTGGCCCAGTGGCGCTTCTGCGCCACCGGGGCGTTAGTTGGTCACTCAGCGAGACAGAAGCGTGCTGGCGCTGCACGTTCTATTTAAACGAATGCTTTGCCAGCAGAAGCGCTTCTTAGTGGCTCCACGTGGAGGCAGCCTAAGTTGAACAAACACATGTTGAAAGATACATTTTAAAGTTCATTAGCTAAAATGTAGCCTAAGGCCAACATACGACCAGATGAATTTGCGAAACCACCCAAACCATCCTCATATTGACTCAGCTGTTAACAGTTTAGGACTCATCTCTCCAGTTTTTGACATTATTGTGTTGCCATGCAAAGTGCAATGCAAAATTCGTATAATTGCGACTAGGGTTGGTGCTATAATGCACTCATTAACTTCGAGAAGGTCCCAATCCTGGAGAACACTTCCCTGACCTTTAAATACCATTTTCCCCCTCTTCCAACACATTTATGCTAATTGTTTTTCTTGCAGATTTGTCTACATCCACCGACTGTCTTCTTCCGACTATAGAGCAATGTGCCTCTGGCGCGTAAAACTGAACGTAGAATCTGCAGGCTACCATGGCTTGTCGTTGCCCACAAACATTTGGTAAATTACTGTTGTGATTCCGCTGTGCAGTAAGGGGTTCCTGACTGGCATATATGCTGTTGGCATGTTTATGACATGTTGCGAACTGGGGACAGGATCCTCGCGCCAGGCTATTGGAGCGGCTTGTTTCTGCAGCACGGTAAAGGGCTGAACGGGCAGGCAACAGAAACGTACTGGTCAGATTATATCGGCACTGTTCTGTAAGGGTTCGCATCCATCATGACTGCAGAAAAGCGGCGAAACCGCAGCCGCATTGTGGAATCGGAATTTCCCATGAACATATGTGACAACGAATAAAAACCAATATAAGAGATATGTTCAGAAAGTAGGATTTTAATGTTTTAGAAAGAGTAAATTTGAAAGAATGTAGGTTATTGTTGAAACACTTGTTGACTATTTTCGCCATGTCGTTTGGTGCATGTAGCGAGTGAGCTGCGGCACAGGCTTCTTCGTGCCCTGTTTGAAGAACTCTCCCTGCACCTCCTTTCCCCGCTCCAGAACCTCTTCCCGCACCTGCTAATCAGTAGAAAATTTTATTCCACTCATGTGTTCCTCCATAGAGATGAAGGCGTCAAGACACCAGAATATGGGGACGATACGAAACATCCCAACCAAACGAGTTCGAGAGCGTCATGGTGGCTGAGGCTGTGTCGTGACGTACGTCGTCGTGCAGCAGCAGGTACACTCCTCTCGTCACCATTCCCTCCCCCTCGTTTGTTTTGAATGCTACTTCTGAGTCTTTTAAGGTCTCACAATATCGTTGTGCGTTGATGGTCTCCCCAAGACAGAAATTCCACCAAAATGGTGCCTTTCCAGTCCGCAGACATTGAGGACATCATTTGTTTGCTTGAAATGGTGCTTTTCAGTTTTTTTGCAGATGAGGAATTGTGGTGCCACTATGAAGGCTTTATTTTTGTCTCAGGAGTGTAATGAGCCACCCACATTTCACCTCCTGTCACAACAGAACTCAGAAGATCATCACCATCCAGTTCAAGTCGCTCAAGAAACTCGTGAGCACTATTCACCCTGTTTTTCTTGTAATGCTCTGTCAGCTGTTTTTGAATCCATGTTGGCCACAGTTTCCGGTGTTCCACTGTTTCTGCGACTGGCTTGTATGAGAGAGTTCTGGAGCTGTGGGAACACCACAGAAGTTTCAGCCACTGTCAATCTGTGGTCTTCGCAAACAGCTTCCTCAATTTTTTGCACCAACTCACCACTCAGAGTGGAAGGTCTCACACTCCTCTGTTCATCGTGAACATTTGTTCTGCCTCCATTTAAATCAATAGACCATTTAAATACACTCGTTCTGTTCATTACACGTTCACTGTAGACCATTTCAATCCGCAAAAAAGTTTCGGTAGGTGTCGTTACTTCTGCATGAGGGAAGCGGATCAAACCACGTGGCTCGTACTTGGCCAGGTTTCTTAACCGATATCATTCAAACAACTGGTCACTACAACATGAGTTTATATACTACGTTGTTGCTGCGATACGATGCTCGCTCTAGTTAGGGAATCTCCCTTTCCACTCACTGTTGATAACTCTCAAGAAACAAGAAACCTCAGCACGTTATGGTCACAGTACACTTACTTTCTGAACGTGCTTCGAATACAGTTGTTGATAAAGCTGCAGTTTTTGCCGTCGTGGTCGGCAATGTTAAATCTGCATTTTTGTTAAGTCGCAGAAAATTAGTACCAGAAATTCGATAAAATTCTGTATTGAATGAAATAGGTTGTACCTAGTTTTCAAGTAGAGGCCCATAACCACCTCTTGTGGACGCCTGTGGGCGTCAATAATGTAATAGTTCTGAGATTCCATGACTAATGCCTCCGTGGAATGTCTACGCTTGTTATTAGTCAATATGCATTTCACATTCTGGATTTCCTGAAGTGCTGATACATCTGTGTCTGGCCGCCAGGGATGAACACAGCCGATTTCCTCCGGGAGAGGGAGGGGGAGGGGGAGAGGAGGGGGATATTAGGCTTGATAGGGTTGGGGTGGAGATGTTATAGGCTTAAATTTTAGTCGCACCATACTCAAAAAATTCAATGGTACTAAAGTTTAAAAGCCTCCCTTAATCTCTGATTAAAAAATTCTGTATAAGTTTTAAGTAGGTGTAGCTTTTGTTAATTGTCTTAGAGAATTTAATCATGAGAACCAACAAAACAACATCGTTGGATGCAATAATGTACATTTAAAGCAAACAGGCTTCTTTTAGAGCGTATCCGTTGACTATATTATCAATTAAAGTTTCTGTGGGTTCCTCGTCCCTTCTCTTGACACCTTCCCACAAGCTTGAAGCATATTCTGACTCATCCAATTTCTTAATTTTGCTATCACCTTACACACTGTGATGAATGACCTTTCTAGACTAGTAGTGGAAATGGGAATGCACGGCATACGTTCATTGAGTGCCCTCAGTGCTTCATTGCCGATGTCGGCACTTACGATAGAAGAAGCTACATCAGAAGACCAATCTTCTGATTCATTACGAGCAAGAGACTTAAAAGAACGCAGAATATCAAGCACAGTTCCTTGCAACCATAATCTCTAAATTCAGGATGTGTTTAAAAACTTTCAGACTGTGCATTAAGTTCTATCACTTCCACAGCCTTTTCATTGAGCCACTTCACAAACTCATTAATGTTCTATGGGCCTAGAAATAAATACAGCTATTTGTGGAATTTTGAGGGACTGTTTTTCCCAAA
This sequence comes from Schistocerca americana, assembly GCF_021461395.2. NCBI lineage: Eukaryota > Metazoa > Arthropoda > Insecta > Orthoptera > Acrididae > Schistocerca > Schistocerca americana. The sequence goes on from NC_060119.1 coordinate 196,630,589, forward strand.
CTGTACTCAAGTTTGAGAGGGCATTTAATGTATCGTCCAAAATAACTAAATGTACAATCAAATTGCAAGTTATCATTTCTAACAAGATTCCTTCTGCCAAACCTGCTAAATCCGCACCGTCCTTGTGTGTATGTTTACATGGGATAAAAAAAATGGCTCTAAGCTCTATGGGACTTAACATCTGAGGTCATCAGTCCCCTAGACTTAGAACTACTTAAACCTAATCAACCTAAGGACATCACACACATTCATGCCCGAGGCAGGATTCGAACCTGCGACTGCAGCAGCAGCACGGTTCCGGACTGAAGCGCCTAGAACCGCTCGCCCACAACGGCCGGCTTTAAAGGGGATCATAATGGACTTAGAGCGTAGGAATACCAGCGGAAAAGAGCATGAAAGAGGCGAATATGTTCCTCTTTAAAAGACTCTGACAGAAAAATGGGGAATCAGCTGCCTCAGTCCTTAAAGATTTGACAAGCGAAAATCTTTTACCCAGTCTCTCTTTGTAGCTAAGCCATCATTGTCAACATCTCCCTGTCTTTGGCACAGTCTATGTATCTCTTTTTCCCACTTTCTCGTTTTTTTTCTCCCACTGCCACTTAGCCCTATCTGTCTCTCCAACTATCAGTGTCTTCAACACTTCCTCTCGCTCTTCTTTGCCATTGTCAGCTTCTCTGTCACTTTCACTGTCTCTTTGCTTCGTTGCCATTGTCTTTTATCTCTCTCATTGCCGCTGTCTCTCTGTTTCTCGCTTAAAGTCGGCTGCCTTTCTCTTCAACCACCAATGTCTCCTCTCCACACATGTTCTCGGTGAGGGTTTGTTCAGGGTTTCAGGCCCTAGACAGGGAAACCTTAATGTGTGGATATTCCCTTTTACTGCACTGCCTCTCACTGCTCATCACTGTCTCCCCTTCTCTCCCCTAGACTTACCGTCTTAGTTTATTTGCTACTATTTTTCACCACAAAACAGCGCGAATATGTTCGCATGCCAAAAGTTTTGACGAGAAAGGCGAAATGAGGGCGATACAACTGGTCTCCCAACCTTCTGCCACAGTCTTTTACAGAGGAACATACTCAGCGTGTTTATGCTGTGACTGGAGAATTTTTCCGCTGATTCCCTTGTTTTCCCTGCAATAGCAGGATGTGCATCTTTTATAAAAACAATTCTATAGATAAGAAAAATTTTGATATTTTATTTCTATACATTTATTTACGCTAACAGCTATAAACAACAAATAAGTACACATAATACTAGATTAACACTAAATGCAAATGCGAATCGCCGTTCGTTTCGTCCAAACACAAATACTGAGCTCTGCGTTAAAATAAAATAAAAAAATTGAAACTGTCACTTTAGGAATAAAATCAAAATGTTTTAAAGCGATGCTACAAATGTACGGTGTAACATGGCCACACCACATAATAGATGGTTCCTGTAGTTTAATGGGAGCGCAGGACTCCCATCCACCGCAAGTTCACTTTACACAACTTTATATAACAATGCATAACATTGTACTCAACACCTGAAGTACACCAAAATTACGGTTTTTGATTTGCAAGTATGTAGGATTTAGTATTACAAAATAATTCTGTGTAAGGTGCTTACGCCACCAGGTGAGACTATCGAATAGTTTCCAGATGAAGACAGTTTATACAGAGACGGCGCGTCATAAAGCTTTATTGGTGAAAAAATACTGCCTAGAAATACAGTTTACTGACTTCAGCATCTTTGTAGTAACCAGAGAACCCTTGCCACGTGTTCACTACGTCAGTTAATACTACAGTTGCACCCCAGATTGAATATTACGTCCATATGTTATATGCATAAGTACGGTAAATTCGAACCATTTCACTAACAGGTAATGAAATCGAAAAAAGTTTCAAAGTTTTCCGAGAACTCCATTTTAAGACTATATGGCAAAAATTTCCACTGTTTGTCGTGAATAGAGATTATAGAAGTGATCATCCACACAACTGTTAATTCAGATGCCCAAAAATTAGGGTTATTTGGATGTATCTTGATAACGGATAAAGCTTTTTTAAAAATCAGAAAGTGGCATTCCTAGATAAATTTCTGAAGAATATAAAATTAAAATTTTTGGCCTTTTGTTGTGGTTAGTTACTTAGGAAATTGCGAAGCAAAGTGCAAAAAACTTCCAATACTGGTGTTGCTGTCTGCTCAGCAACCATCCATTAACGAATGGTACTTTCACAAGACGTCTGAAGCCCACATTACATCACACTTAATGCAAAAGATCCAACCGATTTGCTGAATTTGCCTCGGCTGGAGGAAGTGTGTAACGTTTAAATTTTGACACTGTTCTGTAGTATAACTATAGAAAGCTCCTTCTCCCTATAGATACACAAATGGTCTGTAGTTCAAGTGTTGTGCAAAATACTTGATCTTCTATATCTGTGACGAACAGCATCCGAGATATGACTCCCCTAAAAATCGCATTGTTATTCGCGGCTTCCTGGAAGATACTGGTACCATGCACTGTCGTGCACGAATGGATAGCGTGAACTTCGCGACAGGTACTCAACCAGTCGATCTCATCAGCTTCGGGTATTTTTAATACAGCCTCTTCTACAGCACACTGAATTTCATCTAATGAATTTTCTCGTTTAGGAAGAGCATGAAAAAGTTTATAAAATTTTTAACAATACGTAACAAGCGTTTTATTATAGGGTGTTTATTCCTACAGTTCATGGCAACAGTTCAGAAAATGTGTGGTCTGCAGTGAGGGTGCGGTTAACACTTGCTCCCTTCTCGCTGATAACCGAGAGCGGGACTCAGTAAGAGAACCACTAAAGTTAGCAGCACCACCGAACAGCATGTTGCTAATTTGCCGTAAGAAAGTTTCTGTTTCTTTAGTTCACTACCAATTGCTGTAAATACAGATCCAGCTACAGTAGTCTGCAGCTCAATCAAACATAAAGCCCTTCCGTTACATCAGAAGACGAAGGCGCGTAACATAACGAACTAGGAATTGGCTCTAACCACTATGGGACTTAACATCTTAGGTCATCAGTCCCCTAGACATAGAACTAGTTAAACCTAACTAACCTAAGGACATCTCACACATACATGCCCGAGGCAGGATTCGAACCTGCGACCGTAGCAGCAGCGTGGCTCCTGACTGAAGAGCCTAGAACCGCTTGGTCACAGCGGCCGGCCGTTCATTTGGTTAGAAACACTTTTACAATCGTCTGCCATTAAAAAAACTATGCATCACGGAATATTGTTTCATCATGTTTGTCTAGTATCTTAACAATGCAACGACTCTGTACATGTGTTTACCTATGTGAAACCTTCACTTTACAATTCAACCCACTTTTCAAGATTAATGTCGCCTTATAGTATTATATTACGAAATGGAGGTTTCGTGTTGTTGTGTGATGGATTTCTTCCATACTAAGGAAGCTCCCACCACAGACTCTTGTTGATTGACGTTGGAGCAAATAGAAAATGCCAGATTGATCATTGTCCGAGAAAGTAATGATGCTTCAGAAGTTAATAGACAAATTTTCTCAAAGCAGGCTATTATTTCTTTCCTCTTGTAACCGTTGTGATCAACATTTCGGTACATCATCTTTCTCACTGGGTTAATACGGAGACAATTTCTTTTCAAAGAGTTTTCAATTACAGTCTCTGTAGATCTAGAAGATATACTGAATGTAATTTAGGCATTCGTGCTAAAGATTGCACAATTTTTGATCGGCTTTCACAATTATCTGCACCATTTGCTGAAGATATCGTAAAATGTGCTGTGTGTTACATAGTTTTGTTTGCGGTCGAATCAGATACAGACGTGAAGATACTTTGAGTACATGTGCGTTACATAACACATCCAGAGACCGTTCATAAACTAGAAGAAAGGAGTGTGACGCTCACCAATCTTCCTCATCCACGAAGAACATCTGCCTCCAACATCCGGCAGTGGTGTCCGGTGGGATCTGAGCGTCCGAAGCAATTTTAAATATTGCACTCCCTCATATGCTGTTATACATACAAGTTTTAAAACTTCGAATTAAAGAAGACACTGGTTGGCGATCTAACACTTTCTCCATTTTCGTTTTCATTAATTATCTGTGTATGAACTGGCGCATTTAATTCCTTTAATTTACATTTTTCAAGTGTAATCGCACTTGTATGCTTTTCTGCTTTCTCGTGCTTTTCACGTTTTCCTCTGCTTCCAGTAGCTCTTCCAAATTCAGAGAAAGATACAGAAATGAACACTTCCTCTTTTTTTTTTGTGGAGCTACGGTATCATTTATTAAATGCATTCCACATAATTTGCAAAAGGCTCTACCACGATCACGCTAAAAAGTACGATCTATTACATCTACACTTCCATTTTTGCTGGTACTTAACCTCACACTCAACACTTCGTTCTGGATGACGACATAAGGATGGATGGGAAGCAGCACATTTTTCGTTTCAAGACCGACGGAGGTTAAATGACGATTCAATAAACAATTCACCATCACAATCACTACCATTTCTTTTAATAGATTCACACGCATGTACTCCTTCTGCAGTATGACGTCTTGTACTAGAAAAGAAGGAACTAAAATTTACTCTTTCGACATTGTATTTTGGTACTAATACTTCTTTTTATATGATGAACTGACGAATACTGCAAGCAGATTGTAGAATCACAATCAACCTCATACGGAACAACTGACATGTGAGGAGCGCTCCTGAGTGGTGCTTCCTCTGGCAGAGCATTGTTTTAAATGGGCGCATTCTGGTGTCCAGCGCCACTGCACTTGTGTGGCGCTCAGTGGCGGGCAACAGCCAGCAGTGGCGCAGAAGTGCAACAGGGCCACCGCTGTGTAGATCGCTTCCAGGAGAGGCCTTCACACGACGCCACTGCGTGCCAAGCAGCGGGTAATGCCACACGTAAACAGTCGGCTCTTGATATAGTGGGACTGCTGTTCCCTGTTATATGGTAGCACGTCGTTTTGTTAGCTAGAGATAAAAATCAATACATAAGATTTTAACTGTCATTGTTATACCGCGGGAGGGACCAAGGGGGCTAGTGCCACGAGCGCGGGATTTTTAAGGTGCTACGAAATTTTAAGATACTAGTTTTACCATAAAACAATATACAATATTTCAGGGATTGCGTATAAATATATTTGATGCCTTACGTTAATGTTTTCTTCGATAATTATCATTTCACATGTCTGAAACGGTTCTGTAATATTTAACGGTCCTCCTTTCACTCAGATTAATTTTATTGAGAGTTTGATATTATTTTTGTCTCATTTAGTGTTTTGTACCTTGGTAACAGTAACTGTCAATCGGTTATTACTGTGATTTAAACCAACAGTGGTCTCACTATGTTAACATTATTTTGAGACATTCCATGGATCTGAAATTGGAGCCTTCATTCTGAGTGTAGAAGTGGCTTTCAGCCACGATGGGAGGCGGCGGCCGGGCTCTCACACTGTAGGTGTTTGCGGGCTGCGTTCATGTTGTGAAACCCGGAGGGGGAGGAGGCGCAGACGGCTTTCGAAGAACTCTGGACTCTTGCGCGACTGTGGACAATAGTCGAGGCACGGACTCGTCAGGGTTGGTGCCTAGCGGACTCCATAGAGGCTGGCTGATTTCTAGCGGATGGTCTGGTCACGAACTATTACCTGGAACTCAGCAGCTGAACAGCTGTGGTTGTGGCTAAGGAAGTTTTCGATGCGTACCGTCCCATGAGTCTGAGGCGTCGAGTGTAGACGCCTAGTACTCATCTTTTTACACCATTTTTATCGGGTGAGGTTTCGCGCTATTTTTGGTGGAGTGTAATTTTCGAGTGGACGAACACCTTGTAATGTCAGCGTCACTGAGCACTTTTTGCTGCAGTTACAGCGCACAAAGATGCTATTAGCTATAGTGTACTAGAGACATGATGCTAGGAGTTTAGGTCTTAAAAAGAAATTTTCCCATTGGTGTCGCCTTAGCGCGCTCTTTGAGCATTGGACAGTTTTTTGGTTGTGGCGCGAACACAGATGTATTTTGTGGCAGCAGGACATTCGAGGTGTGACCGCCATGCCGAGCAGTTTCATTCAGACAGTGACAGCCGTAGTGAGGGGTTCCACCTGCAGGAACCGCCGATTGTCTCCTTGCTGTGTGGCAGCCGAGCCTGCCGGTGCGGTTTCATCTCCCGGCGCTCACGCAGTGACTCGACGCAGCTGAGCTTCTGTTGCCTGCCAGCTCCAGACTACAGTTTTTGGTGAGATGACTTGGGGTTTTTGCGCTTAGGAGCTCTGGAGTACTAACTTGCTGCAGGTTTTCTGTAGGATTCCGTTTAATCAGAATGGTCGTTTTACTGCGACGTCTCGTATCTTTCAGATAGAGTTTAACCTTGTGTCTTACCAGTTACATTTATTTTTCGCTTTATCCATTTGAAATTTTTGGTGGGTAAGGTTAGACGTTCCTGTTTTTTTTCCCTGACTTGCCAACTTAATATATATTTTTGTCAGTCTAGTTTATTACTCATTTTCAATAAGTATTTTATGTGAATTTTACCATTTAAGGAAAAGAAATGTAAATTCGTTACACACATGGTTGGCGTATTAATTCTAAAATATTCCCTATGCAGTTATTTTGAATTTTTTTCTGTTTGCCTGGCAACCTTGCTCATTTGCGACACTGCACTGCACTTTCCACCAGAGGAGCTGTTGGCAAGATGGCACCTTCCTTTGCAGAAATAATCGAAAATGTCGATCTTTTAGCTGCTGCTGTAACCTAATATTTCAAATGGTTCAAATGGCTCTGAGCACTATGGGGCTTAACATCTGAGGTCATCAGTCCCCTAGAACTTAGAACTACTTAAACCTAACCAACCTAAGGACATCACATCATCCATGCCCGAGGCAGGATTCGAACCTGCGACCGTAGCGGTCAGGCGGTTCCACACTGAAGCGCCTAGAACCGCCTGGCCACACCGGCCGGCACCTAATATTTGACCAAACGACCTCTTTAACTTTTGGCATCCCTTGAGAAGTATCACGAATTGTCGGTTCGTTTGTAATGCAGTCACAAAGCATTGTCTCCAAAACTAATATGTTATGAACACTTATTTGGACTGTGAACTGGTATTGTCTGTTCCACAGTGATACAGTTTACAGTGTATTCATTTTTGGTGCAAAAGTCAGTGTCCATAATGTGAGAACTGCCATGAATCATTTTCCAGCCTTTCTTATTATAGACAGGCTCCGATTTCAATTAAATGAGACATAGCAAAATTTAGATTAATTGGTGTGTACCGCTGGCGCAGATATGCTAACACTGTGATTTATTTCAGCTTATTCTACCAGTATGTGGTTTTTGATTTCTGCAGCACTCTGTGATTGCCACAACTGCGTTGACTACAGCACTGTGTGTATTTTGGAGGGTTGTGCTGATATTGTTTTGTGTGCGTGTGCATTCGTGATAGACTCCAAGGGTTATGATTTCCTCACGTACTTGGCGTGTATCGTTTCTTTATGTTAACGAGGAGCAGGGCAAAAGTTAACCGTGATAGGCGCGTCCACAATCTCGTGGAAAAGATGGAATCACAGAGGGAAAGCAGACTTGATACATTGCAGGACGAGATTAATCTCTGTCCGTAGTGACACAGCAGTTGTGGAAACAGCCCCAGTGAAACAGTTCCACACAGAAATGCGCAGGTCTGTTCTGTAGATAATGTTTTTCACTACTATGTCATTTTTCATAGGCAAGTTAACGCGGTTGTACATACAAAATATTTTCACGTGGTGTAGGAGATGAATCAGTCTCACCACCTCCTGTTCGTAGTGAGCGTAATGAGCGAGGGTCGTCACCTAAACGCAACCGGGACCTCAGTCCCAAAAATAGATGTTTTTAAAAATGTTTTGCGCCTTAGATTAGGCTCGAGAAAAGAATGGGAAACGCATTGGGAAAGGAGATGGAGAGGAAACAAATGGAAAAATTTCCAATGGCAGTTCGAAAGATTATAAATAATGTGACTGATGATTTGAACGAAGTGAAAGGCGTAGCGGCCGAATCGAAAACTATCGCCATAGAAGCGAAGAAAGACGCTCGTGTGGTAAGATTATATGCGGTACAGGCACAATAGCTTCTTTCCATAACGGAAAAACACGTCAAAGTCGTTCAAAGCACAGTGGCAAAGGCATAAAGGTACTGGACATACTGGAAGTACAGGGCCGACAGATTGTTAGGAAAACCGAACAGAAAATAGCGAAGAATTCACAAAGGATAGTAGCTCTGGAACAAGACAGAACAGTCTTGAAACACATAGCTGACGTTCAGGAAGACATAAGCGTGCAACAAAAGCACATGCTCCATGACGTAACGGGAATGCAGAGTCACGTAGCCGTCATTGTATGAAGAGTTTGTGGCAACGTGCACTATAACCGCAGACATGGGCCAGAGGCTTCAGTTAACAAGATATAAGTTGCATCACCTGTATCGAGGATCGGCACTGTGCCTGCTTCTAAAGCGTTTGCCAGCAGGACCGGTGAGGGAGTACTGGGCGAACTGCTTGCTCCCGACATGCAGAGCACATTAGCTGAAGCACTGAAGCAGAAGTGAAAGACAATTGTTGCAGCTATGCGTCGTACAGGAACTTCGATTGAACGGGAAGTTAGCTGCGCAGGCAGCACTGGAATACGGTGCAGCGCAGATCTGGTGAGAAGAGAAGAAGAGAGGAATTTTGAGTATAGAGGGGGGCGTGGAGTGGGACCTACGCCTTCCTTTGATCACAAGCACTTCCTTTACGTTCATAACTTTCATAATATGAAGATTCAGGCAGTTCTTTACATTTCAAAAGTTTCATCGCCAAATTTGACTGGCCATTGCCTCCACATTAACCACTAGGGTATAACCTTGAATGTATTTGTTGGGCGCATCGAAGGTTCGGCAGCGGAAAAAGATGAAGGGTTCAGAAAGGTTCAAATGGCTCTGAGCACTATGGGACTTAACATCTGTGGTCATCAGTCCCCGAGAACTTAGAACTACTTAAACCTAACTAACCTAAGGACATCACACACATCTGTGCCCGAGGCAGGATTCGAACCTGCGACCGTAGCGGTCACGCGGTTCCAGACTGAAGCGAATAGAACCGCACGGCCACACCGGCCGGCAAAGATGAAGGGCATAGAATATTCTTACCGTACCTACAAAGAATTAAGGAAGGTATTTTTGAGCACCTATTAGAGATGCAGGACTGGACGAAACAGGAAATCATGCTGTGTCAGGATTTGGAATCATCTGGTTTCAGAATCCCTTTGAAATCATTTGAATTCTTATTTTAAAAAATCGGTTTCTAGATAAACGTGTAATGCACTGGAAACTATCCATTTTTGCTTCATTAAACTGCCACGTCGTTAACAACAAGTCGCGGTTGGCATTGTGGCAACGATACGGAAGCTTTTAAAAGCATACTGAGACAATTACATTTCGCCTACGAGGTACCACAGTAAAAATCGAGACGAATTGCAATCAAGTAACTCGTACCCACCACAAAACAATAGAAGTTTTAAAACACGTGAAAATATCGGACGTAATAACGGTGGCAGCGGCTGTGGAAACGACTGGCGCCAGTTTAATGAGAGCCGCAACAGTCTCGGAAATGACGATAAGAACAGGCATAACAACGAACGCAGACAGTAAAACTCAAATTATGGAGAACATGGACCGGATAACGATCAAGTGGAAATAGTAGAAGTTCGTGGACCACACCACACGATAGAACAAAAATCACAGCAACAGCCGTGGTACACTGCCGGGGACGCGGTTCAGAATTTGCCCGCCCAACCTATCGGACGGAGCCCAATAAACTTATTGGAATATATATATATATATATATATATATATATATATATATATATATATATATATATATATCCTTGATAGATGCAGATCAACTTCCATTGTGCTATGTGTCTGATATGTTTTGCTTTCCCTAACTCACATTCTTCTTTCTCAGCTAGAATACTCTATATTGTATGAATTATCCCTCATGAAATTTTTCTGGTATGAGGATTTTACTGTCGTAACTTTGTCAAACCGTTTTCATTATGTGTGTAAAGATTTTTTTATGTTTCATTTTTGCTTGGTCTATTTTGGAGGGGACATCCTGCTTATTTTTGTTTCTCAATTTGGTGACTATACTTATAACTATTGTGTTAGTATCTTCTCGCCGAAATATCGAAAGTGTTTCCGTCCTTCGTATTTCGAGAATTTGGGAGCGCCATGTTACGTTTGGGCCCTCTACTGTCTGTTTTCGCTGTGTTGTATTTACCGTCCACGGCTTTGAGCGTTGGACGATTTATTGTATATGGGTCCATCGCCAAGGCGATAGGGCACCCTCTGACTGTTGAAGTTCACTGCACCCATAAAGCGTCACTGGTATTAGCACGTACGGTGCAAGTCATTTGCGAATGACGAATTTGTTGTTGTTTCAAAAGAAGAACGTAAACGACACTGAACGATCATGAGTTGCTCACCCCAGTTGCTGTACACAGAAAGCAACGATGCATAACAGATTACCAATAAAGTTCTTTGCAGTGACTGATCATTTTGCGTTGGGGAAACTTGTCACTTGCCGAAATGAAATTTTCTCAAGTTGCAGAGATTATGGAATCAGGATAAGACTAGGACCACTTAGCGCCCACTGCTTCCCTCACGTTGTCTGTATGGCCTGCAGAGATGTTAATGTTGTTCAAAAATTCCAACACTTTCTATGCTTTTCACACTAATTAAGGTTATATAAGCATGGTCTTTTTCAAATGTTCTTCTGACCAAAAAGTTATTCTGGTGCCTGAACTCCAAAGTTTTTGTTAATCATGCCCTTTGCGTTCTAGTGAAGATATTTCCATAGCAACTTTGATTTCCCAACAAATCTTTCTTTATATCTAAACGAGGAGTCAAATACCAATTTTTATAAATTTAGCTTTAAAAGTTGGAAATATTTTCTTAAACATTTTCATCCCCTACTACACTTCCTTAGGGGTTGAATTTCCAGAAACACGATTTTTTAATTTGCAACTGAGGTGTCAACCACCACCTTGCCATAGATGTAGCCTTAAAAATCCTTTAGTTGTGTTTCAGAATAATTTATTTTCAAAATTTTTTTCAGCCATTATTTAACTCCTTAGTTGCTGAATTTCCAAAAATGTTGAAACACGTACTTTTTATTTCCTGACTGAGAAACAAAAGTTGAAGATTCAAAATTCCTATAATAGGGACATACTGTCAAAAAGCCTTTCATTCCCTATTTCACCCCCTTTGGAGAGGAATTTCAGACAATCTTTTCTTATATGATGTCTGCATTATAATCTCCATACACCCTCCAAACTTCAAGTTTCTGTCCTCAGCGATTTGGGTTGGGTGGTGATGAGTCAGAGAATCAGTCACACATTATTTCACCCCCTTTAGGGTTAACTTTCCAAGAACAGTGATACACAAACTCTTTCATCTCTGACAGAGAAGCCAAACACCAATTTCCAAAGAATTAGCTTTGAAAAGCCTTTTGCAACTAAATATTTCCATAAAACTTTTCACCCCCATTTCACCTCTTTAGGGGTTGAATTTCCCAAAACACTGACATGGGTATGTTTCACTTCTAACAGACAAGCCAAACACAAGTTTTCGTACTTGTAGCTTCAAAAATGCTTGCACAATGAAATGTTTCCATAAGAACTTTCATCCCCAATTTTACCCCTTTAGGGCTTGAATTTTCAAAAACAGTGAAACATGTATTAAGTTATTTCTTATTGAGAATCCAAATTTATTTTTCATATTTAGCTTTAAAATGCTTTCGTAATAAAACATTTTCATAAGAAATCTCAAAACCTTTTGGGCCCCAATACGGGCTCAATTTGCAAAAACAGTGAAACACATATTCTTTAATTGTAACTGAGAACTCAAATACGAATGTTCATAGATCTAGCTTTAAAATACTTTCAAAAAACCTTTTCGCCCACTGTTTCACCCACATAATGTTAAATTTTCCGAAAATGCTAAAACACGTATTTCTTTACTTCTGACTGAGAAAATAAATACCAATTTTCGTAGATCTAGCATCAAAATTGCCTTAATAGCGACATTTATAAAAAAAAAAAACAATCTATCTCCTATTCCACCCTCTTAAGGATGGAATTTCAAAAAAATCCCTTCTTAAACGACGCTTACAGTATTAGATCCACACCTTCGCCAAATTTCAAGCTTCTATCTTTAGCGGTTTTGGCTGGGCGATGGTAAGTCAGTCAGTCAGCCAGTCACGAAAGTGTCTTTTTTATACAGAGATCGTATGACAGATGATGGAAGAGAAAATCTTAAGGACAACTGGGAGAGCTGGGTTGTATGGACGAGCAACCAATTCCACATCGACTTTGTATGTTGCTGAGTATGCTCTATCAGTAGAGAATATCAGAAGAGAAAATATTAATTTAATTACATAGTATGTACACAGTGTAGATCTCCTTTGCGTGTCTACGCACAGGGATCAGACACTAATAAGGTAACTGAGTCTAACAACTAACATGCAATTTAAACTCCATATCACATAGGAACACCAGATACTTAAACATTGTTTTATTTTCATTATGAATATTCTTAAACATTGATGATAATAGACATATAAAATCATTATGCAAAAGCATCAAGCACAAGAAAGTTTTATTACGTTCGTTTTGAATAATACACTCCTGGAAATGGAAAAAAGAACACATTGACACCGGTGTGTCAGACCCACCATACTTGCTCCGGACACTGCGAGAGGGCTGTACAAGCAATGATCACACGCACGGCACAGCGGACACACCAGGAACCGCGGTGTTGGCCGTCGAATGGCGCTAGCTGCGCAGCATTTGTGCACCGCCGCCGTCAGTGTCAGCCAGTTTGCCGTGGCATACGGAGCTCCATCGCAGTCTTTAACACTGGTAGCATGCCGCGACAGCGTGGACGTGACCCGTATGTGCAGTTCACGGACTTTGAGCGAGGGCGTATAGTGGGCATGCCCGAGGCCGGGTGGACGTACCGCCGAATTGCTCAACACGTGGGGCGTGAGGTCTCCACAGTACATCGATGTTGTCGCCAGTGGTCGGCGGAAGGTGCACGTGCCCGTCGAACTGGGACCGGACCGCAGCGACGCACGGATGCACGCCAAGACCGTAGGATCCTACGCAGTGCCGTAGGGGACCGCACCGCCACTTCCCAGCAAATTAGGGACACTGTTGCTCCTGGGGTATCGGCGAGGACCATTCGCTACCGTCTCCATGAAGCTGGGCTACGGTCCCGCACACCGTTAGGCCGTCTTCCGCTCACGCCCCAACATCGTGCAGCCCGCCTCCAGTGGTGTCGCGACAGGCGTGAATGGAGGGACGAATGGAGACGTGTCGTCTTCAGCGATGAGAGTCGCTTCTGCCTTGGTGCCAATGATGGTCGTATGCGTGTTTGGCGCCGTGCAGGTGAGCGCCACAATCAGGACTGCATACGACCGAGGCACACAGGGCCAACACCCGGCATCATGGTGTGGGGAGCGATCTCCTACACTGGCCGTACACCACTGGTGATCGTCGAGGGGACACTGAATAGTGCACGGTACATCCAAACCGTCATCGAACCCATCGTTCTACCATTCCTAGACCGGCAAGGGAACTTGCTGTTCCAACAGGACAATGCACGTCCGCATGTATCCCTTGCCACCCAACGTGCTCTAGAAGGTGTAAGTCAACTACCCTGGCCAGCAAGATCTCCGGATCTGTCCCCCATTGAGCATGTTTGGGACTGGATGAAGCGTCGTCTCACGTGGTCTGCACGTCCAGCACGAACGCTGGTCCAACTGAGGCGCCAGGTGGAAATGGCATGGCAAGCCGTTCCACAGGACTACATCCAGCATCTCTACGATCGTCTCCATGGGAGAATAGCAGCCTGCATTGCTGCGAAAGGTGGATATGCACTGCACTAGTGCCGACATTGTGCATGCTCTGTTGCCTGTGTCTATGTGCCTGTGGTTCTGTCAGTGTGATCATGTGATGTATCTGACCCCAGGAATGTGTCAATAAAGTTTCCCCTTCCTGGGACAATGAATTCACGGTGTTCTTATTTCAATTTCCAGGAGTGTATATAGGGAATATATTTTCTATGGTTCATTTACAATTTAAATCTAAGGATTGTAGTAAGATTTAATTATTTATTGATTGTGTTTATATATCTTGATGCAATGTCACTTTTGTGAAGCTTTTAGTGAATTGGTATGCGAAAGTGTGTGCAGATACAGAGATTGTTTGAGTGTCTCATGGAGGCGGCTGGCCATATCCCTCGTATGCACCGTGGCAGCTCAACTGCGGCCTTGACTGTGGCGAACACAGCCAGCAGTGAGTGGGACGCAGCAGGGAGCAAGTGCTGCCGGACGTGACGTGAGGTGTGTCGGTCCAGCTGAGTGGCAGCGTCAAGTCGCCAGCCGTCAGAGGAGCCTCCTCACCGCAACGACGAGGGTACCCACGCCTGACAGCATGGCGCCTACGTGTGTGAGCAGTAACTCAGAAAGTGTGCTGATGAGTGAAAGTGAAATGAGAGCCCTTCCTCAGAGACCTGACGATGGAGGGTAAGGTGTGGTGCCTGTTGGTGACTCCCCCTCCCTGCTGACACAAGAACACGGATGTCAGAGGATCGGTACTATAGGTAGTAGAGAGCAAGCTCTGTCTTAACATGTTTCTATTTTGTAATCAATACTGGACTTGTCATATGTTCTATATAACACCATAGGAGACATCTTTCTCCTCAGTATTTTATGATTCAGTGGAATCTCACCTAGCAGTTCTGAGAGAATTATTTGTGCAGACTTCCCATCACAACAACTGAGTGCTGTATGTAACTATAGTTTCAGCACGGGCTGTATGTCAAGAGTCCTGTAGCATCCCTTGTGTCGATCATGACAATAATACGAATAAAATTCCAGAATCTGTGATCTCTGAAGGAAGAAGTCGAAACCAAATTAGTATTTCATGTTTTTCTACTGGACAACAGCTTGCTATTCCAATCTCAATACTCATTCTGCTCTAAACACAATGGAACACAACTTCTTCCAACTTCAACTATTTAGTGCATATAAAAACCATGTCCAACAATTTCAGTTGAATCAAACCTTACTCCGCCATATCAACAATGAGACCATCTAGAGGAGATCGAGTTCCTCTCCTGTGTAACTCGCCACACACTCTGTTGCATCGACGAGTCCAGCCCAGATGACTCAGTCTGCTGCAGTGGAGAGCCAAATATTCCATGCAGGCCCCTCTGGCCTGTCATCCAGTATGTCTGTACAGGAAGCGTGGCAGTCATTTCCAGCACAAGGTCCTCGAGCTACTTCAGCCTAGTTACCAGCACTGTGCCCCAATAATCTGCACCACCTTTTTATTCTAGTTTTGTCTCGTGAGGTTTCGGGCTAGTTTTGGTGGAGGTTAATCTTCGATTGCACGGACACCTTGTGACATAAACGTCACTGAGCACGTTTTCCCACGGCTGGAGCGGAGAGACATTAATGGCATCGCATGATGGCTGATACGCCGGCCGCTGGTGGCCGAGCGGTTCTAGGCGCTTCAGTCTGGACCCGCGCGACCGCCACGGTCGCAGGTTCGAATCCTGCCTCGGGCATGGATGTGTGTGATGTCCTTAGGTTAGTTACGTTTAAGTAGTTGTAAGTTCTAGGGCACTGACGACCAGAGATGTCAAGTCCCATAGTGCTCAGAGCCATTTTTGATAGCTGATACGAACAGAGCCACCGAATCTGAAAAATGTCCTATAATTATGATAAATAAAGAAGACAAAGTGTGGAACACACTGAAAAATGTATGTACTTGCAATAATATTCAAAATTTGTGCATTAAGTGGTTACTGTGTTGAGGGATGTAATGGAGTGCTTCACTTCAAAAAGATTTTTTTTGCAAGAAAAACATTTTCAATGGTGAGTGAGAGCTACTAAATACGATAGTGTCAAGTTTAAATAACAATGGATGCCGAGAATATCAGTTTGAGGTAAAAGAATTAAGCGAGACTATTCAGACATGTGGCTAGGGTAACCATCATGTGGCTTACGGAGTATGGATGTAGATGTAGATGTAGATGTTGCTGTGAAAGTTTCAATAAGACCTGATAAACAGAAAACTTTCATGTACCGGTATCGTATTGAAAATGTGGGAATCATATGGGTCCATAAGCGATGAGATTGGTGGCTAGCGGTGGAGGGAGGGAGGGGGGTATGTGGGTATCTGCCCCTCCTGAAATCTGAGGATACACTATTATTTTCTCACATTTTTTACAATCGTTGCCTGCTGTTCTCTTAAATAAGAGATTAAGCGCTTCTGAGCGCGACTGGAGTTATGTAATTTTAAAAGTTTATTTTGGTTTCTGTACTTTCGAAAGTAATACTTTAACATTGTTCGCTGATTAGTTTTGTTGCCATTCCACAGGATTTTGTAAATCGTTGTGACATTTTCCCCTGTTTAACGTTTTTCGTTTTCGATGAAAACCAAACATTAATCGCACATGAACAAAAACTGTTTTGTGAATGACTCATTGAAAACCACAAGTTTAATTACAGGAAGTATGTTAGTTTAGACCGTTGAATCAAAATAAGGATATTCATTTTCATATTAATAACGTAAAAAGTATGTCAGCCGAATTAGCTTATACTAATGAAATATGAGTGGTATTTCGGTGTAAAAGTAGAGTACCCGAAAACAATGAGTCGATAATTACCGATCGTTTGAGATAGAAGATGTTTCCCGTAGGTCGTATCAAATTTAGCTTTTCAGCCATTATACATTCTCAAACTCAATGAATCGGATACTTCGAAAATAAAATTTAAAACTTTGTCCCCTCATGGATACCCATAGTGGGAGGTAAGTTAGTGGTCATATGCTCACAGACGGTAGTCTGATACAAAATATTCTAGAACGTATGATTTAAGCTAAAAGCTGTACTGAGTTGTGAGAATATCGTCGTGAAAACCCATTACCAGGACCGTTATTCCTTGTTGAAATTACATGAAGTCAGCTACACATTCTGTCTCAGGATAAACGTTCTGTACCACCAAATATGTCAGAATACAATATAGATATGAAATCAGCCAGATGCTACATAAGAGTGATGTAGGAGTTCAGACCACATATCTTTTGAAAGTAACATACCTGTAAGACAATCTACATCGCAAATCTTATGATAAGATATATCTTTCTAAAGTCCAGTTTTAAAAAAAAAATGCTGGAAATTATCCCAGAATATTATTATTTTAGGTGGCCCCAGTATTCAGATTTATTAAGAGCCATAGAAATATGTTTCTTGATGTCTCGATAAAATCACCTTTCTGCGGGTAGAGCTGTTGCTGTGACAAATCATCTACTTAATCCACTAGAAATGTGAATATAACGCAGATTTTTTTAAATAGCCCGTGTACTTCATCATACTTGATAAAACTGTAGAACTATTACAAAATAAGCAGCACTAGCACCGAGAAATGACACAAAGAGAGACACATTGATGTCAAGAAAGGAAGACGCCTTGAAACTCATCCTGTCCATCGGCAGATGGAGGATGTCCACAGCCTTCCACGATCTCAGGAATAACAGAACTCTGCTCATGAGTAGTCTCGCTCTGGCGGCACGCTCTGCGGCTGAAGAACACGCCCAGCAAATGGTCAGCAAGCGGCACATAATGATGACCACCCACAGCGTCAACAGGAAGATCTGGACAAATTTCCCCTTCCAGACTAGGTCAGTGTTCAGCGTCTCCATTAGGGCGTAGCAGTAGTTGATGGTGAGGAGGAAGTTACCAGCAACAGTGAGCAGCAGCGCGGGTCCGAAGTGTCCTCCGCAGAGGCGGGCGCAGCGGTGCAGCGCCAGCCGGGCGCGCTGCAGACGCCGCAGCTCCCCCTCCACAGCCACTGGAGCTCCTGGAAGGTCTGCACGCACCACCGCATCCTCCAGCTGTGCCTCGCAGTCCAGAGGCGGACGCACGCTCCTCAGCAGCAACGCATTCACACTGCCCGTCCGATCTCTGACAGCCAGGACAATACCAACGAACTCCATCTGCCATAACATGGAGAATCCTTGCAGTCCGACGAAAACGTGTTTCCCTGGTAATCCATCGAATATATCGAACGCTGCGCAAATGGCTAGTACAGATACTAGAAGCACTAAAACACCCAACACCACATTAGCAATTAATCGTGTTTTTTTGTATGTTCGTCTGCCATATGCCTTTTCACAACCAGTAAGCAATATGTCCACAAGTTCTAGAAGCTCTAGCACCTCCTCCAATTTTCGGTTAGCTGTAAAGAGACTTATGCTTAGCATCGAAGCTGGTTCTAACAATATGAACAATAAAGACGTCGTATATGAAATGTAGATCAGCAACGGCAATTTCCAAGGAATGTCGGCAGCGATGTGGATGTACACGTACCACACACCAGCTGCAGCAATAACAGCGAACCACAACGGAGTGGCAGAAACACTGATGATCCTCTCGAAACGCTCGCATAAATTTTCTGCTGAATAACGCTTGCCATCACTTCTCACTGGAGCAAGACCACATATCGCGCACACAAAAAAAATTGGCCGGACTGCCTTTCGAAAGCTATAATCACGCATTGCTAAATCAGGAAGGAATGTCTGTAAGTGTCAAATTATATAACATTTACATTCACACCGAGAAATCTCATGTTACAGGTTTTCACGTGTTGCAGCTACGATTATATATATACGGCCGATCCTTCCAGCTAGTAACAGACTACCGCACTAACGTCAGCCATTGGACTGAATTTTCGCACCGGCAGTACCGTTAATGAAACATCGGTCGAAGTTTATTCATTTCGTGATGAAGCACCCACACATGGCATGAGTCATCAATAGGTTCCCGAAAGTCGAACACACGCAGTGAACAGCATTTTTGTGTTCCAATTAATGTAATTTTCACTTAGGAAATTATCTCAGGACGGCATAATTTATAAATGTCTTGCAGTAACGAAGTACTCATCTCTGTGCTGTAATGTTCATGTGTAAAAAACAAAGCTTCCATCACTACTCTACCGAAATTTATTTTCTCAATGAAAACTCTTTCCGATTAAAAGCACATTTTCTGCCAGAACGCTTGACTGACATGCAGGAATGGATGGAAACAGGCTGTCAAGCTACACACAAGGTGAGACATAACGCAGATGCCAGGTGGTTATAATTAAATTGGAGCTACTAAGGAAGGTCCAGTGTGGACAGTACTTACACTATGGCCGCGAAACTTGGTAGATGCTAAAGCCTTAATGTGGAATCGATTTACGTTTGTATGACGGTATGACATCCACGCTGTCATTTGACTCGCAATAACGTGAGTGAACCGTGTGGCTATCAACAAGAGAGACTGTGCGTTGTTAGTAAAACAGTTTTATGTGAACGGCAGAAAATACAGTGCTGCACTGAAAGCGTATCGCCGAAAGGAAGGTTTGAGGAGAGGCCCGATGTCATTAAACCTTTAAAGATGGCGATGAAATTCCAAAACAAGGGTGATCTTGGTGTGGGACTTGAAATAGGAAGGTGTCCTATTCCGCTGGAAGTTATTGCCGAGGTTACAGCTGCAACAAGTTGTCAAGCCGCACGTACCCCACGTAGTGCAGTGCTCTTGCAGTGCCACGAGAATTGTCCATCCTATAGTCAACAGTACGGCAAGTTTTAAGATCTTTATTACACTGGTACCCGTACAGTATCCGCTCGGTGCAGTTCTGAAACCTCGTGGTTTGTAGGAATGTCTTGAAACTGCTCTGCCATCCCTGGCACGGGCAGAACTTGATGACATGTGGCCAGGCTATAGTTAATGAAGTCACGAGTCACACTTTACATTACAGGGTGCACTGAATACACAGAACTGCCGAATTTGGGGTACTGTTAAATCGCATGTTGTGCACGAAAAGCCGTAGCACTCGCACTATGTGACTGTATGGTGTGGATTCATAACTAGCGTTGTTCTCAGTTCATTCTTCTCTGAAGAGAACACATCGAAATCTCCTTGTACAGCATGTGATTCCTCCTATGGAAAAGAACAGCTGAGTTGTAACCACTGTTTTCTTGTAAGACGGTTAATAATAAAACCAACATGTTAGACATTCCTCACGTGCTAGACCTTTCTCACATGTTAGACTTTCTTCCGCGACCAGTTCTTAATTCATTACCCATGGAAACATTTCCACACGTCTTACTTCCGCTCACAGTGCTGAATCTCCTCGGTGGCCAAAATTGGATCTGATTTTTTTCAGCGTAAATCGATTCTTCATTAACGCATTGGTGTATCTACTAATATTTCCTGCCATTCAATAATTGTAGCAAACATATGATCTCCGTGAGTAGATGCATTTTAATTATAAGCAGCAGGAGCCAACAGGAGAACAACGTTTCCATCCAGCTTCCTGCCGTTGTGACAACTGTCATGTTTCACCAGATGCAAGTAGACACCTAACTCAGACGCGGTTCGCGTGTTCATTATTATGACTATTTTACCAAGTGCCGTAAATGTTACCCTTTCGTCCTGATGTCTGCTGTAGAGTGGTTCTCTAAAGACAGTCAGGATGCGACGAAGACGGCGGATAGGTGAATATCAAGAATACTTGCGTTATTATGTACTTAACTTTCAAAATCAATCTGGTGAATAGCCCTTGTCCTTTTTTCATTCTAAGGTATACAAATGTCCCACCTACGGGAGTCACCATATGTTTGGAGGCCTTGTTACGGTGAACGTTCTGTAGGGGGCATAGGAAAGCAGGGGAGTGACGTGTTAGCGTATCAGAAGCCAGAAGCCAATAGAAAGGAGCGCGTTCATCCCGGTCCTTAGCTGCCCATGTCCGAGGTTGGACGTAATCCTTTTCTACGCTCCTGTTGGTCAAGGAACGCGACCGAGACTTTGCCAAGGCGTCCAGTCCACCCATGAGCAATCCTTGCCGTTGGAATCCTGCCAAGACTAGCATCACGTGCTGGGGCAGTGGACAGGCTGCGAGCGGTTTCTCAACAACAGCGAACTCGATTTTATTACTAAACCCAATCGAGAATTTTTCTTAAAATTTCGTCTCTACTTCTTTAAAATAGGAGGAGTCGAGTACAGAATTGACGAAAGTGGTGAATCATGGAATGCTGTTTTAGACAGACAATGCTTTGGAAAAGGACATTAGAAGCTAATGGAAGGTAGCTGTTATTACACGATCATTAATTTTGAGTTCAGGTGTACAGCTTTACAAATTCTTTCAGTATTTTTGGGGAGAGGGGAGCGGCACAAACAGTTACAGGGGTAGTTCTGTGATAAGCCTCGGCTTACGAATTTGAGCAGTTCGACCAGGAGGATTGTGGAATGGAGGAGGAGGAGGAGGATATTAGTGTTTAACGTCCCGTCGACAACGAGGTCATTAGAGACGGAGCGCAAGCTCGGGTGGGGGAAGGATGGGGAAGGAAATCGGCCGTGCCCCCTCAAAGGAACCATCCCGGCATTTGCCTAAAACGATTTAGGGAAATCACGGAAAACCTAAATCTGGATGGCCGGAGACGGGATTGAACCGTCGTCCTCCCGAATGCGAGTCCAGTGTGCTAACCACTGCGCCACCTCGCTCGGTGATTGTGGAATGGAGTGGCGAGTTGTGATGACATGGTGGTGTGACCACGTGCAGCATCGAGGTGGATCCATGGTTGCTGGTGATCTGTGTGCATGCCATAGAGGGAGTTCAGGGGTTGTTTTAACTATAAAAACTGGTCCGCTTCAGAGAGGGGTTTTTCAATAAGTTGTCAGTATAAATGGTTTTTGTAATTCTAGCCAACAGACGCGGTATATTTAGGTGAGTCTTGCAACTATAAAAATGTTATTGACAGCCCTTCATTCTGCTAAGAAATCTTTAAAATGTCTGTTATAGCTATCAACGTAGGCTCAAAGAAAAGAACCACTGCAGTTACTGCTAAAACTCTAGTTCTAGCTCTTGGAGTAGTAGAACCGCTGGCCCAGGAAACGGCTAATTTTTTTCTTTACAATTTAAGTGACTTTCCGAAGAATTTATTGTAATCGAATCCGTTGAGGTTAAAGCAAGTTAAACAAAGTCAGCACTATTCCACACAATGCATCTTGCTTCTTTTGGACAGCGTCACTGATACTTCTGTTTACAGTTCCATGGAGAGAGATTCACATGCACAAGCGCATAGATGAAAAGTCTTTAAATCTTTGGGGAGTATACCTGCTGATTCAGCTTCGTCATAAATAACTCTGATATTTACTTCTCACTGAACTATGGTCTGCGTCAGCAATCTTATAACTAGGTAGTAAAGTAAGAGCAGTTGCATTGGGGCTTAATTAAATAGAATGCAAATACTTTTAATTTTCAGTCGCTGTCTGTCCGGTTACGAGACTGCGTAACCGGTTGGCCCTGACTAGTACTAGTACGCAATCTGACTGCATAGAACAACAACAAAGAATGAAAGAAAACTTCCGTTAACATAATTAATTAATTAAGTCCCCAGCAACTATAAAACCTACGAAACAACAAAACACAAGTGTAACTGTTCTGTGTGTGGAAGTGTGATTCAACGTACACATCTGGCACGGTTCTTCGTCAATAAAACAAGGTAATTTAAGCTCCATTTACACTGAAGTAATTAAAAAAAACCATAAATACTATAATTGCACATAGAAACCAGAATTTCACACTAATACATGAACACAAGCCAGATGCTTTGTTGATGAACCTGTGACCAAGAGGCATTGTTATTTTGCACGTTTGAAATAAAAAATAAAAGATTTTCTTTACCTTCATATATATTGACGAAACATACACTCTGATCATTACAACATCCGCAGTCGAACAGCATCAGCTGTCTAGCCCATCAGAACAACTGCATACAACATGCTCACAACTAGTCACGGCTACATCAGAACTCCTACTGCCCACTTCTCAATAAGCGCTCTCCACGACGACTTCACGACAAGCACTCTCCACTACCACATCTCAACCAACACTGCCAGTGGAGGCGGCTCAATAATACTTTTTGGCGCAATCTCTGTCGCTGTGACTCAGTGTAGCCACCCTTCACATTTCCATATCCTATTTCTTTTGATTCACATATGCCAATAAGGTATAGCTCCCTCTGGCGATCTGCTAAGTCGTTTACAGTAATATTTTCAATGCAAGAGTCATACGGATAATCCAAGAAAAAGTAGAACCACAGGAACTGAAACGGTTGTAATAGTAGCGTTACAATCAACATATATCTCTGAAGGCGCCAGTCACTTAAGTGCGCATTAGTGTGATCCGTACTGGTATGCCCCTAGCCGAGAGCGATGAGCTTGTCTTTTGATCACAGCAGATGGTCGACAGCGAGGTTGAGTAGCACCGACCAGTTTCAGATTTCATGAGAGGGTACCTTCAAGAGTAGTTTTTCTGGATGAATTGGAAGACCGCTTCGTGTTAGGTTTGTTGCAACGGGAATTATAGATGGAAATTAACGTGTGGGAGTTTTTCTGGATGAATTGGAAGACGAATTCCAGACACGACTGAAAGGCATGGTTACCTTTTTGATACATAGCGTTCTAGGCAATCCAACGCATTGTGCACAGTGTATACTCGTAGTCAATACCATCAATTTGAGCTCGAAGGGCCCCTAACGGAAAAGTTGTATAGTTTTAATTTCTTCCATTCTGGGTGTTTTTGGGAGTGCGGGATCCGAATATTAGGGCTGCCAACAAAATTTCGTGTCACAATATTGAAAATACGCAAAAACAGGTAAAAACTGTTTAAGTGATTTTTTGTTGTAACTCGAAAATTATCAACTTTTCATAAATTCAAGTACATAAAATTTCGTACAACTTTCACTGTTTAGGTTTGTGTCTGACGAACAGCTGGGACTTAAGCAATAATTGAAAACTGGCGTATGTCGGTTGTTTCCGTGAAAACCACTTTGTCTATTCCAAAACTCTAATTCATTATGAAAGGCTGTAATTTTGTGATTTCCACCCTTGTTTATGATGGAATACGATGTAGATTCGTTTCCTCTGTTACGATAGCTCCAATACTAAGAAAAATAAAGCCATTTCCAGATTCATAATATGTTTAAAATCTGTGCAAACATGATTCTGTCTTGTACTCTTTGTCATTTTATACAGGGCGATTTTTCCGTGTACTAACTCTAGGGATTGACCTATGAGAGGAACGGAATAAAAAACGTCTAATGAACTCATGTCCGGAAATACATGTTTCCATGCTGGAGGCCATTTATTCAATCATACTTTGTTACAGAAACTATGGTCTAATACGTGCTGTACCATGTAGCCATAGTTATAGAATACATGGTTTCCTCCTAGTGGGTGGTACATTTACTCATAAGTCATCCCCTAACGCCATCCCCTACCATAGTAACTGCTAATTTGTGTGCCATACACTTCTCTTAATGACTCCCCTTGAAGTGGATGTGATACAGCGTTGTAAAAAATGCTTCCGTATTCGAATCGAGAGCTAGCCGGCATGTTGTTTACTTACAGAAAGGCAAATGGGAATGGGTGGCGGGCAGCAAGTTTGTAACAGGGTACCCATTCCCGCTGGCAACGATCACAGCATTCAGTGTTTGCAACAGTGTTTCGCCGTTTGTCTGAGACAGGATCGTATCAGGCAGCAGACAATCATGAAGAATGTGCCCGAAATGTTCGGAAACCAGACTTGAAAGAAAATGTGATTAACACTGTGGAAGACGACCGCCGTGTCAGTAGTAAGCAGTTGGCCTACCAGCACAGGGTAAGCCATGCGACAGTGTGGAACATTCTCCGTGACAACTGTTACTACCCTTATCACTTACAGTGTGTCCAGGGATTACTAGCGACTGACTTTCCTCATCGGGAGAAGTTCTGTCACTGGTTTCTTTACCAGGCAACCGCGGTTGCGCGATTTGTGTCATCTATCCTATCCGCAACTTTCATAATAGTGTAACCTTCCCGCAAAAATGAATGAAAATATTTAAAATGTGAATGTTCATTCTGCTAAGTGTAATCTTCCCGTAATTATTATTAAATGATATGAATTGAATGAAAAATGCAAATAGACCCATATGTTAGGTTCCCACAGTAATAAAATTCAATGATAATAAAAATGTGCAAAAATGTTAAGTCCCTACAAAATTAACGTTAAGATCAACCTGCTAAATTTATTCTGGGAAGAAAAGCATAGGAAATATAGTTTCAATTGTAATGATTATTTTCTTAAAAGGATCACTTTGAGAACAAAATTATTATTGGGGCAATTCTTGAACAAATTAATTACAGTTAATATACATTACATTATCAGATGTGTGCAATGCTGCTTCATTACCTTATTTAAAGAATATACCTCGTTCCGAACCTTGACCAGAGACCCATGTCGACGCCCGCCGACTCCTCACACACAACTCCGACTGTCTCTCGCGCGCTACTAGCACGAACGAACTACATGCTCTCGCGACTCGCTACGTACAACAACAGCCACGCAACTGCACTGAACTCTCGCGCGGTCAAGCGCAGACTAGCAACGATAAATAACTCTTTGGTCAGAGATTCTGTCATGCCTCGCCATCGCTGCTACTGAATACATACGTGTTTCATAACCCTCCACTGGGGGGCAAAAATTTTGCAGCGATGACGAGTCATTTGGACTTGCCATGAGCAACAAATTTTTGCTTAACTAATTAACTTTACAATTACAGTATATATACAGATATAGAACATGAAGGAAATATGGTGCACATGCATCAAGTACAAAACATATTAGACAATGACAAAATGTGAGTACAAAACAAATAACTTAAGTGCACACGCACTGAAAAAACTCTTTAGCATTTTCACAACAAATAAACATAATGGCAAAAAAAATCATGTTGATAAGTGACATAAGTACACATGTACTACAGTTCAGCAAATCGAAAAAAAAAATGTATTGGCCATGAATATAAATGATGTTAGGAAAACAAATGATTTTGACTATGTTACAAGAATTAGGATAGGAAAGGGAAGGATTGCATCATGGTTGTAGCACTTTAGGTTGCACGCAGCTTCACTCAAAGTCCATATCTTTCCACAGAAGTACAACACCAAGTGAGACAATTTGAAGTTCTTTTCCCAGAAGTATTTATCAGCGTAGCCAAGACACTGAAATGTCGTAGTAATATTCCAAGTTTTCACTTTGGCAGTACATTAGGTACACCAAGCAGTGGGACCATAATAACGTCTCCATCGCTCACGGGGGTGGATAGCATGTCGTGTCAACACCACGCTCTTATAAGGCACACCAACGTAGAATTAGTGCAAAAACCAAATATAGTGCTCCATGATCAGGAGGATGTACAGGACAAATGGATATTGCAGTAATTCAGGGTAGTGAGGTCAGAAGGTGAAGGACATTAAGTCACATACTAGTCTTCATTAGGAATTACATTAGTAGTTTACGGCATTCATAGCCCAGTTATTGAACATTTCTGTACCATGTATGTAGTATTACAGAAAAACGTTCATCAATTGTTTAACATAGAATATTTGCATCCATTCTCTAATTACAAATCATCAGAAGTCATTACTTAAAACGGGAGGTAGTCAATAATAATGTTGATACTCAATCATTGGTCATCCCAATACAGTAATCATTTCTCAGTTACGAAGCATTATTAATTAGTAGCATTCATTAATTAATCATTTGTCATTTCAATATAGTAATAATCAGTAGCCTTCTTTTCCTAATTACAAAGCATTATTAAATAATCACATTCTTTTCCCAGTTACAGAGCATTATTAGTAGCATTCTGTTCCTAGTTACAAAGCATTATTAATTAATCATTATCTCCCAGTTACAAAGCATTATTAATTAATAGTATTCATTTTCGAGTTACAAAGTATTATTAATCATTTGTCATTTCAATATAGTAATAATCAGTAGCCTTATTTTCCTAGGTTACAAAGCATTATTAAATAATCGCATTCTTTTCCCAGTTACAAAGCATAATGAATAGCATTCAGTTTCTAGTTACAAAGCATAATTAGTAGTTCTTTCTAGTTACAAAGCGTTGGTCATCTCTATACAGTAATTAGTAGTATTTATTTTTCAGGTGACATATTATTCATAGCTGATCAGCATTACTCAGAACTCTCTTAAACTGGTATCAATATTTGGGACTGGTAATACATTTTTTGTTAGCAATGCATTGCGTTGGGTAATTATAAGGGAAAGCAAGAGAGAAAAATTTGCTTCTGGGTTGTTGGTGTAAATGAAAATGTGTAACGTCATTCATCATAAGTCAGCTGTGGCAAGATTATGAAACAAGTAGAGTACATGTAATCACATTCATAGATGACATAGATTTAATGAACAACTGCTTATAGCACATTAATTTCATAAACAACTTCTCCTGCAAAAATATACATAAAAAAATGGATCAATAAGCTGAAAGAAGAAGCGCATTTTATGCTGAAAAGTAGCGAACTTCGAATTAACAGGTAGTGAAGTGTGTATAAGAATGTGTTCCATAGCTGTCCTTTCCAAAACCTTCCGTCATTATACTATGCAATATAACACCTGCTGTCAAAGCGAACTGCAACATATACTTAAATAACTACATAGCATAAATACATAACTTCAACAATATCCTCATCTGTAAAGAAAAAACTTCATTATCCAGCACTTCATTACTTATATTATCGTAATTCCATTAATATCATCACCTGTAAAGAAAAACTTCATTATCCACAGTAGCATATTCTTCATCATTATTCATCAGCATTCATTATCATCTGCAAAAAAAAATCACTTCATTACTCATTACATAACTTTTCCTTATCTCTAGCATATTTCAACACTAAAACTAAGATGTGTAGTTCTGTCTGACAGCCTGCATCAATCGCTTCGTATTCTGAAAGAAAAAATTAGTTAAGATTGCTATTCTACGATGTGTATTGTATATTCTTGTTAATGCTTGTTAATTCTGATCCATTTACTCTTCCTCATAAGATTTTTGCATCTTCTTTCGTTTATTCCGTAGGTGAAATTCCCATTTCTGTTTAATTTTTTCCTTTACACGTTATTTCTTTCTGATAATGACGGACAAAGATTAATGTCTTGCATTTAAATCATATACTTACTAAATAATGACTGGTTTATGGTAACATAATTAAGCATACAGCATAACATGACAGAAAACGTAATATGTCAAAGACATTGACAGTGTTCATATGCAAAAATGTACACAGAATATCACAATGCAGCAGCAAAAAAAAAAAAAAATGTAAAACAATCATGATGTTGAGATATCATAGGGCAAAAAATGTCAAAGCCAACTGGTGTTTGCTATATCTTAACCATTTCATAGTGCATACAAACAAAACATGAAAACAATTGTACATAAATAAAAAAAATGGAAAATGTGCACGGTCTGATGTGTAACGACAAGAAGAGCGACCTGCTAACCTTACCTTGTCGGGCACTTGCCAAGAAAAAAATACGATAATCATCAATAAGTAGTCACATAAATATAATTGCAGAAATAGTCATAAAATGTGTAAATGGCATCATAGCATGTTAAGTCATAAAGTGTCTTCATTCAATAAAGGGTTTAATGTTAAAGACATGGTGGTTGCCTTTACTTTTTCTGGTTCTCAGAGTTTCGACCTGTACTACATTGGCGTGAGGAATGCTGCGAATCCGATATGGACCTGCGTATAGATGTTCAAATTTACTGCACTTACCTTTTATTCTGCTGGATAAATAGTGTGTAAGTACTAATATCTTCTGTCCAATGTGAAAGTCTCGGCGTGTACAAACCTGTTTTTGCTGTCTTCTCCGGCGCTCTGAGGCACGTTTGATGTTGTTCAGCGCAATGTCAATTATCTCGTGGTGTCGTAATCGACGAGATGTAGGAAAATTTACTAATTCTGTAATTTTGTTTGGTGGTTCGACGTTTTTCAGTATAACAGACGGTGATAGCATTGTGGATTCATTTGGAATGGAATTAATTACATCTTGGAATGAGAATATGTGTGTGTCCCAATCAATATGTCTTTTGTGGCAGTATATTCTACACAGTTTACCAATTTCTTTCATTAATCGTTCACAGGGTTTCGAAGAAGCATGGTACTTGGATATATAGATCGGAGAAATGTTTCTAGCTCGTAACATGCGTGTCCATATAGCAGAACGAAATTGTGATCCATTGTCAGAAATTACTTTCATCACATGCCCTACATGAAATAGAAAATGTTTTACAAATGCTTTCGAAACAGTTTTGGCAGTAGCTTTGCGTAACGGAGTGAAAATAACAAATTTTGAAGTGAGTTCAACAGCGACAAAGATGTAGCAAAAACCTCTATTGGTTCTGGGAATTGGACCAAAAATGTCTACAGCGGCCATATGTTTCAATTTAACAGGTACAATGGGATATAATGGAGGAATATGTGAAGTCGTGTCTAACTTAGCTTTCTGGCAAATTTTACATGACGCTAAAACTCGTCGTATACGTTTCTCCATGTTGGTAAAATAACAGTTCTGTCTCAGTATATGAAAACATTTTCTTGCTCCGTAATGTGCGTAACTTAAGTGAGTATACCATATTAATTTGTTAACCGGTTCGTCAGGAATGCATAATAACCAATTGTTGCTGTGAGGATGAGAGCGGCGAAATAGAATGTCATTGCGTACAGTGTAGTGGTTTCTAATCGTAATATTATTCTTATCTTGCCAAAGGTGTTTAATTTCTTTCCACACGTTGTCTTTATTTTGCTCTTTTGCTATGTCCTGTAATGACGATGAAATAAAATTTTCAAATGCAACTTGTTGGATGTACATTACGCTGAAATTTGCTTTGCAGAAGTTGGTTGCGATGTCTTGCTGATTGTTGCTGAGAGAACGGGATAGTGCGTCTGCTATAACGTTTTGTGTGCCGGGAATGTGAACAATTGTGAAATTAAATTCCTGTAAATAAAGCTTCCATTTACTTAGTCTGTCGTGTGTAAATTTAGCCGAAAGTAAGAATTGTATCGCTCTATGGTCTGTGTAAACGGTGGTATGTCTGCCATAAAGAAAATGCCTGAATCTCGTAAAAGCCCAAACAACACAAAACGTTTCCAGTTCTGTAACAGAATAATTTCGTTCAGCAGGAGACAGAATGCGGCTTGCAAATGTGATGTTTTTAATTATTGTTGTGCCATCTTCTTCAATATCCTGGAAAATATGTACGCCTAAAGCGGTGTTGGAACTGTCGGTGGCAATGGAAAAATTTCTGGTAAGATCTGGGTGCGATAAAAGTGGTGCATTCAACAGAGCATGTTTCATGTTCACAAATTCAGATTGTGCTTGCTTATCCCAAGACCAAATAGTGTTTTTACCTGTCAATTGGCATAATCTAGGTGTGTCTAAAGCAGAAGGAGGAATAAATTTACGAAAAAAGTTAATTAAGCCCAAAAAACTGCGTAGTTGCTTCTTCGTTGTAGGAACTGTAATGTCACGTAAAGCTTGAGGTTTTTCCGGATCAGGCGCAATGCCTTCTGCTGAAATTACATGTCCAAGAAATTTTATAGAAGTTTTAGCAAAGTGCGATTTACTAAGATTAACTGTGAGTCCTTGTGCATGAAAAGTCTGCAACAGTTGTTCTAAAATCACATTGTGTTCAGACCAGTTAGCTTCTGCAATAAGAATGTCGTCTACGTACGTTGTAATTCTGTCTTTAAGTTCTGTCGGATGTATTGTGTTTAAACCCCGAATAAAAGCTGCTGACGAAATAGTTAAGTCGAATGGTAATTTACAAAATTGATAACAGTCACCAAAACAGAGAAAAGCTGTATACTTTCTGCAATTCGGATGAAGCTGAATTTGCCAAAATCCCGATTTCAAATCTAGTGTGGAATAAATAGCCGTACCATCAAATTTCTGTAGAAGTTCCTCTAGTGTCTGTGGTCGATCTGTTTCATTAATAATTATGTCATTGATGTGACGGAATCAAGCACGACGCGAAGTGAGCCATCTTTTTTCTTAACAATATGTAGCGGGTTTATGTACGGACTAACTGCCGGTTCTATAATTCCTTGGTCGAGCATATCTTGCAACTAATTTTTAACTTGTTCTCTGTGGATATATGGAATGGGATAATGCTTTGCTTTAAATGTATCGTGCTGTTTGACTTGAAATTCATACATAAAACCGGACATAGTACCAGGAATGTTGTCAAAAACTGTAGCTAGCTGTAAAAGAATTTTGTGTAGTTGCGTGCGTTCGTCGTCTGTATTTGCACTGCTTTGTTTAACTTTGTCAGAAATCATCTGTATTACATCGTAGTAGGCTTCATCTGGAGTATTATAGTTATGCACATACGTATCTGTGAACAATGTGGAGTTAAAGTCTATGTTACGCGTTGCGGAAATGACCTCTGTGCGGTTAATTGTTTGTTCTTCCGCAGATAGCGAATGCTGAAATTCTAAAGCAAGTTGTACATTTTCATCCTTCAACATTAAATAGGAATTCTGATAATCAACCACTGCGTCGTGTTGTACGAGAAAATTAGTACCTAAAATAACGTCTGTTGTCAATAAAGGAACAATCCAAAAATTTGAGTGAAAAGTATGACCTGCAATACAATACGATAAATGTGTCTGTGATTTAACGTCTACTCCTTTACTCGATACTGCTCCTTTCACTTTCGTTTTGCCTAATGGTAATGTAGGATAGGTATTCTCTCTGTTACACTCGTTGAAAGTTTCTTCATTTATAACTGACATAGGTGATCCGGAATCAACTACTGCTGAAAATTTCGATGAACCAATTTTAATTTCGATGACAGGATGTGAAATAATTTTCTGAACAACTGGTCTTTCCTGCAAGAGAGTGTCTCTGATGTCGTCAAAAGTAATTACATTTTCGTGAACAACATTCTGCGTGTCTAAAGTAGTGCTTGTGTTACTGGAAGATGCGACCTGTACAGTATCTAGTCAGATTCTATGTGACGTGATATTATTATCAGGAGGATTCTGTGGCATTTCCACTATTGGAACTGTTCTGTTACTTCTTCCAGACGTGTTACGCTCTGGGTGATACCTACTGTCGGGTTCATTCATGAGAATATGTTGTTGCTGATCATTTTGCTGCTGGTAGGACCGACTGTTATTAAACGTATGTTGGTAATTATGCTCATTGTTTTTACGTCTGTCGTGATAATCATTCCTATACGGTGCATTGCGATAGGAATTGAAATACTGTGTTTTCTGCACGTAATTATTTCCTTGCCGGCGTGCGTTACTATTTGTTGCAGTTGGGACTATATGTGCACGCGGCGAAACATTAAAGCTTGGCTGACCTTGTGCATAACATTGTTGGTTAGGTATGCTAACCGACTGGTTTTGATGTTGTTGCGGAGAAAAACGTCTATTGTTACCAAAATGTGGTTCCTTTTGCTGAAAATTTCGGCGATATTGATAATTAAAATTTCGTCTGTTATTAAAGTTCTGTTGGTTGTCATTCCTAAAGCTATTACCTTTACTACTGAAATTACGTGACTGATCGTAATTACTGTAAGTTTGTTGGCCTTGGTTATTATGTGAAAAATTTCTGTTTACAAAGGAATAATCAGATTGCTGTGCTTCCAAAAGCTGTAACAGATCTCTGAATGCCGAAATGTTTTCTTTTTGCTGACCCGTTAGAAGTGACACTCTTAATGACCGTGGTAATTTAGAAATGCATAATTGTATAAGTGCAGATTCACTGTACAGTTCACTTAGGTACTGGTTTTTTTGCACCATGTGCTCAAAAAATTGCGTGACACTGGGAAAATTTGTGTTCTCATAATTTGGTAAACTAATTAGTAGATCTTTAATTCTGTGCTGTGTCGTCTTCGACCAATACGCTGACAGAAAAGCATTCTGAAACTCTTCTACCAAGTAACATTGTCTCGCGATCGGTCTCATTCGAGTTGCCGGTTCGCCTTCCAAAAAACTGCAAATAAATTCAAGTTTGTGTGTTACGGGCCAAGTCGGTGAAAATGCAAAGCTGAATTGTTGTATCCAATCCAGTGGGTGAATCTGTGCTCTTTCATTTTTAAACACTCTAAATTTTCTCACTGACAGAAAATGTTTGTAATCGAAATTATCGTCTCTGTATGACGGAACAGGTTCAGTATTGTAAGAGAATCTATTTGTCTGCGTCTGTTCGGAATCTAAGTTGCGTACTCTCTGTAGATTGCCTAAATTACACGCGCTGCGTGAGTCTGACAAATGTTCGCAAAGTGGCCCCTGCTGTGATGTGTTATTAACTGAAATATTTTTTATCTCTGCTACCTCTTGCTGTAAACTAGACAATTTTCTATGCAATGTGTTATTAGACGAATCGATCTCATTGATTGTCTATTGTAGATTTTGGAATTCAGGTGTTTGGTTAAACAAAATCGGTGCAGTATCATCTAATTTGCTGTCATTATTACTTTCAATAATATCAATACAACTGGCCAATTCATCACGTTTTTCAGTCAGTATTTTCACCTGATCATCGGTTTTAGTGTCAGAGGCGTTAATCTGTTTTTGCATTTTACGTGTGGTTTCGTTCAGTTTTTTAACATCAGCTTTGATGTCATCGGAATCCTGTGTTAGTTCTAATTGTTCGAGTCTGTCTGTCACTGTCTGAAAGTCTGTTGTGTGTGTCTGTTTTCGATTTAAGATCGGAAATTTCGTCACGTAGTTCGGTGTTCGACTGTTTGATGGTATTAATTTCGTCGGACACTGAAGCAATATTGTTGTCTACGTATGTTTTTGCTTTCGCAAACATTTTACGTTTGTCTTCTTGTCTCTGTGCAGTGATTGTTTCCATTACTTGACGTTTTACTTTATTTTGATCCTGAATAAATTTTCGGAAACGCGTATCACTGTTTTGTATGTGAAGATTAAAACGTTCGTCAATTTGAGTGTTCTGTTGGTCGAATTTCGCGTCAATCTTTTCATCCATTGTGCGCGAAAGTTCTGCTGTTGTTGCTTTAAACTCGTCGCGTAATTGTGTAGCCTTTTCAGAGCATTGTTTACCGACTGCCCTAATTTCTCCTCTAAGTGTTCCTGTTGTAACTGTTTGCATATCCCTTAATTCTTGAGCAACAGATCTAATTTCTTCGCTACTTTTCTTTGAACAAGCCTCAATTTCCTCGCGTAACTGTTCCTTAGTATCATGACATTGTGCGGCAACGGCTCTAATTTGTTCACTTAGCTGTCTCGAATTGTTGTCTTGTTTTTCATTTAGTTGTTTAAAATCTTTACTAAATTGTTGTTTGAGATCTTCACTAAGTTGTTTATTCGTTTGTAGCAACAATGCCATAATTTGATCCAAAGTAACATTACCTACTCTATTATCTGTGCTGTTTGATTGCGTACCTGCTATTGTCACGTTTTGTGTGACCATTTGGTCATTCTGCAATTTACAAAAAGGTTTGCCAGTCGAATGTACACTGTCAGTCACTATTTCGGAATGAAATAAATCCGTCCTACTTTGAGTATCCTGTTCATTTTCATTAGAAAAATTTGTCTGTACGTTACTTGAGTTTTCCAAACTGGGTGTGTTAAGCTGGGCAGCGCTCATTACAATAGAGCGCCCCGCGTCATCGATTGTCGTCAAATCAACAGAGGACATAACCGAGTTCGTTTGTTCATCATTAAGACAAAAATCATCATTAGTGGTTGGAACGCACTGCTTGTCAGTGAACGCAGGATTGTCATCGTTACACTGCGTGTCACAAGTACTATCAGTGAAGTTGTTTAAGTCGCTAATTTCATTCATAATACCTCGCGATACACTATTCACAGTCTTTCGGGGTATTTTTAATATAGTCACAATTATTCACAAATGAAATAAGCACAATGAAAAACGCAACAAACACAAATACAACAGAGCAACGAATTGCCGATGATCTGAGGAAAGAAAGTCATAAAATTAGTAAAAGCGTTGCGCCAAATTCTAATTATATTAAGTAAATAAGAGCAGATATCTTACTACTTTTCAGAAGATTCTCAAAGAAATACGATCCTGGACCAGATGTCGCCAAGTGTAACCTTCCCGCAAAAATGAATGAAAATATTTAAAATGTGAATGTTCATTCTGCTAAGTGTAATCTTCCCGTAATTATTATTAAATGATATGAATTGATTGAAAAATGCAAGTAGACCCATATGTTAGGTTCCCACAGTAATAAAATTCAATGATAATAAAAATGTGCAAAAATGTTAAGTCCCTACAATATTAACATTAAGATCAACCTGCTAAATTGATTCTGGGAAGAAAAGCATAGGAAATATAGTTTCAATTGTAAAGATTATTTTCTTAAAAGGATCACTTTGAGAACAAAATTATTATTGGGGCAATTCTTGAACAAATTAATTACAGTTAATATACATTACATTATCAGATGTGTGCAATGCTGCTTCATTACCTTATTTAAAGAATATACCTCGTTCCGGACCTTGACCAGAGACCCATGTCGACGCCCGCCGACTCCTCACACACAACTCCGACTGTCTCTCGCGTGCTACTAGTACGAACGAACTACATGCTCTCGCGACTCGCTACGTACAACAACAGCCTCGCAACTGCACTGAACTCTCGCGCGGTCAAGCGCAGACTAGCAACGATAAATAACTCTCTGGTCAGAGATTCTGTCATGCCTCGCCATCGCTGCTACTGAATACATACGTGTTTCATAACCCTCCACTGGGGGGCAAAAATTTTGCAGCGATGACGAGTCATTTGGACTTGCCATGAGCAACAAATTTTTGCTTAACTTATTATCTTTACAATTACAGTATATATACAGATATAGAACATGAAGGAAATATGGTGCACATGCATCAAGTACAAAACATATTAGACAATGACAAAATGTGAGTACAAAACAAATAACTTAAGTGCACATGCACTGAAAAAACTCTTTAGCATTTTCACAACAAATAAACATAATGGCAAAAAAAATCATGTTGATAAGTGACATAAGTACACATGTACTACAGTTCAGAAAATCGAAAAAAAAATGTATTGGCCATGAATATAAATGATGTTAGGAAAACAAATGATTTTGACTATGTTACAAGAATTAGGATAGGAAAGGGAAGGATTGCATCATGGTTGTAGCACTTTAGGTTGCACGCAGCTGCACTCAAAGTCCATATCTTTCCACAGAAGTACAACACCAAGTGAGACAATTTGAAGTTCTTTTCCCAGAAGTATTTATCAGCGTAGCCAAGACACTGAAATGTCGTAGTAATATTCCAAGTTTTCACTTTGGCAGTACATTAGGTACACCAAGCAGTGGGACCATAATAACGCCTCCATCGCTCACGGTGGTGGATAGCATGTCGTGTCAACACCACACTCTTACAAGGCACACCAACGTAGAATTAGTGCAAAAACCAAATATAGTGCTCCATGATCAGGAGGATGTACAGGACAAATGGATATTGCAGTAATTCAGGGTAGTGAGGTCAGAAGGTGAAGGACATTAAGTCACATACTAGTCTTCATTAGGAATTACATTAGTAGTTTACGGCATTCATAGCCCAGTTATTGAACATTTCTGTACCATGTATGTAGTATTACAGAAAAACGTTCATTAATTGTTTAACATAGAATATTTGCATCCATTCTCTAATTACAAATCATCAGAAGTCATTACTTAAAACGGGAGGTAGTCAATAATAATGTTGATACTCAATCATTGGTCATCCCAATACAGTAATCATTTCTCAGTTACGAGGCATTATTAATTAGTAGCATTCATTAATTAATCATTTGTCATTTCAATATAGTAATAATCAGTAGCCTTCTTTTCCTAATTACAAAGCATTATTAAATAATCACATTCTTTTCCCAGTTACAAAACATTATTAGTAGCATTCTGTTCCTAGTTACAAAGCATTATTAATTAATCATTATCTCCCAGTTACAAAGCATTATTAATTAATAGTATTCATTTTCGAGTTACAAAGTATTATTAATCATTTGTCATTTCAATATAGTAATAATCAGTAGCCTTATTTTCCTAGGTTACAAAGCATTATTAAATAATCGCATTCTTTTCCCAGTTACAAAGCATAATGAATAGCATTCAGTTTCTAGTTACAAAGCATAATTAGTAGTTCTTTCTAGTTACAAAGCGTTGTTCATCTCTATACAGTAATTAGTAGTATTTATTTTTCAGGTGACATATTATTCATAGCTGATCAGCATTACTCAGAACTCTCTTAAACTGGTATCAATATTTGGGACTGGTAATACATTTTTTGTTAGCAATGCATTGCGTTGGGTAATTATAAGGGAAAGCAAGAGAGAAAAATTTGCTTCTGGGTTGTTGGTGTAAATGAAAATGTGTAACGTCATTCATCATAAGTCAGCTGTGGCAAGATTATGAAACAAGTAGAGTACATGTAATCACATTCATAGATGACATAGATTTAATGAACAACTGCTTATAGCACATTAATTTCATAAACAACTTCTCCTGCAAAAATATACATAAAAAAATGGATCAATAAGCTGAAAGAAGAAGCGCATTTTATGCTGAAAAGTAGTGAACTTCGAATTAACAGGTAGTGAAGTGTGTATAAGAATGTGTTCCATAGCTGTCCTTTCCAAAACCTTCCGTCATTATACTATGCAATATAACACCTGCTGTCAAAGCGAACTGCAACATATACTTAAATAACTACATAGCATAAATACATAACTTCAACAATATCCTCATCTGTAAAGAAAAAACTTCATTATCCAGCACTTCATTACTTATATTATCGTAATTCCATTAATATCATCACCTGTAAAGAAAAACTTCATTATCCACAGTAGCATATTCTTCATCATTATTCATCAGCATTCATTATCATCTGCAAAAAAAAATCACTTCATTACTCATTACATAACTTTTCCTTATCTCTAGCATATTTCAACACTAAAACTAAGATGTGTAGTTCTGTCTGACAGCCTGCATCAATCGCTTCGTATTCTGAAAGAAAAAATTAGTTAAGACTGCTATTCTACGATGTGTATTGTATATTCTTGTTAATGCTTGTTAATTCTGATCCATTTACTCTTCCTCATAAGATTTTTGCATCTTCTTTCGTTTATTCCGTAGGTGAAATTCCCATTTCTGTTTAATTTTTTCCTTTACACGTTATTTCTTTCTGAAAATGACGGACAAAGATTAATGTCTTGCATTTAAATCGTATACTTACTAAATAATGACTGGTTTATGGTAACATAATTAAGCATACAGCATAACATGACAGAAAACGTAATATGTCAAAGACATTGACAGTGTTCATATGCAAAAATGTACACAGAATATCACAATGCAGCAGCAAAAAAAAAAAAAAAAAAATGTAAAACAATCATGATGTTGAGATATCATAGGGCAAAAAATGTCAAAGCCAACTGGTGTTTGCTATATCTTAACCATTTCATAGTGCATACAAACAAAACATGAAAACAATTGTACATAAATAAAAAAAATGGAAAATGTGCACGGTCTGATGTGTAACGACAAGAAGAGCGACCTGCTAACCTTACCTTGTCGGGCACTTGCCAAGAAAAAAATACGATAATCATCAATAAGTAGTCACATAAATATAATTGCAGAAATAGTCATAAAATGTGTAAATGGCATCATAGCATTTTAAGTCACAAAGTGTCTTCATTCAATAAAGGGTTTAATGTTAAAGACATGGTGGTTGCCTTTACATTTTCTGGTTCTCAGAGTATCGACATGTGCTACATTGGGGTGAGGAATGCTGCGAATCCGATATGGACCTGCGTATAGATGTTCAAATTTACTGCACTTACCTTTTATTCTGCTGGATAAATAGTGTGTAAGTACTAATATCTTCTGTCCAATGTGAAAGTCTCGGCGTGTACAAACCTGTTTTTGCTGTCTTCTCCGGCGCTCTGAGGCACGTTTGATGTTGTTCAGCGCAATGTCAATTATCTCGTGGTGTCGTAATCGACGAGATGTAGGAAAATTTACTAATTCTGTAATTTTGTTTGGTGGTTCGACGTTTTTCAGTATAACAGACGGTGATAGCATTGTGGATTCATTTGGAATGGAATTAATTACATCTTGGAATGAGAATATGTGTGTGTCCCAATCAATATGTCTTTTGTGGCAGTATATTCTACACAGTTTACCAATTTCGTTCATTAATCGTTCACAGGGTTTCGAAGAAGTATGGTACTTGGATATATAGATCGGAGAAATGTTTCTAGCTCGTAACATGCGTGTCCATATAGCAGAACGAAATTGTGATCCATTGTCAGAAATTACTTTCATCACATGCCCTACATGAAATAGAAAATGTTTTACAAATGCTTTCGAAACAGTTTTGGCAGTAGCTTTGCGTAACGGAGTGAAAATAACAAATTTTGAAGTGAGTTCAACAGCGACAAAGATGTAGCAAAATCCTCTATTGGTTCTGGGAATTGGACCAAAAATGTCTACAGCGGCCGTATGTTTCAATTTAACAGGTACAATGGGATATAATGGAGGAATATGTGAAGTCGTGTCTGACTTAGCTTTCTGGCAAATTTTACATGACGCTAAAACTCGTCGTATACGTTTCTCCATGTTGGTAAAATAACAGTTCTGTCTCAGTATATGAAAACATTTTCTTGCTCCGTAATGTGCGTAACTTAAATGAGTATACCATATTAATTTGTTAACCGGTTCGTCAGGAATGCATAATAACCAATTGTTGCTGTGAGGATGAGAGCGGCGAAATAGAATGTCATTGCGTACAGTGTAGTGGTTTCTAATCGTAATATTATTCTTATCTTGCCAAAGGTGTTTAATTTCTTTCCACACGTTGTCTTTATTTTGCTCTTTTGCTATGTCCTGTAATGACGATGAAATAAAATTTTCAAATGCAACTTGTTGGATGTACATTACGCTGAAATTTGCTTTGCAGAAGTTGGTTGCGATGTCTTGCTGATTGTTGCTGAGAGAACGGGATAGTGCGTCTGCTATAACATTTTGTGTGCCGGGAATGTGAACAATTGTGAAATTAAATTCCTGTAAATAAAGCTTCCATTTACTTAGTCTGTCGTGTGTAAATTTAGCCGAAAGTAAGAATTGTATCGCTCTATGGTCTGTGTAAACGGTGGTATGTCTGCCATAAAGAAAATGCCTGAATCTCGTAAAAGCCCAAACAACACAAAACGTTTCCAGTTCTGTAACAGAATAATTTCGTTCAGCAGGAGACAGAATGCGGCTTGCAAATGTGATGTTTTTAATTATTGTTGTGCCATCTTCTTCAATATCCTGGAAAATATGTACGCCTAAAGCGGTGTTGGAACTGTCGGTGGCAATGGAAAAATTTCTGGTAAGATCTGGGTGCGATAAAAGTGGTGCATTCAACAGAGCATGTTTCATGTTCACAAATTCAGATTGTGCTTGCTTATCCCAAGACCAAATAGTGTTTTTACCTGTCAATTGGCATAATCTAGGTGTGTCTAAAGCAGAAGGAGGAATAAATTTACGAAAAAAGTTAATTAAGCCCAAAAAACTGCGTAGTTGCTTCTTCGTTGTAGGAACTGAAATGTCACGTAAAGCTTGAAGTTTTTCCGGATCAGGCGCAATGCCTTCTGCTGAAATTACATGTCCAAGAAATTTTATAGAAGTTTTAGCAAAGTGCGATTTACTAAGATTAACTGTGAGTCCTTGTGCATGAAAAGTCTGCAACAGTTGTTCTAAAATCACATTGTGTTCAGACCAGTTAGCTTCTGCAATAAGAATGTCGTCTACGTACGTTGTAATTCTGTCTTTAAGTTCTGTCGGATGTATTGTGTTTAAACCGCGAATAAAAGCTGCTGAAGAAATAGTTAAGTCGAATGGTAATTTACAAAATTGATAACAGTCACCAAAACAGAGAAAAGCTGTATACTTTCTGCAATTCGGATGAAGCTGAATTTGCCAAAATCCCGATTTCAAATCT
This sequence comes from Schistocerca americana, assembly GCF_021461395.2. NCBI lineage: Eukaryota > Metazoa > Arthropoda > Insecta > Orthoptera > Acrididae > Schistocerca > Schistocerca americana. Next base: position 196,671,579 of record NC_060119.1, read on the forward strand.
AGTGTGGAATAAATAGCCGTACCATCAAATTTCTGTAGAAGTTCCTCTAGTGTCTGTGGTCGATCTGTTTCATTAATAATTATGTCATTGATGTGACGGAATCAAGCACGACGCGAAGTGAGCCATCTTTTTTCTTAACAATATGTAGCGGGTTTATGTACGGACTAACTGCCGGTTCTATAATTCCTTGGTCGAGCATATCTTGCAACTAATTTTTAACTTGTTCTCTGTGGATATATGGAATGGGATAATGCTTTGCTTTAAATGTATCGTGCTGTTTGACTTGAAATTCATACATAAAACCGGACATAGTACCAGGAATGTTGTCAAAAACTGTAGCTAGCTGTAAAAGAATTTTGTGTAGTTGCGTGCGTTCGTCGTCTGTATTTGCACTGCTTTGTTTAACTTTGTCAGAAATCATCTGTATTACGTCGCAGTAGGCTTCATCTGGAGTATTATAGTTATGCACATACGTATCTGTGAACAATGTGGAGTTACAGTCTATGTTACGCGTTGCGGAAATGACCTCTGTGCGGTTAATTGTTTGTTCTTCCGCAGATAGCGAATGCTGAAATTCTAAAGCAAGTTGTACATTTTCATCCTTCAACATTAAATAGGAATTCTGATAATCAACCACTGCGTCGTGTTGTACGAGAAAATTAGTACCTAAAATAACGTCTGTTGTCAATAAAGGAACAATCCAAAAATTTGAGTGAAAAGTATGACCTGCAATACAATACGATAAATGTGTCTGTGATTTAACGTCTACTCCTTTACTCGATACTGCTCCATTCACTTTCGTTTTGCCTAATGGTAATGTAGGATAGGTATTCTCTCTGTTACACTCGTTGAAAGTTTCTTCATTTATAACTGACATAGGTGATCCGGAATCAATTACTGCTGAAAATTTCGATGAACCAATTTTAATTTCGATGACAGGATGTGAAATAATTTTCTGAACAACTGGTCTTTCCTGCAAGAGAGTGTCTCTGATGTCGTCAAAAGTAATTACATTTTCGTGAACAACATTCTGCGTGTCTAAAGTAGTGCTTGTGTTACTGGAAGATGCGACCTGTACAGTATCTAGTCAGATTCTATGTGACGTGATATTATTATCAGGAGGATTCTGTGGCATTTCCACTATTGGAACTGTTCTGTTACTTCTTCCAGACGTGTTACGCTCTGGGTGATACCTACTGTCGGGTTCATTCATGAGAATATGTTGTTGCTGATCATTTTGCTGCTGGTAGGACCGACTGTTATTAAACGTATGTTGGTAATTATGCTCATTGTTTTTACGTCTGTCGTGATAATCATTCCTATACGGTGCATTGCGATAGGAATTGAAATATTGTGTTTTCTGCACGTAATTATTTCCTTGCCGGCGTGCGTTACTATTTTTTGCAGTTGGGACTATATGTGCACGCGGCGAAACATTAAAGCTTGGCTGACCTCGTGCATAACATTGTTGGTTAGGTATGCTAACCGACTGGTTTTGATGTTGTTGCGGAGAAAAACGTCTATTGTTACCAAAATGTGGTTCCTTTTGCTGAAAATTTCGACGATATTGATAATTAAAATTTCGTCTGTTATTAAAGTTCTGTTGGTTGTCATTCCTAAAGCTATTACCTTTACTACTGAAATTACGTCACTGATCGTAATTACTGTAAGTTTGTTGGCCTTGGTTATTATGTGAAAAATTTCTGTTTACAAAGGAATAATCAGATTGCTGTACTTCCAAAAGCTGTAACAGATCTCTGAATGCCGAAATGTTTTCTTTTTGCTGACCCATTAGAAGTGACACTCTTAATGACCGTGGTAATTTAGAAATGCATAATTGTATAAGTGCAGATTCACTGTACAGTTCACTTAGGTACTGGTTTTGTTGCACCATGTGCTCAAAAAATTGCGTGACACTGGGAAAATTTGTGTTCTCATAATTTGGTAAACTAATTAGTAGATCTTTAATTCTGTGCTGTGTCGTCTTCGACCAATACGCTGACAGAAAAGCATTCTGAAACTCTTCTACCGAGTAACATTGTCTCGCGATCGGTCTCATTCGAGTTGCCGGTTCGCCTTCCAAAAAACTGCAAATAAATTCAAGTTTGTGTGTTACGGGCCAAGTCGGTGGAAATGCAAAGCTGAATTGTTGTATCCAATCCAGTGGGTGAATCTGTGCTCTTTCATGTTTAAACACTTTAAATTTTCTCACTGACAGAAAATGTTTGTAATCGAAATTATCGTCTCTGTATGACGGAACAGGTTCAGTATTGTAAGAGAATCTATTTGTCTGCGTCTGTTCGGAATCTAAGTTGCGTACTCTCTGTAGATTGCCTAAATTACACGCGCTGCGTGAGTCTGACAAATGTTCGCAAAGTGGCGCCTGCTGTGATGTGTTATTAACTGAAATATTTTTTATCTCTGCTACCTCTTGCTGTAAACTAGACAATTTTCTATGCAATGTGTTATTAGACGAATCGATCTCATTGATTGTCTGTTGTAGATTTTGGATTTCAGGTGTTTGGTTAAACTAAATCGGTGCAGTATCGTCTAATTTGCTGTCATTATTACTTTCAATAATATCAATACGACTGGCAAATTCATCACGTTTTTCAGTCAGTATTTTCACCTGATCATCGGTTTTAGTGTCAGAGGCGTTAATCTGTTTTTGCATTTTACGTGTGGTTTCGTTCAGTTTTTTAACATCAGCTTTGATGTCATCGGAATCCTGTGTTAGTTCTAATTGTTCGAGTCTGTCTGTCACTGTCTGAAAGTCTGTTGTGTGTGTGTCTGTTTTCGATTTAAGATCGGAAATTTCGTCACGTAGTTCGGTGTTCGACTGTTTGATGGTATTAATTTCGTCGGACACTGAAGCAATATTGTTGTCTACGTATGTTTTTGCTTTCGCAAACATTTTACGTTTGTCTTCTTGTCTCTGTGCAGTGATTGTTTCCATTACTTGACGTTTTACTTTATTTTGATCCTGAATAAATTTTCGGAAACGCGTATCACTGTTTTGTATGTGAAGATTAAAACGTTCGTCAATTTGAGTGTTCTGTTGGTCGAATTTCGCGTCAATCTTTTCATCCATTGTGCGCGAAAGTTCTGCTATTGTTGCTTTAAACTCGTCGCGTAATTGTGTAGCCTTTTCAGAGCATTGTTTACCGACTGCCCTAATTTCTCCTCTAAGTGTTTCTGTTGTAACTGTTTGCATATCCCTTAATTCTTGAGCAACAGATCTAATTTCTTCGCTACTTTTCTTTGAACAAGCCTCAATTTCCTCACGTAACTGTTCCTTAGTATCATGACATTGTGCGGCAACGGCTCTAATTTGTTCACTTAGCTGTCTCGAATTGTTGTCTTGTTTTTCATTTAGTTGTTTAAAATCTTTACTAAATTGTTGTTTGAGATCTTCACTAAGTTGTTTATTCGTTTGTAGCAACAATGCCATAATCTGATCCAAAGTAACATTACCTACTCTATTATCTGTGCTGTTTGATTGCGTACCTGCTATTGTCACGTTTTGTGTGACCATTTGGTCATTCTGCAATTTACAAAAAGGTTTGCCAGTCGAATGTACACTGTCAGTCACTATTTCGGAATGAAATAAATCCGTCCTACTTTGAGTATCCTGTTCATTTTCATTAGAAAAATTTGTCTGTACGTTACTTGAGTTTTCCAAACTGGGTGTGTTAAGCTGGGCAGCGCTCATTACAATAGAGCGCCCCGCATCATCGATTGTCGTCAAATCAACAGAGGACATAACCGAGTTCGTTTGTTCATCATTAAGACAAAAATCATCATTAGTGGTTGGAACGCACTGCTTGTCAGTGAATGCAGGATTGTCATCATTACACTGCGTGTCACAAGTACTATCAGTGAAGTTGTTTAAGTCGCTAATTTCATTCATAATACCTCGCGATACACTATTCACAGTCTTTCGCGGCATTTTTACTATAGTCACAATTATTCACAATTGAAATAAGCACAATGAAAAACGCAACAAACACAAATACAACAGAGCAACGAATTGCCGATGATCTGAGGAAAGAAAGTCATAAAATTAGTAAAAGCGTTGCGCCAAATTCTAATTATATTAAGTAAATAAGAGCAGATATCTTACTACTTTTCAGAAGATTCTCAAAGAAATACGATCCTGGACCAGATGTCGCCAAGTGTAACCTTCCCGCAAAAATGAATGATAATATTTAAAATGTGAATGTTCATTCTGCTAAGTGTAATCTTCCCGTAATTATTATTAAATGATATGAATTGAATGAAAAATGCAAATAGACCCATATGTTAGGTTCCCACAGTAATAAAATTCAATGATAATAAAAATGTGCAAAAATGTTAAGTCCCTACAAAATTAACGTTAAGATCAACCTGCTAAATTGATTCTGGGAAGAAAAGCATAGGAAATATAGTTTCAATTGTAATGATTATTTTCTTAAAAGGATCACTTTGAGAACAAAATTATTATCGGAGCAATTCTTGAACAAATTAATTACAGTTAATATACATTACATTATCAGATGTGTGCAATGCTGCTTCATTACCTTATTTAAAGAATATACCTCGTTCCGAACCTTGACCAGAGACCCATGTCGACGCCCGCCGACTCCTCACACACAACTCCGACTGTCTCTCGCGCGCTACTAGCACGAACGAACTACATGCTCTCGCGACTCGCTACGTACAACAACAGCCTCGCAACTGCACTGAACTCTCGCGCGGTCAAGCGCAGACTAGCAACGATAAATAACTCCCTGGTCAGAGATTCTGTCATGCCTCGCCATCGCTGCTACTGAATACATACGTGTTTCAATAGTCATCTGTCGGATGGTACGCAGAACCACCATGGTACGGTGACAGCGAATCATCAGCGCAAGTGCAGCCTGAATGTGTGGATCGGCATAATTGGCGACGGTATTTTCGGGCCAGTCTTCTTTTCACGTCGCCTAAGAGACTGGAACTATCGGAGTTTCCTGCGGGTGACTTTGCCTCCCCTGCTGGAAGAAGTGCCATTGATGATTTGAAGGGTTTTGTGGCTGCTACATCATGGTGCTTCAGCCCACTTCACCGTTAATGTCCGGGCGCATCTCAGTCGTGTCTTCCCTGGTCGACGGATCACACGAGGACGTTCAGCTGGTTGGCATGCTCGTTCACCGGATCTCAACCCGTGTGATATCAGGTTATGGGGCCATCTCAAAAATATCGTGTATAAGAGAACATTCCATATGAGGAGACACTGGAACAGCGTAGTCATGCTGCCTTTGACATTGTTCGGATGCAGTCTGACCGACGTGAACGTGTGAAACAGAGCAGGCTACGGCCCATACACGCATGCGTTGAGGTATATATTTCGAACGCATACTGTAGCTGTGGATGCATGGTACAGTGCGTATTAGATTGCTGTCTCTGTAACAAAGTACTATCGAAAAAATGGCCTGTGGCATGGAAGCCGTACAGTTTGGGACATAAGTTCATTAGACCTTTTTTGTTCTATTCTTCTCATGAATCAACCCCTAGAGTTTCCGCACGGTGGAAAAGATCACCCTGTGTATTATCTCCCTTCACACAAGCGACTTATCTTCCTCGTGTTCATTTTCGCTACTAACTTTGAAAGTTGCCACATGCTAATCTTCCACTTGGACACTCCTCGCGCCCCTCTCGGCTCACCAAGCGGCACATCAGGAGGTGATCGCCGAAGCGGGAAACGTATCTCTCCTGGGTCCGTATGGGAAAGCGCGAGCGACTCGCTCCAACAACTTCATATGTAGCCATATATTCATCGTACAAAAGTGAAGCCCGCCGCCGAAGTTGCTGTATGAGAACATTTACTGAGAGTTTACTTCGCTTTCAACGATGGGTATCCGGTGAAGCCACACTCAGTAATCAACGAAGAAATCCGATCAAGTGAGGCTGAAAACCAAGTAGTAGTCCCGTATCAGTAGCAACCACTTTGAACCCTGCACCTGGCTCCATATCCCAGCCATTTACTGTAAACGTAAAAAGGGCTCTCAATGCAACTGTTGACACAGGAAGGCAGCTCCTCATTGCCCCCTGTTCTGCGCATCATTTTTCTCTCCATGAGATATGATCACGAGTTGTTTTCTCACTTCCTCTTTCTTTTTCCAAATGACCAAACCTTGACCTGCCAATACAACAACCCGAACCTATGCTAGACGCACCGCCTTCGAAGAACTTCAGCCAGCACCCACTAAAGTACCACAACACATATATATTTTGCTCATATAAAAATATATAATATCATCTTATGCATCACAACAATATGTAATACATTTTCAAGATTTTTTGTTCAACTTTTTGTGAATGTATTTGTACAATTTCGCTCTTAATTAAATAACTTGAACATTTTAAATTAAAAAAAAGATCTGTAGCTTTACATCCATACGATCCAAACGAAGTATGATCAGAGATCCATTAGAAGTTCACTGAGCGCCTTTAAAAATAGAGTTTTGGAGTGGAAAAGTAGGTTTTCGCTGAGACAGCCTAATTACACCTATTTTCAACCAGTGCTTGAGACCCCAGACGATTCATCAGAGGAAAAAAAACCCAATAGTAAAGTGTGTAGGAAAAACCCTGACATGATAAGCAAATCCAGGAGTATGTCGCATAGCTCCGAATAAATCGTGACATTAAATTAACCAAAGTAATACGAGTAACGAGTGAGCAAATGGAATACCACAGCCTAACACAAGAATGCCTAAATGCATGTCATACCTTCCCACCATGAGACAGACGCAGTTCCGAGAGCAGAACCGTGTTAAGTTAGAAGGCCCTACGATAAGGGACGGACACCCACGTCGCCAGCTAACCGTTAGGACCACCCCCCAGCCAATGTTAGAAGCTAGAGCCCTCCAGAAGAACAGTATAGATCTTACGATAACACAAAAAGGGCTACACCACCCATAAGTTTTAGCGTGAGACTTTTTCGCGTCTCTGTTACATCAGGACCACCCCCCAGCCCATGTTAAAAGATAGAGCTCTCCATAAGAACAGTATAGATCTTACGATAACGCTAAAAGGACCACACCAGCTGCAAGTTTTAGCGTGAGACTTTTTCGCGTCTCTGTTACGTTGCAAACTTTAAAAACATTGTCCCACCTTGAAAAGTATAACGTTTCTCATTGGATAGACAGATTTTTTGTAGGCGGAGCTTAAGGTTAACATTGAGACCCTGATTGGTCAGATGAAAACACAGCCAGATAGTTTTTTATTAAACCAACTTCGGTAAATTGTAGTAAGAAGAAGTTAGGAGAGAGTTGCTTCCGAGATGGCGAGGTGAGCGGAGCTGTGCTTCACGCCGCCCCCTGACGAACACCGACAAGGTAATGAACGCACGCGATGCCGCATAACAGCGCATAAAGCTTCACTCAGAAGCGCAGAAGCCTCATCTGTTACACCCCCTGTTTTGCGTAATACTAGTGTCGATCGTCAATTAAAGCTCATGGTGTTCACATTTGCCACTTGAAGTAAAAATCTGCAACGCGATGATTTTTCTGTTATATACACTCCTGGAAATGGAAAAAAGAACACATTGACACCGGTGTGTCAGACCCACCATACTTGCTCCGGACACTGCGAGAGGGCTGTACAAGCAATGATCACACGCACGGCACAGCGGACACACCAGGAACCGCGGTGTTTGCCGTCGAATGGCGCTAGCTGCGCAGCATTTGTGCACCGCCGCCGTCAGTGTCAGCCAGTTTGCCGTGGCATACGGAGCTCCATCGCAGTCTTTAACACTGGTAGCATGCCGCGACAGCGTGGACGTGAACCGTATGTGCAGTTGTCGGACTTTGAGCGAGGGCGTGTAGTGGGCATGCGGGAGGCCGGGTGGACGTACCGCCGAATTGCTCAACACGTGGGGCGTGAGGTCTCCACAGTACATCGATGTTGTCGCCAGTGGTCGGCGGAAGGTGCACGTGCCCGTCGACCTGGGACCGGACCGCAGCGACGCACGGATGCACGCCAAGACCGTAGGATCCTACGCAGTGCCGTAGGGGACCGCACCGCCACTTCCCAGCAAATTAGGGACACTGTTGCTCCTGGGGTATCGGCGAGGACCATTCGCAACCGTCTCCATGAAGCTGGGCTACGGTCCCGCACACCGTTAGGCCGTCTTCCGCTCACGCCCCAACATCGTGCAGCCCGCCTCCAGTGGTGTCGCGACAGGCGTGAATGGAGGGACGAATGGAGACGTGTCGTCTTCAGCGATGAGAGTCGCTTCTGCCTTGGTGCCAATGATGGTCGTATGCCTGTTTGGCGCCGTGCAGGTGAGTGCCACAATCAGGACTGCATACGACCGAGGCACACAGGGCCAACACCCGGCATCATGGTGTGGGGAGCGATCTCCTACACTGGCCGTACACCACTGGTGATCGTCGAGGGGACACTGAATAGTGCACGGTACATCCAAACCGTCATCGAACCCATCATTCTACCATTCCTAGACCGGCAAGGGAACTTGCTGTTCCAACAGGACAATGCACGTCCGCATGTATCCCGTGCCACCCAACGTGCTCTAGAAGGTGTAAGTCAACTACCCTGGCCAGCAAGATCTCCGGATCTGTCCCCCATTGAGCATGTTTGGGACTGGATGAAGCGTCGTCTCACGCGGTCTGCACGTCCAGCACGAACGCTGGTCCAACTGAGGCGCCAGGTGGAAATGGCATGGCAAGCCGTTCCACAGGACTACATCCAGCATCTCTACGATCGTCTCCATGGGAGAATAGCAGCCTGCATTGCTGCCAAAGGTGGATATACACTGTACTAGTGCCGACATTGTGCATGCTCTGTTGCCTGTGTCTATGTGCCTGTGGTTCTGTCAGTGTGATCATGTGATGTATCTGACCCCAGGAATGTGTCAATAAAGTTTCCCCTTCCTGGGACAATGAATTCACGGTGTTCTTATTTCAATTTCCAGGAGTGTAGTTATTGAGAAGCCACATCAGCCACTGTAATTTACGACAAGTTAGATATGTAATTAAAGATAATTGAGGGTCACTGTAGACCATTTTGATAGTTTTCTCTTTTGTGAAACATAATTGAAACCTAGATTATAGATGTGATATGGCATAGGTCATCCTTCGATCCATTGTAGAACTTAGAAACCCATTCAGGGAATATTCGTTCACATTTTTGTTGAACGCAGTTGGTTTTTACCATCCTGTAGTAAAACATTTCCTTTTATCAATAGTGCAATTTATAAACAATGTTTTGTCAGTAGAATAAAATTTCCAATGGTAAACTTAACTGCTTTTTCGACGTTATTTTACCAGCTAACTAAAAATAAAAAAACCTTGAACCCCTTCCACTAAATTTAGTTAGTATTAAGATTCTTTTACAGGGATTGCAGTGGAGCTGACGCAGAAATCATTAAGTATTTGGTTATATCATCGCTAGTCTCACTGAACTCTTCTGAATTCCACATGTCATGTGTGGTCTGGCGTCTCCTTACCAGCAACAGGTCCCAGGTTCAAACTAGTCAATTCCCTAAAAGACACACTCAGAGCGTCGTTGCGCGAAAGTGGTAGGGAGACACGATATAGAACACACAGACACCACACAGAATGTTAGAGATGCGTTCACGGGGAAGGCAAGGTAGAGTATAGGTTAAATATTTTCTCTTTCAGTCAGTTTCGATGAAAGCAGATCTGCAGTGTTGATTGTGTTTTTAATGTTAAAATGTCTGTTATACCATATGCTAAACTATCGGCTTCCCGTTTTGAATGGTGCGTAATCGAAATTCAACTGCGAGAGTGCATAGAAAAACTTTACTGCGAGAATTCTAAGAAAACTCGGGAAAACTTCCCGTATCTGAAACTTGCTTTTATCACAAGATCTGACTATGAACGCCGATGAAAAGGTGATTACCTTGAAACTAAAACTGGTTCCTGTGAAGTTTAATTAAAGAAAGGATCTGTTTTCTACACTGTTTGGTTAACCTGGCTCGCAGTGGATAACGCCGAGCAAATTGCTCTTTGTAACTACAGCGCGATAGTTTGCTGCTTCGTGCTATTCAGCCAAAACTCTACTGTTCACATCTAACACCAAAGCTCAACTGTCCGTCTCCTCTCCTCACGATCAAGAGATAAATCTGATGCACCTCTTCGCAGAGAAAAAATCACTTTTCCTCATCTCTGTGCACCGCAGTTTTTCTGCTGCGAATGCGCGCGCATATCTAAGCAACTCAGACCTTAAGAGCACAATTCGAGGCATCCAAGAAAAGAAAAACTTCTACGAAAATTTACACACACACCTTTCTCTATCTCTCGGCCTCCCCGTCCAGACTTTTTCAAGGTGAGAACTGTAATTAACGAAGATTTGCCTGCAAAATTTGCTAACGAATTTAAACGCGAATACCTAAGTAAAATTAAAGAAATGATAACCACATTATCATAAACAAATAATATTATTCACAATATTTACAAATTGTTTTCAAATGTCGTGCACAAGCTCATCACTAGTCCTTGACAAATTGTTTTAAATCATTGCAGAAAGGTGGTAAACAGTCCGCGACAAATCTGTTTATATTATTTTCCACAGGCGCACGAAAAGTTCCATAACATCAGCGTGTTCCAAGCATCAGTAAGAAAACGCATGTGGTAATATCATTCATGGTAATCTGCTGACTGTTTTACTCTGTGCATTGTATATGAGTCTACTGTTAAGAAATTTGTTATGTCACAAAGGTGAAGATGACACTTCACTGAAATTTTACTATTTTTTACATCCTTGCAAAATCTATGCTTCTGTTGTTGAATCATATGTATTCAGTGCAAATCGTCGTTAACTTGAGTGTACCCAGTACATCAATAGAGAAAACTCGTCGAAGTTTGTCTTGAAGTAAACATGTTTTGTCAAAAAATCAGTAAATAAACTTTGTATGACTTGCATCGTTAAACTGATATATTTGTGAGACTAAGAGAAGTCTCAGAGGATGAAGTATTGGCTCATAAACATTCCACTAACAAGTCTCACTTAATGTCTCTCATTACAATATCATTAAGTTCCGTACTAAGACAAGGCGGAACAGTAGCATCCAAATATCTGTGAAATAAATCTATAAATCCAGTTGAAGTGGAAGTGGCCTAACAATATCATTGCTGTAAAAAAAATGTGCTTAAAAGCTTAAAATACTGTATTTCCATTAACAGTGTGGCCTATTGCAACACAGAATAGATAAACGTGTTTAGAAATGACTAAATTTGGAAATTTGTTGTGGTAAGTTCCTATGGGACCAAACTTATGAGGTCATCGGTCCCTAGGCTTACACACTACTTAATCTAACTCAAACTAACTTACACTAAGGACAACACACGCACTTCCCTGCCCGAGGGAGGACTCGAACCTCTGACGAGGGGAGCCGTGTGAACCCTGGCAAGGCACCCCAGACTACGTGGCTATCCTGCGTGGCAATGAGTAAGTACGTAAGCTAGAATAAAAGTTGAAATACATCTGACAATTACCAAATGGTTAGACACACGAATACCTAAAGTAAGTTTCCATAAGCGAATAAGTTTGGTGGTGGTATCAAAAACCAACCCACAATATACAGCGGAATTTGACAAATTACCATAAATGCTGCATAGCATTACACAGTATTCTAGGAGCGAAAACGCAAGTAAAACATTTCATTAATACAAGACATGAATTGGGAATAAAAATTATACCATTATCGTACAAACATCTGTCAAAATACAGTTACAAAAGTAAGAGCGTTCATATGATTATCTTACTTACAGTGTACAGTAATCATAGAATATAGTAGTATTTCCTACAAAAATTTCTATCTCGAGCAATTATTCAGAAGGACTGTGTATGAAGGAAGGGAATAAAGACTTGCGCACAAAATTATTGTTGTACCCGTGAAAGAAGTTAATTACATCTAAGCGTGAGTCCTCAGTCTGTCACAAAAGTAATGAAAGTTAAAATGTGGCAACAGATGCTTAGCCTATGCGTTTGCTAAATAATCATTATCATCTAAACAAATGCTCAGATATCCCAAATGCAAGAAAGAAAGAGTAGTACTAAAATGATGAAGAATAGTGGTGATAAATGGCTAATAATCACATTTAAATCTCTTAAGCAGTACCAAAAATATAAAGAAAAAGTCATTAACCTGTTAAGCGAGAAAGAAAAGTTGTTAGGATAAGAGAAACCAAACAGTTGTCAAATCAAGCACATGGACAAAAGTGTCATCTCTCATAAATACCGCTATCCACACAGAAAAATCCTTACTGGCTTAAACGATCTCATCACAGTGTATCAAATTAAGTACCAACACGTCAAGTCTCCATTCATACGAAATATCGTACCCGAGACAAAAATAACTAAACCACAATAAACCAAAGTGGCCACTAAAACCGAATGATCACGAAATCCCTAACAGTCCATAACCTCATTGCGTATCTCCTGAAATCTTAAAACATATCCCCTTAAGTATACAATTCATAAATCCACAAAATCATCCACTTCATCATGTAATCCAATAATTATCTTAAACTCATACTTACTTCGATACATCCATTATTACTCAAAAAACTCATTTGACGTTAAATTCATAGTGCTTACTCCATATTATCATGGTCAGTGTTTTAAGCTAAAACAAGAAACCTCCTCTGCTTAGTAACAAAAGATGTTAAATCCATCCAAAACTTATCTGCCTCTTCCACAACCGTCTACTGTACAACATTGGCTACATACCGCCCAATGGTTGCTTCATTCAGTGTGTCAGTCCATAAGAAAAATTCTATTACATTCTGCAACACCGTCCCACACTTACAGTTTTGTGCATTTACGTATTTCTAATTGACTGAAAGTTGCTGCTTAATTTTTTGCAATATAATTTTGACAGACACTTTGTTACACGTATCGCTAGAAACTTTCATTATTAGTGACATTGCAATCTATATCTGTAACAGTAAAATAAATTACATTTACACAAACACATAAAGTGAAAGAAACACAATGAAATGATCAGCGTCTTCTACCATATGTAAAGAGAAAAAAATTACGAACCTTGCATACATGGGATGAAACAGCTCATGTCTCAACTGCTACATATAAACAACAATCCACTCGGCAATGGGCAAATCACATATATCAAAACATTTCTATGTTAAGAAATGTGTGCTGACTAAAAAAGTACATTTCTCGCAGAGTTGCCCTACGAAATATGTCACATTGGAAATGTGATGTACTCCATGAGAATCTTTGTGCACGACTTCAGTCACATTTGGGTGAGCTATTCAGCGAATACGGAATAATTTATTGTAGAGTAAAAATTTATTGTGTTCTGAAAGATTTGAATACGCCTATTCCGTTACGTGTGTTTTTTGCGCCAGTACAGTCCGCATAATTTTGCTATTTACTTCATGACTCTTTCAGACGGTTTGGAAGAAGCATTGTGCTAGGAAATGAAAATTGGGGTAATTTTTCTGTTTTTCCATTTACATATCTAAAGATCTGAACTAAAGTGAGATCCATTGGCAAATACACAGATGTCAACACGTACAACTTCTCTTAAACAGTCCTTGGTAAATGTTGCTGCAGTCGCTTCATGAAGTAGTGTAGAGAGGCAAATTTTCGTTTCAGTTTTACGGGTCCATATAGGTCCTTGTCTGCTAAACAACATAATGTAACTGCAACGATGAGAAACAGCCGAGCAAACTGTGAAGCGGTGGATGTTTTAGCTTTTTGACAGAGTTTACATTTGCTCAGAATACATCGGATGCTTTTTTTCATGTGGAGAAAGTAAGAGACCTAGTGGAGTATGTAAAAACATTTCCTCGCTCCGTAGTGGTCATTACTAAGATGAATGTACCAAAATAACTTGTTGACCAAATCCTGTGGAACGCAAACAAGCCACGTATCGCTGTCTGGTTTCAAACCTTTGAGGGCAATTTTGCTCCCAACCAAATAATAGTGTCTAACTGTCAAGTCGTTAATGTCTCGGCATAGCTGTTTCATATTCTTCCATATGAGACCTTTGTCTTGTTCTTTCGCAGTGTTCTTTAAAGCAGAAGAAACAGTTATCAAAAACCAACATGTTGCATATATAAAAGACAGAAACTGCACTGACAGAGTTCTGTAGATGTACCGGTTTGTGAGCCACAAACAGATCCTGAAAAACCGTCAGCAACAATATTCTCTTTACTAGCAATGAGTGTAACAGTGAAATGAAATTCCTGTAAATATTATGCCCATCTCCCAAGCGATCGTGAGAAAGTTTGGCGGTCACAGGAAATTTTAACATGCAGTAGTCTGTGTATTCTTCTGTATGTTTGCCGTATAAAAAAAAAAACGAAATTCTGTAAAAGCACATACGACAGTTAATGCCTCAAGTTCTCAGGATGAACGAATTCGTTCAGAATCGGAAAGAACAAGGCTGGAAAATGCAATGCTCTTACCAACAACACCGTTTCCCTCGACTTCTTGAAACAAAAGAACGCCAAGGAATATCTTAAGACTGCCAGTCGCGGTGCAAAAGTCACGCAAAAGATCCAGACGAGAAAGTAAAGTTACACTTATTGGTTATACGAACGCATGTCGCCTGTTCTTCAGATATGTCTGAAGGAACAGACACCATGCGTAATCTGCAGCTGTAATATATATTATGTAAATTGAATGTAGAGGGGGAGGAAAGTAAAGGGAAGAGTAGGGGAGGAACTATTGATGTCAGTTGTATCGGGACTTATCTGGAATCAGCAGCGATGAGTGAAAATGTGTGCCATTCCGGGATTCGAACCTAGAATCTCCTGCTCACTAGGCAGCTGGATTAATCACTGCACCATCCGGACACAAAGCTTAGCGCAGCTGCAGACTGTCTCGGCATGCCTCCCGACCGACTCACATTGCCACCCAGTGCCACTGCCCATCTGCTCCATGCTCGCTACTTTGAGATTCCCAACGGTCAAACGTAATTGTGCATCTGCACTGAGGCTGGTCGATTCATTTCCCATTGAGGTGAATCAATTATAGGAATGCATGGTGTCTGTTCTTTCGGACTCTGCAGAAATCTCGAAGTAGCAAGCATGGAGAACATGGCCAGGATCTGCTGATAGGTAGCAATGGGTGGGAATGTGAGTGAACCAGGAGGTGTGCCAATACAGGCTGAGCAGTTGCGTTAAACATTGTGCCCGGCCGACGCAATGGTTAATGTAGCTAAGTAGTAAGCAGGAGATCCTGGGTTCGAATCCCAGTGTGGCACACACTTTCATTGATCGTCGCTCACTGTATATAAAGTCCGCAGGAAGCCTACATCAATAGTTCCATTGCTTTCCTCTCCTTTCTCCTCCTCTACCTTCAATTTAGATAAAAGGTGGCTTCAGCAAAGTTTATTTCAATTTATAAAATCCCTTTTGTGCTTGTTCATCCCAAAACCAATTTGAATTTTTCCCACTTAACTGACACAATCATAGAGTGTCCAGAGCTGGGTACTGAATGAAATGGTGAAAAAATGTGGCGCGGCCTAAGAAACTTCTAACTTGGCGTTTAGTAGTAGAATTGCAGTGTCAGGAATGGCCTGAAGTTGGTCGGTATCGGTTTCAATAACAGAAGCTGAACTGATATGACCTGAAAATTTTATAGACGATTCTCCAATCTCAGGTTTGCTTAAATTTACAGTAAGTCCATGATTTGAGAATTTTTCCAATAACGAGTTATAGACGCTGTTATTTTGGTGCTAGGTTTCCTCAGCAACATGTATGTCGTCGACATAAGTGGTGATTTTGGCCTTTAAATGTGTTGGGAGAGTTGAGTTCAAATGTCTGATGAAAGCTGTAGATAAAATTCTGAGATCAAAAGCTAGTTTTCAACATTGATAACAAATTCCGTAGCATAAAAAATTGGAATATTTGAATATTTGTGACAATTGTGGTCTAGTTCGAACTACCAGATCCCTGATTTTTAAAGTGACTGCGGAAAATATAATGACTCCTTGAAATTTTGGAGCAACTCACCTAATGTTTGCGATCTATGTGTTTCTGCTGCTATGATGCCATTAATTAGTCTCGAATCTAAAATAAGTCTCAGAGAACCATGCATTATTGAAACAAACAATGCGTAATGGACTGTTATAAGGGCTAGCTGCTGTTTCAGATATGGCTTCTTTGAGCATAGATTCAATTTTCCGTTTTACTTCGTCTCTACAAATGAATGTAATGTCGAGATTATGGGGTTTCACTTCAAATTCGTAAGCAAATCCGTGTATAATTCCGGGAACGTGGTCAAAATCATTAGAATGAGCCTGTAGAATTACATGTCATTGTCCCCTATTCCTGTGTGTTACAGTTGCACACCTGTCTATTTTTGCCTGTATTGTTTGAGAAATATCTGAATTTATTCTTCATTTTTTATTAATACTAGGAAATTCTGTGTCAGTGAAAAATGACGTGTGGCTATGGATGTTTTTGGTTGATGCTGGCTATTTACCTCTTGTCTCTCAATTGAGAAACTCTTCTCGAAATGCAAAGTAACCTGCCTATCGTCTTTTTGTACCGAAATATACGAATTTTCATAAGCCAATTCCGCTTTTTGTGTTTTCAAGAAATCCACGCCAAGCATAATCTCTGTCGTTAATAGTGAAACGACCCAGAACTTTGCAAGGAAAGTGTGATCGTGTACAGTAAAGTGTAAATGTGCAGGCGACTTTACATCAACACCTTTCACGGAAACATCTCTATCTTTTGTTCCGTTTGAAGGTAAAGTAGAGCAAGTTTTGTGTTAATTAGATTTGCTGAATGCTGCATCACTAATTACTAAAACTGTAGAGCCTTAATCTAGAATTGTGTTTAGAGTATGTTTGCCTATTTGTATGCTGACGACTGGATGATAAATTTGTTTTTGGGTTTCTCTTTTAGATGTAACAACGCGCCCCTGATGTCTTCCAAACAAATAATATTTTCAGTAATGTCGGTGGGATTGATAGTATATCACGTTGTCTGTATGTGTGAGCCTTCTCCTCTCGTCACTGTTGTTCGCCACTGCCCCGTCGCTGTGAAATAGGTTGCGAAACTCAGCTATTTGTAAAAATCGTCTCGGATCTGCGTTATTAGAATGAAATTGTCCTGGGTGAAAACGACTGTCCGATTCCTGTAAAATAAAATTTTAGTCTTCTCTGTAATTTTCATTTCTCCTATTCCCATATAATTTTCTCGTAAGCTAGGGTTTTCTTGTTTGTCGTCACAATAGTTATGGTTGTATTGTTGCAGCCTATGCATATGCAAATTGTTATTCGTTTGTGTGTAATTGTTTCCAGAATTACTATGTTGCTGCGGAGGATTCTTTATTATGGCTCTTGAACCATGAAAGTCCTGTCTGGTATGATAAACATTCGGATTTTGTTGTTGGGAGTACTGTCGCCGTCTATTGGAAATACTATATGCCTGCCAGTGTTTTTGGCACTGTTGGCTATTCTCGTATCTTCTGTTCCAAATGCTTTTGTGATTTGCTCTGAAATTTTGCAGCTGCGGCACCAGGAACTTCTTTATTAAATTTTTCGATAGTTGAAATTTTCTCTTTTCGGTATGTATCTGTGATTTCCTTAAATTTTTTGTCAACCTCATCCACTATCCGAGAAAACTGACGTTGTAATTGTGTCCGTATTTCTACAATTTTCTCTATTTTTGTAGAGATTTCACTTACTGCTATTTTCACGCCTGTCCTTACATACTTTATGATTAAATCACTGCTTTCTTTTTGTTTCATTTCAACTATTTTATTCCTTTCTTGTAGTTTTGTTTCAAGGTGACTTGCTATCTGATTTGCTAGTGTTTTGATACATTCTTGTAACAAGTGCTGAAGCATAAGTGCAAGTTTGTGCTTCTGCGAATTTTCTCTACTTGCCGTATGATGAACTGATTGTTCCTGTGTGTTTCCATTCACCGCTGCATTTTCCGGAAAATATTGCATCGTGTTTGTGGTAATACCGTCTGACTGCGCGGATTCTAAAACTTTTAGTTTCGAGTCTCGCGTCTTATCATATAAAAATATTTGAGTTTCTGAAAATGTTGCCAGCTTAATTCCGTGTATTGTCCATATCACTCGTAACCTGACTGTCTGGGAAGGAAGCATCTATCTCACACGCTGCTGTGTCACAATTAGTCTCTATAGCATTAATAAGTGACTTATCAGAAGTTAAGGTATTGTTGTTACTTGAATTTTACGTAGTGTCTGCCTGAAAACGGTTGTTATACGACTTGCTATTTACTGTGTTCGACGGGATGGTACCTATAATAGCAAAGAAAAATATTGAAAATAAATAAGGAAAGTTTTAGAGATTACCCCAATGAGCTGCAAGAAAACACAAATGGTTAGTAAACAGAGCAGCAAAGCAAAACTACAAGCAAATAGCGATGAAGAGCAGTACACTTTATCTGACTACCTGAAAGAAAAAATTTCTCCGAAATGTGAAAATTATAGGTTTATGTTTTTTTTGGCGAAAGTAGACTTGTATTATTGATTGTGTTTTCATATCAAATTGTCTGTTAGATGCTGAGCTTGGGGCTTCCTGTTTTGAATAAAGCGCAATACCAGAGCTTATAGCTGATAGCTCGCATAATGATAACTGTTCTTGATACAATTCAAACGCGAAAATGCATAGAGAAATCCAACTGCCAGAATTCTAAGAAAATCATGCCCTATCTGATACTTACTGTTATAACAAAATCCACTATGAACTTCAGTGAAAAACTGGTTACTTTGAAACTGAAGATGGTTCCTGTGAAATTTAATTACAGAAAGAATCTGTTTTCTACACTGTTTGGTTTCCCTGGGTCGCACTGCATATCACTGTGCAAATTGCTCTCATAGCTGCAGCACGTCTCGGTAATAGATCTGCAGAACCTAACAACAGAGAGATACGATGGTGCAATGTGTTCTCTAAAAACATCGCCATCATCTGCTGTTCATAATTTTTGATAATGGTTATAAATAAATTGAAGAATAGTGACCGTTTAGATGTGGACAATAGCTCAGTTAATTCTGGATTAAATGCACTCAACAGCAATTTCATATCATCAGGCTTAATAACATTTACTGAAACTTGAATAGTAGTTAAGCTTTCACTGAAACCATGTAACTACAATCCAAGAATTACAAAAATGAAACCTCACATGAATAATCTTTCCTTAAACAAAATTCCAAAATCTAATCCCTAAATCCACTTTTCTCACGATGATCAATAGAATCAATAAAAAATAAAAAGTGGCAGACTCCTGATGTGGCTGACTGCTGAACCGAGAATGCTGCATCGTCAAACCGTTGCCGCAAATAAAACAGACCTAATCCAAACGTGTGACCCATTCTTCGCTAAGCGTATAATCTTACCTATGTAAAAATCAATTCGTTTTCTCTGCACAACAAAACTTCCGTTAATCCATAGTATAATTTCCAAAACTGTCCATCGTTTCCTGCTTACTACTACTAAATCAAAACTCGACTGTTCACATTTATGACCTAAGCTCAACTGTCTGTCTCCTCTCTTCGAGATCAACAGGTAAACCTGGCGAGCATCTTTACAGAGCAAATATCACCTCTAATTCATCTCTATGCAAAGCAGCTACTCTGCCGAGGCTTCGCGCGCATGTCTAAGCAATTCATACCTTACGAGCGAAGTTCCAGGCATCCAAAACAAGAAAAATTTCTACGAAAATTTACACACTCCTTTCAAGGTATGCTTGACATTAGGTGGACGAGAGTCCTGGGCTGGGAGAAAATGATTTTAGCAGGTGTAGGCAGCCTCTTGGGGTGTGGCATTAGCTGCATACACGAATTTTGTAAAACAATTATCCGGGGATGCAGGGGTGACTGATCACTGTATCTGTCCAGTGTCCCCATCCAACAAAGCATTTCTGTGGTACTACAAATTGTACGAGTTTTGAATAATTGACACCAGAATAGTTCGTAGCATATATTCCATTACTCCCTGAATACAGTCATTAGTCGCCATATATGGCTAGGTTGGTGTGCTATTGTACAACAGATCTGAACTGGGAGGTTTTACATCTAAGGCCTAATTCAGATAACTCACGCACTTAAGTGTTTTAAATAACAACAATACGAGACATGGAAATAGGTCCCTTGATCGCCTGGAGGCTAGAGTCAACAGTCGTATACCCTGTAGTGCTACAACGATGAAAATTAATATTACGACGATGTCAGACCTTATTTTCATGATTTAAAGAAGTATTCATGATATTAAAAATGTAATTATAATTTTATTATTTTCATTTTTGTCCACAGTGTATCAAAGACTTTCTAGTGCATGAAATAAATTAGCATTGTTTGTACTACGAAACTACATATGATTGTTAAGGGTTAAGCATGTAATAATTCGATGTAAGACATTTTGTTGAGTCTGAATTTTGTTCTCGTACTGGTCGGTGGAGAAGGAAAAGTTCCTTAATCGATGTGAAGGTATAAAGGCTGTAAAAAGGAGAGAGAGAGAGAGAGAGAGAGAGAGAAGGTAAATACAAGTTATTCAAAACAAATATCTCTAAAGTGTAACGTCTTGTGATTTCCTATAACTAAAAATTGCAAGGTCTAATCTGAGCCTGTCTTGAATAACAGCGAAGAACATTTACGTTATCATATATTTTCTTCGTTTGATCACGGTTGTGATTCGCATGTTTCTTTTTGTTACATGACGTGTTATGAATATTTTCTTTATATGCGCAAAAGTGCACACAGCTTTAATCGAACCTGCGTCTTTCGGAAACGATAACTTTTGATCAGTACAATTATGTGAATACCGACTAAATCGCAAAAGTGTTTCCTGGACCAAATAATTCTTATAGAATGTGTATTCTCCAAAAACGAGCTGCATTGCACTATCGCTGACTCGCAACAATCGATAGAATAAAAACAGTGCTTAAATAAAATTGCCACCTTTTAGTAACTATTATAATCCCACTGAATAAATAAATAGCAATTCAATGGCTATCCCATCAGTAAACAGAGAGGGCAATTCAGTGGCAACCTATTGACAGGACCAGCTTAAACGTGCGTGCTAATATGTGTTTTTTCTATTTGTTTCATGCTGTAATGAGCGGAAATCTACGACGACCCTAAGCACGATAATTTTGCTGTACCATTCCATCCCAGTGGCAGCAGAACGAAGCAATGCATAAGGTAGGCACAACATCTTCTTCAACCTGGCGCTGTATCTCATAAAAATTTACATAATTTGAGTGTGTCCTCTTAGGAAGCTATAAGAGTCAATTATATTTAAATAACTGCGAGAAGGATCAGTAAGATACAGCATCAAGTGTTTTCAGTAGAGGTTAACTGAACGAGTTTGGAACTGAATTTTAATCAAGCGAAAGTGAACGTTTATAGTATTGATTCCAATCTAGTGCAGTGTAGAAATTATTTTATATTTTGTGTGAAGGAATGATTGATGTGTTGCGTGTGACGTTTTCCCGATTAGACTTGCACCCAAACATCTGCAAACATGGTGAAAACAGTGCGACATGTAAGAAAAGCTACACAACAAGAAGTAACTGTAGAACATCCAGAGGAGGAAGGAATAACTAGTGATGTAGAAATTGATAATATTTTTTCAGACCAGACAGAGGATATAGAACAGGACACTAATATTATAGTCAGTGATCCATCTGCTGTAGAACACTCAGGCAGAATACAGACGGTAGTTCAAGTGCATACTGAAGCAGAACCACAAGAAACACCAGTTACAGTCGATTTACCACCGGTAGAGCCAACACATACAGTAATGGATCCATTTTCTCTCTTAATGATGAAAATGGAACAAATGTTTAATATACAGGAACAATCACGGATACAGCATGAACAAGAAACTGCTAAACAGCTTGCAACTGAGATTAATAATAATTTAGATAAACGTATTAGCAGAGTAGACGAACGGATTAGGACCTTGGATGAACGCATCAGTCAATTAGACGAGCGTACGCAGTTAAGCTTTTCACAGTTCTCAAAAGAGATAGATCAAAAGCTTGAAAACCGGTTAAATGAACACGATTGTCTGCCATACAGAACAACATTTAAAGTATGCAACAAACATACCATGACTTACCACAGAATGTAAAGCAAGTAACCCAGGATGTGGACAAATTACAACAAACACACACTTATTTGGAAACAGTAATACGCAACATAAATACGCGTATAGAAAACCTTATGCTTGATAATCAAAACGTAATAGAACAAAAATGCAAAGAACGTATTGTGACCACATTTAACACATGGCTAAATGACAAAGACAAACAAATTAGTACTGTTATACAGAAGGAACTACCTGTGATGTTACAACGAGCAGGAACACAACTGATACATGAAAACAACACAAAGATTCATGAACTCCAGACTGAATTACAAAACGTGCAGAAAGTGCTTAATGAAACACGTATGCAAACATCTCGTAACAGTTCACCGGAGTGTGTTAGTATCACAGAAACACAACCTGATCATTATGAAACGCCTTTAACTGAAAGTAGGGGGCAGACGGGCAATAATTTCAATCCAACGCGTGGAGTAACATCCGTTTATGAAGACCATACACAGTCATTGGTGACTCAGGATGCTTTAGTGAAGAATTCACAGTTTCAGAAGATTACCAATGATAGGAACGGACACCATCCAATTGTGTTTATCAAAGGGATCCGCGGAATAATGCCAAAAAGTTGGAACGAAAGGGAGAAAATTGTCTTTACCATTACCCATATTCAAGGTGAGCCAGCGCTGTTCGCGACACAGAAAGCTGAACAATGCAGCTCCTTCAATGAATTTGAACAAGCTTTTCTAAACAAGTATTGGTCGCGTGGGGTACAAGAACGATTAAGAAAAGAAGTTTAAAGTCCTGAGCCATTTAATAGAAAAGGCGGTACTTTGCGGAAATACTTCGAAAAGTATCTGGACAAGGTGAAATATTTATCCACACCAATTCCTGAATGTGATGTTTTAAAGATATTAAAGGAGAAGATACCGCGTGATCTAAAGGAGAAATTGTTTCACATTCCTGAAGACAACGTGGAACATTTTCTACCTGTACTGGACTCTTTAGATTTGGTTATCGAAGAGGGCAGACACCATTATGGAAATAATTCGTCGAATAATGGTAATGGTAATGGGCGAAACCACAAGAACAATAGTAATAGAAACACCTACTATGGGAATCAAAATCATTGGAATAGTACGAATTATTCAGGATGGCAGAACCTCAATATGAACACAAATGGACAGTACGGTAATGCATCGAATCACAATTATCATCACATAACAATAGTGGACAAAACAATAACGGAAACTTTTCAAAGAAACGGAAACGAGATTTTAGAGCTAATGCCAATTACAATATAGGTAATTTTTCAAATAATCAGCAAAACATGCAACCACCACATACCTGGTCAACACAGAATTATGCACAGCAGCAATGGCAGCAACCTAGGCCACCGCAATATCACAACAACAGTCATGTACAACCCCCATACAATACAACTATGTCAAATAACATGCAGCAGCATATGAATGCGCAGCCATAGCAACCACCAAATCAAAATATCAAGATCATTGAGGTAAGTGAACCGCAACCATCAACCAGTACCAGTCAGTCAAACTAGATGCGACGACATTCTGCTCCCGTGTGTCAGTCGCAGGGTGTCTAGGGGGCACTTGCATGAATGATGTTAGTAATAACGAGCAACCAAGCGTGCAGACAACCAGCTGTAGTAACAATGAGAATGTGTGTCGCATAGAATCAGCAGCGATCGAGTCAAACTACGCAAAAGATGCAGTGTGGAGGAATAATTCTGTTGATGTTACTCAGCAACGTAGTTCAACTATGCAGATGTTAAGATATAATGACGGAGTCGATATACGAGAGGAATTACGTCAAGATTTTCGGAAGAAGTGTAATTTGTTTGAACAGGAAGTTGTACAAGCAGCTATAGTTTGTGATATTTATGGTATTCAAACTACGGTGATTTTAGATACTGGAGCATCTGTTTTTGTGCTGAATGAATCGTTCTTTCTTCACTTAAAGAAGATTAGAAAGATTCCTGTTTTTCCAGTCACTAATTGTCGAGTTACAGGAGCCATTAGTCAGAAAGCCCAACTAGTTCGGGAACAGACACGGATTTGTATTAATTTTGGAATGGGAGCCAAAGAGTACACCTTCCTCATTGTAAAGAATTTAGCCGTGAATTGTCTCCTCGGATTAGACATTTTGCGAGAGACGGAAACTATAATCGATCTCGCAAAGGGTGAATGCAGCATGTGTTTTGGTGACACGAGAGTCAGCTTAGACTTGGTAAAGACCAAAGAATTGCATGGCAAATATTGTCAAATTTTAAAGATAGAATCGATTCACGCACATTTATGGCAGCTTCAAGATAGTTTCAGTTGCAGTACATTCCCGGTCATGGAAGATGTGAAGGACGAGGAGAATATCCACCTCCCTGAAATACTAGAAAAAGTACAACAATCCTCTGGTCTTTACAGTCTGCAACAAAAGCAATTATTAGACACACTTACTAATTGTCGTAAAGTATTTTTGAAAACACCTGGACTAATTAAAGGTTACGTGTACGACATGCAAGTGTTTCCCCATGAAATTTACTGTCATCAAACGTACTCAATACCCAGCGCGAAAAGGAAAGCAGTAACAAAAGAAATTCGACGAATGCTGGAATGGGGAATTATTGAGAACTCGTTATCACCATATAGTAACCCACTTTTACCAGTAATGAAATCCGATGGAAGTATAAGGTTGGTTCTCGACAATCGCCGGATTAATCAAATTATTATGCCTGTCAGGATGCGGCCTGAGAATCTAGAAGAACTATTAAAGAAGTTCCATGGGATAATGTATCTATCAAGCCTCGACCTCTGCGCGTCATACTGGCAGGTGGTCTTAACGCCAATATCTAGGAAATATACAGCATTTATTTATAGAGGAAGAAGCTATCAATTCAGAGTATTGCCATTCGAATTGAATGTCAGTGCCGGAGTCTTCAGTAATGCGCTTGACACTGTCCTACGCCCTGACTTATTAGAGCAAGTTACTGTCTATGTGGATGATTTATTGATTGCTTCACCAACATGGGATGAGCATATCAAAATAATTCACTTGGTGTTACACAAATTTGAACTTGCAGGTGTTACGCTTAACCTTAAGAAGTCCAAGTTTGGAAAGACGGAGATAAAGTTTCTAGGACATATAGTATCATCAGAAGGAATCTTCCCAGATAGTACGAAACTCGAGGCTATCAGAAATTGTCCATATCTGGCCAACAAAAGACAATTAAAGGCATATATGGGTCTAGTAGCCTTTTTCCGAAAGTTCGTGCCTAATCAATGGCTTATCAGCCAACATCTATTGGGGCTTCTGAAAAAGAACGTGCCATGGGTGTGGACTGAGCAGTGTGCACATGATTTTGACATGATCAAGCATTGCTTGTTAAATGCTGAAATCTTGCACCATCCATATCTCAGTAAGGATTTTTGCATAACCCCAGATGCTTCATGCACTGGGTTAGGTGGGTGGTTATTTCAAACAGAAACAGTAGACGGACACGAGCAAATAAAAATAATATTTTTTGCAAGTCGTGTATTATCGGAATGCGAACGCTCATATTCCGCTACAGAGCTTGAAGCATTGGCAGTAGTATGGGCGTTTCGCAAATTTCATTATTATGTTTATGGTAGACACGTTCGGGTATACTGTGATCATCAGGCTTTGAGTTTCCTGCTGACCTGTAAACTTCTCCATGCACATTTGGCAAGATGGACATTAGCATTGCAGGAGTATGATTTATAGATTATTTACATCAAAAGAAGTAATAATATTGTGGCAGATGCTTTGTCTAGGCTACCCCATGGTTTACCTCAATTTAGAGAATTCACAGTGCAAGCATCAGAATTTAAAGTGTTACTAATGGCAGACAATGTAAATCGTAAATATTTTCTAGACATGTGGAAAAATATGGCACAAAAACAGGATATAGGTAATATTTGGCACAAGATCAAGGATCAACTGAGGACGGATCCTACTTCGAAATTGCATCAATATTACATGTTACATCAGGATGTGTTATTCCTTAGAAGACATGAGGATTCAAGAAACTGGCTAGTATGTATTCCGCAGCAATGTGAGCAAAAGTTAATATTATATACCCATAATGTTTGGGGTCATTTCGGTTCAAGGAAGTGCCTGGCGAAACTAAGAATGTATTGTCATTTTAATAACATGTATAGAAAGATCCTACGTATGACACGACCATGTGACATTTGCCAGCGCGTAAAGCCGTGTGCTTTATCATCGCAGACATTAATGCAGTCAATTGTTCCAACTGCTTCGCACCAACTTTTAAGTATTGACCATGCTGGACCTCTGCCAAGTGCCTGAGGAGGGGTCAAATACCTCGTAGCTGTGCTAGATAACTTTACTAAGTTTGTAAAGCTATTTCCTACAAAAACAACAGCCACGAGAACGATAATAAACCGATTGGAAAATGATCATTTCGGATCGCCAGAAACATTACTCTCCGAATATGCCTCAGATTTTACGAATGTTACCTGGAAGAAATTCTTAGAGAAACATACTATAAAACAAATTTTCATTTCGAAATTCCACCCCCAAGATAATCCCCAAGATAATTCCGCGGGTTTAATCGCTTTGTGAGAACATACTGCTCAGCTAAACAGACTAAGAGGGTAGAATACATAGAGCCGTTTGAAAGTGTTGTAAACCACATACCACATTTATCGACAGGTTTTACTCCAGCAGAACTCACATTAAAAACAAAAGAGAACAATAGTTGGGTCAACCCACTTCCACAACTTAATACCGAACTGGAAGACTGGGAGGATAAAGTTAGACAAGCATTGGTCACACTGTACGAGAATGCACAGAAACGGCAAGAATCACACAACCGGAGACTACAGAATACTCAACAATTTAATGTGGGAGATATGGTGTTAGTAAGGAATTATCCGAAGTCGTCATTAATAAAGAGAAAAATAGAGAAGTGGTTTCCGTTATATTCAGGACCATTTGTGATCTTAGGTACACCACATAAAAATAGTTATTTCTTGGTCCATCCCAACTCAAATAGACAGATAGGACTATACAATCACAAAGACTTGAAAAGATATGTATCTTAAGTAAAGTAGATGACCTTTTACGTGTGTCTTAATGAGGTGAAGTCAAACATCAAAGACTCAAGTACTGTGCGAGAAGGCTAAGTGACAATTATTAATTAATGGACTAGTGTATAAGTATTTCATGGACACACTGCGATGTGGCGTGTGGGAGAATGGGAACATACAACTTTGGAAGCATCAGTACTGCTTGGAGGAAGAGACTCTCAGAATACCAATTAGTTGTAAGAAAATTTCAGCTCCAGTTGGACGGAGAAGAGGACGCCAAGCTGCAGCAAGGAGAAGAAGAATTGCTTCAAGAGGATTCCACCCTAAGACACTTAATCAAACATAATACAAACTTGTTGAGATTTAGTAAACTTTCAGGAACTTATGTGTGTGGAACTACGAACAGTGAAAAGAACTGTATATTTCACACAACTGTAGGATATAGTGACTTTAGAAAATAAACTTTTCATTTTGTTGATTGTTAACTATTGTGAACTCACTAGGGTGAGCAGGTTATGTTCTTTTTTTTTCTTTCAGACTGTGTGCAGGATACACTTACAACATGTAAAGTTTACGTGAGTTACGTATAGGTTTAACAAATTTTCCACTGTAAGTTAGTGCTCAGACTTGCATGAGCTATAAACCAGGTCGAACAAAATGTTGTCCATGAATGAACACACCATTACACAGACAGACATATACAGACTTGTGTTTGTCACTGCACAATTCTTTGTAAGTCCAGAAGCACCTTTTCGAGAAAATATATGACTTAGGATTTGCTTTTATATTGTAAATGACTACAATTATGTACCTCATTTGATATGTACAATCAATCAGTTATTTATCATTATGTAACTAGACTGTGTAAAGACATTCTTATGGGTAGCATAAGAACTTTACCCTGTCAGACCTGAAAACTGTGATCTAGTGACTACGTGGTGGAGTGAACATGTCACAGATGACCTATGAACAAAGACTTCCTGTGAACATTATCCTCTGCGTGTACCAACTTTATTTCACTGGCGAAAGAGTTGAATTTAACACAAAAGTGGACGCTCAGTGAGTGCATTGTGTTACCATGATTTCGTTTTCAGTTTTGTGCTACGAGCGTTTAGTTATGCCAAGTATTCAGTGTGTTATTGGGACCACATGTGTGGACGTAACATTCCAGGCCAACTAAAACTGAAGAGCAAGTGTTTTTATCGATCAATCAGCAACAGTGGTGAGTCATAACAGTGTTGGGAACTGATACTGCTGTTTGAATTTCATGTGACTGTATGATGGGATGCTGAGCACACGTGTCGATGAGGGCAGCATACTGCAGCGACATCATCCGTCATCCCTTGCCGCACCCTGCCACGTCATCACAGTCCATCGCACTCCATCGCAGACTTACCTGATGGGGCGAGACATTGGTGTTGCAGTACACCAAGTCGCCAGCCGTCGTCACCAGCAGCACTATCACGAAATTGTACCATTATTAAATGTCATAGGATGTGAATATTCAAATGTTGAAAATTAAAAAAATGGGTATGGAAGATGTGCTCACTCCACCTTGGTTTTTTTCTGGGGTTTTTCCCATTGGCCTTTGCTCGAACGGTGAAGCATAACTCAAAATCCCTGAGACTTAAAAGTAAACAAAGCACATGCTTCCAAGTGAAAGAACACCGTGAACTTTAAGCAGAACAGACAAGGAAAATAAGCCTGCTTGGATGTCCAGTCAAACAAGTGTGACTGTACATCCAAAGTGGGCAATGTAGTGCCACAACAATGAAAATTAACGTTTCGACGATGTCAGACCTTATTTTCATGATTTAAAGAAGTATTCATGATATTAAAAATGTAATTATAATTTTATTATTTTCATTTTTGTTTACAGTGTATCAAAGACTTTCTAGTGCATGAAATAAATTAGCATTGTTTGTACTACGAAACTACATATGATTGTTAAGGGTTAAGCATGTAATAATTCGATGTAAGACATTTTGTTGAGTCTGAATTTTGTTCTCGTACTGGTCGGTAGAGAAGGAGAAGTTCCTTAATCGATGTGAAGGTATAAAGGCTGTAAAAAGGAGAGAGAGAGAGAAGGCAAATACAAGTTATTCAAAACAAATATCTCTAAAGTGTAACGTCTTGTGATTTCCTATAACTAAAAATTGCAATGTCTAATCTGAGCCTGTCCTGAATAACAGCGAAGAACATTTATGTTATCATATATTTTCTTCATTTGATCACGGTGGTGATTCGCATGTTTCTTTTTGTTACGTGACGTGTTATGAATATTTTCATTATACGCGCAAAAGTGCACATAGTTTTAATCGAACCTGCGTCTTTCGGAAACGATAACGTTTAATCAGTACAATTATGCAAATATCGTCTAAATCGCAACCGTGATCGCAAAAGTGTTTCCTGGACCAAATAATTCTTATAAAATGTGTATTCTCCAAAGCAAGCAGCATTGCACTATCGCTGACTCGCAACAATCGAAAGAATATAAACAGTGCTTAAATAAAATTTTCACCTCTTAATAATTATCATTATCCCATTAAATAAATAAATAGCAATTCAGTGGCTATCCAATCAATAAACAGAGTGGGCAATTCAACCCTTGCTGTACTAAGTGAATTTTACTCAGATAAGGATAGTCACAGTTGTCAAGGGCTATAGCTTTCTGCACAAATATACCAGGTTCACCGAGAAGCTTGTCCCTGCGACACAGTAAGGTGAACCCGCATTAGCCAGTAAAATAGCATCACGTACTGGCCAGCAGCACAATGGCTCATGGAGGAAGCAGAGGCGGCTGTCAGTACAAAGAGACGTAAAATTACGCCTTACTTGGGACATCACTAAGTAATGCATCACATTTTTTTCTGAAATCAGGTTGGTTTTATTCAGAATTACAATGTACCACATTATTTTCCACTCTTTTGACTACAAATCCGTATTTTTCATCATAACCTCAAAGCAATGTGACGGCCTTACGCCACCTTAACTGGGAGGCGGCATGTGACGGCGAGGTACCACTCTACCAGTCGACGTCGGAGCATACGTCTTGATTCATCAATCCCCATCATCGATCTACTGCTTCCTGCATATAGCATCCCCCCCCCCTATTGTGCCAGACAGATGGAAGTGGGTCCGAGATCTGGCCTGTAGGGTGGATGAGGAAGAACAGTCCAATGAAGTTTTGTGAGCCTGTCTCAGGTGCGTTGGGTTGTGTGAGATCTTGCGTTCTCATGAGAAGGAGATGTTCCTGTGAACTATGTGTTGACGAACACACAGAAGTCGTTTATTTCATTTCCTGAAGGTACCATTTCAGAACTGATTCCTGCACCATGAGGAAGGACTTCGAAGAGCATAACCCCGTCAGAGTCCCAGAAGACCATTGCTATGACATTACCGGCTGAAAGTGCGCCTTGGAACGTTTTCTTTGGAGGAGAGGCGTTGTTGCGCCACTCCAAGGAGTTCCATTTTTCCGGTTCAAGTGAAAAAGCGACCTTCTACAGATTATTGTCACTGTCAGCATCGTAACATGCAAGCAACTCCACACAGACAATCCTTCATTGTTCTCTATTGTCTTCTGTTAGACAGTGAGTAAAACAGCAGGCTCACACCACTGAGTAATCCGACTGCTGCAGGAGTGGGTCAGCACTACCGTCTCAGGCGTCCAGTACTGCTGCAAAATGTTTGTTTGTGATCTGACAATCACATCGAATTAGAGTGTCTGCACGTTCCAACACTGCAGGAGTCACGCCTTTATGCAGTCGGCCGACACATGGGAGATCAGACAAGTCTGAGTAACCATGTTATGATGATGACAGGTATGTCACCCAAAAATTCACCGTGCTTTTATTCATTTGTGAAATTAGTCGGAGGTGGTCCGAAGTGAGATATTGTCGTTATATCAATAGCTGCTATCCAGCTTTTGCTAGCTAGTTTTTAGAGGAAATCAAAGTGCCTTTAACAAGAATATAATTCTTGTAGAAGTGTGGTTTCTTTACTTTTACATTGTGCATCTTTTGCATTTAAATACTCCGATTTTTTGTAGCAGCTACTTTCAGCTGAAAGTTAACCATCACCGCTGTGCTGTTATTCCTAGCAGTAACAGTGTCTTACGTCGCTTGGCCCCATCCTGAAGGTTCTGTTGAGCTGTTCCAGAAATTTTACTCATTTCCAGTCTGCCTCTGGTAAGATGCACCCAGTTGAGACTACCTTCTACTGTCTTACAGCAGCGACTAGGTGGTGTGTGAAGTTATCAGTTAATTCCCTGAAATGAAATTCCACCATGGGATAGCTGCCTGAGAAAGTCAGGCTTCTGCCAGCCAAGTGGCCAAGTGGTTCTAGGCGCTTCAGTTGGAACTGCGCGACCGCTATGGCCGCAGGTTCGAATCCTGCCTCGGGCATGGATGTGTGTGTCGTCCTTAGGTTACTTAGGTTTAAGCAGTTCTAAGTTCTAGGGTACTGATGACCTCAGATGTTAAGTCCCATAGTGCTCAGAGCCATTTAAACCAGCCATAGGCAGGCTTCTGATGTTAGTATACCTCAGGTATCTGAATGCTAAGCCTTTTGCATGCTTTCTAAATGGGGTTTCTGATTTTGGATGTTGGAGTTTTCTCATTGACTTCCAACAGCCTTAAGTTTAACAATCTTATAGTAAATAAAAGTAGATATATTTTGTATGTTCTGGTGCACTAAGGCCAATTTAAAATAAATTCTGTATTTTATAAATAACATAACTGATATTTAAAAATCTGTGAAAAAATCAGCATATGTAATTAAATAAAAGGATTATATAACTAACAAAAAGCCTACTTTTTACAGTAATACGTCTAATTACAATAAACAACTGATTTCTGACTTCATTTATTTCATTTACAACACGATTTGTAAGATAATAACATGTAATATTTTACATGTAAATATTTTAACAAATCAGATTTTGAAGGTAAGTAAATTAATTAAATGTGTTAGTTAAGAAAAAACATTAATTTAAAAATTCAAATTGTGAACAAGAGTAAATTAATTAAAATGTATTATGTAACAAAGTACACTATTTTATAAAATCACATTGTGATGTAACTAAATTAATTAAAATCTATTTGCTAAGAGAAGAAAATTATAATTTTTTTTCAATTTGATTGTCTGATCATAAAAGGTATTGGTTAACACTAAAGTACATTTTTTAAATATTATAGATTGTGAACTCCATATCATAAAATTTATTGTTTCGATTTTTAAGTTTCTTCAGTCCTCTATATCTCAATTACATTTGTCGTTTTTAACTATTTCCAAATCAAAATCATCAATAAATTTAGAAAATCTATTTGGTAAAATAACTATAAAATCATTATTGAGTTCTAGACATAGTTGTTCTCCATATATAGAAATTAAATAGTCACAGTTCATAATATTACAAAAATTCGTTTAACTCTAGGTGAATAATTTTTTTAATTACTTTAGAAAGACTTATATTGTTCATCTTCATGATTAAAGTCGTTTCCATCTAAACAGAAAAATCTTTTATTACTTTAACAAAAATAAGTTTCTAGCATATATTCCACATATTATCAAAAATTGTAATTTTGAACTTACATTAAAATGATTCATTGAAAAAACTTTTTTTAATTTTTTATAAATCTAATAAAAATTATTTCTTATAAATGGAGAAGCTAAAAGAAATGCAAACTAAAAGAAAAAAAGCAAAATGGAAAAGTTACTTTTGTTTAAGTGACGGATATAATCAATTTCTTTAAAGAAATTGCTATCATATTTTTCATTAAAGAAATAATGGTGAATGATTAAAAGAAAGAGAAAATTGTCCACCATTTGGAACTATTATTAAAAATAGTCAAACAGAAAAAAATTGAAATAATAGATATTTATGCTATCTTTGATTCTCAAGATGCAGCTATCTTTGGAGCAAATTATGATTGAAATTATAAAAATCATAAAAATTTCCTTTTTCAGTATATATATATATATATATATATATATATGGAGCAAGTTCAACAAGAATCTTACGTATAATCAAAATTTTGTAAATGTTATAAAATGGGAATATCAATTGATTATTTTACTGTGAAAAATATACAAAAGATGGTTATAGAACTTTGTGTAGACCATGTAAGTAAATATTATCTAAAAATTACAATAAAAATCGAATTCATTGTGTATGTGGAAAAACTATTGCTAAATACTATTTTAAGGAACGTTTAGGACAAACAAAAGTAAAGAATTTTTAAAATATTATTAACAACAAATAATGAAAAAAATCTACATTTACAAATAATAATGAAGAACTTGTAACTGAAGAAACATCTACATCTACATAGAAATGTAAAAGTTGCCAAGAAATTAAAGATTTAAATTGTTTTTATATACATCCTTCGTATAATACTAGATAAAACAGGTATATGTTAGAATATATTATAAATAATAGAGCTTTAACTTAACGATTTATTATTTTTTAAATAATAATGCTTTATAATTAATTAATTTAATAAGTAGTTGTTACAAATTGATTGTTAAACTAAATAATAAAATATTTCTTTTAAAAAACTAATTATTTAAAAACTGATTGACTGTTAAACTAATTCATTGATAACTAATTAATAAAGAAATTCTCTTTTCTGATTAAATATATATCAAATAAATTCCTTATGTAACTATTAAAAAATTAACATTTCATAAAAAATATTCTTTACAAAAATAAAGAATTTTTTTGTAATGAAAGAGCAAAATGAAAACTGACATTGCTTATCAACTACAACAATTTACTGTTCCTAGACTTTGTGAATTGTGTAGAAGAAATAATTTATGAGGATATACAAATTTATGTAAAGCTGTTTTAATTAGATTTATTATTGGAAAGAGTCCAATTATTGCTACAAATTATATATATGAAGGAAGTAAAAATGATAAAAATAATTGTTGTAAATTATACACACAAAGAAAGTGTAAATTTTGGACAAAATTTCGCATATTTATAATATTGATGGTGTTTTTTTTTACGAAAGAACATAAACCATTAAAAAATATTTTCGTTTTCTACAAATAATTTATAAAACTGAAACTAAGAGATCGGTATATAATTGAATATTATCTGGTTGAAAAAGCATTTGACAAGAGATTACAAACTATAAATTTTGAAAATGATATTGATATACTTAATCTTATTCAGTTTTTAACTGCAGTAAATCAAAAATGTGCAAAATTGTTAAAGATTATTACGAAGATAAAATTTAATTTATGTTGTTAATATAAGGTAAAAAAATTAAATAAATGAAATAGTTCAAGAATTTGGACAACAAACACCAAACTATACTATTATGACAGAAAAAGATCTTAGTAACAAATTGAAATAAGTTAAAAGAGATTTTTGGGAAAAAATATCGAACTTTCAATCTCAAAGTTCAGGGTGGACATTATACAGAATTATTGGCGTGCAACTAACAATTAATAAACGTATTCCTTTAAGGGATCATCTTATATCGATTTACGTAGCATAATAAAAACAAAACCTTCTATTCATGTAAAAAGTAATTATGAAAAATGTTTTTATGGACTATAAAAGCAGCTTTGTTTCCTGTACATAATTATGCAGGAAAACAAAAAATTTCAAAATGTTATCCGTGTTCTTGTTAAAAAACCTTGTAAAGATTGAATTTCTGGTAAAAGTTGATCATATTCTAAAAACAGATAGAACAATTAATGTGTCCATTGGTTGTTAATTCATTTCATGATGATGGTCATGAAAAATGTTAAGTGTATCCAATAAATATACAAAATTTAAAAACGGAAAACATGTAAATTTACTTTATATCACGAAAAGCAACAATTCACACCATTTTTATATAAAGAATTTACTTAGACTTGTATCAAGTCAAATGAGAAAACATACTGAAGTATTTTTTGTGATTTGTGGTTACTACATTTAATAGTAAATAAAAATTACATAATCATACACCAAGTTGTTTAACTAAAAAACATTCAAAGTAGAAATGCCAAATAAACGAACATGTTTGTGTTTTATAAATTATCAATACACAATTTACGTTGATACTGAAGGTTTATTTTAAATAGGGTCATGTCAACCAAATCCAGAAAAACCATACACAATATCAAAACCATGAACAAACTGGATTTTTTACTACATAAAATACATGTATGGAAATTATCAAAATCCTGTTGTTTATAGAGGACCAAATTTTCAAAAATAATTCATTGACCGTATAAAATATGAAGTACAAGATTTTAAAAAATGTATTCTAAAATCGAAGAAATGAAACCCCTTACATTTGAAGAAAAGATAATACCTAATAATTCTAAATTTTGTACATTGTGAAAATATTATTATACAAAAGGAATATAAAAGTTTCTCATAATGCAGTAACTGTAATTTAAAAATATAACAACCTGATTTTGTCCCTATTTATTTACATAATGTAACTGTTTATGATTCTCATCTTTTTGTTAAAGAACTTGGCTAGGATAACAAGGAAATGGAACTAATATCAATCACTGAAAATACATACATTCGTAATGGTAAACATACAAAAAAATCAAAAGTGAGTTTTGTTGGTATATTTAATTTTATGTCTTCTTCACTTGGTAACTTTCAACAAACTTAAATAAAAATCAATCAATAGATATTAAAAAGTATTTTTCTCCAGAATTATTTAATCTAGTAATTAGTGTTTATATGACTTATGGATTCTTGGAAAAAATTTGAAATACCACAGTTACCACCAAAAGAAAAATTTTACAATAAATTAAATGATTGTAACATAACTGATGACGATTATGAGAATGCAAAATGTAATTCGGAAAAATTCAATATGAGAAATCTTGGTGAATTTCGTGATTTTTTTCTTAAAATTGATGTATTATTGTTAAGTGATATTTTTGAAAATTTTAGAAAAACATATATACAATTATATAATCTAGATCCATCCTGGTATGTTACAGTATCAGGTTTATCTTGGGATGCAATGTTAAAAATTACTGAACGAGAACTTAAATTATTATGTGATTATAATATGATTTTAATGGTTGAAAAAAGAATTAGAGAAGGAATTTCACAATGTTTTAAAAGGTCTGTGAAGGCAAATAATAAATATTTTAGAGATTTTAATAATATAGAATTATCACATTATATAACATATCAAGATGCAAATTACTGATATGGTTGTACTATGAACCAATATTTAACATCTGTTGGCTTCAGTGGGATGAGCCAAATAACTTTATTTGTACAAAAAATGATATTTCAAACAAATGTGAAATTGTTATATATTTAAAGTAGATTAGGAATATAAAAAAAAATTACAATATTAAAACAAAGATTTACCATTAGCTCTTGAATATAAATTTTTTGCACATACAAATGAAAGCAAATTAATAACTAGTATAGATGAAAAACATAATAAATTGTTCATTATGGAAATCTTAAACTATATTAAACTTTAGGAGTGCTACTTGGAAAATACATAAAGTTTTAAAATTAAAAACAAGTATTTTTTATAGAATTATATAGGTTTAAACACACAGTTAAGAACAAAAGCTGCAAATGATTTTGGAAAAGATTTCTATAAACTAATGAATAATTCTGTATTTG
Organism: Schistocerca americana; assembly: GCF_021461395.2. Taxonomy (NCBI): domain Eukaryota; kingdom Metazoa; phylum Arthropoda; class Insecta; order Orthoptera; family Acrididae; genus Schistocerca; species Schistocerca americana. The sequence goes on from NC_060119.1 coordinate 196,708,351, forward strand.
GAAAAACAATGGAGAATATAGGAAATGGACAATATATAAAATAAGTTTCAAAATGTAAAATATGTAATAAACTTATTGCAAAAACAAACTATAATTCTAGAACAATATTTAATGAAAATCTTGCTGCTATTCATATGTATGAAATTTAAATCAATTTTGACAAATCTATTTATGTTGGATTAGTTTTCACTATAGAGTTATTATGCCAAAATGTCGAGAAAATGTTGAATTAAGTTATCTAGACAAAGATAGTTAGTAAACTGAAAGATGAATGTAGTGGAAAAGTAATTGAAGAATTTTGAGGTTCAAGACCAAAAATTTGTTTGTAAAGTTAGTGATAATTTAGTAATAAATCTATAGGAAATAAGAAATGTGATGTTAAAAACAAAATAACTTTAGAAGATTATAAAGATTCTTTGCTTAACAATATAAAACAATCTAGAAAAGTTAATTTAATTAAAAGTGAAAAATATGAAATCGATACAATTCAAGTAACAAAAAAGTAGTAAGTCCACTTGATATAAAAAATTCGTATTGGAAAATAAAATAGATAAATTACAATTTGGTCATTATAAGTTATTATTAATAATATTATTTTTATAAAATTTATATAATCTTATATGTATATAGTTTTGCTATATAAATAGAAACTTTTTACAAAGATCAAATAAAACACAAAGATTTTTGTGTATATAAACTCAAACTTTGAATAAAATAAACAATGCAGTAATAAAAATAAAACATGATCAAAGAAAAATAAAAGATGAAAGTATTAAGGCAAAAGAAGAAAGTATGAAAGCAAAATATAAAAGAATTGAAATTAAGTTGAAATAATTAAATGAAACGATTTTCAAATTCAAAATTTGATTCCAAATTTTTGATAGTTATTTAGTATCTAATTGATTCTCAAACTAAGTAGCAAACTGCATCTTTTAAAAAATTCATAGTATAAAAAACCAACTGATTGTTAAACTAAATGGTTAACTCGTTCTTTATGAAATTACTTTATCTTTATTGACCCAATTGTCTTGTGAATTATCAAAGCCTAACTATCTAATTTAAACTTGATTACTTTTTTATCTTAAAAATTTTTCAACTGAGTACACATCTGTATATATTGTTTTTTGTAATTCTTGTTCATAAAAATTTTCTTTTATATCTTATAATTTATCTGTAATTGTATTGGAATAAAAGACATCTACTATTTCAAATATATCTGTTGACCAATTCGATGTATATCCTTTTTCATAAAGACGTTTGCATTTGTGAATTCTTACTTTATCACCTTTTTTAAATTTAGCATTTTCATTAAATATAATGTTTTTTTTTTAAATTTTTCACTTACTTCTATTGGTATCATATTTATTGTAGAATGTTTCGTGACATTGTATTCATCAATTAGATTGTTAACTAAATTTAACCTTTTATAATTTCCTTGTAAAGCCAAATTCTTCCTATTTCTTCTTTAAGTGTTTTGTTAAATCTTTCAACCATAGATAATTTAAATGATTAATGTTATATTTCTTCATCAATTTCCAGAATGAGATTTTCACCCTGCAGTGGAGTGTGCGCTGATATGAAACTTCCCGGCAGATTAAAACTGTGTTCCCAACCGAGACTCGAACTCGGGACCTTTGCCTTCCTGTGGCAAGTGCTCTACCATCAGAGCCACCAAACCACGGCTCACGCCCAGTACTCACAGCTTTTGAAAGGTAGGAGACGAAATACTGGCAGAAGTAAAGCTGTGAGTACCGGGCGTGAGTCGTGCTTTGGTAGCTATGATGGTAGAGCACTTGCCCGCGAAATGCAAAGGTCCCGAGTTCGAGTCTCGGTCGGGAACACAGTTTTAATCTGCCAGAAAGTTTCCTCATCAATTCTTCAATTTTTTTGTAATATAATTCTTTACCTTTATCTGTTTGTAAATTATTTGGCTTTCTAACTATTAAAATTGTTTATAGAGCGACATTTGTATTTTTAGCTTTTTTATGTTTATAGGAGCAGCAAATGCGTATTTTGCAAAAACATCGATTATTGTTAATAAATATTTACAAACTTTGTTTATTTTTAAAATTCCTTTTAAATTACCTGAATCCAGTTCAACTAGATCTGCTTCCCATAAATTTAATAGAAACAAAATTTTTTCTTTTAAAACTCTTTCTAATTGGTTTACGTAATTCATGAATTATATTTCACGAAAATTATTTAAACCTTCATCGTTAACCAAATTTTGTAATGAATTTACCGATTTTAGATTCACAAATTGTACAAATGTCTTCAATTCCTTGTCTTACATTTTCTGTAAATTTTTACACTTTAAACAATAAATGAGATAATCATGTGAAGTACGATTTTCCATATTATATACATAAAAGTTACATCATCATCATCAATTAAGACTGATTATGCCTTTCAGCGTTCAGTCTGGAGCACAGTCCCTCTTATAAAATTCTCCATGATCCCCTATTCAGTGCTAACATTGGTGCCTCTTCTGATGTTACGCCTATTACTTCAAAATCATTCTTAACCGAATCCAGGTACTTTCTCCTTGGTCTACACCGACTCCTCCTACCCTCTACTGCTGAACCCATGCGTAACCTTGCTTCTCCCATGCATGTAACATGACCCCACCGTCTAAGCCTGTTCGTCCTGACTGCTACATCTATAGAGTACATTCCTCTACACGCTCCTGCCATTGTTCCCATCTGCTAGTACCTACAATCAACCCAGCTACTTTCATACCCGTAACCTCAACCTTATTGATGAGGTAACCTGAATCCACCTAGCTTTTGGTCCCATTGAACAAAGTTGGTCGAAAGATTAAATGGTGCACAGATAATTTAGTCTTGGTACTGACTTCCTTCTTGCAGAAGAGAGTAGATCGTAGCTGAGCGCTCACTGCATTAGCTTTGCTCCACCTCGCTTCCAGTTCTTTCACTATGTTGCCATCCTGTGAGAATATGCATCCTAAGTACTTGAAACTGTCCACTTGTTCTAGCTTTGTTCCTTCTATTTGGCACTCAATCCGTTTATATCTCTTTCCCACTGACATTACTTTCGTTTTGGAGGTGCTAATCTTCATAACATAGTCCTTACATTTCTGATCTATCTCTGAAATATTACTTTGCAAACTTTCAATCGAATCTGCCATGACAACTAAGTCATCCGCATATGCGAGACTGCTTATTTTGTGTTCCTATATCTTAATTTAACACAGCCAGTCTATTGTTTTCAACATATGATCCATAAATACCATGAACAACAGTGGAGACAGGTTGAAACCTTGTATTACCTCTGAAATTACTCTGCACCATGAACTCAATTTACCGTGAACTCTCACTGCTGCCTGACTATCTATGTAAAGACCTTTAATTGCTTGCAAATGTTTGCCTCCTATTTTATAATCTCGTAGAACAGACAATAACTTCCCCCTAGTAATCTTGTCATATGCCTTTCTAGATCTATAAAGCATAGATACAATTCCCTGTTCCACTTGTAACACTTCTCCATTATTTGCTGTAAGCTAAAGATCTGGTCCTGACAACCTCTAAGAGGCCTAAACCCACACTGATTTTCATCCAATTCGTCCTCAACTAATACTAGCAGTTTCCTTTCAACAATACCTGATAAGATTGATACCTCTGTAGTTGTTACAATCTTTTCTGTTTCCATGTTTAAAGATTGGTATGATTACCACTTTTATCCAGTGTCATGGAAGCTGTCCCGACTCCCACGCGATTTCAGTTATCCTATATCCATTTAAGACTTGACATTCCACTGTATTTGATGGGTTCTGACTTAATTTCATCCACCCCAGCAGCTTAATTGCACTGCAGTCTATTGACCATTTTCTGCTCTTACTCAAATGTGATCCTATTTCCATCATCATTCCTATCCCATTGTACATCGAAATCTGAAACATTACTGATCGTATTTCACCTACATTGAGCAACTCTTCAAAATATTCCCTCCATCTGCCCAAGGCATCAACAACATTCACCAGTAGTTTTCCTGACCTGTCCCAAATGCTTGTCATTTCCTTCTGACCTCCCTTTCGAAGACTGCTAATTACACTCCAGAATGGTTTTCCAGCAGCTTGACCCAAAGTCTCCAACCTGTTTCCAAAGTCTCCCAGGATTTCTTCTTGGCTGCTGCAATTATCTGTTTGGCTTTGTTTCTTTCTTCAACATAACTTTCTCTGTCATCCTGAGTTCTAGTATGTAGCCATTATTCATACACCTTCTTTTTCGTTTTACAGGTGGCCTTGACTGTGTCATTCCACCAAGCTGTTTGCTTCATCCTACCTTTACACACTACTGTTCCAAGACATTCTTTAGTCACTTCTAGTACTGTGTCCCCATACCTTGTCCATTCCTTTTCCAATGACTGTAATTGACTACATTCAACTAACTGGTACTTTTCTGAGATCACTGTTATGTACTTTTGCCTGATTTCCTTATCCTGAAGTTTCTCCACTCTTAGCCTCCTACATATGGACCTGACCTCCTGCACATTCGGCCTCACAACACCAATATCACTGCAGATTAAATAATGATCAGTGTCATCAAAGAATCCCCTGAAAACACGTGTGTCCCTCACAGCCTTCCTGAGTTCCTGATCTGTTATTATATAGTAAATGAGAGACAGTATACTGGTGAAAGTTCTTATGCTTAAAAAAGGAGTTTGCAATTACTAAGCCCATACTGGCACAGAAATCCAAGAGTTGTTTCCCATTCCTGTTGCACTCCGTATCCTCTCCCAGTTTACCCATAACCTTTTCATACCCTTCTGTTCGATTTCCAATCCTGGCATTAAAATCACCTATGAACAGTACACTGTGCTTGTCCTTTACTCTAACAACTACATCACTGTGTGCATCATAAAAACTATTCTTCTTATCTTGATCTGTCCCTTCACAATGCAAATATACTGACACAATCCTAATTGTCTTGCTGGACACCGTCAAATCTATCCATATCAGTCATTCGTTTACATACCTTATTGCAACTACGCTGGGTTCCTTTTCTCTCCTGATGTAAAGCCCTACACGCCATTGTGCTATTCCTGCTTTGACTCCTAACAGGTAGACCTTGTAATCTCCCACTTCCTCTTCTTTCTCACCCCCTACCTGAGTGTCACTAGCAGCTGAAATGTCCAATCCCATCTTACTTGCAGCCTCTGCCAGCTCTACCTTCTTCCCTGAGTGGCCCACATTGAAATTAATAGCTCCCCATCTCGTTACCATTTGTTTACCAAGTCGTATCTTAGGAGTCCCAGGTTTGTCAATTAGAGGTGGGACTCCACCACCTCCAAAGGTCCAAGGCATTTTGCTCTGATTGTTGCCAGCATCATATTTAAAGTACCAGGGAAGCAGGTTGCTAGCCTTACTTGCCCCAGGCCTCATTGAGTTTTACCCCTAACGGTTGAGGGACTAACTGGTGAATTTGGTAGTCTTTGCCATCTGAGCATAAAGGTGACTACGAGTCAGAATATGTCTGAGATGCCTAGTCTTATTCCAAGGTAAGTGGCATCCCGACTGACCGGACCACTTACTTGGTCACTCATACATTCCCACGGTACATGAACTAGGACATGACAACAGGAACCCACACCATGAACCACATAAAAATTATATACATTAGAAAAATTTAATAAAGTTCAAATTAATCTAATGATTTCAATACTTCTAGATTTTCACCTACTTTCTTATCTCAGCTTTTATTAATTTTTGATTCCAATGTTTAATGTAACTTTATACTGAATCAATTTTAGGTAATGCATTAAGAGGACTATTTATCATTTTGTTTATTTCTTTATTGGTTTATCCCATATTACCATCCATAGTAACATATCTCTGCTTTAAATGTAAAAGAATCTTGTTATAATCTGCTTTATTAACTTTATTACTCATCTGTTTTCGAATGCTTGTGTATTCTGGTTTTGTAACAAAATTTAATAGTTTATTTTCAAAATAATGTTTCTTAACTATATCTTTTGCATCGCTTGGATCATTTAGATTAACAAGACTTCCATTTTTATAACCAATATTACAGTCAGTTACTTTAAAAATAGTTTATAAATTCTTTTTGGAAACTATTTAATTGCATTAGTTACCTTTAAATCTATTGATGATTGAAGTTTTTTAAAAATATTTTCAATTTTTTAAATCGGATATAGGTGTATTAAGTACTTGTTCAGTTTGTTTAGTTAGATGTATCTTATTTCCCAAAACCTACTTTTATTAAATCTAAATTATCATTAAAATTATAATTCCCATATAGCAATTTTAAAACAGATAAACATAAATGACCACATATTACTTCATCAAAATTTTGTATTCCTTCTGTATTGCAATATAGTTCATTTTTCCTAAATAGGTAACTAATTGTTTCGGTATATTAACACGAAATGAATGAAAAACCAATTTTAACCTTATTTATATAATAACAAATCCAATGAGTACCAAGATTGTCAGATGTATCTAAACTTACTACACCACATTAAATTTTCAATGGTTTACTGATTTATCAATCATGTATACACCATGAAAGTGTTTAATTTGTAATTCCTTAGTAAGTTTTCCTATATGACAACTACTTGATGCAATAAGTTATTTATCAATTACTTCCTGAAATTTTTTCGTTTTATTTTATCCATTACCAACTTACTACTCTATTTGTAATCATGTCATTTTTCTTCTTCTATTTATATATAATTTTTCTTTTAGTTTAATACTGCATATGCAGTTGCTGCAGAACCTCCAGCTAATGATGCATTGTTGCAAAATATGATAATGCAGCTAATTACACTCGAAGAAGCCCACCATCATGTAATGTTAATCCTATACCATACATCTTTCTTTTAAATGTTCAATAGCTTTTCATAACAGGAAAACCTAATGTAATAAGTAAATTTCAAGGAGATTTTTTTATCTTTCTTACATTTTTGTGGTTTAGTTAAAATGGTTCAATTGCATTTAATAAACCATTATTAACTTTGATTTCATTGCCTTTGGTTTGGTTTTACCCTTGGTAGCAAAATATAACTAATTGTAAATTTATTTATTTATGTAATTAAAAATTTAATGAAGTTTTTACATAGCTTAAAATGTATAAAGATATATTATATTTTTTAACAACTTTATAAAGATTTTTATATAGAAAAAATTTTATAAATATATTTATATAGTTAAAAATATATAAAGATTTTTATGTCGTTTAAAATTTGTGAAGTTTTTTATTATTTAAAATGCATAAAGATATTTTAAAAAGTTTAAAAATGCTTAAAGAATTTTTCACGGTAAAAAATTTATGTAGTTGAAGGTCTTCTGAAGACTTTTTATATAGTTTCAAAATTTGTAATGATTTTTATATACTTTTTAAAGTTTATAAAGATTTTTGTAGGGACTTTCACCAATATCAACATTAATTCCCATATCAAATTTTTGTTTTGCTTATATTATTCCTCTAACAGCTGTTGCTGACACGTTTTCACCAAATGAAGAATCATTTGCATACATTTTTTGTTTTGCAGCTAACTGAAGTATTTATAAGCCATATTTCTTTTCTCTAAATCTTTATTACCTCTGTAAGTAATATAATGTTTTTTACAAGCTTCATGTTATGTATTTATACCTTAATCACCGTTAGCTAATCTTTCTTCTAATTTTGTACCTGCACCAGAATATTTATAACTTGGTAGTAGCATTTCAGATGCTAACTTGTTAATTAAAGTATTTACTAATCCTTTTCCTTATTTATTAGTTTTCCAATATGTATGTGAAAGTTTATTTACAAATTTAAATATAAATGAAATTCCTTGTGGATTATCAGTTATAAAATCACTAAATTTATTTGTTAACTTTTGTGCTATATTAACTTATTCATTATGATAAGTTTTATTACCAGCTACAAGAAGTACCATGAATATCTCCTAATCTATCGTTTAATTACGAACATCATTAAACAAACCTATTTAATAGCTTTATCTGTATGTTTTTAACTAAACCTTCAACTAATTTTTGTATTTAAGGAGAAATTATGTCTGAAAATCTATTGCCAATTTACTTAAGTCTGGAAAATAATCGTCAGCAATCCTTTTTTTAAATATGAATTTTACTTACCTTTACTTGATATTATATTACTTGCATTATTCTCAGAATATAATGCGCCTCAATTTAATAATATATCTGCATAATTTGATAGATGTTCACCTTAAAACTTTCTAAATCTTCTATAGTATTTTGTTTTTCAGTCCCTTTAATCCATCTGTACCTTCACATGTTTTTTTACCTCTTCTTAATCAACAGGTTTTAAATCAACAGATTTTAAATCAAATACTTTATCTTCACTATGATTAATATATTTTAACATTCTTTCACTAACATCTATCTTTTTAGTTTCATTTATCTTTTTAGGTTCATTAATCTTTTTAGTATTATTTATCTTTCTACTGCGTTTTTCTTCTTGGTATTTATTAAATGTATCTTCAATTTCTGTTTCACTTAATGTGTTATCAGATTTTACAGGAAAATAATCAGACCAATCTCTTAATTTTTTAATTGTTGATAAATGTTCAAAATATTCTATATGTTGATATGGAATCATTTTTTAAAACTCCCCAATTTTCTTCAATTGCCTTTAAAACATTTTGACCTACGCCTTCAATAGCATCAAAAACAGGTTCCCTTTTATATTTCTCATATTCTGTTCTTGGTTCCATCACCAAAGTTTAAATTTTCATTCTAAATCTTCAGCTTTCTTTACATTTTTTGTTTTGCTTGTTTGACAACTTTTTCATCATTAATTTATTTATGAAGAAAAACCATTAATTGTGTTTATGTTTTATCTTTATAGATATATTTATATTAATGTTTATTTAAATGTTAATGTTACTGTTAATATTAATGTTAAAATTAATGTTGATATTTATTGTCTTTGTTTAATGTTTCCATTGTTAAGGAATGCATTTCATTACGAAACGTACTTCATTTGGTTTTCTAGACATATCTATTGTTAAAAACCCAAAATCATAATTCTAAAGTTTACTATACAATTCTTTAATAATACGAAACTTTAAATCTCCACCAACCAACTCATGGTTAATACCATTTAAATATGTATCATCTTGTCTAAAAATAATTTAAAAAATTAAATATTCCCTTATTAAGTGTTTTGGTATTTCTGATTAAGATTGAGCTAAATAAATGCGATCAATATCTTTGTGTCTACCTCTAGTAAAATAATTTCTGACAATATCTTAGTTTTTAGAATGAAGTCATCAAATACAACAACTAAATTTTCTTCACATTCATCTAATGGTATATTTTCTTCGTTATACTCTCAAAAGCTGATCATTTTTTTCTTTTATATTTTTTTTTTTATAAATTCGTGATATTTTGGTTCATGTAAACTTTTTGAACAAATATAATAGTCGTTAGTTTTATTCCAATGCAACTATCTTGGAGCTAAAATAAATTGTCAATAATTAATACGTTTTTGTTCAACCACTTGGTCCAATTATTGCACGCTTATACAATTTGGTAAGTGTTTACCATGTTTGTTCTTTGACATATTTCCTGGAATACGTAGTTGTGGTTCCCAATGTGTTTGATTCATTTATTAACAATTTTTTTACTATTAATTTGGTTTCACCTGTTAATAGTATTTTCATTTATTAAAATTCTTTCATTAATTGATATTTTCTTGTTTTTTCAACAATTTTTTCACTTATTAACAATTTTTTCATTATATATAAGTTTTTCATTTATTAATAATTTTTCAGTAGTAAGTGAGTAGATTATTTCAACTTCGTGATAAATCTTCTATACTTAGAAAATGATCAATTGTTCCAATAAGTGATAATTACACTGATGTTTCATTAGCTGGTTTTTATTCAACTTTTTTAATGCCAAGTATCACAACAAAAAATAATAAACTTTATTGTGATGGAGAAACAATAGATATACCTGTAGAACAATATAGTTTAAAAAATACAAAAAAATTATATTTTTGAAAAAACCCAGTACACTCATTAAAGCAGATGATATTTTAAACAGTATTGTTATTGAAAGTGAGTGTAAAAATCAATATTGATACAGCAGATAGTTTTTGAAGTTACTTGGTTTTATTAATCTAATTGTTCAAGCAAATGAAAAAGCTGTAGCTTGAGATGTTCGTAGTAAATTCCTTTTGAATTAAGAAATATAAATTTTAATCTTGTTGATGGAATGAATGTAAAACATAATGATCATTTTCATAAAGAAACTAATATTATTCTTTCATTTAACCATAATGCAGAGTTTTTGGGGCCAATAATTTATGAATTAACCTATAAATGTTCCTATTTTTAATACAATTCATGATTTAGAAGTTACTATAACTGATGAAAATTATAATGTAATTGACTTTAATGGTGCTACTGTAAGTTATTTTAGAAATATCTTAATATCTTAATAATTCCTTTCCTTAATCAGTCATGAATAAAATTGAAGTTACCAGTTTTGTTAATTTCCCTTTAATGAAAGAACTAAAAATAATTCAAATGTTCCTGATAAAGATACAGAAATAGAAATAAATATTGGTGATGGTTGGCTTCACCCAAATCATGCACAATTATACATGATTTTTTAGTATTATTGGAAATGATGGTATAGCATCCAACTTAAGATGGAAAATCCAACATAATATTATTTGATAATTATGTAACTAATTTGTTTGACTTTCTAACAACAAAAAAGAAAATAATATATTAACTAGAATTGAACATACTTTTATTTCATCAACAGTTTCGCTACATCTAACTTCATCTGTTACTAATAACATAAGTTTAGAAGGACATATTCTTAATACAGGAAAAATAAATAATAGAAAAGTACTTTACCCATTGACAATGCTTGGAGGATTTTTAAAGATTATAAAGAAATTATGTTTGAAGGAAACTTAACTGCAGTTTTTACATGTAGTTCAAGTCCAGGAGGCGCAATTTTATCTTGGTTTGATAAAAGTGAAATTGGTGTTAAAATAAAAGATAAACTTCTAAAAGAAGGTAAAATAGTGATAGAATCTATGGATATTCGTGTACTTGTTGTGAAATGTGAACCCAATTATGAAATTGAAATGTGTAATATTTTAAAAAAGCCTAAAATTCATATTTTTCTATTAACTTCAAACAGAAGAAGTTGCCAGATTATCTGGTAAAAACAATTTGAACTAGATATATCAAATTACTATAACTCCATATAATTTGAATACCATATTTTGTTTTTGTTTCATTTCAAACAAATACTAAAAATAATCAGTTAGTTGATTCATCATTATTTGATCATGTTAAACTACAGAATATATATTTAAAAATTTGTAAAAATGAAGTTTTCCCTCAAGAAATGCGGAGTATTAACCAACCAAATAATTTTATAAAACCATATGATGCATTTCTTGATTTTAAAAGAATTACCTTACTAAAATCAGATATTGTTATTAAACCATATAGTTCTATAAATAATTAACCAATTTATGTAATAAATATGACACATAGAAAACGTTTTACAATGACAAAAAAACCCAATATGAAACTTTGTACAACTTTTAATGATAAAGTTCCATATCATGCACATTCTTATACAATGTATCGTAAAAAATCTTACATATGGTTCACTGTAGATTGCTTACTGAAAATTTTTAATTATTTATATATGCTTCTATATAAGTGGATGAAAAACTTACATAAATTTATAAAAGTGATAACTTCATGCTATATAAATTTCTGAAACATTTTATGAAGCATAGAAAAATTAAAAACTGAAAATTGTAATGTAATTTATTTCTGTTAAATGATTTATTTTTTTATTTACTTACATTCACATTCAAATTTTTTTAAAACAATATACTTTTGTTTTAACTAATACATTCTAACTAATTTACTGACATTAATATTTAAAGTTTTTAAAATAATGTCCTTTTTGTTAATTACTTCATTCTATTTATTTAATTACATTCACAATTTAATTTTTTAAGGTAATATACGTTTTTATCTAGTACATTTTGATTAATTTACTTACTTTCACAATGTGTTTTTTAAAAATAATGCATTTTGTTAACTAAAAGGTTTTAATTATTTTCTTACCTTGAAAATATAAATTTTTAAAACAATGTATTTCGTTAAATAATTCATTTTAATTATTTAATTTGCTTCACAGTTTAAAATTTGAACAATAACTAATTTTGTTTAGATATACATGTTATTGTGTTAAAATCGTGTTGTAAATGAAATAAATGAATTTAAGTACCTGTTATTTATTGTAATTATTTGTATTATTGTAAAATTAGGTATTTAGTTGTTGTTGTTGTTGTTGTTGTTGTGGTCTTCAGTCCTGAGACTGGTTTGATGCAGCTCTCCATGATACTCTATCCTGTGCAAGCTTCTTCATCTCCCAGTACCTCTTGCAACCTACATCCTTCTGAATCTGCTTAGTGTATTCATCTCTTGGTCTCCCTCTACGATTTTTACCTTCCACTCTGCCCTCCAATGCTAAATTTGTGATCCCTTGATGCCTCAAAACATGTCCTACAAACCGATCCCTTCTTCTAGTCAAGATGTGCCACAAACTTCTCTTCTCCCCAATCCTATTCAATACCTCCACATTAATTACGTGATGTACCCACCTTATCTTCAGCATTCTTCTGTAGCACCACATTTCGAAAGCTTCTATTCTCTTCTTGTCCAAACTGGTTATCGTCCATGTTTCACTTCCATACATGGCTACACTCCATACAAATACTTTCAGAAATGATTTCCTGACACTAAAAATCTATACTAGATGTTAACAACTTTCTCTTCTTCAGAAACGATTTCCTTGCCATTGCCAGTCTACATTTTATATCCTCTCTACTTCGACCATCTTCAGTTATTTTACTCCCTAAATAGCAAAACTCCTTTACTACTTTAAGTGTCTCATTTCCTAATCTAATCCTCTCAGTATCACCCGATTTAATTTGACTACATTCCATTATCCTCGTTTTGCTTTTGTTGATGTTCATCTTATATCCTCCTTTCAAGACACTGTCCATTCCGTTCAACTGCTCTTCCAAGTCCTTTGCTGTCTCTGACAGAATTACAATGTCATCGGCGAACCTCAAAGTTTTTACTTCTTCTCCACGAATTTTAATACCTACTCCGAATTTTTCTTTTGTTTCCTTTACTGCTTGCTCAATATACAGATTGAATAACGTCAGGGAGAGGCTACAATCCTGTCTCACTCCTTTCCCTACCACTGCTTCCCTTTCACGCCCCTTGACTCTTATAACTGCCATCTGGTGTCTGTACAAATTGTAAATAGCCTTTCGCTCCTTGTATTTTACCCCTGCCACCTTCAGAATTTCAAAGAGAGTATTCCAGTTAACGTTGTCAAAAGCTTTCTCTAAGTCTACAAAGGCTAGAAACGTAGGTTTGCCTTTTCTTAATCTTTCTTCTAAGATAAGTTGTAAGGTTAGTATTGCCTCACGTGTTCCAACATTTCTACGGAATGCAAACTGATCTTCCCCGAAGTCCGCTTCTACCAGTTTTTCCATTCGTCTGTTAAGAATTCGCGTTAGTATTTTGCAGCTGTGACTTATTAAACTGATAGTTCGGTAATTTTCACATCTGTCAACACCTGCTCTCTTTGGGATTGGAATTATTATATTCTTCTTGAAGTCTGTGGGTATTTCGCCTGTCTCATACATCTTGCCCACCAGATGGTAGAGTTTTGTCATGACTGGCTCTCCCAAGGCCATCAGTAGTTCTAATGGAATGTTGTCTACTCACGGGGCCTTGTTTCGACTCAGGTCTTTCAGTGCTCTGTCAAATTCTTCACGCAGTATCTTATCTCCCATTTCATCTTCATCTACATCCTCTTCCATTTCCATAATATTGTCCTCAAGTACATCGCCCTTGTATAAACCCTCTATATTCTCCTTCCACCTTTCTGCCTTCCCTTCTTTGCTTAGAACTGGGTTGCCTTCTGAGTTCTTGATATTCATTCAAGTGGTTCTCTTCTCTCCAAAGGTCTCTTTAATTTTCCTGTAGGCAGTACCTATCTTACCCCTAGTGAGACAAGCCTCTACATCCTTACATTTGTCCTCTAGCCATCCCTGCTTACCCATTTTGCACTTGCTGTCGATCTCATTTTTGAGACGTTTGTATTCCTTTTTGCCTGCTTCATTTACTGCGTTTTTATATTTTCTCCTTTCATCAATTAAATTCAATATTTCTTCTGTTACCCAAGGATCTCTATTAGCCCTCGTCTTTTTACCTACTTGATCCTCTGCTGCCGTCACTACTTCATCCCTCAGAGCTACCCATTCTTCTTATACTGTATTTCTTTCCCCCATTCCTGTCAGTTGTTCCTTTATGCTCTCCCTGAAACTCTCTACACCCTCTGGTTCTTTCAGTTTATCCAGGTCCCATCTCCTTAAATTCCCACCTTTTTGCAGTTTGTTCAGTTCCAATCTGCAGTTCATAACCAATAGATTGTGGTCAGAATCCACATCTGCCCCTGGAAATGTCTTACAATTTAAAACCTGGTTCCTAAATCTCTGTCTTACCATTATATAATCTATCTGATACCTTTTAGTATCTCCAGGATTCTTCCAGGTATACAACCCTCTTTTATGATTCTTGAACCAAGTGTTAGCTATGATTAAGTTATGCTCTGTGCAAAATTCTACAAGGCGGCTTCCTCTTTCATTTCTTCCCCCCAATCCATATTCACCTACTATGTTTCCTTCTCTCCCTTTTCCTACTGACGAATTCCAGTCACCCATGACTATTAAATTTTCGCCTCCCTTCACTACCTGAATAATTTCTTTTATCTCGTCATACATTTCATCAATTTCTTCATCATCTGCCGAGCTAGTTGGCATATAAACTTGTACTACTGTAGTAGGCATGGGCTTTGTGTCTATCTTGGCCACAATAATGCGTTCACTATGCTGTTTGTAGTAGCTAACACGCACTCATATTTTTTTATTCATTATTAAACCTACTCCTGCATTACTCCTATTTGATTTTGTATTTATAACCCTGTAATCACCTGACCAAAAGTCTTGTTCCTCCCGCCACCTAACTTCACTAATTCCCACTATATCTAACTTTAACCTATCCATTTCCCTTTTTAAATTTTCTAACCTACCTGCTCGATTAAGGGATCTGACATTCCACGCTCTGATCCATAGAATGCCAGTTTTCTTTCTCCTGATAACGACGTCCTCTTGAGTAGTCCCCACCCGGAGATCCAAATGGGGGACCATTTTACCTCCGGAATATTTTACCCAAGAGGACGCCATCATCATTTAATCATACAGTAAAGCTGCATGTCCTCGGGAAAAATTATGGCTGTAGGTCCCCTTGCTTTCAGCCATTCACAGTACCAGCACAGCAAGGCCGTTTTGTTAATGTTACAAGGCCAGATCAGTCAATCATCCAGACCGTTGCCCCTGCAACTACTGGAAAGGCTGCTGCCCCTCTTCAGGAACCACACGTTTGTTTGGCCTCTCAACAGATACCCCTCCGTTGTGGTTGCACCTACGGTACGGCCATCTGTATCGCTGAGGCACGCAAGCCTTCCCACCAACGACAAGGTCCATGGTTCATGGGGGAAGGGGTACTTAGTTAATGTTATTAAATAGGTTTAGTTAATTAAATATACTGACTTTTTACTGATTTTTAAAAATCAGTTACATTATTTATAAAATACAGAATTTATTTTAAAATTGCGATCGTGTGCCAGAACATACAAAATATATCTGCTAATAAGTCATTATTACATGACAAACCAGTAGGTCCTATTTCTCCAAATTGCTACCTTCAATCAAGCTATCCATTATATGCACTGATACTATATGGTATAAATTAGTTCATGCACTGTAAGTCACTATTATGTTCCCCGGAATGTGATTTGGGTGATTTAAAATACTCCTACATAACATATTCAGATGTTATGCTGCCTGATGTGATCGTGTACAAGGTGCCTGATGTCAAACTCAGAGAACAGATTTTGAAACTATCTGATCCATCATTTCAGTAGGTATTTCAAATACTAGATGAGTACGATTCAGGTGCCCTGTCAGCTGATAAATTTAAGCATCCACCATTTTCTTCAGGATAAGTCCCTTATTTCTGACTGGCCCATTGAGCAATGGCAGCTTGCGCTGGCCATGCTTAGTAAACAATGCTCCACACCACATCAGCAGCTCTCTAAACAGGTCGCTACACAGGTGAACCAAATTAAGTCCAGCCCTCGCTGTTATTCACAGCACAAACGCCATGAATACCCCTCCTGACAAGCACAGTGTTACGCTTGTTGCAAGAAAGGACATGTAGAATCCATGTTTGCACCAGAACAAACACAAGAACTCTGTCCCCTCACAAAAATCTAATTACAAGGCCCATGTCTTTAATGCAGTGTATTCCAAATCTGCAACAGGCATTTGCAGACTTGCACACGAGCAGTTTCATCAGTGCTATTCCAGTCTAACAAATGTTTTGTGCCTTTTGCTTCTTTGTAGGAAATGTGTGGAATTTCTGTTGGACACGGGTGCCCCTGTTACATTGCTGAATCGTCACACATACACAATATTAGGCTCCCCACACCTGTCTAAAACTAACACTCAACTGACGGCTTCTAATGGACAAGACATTCCCATTTTCGGAAATTGTACTTTGACTGCTATGGATCGCTCACGAATGTGAACAGTGACTCTTATATTGGTACAATCACGTACCTTTGAGGATCTATTTCGTCTTGATGCATTTGATTTATTTGGCTTTAACATTCAGGACAATGTGTAGCCAATGTCTACATTCCACACTTAGACAGTGTAGCTAGCTTGCTAAAAGAATTCCTGGAACTCTTTTCTGAAGGTTTAGCCAAGGCTTACAATTTTGTTGCACATATTGCTCCGAAAGACAATACTCAGACGAAAGTCTGCCAGGTCACAACTTCTCCCATTGCATTAGAGGACAAATTCGCTGCTGAACTTAAACAATTGCAAGATACCAGAGCCATTGCGCTGATACTAGGTAGTCAATGGAACAAGTCCACTGGTTTTGCTCCACAAACCTTCAAGTTGCATTCGCCTCTGTGTTGACTTTCAGTCTACAGTCAACCCACAAACTGTCATTGATCCTTATCCATAGCTATGCCAAGAGGATCTCATGGACAGATTAGGTGCTGGTCGCTATTTTCCAAAATTGATTTGCGCGATGCGTCTCTTCAACTACTGCTCGATGAATAATCTCAAAAAGTGTGTGTAGTGAATACTCATTTCGGATTGTTTAAATCTTTGTGTTTGCCTTTTGGCAGTGCTACTGCACCCGCCATTTTCCAATGGTATTTGCAATAACTGACTACTCAAGTGCCAAACTGTTCAAACTATTGGGACGATATTATTGTAGCAGATCATACACCTGAAGATCATATTGCAAATTTAGGTGCTTTGTTTCGTGCGTTATCTGATGCAAGACTAAAGTGTAGAGTGGACAAGTGTGATTTTTTTGAACCTTGAACCTTGAACCTTTTTAACCTTGGTCATGTCATAAACAGTAAGGTGTACATCCTCCTCAGTCACATTTGTTAGCCATACGAGATTTGCTAGTTCCTCACATTGTTACAGAATTGCAGTCAGTCTTATGGAAATTGAACTACTATATTCGCATCTTACCGAATGCTGCACAAACCGCAGCTCCTTTGCATCACTTCGCCAAAAAAACCTTCCCTTTGTTTGGACAGATGAGTGCCAAGTATCTTTTCAAAATCATAAAGATGCAGTGCTCAGTGATCGATGCTTAGTTCACTTTGATCCCGACAAACCAGTTGTGTCGCTAGTTGACGTTTCCTCTTAGAGAATCGGTACATTGCTTTCGCACATAACTAGTGATAAAGACAGGCCTGTTACGTTCGCATGAAAAGTGTTGTCCAAAGAGCAGTGTATCTATTCACAAATAGAGAAGGAGGCTTTGGCTATTGTGTATGGTGTCACCAAATTCCACTACTATTTGCATAGCAGAAAATTCTACTTAGAAACGGACCACAAGTCTTGGCAGTCCTTGTTTCATCCGACGAAACCGATTCCTGTATGAACTGCCCAAAAACTGCATGGATGGGCTTTGTTGTTGTCTCAATACCAGTACAAGATTTTGTGTCGTCCGACAGCTCAACACGGTATGCAGACGCACTTTCACGGCTTCCGATTGGTCCTGATACAGACTTCTTCTTCTGCATTTTATTGTCACATCGTTTGCTCGGGATTTTGAATTGCTTAAATCTTTTCCGCTGAATTATAGGAAAATCAGACAGGCCACGTACGCTGATTCAGAGTTGAACATTATGCTAACATACTTTCGCACATCTTGGCCTCTTTCCTTGCGTAACATAAAGAACTCAGTAGTGTGCCGATACTCTGCACATCGGCATGCCTTCGCTATACTGAAAGAAGTGATTCTTGTTCAAAATGACAGTGAATGTCAGGTGTGTTGATCCCAAAATCTTTACAAAATGAAGTGTTGCAGTTACTTCACCAAGGACAGTGGCGATTGTTCACACAAAACAGTTAGCGCTTCGACTCTGTACTTGGCAGGATATGGACACCCCTAATAAAATACGTGACGTCACAGTGTTTCGCATGTGCAGAAAATCAGTGCACTCCACCAAAAAAAATTCTCTGCTTGGCCTAAGTCGATATCACCATGGCAACGTCTGCACATAAACTTTGCGGGACCTTTTTGGAACGCTCGTTGGTTGATTGTAGTTGACTCGTACATCAAGTTTCCCTTTACTGTGCCGGTGAACTCGACAGCTTCACGCAGCACATTACAGGTTTTGCCGATAAGGTTTACCTGAAGTCATAGTGTCGGATAACGGCCCTCAGTTCACGTCAAATGAATCTGAAACATTCTCTGAACGCAATGGCTTACAACATCTAACTAGTGCACCGTTCCATCCACAGTCAAACGGCGAAGCGGAACGTTTTGTCAGAACCTTCAAGCAGCAGGTGGCCAAACTTCGTTCAGCACACACCAAGGATCAAGAATTGCAATTGTTTCTCGCCTCCTATCGTTCGTACCCACGAGATGTACCATCGTCGGCGGAATTGCTTGACGGCCGCCGCTAGCGGACACTGCTTCATCTGCTCCACCCTCCTCAGTATCCGACGCCGAAGGAAGGCCACAAGTATCGCTTCGCGTCGCTTGATATTATGTTTTACAAGTTTTTAGTGGCAGCGGACAGTGGACACGAGGCGAGATCATCCGTCGCCTTGGCACTTGCTTGTATCTCATTTCAGGTCCAGAAGGGCTGCAGCGCCGACATCACAATCAACTTCACCACTGTTATGTGCACGGTGAACGATCTATGTCTCTTCCCCCAGAGTCACGGATCCCAAGGGCAGCGCGGCCACAGCAGGTGCCAGAGGGTGTTATCAGGACACCACGGGCCGACCCCATGGAGACTGAGCCTTCGCATCCTCCACTTCCTCTCGTCCACACCTCAGCCGCCGACGCCTTCTTCGTCTGGTTATTGGCATTGGGAGGTGGTCGCGTAACCTTCTGGTCGATTTCTGGGGGACGTTTCCGCCAGAGCAGAAGCCGGATGGCGGGGTATGGCCGGTAGCTTGACGTCCCCTGCAGCCGCAGCTTCCGGTCCATCGATGCATCCGCCCTTCTGCAAGATACATAAAGTAACCCATCAGAAAGCTGAGGGAGAAATATTACAGCAGGCCTGGGCACACAGCGCTCTGCGAGCGCAAGCTCTCCGACTCTGTTCCTGCCTAGCAGACTGAGAGCTGCGGCGAGTGGGAAGTGGAGGCTGCAGCTGGAGGCCTCGACCAGAGCAGCCGCATTGTCGCTCGCAAAGCAATTTGCTTACAACAGTACTAGCGTTGAATTACACTATTGGCCATTAAAATTGCTGCACCAAGAACAAATGCAGATGATAAACGGGTATTCATTGGACAAATATATTATACCATAACCGACATGTGATTACATTTTTACGCAATTTGGGAGCCTACATCCTGAGAAATCAGCACCCAGAACAACCACCTCTGGCCTAAATAATGACCTTGATACGCCTGGGCATAGAGTCAAACAGAGCTTGGATGGCGTGTACAGATACAGCTGCCCATGCAGCTTCAACACGATACCACAGTTCATCAAGAACTGGCGTATTGTGATGAGACAGTTGCTCGGCCACCATTGACCAGATGTTTTCAGTATGGCGATGACGAATACACGTTTTCAATGTGCGTTTACTGCGATGTCGCCAAACACGGATGCGACCATCATGATGCTGTAAGCAAAACCTGGATTTATCCGAAAAAATGACGTTTTGCCATTCTTGTACCCAGATTCGTCGTTGAGTATACCATTGCAGGCGCTCCTGCCTGTGATGCAGCGTCAAGGGTAACCGCAGCCATGGTCTCCGAGCTGATAGTCCATGCTACTGCAAACGCCGTCGAACCGTTAGTAGAGATGGTTGTTGTCTTGCAAACGTCCCTATCTTTGACTCAGGGGTCGAGATGTGGCTGCACGATCCGTTACAGCCATGCGGATAAGATGCCTCTCATCTCGACTGCTAGTGATACGAGACCGTTGAGATCCAGCACAGCGTTCCGTATTACCCTCCTGAACCCACCGATTCGATATTCTTCTAACAGTCATTGGATCTCGACCAACGCGAGCAGCAATGTTGCGATACGATAAACCGCAATCGCGATAGGCTACAATGCGACCTTTATCAAAGTCGGAAACGTGATGGTACGCATTTATCCTCCTTACACGAGGCATCACAACAACGTTTCACCAGGCAACGCCGGTCAACTGCTGTTTGTGTACGAGAAATCGGTGGGAAACTTTCCTCATGTCAGCACGTTGTAGGTGTCGCCACCGGCGCCACCTTTTGTGAATGCTCTGAATAGCTAATCATTTGCATATCACAGACCTTCTTCCTGTCGGTTAAATTTCGCGCCTGTAGCACGTCACCTTCGTGGTGTAGCAATTTTAATGGCTAGTAGTGTAGAAGACGAGCCGTCATCCAAACGCCTTAGCCGTGACTTACGAAATTTTGTGTTGTGCTTGCATTGAAATTGTGTATTTGCATGTCACCAACTGCTTGCGACACCTCTTTGTGAAAGCACAATGTTAAGTACTGTCAATTTAACTTACTGTAATAAACTCCATTAATAAATTTTACTTGAATTGTTCTCTAGGTATCCGGAAAAACAGCTTCCTAGGCTTCCTACATTAGACGAGTGGGCAGGGTATTACAGCTCAGACTCGTGAAACTTTGTATTTATGTTCAGTATCGAGACATCAAACTTACAGCGCATTTTGTGTCAATTTTAGGAGAGTAGGATTCCTACACTGAAGCGCCAAAGAAGCTGGTATAGGGACGCGTATTCAAGTACAGAGGTGTGTAAACAAACAGAATACGGCGTCGCGGTCGGCAACCCTGTATAGGACAACAAGTGTCTTGCGCAGTTGTTTACTGCTCCTACAATGGAAGGTTATCAAGATTTAAGTGAGTTTCAACAAGGCGCTATAGTCGGCGCACGAGCAATAGGCACAGTCTCTACGAGGTAGCGATGAAGTGGGGATTTTCCCGTACGACCATTTCATGAATGTTACGCGAATATCAGGAATGCGCTAAACCATCAAATCTCAGATATCGCTGTGGCCGGAAGAAGATCCTGAAAGGATGGGACCAACGACGTGCGAAGAGAATCGTTCAACGTGACAGAAGTGCACGCCTTCCGAAAACTGCTGCAGCTTTCAATGCTTAGCCACCAACAAGTGTCAACGTGCGAACCATTCAACGAAAGATCATCAATATAGGCTTTCAGAGCCGAAGGTCCACTCGTATACCCTTGTGAAAGCACGACACAAGGCTTTACGCCTCGCCTGGGCCCTCAACACCGACATTATACTGTTGATGACTGGAAGCACGTTGCCTGGTCGGATGAGTCTCGTTTCAAGTTGTATCGAGCGGATGGACGTGTACGGGTATGGAGACAACCTCATGAATCCATGGACCCGGCGTGACAGCAGGGGACTGTTCAAGCTGGTGGATGTTCCGTAATGGTGTGAGGCGTGTGCAGTTGGAGTGACATGGGACCCCTGATACGTCTAGATACGACTCTGACAGGTGACACGTATGTAAGCATCCTGTCTGGTCACCTGCACCCATTCATGTCCGTTGTGCATTTCGACGGATTTGGGCAATTGCAGCAGGACAATGCGACACCCCAAACGTCCCGAATTGCTGCAGAGTAGCTCCAGTAATATTCTTCTGAGTTTAAATACTTTCGCTGGCCACCACACTCCCTAGACATGAACTTTATTCAACACATCTGGAATGCCTTGCAACGTGCTGTTTAGAAGCGACCCACCCCCCACCCTCATACTCTTACGGATTTATGGACAGCCCTGCAGCATTCATAGTGTCAGTTCCCTCCAAAACTACTTCAGATATCAGTGGAGTCCATGCAACATCATGGTGCGGCATTTCTGCATGCTCACGGGGCCCTACACGACATTAGGTGGGTGCACAAGATTCTTTGGCTCTTCAATATATATTAATCTGGTCAAATAGTGTACGTCAACATTCAAAGTGTTCATTAATCAAGGATTGGCTGAGACAGAGAAAGAGAATGCATCAGAAGACGAATAGGTAGCTTTGAGAGATGAAGTAGTGAGGTTAACAGGGGAAAAGACATCATTGGGTGTCACAGAAGATAAGAATTTCAGTGATGGAGGGAGAAAATATAAAACTACAGGAAATGAAGCATAGGAAAGGAAATACAGACGTCTAAAAACGAAATCGAGAGACAGTGTAAAATGGCTATGTAGGATTATCTAGAAAATAACTGCAAATGTGTAGAAGTATCTATAGCCAGAGGAAAGTTACCGCCAGTAGCTGGTCATAGGTTGTGTTCTAAAAATGAACAATATAGAAACTGAAGTGATGACACTTTCTGCGGGACCTGACCATCATTTTGCAGGACAATGCTCAAGCACGTACAGTGCAAGCTCTTACTGATTTTTTTGACTGATGGGTCTGCTAAGTGCTATACCAGCTACTACACTCCCCTGACTTAAGCCCTCGTAAGTTCAACTCGATTTCTTAACTGAAGGAAACACTTCAAGGCATTCGTTTCAGAACTGCTACAAATTCGTCGTGCAACACACCGCGCCGCTCGAACTGTCATCACAACTGACACTGCTAAGAGTATCCTACGACTTCCACATCGCTGGCAACGGTTTATGTACAATGCTGGTGACTATTCTGAAGGTCAGCAAAACTTTGAAACACGTATCTATTTTGCACGAGCTGCAAATAAATAGTTGCCACTATTAAAGTTCCAGCCCTCGTATGATGCTACAGATCACGTAACTAATGAGGAAGTGCTGAATGTAATAGGGAAGAAAAGAAATCTGTGACACAAACTTAACTAAAGAAAGAATAGGTTGATAGCACAAGTTCTGAAACATCAAAGATTCACTAATTTCTTGTTGGAGGAAAGCGTGGGGGTGGCAATTGTGGAGCCAGACCACGAAACGAATACAGTAATCTTGTTCAAATGGATGTAGGTCGCATGTGTTATTCGGATATGAAAGGGCCTTGAACAGAGTAGCTTAGCACAGAGAGTGTTAGAAACCAGTATTCGAACAGAAGACCACAAAGAAAAAAACAACGGCTTTCAAGATTGGCTGTATTTGTTCCCTCACCTTTGATGAGTACAAAAGGGTCAAATAGGTTCAACAGTTAGCTGAAAGAGTCCTTGTTCATCATTAAAAAAATTCGGATGCCGTTCCCTAAGGAAGTTAGTACGCCTTGTGCAGAAATGCTTCCAAACCACTCTTCGTCCATCGCCGGTTCCTCTTGCTTTTCTTTTCGCACCGCCTAAACATTGCAATACATACAAGATGTACGTCATCACTCGTCGACATGTTCCCTACGAAGGCAAAGCACTAACCGACGAGTGCCTGGCATAAATATTGCACAATAATATTGTGCTGTTCTTGGCGTCTGACTTCCGTGCTATGTATTGACACAATACTATTGCACAGTTAATACTGAGCATGTGTGGACCTCTTTGACATGAAAAGGGACTTAATAATTTAAACGCACTGAGGAATCGAAACTTATTTACTGAAAGTGGCTTTCTCAGGAGTTGCATAGAATCGATGAAATAACCCCAAGGTAATGTAACTGGAGAGAACACAGTAGATAATGCAGTAAAGGGGAAGAAGGTTATAAGGCACTACTCTGTGAGCACCATCCCAGTTGGAATGGAACTAGGCTATTGGACACGTTGATATAGTAAGAAAAGAAAGAACACATACGAAAATCCATTATAAGTAGTTCGAAGTTTCTGATTGACAAATAAATAAATGTTGGATTGTTTTTTCTTAGCTGAAAAAGAACTAATAATTTCTTAATATGTCCATCAAATGTAAAGGATGTACAAAACAGTATTCTGAATGACGTTACTCCTGTGTTCCTTCTTAAGAATATGCGGTTGACAACGGATAGTTACAGCTTCAAGAATGCCATCAGGCCGCTGTACGAGATTAGTCGAGTGTGTGACCTCATTTCTTCGAGTAGTAACAATGGACGCATTAGAGCTGCAGGATACAGTGGGTTGGTCGGAAGAATCGCCAGCGTCAGCGTAACAGCGATGTGGCTAACTGGAATCAGTGCAGTCGACTCTTACTGCAACTATACCCAGTCCTGCTTGAGACCAGTGGGCTCAGAGCTGCCATCACAAAAAATACCCACAGCGTTAGGATTACTGTTGATGTGGGTCCCATCTGTCGTGCTGTTAATTACTTGTTTAATTACCAGAAACAGGCATGTGTGTGAAATTATTGAGTTGTTTGAAACAGTAGACAAATTGCTTTCGTATCAGCTAGACAGCTATGGCAGAAAATCATTCACTAAAACTCGGTTAACTGCTGTACTTATATTTGCAGTGTTTATTATATTCGTTTGCAGTGGTGGACTTGCCGCAGTAGTGGACAGTTCTTATAACAAGTGGAAGTATAAAATAGTACACTATGTGGAAGCATACGCACTTCTTTGGTACCTACAGTTCGTCGGTATAGTGCTGGCAATGCGAGACCGGGTGGGGGCGATCCGTGTGCAGCTGGTGAGGAGCGTGCGGCCGCCTCTGCACGGGGAGGCGGAGCTGGACGAGGCGGTGGCCTCCGGAGGGCGAGCTGCGGCGTCTGCATCGCGCCAGGCTGGCCCTGCACCGCGTCGCCCGCCTCTGCGGACACCACTTCGGCCCTGCGCTGCTGCTGTCCGTGCTGCAGCACGCAGTCCAGATGGTCTCCCTGACGTACAGCGTCGTACTGTTGGCACAGAGCGACCAAGACCCCACACACCAGGCACGCGCTGCCACGTATTATCTCTGCCTCTTCGTGCTGGCTATAACTACCAGCCTGCTGGCAATGTGCTGGCTGTGTTCCTCTGCGGCAGACCTGGCTGACACTGTGGGCGAGCTGGTGGGGAAGCTTCAGATTCTGTTGCGGCGAGGAACTACCTCTGACGTCCTCTGTCTGTCGATCAAGAGAATGAAGTTCTCTGCTGCAGGCTTCTTTGATATTGATCTAAGCTTATAGGTAGCAACTGTTGGAGCTACTATCACTTACGTTATAATACTTATTCAGTTTCAAGCATAAATTTAAAAAAGATACAAATTTATTGAGTTTTCTTTGTATGTAAACGTAGTACTTGTGTCTTCGACAGCCGGCCGGAGTGGCCAAGTGGTTCTAGGCGCTACAGTCTGGAACCGCGCCACCGCTATGGTCGCAGGTTCGATTCCTGCCTCGGGCATGGGTGTGTGTGATGTTCTTAGCTTAGTTAGGTTTAAGTAGTTCTAAGTTCTAGGTGACTGATGACCTCAGAAGTTAAGTCCCATAGTGCTCAGAGCCATTTTTTTGTCTTCGACAAACGACAATATTTCTCCCTGCAGACCTCCTTCCACCTTCTAGAGACGAACTGAAATCCCTTGCCGCTATGGGAGCTATTTACTTCTTTTATGTAAGAACAACACAGTTTGTATCATCTTTTGTACAACTGCAAATGTCTCTCATGAGGTCACTAATGGGAGATGCGTGATGTCTACAGATTTTTGATGTCTACAGATTTGTGATGTCTACAGGCAGCCTGTGTTACGACAGTTGACTGCATTAACGGGCTTCTGTGGCGAGCTTTGCAAAAACAGTGATTTATCTTGCAAGTCATCTGTGATCATATAGGAGACATGTCAGTTCCACTATTGTAGTTCGATAGACATCTGAGCAGGGACTGTTATCACTGAATACGAAACAATGCACGCAAAATTATTCTCGCAGTGATTAGCGGTGTGCTGAAAACTAAGTGACATAATATGGTTTCAGATACTGCTTCCGATAATACCGGCCCCTTTTAATGTCAACTGGAATCACACTGTATGCAACTGTAGGCATTTGTTCACAGTCATGTCACAAATATCAGTTTCATAGAATGGAAACAGCACTACTACAGCCCCTGCTTTTAAATGACACGAAAAGTTGCTTCTGGACCGTTCGTTGAATGGAACTGTGTCTGACTCTGCAACACTGTTGTAGACGACTCTCTTACGTTAATGTGACCATCTATCAAAATACTGTCTATCCACTTTTTGTAGCGCTGGCCGCAGCGACGCGTGCAGGAAGCGAGTCAGAGAGATTCTGGAAGGTATCGACAGGGATGTGGATCCATGTCGACTCCAGTGCCGTGGTCAGCTCCGTCAGGTTCATAGGTTCAGGAGCCACTGCGCGAACAGATGCATCGAGATGATCCCACAGATTCAGGACTGGGATTAAATCCGGTGTGTTTGGTGACTAGCAGAGTAACGTAAATCCATCATGGTGCCATTCCAACCATGCACATATAGTTTCAACTGTGTGAGATGTTGCATTGTTCTGCTGCCAGAAAGAATTGTGTCATGAACAAACAAATTCCATGTAGGGGTGGACATGGCCCCCAACGACAGATACATACTTGTGTTGATCCATTGTTCCTTCCAGAAGAACGAGATCACCTAGGGAATTCCGCAAAAACTTCCTCAAACCAGAAGGTTCCTTGGTCTTGAGTGCCTCCTTCAGAGGCCTGTTGCAGGGTGTCTGCTTTCAGGCGTCTAACATCTCCTGGACCACGAAAGGTGATTCTTCTGACAGGAGGACCCGCACCACTCAGTACACGCTAAGTTGCGGTAGTGGGGTGCTAGTTCCACTCTTTGATGCTGATTAACAGCAGTTAGCATGCGTTCATGAACCAGGCACCTGCTGCGGGAGCCCATCATGGCAACTGTTATGGCTTCTGCACCACTTGTTAGCACAGTGGCTGCACCAAAGACTGAGATGGTGTGGAGTTTTACAATTATTTATTGAACTTCCTTTACAATTTCTCCCTCGTCGTCGCTGCCCAGCCCTGTGGATTCCCTCCGCCTGGCTGCTGCTATGTAGATTCTCCTACAATGCGGCAACGTGCGCCGCTGATCGCACTCGGGAGCCTGTAAGGGGTCCGTAGGCCCTTACTATAAGTTTTGCGATAGCACAGGTCGACAGGACAAACAATCGATAGTGTGCGTCGGGTGGCGAGAGCGAGAGCGAGTGTTGATATAGTAGTGTGGTACGCGCTGCGGGCCGAGCCGGGTGGAGGTCTGTTGCTGGAATGCAAGACCGTACCGACAAAGGGAGTGGCCATCGCCGTGGTTTAACCCCTTTGTGTTAGAAATATACGGGAAGGTGAAAAAGTATAATTACTAGTGTGATTCAGTGATATTTTTGTGCCGATATTTGTAATTACGCGTCTACCGCGCCGGCATCATTTGGATGGCAGTGTTGGATTGCAGTGTTGGATTGTAGTGTTGGATTACAATGATTGAAATTACGTGTGACGATAATGAATAACGAAAGGGCCTGTGCTGAGATTAGCCGTTATTAATTCTGTACGACGAAAGGCAGTGGCTGTCTCCTTACTTTGTGTTTTTGTGATGAATATAAGTTGTTGATTAATGAAGCTGTGTTGTCGCTCTTCTTGGCACCAGACATTTCTTTATTACAGCATTTGAGAAGGACAAAGTGGAATGTAACATCTCCGTAGCAGTCCAATCCGATTGCCAGCCCATTAGGTACACGGTCACATTAATTATTATCTATTTGGGCTGCTATCAGATCCCGATCGAGCGGGATAAGTCAGTAGATTAAACCGGAGTGTTACAAGCCTCAGGCCACCAGTGCTCTGCTGAAGCCAGGATGCCCTGTGGTTGAGATGAACTCGTCGGCGCTCGGCGCCCCAGTATGTGAGGTCAGCTGCCAACGCCTGCTGCAGTGGCGGCTGCGAAGCCATCAGTCGCAATGTCCACGAGGTCCCGTCATGGACGAACCACGCGTCGTGGGGCCAGGTTGCCATGAAATCGGGGCCTAAAGCCCCAATGGAGCCTGTGACCAAGACCGCGCTGCGGCTGGTCCTGCTGGAAGTTCTCGCTGTAGTTTGTCAGCCATGGTGCCGACCGAACTCGGGCCGACCTCCAGAGTTGAAGTTAACATCTGGCGGCGAACGGATGACTCCTGTGAGCTGGAACAAACTTCCTGAATCGACACCTATGAAGATTAATTATTCGGACACGGACCACATCCGTCCTCAGATCCGAACTGCTTCCTAATGGTTTCTGTCTGTTGCTGCCTGTGCTCCACTATTTATATCCGACAGGAGGACGTTTTTTACCCTCGGTGTTAGCTTTTTGTTATTACTCCCACAGTATATTGCAGCGTAACTTAGCGTGCTGGCCTCATGTCCCCTTAGTCAGCACGCTCCAGGCTTCGCTTGGGACTCGGTCTGCGTGCGTCCTTGTGTGAGTCTGTTGGTAGACTGCTGCTGTCAGCAAGGCTATCTGTGCGTGCTTACTTTGCAACGCCTCAGTCGCCGGCGTGCCCCTGTTTTGCCATTCTCCACTGTGTGAAGCAACACTTACTACATGTGGCCGCAACACAACATTTGCTGAACTGTTGTTGAAGACACACTGTTGATAGCCCTTTAGTACTGTCTGGGCGGTCCTTTGCTCAACAGTTACACGCCTATTCGGTCATACACACCTCTGCAGCCATCATTCAATCCCGTCAACTACGGCCCGTGTTGCACCACAGTTGCCTTGCAATGCTCGGTTTACTTTAACCACAAAGGTACGTAAACTGTTTGCAAAATTAGCCTTTTCCAAAATGCTTCCACTCTTGTTCGAAAACCCAATGATCATGCCCTTTTGGACGTCTGATAAATCGCTCCGTTTCCGCATTACGTCAAATACTGGTCTGTGGTCCGTGTCCAAGCAACACTCTTTACATAGCCACCACTGACAGCGCTGCATCCTGCCATGTGTGAATGGTTAGTGCACGTTGAAGTCGAAAATAGGTGGTAATTACATTAATGTGACTAGGCAGTGAATATACATTGAAGAGCCAAAGAAACTGGTACACCTGCCTAATCTCTCTTAGGCCACCCACGAGCATGTAGAAGTGCCGCATCACGACGTGATGAGAGCCTGACAAATGTTGAAGTAGTGCTGGCTGTCCATAAATCCGTAAGAGTACGAGGGTGTAGAGATCTCCTCGGAACAGCACGTTGCAAAGCATCTCAGATATGTTCAATAATGTTCATGCCTGGGGAGTTTGGTGGCAAGCAGAAGTGTTTAACGTCAGAATAGTGTTCCTGGAGCCACTCTGTAGCAATTCTGGACGTTTGAGGTGTCTCATTGTTCTGCTGGAACTGCCCGTCGGAATGCTCAATGGACATGAATGGAAGCAAGTGATCAGACAGAATGCTTACTTACATTCACCTGTCGTCAGGAGTCCCATGTCACTCCAACTGCACACGCCCTTCACCACTACAGAGCCTCCACCGGCTTGAACATTCCCCTACTAACATGTAGGTCCATGGGTTCATGAGGCTGTCTCAATACCGGTACACGTTCATCCACTCCACACAATCTGAAACGAGATTCGTACGACCAGGTAACATGTTTCCAGTCATAAACAGTCCAACGTAGGTGTTGACGGGCTCTGGCGTGCCATCAGGCTTTATGTCATGCTGTCATCAAGGGTACACGGATGGGTCTTCGGCTCCGGGAACCCATATCGATGACGTTTCGTTGAATGGTTCGCACATTGACATTTGCTGATGGCCCAGCACTGAAATTTGCAGTAGTTATCGGAAGGATTGCACTTTTGTCACGTTGAACAATTCTCTTCAGCTGTCGTTGGTCCCTTTCTCGAAGGATCGTTTTCCGGCCGCAGCAGTGTCAGATATTTGATGTTTTACCGGATTCCGGATATTCACGGTACACTCGTGAAATGGTCGTAAGGGAAAATTCGCAATTCATAGCTACTTCGGAGATGCTGTGCACCGTTGCTCGTGCGCCGATTATATCATCACGTTCAAACCCACATAAATCTCGATAATTTGCCACTGAAGCAGCAGTAAACAACTGCGCCAGACACTTCGGGTTTTACAAAGACATTGCCGACCGCGGCGCCGTATTCTTCCTCTTCACACGTCTCTGTATTAGAATACGCATGCCTATACCAGTTTCTTTGGCTCTGCAGTGTACTTTTTAGAGATTTATCAATAAGTGACATGTCAGGAGCTAACGTAAAGCAGGTTTGTATAATCTACACAGATGAGTGTGTTAAGTGTGGGGATGACCCATATGGTGCAATCTAAGAACTGTCTCAGAGATATACATGATTTTTGTGTAACCACAGGGAAAAAATCGGATTGCACTAAATGTTTTTACACTTGCTGGAAATCCTTCGACACAAGAAGGATGAACCCCATTCAATTCGGTGGTCAACAAGAATATGTCACTGAAGTCGACGGTTACAAGAGCATTTTCTGCCGAAAGTCAGAGAAGGGATTGCACCAGCTGAAGTTGTACTATCTATGGCGCCCAAAAGTTGCTGCTAGATGCGGCGTATGCCGTTATTGTAGACACGATACCGCGTAGTCCGTTACAGACAAGCGTGTAGCGAACAATGGACATAGCAGTACGTCGCTGTTTAATCGACTTCGAACGCGGGTTGATAATCGGTGCAAGACGTGTGGGTTGTACAATATCTGATACAACACGGTTCAGTTCAAGCGTCTCTGGATTGGATCTCGAATGTCACACGCATAAACTGCCACACTGGATGACCAAAGTGTCTGACAAATGGACATAACGTACCCTCCACAGAACCAAACAGGGTGATCAACAGTGGACTGTGAGACTGAACGTCGTTGATTTGAATGAGTTGCTTCAAGCACCAGTTCATACCACGACTATAAATAGACTGATGTAGCGCATAGACTTCTTCCATCGACGACCGAAATCATACATGGTGCCTTCCCATGAATTTCGAACGCTCAGTATAAATCTAAAAAATCTGTGTTTGTATGAGATCTGATATCTGCTCCTGAGGTAAGTTGTTTGGGTAACAGTTCTGCTAAGTGAGTGAGATCCACATTTAAATGTGTGGGAGAAGCAATGTAGTTGGCATAGCGAAACAGACAGAGCACGAACTAGCGTGGCACACTTCGTTACCAGGCATGGTGTAATGCACTTCCGCCACGTCTCGTTACTTTTGTTCTGTGCTCAGTCATTGCCAATTAGAGTCTCTGCTGTGGACGGCTGGCATAACCTGACCCTAGCGGCGCGTTGCGTGTAACAGCTGCTGACGTTGCTTTTCTCCGAACTGCAGTGTAGCATATCGAGCAGTGGCCAACTCTACTAAAAGACCAGTCGCCATCTGGTAACAACATGAATTGCACACTCACGTCAGACGACATCGGTCAATGTTCCGTTTGTCTCACAGCAATAAGTAAAACATGGGAAAATGAACCTGAGGTAGTCATTATCACTATCAACCTACAGTTTTCATTTTCTTAAATAATGGTATGTGATGGAAAATATTAGCTTTTACGACATATCTTTTATAAATGGTAACTACTATCACTGTAGCTGTGATTGAAAACTTATGTAAAAGGTGCCTATTTTCAGCTGTTTCATTTTCTCATTACCTATTTTGCTTTTGCAACATTCATGCTAAATATTTCTACAATTATATGTGAGATATCTAACTAGCCAGCTTAATTACACCTTGATTGTGGTACGTTTGTATATTATCTTCACAACCACGGCATCAGAAACCTGATCTTTCATGGGCTGTTTGTTCTCTATCAATTACAGGTTTTGTCAGCATGTTTACCATTCACTTCTTGTTTGAAGAAGAAATCAGCCATTAGATTACCCGGTGGAATAGGAAGAACAGTGCTTCGAGTAATAACACGTGTTTTGTATAAAAGACAATTAAGAGGAACAGTGAATTCAGATAAATCATTTTCTCTCAATGGAAAGTAATGATTCTGAATAACTTAAGCGGTACATCCTACTACCAGTGCCACCCTTCCAAGTTATGTTGTTGCTCTGAATTGTAAGCGGTGAGTTACATCACGTCTTTGTGTTTGTCCGCCCGCCAATATACTTACGCGAGTTCATATTCAGTGGTGTAATTCAGAGTAACAGTGAATTATGCCCGCCCGGTTAGCCGTGCGCTCTAACGTACGGCTTTCGGGATTGGGAAGGAGCGCCGGGTCCCCGGCACGAATCCGCCCGGCGGACTTGTGTCGCGGTCCGGTGAGCTGGGTAGTCTGTGGATGGTTGTAATGTGGTTTTCCATCTGCCTCGGCGAATGCGGGCTGGTTCCCCTTATTCCGCCTCAGCTACACAATGTCGCCGATTGCTGCCCAAACATAGGGCTTACACGAGTTAGACATTCTCTGAGGGGGGCGGGGGGGGGGGGGGGTCCATGGGGGCCGAACAGCGCAATAACCCTAAAATAGTGGTTCGATGTGGGGCGGCGGAGGGGTGAAGAGGGCTGCGGTAGTCATCGTGGGGTTGTGGACCACTGCGACTGCGCCGGGGACGGATCCTCTCTGTCGTTTCTAGGCCCCCGGTTAACGTACAATACAACAGTGAATCACTAGGTGTTCAGAAGCTAATTACCGCATCATTTGTAAATTTGTTAAGACTTGTGTTCATTCCTTAGGCACTAAGTTTTATGAGAAAGACAAAGCTAGTTTGGATTGCATGTATTCGAACTGAACTGTTAACTAGTAAATTGCATTACTGTTGTCTGAAGTTTAATATATTCATTTTTAACACTTCGTATTTAACAGTTACTTCTACCCTTCATCCATGTCTGCTCAAATTCGTTTCACATACTCTGCTACGAGTATCTAGTTCAAATAAGGTTAGACGTGTGGTGGCTGTGCAGGAAGTTGTTTTGGTTACGTTAGCGACATCTTGGATTACTTTCAAATAATTTTCATTTAGGTGATTAGCTTTTGCATCCACCTATGTGCAAATGAACACAGACTCGTAGAAAACATCCTATAGCGATTGCGATCGCTACACGCAGTAAGTTAACTAAAATTAGTCACGTCTGTTATTTTAATATAGTTGCTTACTCTCATATTCTCGTTCGTATTGAGATATACTGTCAATTTTTCAGCCGTAGGGCTGATCCAACTACACAGTTGGAAAAATAGTTAGTACACTCTATTGGAGGTTTCCAATTAAGTCAAGATTTAATGTTACGACAGTGCATTTGGAGTACATGAAATGATTACATTTACAAATCAGTAGCATAAGTGGTGCTGAGGTACCATGTGTAGACTGACGCTGAAACCGTAGTACTATCTGGTGTAGCCTCCACGGTCGGCAATGAATGATCTACGCTGGCATCCTGTCCATCCTACCATGGAGATTAGTGTACTGGGATTCCTTATCTCACGCCTGCTCGAATGTTCACACAGCTCTGTAAGAGTTGTTGGTTGACGAGGGACACGAGTCACTTCTCGTACCAACATACCCCATACAATCTCGAATGAGACAAGTCCAGAGATCGTGCTGGCCAGGGAAGAAGTTGCACATCTTACAGAGCACTTAGGGTTTGACGAACAGTGTACGGGTACTTGGGTGCCAACAGAATATCCTTTCAGCACTGTAGATGACGGCACGCCATTCTATCTTCCAAGTGATCCTCTGGTGGCACCAGCCGAGCCATGCTGTCCATGCTCTGGCTTGAGCGGAAGACGGACTAGAGCTGTGCGTGTGCGTGGCCCCACTCCTAATTGAAGATTCTCAACAATTCGTGTTGACACATCGGAGCTCATAAGCTCTGTCATCTGTTCTGTGATAATGTATGATCTACCAGTGCTGTCCTTACAATAAGCCAACCCTATTGGGCATCTGTGCTGTGTGGACATCCAGAACCTTGTCTATGGGTGTGTGTATTATCACGTGGCCACTGATACCAACATCGTTTCACAACTGACGCAGTACGTCCAACTTGTGAGGCCTTCTCCGAACGGATCATCCACCACTCGAAAGGCCACATTTTGACCCCTTTCAAACTCGTTCAGTTGGCTGTAGGATGCCAAAGTGCATCTCCGTGGCATGGTTGCCTGCTTGCTTCACGCGTCTGAACCACACTGAGTCTTCTGGCTTTGTGCATTCCCTACTAAAGGGCAGACACAACTGGCACTATGGTAGCTATGCCAAGCTATCCACTACCTATCAGTGGGCTTACGATGTTGAAAGAATTATCAGTACATCTATTATCCCCTGGGTATCATATGACTTCATCAGATCAAGGTCATCATCGTCTTTCCAGGTGTAGAAATTTTTTCCGGCTGTGTATACGACAGTGTGTGCTGTATGATGACTTATGATGTGTTATTTCGGGTCGGGTAGTGTTATTAATCTTCGCAGGAGCATTAGAATTTTTATTCTTAGATTTGTCTGAAATATCACTCCTTTGTGTGTAATTCACGATTTTCAAAGAACACACACAACTTTCAGCATTTAATGCTTTATTTATTATCTAAAAACACCAGGCTCAAGTGTAACGAATGTTTGTAATTAATACAAGTAATTATTGTAAGTCATTTCCCAAAATGGATGAAGTTACGAATCAATCAGTTCTATTGAACTTCCAGAGTAGAATTGAGAAGATGCATTATACAACCCTGAAAACTTTTCGTCAGACCTTCACCCCAGGGATTGAGATCTGGATACATGGTACTGTAACAATCAGCATACTGGACTGGACAGTAGCTTGCACAACGTCCGTCTAATATACAGAGCTACAAAACATCATCATTCAAACAGATTTCAAACTGAGCTCGTCCCTACATTCTGTATAAACTATTGAATGTTTTCTATAGTAATCTAAGAAGACCTTGTAGTCTAATGAAAGTATTATGGATGTATCTGCAACTGTATTAGTTAAATGGCACCATGTCCACATGGCTCAGCACTGTTACATAAATTATTTACACTTGATGAGTACTGTTATTATGGTTCACTGAATAAGTATGTGAATGTTGTGCAGAGCAGCTGAATTTAGTGAAACTGAACTTCTCATTGTTGTTATTTATAGATCTCCTAACTCTGACTTCAGAGCATTTCTGCTCAAGCTAGTGAGGGTTCTTGGTTCACTTCATACTATGTACCAAAAATACGTTGTATGTGGTGACTTCAATAATAACTTTGTGTGTGATTGTGCAAGAAAAAGGATGTTGGATGATCCCCTAAATGCATATGATCTGGTGCGGACTGTGTTTCTTCCAACCACGATGCAGGGCAACAGTAGCACAGCCATAGACAATATTTTTATATATTCTTTATTACTAGATGGGCATTATGTTAGTAAAAGGGTGAATGGCCTTTCAGACCTTGATGCACACATTTTAACAGTAAAAGATTTTTATACTCAAGCTAATGTTATGTATAATTACAAACCATGTAGAAAAGCTAATCCATTGAAAATAGAGAGTTTTTTAAACCTCGTTAAGGAAAAAGAGCGGCTCAATGTTTATAGTGCCAATAATATAGATGACAAATATAATGCCTTACTTAATAATTTCTCATGCTTTTTGAAAGATGCTTCCCATTGTAATGTTCTAAATAGGGTGCTACCAGTAAAAGGCAGCCTGGGTGGCTGACTAGTGGAACAAGCATATCATGCAGAACAATGGGGGAATTATATCAAAATGTGAGCAGTAGTCACAATCGCACTACAGTAGCCCATCACAAACTGTATTGTAAGGAACCTAAAATGTTATTAGGAAGGCAAAGAGTATGGGGTATGCAAATAAAATACCTAAGCCACAGGATAAATTAAAACCATATGGTCAGTTGTGTAGGAAGTGTCTGATCAGCAGGCCAAGGTCGACAATATAAAGCCAACTGTTACAGATAAGTCAGATGTGTGTACAGTATTTAACAATCACTTTCTGAGCATTGTAATTGAATTAAATAAAAACTTACTTTCTACAGGGAATCATATAACTCTCTTGGAAAATCTTTTCGTGATCCAATACTGTTCTACACTTGATATCAATAGCAAGCAATCGGAAAACCATTCTCAGAATATTACAGTTCACATGTTCCAAATTGTCACAATTATGAGTAAAGATAAATGATTCATCCATGACAATGGAGTGACTGGTCTTATAATTTTACCTTATGTATGCTAATAGGGAAGGTTTACATTTATTTAACCCTTCATTGGCCACTACAGTTACTGTTGAATAAAATACTTGTATTCAGAAAGCCGACTTTTAATGTGGCTGGATTTGTGTCAAGTAATTAACTACTGCACCAGTTTGTAATCAAACATGACATTTTGCTACGAAGAACCAACAATAAAATCCCTTATATTGAACTCTATTTTCTAAACGATGCAGATGATGAACGATTGACTAAGATTGCATAGGAAGACCACACATTTCTTATTTGTAGATTGGCTTTAATTTCCTGTAGCTAGCTAGTGAATTGACCCAGATGCGCGTCAGATGCAAGAGTATTAATGAAGACGAGCCTCGATCGATACTTCGTTAACGCTATTACATCCTCGAGAATGACGTGTGTCAGCAGTATACTCATTAAATCAAGCACATGAACATCATCGCTCTTGTAATGATGATAACCAACATATGTAATGTACTTTTAAAAGTGAAATGTCCCTCACAAATTGTCTTTTCTGCATAACTTGTTACCGG
This sequence comes from Schistocerca americana, assembly GCF_021461395.2. Taxonomy (NCBI): domain Eukaryota; kingdom Metazoa; phylum Arthropoda; class Insecta; order Orthoptera; family Acrididae; genus Schistocerca; species Schistocerca americana. Next base: position 196,745,513 of record NC_060119.1, read on the forward strand.
CTCTGGTTTTATGGTGGAATAGTCTGTTTGACTGTAAACGCGTTACATGGAGCAATATAAGTTCTGGTGTTTAAAGACATGTATTCTGTATGTGGGTACATCTTTCTTCCAGAGCATACCGTTTTTTGGTTTAGTGTCGTGTGAAAGTAGCTTTGCAATCTCTGTCATAAACCATCTCCTAACACTTCTAAAATTTTGTCTCTCTCCAGTGAGAAGTGTGGTTCATCACCCTGCCACAGCGACTTCCAGTAACCATATCTACAGATTACTGGCGTCATTACAACTACACTGCTCCTCAGCACCATCGTAGCTGCTGTTGTGTGCTGTATCTACAACAACAGTATTGTTTACATTCCCTCCATCGTTAACTGACATCATGCATCGATAGTCTCCATAGTTTTCCTGGTTGGAATCAGCTCCTACACATACTACTTGCTTGTTTAGTAGTAGCTGAAAAATTGTTAGCATGATACTGGTGTCATTAATGAATACCATCAGGCATGTTTAAAGTCACACTGATGACTTGCAGATTTCTTCCCAGCAATATGTAGTCACGTTTACTTAAACGTATTATTTTATTTACATTTAATATCTGAAAGTAACGTCTAAAACAATTTTGTTTCACTAGTTGAAGCACTATAGTCGAGTCGGTGTAAAATGATGCCTGACAGATATCTGCATTGTAGCCAGCTCTCAGCTGCATAGCACTAACGGATGCAGGCGATAACAATAGTCATCTAAACTGCCAGAAAGAAATTAGTTCACGTTTTTAGAGTTTTCCAATTCACTCAAGATTTATAGTTGCAATAGTACATATGGAGTGTATGGAATGATCACATTCACAGATCAATAGCACAAGCGGTTTTCATGTACCAGATTTCGACCAATGTTAAAACACCCATGTTAGTACATACTGTAGCCTCCATAGGCGCAAAGCAGGCGCTGACTGTGGCACCCAGTGTATCGTTCAGGTTGCGAATACTGTTCTGCTTCACCATTTCACATAGCTCTGTAGGAGTTGTTGGTCAACGAGTCCACGAGTCACTTTTCGTACCTTCATATCCCACACATGCTTCAATGGAGACATGTGTGGAGATTAGGCTTGCCATAGAAGTTACTGAACGTCTTGCGGAGCACTTCGAGTTTCACAGGCAGTGTGTGGCCGAGCATTTTCCTGTCGGACAAACACATCTACTTCTTGTTGCAAGAATGACAAAGGAATGTATCTAACTATAATCTGGTTAACGTCCTCTATAGAAACGACAAAGGTGAATGAGAGTTGTAGCTTATTGCACAACAGACGATAAGGCCCGGTGGGACTAGAGTGTCTGGAACGAACACACTCCATGAGACAGCGTTTACGAGATCTAGGTCGTACTCGAAAATGACCACCACCTGCGTGCAGGTGGAATCCGCTTTCAGCGCTGAAGACCATGGGCCGCTATTCCATCTTCCAAGTGAACCCCTGACGGCACCAGTTGAGCCGCGCACGTCAGTATTGAGGAATGAGTGGAAGATGGGCTAGAGGTGTGCGTGCCCATAGTCCCATGGCTAAAAACGATTTGCAACAGTTCGTGTTGACATGTCTGGCCTCACAAGCCCTCTTATCTGTACTGTGGTGGTTGTACGATTTCCCACTGCTGTTCTTACAATAAGACGATCCTGGCGGGCGTCTGTGCTGTGTGGACGTCCAGTACTTCGTCTCTGGGTGTGAGAATTTTCAAATCCTCACTGATACCAGCATCGTTGCACAACTGACGCAGCATCTCCGACTTGTCTGCCATTCTCCGAAAGGACTTTCCCGCAACTTGGAAGACCGCAGTACTATCTCCCAAGTGGCATATGCCATCATCGGATCAAAATTGACGTCGCCTTCCAAGGAGTACATTCTTTTTCTTCTGCATTGTATATAGCTGCGACAACCATGAAGCATTGCCATAGAAACTGTAACAAAATTGCGTTGAGGTTTTAGATCGATGGTGCTATTCCAACCCACTACAACTGTCCGAGACCATCTTACGCCGCCGACTCAACTACAAGCCTATCAGATGCTATGATTTTAAAGCATTAGTGCAGACACTAAAACAACTGGTCACAGTTGACTTTTATTAGCTTCATCGTCATTGCAGTGAAGAACCACTACATAGGTAGAAAACAGGTGAATGTTAGATCTTGTGGTATGCTCCTTTCCAATAAGAATATTATTAACTGTGTGAGGCGCCTATGCAGTAACGTGTCCAGACTTAAGTTTTAAACTGCTGTCGACTTACTTCCCCTCAAATAACTTGGCAGTGGGCCATTGTTTCTTTTGAGCAGCCAGAGACCGTTGTGGACAGTTCAACCACCCCCAAAACTCCACACGAACAGGAGAGCAGACTGTTGATTTGTGCATTACATTACGAGATTGTAAACAGAAGAGAGCTGCTTATTTAGCTATGTCTGCGTGCTTTTGTAGTTTAATCTTAACCTTCTTGCGTTTTTGTGTAGTGTTGATTTCCACCGTCTTTATTATGGATTGGGGCTTCGCTCCCAAGTCCAGCTGATGCTGGCTGTGGTCACTCAGCTTGAGGCTGTAGCCAAGAGGACAATTTGGAGCGTTGGATGTGGAGTTATTGGGAGTGTCCAGCACATCCCACGGCCTCCTCTATTGGTCCACTACCGAGGCCTGCATATTACTGTTCGCATTGAGGCTTAACCATCACATGAGGTCGAGTGGGAGGTCGATTCAAGGTGTGGAAGACAGTGAATGACTTGCTGGGGGACCGATAGAAAGGCCTCCCCAGTTTGTTTGACGAACGGCTAACGCTGACTGTGGCTGACAAAGAACCTGAGGTAGCTGCTGACGCTTGCCCTATGTCAGTAGAAGCCTCTCGACCTGCAAGATCTGGGCAGTTACAGAAGGAGGTAATTGGGATCTCCAGTGTTAGGCGTGTGTTGGAGTGCCTAAGGGTTACAGAGGAGTGGAAGATATCCTGCGTGCTCTGCGTACATAGCAGTGGGAAGCCATCCCAGGAAGGCGAGTTTCAGACGTCATGAAGAACATAGGGTGCAGCCATCTGCAGTTGGTGACTCATGTCCGTAACAATGATGAGTGTGACATTGGAGTGGAACAGATTCTCTCTGGTTTCCATTGGCTAACTGAAGTTGCAAGGACAGCCAGTCATGTTTGCAGGATGAAGGTGAATCTCATCATCTGTAGCATCAGTGGCTAGACTGGCTGCAGACCTTTGGTATGGAGCCAAGTGGAGGGTGTTGGAAAGTTCTGTGACCATGTAGGCTGCAAATGGTTCAAATGGCTCTGAGCACTACGGGACTTAACTGCTGTGGTCATCAGTCCCCTAGAACTTAGAACTATTTAAACCTAACTAACCTAAGGACATCACACACATCCACGCCCGAGAGAGGATTTGAACCTGCGATCATAGCTTTCGCGCGGTTCCAGACTGTAGCACCTAGAACTGCTCGGCCACTCTGGCCGGCTGTAGGCTGCAGATTAGTTGAGTTTCACCAAAGGTTGGAGAGGTGTCGGAATGCCATTAATAGATCAGGCGTCTGTTAGACGTTGGAGGCAACTGTGCATGTATTGGGGGCTGTGTGAAATGGATTGGCCGTTTTCTTACGTTAGAGGGTCTCAGATAAGCTAGGAAGGATTCAGTCTCAAAGGGGTCAGATCAATCACGAGATGAGGGTAGATCTAAGGAACAATGGTATTATAGTTGAAAATTGTCGTAGTAGTGTTAGGAGGAAACCGCAGCAGGAGCCCACACGAAATGTAAATGGATGCGATAACGTACTAGGCCTCTTATCTACAAACAATACTGAGCAAACAAAGAGCGCCATGACGCATACGGATCGTTGTAGCGTGACTGAATACCGTAACATACAAATCCACCAGATACAGAGGCAAAATATTAGTATTTAAAAAAGTAAGTAAAAATGTTCTTCACGCCCATCTAAGTCACAATCTCCATTTCTTCCAAATTAACTACGGAAGTGTAGACCACATGTGGTTTAAATGGACAGAAATTATACTGACGCCTGTTAAGACTTGCATGCCAGATACGTTAATAAGAAACATAACGGATCCCAATGGTACAGAAAACAGGTAAGGACATTGGTGCAGAAGAAACGAAAATGGCATACCAGATTTAAAAGAACACAAAATCTCCAATAATGACCAAGTTTTACAGAAGCTCGAAATAAAGCCCGAACGTGAAAGTGGGATGCTTTTAATAGCCTTCACAACGAAATTCTCTCTCGTAATCCGGCAGCTAATCCTAACCGACTCTGGTTCTATGTAAATTATACCAGTGGCAAGACACAAGCAATATCTGCATGGCGCGGTAGCAGTGTCAATGTTACCGATGACAACGCCACTAAAGCGATGATATTAAACACTGTTTTCCGGAATTCGTTCACCAAAGAAGATGCGATAAATAATACAGGATTCGAATCTACAACAGCGTCCAGCATGATTAACTTAAAAATAGATAACCTCGGAACAGCAAACCAACTTAAGTCAGTCAAAAAAGGCAAGTCTTCCGATTCAGATTGTACACCAATCAGTTTTCCTTTTGGAATATGCTAATGTAATGACTCTATTTTTAGCGAGCATGACGATCGCTCGCTAAGGACTGTAACGTTCAACGGGGCGCACCACTATACAGAAAAGAGAGGAGTGATTCGCTAAATTACGGATCTGTACAACTGACTTCCGTACGACTTTGAAACATATACTCTGTTTGAACATTATAAGATACTTCGTAAAAACGATATATCGATACAGAATCAGCACTGATTCAGAGAATATCATTCTAGTGAAACACAGCTGCCTCTTTATTAACATGAATGATCAGTACTGCTGTCAGGGGATCTCAAGTTGATCCACATTTTTTGATATTCAGGAGGCGTTTGACATCGTTCTTCACAAGTGGATTCTAATCAGGTGGCGTGTCTATGGAGTGTCATCTCATTTGAGTGACGGAATTCGTGATTCCTGTCAGAAATGATGAGGTTCGCAGTAACTGAAGGGAAGTCATCGAGTGAACCAGAAGCGATATCAGGCGTTCCCGAAGGAAGTGTTTCAGGGCCTTACTGTTCCTAGCGCCAAGGACTATCTGTTCAGCTCTCTTAGACTGTTTGCAGATTATACAGTCTTTTAGCTTTTAGCGTTTGGTTAAGTCAACACGTCGTCAAAATGAATTATAAAATGATTTGCACAAGATATCTATATAGTGAAATATTGGTACCTGACGCTAAAGAATAAAAAATGTGATATCCTACACTTCAGTTCTAAGAAGAAAAAAACTAAACCCATTAAACTTTGGTTACATGGTATATCGCACTAATTTAAAACTTGTCTATTGAGATGAATATCAAGGGATTAAAGTTACAAACAACTTAAATTGGAACCATTATATAGAAAATGTTGTAGGGAACGCGAAGCAAGGACAACAGTTTGCTGGCAGAATAGAAGATGCAACAAAGTTACTAAAGAGACTGTCTACACTACGCTTGTTCGTCCTCATCTAGAGTACTGCTATGCGTTAAGGGATACTTATTAAACAGAATAGATGTATGACACTGTAAAAGTTCATAGAATGACAACTCGTTGAATATTATCGCGAAACAAGCCAGAGAGTACAACGGATATGATACGACAGTTACTACAGAGCCTCTACCAAGCACTTAAATGTGAACGGCAGAGTATTCATGCAGATTTAGATGTAAATGTAGAAGTGACAGAGCAGAGTTTTCTTTCTCCATTCTGCTAAATTGAACATCACTTGTACAAATCTTAGATTATAACACAGGCAGTATAAGAGAAGTAAAAACCTAGTTGACAAACAAAAGCTGAGCGAAGCCATTATGAACCTAAAGACAGCAATGAGAGAAGCGTTCAATGATTTTGAAAGTAAGATGGTGTCGTCAACCGACCTGAGTAAAACCCGAAAGAGATTTTGGTCGTATGTAAAATCAGGAAATGGGTCAAAAGTCTCTATTCATTCTCTCAGGGACCACACCAGCACCGAAACTGAGGATAACAGAGAGAAGGCCGAAATACTGAATTCTGTCTTCCGAAGTTGTTTCAAGATCGTAACACTGTCCCTCCTTTCAATCGTCGTACGAACGTCGAAATGACAGATACTGAGATAACGAATCGCAGAATTGAAAAGCAGCTACAATAGGTTAGTAGTGGAAAGGCGTCAGGACCAGATGAGATAGCTATAAGATTCTGTAAAGATTATGCGAAAAAACTTACTCCCCTTGTGGCAGTCATTTATCGTAGGTAGCTTGAGCAACGAAAGGCACCTGGAAGAAAGGGCAGGTCATTCCCGTTTTTAAGAAAGGCTGTAAGATAGATCCACACATAACCTATTTCATTGACGTCATCCTCTTGTAGAGTTATGAAACATGTATTATGCTTAAGAATTATGGCGTTTTTGGAAAAAGAACATCACCTCTATAAAAATCAACATGGATTCCGCAAAAAGAAATCGAGCGAAACTCAGCTCGCTCTGTTCCTCCATGAGATCCCCCGCGTAGTGGACAACGGAGCACAGGTTGATATCGTATTCTTTGAGTGCAGTAAGGCATTGCACACTGTACCACATTGCCGTTTAATGGAAAAAAAATACTTGGTTACGGAGTATCGGGGCTGAATTGCGATTGGATGCAAGACTTTCTTGCAGACAGAACTCAATAGGTCGCTCTTAACGGAACAAAATCGACAGATGTAAAGGTAATATCCGGAGTACCACAGGGAAGTGTGATAGGGGCGTTGCTGGTGATAATATATGTAAATCATCCAGTAGAAAGCGTCAGATGCTCTTTAAGGCTATTTTCAGATGATGCAGTTGTTTATACCAAAGTAGCAACGCCAGAAGATAGTAAGAATTTACAGAACGCCCTGCAGAGAATTGATGAATGGTGCAGACTCTGACAGTTGACCCTGAACATAAATAAGTGTAACATATTGCCGATACATAGGAAAAGAAATCCACTACTGTACAGCTACACTACTGATGACAAACAGCTGGACACAGCATCTGCCTTAAATTATCTAGGTGTAACTACCCACATCGACCTTAAGTGGAATTACCAAATAAAACAGATAGTGGGAAAAGCAGACACAAGACTCAGATTCGTGGGATGAATGTTAAGAAAATGTAACTCATCCACGAAAGAAGTGGCTTATAAGACGATTGTTCGCCTGATTCTTGAGTACTGTTCATCTATCTGGGATCCCTATCAGGTAGGACTGATAGAGAAGATCCAACGAAGAGCGGCGCATTTCGCCGCGGGATCGTTTAGCTGGCAAGGGAGCAGTACGGAGATGCTAAACAAACTGCACTGGCAGACGTTACAAGAGAGGCGTTGTGCATCACGGAGAGTTTTACTATTGACATTTCGGGACAGCACTATTCAGGAGGAGTCAGACAACATACTACTTCCCCTCAAATACATCTCTCTTATTGACCAAGGGGAGAAAATTCGAGAAATTTAAGCCAGTACAGAAGCTTCCAGACAATTATTCCCCCCACTCACTATTTGCGAGTAGAATAGGGTTGAAGGGATGAGATAGTGATACCGAAAGTACCCTCCACCCCACGCTATTATGTGGCTTGCAGAGTTTGATGTAGCTGTAGATGTAGATGAAACACATTCTTCCTATTTTGTTCAGTATAATGGTTTTGCACATATCTTTAAAAGTATGATAAATTTTGTTAAATATACTGATTTCTGTGTAACAAAAGAAACAATACAGTCTATGTAAACCCTCTTCATATCATCAATTTATATATCTTCTGTTTTTGAATCAGCAGTACCTGCAAGACTCCTGCCCACTCCTCCTGCCCCCCCCCCCCCCCACCCCCCGCTCCCACCGCACATTACATAAGGAATGGAACTTGCACATATGAAATAACTTAATTTGTCTAACTTCTTTACAAATAAGTTAGTGTTTTGGTGTGAGAAGTTAAGCATACGAAATCCTTGTGGTTAAAGATACAGTACCGCAATTATGTTGGTTATATTGGCTTTGGATTATTCACCCCTAAACCACTGAAAAATTCAAAACCAAATCAGGTAAACCAACAAAATGGTAACACTTTTATTATAAAGTTCTTAAAAGGTGAAAAGGAGTGTTTAAAGTTTGTTGGAAGTCGGTAAGTACTCTCATTATTAAACACTGTGTGAGTATATTCTGAGAAATTTGCACCACCATTCAAGAAAAGGCAGGTTTATCGCATGTTTCAAAGCTTACGACATCACATCTCCTGAACCATATTCCTTGAGTTACACTATTTGCAGGTGCATTCAGTGGTGTATGGGGACAGTGTCGGCAAAAGCTGTGGCAATAAGAGCTAGCCGTAAACGTGTGATAAACTGAAATGTCGTGCCAGATGCTGAAGTTTTATTCCATGAAGAGAGAAACTCTAGCAAGCGAAAATTCTTTTTCTTCTCATTATTTTACAAGAGGTGACAGGGACAAAACTTTTAGATAAGTCTCGTTTTAGCGCAAATTGTGAGTACATCTACATTGGTCTGACATTGAATGTGACTTTGTTCTTGTGTGTATTACCTATGTTTGAATTGATTGTCACCTAATCAAGCACTATTAGTGCAGCTTGGCTTGATAATGAATTTGGTAGTTCAAAATTAGCCATAAGCATAAAAATATTAGCAGTGACGGAATTAGAGTTAAGGATTTATTTTCTGATAGGTTTTAAATTATGTCTAAAGTGTGTAATAAGTCGCCATTTTCTCTCTTTGTGAAGATCTGGGTGAATAAAGTATATGTAACTTGCATACCATGTGTTACACTGCCTCAAGACATGCTACATCCAGTTTCCAACTTTGTTGGTTGACTTATACTATTATAGCTTTAACGTTTAGGTTATATCTGTTAATGAGTAGATGACGTCAGCTTTCCAGTTTTGGAATTCTGTGCATAATAATGTGAAGTACTGAAAATCAAATTTAATTGCTCCTAGAAGACGTAGGATTGGTAACCTGATATGTGCATCAAGTGAACGTTTTAGCCACATAGTAATATAGAACAGCGCAGCACGTCGTTTTATTGGTGACTGTGACTCATTTGTTAACTGACGATGGCCTAATAGGGTGGAAGCTGGTTCGTGATCACATCAATAATATCTATCCTAATATCAGGTACATCTTTTTTATTTCTTATTTAATAAGTCATTGTAATGGAAAAGAAACACATAGGCACAAAGAACATAACTGCGAAGAAACCACTGGTAGCAGAAGCAATACTTCAGTTGATCAATGAAAGAAGGATGTGCAAAAATCTTGAGGAAATTGAGGAATACAGAAATACAACCCATTTACTAAGGAAAGAAAGCTGCATTAACACTGTGAAGATGTCGAAAAAGAAATGATTGCCAGAAGAAACGGATCAGCTGGTAGAAAAATCAAAACAACATTCTGTCAAATTAAAAGCAAGGGTGTTAACATTAGGAATGCAATTTGAATTCCACTTTTTAATTCAGAGGAGAGAGCGGATAGGGGGAAAGAGTACAATGAAGGCCTCTATGAGGGGGAAAACCTCTGATGACATGATAGAAGAAGGAACTGAAATCGATATAGGAGAGATAGGGAACCCAGTACTAGATCTGAGTTTAAAAGAGCTATGGAAAACTTAAGATCGAATAAAGCAGAGGTGTTAGACAGCATTCCATTACAATTTATAAATCATTGGAAGAAGTGACAATAAAACGACTATTCACATTGATCTTAGAAGGAATTAGTCTGGAGATATACCATCTGATTTTTTGAAAAGTATCATACACACTATTTCGAAGACTGCTAGAGCTGAAAATTGTGGGAACTATCGCACAATCAGCTTAACAGCTCATGAATAAAAGTTGTTGACCAGAACAATATAGAGAAGAACGGAAAAGAAAATCGAGGATGTGTTAGATGACTATCAGTTTGGCTTTAGGAAAGGTAAAGGCACCAGAGAGTTAGATGTGATGAGGTTGATAATAAAAGCCAAACTAAAGAAAAATTAAGACATGTCCATAGGATTTGTCGATCTGGAAAAGCACTGATGTTAGATATATGTACAAGAGCCAAGAAGTAACAACAAGAGTGGAAGATCAAGAAACAAGTGCTTGGGGTGTGTTCTTTTGTCCATACTGTTCAATCTATACACTGAAGGAACAATTATGGAAATTTAAAAAAAGGTTCAAAAGTGGAATAAAAATTCAATGTGAAAGCATATCAACGACAAGAGTCGCTCATGATGCTGCTATCCTCAATGAAAGTGAAAAAGAATTAAAAAGAATTACAGAATCTGCTGAATGGAATAAACAGTTTAATAAGTACAGAACATGGACTGAGAGTAAAGCTAACAAAGGTGAAAGTAATGAGAAGCAGCACAAATGAGAACATTGAGAAACTTAACATCAGTATTAGTGATCATATGTTAGATGAATTAAGGAATTCAGCAACCTAGGCAGATAGCATATTCGTGAGCTTCTGGCGAAAAGAGGATTTTGGAGGGAAAATTCCAGAATGCAAACCAAGAGAAGTTAAAAATTTATTCTTCTAGACATATTAGTTACATACAAGGGATTAGTCTGAAAGGGCTTGTAATTACATCAATATTTAATTGAGTCATTGTTTTAAAATCTGTAAAAGAATCATAAGCCTTTCAGAAATTATTTGGTGGTTGTAAGAAAAACTAAGCTCTGCCTAAACAAGTGATGAAGGCCCAACAGTACCAACAGGATGCCATGTAATTCTCAGCCCACAGGTATCACCAGATGGGGATATGGAGAGGAATGAGGTCAACACACTGCTCTCCAGGCCATATGTCAGTTTCTGAGACTGGAGCTGCTACTTCTCAGTCAAGTAGCTCCTCAGTTTGCCTCACAAGTGCTCAGTGCACCCCACTTGCCAACAGTGCTTGGCAGACTGGATGGACACCCATTCAAGTGCTAGCCCAGCCCAATAGAACTTAACTTCAGTGATCTGATTGGAACTGGAGTTAACACTATGGCAAGGCCATTGGCATTTGGTGGTTCTAGATTCCATAATTATTGAGGACAATCCTCATTTTTTCCATTATTAACATAGATATTTTGTAATTTAATATGATCAAATAAACAAGACTGATTTAACCATTTTTCGATTAGTAAATAACAAATATAAAGTAAGGAAATTTCAAATTCTGTGGAATTATAATAATTAGTAATACCTAGTTCAAATTTTCGTTTTCCCTATAAACCTGCAAATTCAGTCAATTGTAGTTGAAAGGAAGAAATTGGGATTTTTGGATTTTTAAGTCTTTCTTGTTCTTATTCAAGTGAATCTTCAGATTCACATTTAACAGCAGGAACAATAACTTCCATACTTTTAACAACGACATAACCTTTTTATTGCAAGAATAGAAATATCATGTTCTGTAGCCCAATGAAGAATTGAAACTTCTTGCTCTTTTCTCAGACTCCAAGCAAAAATAAAAGGTAAGCACCTTCAAACATTGTTTCTTTATACTCCTCAAAAATCCACCAAATAATTCTAATGAATACAGAACTTCATTTAATCTGGTTTTAATTTTTCCATTGATAAAAATGTCTTTCCATATTCAGTTCATCGGAAAGGAAATAAGTAAATCGATAGGAGTTGAAGAAGAAATAAATGGATAATCTATTGCAGATAAAGTATTTTCTCCTTTTTTCCATTGTAATAACATCAATTATAAGACAAAATTATCAATTAATTTAACTTTTCATTTACCATCACATTAAGGAAAATCAGTTCCATCTGTGTGAATAACATCAAGTCTGGCTGTGAAAAATTGGAATGAATCTAACAATCATCTATATCGATATTAATTTCTGTTTCCTTGTTAGGAAGATCTGAATTTTTTTCTTTTCTCATTAACAGGAATTGAATAAAATTAATAACTTTCAATTTGGTTCATGATTTACTAAGGAAAAAATTTATTGATTCGTTTCTAAAACGACTGTTACATAAGAACCATTAAAACAATTAAATCACGATTTTCATTTATTATACTTATTTCTAAGTTCTGAAGAGTATCGAAAATTAGAATTTTTCAAGGATGACTTAGTTCATAAGTTATTCGAACTCAGATTCAGAATTAGGTTTAAATGTAGCAATAATACTAGTTTCACAATGAAAATGATCATTATGTTTAACAAACATTACATCAGGTAAATTAAAATTTACATTAATTAAACCAAGTGGAATAAATTTAGGAACATCTTTAGCAACTGTTTTTTATTAGCTTCAATAATTTGAATATTAAATACTTGAAAACAAGCAACATTATTTTCTTTTACATCTAGATATAATTTTTTATCCCTTTGAAGAACAATTCTATTTAAGATTTTAAATGCTTTAATATGAGAATTTGGATTTTTTATGTGGAAAAATTTTTCTATATGTTCAAAGTAAATTGACCAATAGGAAATTCTATTGTTTCATCATCACACTAAAGGTTATCATTTTTCGATCTTATATTAGGAGTTAAACAAGTCCAATAAAAACCTACAAGTACTTTCAAAATTTCTTTTATTAGAACAGTTAATCTTTTTTTCAGAAAGTAAAAATTATTTTTCAAGTATCTGCCCCCAGTAGCTGAATAGTCAGTGAAACAGAATGTCAATCCTAAGGGCGAGGGTTCGATTCCTGGCTGAGTTTGAGATTTTCTCCTCTCAGGGACTGGATGTTGTGCTGTCCTAATCATCATCATTTCATCCTCATTGACGCACAAGTCACTGAAGTGGCATCGCAACAAAAGACTTCCCCCTGGCAAACGGTCTACCTGATGGGTTGCCCTAGTCACAAGACATTAATCAATATCATTCAAGTGAAATAACCTAGTCATCTATACTAGTAAAAAGTATGTACATAAATGACAGATTGCGAACCAAAATATGAATTTCAGAAGTGAAATTAGAAAACAAACACTGCGAACTTCCACAAAAGTCTATCTGATGCACAAATGTAGGACCATGTGGTTGTGGAAAAGCAACATTAATAATTCATAATTATATTTTATAACCAGGATAGTTAAACTGGACAAATATGAATCATTTCTTTGCTTACACACTGGACTCGCATTCGGGAGGACGACGGTTCCATCCCGTCTCCGGCCATCCTGATTTAGGTTTTCCGTGATTTCCCTAAATTGCTTCAGGCAAATGGCGGGACGGTTCCTTTGAAAGGGCACGGCCGATTTCTTCCCCATCCTTCCCTCACCCAAGGTTGCACTCCGTCTCTAATGACCTCGTTGTCGATGGGACGTTAAACACTAATCTCCTAATCAAAATATCCAAGGGTGTACTGCCAGTCTACAGTGTCCAACGGGCACAATATTTCAGCGATCATACATGTCGCCATCATCAGGTGAACTGACGGACTGAGCTCCTGTGAACGTGCCGGCACGGAGATCCGTACACGATGGCTGATCAGTTCCCCCTGAGCAGCCATATTTTACGGTTCTCTGTGCCGGCACGTTCACAGGAGCTCAGTCCGTCAGTTCGCCTGATGATGGCGACATGTATGATCGCCGAAATATTGTGCCAATTGGACACTGTAGACCGGCAGTACACACATGGATATTTTGATTATGAAATACCCTGGGAGAACCTCAAGAATCACACTAATCTCCCACTCCTCCTCATCTTTGTTTACTCTAAAAGCTTAGATCAATTAAAATATCAAGAATTTAAAATAACTGAAAAAATTTAGATAAAGTTAATTAAATAATTTTTAATTTTAATGAAAATAATGACGTAATTATACTGTTACATCAATGTGAAGATAATTCAATTGTAGTTTTTATAATTACATTCTCTAAAACCAAGATATTAATATAAAATATTCTACTCAAGAAGAACATAAAGGAATTGGCTGTTTTTGTATTAGTGAACCATACTACATATTACCAAAAGAATTAGTTAGACATAATTTTGATTTCTTAAATATTTTTGACAAGATAATAAAAATTTAATTCAATTCTATAATGAATTTGTTAGTGGTATTTAAAGTTTGATAAAACTAAAGAAATGTCTAGGAAAAGTTAATTTAAGGCTGAATCTGGTTTATTATCACTGATATATAGAGGATTAGTAATGAAGGTAAATACATAAAAAGATTAAGTACTTTTAAACATTGAACATCAACATTGAACTTAAATGTTGAACATAAATGTTGAATAAAATTTTTTAACATAAACAACGGACATAAACGTTAAACATATAACTTTAAACATAAATAATAAACATAACCATTAAATAAGTAAAAATTATTACTGTATCTATTATACTACAAATATTTTTGAAAAAAATTATCCACATATTGTTATAAGATCTCAACGAAATAAGGAAGTAAAAGAAAAATTAAGAAATGGAAAAACATCCAAGATCTGAATACATTATTGATACAATAAAAACAGTTAACTAAGAAATTGAAGGATTTGGAAAAAAAAAAATTTAAAAGCCTTGGTAGAAAATCGAGAAATTGAAAAAGCAATCGTTTCTTATAATCAACATTATTCAGAAGAATTTAATAATATTCCGCAATTAAATATTATGAAAGTGATAAAAGAGATTTTATGACAAGTGAATCAGAAATCAATAATTTGTTTGAGAATTATGGAGAAGAAAGAAAAAATTAAAAGACAAAGATGGAATAAAACAAATATAGGAATTTCTCACTAATAATGCAAATAATGTTCTTGGATTACGACCAGCTGCTACCATTAAATATATTGGAAAATATACCAATAGAATTCTATATGGATAAATTAAAAATTCGTGAAAAAGAATAACAGGGAACAGATGGACTAATGAATGTTATATCTAGAAAACAAATAACTATATATGATTCAGATATGGAATTTTAATTTCTCGATTTACATAATTTTGCAAGAATTAAATTTGACTCTGAAGCTGTATTTATTGAGAAAATACAAGTAAAATAAAATCATGTAGAGGAATAAGCATAATAACTTTTTAAAATAATTCTTAAACCATATTTTCCTACTTTTCTTAAAGAAATTTTAGTGATTCATTTAAACAAATTGGTGAAGCTATAGATTCAAAATTTTCGATAAGTATAATCGAATATATCTTGATGATTGACGTTAAAGATTTAATTGATAAATTAACAGAAATACAAATTATCATAAGGATAGGATTAGAATATTGCAAATGTGAACAAATGAATGTTGTGATTTTGTTAATATGATCCAAAAGGAATTTCTTATTTAATTACTTAAATAATTTACTACACCCATTTTGGAAAAGAGAAAATTATAGAAAAGCATTAGTAAACGCATAATAAATTAAAATTTGACATTTATTTTTTAAACTATTGCCCATGAACCACACTAGAAGAAACATAAACCATTGGAGATCTAGGAATTACTTCAGTACATGATGGGTTTATTAAAATTCTTTTATTAGTTTTTTATACTATGTAAATGAATAACTTCTCCATAGTTTACATTTTGTTACCTATTGGCTAAACTGAGCTGAAATCAATTAAAATTAAACTCAACAATCAATGATTACATATTATTGAACCATTTTTACTGATGTTCGAAAAAGAAAGAAAGGCAAAATGGTCATGGAAATTTGCTTCTTTAATAAACAATTCTTGTTGTGTAGAAATAGTTGAATATTTTATGAACAGAAAAGAAATAAAAGACAAAGGTAGATTTTTACAATTATTATTAGTTGTATTACTTTATTTATCAACAATTGATTCAGTTGCAGGTGGAACTGCACCAAATGCCAATGCAGTTATTTATAAGAATAAAGTTGATATGGAATTGGAACAATAAAGAAGAAATAATTTATGATAAGAAAAGAAAGGAAAATAAATTTAAAAAATTCAAAAGAGTTATCAATGAATTTATTAATCCTAGTTCTAATTTCGACAATGAAGAATTTGTTAAAGAATTATAAATTAATCAATGTAGTTTCGCTTTGATGATAGATGAATTACCAAATAAACAAAAAATGGAGAATATATACTACAAATTTTAAATACTTCCAATAATGTTCACAATCATTGGTTTTGCTACTATAAAATGAAAGATATAAAATTTGTTTTTGGGACATGTTGGGGAAATACGACAAAAACATCTAGTTAATTGTTTGGGAAAAGAAATTTTCTCCTACAGTATCAAGAGAATGCAAAAGTTAGATGAATTAATCTGTGATTGTTTATGTTTATATCTTTTAAAACAAATATGCATCAATTGTAAGTTTAATGCATTTCAGATTTGTTAAATAGGCATTTCGAAAAGAAATCTATAAGAATTTAGGAAAAATATATGTATTTCCGTCATCAGGTGCAAAAATTAATAAAGAATTACTTTAAAAATATGAAGTTTTTGAATCAAAACAACAATCGATCTACAAATTTCTTAAGAAATATGACCAATAGTGGAGTCATTAGACACAAAAATCAAAGATTTTGATTCATCAATAGTTACATTAATAGTTAATATAGTTACACAATTACAGTTTGAATTAACTGTTTTTTTAACCAATAAGAGCCTATATTGGATTTAAAGCTAGTGGAATTGTGAATAAAAATAGTGCAATCAATTTAAACTATGTAGTAAACAAACATTATTTATAAAATGAGTTTTTTTCAAAACCTGAATGTACAGGTATTCTAGCACAACTTGGTAATAATGTTAATTAACAGGAACTATGTAATTAATTTACAAGAAAGATTTATCTCCAAACAGAAATGACTTAAAGAAACTTATTTATAAAGTATATGATAAATGAAATATTGGATTTATTTTTACGAATAGAGGTGAACAAAAAATGTATAATTTCAATGAACAGATTTTCTGTTTGAAAAAGTTCTTTTTGTTCATGATATCATAAACAGAGATTTAACATCTGATGATTTTGATAGTTGGATAAGTGTTGAAACGAATTTTGGCAAATAAAACTTGAATTTCTAGAAATCAAATTAATGTGACAAGCGAATTATCTAACTGTTACATTTAAAGATTTTCTTAAAACGTTTCTAGTTAATGTAAAGATAATTGAATTTGGTGAAATAATATAATTATTTTTCTCTAGATAAATAAAGAGCTATAGAAATATTTTCTGTCTGAAGAGCAAAAATTTTACAGAAATACTTCATTCTCATGGATGAAGCCATTGGGGTCAAATGCTAGTGACTGGCCACCATGTCATCCTCAGCTCTTACATATCACTGGATATGGAATTGGAGTGGCATGTGGTCAGCACACCACTCTCCCTGTCCAATGAAAGTTACCAAGACTGGATGAATTACATAAACCAAAACCAAAAATTATATTTGAGTTTAGAAAACCAAAAAATTTAAAAACAGATAATGGTAAAGAATTTCACGATCAAAAACTTAAAGAATTAAAGAAGCGGTTTAACATTAATCATTACTCAATGTTTAATGATTTAAAAACACATGTTGAAAGTTTTAAGAGAAAATTTCAAGAAAAGATAAGGAAAAATTTCCTCTGCAAGGAAATTATATAATGGGCTCACTCGGTTTTTAAATTATTTGATGAATATAATAATACAAAATATTCAAAAACAAAAATACAGCAAATTGGTCAAAAAGTAGTCTTTAAATTGATCATGTTATTCATTCGAATCCAATCACATTGAAAGATTTGACTGGTGAACAATTATAAGAACATATTTCTGTACGAGGACTATTAAAAAGAAATTTTCAAGATGCTTTCCTAGTTCATACGGTTTTAAATAAGAAAGGTAATAAAGTTTATGTTAAATGGTTAGATCTTCATACTTCCCACAACCATGTAATAAACAAAAAAATCCAATTGGTTACTGAATATTATTTTCGTATGCTTGTTATTTATTAATGAAGATATATTATATTTTGATATTCATATGAGGGTTAACAAAAACGATTTAGTGTCAGAATAATTTCAAGGTTTTGAATTTGAGCAGATGTAATCTTATGGTTTTCATAAATTTTGCGTACTAGGTGCATATAAGGATATTAATGAATATTATTTAAAAATTGAATATGATAAATTTAATGGAAATTAATATTTATATTCTAAGAAATGTTTGTTAATACTTTACATTTTCACACAGCTGTTCTCATTAATAATTATCTACAGAATTGAAATCATTTTAAAGACAAATTAAACATAAAGTTTCTTTCATTTCATTTATTCACCTTTACTTGTTTTGATTTATTTTTATGCAGTCTATTGATAACGATATAAATTTTGAACATTCCATCATCAGGATTTAAATGAACAGATTTACAATTTAATTGATCCTTGTGAATTATTTTATTTTAATTTCTCGAATTAAATTTCGACTTTATGACTATTTCCATGACAATTATGTTCAATTGTGTATTCTGTCAAATATAAAAATTCTTTATTCTCCAATAGAAAACTGGTTTTAATAGTTTTTATTTTTGAAACAGCTGACCTTGACACTAATAATTTCTTATGCTTCGCTTCCTGAACTTATTTATATGAAAAACTAAGTTTCTTTTGTTCTTTTGTAGTTTTAATAAGTTCTATTACTTATAAATGGGAAGTGAAAATTAATCAGTTTGGCCAGTTTGCATTCAAGGAAACGTAATTCATAATGATAATTAAATAAAAAGGCCTAATTTGTCTACAACAAGGTGTTTAAAAGTGGTAAAACACAGAAACAAAGAGAACTTCTTCATTATTGCCATGTTCAATCATTTACTTGTGAAAAACATGGAAGGAAGGTTAAATTTTTTAAAAATATAATCATTAATCTGAACATTCCAAAGATGTGATGTAGAATTCGAAATATCAAAAAGATAAAGAGAGAGAATATGAAAAAGTTGAAGGTTTTGTGAAAAATTTGCTAATAAATGTGATTTACCAACACATAAACCCCATATAATAAAATAATATGATAAAAAATTATTATTTTTCTGTACAGCTGTTTCTTTCTCTTAAGAAACCCTTCTTACCATGTTTTATTTTATTTGGATTTCATGTGTAATGACCATATGGTAAAGTATTATTTCCATTTTAGAAAACAATACACTTGTCATCAGAACTTAAACTAATTTTACTACCCTCAACTGTACAAAATTTATGTTTAAATGATCTAATCTGATTCATTTTTCTGTATTGCTTTATGTTGTTAGTAAAAAGGTTTTACTCATCAAAAGTAATTTCTCTTTTCACAACTGATTTCTTAATTCCTCTAGGTTATTTTCGTCTTTTTCACCTACTTTATACGTGTAAATTTTTCATATAAAACTAATGTTTTCTAACATAAATTTTGAATAATTTCATCTTTCATTTTTCTTAAAAATTCTTTTCTTAATTCCAGAATTTCATAAATATGATCGTTTGGTTGGCAACTGATGTCCGATTTGTTTATCATTGATTTCATATCTTTATAAAAATCTGCTATTCTTATATCATAAATGAATGAAATAGCATTCTTAAAACAATATTATCCACAAATTTTGCTTCCATTATATTATTACGAGTATTATACATTTTTATTTTCATGATATCTAGGATACTTATTCCAGTATATATTCGTTTTATTGAACATTAATTTAAATTTTCTTCATATGAATTGCTCCCAATTTTTTTTTTAAAAGTGCTGTAGTGTGCAAGCGATTTATATATTTTCCAGGATCTGTTATGATTACAATATTTAGTCACTTTCTATTACTATACATTGTTTTTCCAAACACTGAACTAGTCATTAAATTGTATAAATCTTTTACAATATCATTAGTCGCCTGTTTTCCTCATTTCTGTATTAAAACGAATATATTTATTAAATCAATCTGACTTCACTTGATAAGATTCTATGACTTTTCCTTCATTTTAATACAAGATTTAAACATTGTTTACGATTTCTATAATATAGAACGTGTTTTCTTATTATTTATAGAAGTTAGTAATTGATTTCTTCCTTTGGGTGCTCAAGGTAAATCGTTATGTGAATCATGTAATTTTTCTGGATATCCAAAATGGACTTCTAAAATATAACTGCACATAAAACTATCAGATAATTTATGTTCTTTCTTATCATTTTAACATTTGGGATCCAACCACACAAAAATTGAAATGGTTAAAATTGAGAGATGGCCCAACCACACAAATCACTTTTATCTACTTATGCAATGAAATTTGATTGTGCTTTGGTTCAAAGTTTTTCGTATATTTGTTACTTGATTTTGCAAACCTTTTAATGTTTTGTGAATTTCTACCTCAAATTCCTTTTTCCAGAAATAAAACCTTAACATAATCATGTGATAAATCTAATTTAATTTTTGTCATTTTTAACATTGGAATCTAAGATAAATCACTTGCAGTAACATTCTAAGATGTATCAAATTTATAACATTTAATACTTGAATCTCTAACTAATTTCAAAAATACATCCTAAAATTAAAACATCAGATATATTTATATTTTTGTACATTCATAATTGAATTTTTTTCAAAGTGGTTTTACTGCTTTATAAAGTTTATCGGAGATATTATCTTTATTCAGTTGTGAATAAAAACATCCTCTTTTGGGTGATTGTTTTTGTAGTAATTTTCATCAGGATCCATATACTGATAGAGATAAACTCTTTTTTCAATTATTAAATCCTATTGTCCACTTTCAAAATCTTTTGCTGTTTCTCTAAATTGATCTGTAAAGGTAGAAGTTATTTTATCACTAATAATACTTCTAAAAATCATAAAGGTAGTCCATCTTCAATATGTTTTCTAAAAGAAATATGTTTTTGTGTTTCTTTTGGAATTCCATCAATATCGTTATTATCAATTGCTAAATATTTTAATAAACAAAGGAACATTGTAGTTTGTTAAATTAAAATAAAATTTGGAATATTAGTAGGATATTTTATAATTAAGAGTACAACCTTCATGTGCACCTTTAAGATATTTTCTGTTAAGTGACAGTGATCTATTACTTTCTTTTTACCAAAAGTAAATTCTTTTTCACAAATGCGACAATCGTTAATTTTTCTACTTTATTACTGCTTCTTTAGTCTTTTACATTGGAATATATTCTAACAGTTTATCTTGTTTCTCCCTTTAGTATTACTACGATTTTTTAGCTGCAGCTCTACCTGTGTGAGTTCAGGGTCTTTATAATCTGCATTAGAATCTTTAGAGTAATACCTAAATGAAATTTGTAAGTGTTTTTCATATTTGTTAATAAAAGATTTTGCAGGATTTAATTGACAAGTTTGGATATATTTTCATAAACAATCAAAATATTTAAAATTACAAATATACATGTCATTTATTATTATAATTTTTAATTTCATTTTTTGACATTTTGCAGCAATGTCTATTTTTTCTTCTTTATGTTCTTTACAATCGTTTTCGTGAATATCTAATTTTTCTTGTGAATAAAAATAGCTTAAACATCCACATATATATAAATTTTTGTTTTGGGTGTAGTTGCTTGAGACTCAATCAATCTAGACAAATATTTCATCCAACAAAAATGTGAATTATTTTCCTTTTAAATTAACTGGAGGTTTACATGTTTTTCTAGTTTACTTGGTTTATTTAAAGTTGATACAAGATAACTTTTTCTTCTTCATCTTGGTTTTCGAATGAATGAACATTAATCGAAATATTTGATTTCTTTTCAAAATATGAAATATCTGTTAGCTGAACAGGATAATTAATTTACTTTCTTTGATTCTGTTCTAATCCAATATTTTTGTATTGGTATCTTCTTCTGAATCACGTTGTAAGGGATATAATGCTTATTATATTGAATAAAGAAAACATTTTTGTTACGCATTTTTACAGTAAATAATGCTTTTTATCAATAATTGGTTCTGATAAAATAATATAAGAAGAAACAAAAATTTGATTTTAATATTTAATTTTAAACTATCTATTGAAAATAAACACCAACCAGATATTTTCCATTGCTTTTCTTCCGTCTCAGTTAATAGTTTAGGCTCTTAACATTTTGTAGAACTATTTGTCCTTCTACATCTGAGATGAAGCATACCATATGGTGTCTAATGTCCACTGAGCAGTTTGTCTCACAAGGCTGTGGTTCATGAGGCCTAGATCCATGTGGTTTTAAGAAAGTGGGATGCAATGTCATAAAGCACAGGATAATTCTTTGAGTCAATCTCGATATGCTTTTCTTAGATTAACTGTACAGAAACGAAACTATTGAGCTTTCTATGTGTGCAAAATATGATGGATTGCTATGAGGAAAGGAAAGTATGCTTTTTGAACTTCGTTTCAAGGAGGAGTTTGCCTTTGTACCAAAATGCTTTTGTGCTGGCCTCCACTATGTGAAATACATGTGTACATTTACCTAAAAGTAATGCATCTAAATCTGATGCACGAGAATAATGTGTTCCCATTTTCCCTTTGTATGATCTTGTTAATCGGTATATCAATCAATGCTTCCTGAACTTCTTCATCACATGCCGCCTATGTTCACAGCTTCGATCATTTTTGTTAAAACTGACATTCTGTCTCAAGATTTTGCTAGATACTCAGAACTAGAATAATCAGATCAGGCCCAAGCTAGTCTACTGCAAACTCCCTTGTTACAAGACAAAACACCACATCACTTATGTTTCAGCAGTTTGTTTTCTTTCTCACTTCAGTCTTAGTCAGATGTGATATTTAGTTTTAGGCAGATAAAATATAAACTACTAGTGATGATGTACTTGGATGTTCAGTCATACAGAGCTACAATTAAAAGAAAGCTTCAATGTGAACGTGTCCACAGGTTATAATTAACTTCTAATTTCCGTGCAGGTGTAAACTACTAGAAAAATAACAAGTTTACGATTGGTAATTTCGTAAACTCTTCCATATCACGAACATTGAGAAATGAATTTTACTTCATTGAGGGGCTTCGAAAATAGTTCATGGGGAAGCAAATATTTTTGGTGGTATTTTCATTGCAGACATGGCACTCGACAACTCATAAATGTTTACAGTTTATTAGGAAACGATTCATACAACTAGCAGTGTCATTCAAACATAATGCCATTGATTACCAAGATTTTCTTTAAACTTAAAGATTTACCCTGTAAAGCGCTATAGTTTTCTAAAGATGACACCTACTGTCTTAAGTCATTATGGAACACTTGAGAAGTTTATGTACACATCGAGTAAATATTTCCAGAAGCTGGGAGTTGTTTGGATGTAGTTTTAAGTTGGAGCTATTGGTCGAGTGATTGATGCAAGGAAGGCAACCTAATATACATCTGTAGGTCTGTACACAAGGAGTGTCTTGGCAGTTCCTAGGGAAAATGGATGATGTTTTGCGATTAAATCTTGTTCCTTACATTTAAAGTGATAGTAAGTGCCTAGAAGTGACATTGGTTTTTATTTTTCTGTGCAAGTTTGAAGCGAGCTGACACAGTATGATAAAGAACTCAATGTGAAAGAGAGTTCTGCTGTCATTAAGTATCTCTTTGGAAATTGGGGGTATGACCAAACAAATATTATTTTTTCTGTGCAAGTTTGAAGCGAGCTGACACAGTATGATAGAGAACTCATTGTGAAAGAGAGTCGTGCTGTCATTAAGTATCTCTTTGGAAATTGGGAGTATAACCAAACAAATATATGATGATATGTCTCGTAAATATTGTGATAAGAATCATTCCTACTCCATTATTGAGAATTTAGCTGCTGCCTTTAAAACAAAGTATTTCAGCAATGTAGGTAAAGAACATTCTGGAAAGCCCTTTGCGGAATCCATAGATGCTGTTCATTCTATAATTCTTGATGATCGGATGAAACCTGCTAAAAAGGTGACAGACATCCAGAGCATATCCCAAGAACATGTGGGTCGTGTTGTTCATGAGATTATGAATGTCAAAAAGCACTCCGTCAGATGAGTTCCCAAATGTCTTAATGCAGATCAAATGTGTACACAAGTGATATCTTCACGGTCTGTTCTGATACAATTTTGTTGGGATACTGTGTAGCTTTTGTATCGTCTCTTCACTGTGAATGAAACATGGATATACAGTTATGATCCAGAGACCGGAGTTCACACCAAAGAATGGAGACACAATGGTTCTCCAATGCCAAGGAAGTTCAAAACATAAAGATCAGCAGACAAGTTGCTTGCATCCTTATTTTGGAATAAAGATGAAATCCTCCATATTGAATACCTAAAACATGATAAAACCCTCTCGACAAAATAGTATACTGAAATTCTCAATAAACTGAAGCCACAATTCGCTTCCATGCGTCGAGGAAAACTAAGAAAATGAATTTCGTTTTTGCAACATTATGCCCTTCCTAAAAAGGCGGCCATCAAGTAAAAGAATGGGTGACCTTAACGTTGAAATCCTGAGATTACAGTGACCACTTCCATTTAGCGCAGAACCGACCTTCATATAGCTCAAGTAACTTTGCATCAAATAGTGTAGTTCTTGTGCACTTCAGCTAAGTTTATTCATATACTTTTTCTATAGTATTGATTAAGTCAGTGAAGACTGGGCACGAGTTTTCGTTTTGGAACTTCCGCTTTTTTCCTTTAGTTGTGACCTTTCCTTTCAGAATTACTGTTCATTCTTCACAGTAATCAACGATTCTCTGCGCCAAGATCGTTTCTGACTCCTTTATGTGGTCAGATGCTGAATAGATAATCATTAATAGAGTACCGGTGGGCTGCTATTGTTCTACACCTTTGCAAACTGGACAGCTAGTCCAGCAGAAACAGTCACTCTGGACTACTGAAGATACTGATAGATGTCTCTTTTCTCATGACATCATAATCCTAAGCTGCTGCAGCCATTCTAGTAGATGAATTATAGCAGCAGGTCATTACATGTTCAGCTGCTACACATCTTGCAATTTTGGAAATCACTGCTGCCTTTTGTTTGTTTAATAACGAGAATCTGTTAACTTCATATCCCTTATTTACATATGTATTAGGAGAAGTAGTAAATAAATACACTGGTGCGTGCATTAACTAGTCTAATCTTGACTTCGTGGTCACTTAGGGTATGATATGTAGATGGCTGAACCTCATCTCTAGTTTCTTCACTCTGTATTGGTTCTTGAAACTTTGTAAGCTGGCTCTCCCTAATAGTTTGCGACTCTCTTCAAGCATCTGCCAATTCATATTTTTCGGCATCTTTTCGACGGTCTCACACAAGTAAAACAAGCTAGTGATGATTTCTACTGACGTGATTGGACTCATTCTCTATCTTCTGCTATAAATATTGTGTAACGGTCCTATATATTTGCACAGTATCTTAAACTTAGAAGAACGATTGTGTCGTAGACATCCTCATTAACAGCCTTTCCAGCACACTGTTTACGAATCTGGAATTAGCTTCCTTTTCTATCTGAGTCTTCTATTTTCCGAAGGTTACAGTGTCTAGTTACAAACTTTCTAATCGGTGAAAATCACAGTTTAAAAGGAATGTTCTGGAGGGTTTTTGCTGTCGAATTTGTATCCTCAGGTTTGATTACACTTATTTCTTTCACTAGTGATGATCTTTTACACACTTTCTCTTTAATTGTTTTTAGTGAATGCTATTTACAAATCTGGAATTAGCTTCCTTTTTTATTTGAGTCCTTTAATCACAAACTTTTGGTTTCATTGTAATCAGGCATTGACGGACACATTGTGGACTGTTTTTGTTACTGAATTTGCATTCGGAAAAGGGACAAAAAGTAATTCTTTCACAACCATTCACTTTATGGTGTACTGGAAAAAAAAATAAGACGCTTCAGTATGCGCGTGCCTGAAAAGTTCTCTAAGCGTGGGTGTGGGAATTGTTAAGGGACCAAACTGCTGATGTCATCGGTCCCTAGACTTACACACTACTTCAACTACGATTAACTGAAACTAACTTATGCTAAGAACAACACACACACCCATGCCCGAGGGAGGACTCTAACCTATGGCGTGACATGGCGCCTCGAACCGCGCAGCCACTGCGCACAGCAAAATCGCTCTCAGACTTTCAACACTTCTCACACTTAAATATGAAATCCATTCTAGGATATTACCATTACGAAGGATTACAGTAGTTTGCCATGATCTTCCGATCTTAAAGCCTACTTATCTAGTTTAACATGGACCACTGTGCCGCATAAGTCCTTGCGCTACTGATAACGGTAGTCACTCTCCTTTCCTTTCTCCCCCGTCCTCCTTCAATTTACTTAATAATGAGTACGAAGTTTTCAGGTTCTCATTTTCAAAGGAAGAAATGACAGTACTTGCTTCCAGAACTGTGATCATTGGAGCAGCTACTTTAGCTCATCACCTAGAATGTGTACCAAAAATTTGGATCACGACACCGTGACAACAGAGACGTCTATCGGAGCCTTTGGTAGCCCATGGTGCCCATTTCTGCTGCGGCTAGACGCCTGTTGTGAACAGCTAGCGAGGTGGACTATTGCAAGTAGTCAAATATGGAAAACGGCATCCGTTCTGAACGCGGACTACGACAAATAATCAACCATCAACACCTCGAAATATTACGTGAACTCAAATGTATATCCCTGGACAGATTATATTTTTCACAAACTACTACCGAGAATGTTCAGAACTGTTATTTGTGACAGATTGTAGATAGATCCCGCTGCCACCATAATACAGTGAGGACAAGAGAAGTTATGTCAGGGTTCGTATGGAGGTGTAAAGACAATGGGTTTCTTCCTCGCTCCATTTGCGGGTGGAACTGAATAGGGAAAGACTATCAGTGGTACAAGATATGCTCCGCCATACACCATACGGTAGTTTGAGTAGTACGTATCGAGATGAAGGTGTAGATATCAAAGATCGAGTCTGTAAACGTAGGCTGTCTATGTGCCATCAGCTTACAAGGAATACAGAAAAATAATTATTGGCATATCAGGATCTCCATCCGACAATTGTGTTGCAAGACATTCGCAAGGGAAGATAGAAAAGTACATTATCCCTTACAAATTTAATAACACAGAATACAATCATGACGCTATAACGCTCATGTGTCATTTGATAGCTAGTCATAAAACTTACCAAATCAGCCGTTTATAAAAGTACATGCATTACAGCCAAATAGCATCAAAGTACCTGTACAATAATACAAGAATCTAGAGATTTTACATATTGCGGTTTGCATGGTCACTTACTGAACGAGTCAATTTAGTGCAGAGCCCTACCGTATTTTACGGACTGTAAGACGCACTTTTGTCTTCAAAAAATTGCCCCCAAATTTCAGGTGCGTCCCGTACTGGAAATTGGTAAAATGGTGTCCAGAGTTTGA
This sequence comes from Schistocerca americana, assembly GCF_021461395.2. Taxonomy (NCBI): domain Eukaryota; kingdom Metazoa; phylum Arthropoda; class Insecta; order Orthoptera; family Acrididae; genus Schistocerca; species Schistocerca americana. Next base: position 196,772,803 of record NC_060119.1, read on the forward strand.
ACTGAATTTCCCGCCAGTCTTAAAAATGGTCATGTATTCGATGGAACGGGAAACCTATCTCTATCTGGCTACATTGGATTCAACTGGCAGCAGCAGCACACCGATGCGACTCACAAGAGTTGCGGCGGTTCACAAGTTTTCTAACACTGTCTGCCTCCTGCCCCGCCATCACAAACACGGAACACTCGCTAGCATATGATGCGTCATTGCAGTCTGCAGTGCCAGTGAACTTGAATTGAAAGTAATTTGTGATGTTGGTAATAGTACAATATTTGTCAGTTGCCAGTTTCGTAATGGAAACAAATAAAAGATATTCATATAACACGGGCTATAAATTGCAGAAGAATCTGGAAACAGAGCAGTTGAGCGGCGTTCCGACCGTCCACCAACAGAAAAAACAATTGCCAGTGGCGAGGTATTAAGAAGAATTGAGAAAAAATCAGAAACACTAAATGTGCAAATAGAGGACCGAATGCAAAATGACCAATCAAGAAGATGACGATTTTCAGCGATTTTAAAACTCAGTTTGGTTTAACGAACTATGATTTTTCTTAGTCCAGGTTTGCAATCTAATAATAAAAATATTAAATATTTTTTTTTGAAGGTTACTTAAAAATTAAGATGCGTCTTATAGTCCGTCGCCTCTTATAGACCGTAAAATATGGTACTTGCTGACGTTCACATATTCGGTTACACAGTTTACATTCATACAATGCGTTTGGTTTATAGTGAGTTGTTCGAGATAAGTTGGTGCAAAGTGTGGACTGCGGTTCTGCTAATAATGTATCTCATCTCCAAGTTTTACTTTGTCCATGTTTGGTGTACCATGGCCCAGTACCGAAATTTTTGTCGATATGCCTTACCTTTTTTCGTTCAAGGATTATGGCAGTCTTCCTAAACTGCTGGTGTTGGATGGCATCAGGATTGACCGTAGATCTTCAGTGAGGAAGCATTTTCCTACCAGCTGGTATATGAGTCTGGACTGCGTGGTTTTGGACATTTTGATCGCTTTCCTTACATAGATCACCTTTAATGTTTCTGGCATTGCGTTTTTCGCTGTGAGATGTGGTCCAATGATTTGTAGGTCGTAGGTCAGTATCGGCGGGATTTTGGCTCTGCTGTCTCTAGGCTGAGGGGTTTGACGTATCGTGAACAGCCATTATTGCTTGCATTGCTTTCTTACACGTCATACGAAATATTTAGCATTTATTGGTATTGTGACACCCAAGGATTCGAAGTCTGGTACAATTTTTAGTTTCCTCTCCTTATGACGATCTCTTTCAGTAGAGATTATCTTCCTCCATTTCTGAACAGCGTCATTCCTCTTTCTGCCACGTTTACTTTGAAGTCGTGTTTGATGCACCAATCTCCCTAATCGTTTATTGTTTCTTGCAGCTATGTAACGTCTTTTGAACCTGTTGTATTACCGTCCGCATATGCGTATAAGACTACAACCTCCCTGTGGGATAATCTTACAGTTTCTTTGCTGCAAATGTAAACAGTAAAGGACTTAGTAGATCTTCCTGTAGTACTCCGTTCGATTGGAGTCTCGTAGACTCTCATAGAGAGAGGTTGTTATGTTTTCATTTTATTCGATCGCAGTATTGCGCTTTAGAATTGTTTCCATATGTTGTTTTTGCTAGGGTTTCCTCTTTTTACTACTAGCTTTCTGTTTATAAGGCTTTTGTCTATAAGGGTTTTGTGAAGTCTATAAATAGTACACACAACTTTCCTCTCTACAAGAGCTTCCTGCACGTACGCTAGCATGAGTTATATTGTTGTAGAGTTCATCTTCCTTTCTTGAATCCCGTTTACTTTTGGATGAGATATTCGTCGATTGTGTCTTTTCTTCTTTCCCTTGTTATTTATTTAGTGCTTTGAAAGTCAATGTTTCTTGTGCCACGCCTATGTACATACTGGGGTCCTTGTGGTCTCCTTTCCCTTTATACAGCACTGTTATTACTGATTGTCTCCACAGTTCTGGAACAGAGGTTGTTTCTATGCATTTACTATAAAGTTTTTTCCCATCCTGGTGCCCGTACTTGCGTTGCGTCTTTTATAAGTTCTCAGCGACTGTCTGCTTAGCTGAGTGGTATGGGGTTTGCTTACCATGCAGCAGGCCCGGATTGGTTCTCTGGCTGCGTTGGCGATTTTCTCCGCTCGTGGGCTGGGTGCTGTGTTGTCCTCATCAACTCATCATCGACGCGCAGCTCGCCCAGTGTGGCGTCCCCTGACATAAGAATAGCAACTCGGCGGCCGAGCTTCCCAGGATGGGGCCATCAGTGCCATGCGATCATTTCACTGTTAGATGTTCACAGTCTGTCAGGGCCTAACGTGATTCGGTTCTTGGTGCCATTAATAGCAAATGTCCCCCCTTCTATAGCCAACGGAACTCATTCCGCAGCTGTCTACGGCAATGTCTCCTGTTTGACGTTTGGTTTTCCGTTTAGTCCGTTTTTGTGACGTATGTTGTCGAAGTGTGCCTCTCATTCTTTCATAACGATGTAGTGTGTTTTGGCTCGTTCCTGGAGCGTCGCACATTGTATGGGCCTCACGTGGCACCTGCCATTATATCCTTTCCTTCTCTTTCACAGAACGTTCTTTTCTTTTAAAGTTTTCTTGCAGAACGATCGTTTTCCGGCGAAAGTTCTGAATAGTGCTGGGTTTTCTGCAGACAGTCTTAGCTGGTGTATCCTTCCGATATGTCTACCCTCAGTCTGTAGCAATCTGTTTTGGACCATTGTTTCTATCTTATTCTATTGCTAGGTATTGCGGTTTGTTAAAAGGAGTTTTGTTAGTGTTGTACTGCTACCTTTAGTCATATGATGCCCGTTAGCGTATCAATATATTTTACCTGTTCTGGTTTTGCTTTCACTTTCCCGATTCCTTTTATTCTTTAAGGTGCTTGTTCCTCCTTTCCTTGCATGTTCCGAAATTCTCCTTAGGTGCTCATTTCCGGAGGGATATGTTTCCGAAGTGATGGTTGGTTTCCCATTCAGAGAGGTGTTATACAGCCCCTGATTGAGTCCCTTCCAAAGGCGCTATGTACTGTGATTTTGCCGGTGAAGAAAATATCTGTGGGTTCGTTGACATTGTTAAATGGTATGAAGCCCACCTCCTATAACTTTGTATTATTTTTATGCTTTGTAATTTTGTATATCCCTTCTTCAGTTTAAATCTCCAGCAGTGATTAGTGGTTTATCACACTTACTGTGGGCGATCAGCTAGCCTATTTCATGTACAGTATCAACAGCTGTTTCGTTTGGTTGGAACTACGCTGGTATTATGTGTACTGGTAGTCTTCTGTTAAAATGTTTCTTTTAGGTCTAATGTGTCGTATACTTGTAGAAAGTCATTTCGATCAATGTTCATTGCGCTTTTCAGACCTTCTGTATTTCATAGGAAGGTCTCTAAGTTTCTGACATTTTTATTGCTCTGCCTTGGCGGATTTTTTTTGCATTGTTTGAGGGACACCCCTCCATTGACCTTAGAAAGCGAAAGTGCCTTATAGTGCACACTTTATTTTATTTATTTACACGTTAAGTTCCGTAGGACCAAATTGAGGAGCAAATCTCCAAGGTCATGGAACATGTCAGTATATGAAATTACAACATGAAGGTAATAACAGAT